>NC_092347.1:19886612-21326510 GCF_963676685.1 Mytilus edulis | reverse complement strand
TTAGGTACCACCTTAAATATGAGAATCTGCTTTTTAGGTAATGAATTATCCAAATTGATAAGGCTAGTAACTGAAATTGAATAGTTTCATAAAAATATGGTTATCAAAATTTCTAAAACTGGTCAGAAGCAATATAAATGTACACAAAATTAATGTTCTTATGCAATTTTATTTGTTCACAGTATCTCTATCCCATGTGTGGATTTCTGTCTCCACAGTATCTCTATCCTATGTGTGGATTTCTGCCTCCACAGTATCTCCAGTACTAGTGCTCCACAATATCTCTTTCATATATGAAGTTGTTAATTCATTCACTCATAAACGTCCTCAAAGATTACGATCTTCCTCAGTAATTCCATCATGTCCAAATATTTTTCATCATTCTTTAATATACATCCGACAAGTATATAATCAACGACTTCTATATTAATCTTTCATTATCCTATCAAAGTGCTTTACCACCAAATTATCAATAGCTTAATATAGATGAAAATACTACAGTGGTGCACGTTTCTTTTAAGATCCTCTCTTAAGCATATTTGAATATGTTTCCACCATAGATTTTGTTAGAGATGGTTTCTACTGTAAGTAAAGCTTGTCTAAAATGTTCCATTGTTACACAAGTAGATTCCAGACTATCAGTCAGTGCATGTAGAGCAGCCTACAGAGAAAACAATTAAAGTGATTAAAGAAATGACAAAATCTTAAGTTAGTCACTCAATCATGCAAGAGGTTGTTGGTTTGAATTCTGGTAAGGTAAAAAAACAAAGACTTTTAAATTGGTATTTGTTGCATTAAGGAGTAGGAGCAAGACTGAATGGCTCAGAGTCAGAAAAATGTGTCTTAATAGGGTGACATGGCTTCCTGCAGACATTTACCTTGTTAACTAGCACATTAAAAATTCGGATCAGCATGTTGGTCTAGTTAAAAGAAGGGAAATATTCTTATATCTTTTATATTTTCTCGTCCAAAATATGCATTTAATTTGTGCAGAACATTAAGCAGCCATCTATCATCATCATCATATTAGTTTTATATTTAATTTGATACTTGTAAGTCAATTACTGATAATCATTGGTTTACATTTGGGCTCTCTAGCTTCTATCATCAATTACTGATAATCATTGGTTTACATTTGGGCTTTCTAGCTTCTATCATCATTTATAAACAAGAGTGCCCACTCTGAAATGTCTCTCCTTCTTTTCTGATAATGATTAATCTAATACTGAAAGTCTTTATTAAAGGATCATATATACTTGTCCTTATGTATTATTCATCTAATTGAGGTTTAAAAAGGTGAGATGAATCCTGACAGACTGATGTGTACACCCTTTAAATCATGCCATAGTCCTACAAAACAGAAATAGCTGACTGCCTATAGGAACAGACCTAACATATGCTAATTAACCATGAAAATAAGTTCAAGTAGGTATCAAAGATACCAGGCTTATAGGTGTAACGGTTCATTCAACCTATGCCAACATTTTGAAATTTAGGTATAAAATTGTGTGAAAAAACGTTGGCATAGCTGGAATAATTTTTTACAGATTAAGTGTTATAAAAACAAAAATTAATTAGGGGCTAATCAATCTACAACCAGTTTAAACGTAGCGTTAAAGAATACTCAATATACATTTTTTATACAAGTATTAGTGAAAATGTAGGTAATTGGGTGTGTTGAGGATCTCTATTTCACAAAGGAATTAGTTTGTTAATTTCATAAAGACTGACTCATGTAAAATATCTATTTTAAATGTTCACTATTAATTCCAACACATACAGAGAATAAGATGAATTTCACTAATGTGATTGTCTCAATAGTCACACTATAAGATATAATGCTACATCTGCACAATCAACTGGTGTCATGTTCAACTTAATCCTTGAGTCTCTAGTATCAGTTTCGCAAAACTATCTCAGGAGTAAGACATGTCTTAGGATGTTTTAACAGCATATTCTAGTCTTAAGTGGGTTTTACAAAGTGGTCCTTAATTTGGACATCTTTTAATGTTCGTCACAAAGTAATGACTCCACGAGAGTTTGTTTATAAAAATTACTCATTTTATATATTAATTTTGCAAATTATCTTATATGATATTATCTTATTATCAATTTGGATGATGGAGTTTCAAATTAGAGACACAAAATGTAACCATAAATCTCACAACTCAATATAATTAATAAAAAAAAACACGGGGAACTTGCATTTTTTAAACTAAAACAAAGTAAATAAATGGTGCATTGTCCCACTGGAAAGTTGAACCAAAAAATCACTATTTTTTTTAATTTATTTTAAATTTTATATTCTAAAATTACTTTGATTTTAAAAAAAATCTGTTGAAGTATGTTATATTTGTATATTTTGTTGCTTGTTGAAGTATGCTTCATATTAAATACAACAAAATAATGAACAAAAATTTAAAATTTGCACAAATGAAATAGCTTTTTTCTCTTTTTTTCTCAAGTATTGTTATATTTAAGCGTTAAATTTTAGAAATTTAGTCTATTTTTTATAATTTTTATAATAATATTTAGTTCAACTCAATTTTTCTAGTATCAAGGGTTTTATTTTACAATTTTTGTCTTCTAGAATTTTTTTGATATTTCCATTTTTACTACAACATAATTTTGCAAATTACTTTATTTTTGTTTTGAATTTTTAACTAATTATGAAAAGTAATATTTAATGCTAAAATATACTGACTGTATTTTACCTTTTATTAATTAATATTTGTTATAACAACACCTTTTGTATTTCGTTTGTAGGCATAGGTTGAATATGTTTTTATCAAATGTTGGCATATGTTGAAGACACCGGTGTAACACCACTAATTCAGGCCCGGTCAGGAGGCACATACCAGAAAGTAGTACATATTTAACACAAAATAGTTCCTACGCATGAGTGTAACTTTTGAAATGTGTAGAATATTTAGGTATTCTTGGTATCAAATGAAAGCTGAAGGACTGGTGATCATTGTAGAACACTTTTGGACTTTTAATTTTGAATATTAAAAAAACTGCCACAAATTTTAAAAGAGGGTACATTTTGTCTGATTGTCAGACCTGAAGTACCTGTTTTGGTTCATCCGAAGTTCCGGGAACCAGTTCTTTTTTATATGCCATTAAAGGTCTGTTGATTTTTTCAGTACAAAACACCATAAAGTGTTGCTTTGAAATGCAATGATTGCCACTTTATTTGATCTTAAAACAAAAGAGGTGTACCTGCTTGAAACGGAAGAATTTAACATAGAAAACAATGGGACCATGAATTAGTGGTGTACTTCCTATAGTCTTAATATGCCAGACCCCATTTTGTCTTACACATCAGTGATACTCAGATCAAAATAATCATAAATCCAAAGAAGTACAAAGTTGAAGAGTATTGAGGACCCAAAATTCCGAAAAAGTTGTGCCAAATACGGCTAAGGTAATCTATGCCTGTGATAATGTAGCTGGAGACATTTTCACTTTAAAATCCAATACCTACCTCTCTACATAAGTTTTGTAGGTCAGCACCTGAGAACAAATTTGTGTTCTTTGATAATTCTTCAAAGTTCACATTTTTCAGTGGCATTTTCTTTGTGTAAACTTTTAATATCTCAAATCTAGCCTAAAAATAAAAAAGAATTCAAATTTTAGCTGAATATCATATCATTGAAATAATGAAGTCTGAGTAAGTCAAAAATCAAAACAAGATTATCTCCCTTTGATCATTTCATATTAAATTTCTTTTTTTTTCATAGGATGGATGTACTTCCCTATTTTTAGGCTTTGTTTCTATCTTTTTTGAGAGCTCTCCAAATATTTTAACAAAGAATATAGAAACTTTAAGAGTCTCTATGAATTAAAACTTGGGCATTTTATCTGGAACCTGTAAGTATACACAAAACTTTTAATTTTAATATCTGGAAAGAGGTGTATTTGATGAATGGACTATAATTATAAAATTCAACCTATTTATAAAATTGGTGGAAAATAAGAAATAATATAACTTAACAGTATATTTATTCAAATTCTTATACAAAAATAAAAATAAAATGTCTGTGCTGAGTTATCATGGTTATTATTATCTGCCCTTACCAATAGATTTCAAGTTTGTTGTGTTGTGTTAATGACATTTTCTGTTAATGTAATATAATATCTGTACATATTTTAATTGATGAACATTTTGGAATCCTTATATTTCCTTTCTACTAGATAAAGATATACAGTGTAACCTGTGTAATGTTGGATTAAGCAGGGTGTCGGAATACTCAGGTTTTTTCTGCAAGGATAGGCATATTATTGGACCTTGAAAATGGCAGGTGACAGATTATACAGGTTACACTGCATTAATTAAGTACAACCTTGTCCATATGTGTTATGAAAAGTACAACCTTGTCCAATATGTGTTTTGCAAGATATGAACAATCAGATAAAAATATTTTTTCTTCATTATTAAGTTTAGACATGTAAATAAAGTGATAAAGATTAACTCAAGAATAATCAAGATGATAACCAAACCTTGTAATTACCTCTTCATCAGGTGGAGGTACATAAAGTATTCTGTCAATTCTCCCGGGACGAACCAGTGCATCATCCAACAGATCAGGACGATTAGTAGCTGCTACCAACAGGACATTCCTGTTTTCTGCTTTGTAGGATTTTCCTTTCTGTAATTTTAATCAAATAAGTGAATAAAGCGTTTTTTAAGAAGTTATTGGAGATGTTATTTATAGAATAATATTCAACGAGTGACTGAACAACACATTAATTCATGAATGCCCATAGCACATGAGTTAATTATCAGTGTTGTTCAGTCACGAGTTGAATATATTTTGATATTTTAATTCTTTGATTAGTTATTCTTTTTATTACATTGGCAAATGGCTTTTTTTAATGAAATTAATGTAAAAAATCTGAGAAACCTTATTTTTTTCTACACATTCACAATTTGTTTTGATCGGCCTATTGTTGTATGACGTCAGAGGAGTTACATTACCACCTTTATTTCACATGTGAAATTATTGTTTTTTATTTCACTGGGAAATCAATGTCAATGTAATAAAATGGTTTTTATTTTACTTGTTGTGACTTGGGTGGATAGTTGTCTCATTTAATTTTTGGTATGGAAGTTAACCCCAAATTCAAAACTTCAACAAAGTACACATTTGTTATTTGTTTGTATGCAAACTTTGAAAAACCACAAAAATCAAATATCGATGAAAAACAATTTTTCATGAGTCTATGAAAATTGATATCTACATAAAATAAATGAATCGACAGTAGTTGTAGAAGTGAAAATAAAAGATCTTATTCAGTATTGACTTTGTAGATACTCACTGCTGAATTACTGCTAGTTATCTCCCCATCTTTAACCTTCTCTGATGTATGAAGTTTATCGTCCAGTTTTATCCCTATACCATCCATTTCATTCAGTAAAGAGGAAAGAACTCTTTCTTGTACTCCTCTGTTTGACGAAGTCTCAGATCTTTTACCAACAATAGAATCAATTTCATCTAAAAATATGATAGATGGAGCTGCTGCTCTGGCTTTCTGGAAAACCTGGGAAAAAAACCAAGAATGTATGTATTGTCATGAAAAGCATATCCCCTCTTTCATAAATCAAAGGTATATAAAATAAAAGTAGTCTGACTGATCAGAAAACACACTCACTATATAACTGATTGTTATTGAACCCGTGACCAAATATTTATTCATTCTGTTCTGACATTTCTGAGAAATATGTGACCAAAAGGTTAAGTTCATTGAACATAAGTATCAGCATTAAGAAACTAGGTATCTATTAGATCAAATGTTTCTTTTATACAACTGTATATTACCATCTGCCATCAACAAGACATACAATTATTTCATGAGTCATTCCCCTTTCAACATTGACATTATACTAGAAGTCATTTTACTGATAAAAGAAATTATTCAAATTATTTTAAAACTTTTCAATATACATGATATAGGCAGTCAAAATAAAATGTAAGTTTACAAAATAAAATACTTGATGGTGCAAGGCTTGTGATGACCTTGTGATGAACTTGTGTTTGAACTGTTGGAAGACAGAGCAGGACAAACATGCTTTGTTTCCACATAAGGAAGTTCTCAAATGATTGTATCAGTCATATATGTTTTTTTTTTATAGGTCTTGTAATCAAAATAATACTGCTGTTAACTTTTACTATTTTCAGTTTATTTAGCATACCGTCACTTGAAGATCAAAGTATCTGACAGATTGGGAAATTGCTCACACATTACAACTATTCACTGATACACTCAGTTCTGACTAGAAATGAAGTCATTTTATTCAGCAGTACTGAAATAAAGTGCCACAAAAAAATTCAACATATCAAAATAATTAAAGCATTGGCAAACAGGATTCAAAAAAGGATCACACATTACAACCTGCCACTGTGAGGCACATAGTGACCAAGTCTTAAGTCTTCCTGCCACTGTGAGGCTGGTGACCAAGTCTTAAGTCTTCCTGTTAAGCAGAATTTGAGAAAAGTGTGACGTTTTTAGAATTCATTTCAACATGTTGAAAAATACAAATGTTTCAGCAGACAGGTAGTAGGTGTTTGACAGATCTAATAAATGCTTAAACATTTCAACTCATCACTGTCAAGCTACTGACAAAGTATAATGTCTTTCTGTTGATGTACTACTTGAGAAAAATGTTAAGTTCATTTGACATATTAAAAAATTCATATTGTCAATATACAGGAAGTGTGTCAGACAGATCTTAAAATTGCCCACACAATACAAATCATCACTGACAAACTGCTGATAACAAATAAAGTTATTCTTTCAAGTAGTACTTGGTATTATTTTGAGGGAAATATATGTGATTGACAATTGACAAGGTGAATGCAATTTCTAAAGCAATATCTTTTGTAACGTTGAATTTGATTGGAACATCTCACATTTTCATGGCATTAATTCACAATTGATGCTATGAAAAATATGTGCAAGTGCAATCTACATAATACAGATTATAAATGTATGATTTAAAGTTGTTTTCTGTCATTTTCATTAGAATGGAGATAACTGTATTGTATTTTTAGCTCTAACAGCATAAATTGGTGCTGTTTGAGCTTAAAATACAATACAGTTATCTCCTAAATATATTTACATGATAAAGCCCCCAAATTTTAGAGTAGGAATATTATAGTATCATGAAATGTGTCTGTTATCAATCAATTTAACAAGTCAAATGCAACTAAATATAAATTACCTCATTTATCAACCGTTCAGAATCCCCAACATATGGTGAGTATAACTGGGCACCACTCAGTGATATAAATGTGGCATTGACTGACGTAGCTGCAGCTCTTACTAATGTGGTCTTACAACATCCAGGGGGTCCATACAATAAAACACCCTTAGGACATGGTAATCCCATTCTTTGAAAAGCTTCTGGGTGTTTTATTGGCCATTCTACTGCCTGGAATGAAAATAAATATTAGAAACTATGGTAGCAGTTTAACTATTGATAGAATACTACTTGGAAAAGCATTAAAATCCCGGGGATAGCTTGATTCAGTCACAATGGTAATTCTAAATACATGTGCATTGTATGAATAAAATATAGTTACTGATACATTATGTATTGACAGGTTAGGTTAAAGCTGAACTAATGTTTGTGTACTAAATTAAAAATAAATAAAGGTACTGTTGAGTCTACCCATACATGTATTTTTTTTATATTACAAATGTTTTATAAAAAGAAGTGAATCAGATTGCTCTTTGTAAGTATCAAAAGGGATAAACATGGGATTTGCCTTAAATAGTAATGTAGATTTAATACTAGCTATGAGTTATCTCCCATTGAACAATGTTAGCTATGAATTATCTCCCATTGAACAATGTTTTAGAAATGAGTAAGAAACATCACACAGCTTAATATACTTTATTTCATTGAATAATGTCAGTAAGCATCAAATACTGATAAAAAAACCAATTTCTAATTATCAATTATTTACTTATTATACCTTAAATATTCATACTTGTTCATTAATTTTTTATAAAATTGAGAATGGAAATGGGCAATGTGCCAAAGAGACAACAACCCGACCATAGAAAAAAAACAACAGCAGTATAGTCTTCTTAGCCGCTTTGTTCTATTGTGTCATAAAGGTCATTATGTATTCAAGAACTAATACATTCTTAAATTATCATTATTTTTTTCGGTTTTTTGTGGCCCTGATAAAGGTAAATCCAGAAGAGTGCTTTGGATGAGCTCAACTTATAGAGTGTTATTCATTTACATATAGGAATTACATGCAGGTGAAGTTAATCATCAAAAAGCAAGCTCGACCACCTTCAAATACCGATAATTTTTTCTTAATCCTCTCCAAATGTGATAAAATCTATAATATATCTTAGTGACCTTTATACAAACAAAAATTTTCATTTCAAAACTTTGCAATAAAAATTTATTAAAAAAAATAAAGTGTTGAGACATTTTTTTGGTCAATTAAGAGTTGCATTTGATGGTTTATTGTTTTTTTTTTTTTTTAAAGTTTAATTTTCTTGATTTTAACCAAGTATTGTAATATTATCAATCCCTAAATTTAGTGCACATTTCAAATTTATCATGCATAAATTTGCCCCAACATGACTTTGGTACATGATATTCAAAAAATAAAAACGAGTTTCCCATTTGATGAGTTATCTTATCATAAATGGATACAAGGTTAAAAAAATTCTTGCTTTTTCTTGGTTCTTTTGTGAACATTTTTTAATGAGAAAAAATACAGGTAATAACAATTTCATATTTGGTTGGAGTATATGAATACCGGTACTTACAACAAATTAACAACATGGCATGGCAGATGACTCACATAATGAGCAGGATCTTCTTACCCTTCTAGAACACCTGAGATCAATCCTGGGTTTTATGTTGCTCAGTCTTTAGTTATCTATGTAATGTTTTGTGTTCTGTGCTGTTTGTGGATTTTTGTGTTTTCACATGGCTTTATCTGATAATTCAGAGTACGAGATTAAACACTGAGGATTTGTTATTATTCCTTGGATACTCATTTTTGTGGAATTTGTGATTACAAGTGAGCCATAAAAACTAAGTCTTCAAAGAAATTATAAATGTTTTATGAGATTATATGCTGACTTTGTTTGATAAAACCAGGAAATTGAATATCCACAAACATGCAAGTTTTCTTCAATCCTAGAAAATTTTAATCCATGAGAATAAATTAATCCACATTATCCCTTTGATATCCTTTGCATTTCCTTATCATTTCAGTAAAAAGTGATTTTCATCTTCTACCTCAGCTGATTTACATACCGGTACATTACAAACTCGTTCATCAGTAGGTACATTTGTAAACCTAAATATCGCCCTTTTTCAATTGCAAAATATGTGCACTCAATCTTATTTTACACAGAGATGACCTTTCTAATTTATTACTAAAGTTCTATTTAATAAGATGCCATACTGCTTAAAATCAATGTCATAAATACATGAAGCTATTTACAAAGGAAATATAAAACAAAAACTACATAAAATGAACTTTTGTCTTCATTTATTATTTAATGAGTACCAATTTTTGTGGATGTCATGGGTACATACATTTCAGATATTTTAATTTTCAACAAAATAATATTTTTCTTCATTGTTACTCACTAATCTTAAGGCATCGACAGTAACATTGAAATGTTCTATGCATATATACTAATTTCAAACTTTATTTCAAAGAATTGACTTCCGACAATGCATTGGTATATTATAAAAGGTTATCTATTATAAGTCTCAAAATTCTGGTTAGATAAAAACAGTTGGTGCAACTCAGGACTACTAGATAAGCTATTTTGACGTTTATTTTCAAGAATTGACTTCCAACAATGCATTGGTATATTATCAAAGTTCATCTATTATAAGCTGGAATTCTGGTAAGACAATTTTGACGTTTATTTTCAAGAATTGACTTCCGACAATGCATTGGTATATTATCAAAGTTCATCTATTATAAGCTGGAACTCTGGTAAGACAATTTTGGCGTTTATTTTCAAGAATTGACTTCCGACAATGCATTGGTATATTATCAAAGTTCATCTATTATAAGCTGGAATTCTGGTAAGACAAAAACAATCATTTTGGTACAACTCAGGACTACCAGCTGAATTGTTTACATGCATTTTTAGCAAACTGTCAAACTAAGGGTATATTGATGGCAAAACAAAGAACCTCCCAAGATCTTTGTTTTTGAAAACAGCTCTTGCAAAACAATCCTATGTCAAGAAATAAGGAATGTAAACAAAGTTTGTGGTCAATGACAAAACTTGTTTTCATGTTAAGTATTGTCAATTGTATATATTCTTAAAGGTTAAGATTTTAAATGTTAAGGCCATGTTAGTTTCTTAGATGTATACTAAGGTCAATTAACAATCTAAAATATTTATTTCTATATATAGAATATTTATTTTTGGAAGGAGAAAGTTAAATATGGAAACATGCAGAGACAAAAATAAAAATAATTAACAACTCAGAAAACTTGAAAGCTGAACAAACTCAATGTCTACAACTATCAATCATACCAAATTGTGAAATAACTCAAACGAGAAAACAATAAACTATAAAACAAATCATATGGAATTATCATTGTTTAGGCTGTTTAAATGCTCTTGAATTTATAGGTATAACTAAACCTCATTTAATAAGATGCCATTTTGTCTAAAATCAATATCATAGTACATGTAATTAAAAAAAAAACACCAATATTTCAAATGTGTGTAGTGCCTATTAACAATTTATACAACATGCAAACACAAATATTTTTAATATTAAATACCAAATATTTTATCACTTGACATGAAAAATAAATACAACAAAAGATAAGTGTGAAAGAAAATAATAAAACCCTATTATTTATTATCACTCTTTCTCATAATATGTAACACATTTCTTAATCTATTAATATATTGTAGCGGGTCGAGGGTTGGTAGCGTTTCTTTACTGCCTGTTGCCTGGTTTATCGGATACTGTGACTGCTATGCGGAGGTCAATATATACTGCTAGACTTCTGGTAGATAGTTGTATCACTTATCAATCAATATTCAGCTCAACTGCCGCCGTAGTCTTGTTTGTATAGGTTACGATAGCAAAAAGGGGGTGGGGTAGGTAGCCTAACTAGTTGTATAAATGGCGGTTTGGCGTTTCAATAAATACAAAGTCGTATCTCGAACTTAATATGTGTAATTTAATAAGTTAGACTGACGAGTTATTCAGCATACATATTTATACGATTTATATAACAATAGTTTAACAAATAACTGCTATAACAATACTATGTTTTACCTACAACTTTATACAAGAACGAAATATATAGTCAGTAACAACTGGTTACTTCTCTGGTACCTGTGATAGTTAAAAAGGGGGAGGGGCTGGGGTAGCTCTGGTTCAATACGGGCAAGTGAACTGGACTGGTAATAACTAACAGTACTTAATAAATAATCAAAGCATATACTCCTTACAGATCCTTACACGAATTCAGCATAAATGGAAGATTTAAGTTAATATATTTAAAGAATATATGTATAGAAGAAATTAACAGTTTATAGTTAAAACTACGGTTTCTGCGGTGTTCCGCAATCGGCGGTACCGTATAAATATTCACAATGAACTTTCCTATTTAGCAAGCGTGATTCTAATAAGCTTTTGTAATAAAAAGATCTAGAATAAATATAAATAATAATCCTCAAAATCCTAAAATATTAGAACCTAACCTTAATAAAATAACTGGATATCTAAATTCTATATTTCTGCTAGTTTGTTTATAAATTAACAATATGGCTGCCCAGGAGGAACAAGACTGAATAAGAGAGAATGTCGCGCATGAATTTATAGTACACGACACACTTTGGACACGATTTGGACACACTTTTGACGTTTCTAACGTCAAATGACGTCACGACACAAACTGCACTGTAAACATACGGGGACTTTTATAAGGACTTTGTAAATAAACAATGGCGGCCCCCAGGGTTGAAGTGACCCGTTAATAAAAAGGGATAAAAGCTACATGTCTCGGAGACTTATGATCGTTGATACCGGTATAACTACAACAAGGAACCAGAGAATCACGTTAGTTTTACTTGACTGTAAGTTAAATGTACAACTCGTACATTAAAATGGTAAATTCTACACTTGTCACATACATCATACAATTATAAAAATATATAGTCTTTGGATTTGTCCCCATTTCCCGTATCATTTGCCTTTCCATCTATAATAGTATTTACATTTCATTACACAATATAAAAAACGTGACCCACAAAAGACATGATCAAACATGAATAAGTTAGAATTACAAATCCGTAACATTACCCCCACCTTTGAAAAACTGTTCGTCCTCGAACATGAATACTTTATCTTTATCTAAGAATTTTCATCTATATGTTTCATGTCTTTTAAAATACCCTATATATTAACAATAAAATTACATTACAAACTAAAAATAATTTCCTTAATACAATTATTATAATCTAAAAAGAAGTTCCTGTAATATGTTGCACTGTGTACTGGTGTCTTCTGTGGTTACTGTCGCCTGGACCCCATTGTCTCTTATTTCTCTATTCTCTATTATTGCTTCGACTTGGTTGTTACATGTATCTTCTTCTGTTTGAGTTGCTGTATTTCGTCTTCTTCTTACTGACGGGTCGGGTATCCATGTACTCTTCAGTACGTATACGGTACCATCTGGAAGAACAGCCTTCTCTTCCTTCAATAACCCGAGGTACCCATCGGGTACGACACGGGCATCAATGTCTGCTGTTCTTGCCCTAGACCGGAGCCTCCTTATCAGTTCGGCATCTTCACCCGACAGGTAGCTTGATGGGGGGGAGCATAACTGGAACCTTGGGTCATTTAATGTCTCTTGAGTGGGGACTCCCAGGTGGCTCCAGTCATACAGCCTCCCTCTACCTGTGGCTGTCATCTGAATTCTCCTAGGGGGGTAGAATTCAATTTCTTCTCGAAATTCCACCCGTCTCTTGTCTCCATCTATCCATGGCATCTCTGGATCATACCCCTCGACCATAGGAGGTGGACTGGATGGTGCTTCTGATATTTTAGAGTGGTCCGAAGTTGTTTTGTCGTTCCTTTCCATGGTACTTGGGTTTGTTGGCACTGGGACTTGCTGAGCTAACTGGGGTGTTGACTGTGGCGCAACCGTCTCTGCTAAGTATGGCTGCCAAAGAGAGCTTGTACTGATGGTAACCGGCAATGGCTGAGTTGTCTGTGAACTGGTTTGTACTGCAGCTGGTTGCGGAGTAGCTGTGAAATATGGTTGTATTTGAGGAATTGTGGTGCTGGTAACCGGCAATGGCTGAGTTGTCTGTGCACTGGTTTGTACTGCAGCTGGTTGCGGAGTAGCTGTGAAATATGGTTGTATTTGAGGAATTGTGGTGCTGGTAACCGGCAATGGCTGAGTTGTCTGTGCACTGGTTTGTACTGCAGCTGGTTGCGGAGTAGCTGTGAAATATGGTTGTATTTGAGGAATTGTGGTGCTGGTAACCGGCAATGGCTGAGTTGTCTGTGCACTAGTTTGTACTGCAGCTGGTTGCGGAGTAGCTGTGAAATACGGTTGTATTTGAGGCATTGTGGTGCTGGTAACCGGCAATGGCTGAGTTGTCTGTGAACTGGTTTGTACTGCAGCTGGTTGCGGAGTAGCTGTGAAATATGGTTGTATTTGAGGAATTGTGGTGCTGGTAACCGGCAATGGCTGATGTGAATGTGATGTGGCCTGTACTGCAGCTGGTAACGGAGTTGCTGTGAAATATGCCTGCATAAAAGAATTTGGGTTGATGGTCACTGGCAGTGGAGTTGTTTGTGGAATGGTCTGTACTGCCGCTGGTTGTACTGAAACGTCTGGAACTCGAACAGGAGCGGTTGTTGTGTTGGGAGCCGTTAGTGGACTCGGAACTGTATGGTTCGGTCTAGGTCTATCTAGCAAACTCAATAATTCTACAGGACTTCCTGTCTGTAATGGTCTTCCCAGGAACAGCATCTCTTCATCTGGGGTTAGATTAAATGTTGGCATGTCCACATAAACTGGTGTTGGGCTTCTGACAGGCGTCATCTGGAAGTGGCTGACAGTTGAAGTCTTTGGCTCTACTGGTGTTACTTTATTGGCAACTGACTTAATTTTCTTCTTGGTTACCTTTTGACTTGTCTTCTTAATACCATGCCGTCTCTCTTCATGGAATTTCAAACGGTGCTTCACATTGGCTGGAACCTCGTATTCACAGTACTGGCACTGGACAAATTCCGAGCCATGCGCATACCTTGTATGCCTCCTCAAACTGGGTTGGTCCTTGTAGGTTTTGTAACATATCTGGCAAGTCTCCATCTGCAGAAAAGAAGATAACTATCGTTAATACTTATAACCAACAACTAGTTTTGGACCATCGGGGTATTGAACCAGAGCCATGGGTATTATCAGTATAACAGGGTAAGTATTTTACAGGAAAATCATAAATTAACATAACTTAGTAAATCAGTCACATCTGGCATACTCTAGATAAACAGCTATCTGCTCTTCACCTAAAACTGTAAAATGATTTGTTCGATTTCAATATTTAACACATAAAACCATCTTGTGTCTTATATACAGCAGGACTATATGTTACAATTTAGTTATAGGGGCTGTAACGTTCCGGGGGCTTAGTATCTCTGGTACTCTTTCTAGTAATATTTGTTTTGTCTGTTTCAGGTTCAACAGCTGGATCTTTTGAGTCTCCTTCGTCAAGATCATCTTTGCTCTTTTGAAGCCAGTTGTTGAAGTTGCCAATAAATGGCTTCAGTCTATCATGATGAAGGACCCTGTCTCTTGAATTCGGTGAACTCTTCACCTTGTATATTAAGTCTGTATATGCCTCAATAATGAGGAAAGGTCCAGTCCACTGGCACTGCAGTTTTGGACTCTTACCTTTTGTTTTTGTGGGGTTAAAAACCCACACTACATCACCTACGCTATATTTTCGCGCATTTATTTTATGGTCATATTGTCGTTTTTGTCGGTCGCTGGAGGCAATCATTTTATCTCTAGCTAAGTTATGTACCCTGAAAATATTGGACTGGAGTTTTTCTAAATACTCATTACTACAGTCAGTTATGTTTTCAGTTTGAGGATGTGGACCGTATATCAAATCTATCGGAAGTTCAATTTCTCGTCCAAACATTAACATGCTTGGAGAAAATCCTGTGCTTTCATGTACAGAGGTACGGTAAGCCATCATCGCCACAGATAAATGTGTATCCCAGTCTTTCTGGTCTTTGCCTATAAATTTGCTCAGAATATCCTCTATAGTTCTATTGAGTCGCTCCACCATCCCATCACTTTGTGGATGTAGGGGACTGGTTCTCGTTTTATCAATGTTAAACCTTTTACAAATGCCTGTGAACAGTTTTGATTCAAACTGTCGACCTTGGTCTGTGTGAACCTGTCTTGGCACACCAAAACGACAAATGAACTCGTTTACAAAAATTTTTGAGATCGTTTCTGCTTCTTGGTTTGGTATTGGATATGCCTCCGCCCATCTGCTGAAATAATCTGTGAGAACAAGGATAAATTTATTTCCAGAAGTTGTAATAGGCAGAGGACCAAGAATGTCCAATGCAACCCGTTCTAATGGTGCTCCTACCAAATACTGTTTCATTGCCCCTCTTGCTCGTTTTTGTGGACCCTTACGCGAATTGCATGTTTCACACCTTTTGCACCATTGCTCTATATTTTCCTTATATCCCGCCCAATAAAATCTGCTTGAAACCCTTGATAGTGTTCTGTGAACCCCAAAATGGCCTCCTACTGGGTCGTCATGCAACATTTTCAAAATTTCCTCTCTCCAACATGAAGGAAGAATCAGCTGCTTCATCTCTGAGTTTATATTAGAAATCCATTCTCTATATAAAACATTATTGATCAATTTTAGTTGATCCCATTGCGACCAGTAAGTTTTTAGCTCTTTACTCTGTACTGAAATTTCTTCCCACTTCGGCTTCTCATTACTTTCAGATTTCATTTTTAATATGAGCTTAATCACTTCATCATTTTGTTGTGCTTCTGTTATTTCATCCATGTTCTTACTTTGTATCCATTGGTTGCTCTGTTCGGAATTTTCAAATTCTATTTCTTCGCCTTGTAACTTTGATATGTCTGCCTTCTTAGTTACCCGCAAGTGACAATCGACCATATCTAATTCATTATTCGTGCTTTCTTTTGATTCCTGGCGGTTGCAATGAGTGCAGTGGATACATGGTCTTCGTGAAAGTCCATCGGCATTCAAATGCTGTCTGCCTGGTCTGTGTTGTATTTTGAAATCGTAAGAGGAGAGAACCTCCAGCCATCTGGCCATTTGACCTTCTGGATTTTTGAAGTTCATGAGCCAGTGCAGTGCTCCATGGTCAGTTCTTACTAAAAAATTCTTACCATACAAGTAATGATGATAGTGTTTAACCGACTCTACAATTGCGAGCAATTCTCGTCTAGTGACGCAATATTGACGTTCTGCTTTGCTGAAACTTTTACTAAAGTAAGCAATGACGTGTTCTCCGTCGTTTTGTTCCTGCGAAAGTACTGCTCCAAGACCAAACCCGCTAGCATCTGTATCTAGTATAAACTTCTTTTCCATGTCTGGGTAACTTAAAATCGGAGCTGAAATCATGAATTGTTTTAATTTATCAAAAGAATCTTGACATATCTCACACCATTTAAACTCTTTGCCCTTCTCAGTCAACTTATGTAGGGGTCTTGCTATATCCGAAAAATTCTTAATAAATCTCCTGTAATAGCTACAAGTTCCCAAGAAACTACGTACGTCATGAATAGATAAAGGTATGGGCCAATCTTTGACAGCGCTAATTTTCTGAGGATCTGTGGATATACCATCGCCTGATACAACATGACCAAGGAAAGTTACTTTTTCTTGTAATAATTCACATTTTTGGAGAAATTTTTAAGCCTGCCTGTTCAATCTTAGATATTACCAACTCTAATCGTTCGATGTGCTGCTCAAAAGACTCCGAGAAGATAATGATGTCGTCTAAGTACAGTAGACATATATGCCAATTCAAACCCGCTAAGATGCATTCCATCAACCGTTCAAAACAAGCGCCTGCATTACAAAGACCAAATGGCATTTGTCGAAACTGGAAGAGCCCTTGCTTTGTGACAAACGCCGTTTTTTCTCTATCAACTGGGTCGACCGGGACCTGCCAATAACCACTTTGAAGGTCGATAGTTGAGTACCAAGATCCATGGAGGGCCTCTAGACAGTCCTGCGTGCGCGGAAGTGGGTACGAGTCACGTTTTGTAAGACTGTTAATTTTTCTGAAGTCAATACAGTAGCGGACGGACCCGTCTTTCTTCCGGACCAACACAATAGGGGCTGCCCAAGGACTCATTGATGGTTCTATTACCCCAGCATCAAGCATTCGACTCAACTCGCGATCTGCTTCCTCTTGCATTGCAACAGGTAAACGTCTCGGGTTTTGTTTGACTGGAGCTGCGTTTCCAGTGTTTATCTTGTGTTGTATCATATCAGTACAACCCAAGTCGTTTTTAGACTTTGCAAACGCATTACTGTGTTTCTGGAGCAATCTTTGAAATTGCAAAGTTTGCGTCTCCGATAATAATTTACTACCTGATTTAAATAAGTCTACCAGATGATCTGGTAAGCTGTCGCTATTGCTTTTGTTTGTAATCTTATCAGTAAGCTTGAATATATTTTGACTAGCAGCCGCAGGTTCGCATACTGGTTCCGTAACATCTGCATATGCTTGACATTCAGCTAGACATGTATTCTTTTGAACCGTTTTTTCAAAGTTACTCGTATTAGCAATCCTTAAAATTATTCGTCCTTGACTTGGATCGACTAAAGATCTGGCGACTAATAATTTATCTTTTGTGTCAACAGGCTCTACTGTAGCTTGCACTAAATGAGTAGAATCACCTACCACTTTACTAAATATCAAAACCTCTGATCTTGGGGGTATTACTGTAGTTGCCTCTGTTGCAAGCTTAAAAATGTTTGCCATATTACTCTCTTTTTGACATATAATTTCCATATTTTTACTGCCAATGGTTAGTTTACTCTCCCTTATGTCAAGTTTACAATCTTTGTTATACAAAAAATTGTAACCAACAATAGCAGGCGCGTCAATATCTGCAATCACAAATCGTTGTTGAAATTTCTGACCATTAATTTCAATATCAAAATCGGCCTGCCCGAAAGTTGTTATTATCTCTCCATTTGCCAGTTTCAACTGTACCCCCTTATAAATTCTGTCTGGTCTCTGTGACTCCGGAATAGACAAAAATTTCCTGACATGAATGACTGTCAAGGTCGAACCGGTGTCTATCAAACAATTTACAAAAATACCATTAATTTTTATCTTAAAGTATAAACTATCATTTATGTCATTATTTAATTCACACTTTTTGTGTGGCCCCTCATTATAAAAAACATCGGCTAAAGGAGGGCCCGACTCTTTAGCCACTAACAGTTTCCCGACTTAAAGTTCTCCGTCTGTGTACCCTGGGACCATTTTGAAGTTTCAAACCTGTTGTTTGGCAAGTATTTGCCATTTTTCTGCATGTCTAGAAACTTTCTGCAATCTCTCTTAAAATGACCCGCTTTTCCGCAAAAGTAACACAAAAAGTCTGTCTTTTGTGATTGATTAGGACCTCGATTACTTTCTATCTTGGCTATTCTATCCATTATGCTGTTCATCTGTTGATAATCATCTTGTTCATCTATATCTATCATTCCCGTTTGCATTCGTAAACCAGCGCGATTATTAAATTTACGTCTGTGTCCGTTGGCAAACGCCTCAAATTCAAGTCCTATCCTAACACTGTCATCTATTGAAATAGGCTTTCCCTGAAATATGGCCCACTCTAAATCTGCGTCATTTAGAGAATCTATGAAACAGTCACGGGCAAGCTGCTCACGAACTTCCATAGGGGCAGTCGGATATGCTAACCGTGTTAACTTTTTGATGTCCTGGGCGAGTTCCGGAAGTGATTGGTTTTTTTCTCGAGTTGTACTCTTCATCTGCGCTCTATATAGTTCTGCCTGATTGCTCGGTTGAAATCTTGAGGCAAGGGCAGTGACTAAATGAGTGAAGCTTCTCCTGAGATCTGGTCTTAGGTCACTAAGAATAGCCTGTGCTGAACCCCGTAAACATGTTGCCAATTCTAGCGCTTTCGATATATTGTCCCAGCCATTAATTTCTGCTACCATCTCAAAATGTACAAGATAATCTTGCCAACTACTGGTTCCGTCGAAAGTTGCTGGTTTCTTATTGCTACTGTATGATTTATTATGAGAATTATTTCCTCTCATAACCCTGTTATCGCCCCTATAATTATCTCCATAATCATTTGTCATACCATATGAACCCTGGCTAAACCCTTGATTATCGCGATAACCAAGTATATCCCCACCCGTAGGTACTGTCCTGAAAGACTCCCGTGCATGGCCAGTGCACTCCCTGGGATCTTCTGTACCTGTGTGAATCTTCCATGGGTTCCCCCGCATGCCTTCTGAAGGCACCGTGTGTGTCCATTTTGGACCCTGAGAGACTTCCTGTAAAACTTCTACCCCTGTGAAGTCCTTTGGAGCTCGCTCCTCTGAACGACTTGGGCTATAAAATCTAGGAAAAGACGCCCGTTGCCGGGTTAAACGCTGGTTCTCAACATCGCCTATTCCAGTATTTATGTGTATGTCTCCCCTTCCATGGGATACCTGCTGATTGATAGTTCGCTCGCGAGCAACTAAACCAGCTGCGGTTTTATCTCCATAAACCGCCCTGCCAGTAGGTTCATTGATCTGTATTAAATCTTCATTATAATGGTCAGTTCTGGTATTTTCATAACTGGTTCCCGGTTGGTCATATATACATCGTTGTTTCTGTCTTTCGTAGCAACCTTCTCCGGCTTTCTTTACCCGTATCTGTACCTCTCCTGTTGGTGTAGCATTGATGTATGGTTCGGAGGCAGATGCGGGGAGTCTTGGTCCCTGGGCATGACCTTGGGCTGACGGATGCTCTAAGTCCAGCTGCAAATATTGAGGTTTCTCTGAAAAAGTCCGTGCATATGATTCTTCACAGTCCGACATTTTTAACGGCAATCTTTATGTTTATGTAGATTGGATCCCACCGCTGCCACCAATTGTAGCGGGTCGAGGGTTGGTAGCGTTTCTTTACTGCCTGTTGCCTGGTTTATCGGATACTGTGACTGCTATGCGGAGGTCAATATATACTGCTAGACTTCTGGTAGATAGTTGTATCACTTATCAATCAATATTCAGCTCAACTGCCGCCGTAGTCTTGTTTGTATAGGTTACGATAGCAAAAAGGGGGTGGGGTAGGTAGCCTAACTAGTTGTATAAATGGCGGTTTGGCGTTTCAATAAATACAAAGTCGTATCTCGAACTTAATATGTGTAATTTAATAAGTTAGACTGACGAGTTATTCAGCATACATATTTATACGATTTATATAACAATAGTTTAACAAATAACTGCTATAACAATACTATGTTTTACCTACAACTTTATACAAGAACGAAATATATAGTCAGTAACAACTGGTTACTTCTCTGGTACCTGTGATAGTTAAAAAGGGGGAGGGGCTGGGGTAGCTCTGGTTCAATACGGGCAAGTGAACTGGACTGGTAATAACTAACAGTACTTAATAAATAATCAAAGCATATACTCCTTACAGATCCTTACACGAATTCAGCATAAATGGAAGATTTAAGTTAATATATTTAAAGAATATATGTATAGAAGAAATTAACAGTTTATAGTTAAAACTACGGTTTCTGCGGTGTTCCGCAATCGGCGGTACCGTATAAATATTCACAATGAACTTTCCTATTTAGCAAGCGTGATTCTAATAAGCTTTTGTAATAAAAAGATCTAGAATAAATATAAATAATAATCCTCAAAATCCTAAAATATTAGAACCTAACCTTAATAAAATAACTGGATATCTAAATTCTATATTTCTGCTAGTTTGTTTATAAATTAACAATATGGCTGCCCAGGAGGAACAAGACTGAATAAGAGAGAATGTCGCGCATGAATTTATAGTACACGACACACTTTGGACACGATTTGGACACACTTTTGACGTTTCTAACGTCAAATGACGTCACGACACAAACTGCACTGTAAACATACGGGGACTTTTATAAGGACTTTGTAAATAAACAATGGCGGCCCCCAGGGTTGAAGTGACCCGTTAATAAAAAGGGATAAAAGCTACATGTCTCGGAGACTTATGATCGTTGATACCGGTATAACTACAACAAGGAACCAGAGAATCACGTTAGTTTTACTTGACTGTAAGTTAAATGTACAACTCGTACATTAAAATGGTAAATTCTACACTTGTCACATACATCATACAATTATAAAAATATATAGTCTTTGGATTTGTCCCCATTTCCCGTATCATTTGCCTTTCCATCTATAATAGTATTTACATTTCATTACACAATATAAAAAACGTGACCCACAAAAGACATGATCAAACATGAATAAGTTAGAATTACAAATCCGTAACAATATATATGGTTAACAACCTCTCTTAAATCGGCTTTAGATCAACATGATCAAAAGTGTTTATTCTGATCATTTTGAATGGAGATCTTTATTGCATTTATAAAACAAGATTATGTTTCCATAATTAATAAAACAAAATGCTCCCCTAATGCTATTATATTGCCATGCTTGGAAATGTAAAATCTAATTTGTATAAAATTCTTAAGGGAGATTACACCAAAGTTTCATGAGAACTGCGGAAAGCATTTTTGAGTTATTATTTGAAACTGGAAAATCCCCCCTTTTTTTTTAAACAAGAGTACACACATTGAAATGTCTCGCCTTCTTTACTACTCATTGATATTATGTTGATAGTCCTAAATATAAAGCTTTATTTATACAACTGTCACATTAACCAAGAAAACGAAACATTGACCAAAGAACCATGAAAATGAGGTCAAGGTCAGATGAACCATGCCAGGCAGGCATGTACAGCTAACATTCTTCCATACAACAAACATAGTTGACCTATTGCTTATAGTTTAAGAAAAACAGACCAAAACACAAAACTTAACACTGAGCAATGAACTTTGAAAATGAGGTCAAGGTCAAATAAAACCTGTGCAACTGACATATCGATCATAAAATATTTCCATACACCAAATATAGTTGACCTTTTGCATATAGTAGCAGAAAAAAAGACAAAATCTCAAAAACTTAACTTTGACCACTGAACCATAAAAATGAGGTCAAGGTCAGATGACACCTGCCAGCTAGACATGTACATCTTACAATCATTCCATACACCAAATATAGTAGACCTATTGCATACAGTATAAGAAAATAAGACCAAAACACAAAAACTTAACTATAACCACTAAACCATGAAAATGAGGTCAAGGTCAGATGACTCATGCCAGTTGGACATGTACACCTTACAATCATTCCATACACCAACTATAGTAGGCCTATTGCTTATAGTTTCTGAGATATGGACTTTACCACTAAAACTTAACCTTGTTCACAGATCCATGAAATGAGGTTGAGGTCAAGTGAAAACTGTCTGACGGGCATGAGGACCTTGCAAGGTATGCACATACCATATATAGTTATCCTATTACTTATAATAAGAGAGAATTTAACATTACATAAAATCTTAACTTTTTTTTCAAGTAGTCACTGAACCATGAAAATGAGGTCAAAGACATTGGACATGTGACTGACGGAAACTTTGTAACATGAGGCATCCATATACATTGTACAAAGTAGGAGGCATCAAGGTCTTCCACCTTCTAAAATATAAAGCTTTTAAGAAGTTAGCTAAGGCTGCTGCCGCCGGATCACTATTCCTATGTTGAGCTTTCTGTGACAAAAGTCGCAGGCTTGACAACAAAACCCAGTGACTTAGAATGTAAAATCTTAAATAATTATTTATAAAAATCAGATTGGGTCTTATGTTGTCTATAGATATAAACTATTCATTAAAATTTCTTGCAAGTTGGTAAAAGCATCTTGAGTTATTGTTCGACAACTGGAATACCCTATTTTTTTAATGAATAAAATTCACAACTCTGAAATGTAAAATCTAAAATTTATCAAAAATGAAAGGGTGCTCACGGCAATAGGTATAAACAATCCTTCTAAGTTTTATGCAAATAGATTAAAGTGTTTTTGAGTCAGTTTCCGACATGTTGACGACAGATGGACAATGGTATACCATAATACGTTCCGTAAACGGGCGTATAAAAACTGATGATAATTTTGCAATGAATAACTTGTTTTCTCTGGTCGATTGTTTCACATTCTGACATTTCCTAAAGGAGTTGTAGGAAGTGAGTTTGTTCAATTTTCAGATGTTCATAGATTTGTTAATTATTTTTATTTTTGTCACAAAATGTTTCCATATTTAACTTTCCCCTTCCAAAAATACTCTATATATACTTGTGAATAAATATATTTAGATTGTTAATTTGACCATTTATTACATCTAAGAATCTTATATGGCCTTAACCTTTAAGAATATATAGTTGTCATACTTTAAAACATGATAACAAGTGTTGTCAATGTTTACAAAATTTGTTTACAATAAAATTGAGAATGGAAATGGGGAATGTGTCAAAGAGACAACAACCCGACCAAATAAAAAACAACAGCAGAAGGTCACCAACAGGTCTTCAATGTAGCGAGAAATTCCCGCACCCGGAGGCGTCCTTCAGCTGGCCCCTAAACATTTACATTTCTTACTTCTGGACATAAAATTGTTTTGCAAGAGATGTTTTCAAAAAACAAAGATCTTGGGAGGTTATTGTTTTGCCATCCAACTACTCATATTTTGACAGTTTGCATAAAATACTCTTAAATATAGCTTAAAGAATTCAGCTAGTAGTCCTGAGTTGTACCAAAATTGTTGTTTTTGTCTAACTAGAACTTTGAAGTTTATAATAGATACAAAATGTAACCTTTATTAAAATACCAATGCATTGTTGGAAGTGAATTCTTGAAAATAATATAAAATTAGTACATAAATATAACATTTCAAGGTTACTGTTCTAATATCTATCATTAAATGATTTAAGTCAATTTGTATTAACATCTTTATGGATTTTAAAAACCAAAAAAAATATTGCTTTTTTTAAACAGAACAAGCAAAATCATATGCTAACACATAAAAACCAGCAGTTCTGCAACAAGCAACAAAAGCAACCTGTCAATCTGATTACCTGTTGTATTTGACCTTTCACCTCTGAAAGACCCCCTATCTGAGACCATTCTACAGGAGACATTTCTACCAGTCCAACAGTCCCTTTCCTTATTGAAGGCATAACTTTCCTTACTGATTGTTCAAAATGATCCATCTTTATTTTTCTCTCCTGAAGAACAGAAATATTCCAAAAGTTGATTAAGTAATGGCAAAGAATTTATAGTAATGGTATTTACAAGACAATAATACTGGTAGACAAAAACTAAATGGACTAAACATGCTAAACATAATGGAGAATAATTGTAGTTAAATGTTTAAATCCACTTAGCAGAAATAGTTTTAATGGCATGCAGCATGCTGGTTTAAAATGTAATAGTTTTGTATGGACAACGTACACACTCTCAAAAGTCTCTCATGTTCATTTTGTATTTGACTGGTGTTAACTGTTTAAGCAAAAAACTTACCTTATATCTATGATTCACTTATTTTGTATATATGTCTATTAAAATGTCAAGCAGATTTTGTATATATGACTGTTATAGTTTCAAGTTGGTTTTGTTAATGGCTGTTGAATTTTCAATCTGATTTTATATGATTATTATAGTGTCAGGCCGGTTTTGTATGGGACTGTTGAAGGGTCATGCTGTTTTGTATACTATATATCTGTTGAAGAGCTACAATGTACATGTAAGCTGGGTTTTTTTAAATACTGTTGAAGTGTCCATCTGGTTTTGCATATGACTTGTAGTTTCAAGTTAGTTTTGTATATGACTATTTAAGTTTCAAGCTGATTTTGCATATGACTGTTGTAGTTTTAAGTTGGTTTTGTATGTTTGTTGTTGTCTGCAGCTGATCTTGTATATGACTGTCATAGTTTCATGCTTCAACACTTGAAGAATCTAGTATTTTCCACCCTTTTTTACCTGGTTGCCTCCCAGTATGACAAGTAACACTGCCTCTCTGGCTACTGATACTAAGTCTGCCCCAACATAGCCGTTGGTTATGAAGGCTAACCTCTTCAAATCAACATCCTCTGACAATGGTAATGTACTAGTAACTTTCCTCAGTATATCTAACCTTTGACTTTCATTTGGTACATTTATCATAATCTGTAAATAATAAAAAAAAAAAAACCCTTCTAATTTGGTGTACTCAACATCGCCATTGTGAACGTGTAACAACATTTGTAAAGAGTAGCAACATTTTTATTTTTCAAATGAAAAAAAAATATTGTATCGAACTTGATTATTGAGCATGTTGAGCATTCCTATTCTTGCTTGCAATTATAGTACATTTAAAACTTTATACAAACAAGATGCATACATGTTGCCCTGTGAGAGGAAATGAATGATACTGAGAATGCCCTTCATAGACAGTCATGGTTCACAAGTTTCTGTTTAAGAGCAGTACTATTTTGAATACATGTACTAACAAAATTTTGTAGGTTCTAAAAAACTATCCTAAATTTTCAAGCCTCAGTCTATATATAGCCCTAGTTTATTTACAATGTATGCCAGAACATTCCCATTTCTTTCTTTATAATTGAACTTGTTCACAATGTGAATAAGCAACCAGCAAACCATATTACACAGTAAATTATATAATCAACCAATCTACAAGTCATGATCATCATGATCATACTGTTGTAATGCATATCATCTCAATCTATAAAGTACAATTTATAAGTACTACATGATAAACTTTGGTTTGTTTTTATTCAATTGTTATTTGTGATATCTTCATTGTTAGTCATATTAGTAAACATTACACATGCTTCTTATTGTGACATTACCACCTAAAAAGGTGTTAATCTATGAAGGCTGGAACCTTTAAGGAATATTGAAAGACTGATTAAATCTAGAATGTCATTCCCTGTCAGTGTTATCACCATAAATAAATTGTCACACTTTTAAATGAGTTGTGGGATTAGTCATTTTATATATTACATATACATGTATGTACACGTGTGGGATCTATGCAGAAGATTTTTTTTTATAGCTGATTACAAGTATATGGTATGAGATTTGCTTATATGCATATACAGCAATTGTAGAGTGTCCTAAAGTTGCTTAAATCTACAAGTACATTTGACCTCTTTTGGATCTATAGTTATCTAATTGGCAATTATAATACCACATTCCCTATTATATATCCTACAGACTATATCACTACATGTACCCTACAATGAATGTGACAGTTGCAGATTGATTTACTTCTACAGTACATACCTCTTTATCAAACCTGCCTGGTCTCCTAAGTACATTATCTACGCAGACTGGACGGTTTGTAGCACCTATCACCATAATATTCTCATTTTCAGTAATCTTGTCAAAGAAGTCCACCAGTAGTTTGGTTAAGTTTATTTCCTTTTGACCGTCCATATGTCTCCTGTCAGGACACAAAGTATCTACCTCATCTAAAAACAAAATAGTCCTGCCCTCCTCACTAAAGGTCAGAGCCTTGTCTAATATGTTATTTAAATTTTCTTCAGTTTCTCCTGGTCTAGCACCAAAAACTTCTGGACTGTTAACTGTTATAATATAAGCATTACATTCACATCCAACATGTTTAACTAAAGAAGTTTTTCCCGTCCCTGGAGGACCACGTAACAATATACCCTTTCGTAATACTTTCTTAAATTCACAAGATATAAGTGATTTCCATTGAAATGGTAGAGATAAAATATCACAAAGTTCCTGAGCTTCTTTCTCCAATCCACCAATGTTAGGTGGTTTTAAATTTTGTAGAAATCTCTCTTTACTAACAATGCTATCTATTAATATCTTAGTTTGTTGATTAATTATAAAACCATCATAGTTTTCATTGTCACATGAGTTAATCAAAATATTATAAATCCCATATATCTTTCCTAATTGTGTTCGGTCTATGGAAACAGTAAAATCTTTAGCCACGCAGTACTTATGAAGTAAGTTTTTGCACATATTTTCGACCTTACTTGGATGAACTTTCAGGTCATGTTTTAATAGTTTTATTATCTGATGGTCCTCTACAATTAATGTTAATTTGAGACTTTTTGAAATTGAAGTTTTCATATGTATGGCATTTCCAGAACTATTTATGCTTCTAGAATCATGTACACTTTTGTTTTTAAACACAGCATTAGAGAAACAGAGACAATTTGTATTGATCTGATCGTTGGGCCAAACCTGACAGATGAATTCTGAATCTGAAGTAGAGATCATAAAATATGAAGCCAGTTCCCCATTCAGTTCAGACAGTGTAGCAGGGTGGATCCGACATTTCTGTGACTGGTCCTCACTTACACGTACATGCATCATGATACCAATGAACAGGAACTAAATGTTTATCAGGTCAAAGGTCTATTTTGCTGAAAGAACTCACTTTATTTTCTCATTTACTTTATGATGTCTCAACAATTCATCTGTAAATATATAATAAAATAGAAAGCTTTAAACCTGACATCATGTTTTATTTAATCATAAATAATTAAATAGAAGTCTGACTAGTCCGAGATTACTCTGATGTCCAACGGCTGTTTCCCCAGACAAGTTGGGGCTGTGGGACGTCAGAGCTTGTCCCATATCAAAAAGTGGATATTTGCACATCCAAAATAGATGTGCTGCTTTGTTGCTTCTGGTGATGACTAACTGCCTTGGAATTATATAAATCGGGTATCAATTTGTTCATTTTTCATTTATCTTTAGTCATGAAGTCTCTCATAACTTGACATCCATTTGAAAATAAAAATTAAAATGTCTGAATCGATGGGTCACTGTGAAAACTGTCTAAATGTGAGAAAGCAAAGGGTGGCAGGTAGATGAACTTACACAAATGAAGAGATAAATGAAAAATGAACAAATTGATACCCGATTTATATAATTCAAAGGCCGTTAGTCAGCATCTAAAGTCTGACATGTTTCTGCAGCAATACTTACATTATTGAGTTTATTTGTTGGTTATAATTATAATCTATGATCACATGGCATTTCATTTGTTTTATAATCTTGACGATTATATATGAAGGGGAAGAAGTCCCCAATTACGGTAGAAATTTTAAAAAAAAAGCGCAAAAAAATCTTTCTACTCACAATGACTAATGAACTCAAATCGTTAACTTATTTTTCAGACTTTTTTTTATTTTCCCGTTTAGGTCATTTCTAGAATAATATCTTTCACCTGAAAAGATCGTCAATTTCGCACGCCTTTATGACGTCATTTACCATATAGAAGCTTAAGGCACGCCTGTATCCCTGCTCTATTAAAAGTTTCCAGCACTTTCATAATCGTCATTCTGTTGGGTAGCATAGAAATAATTAATGTTCCGTATTAGTACATAATCATGATTGCCGTATGACTGAGGGAGGGTACCAATCCTTTTAGATTTTAATTTCCCAAATATTTTGTGCAGTTTAAAATAAAACTTTTTCACCCCTTTGCTCAACATGTGTTGGAAATTTCTATGCGTACAATTTTGTCACATGGTAATGGAAGTGACATGACAGATTCGTCTGAAAACGTATCCCGGAACTAGCCTATTTGAGCGGAAATGCAACGAACTTGTAAGAGGTTTATTATTTTATCTGTGCAGTTACAAGTTTTTTTTAAAAGCTACTGTTTGACCAATAAAAGCTTTTTGAAAAAGTTACTATTTTTCTTTTTATATATAAATTCATTTTACATGTTTATATCTATGAATTTTTTAACTTTTCCCCTAATACATATGAGATAATATCTGTTGTCATACATGATTAACGTTTTACAACAAAACATATCTTGAAAAAATGATTCTTTTTGAGGTTCATGGGCGCAGACATGACAGTTCGAGAATGAGGTTGACGGTGTAGAGACAATTTTCGTAGAACAAAAAGTTAGATCCCCTGCAAATAATCTTTGTAATTGTTTATATTCATCCATAAATTATACAAATTATTTTAATAAATTATTATTTGTTTAATAGATGTCTTCTCAAAATAATTTCCCCCTGAAAAAATCCAATAAAAAATACGCTTTGTTTTTTTCCTTAAACATAGATCTTCTTTCAATTGACACCGTATAAATTGTAAACAATGTCAGTGCTCCGGCTTTTCGTGCCGAATTTGAAAGTTCTTACAAAAAAATTGATAAAACCTCCTGATATTCTATGTAAAGCAGGCTATGCTGCAGGAAAACTGAAAGGTGAATTATGATAATGTGTTCATGTTTTCCTTTAGGGCAGAACTATAACACTAAAACTGTCAAAAGTCACAATGTTGGCTGCTCAATTTTTTTACATTCTTAACCTATAATTAGGCCTGTTTGTTTTGCTTACACATTGTTGTCAGTATGATGAAATACTATATGACTGTCATATAAGAGAGAGGTTTGGCTAGCTATAAAACCAGTTTAATCCACCTTCATACCCTGATGAGATCCCTGATTCTAAACCTCGAGGTCAATACATTGTTTTGTTGACACAGCTAGTCTTTTTGTGTTTGCTTGTTTCATTTTAGTTCTATAGTTCTGCCGAAAAATGACACACTTAATATTGCATAGCTGCAGGATGGGGATTCTTTAAGCAAGGCATAAAGTGTATTTTATAATTGCCCTGAACTCTTTATAGTTTATGACATGTACATGTACATATATGTAGATGTGAATTAAGAATTTTTTAAACTGCAATAGCATCAACACAGCAAAGATAATTAATTATACATATAGACCATTCTGGACATGTGTCAAGGGGACATTTTGTGAAAAGCTTTATCATTTATCATGTTTATTGCATGATTTTTGTAGAAAATCCACAGACTTTAAAAACAGAGATTTTTGTTATGAAATTTTAAACATATATTACTCACTTGTTTTTCTATGATCTATGATGATGCACATGTGCTAATGTTTATTGTTTGCAAAAAGTTCTGATCAACCTTTAAATTCCAAAAATTGAAATTGAAATGCTCATGTGAGTATAAACTTGATGATAAGTAATTCAGCATGTTTTGCTCAATGAAAAGAGGATGAGACTGTGGTAGCAACAAATAGAATATATCCATTCTCATCTATTCTATGACCAATATGATTGTGTTGGTGTCTGTAAAATTTTCAAAGGGATGACTTAATATCACTAATCATGCTGTTAAATTAATCATGTAAATGGTATAAATCTTATCGTTTCTTTGTAAGCATACACCCTCTATGAAGGACATCATGATAGGAAAGGCAAGGTCTGGAATGTATATTAACCATTAAATAATTCTTCTAAACAAGTAGATATATATATATACTCCATATGCAGGTGCTGCTGGACTGTTGCTTCTTAGAAATGGAAAGTTTACAATTGACAAGTTGAAATTATATCTTTTGTCGAAAAGTTTTGTTTCCAACCTACCCTCATTGTCAATTTCAAGATGCAAGTCAAAATATGAGGTAGACTTAACTATGAGGCTAGCTATAAAACCAGGTTTAGTCCACCATTTTCTACATAAAAAATGCCTGTACCAAGTCATGAATATGAAAGTTGTTATCAAGTCGTTTGATCTGCTTGAGGATGTTGAGCTTTTGGTTTTGCCATTTGATTACGCACTTTCTTTATTGAATTATCCTCAGAGTTTGGTACTTGTTATTTTACTTTATACTAGCCATTGCTAGCTAGTATAGCAAAACATGAAGTAAATGAAGTAAAAAGATAATGTCAACCTTTATTAAAAGTTTCTGTTTGAATGTGAATTATAACTGATATAAACAATTGTGTTGAGACACTGTATTAAAAATGTATTATTTATGTGATCCTTAAAGGGAAACTTTGCAAAAAAATCAAAAATTGATGTTATGTCCATTCTGTATAAAAATGCTCAAATTCATAGATATTTAAGTTTTATTCTGCTAGATAAGAGATCACCATCAATTTTAAATTTAGAGTGTCAATTCCCTGCATGCCGCCATTTTGTCATCTTCTCCAATAAGACACCACAATATGTCTATAAACATGATAAACTAAAAGGACCAAAACTATAGTACAATGTAATTGTGTGTCGATATCTTGTCAATCGTACGGTTGTTTTATCCGACTAACTAACTTGATTCGGAAAATGTTATTATTCATTAAATGACCATGGTCTGTCATTTTTAAACTGTTTATTCTGGAATAAGTTAAAAAGTCAAAGTTCAAATCATGAACATTGTTTTCGAAAATCTAATTTGTTCATAATTCATTTATGTGATAAACTTAATTTAAATTATTAGATGGTTAACAAACAAGACTCAAATGAGATTTATTTCACTCCCAGCATGCAAAAAGACTTAAACTATGTCACATAAATGTAAGTCAGGAAGTTTGAAGAAATAAAATTAATAATTCCCTATTTTCTTCTTTATTAGTTTTCATATCAAAATAAAACTTGTAATATGTTTTTCATGGTATTATATGAACATAATAAGATGATAAGTGAAAAATCGCGAAGTTTCCCTTTAAGCTTGTATACATGTACTATTTTTAAAGATATGTCCAGCCTTATATTTTATCATGAAACTATTTGTTTATATTTGCTTTTGCCTATTTCAGGAAAGATGATGTCAGCAACACAGAAGAAAACATTTTTAGAGGTTGAAACTGATCCTTATAAATTATGTAACTTTGTTTGTGGAGCTAATTATTTCAAAGAAGGAGAAGACCCCCCTATTAAACCAGACAGTGAATATCCAGAATGGTTGTTTTCATTACATATAGATCGAAAGCCTATAGAGCTAAGTGAATTAAGTAAAGATAACATGTATTATTGGAGACGATTAAGAAGAATAAATATGAGAAGACAAAATAAAGAAATTAAGTATGCAGGACAGAGAAGACCTAAGCGTATCTGGTGAAGAAAAACAATTGATATTAAATATTACATCTACAAGTCACTTTCTCCTTTGCTCATAGATTTTGAACATATGAATAAAAATTATAAAACATTTTAGCATTTTTTTCATGCAAAGTTACCAAACATGCCAAAGGCACTTTTATCTTAACCATGTTAACTATACATCTAGTAGTCACCATACATGTACAGGGTACATTTGGAAGAATGCACCAAACTATGAATTTTACCTTACACACTGATATAATATAAAATATACTTCAAGATGTCACCTTTGAGGGTATACAGATTTTAGAATGAAGTAAACATTAGCCTATTAATTAGCAGAATTTAAAATGCTTTCCTGCTTTCTAGCTCAGTGTACTAAAATCATCTCTCATACCTCTACCACACTTATAAATGAGACATCAACTACATGTATTACTACAAAAACATGTTTCACACAATGCAGCCTTGTGGGATTTAAATTTTTATAACTTCAAGTCTAAACCTAAAGTCCTTGACCACCATGTCCAAGTTCCCTTAGTATTCTTATGTAATCAACCTGGCCACCTCTCAAAATGATTAAAGCTGTTGATCCTCAAGACAGAATAACACCAGTAGATGAGATGATACAATCAAGGATTATACCAGAGATTAGGCTCAGATATAAGATGATGTGGTATAATTGGCAATGAGACATTTCTCTATCCAAGTCACAATTTGTAAAAGTAAACCATTATAGGTCATAGTACTGTCTTCAACATGAAGATATAGATAGTGGTGATTATCATCTAGTGGCAAATATTACATTCATATGACAACATGTTTATGTGACATGAATATGAACCTGTGTGACAGACTGACATGCAGAGTCAGATTTTAAAGATACCTGTGTAGTGGGTCAATTTCAACAGAAAGATATGTCACCATTTAATCTATAGTCAAAACTCAGCTAAATAGTTACTGCAAACTGTTTGCTCGAAATTTATTGAGAGTAGGATGTGGATAAAAGACAAATAATTGTTCACAAGACACAACATAGAAAACTAAGAAATAATCAACACGAACCTCACCAAAAACTGGGGGTGATATTAGGTGCTCTGGAAGGGTAAGGTGATCCTGCTCCACATGATGCACCTGCCGTGTTGCTTATGTTTTTACAAACCCGGTAAAAAGTCTAAATTGGTAGGTCACATTCGTTAAGATGGAACGGATTGTAGTTACGACTTAAGGAAAATCTCCCATATCAAAACGGTAAACCAACTCTTGATAGCGTCCGTAAAATTGACAAATTTAAGGGGTGAATTCAACTTCACCATTTGGACCTCTTGGTTTAATAGCTTCCGAGCAGCAACCCAATATCAAGGAAATCATGATAGGAAATACAAGCCCGGGAATATCGTATCAATTGGGAGACATATACTCCGAATGCAAGTGCTGCTAGAATGTTGCTACATAGAAATGGAAACTTCACAATCGGGAAGCTAGAATCATCTCTTTTGTCTTTTTACATCAACCTCATCTACATGGTTCATTATTGTTGATTAACACTTAGTTGTCTTTAGGGGAATGACTATCTGCTGTTCTGAGTTTGGGAGGGGGTAGTGGACAGAATATTTTTTTATATAACCTTTTTGGTGAGCTAAGCCTCAACAGCAACAAAACAAGGCAGTTAGTGACAAAGTTAGAAGTCCCTTCTGAATTATTTTTCGTTTCAGACATTGAGTAAAGAATCAGTTACAACATACCATAATTTTACACAAGTAGAAGGATTTTGTCATGCAATTGAAGATTCTGTTGTTCAATGTTGTTTGACTGTACTACCTGAACCCTTTTTGCAATACACCATTTATGTTTGTTTGTGCAGATTGCGAACTTTCGTTACATTGTCTTTATCCCAAACAATAATTACAAACCAGTGTATTCTGCAAATGTATATTATGGTAAACTGGAATTGATGAGTATTGTGTTAAAGTGTGTAAACGGTCAAAAGACGTTAACGTATGCAGAAGCTGTCAATATGAACTGTATAACAAATTCCACCAAGAAGGTTACAGTCTCCATCAACAAATTAAATTAATGATGGCGAGCTATCTTGCATACAAGTGTAAACTAAACTGTTGATTAAGGACTAGAACTACAGCAGTATTTTCTATAATATGTTTAATACATTTTGCTTGTGCCAATATGATATTTCTATTTAGAGATACACATGATTACAATTTTCAAATAATGGCATAAACTACTACTGTAGCACAAACAATGATTCATTAACATGATATAAAGTGATATATTTGACTAAAACATACAAATACATGTCTACACATATTATTCTGAAATATTTTAAAGTCAACAAAATTAACATTAACAACTTAAGATTACAATGTTTAGACATGTTAGATTTGACAACACTTAAAAAGATTTTTAACATAGTACTTTAAGTATATATATGTTTACAAATTTATGAATAAAATGATAGAATATGATTACCAATGAAAAAATTCTCCATCAGAGACCATATTAAATAAAGCAACAAGTCATCGTACGGTCTTTAACCAATAACAAAACCCATACTGCACAACAAGCTATTAAAGGCCTCGAAAAGACCAATGCAAAAAAAATTCAAACGAGAAAAGTGACGGCCTGATTTATGTAAAAATAAGAGGAAACAACAAACGAAAGCCACCAAATGACAGGCTTCTGGCTTGCGACAGGCACACACTGACTGTTTGGAGGTTAAGCTTGTCTGACTGCACCAAAAACGAGCCATGGACATTCACCGTCACTGGTAAAACGAGCCATGGACAGTCACCGTCACTGGTAAAACTAGCCATGGACAGTCCGTCACTGGTAAAACTAGCCATGGACAGTCCGTCACTGGTATAACGAGCCATGGACAGTCACCGTCACTGGTAAAACTAGCCATGGACAGTCCGTCACTGGTAAAACTAGCCATGGACAGTCACCGTCACTGGTAAAACACAACAACATTATAACAAACTATAATAGGCCTTTGAAAAGGCTTAACGTATAAGATCGATATTAAGCACATAAACAACTAAATAAAATAAGAAAAACATCAAAAAACTATCTTCATGTTCTCACAGCTACTGAAATCTTAACAAAATCATGTACTAGTATCTAAGCCTCAAATACCATTCAATACCCAACCAACATCCAACATTTGTCTTGATTTCCTGAGGAATACTTGCGATACCCATTGATTTCAAACGCAATTATTCTTTACATAAATATGTTACTGAATATTGCTGGGTTCACCATGTCAAACGGCACAAAATACTAACCATGGACATTGGCAAACACCACAACATAAGAACAAACAATGATAGTCAGTTAAAAAGTCATAACTTAAGCGATCGATATAAAGCCCATAAATAACTAAACAAAACAAGAAAACACAAAGAGCATATATCTTAGAATACTCGCAGCTACTAAAAGCTTTTAAACAAATCATATATCTTACACTCAAATACCAATCAGTGCACATCCAACATCCAACATTTGTCTGTCTTAATTTCCTGAGGAAAACTTACAATACCCATCATTTTTAAATGCAATTACCCTATACATAAATATGTCATGTTAGTCCAATCTTTGAATTACAATTGAGCCAATTCATTCTACGGTATAGCTATACCAAAACTTTTTGCATTTAATTGCTTAAAATAATTGTGTATCTCTGACTTGTACGCGTAAATAAAACTGTTCAGCATCTTCACTAACCTCTAATATCACTGTACTGACGTTTTTCCTTCTGTAAAGGAAGTAAATTAAACCCACACCATGGGAAATGCGGGATATGTTCTTTCTCACCAATCAGAAAACCCTCTTTGTATCTGACAGGATGGGTAAAATACTGGATTCGTATTTGAGCTGAAAGGTGACTTCATATTAAGCACAGATTGTGCATTGAAAGATCGTACGAATGGCGTTGATGGTGTAACATTAAATAGTGAGTTGGTTCCAAAAGACTGAATGGTGGCCGGACAGGGTTTTGCAGTCGTTCCGAGTTCAGATACTGGAGACTGAAAAATGTTGAATGGACTGTGAAGGGGTGTATGCATATGTGTTCCGTTCATTGAGTTGAACCCAATTAACGACGATGTCATAGGTACATATCCAAAATTGTATCGGAAGTCATTTTCATAATAAGAACCGTTGACAGATTTTACAGAATTCGTCCGTGCTTTCCGCCGTGCTTGCCGACGTCTGAAATCTCCTATTGCAAACTCTTCCATGCATGATGGATGGATAGACCAATAGTTACCCTTTCCGCTATTAGACCTGCTATGTTTCCCGAAGCACTCGTTCAGAGAAAGATTATGCCGTATGTTGTTTTTCCATGCCTTTTCTTCGTTATTGTAGAATGGAAAATGTTCCATTATATATTGGTATATATCGTTGAGTAACATTTTCTTGTCCGGTTTACTCAATATTGCCATCGAAATCATAGCGATATAAGAGTGTGGTGGCTTCTTTTTGGAATCAATGGAAGATAATCGTTTCTGAAACAAAAAATAAGCATCATAGAAAAAAGTACAAACATATTTAGATATGTATAATATTATATAGCTCTGTACAGGATGCAATTTTGTACACATTTTATTTGATCAACTTATCAACACAGGTGAAACGAGTCAATAATTAACCAGTTTGGTGTTTTACATACAAAAATATAAACTTCAACCTTCCTTACGTGTTACGAGTGTTTTTACTGCATATCATGACAATAATTACAAAAAAAGTCTTCAATTTTTCTATGCTCGTGCAAATAATTCAACATACCTTTGCAATAGGTTCACCGTTAATGCAGTTACTTTTACGGTCACTTGTCCATTTAGAAGGTGTCTCGACTCTATCATCATCGCTCGAAATAGATTCTCCTTCTACTGTTTCAATATCCGCTACAGTATAATCGATGTTGAACTGTGAATTAATCATGGCTTCTAGAATTCTAAGACTTAATCTTATTGATATAAGAATACAGAATAACATATTATACATTTTGCGAATCAGTTTATATAGCTGAGACAGTTGTTGATAGTGTAGGCCTCAAACTGTCCTTTTTCACAGTTCGTAATCACGTGATTTGATTTTTATAGCATCATTTGTACGTAAAAGGTCAATATGTTAAAATGGCATTTTTTATTCTTAAATAATTGAACAGATCAGGTGAATATCATATAATCAAGTAAGTGATAATAACAACCTACATGATTATATATTTAATCTTAGTTTTTTTTAATATCACGGAGCATAAAATAGTGACATATTCAAGCGGCTCATCTATAACACTCATTACATAGTAAATGTCTCCCAAGAGCATTAATAATAAATAGTTTGTTTGTAGATGGAAGAAACTATATATATAAAAGAGGGACAAAAGATACCAAAGGGACAGTCAAACTCTTAAATCTAAAATAAACTGACAACGCCATGGCTAAAAATGAAAAAGACAAACAGTCAAACAATAGAACACATGATACAACATAGAAAACTAAAGAATAAATAACATGAACCCCACAAAAAACAAGGGGTGATCGTAGGTGCTCCGGAAGGGTAGGCAGATCCTGCTCCACATGTGGCACCCGTCGTGTTGCTTATGTGATAACAAATCTGATAAATAGTCTTTTTCGGTAGGTCACATTCATGAAAGGGAAGGGGATTGTAGTTACGACATAAGGAACATATCCGATATCATTTGTGAAACGGTTATTCCATAACAATCAACCAACTCGGGATGGCGTCCGTAAAATTTATGAAGGGATGATTTCAACTTCACCATTTGGAACTATTGGTTTAATAGATTCCTTGTGAGCAGCAACCTTCTATCAAGAAAGTCATGATAGTAAATGCAAGCACGGGAATATCGTATCAATTGGGAGATATACCCCGTATGCAGGTGCTGTTGGAATGTTGCTACTTAGAAATGGAAAAGTTCACAATTGGAAGCTGAAATCATCTCTTTTGTCGTAAAGTTTTGTTTTCAACCGACCCTCATTGTCAATTTCTAGATGTAAGTCAAGATATGAAGCAGACTTAACTGTGGCTGTAGTATCCTTTATCTCTAGTTCGATGAGATAGATGCTATCCACATACATGTAGTCACCAAATTTTGAATTATTTAGTAAAAGAACATCATCTATATAGCGGAAAGTAGAGTTAAAGGATATTTCTAACTTCTTATCTTTCTCCCTAAGAAGTTCCTGCATGAAGTCAGCCTCATAATGATAAAGAAACAAGTCGGCAAGTAGAGGGGCACAGTTTGTTCCCATTGGCCGATAGTCTGTTGAAAAACACGTCCTCCGAACGTAACAAATATGTTGACAACCAAGAAATCAAGCATCTTGATAATACCAGTTTCAGAGAATTTTTTGTTTGAATCAGAGTGATCCTTTACAAAGTAGGATTTATCCGTCCCTAAGGCAAGATACTTGTATCTACGTTGCCCATTATTTCTTATGAAGCAAAGCAATACCAACTCTTTCAATTTGTCTTTTAGTTTGGAGTGTGGAATACTTGTGTAAAGAGTAGAAAAGTCAAATATTTTAATACTGTTACAAGATGAATAAGAGTTAGATTGTATGTACTCTAAAAGATCTTTGGAATTTTTAAGTATCCATATCTGATTCACGCCACCTCTAGAATAGGCAGTTTCACTATAACTTTGAAGCCCGTCTTTGATTGCTGATAAAATAGATGTTAATAATTTAGAAAGAGGTTTCGTGGAGCACTTGGAAGACCCAGCAATATACCGTTGTTTGAAAGGACACTTATGTAGTTTAGGTATCCAATACAGTGATGGAAGATCCAGTTCTTCATCTTTGGTTGAAATTCCAAAGGAACATAGAACAGACCTATGATTATCCAGGATTTCCTTTTTGGTAAGTGTCGTGAGGGTATATGTTGAGTTTCTAAGTGAATTGTCAATACCTAATTCGTTTATTAAGCAGTTAATGTAATGAGTTTTACACACGAAAACGATGTTGTTTGGGGCTTTATCTGCGGGGACAACAACATATTTGTCATGAAAGTAGGATAGATGTTTTGCAACATTGGGTTTTTTAAAGATTGACGTTGCATTGGCATTGATAGACCTATTCAGTTTCTTAATTCTGATTTGTATCAACGACCTCACTGCCTTAATCCATTTGGAAAGAGTGTCTACGTCTTCCTTCTCGCGCTAAGCCCATGCCTGGCATTATCCTCAACTGAATCCATCAAAGTTTTAAAGATGTATTTTCAATTGATGGATTAAGACTTACGATATTTTGGACCTTTCGATAACACATTTCGTAGAGAAGTGTTATTAACAATGTTGAGGTCAGCGGTAGTAACGTGGCCAGCAGGATTATATGTGAATTGGGAACTAGCACAAGTGTAATCAGGAGGTTTAGACTTGAAGTCGTCAATATCGAGATCCTGCAAAACGTGTTTGTTATTGAAAATTTTAGTTGCAATAGGTTTGGTACAGATATAAGAAATGATTGGTAAAGACTGGTCTTGAAATAAGGAGGTATTTTCAATTGAACTGTTTTATGATGAAGGATATTGCCTAAGTTGACGCCATCGAGACCTTTGTTGGCAAAGGAAAGATTAAGGACAGATCTTTTCTCTTTTTCATCTTTTCCAATGCGGACTGGTTTGAAAATAGAATACCTATACCATCAATTTTGTCATTGCAACCATAATGTGTCGCAGTTCCCAATTGTCTAATCCAGTAGTCCTCTTTTTGTCTACGGAGAGTCGTTGAAAGCTTAATCAGTACTTAACTGAACCATATGCATGAGTTCTAATACAAAACTTAGATTTGTGTGTTAACTACAAAACTATTGAGTTACAGTAATGTTAAATGCGAATCCTTGTTGCAGAAACACAAAACATATGACATAAAAATTAGAAAAAGGTATATCTAACTTGTTGGTAAAAGAAGCAACTAATGTCATGAAATATTTTCAGGATTCAGATGCCTTGACTTTCTTCAAAGATCAATTTTGCAATGTTTTTAAGGTCAAAAACTATTAGTAACACGTTTGAAAGAGGAACTAACTATATGTAGAATGTTTGCAGTAAGCGGCAACAGTTGCTATATATAGTATGCTTTTAACGGTAAGAAACTATATATAGTATGGGTAGTGGGAGGGAACTAAATATAACATGTTCGCAGTTTAAGCAACCTATACATAATATGTTTGTAGCGGGAAGAAACTCTATATAACATGCTTGCAATAGAAGTAAGCTATAAATAGTTTGTTTACAGTAGGAACAAACTTTAAATGTCATTTTTTCAGCAAGGTCAATCTATATTTATATCATGTTTACATTTGACCACACATTAATCATTTCCGTTTGAGCAGCAACATACTTTATTGCTAAAACAAAAGAATGCAACGACAACCTAGAAAACATAAATTCCGTAATTCCTAAAGTGCACGACAATCCACAGTTTAGTATAGCAACAAACAATCCACTAACAATTTAAAATAACATAATCCACCAATCATTACGCATGAATACTCAACTTTTCATTAATCAAACAACAATCCCCCAATTGCTAGCAAAATCATTAAATAATTATTTAGCATTCATCAATCGATCAATTGTTAAACAACCAATACTATATCAATCATTTAGCAACCAGCAATAATTAATCCACCACCACCCATAAAAATATTCAATTGTTAACCATCCAACAATATATCTATCAATAATTCAGCAACCAACAAGATATACTATAAATTGTGTACCTTAATTTGAAAACTAATTCAATAATGACAAAAAGGGGGAGGGTCTTCAGTTACTACTGTAAGACTACAATCATGACAATGAATGGAATGACCTGCTTTTAGTTATTGTGCCAAATTTAATCAAACTTTGCCTCAATCATTAAAAGGGTATCTAATGCTATTAATTGTGATTTTTAAAACAACAGTAAAGACAGGTGAGCGACACAGGCTCGACACAGGCTCATGATATTTGATACATGTAGATAATTAGTACAATTCCAAGTCTAATACAAATAGAAAGAAATTCATGGATATTATAAGCTAATTGTTTGCAAAACTCTTTGAATAGTATTGTGTCCTCATGCTAAATACTGTTTTCTCCCTTTCAGCAATATATCAAGGAATGGACAGAGCAGTTGACTATGGATTATGACTGATACTGGAATGAAGGAACCTATATGCAGTGTCAAATGACTCCATGTCTGACAGTCCATTTTTACATGTACATAAAATGTATGTTGACAGCCAATGGTAAGTATTAATCTTCATCATACATGTACAAATGTATATACAATGATTGTATGTGCATCTCTGAGACTTACATTTCGCTGTTGTGTGGCTTCATTTCTGACCAGAGACTGATAATAATTAGATTACAGATGTATCCTTTATTTTATTTTCAAATATTATGTACTACACAGCTACTTTTGCATAGGTACTATTTCTGTACTAAAATATGTAGTACTGGAAATTTACTTTAATTAGTACCTATGCAAAAGTAGCTGTGTAGTAACATATATGTACTTAATGACTTGCATTCATTTAACTTGTAATAATTATGATGCAGCATCCAACAAAAAATGAGCTTTTATCATCACTTGGCATCCGTCGTCTGTAAACTTTTACAAAAATCTTCTCCTCTGAAACTACTGGGCCAAATATAACCAACCTTGGCCACAATTATTATTGGGGTATCTAGTTTTAAAAATGTATCCAATGACCCAGCCAACCAACCAAGATGGAGGCATGGCTAAAAATAGAACATGGGGGTAAAATTTAGATTTTGGCTGATATCTCTGAATCCAAAGCCTTTAGAGCAAATCTGACATGAGATATTAAGTTTGTTTATAAGGTTAAGATCTATCTGCCCTGAAATTTTCAGATGAATCGTACAACTGGTTGTTTGGTTACTGCCCCTAAATTGGTAATTTTGAGGAAATTTTGCCGTTTTTGGTTATTATTTTGAATATTATTATAGATAGTGATAAACTGTAAACAGCAATAATGTTCAGCAAAGTAAGATATACAAATAAGTCAACATGACAAAAATGGTCAATTGACTCCTTAAGGAGTTATTGCCCTTTATAGTCAATTTTTAACAATTTACATTAATTTGGTAAACTTGTGTTAATTTTTTAAAAATATTTTCCTCTGTAACTTATCATTGCTCAAGGGCTAAGTTTATTATGAATAGAGAAAATTGTAAGTAGCAAGAATGTTCAGTAAAGTAAGATCTACAAACACATTATCATCACCAAAACCCAATTTTGTCATCAATCCATCTGTGTCCTTTGTTTAATATACACATAGACCAAGGTGAGCGACACAGGCTCTTAAGAGCCTCTAGTTACCTTGTATGCTGACTATTGGGTATGGGCTTTGCTCATTTGTGAAGGCTGTACGGTGACCTATAGTTGTTAATGTCTGTGTTATTTTGGTCTCTTGTGGACAGTTGTCTCATTGGCAATCATGCCACATCTTCTTTTTTATACTTAATGATGATTGTGTACATGTATATCTATCAATTCTGTCAGATTGTGGTATTAAAATTTTTGAGTGTTTAGCACATATATATAGAATGACATTGGAGTTTAGATTAATTTGATTTCTGATAATGGCAGAGTGTTTTGAATATAAATGACATTGCTTCATAGTGCTGATCAGATTACCTTTAATTGATTACAAGTATATACAATGTACATGTACATGTTCACTGCTACTTTTGCAGGTACTAATTCTGTTCTAAAAAATTATAGTACTGGACATTCTGTACATGTATTTTACAGTACTTGTCTATTTCAAATTTCTTAAAGTTATGATTTTCCAACATGGAATATTGTGATCACTGTGGTATTATTTCTATACCAAATTTTATTACTTCTATACCAATTATTTTAGTACAAAAAATACAGTACCTAAAATTACAATAATTTTAAAGTTACAAAATAGTGCTGAATATTGAAATTTTTGGTACAGTCTCAGAAATAGTACCTATACCTAGAGGTGTACATTTTTTTTGTATATGAATAGAATTTAATTGTTGAAGATTGAAATTTTTAGTAATTTAAAAATAAGGAGATGTGGTAGAATTGCCAATAAGAAAATGATCATGATCAGCCACGTTCAATATGAAGGGGATGCAAGCATTTTTAGGCCACTTTTATTATGACCTTCAACAATGAACAGAACAATATAGCTGTTAATGATCCTGACAAAATGTGCAACAGTTCAATCTAGAAAACTAGTACTAGTCATTTTGCTAGTGATGATCACTTATTGTTCGAAAAAATCAATTGTTTTCTCTGTTAACGTTGCAGTCTGTGCCAAACTGACTAGGGTTTGTCTGACCGAAAGAGAAATTTGATTTTTGTTCGCTATTATGTCTGTATGTCAACCAAAAAATCTAAAAATTTCTGTGAGTGTCTCACCTTATTATCCGATTCACTGCTCTTGGCAAATATTTTTTACAACAGTTGGTTGTGTGAATTTGACATATATCTAAGGTAAATGAATTTTCAGTTGTATTCCTATTTTTTTTATTTGGAAAACATTTATCAGGTTCAGGGCTTATATATTTATAATAAGTAATCATGTTAATGGAATTTAAATTTTAAGAATTACATATTTGTAGCTCCCAAGATGTAAGTGGAAGTGAAGCTATACAATTAAATGAATGAATTGATTAGATATACATGTAGAGGAGACCATAGAGCAACAGTACATGTAACTTAAACTGGTATGTATTATTTACAGTATTTGTAGTCAAAATGGTATATAACAAAGATGCAGAATCCTGTCATGCCTGTGCAAATTTAAAAAGGAGTCCACACAAACTGACAAAATAAAAAAATACTTTCAATCAACAGATCAATGGTAAAGTTAATCTGCTATATACATGTATGGAATTAGGCATTTAGTTACCAATTTTCAGTCCATATAAATTTATGAGAATATAATTTTATTATCTGTATTTCCTAGGATTTCAATTCTTATTTCATATTGATATTCCCATGTGTTATGCTTGTTGTTTGAAGAAAATTATCAAAAGAGCTTGACCAAGATTAAACAATTACTGGTATCATGAATCATGCCAATTTTGTCTTGTCTGCAACTGATTGTATAGTGTACATGTCTGTCTGGGCAGGGTTCATCTTACCATGACCTGATATTCATGGTTCATTGGTCAATAATAAGTTTCTTGGTCTGTTTGTTGTATACTATATACAAGCTATAATTAATTAAGAGATCAACTATATTTGGTGTAGGTAATGATTGCAAGGTGCACATGTCTGTCTGGCTTGGTTTTTCTGACCTTGGACTAGGTATTATTCGCTTGACAGTATTTGTTTTATGGGTCATGATTGGTTATGTTAACTGGGTAAATAATAATCACCATCAAATCACCAATTGATCATGTCAAAGCTTAAAATAAAATACTGTTATCTCCTTATATAAGTTTGATAAATCATTGGATATTAAACATGTTAAATTGATGTAATCTTTTTTGCTTGACTACAAATACAAACATGCTGATTTTGTTATATTACAGGAACTGTAGGAAGTATTCCAAGAGTCTGATTGCTAAGTATGCATTACAGGATTTTATTATTGAGGCAACATCTTAGGAGGATAAGTGCAAATGTATGAAAGAATCCTTGGGAACAAAAAGCAATTATATGCAGAAGAGGAGTCTTAAACATTATTAACAGAGTCAAAGTAGTGGTGTATTCAAGACGTGTAAACCAACTGGAATTAACTATTGTGTATATTTTTTCAACCTCAAGTACTTTCAGAATTATAACACATTTCAAATTATTGTGTCAACATACATTTTTACATTAAAAAATGAAAATGTTTTAAAATGAATTTTATATAAAAAAATGAAATAACAATTTTTTTTAGCTTATAATGCAGCCAAGCTTTGAGATCAACATTATGCATTAACCTTAAGATCAGGGTTAAAATGAGAAAAACAAACTATTTTTGCATATATGAAATAAGAAGTAAATGATTGTAAACTACAGAGAGACTTTCAATATGGTACATTTGTATATCAGCTATATTTTACAGAACTTTCTATTTTAGTTTATTAGTGCAATAGATATGAGGTAAACATCAATCAGACAGCAATGAATACTACAACAAAAACACCTGAAGGCATTTAGTTTCTAACATGCAGTCCTCAACAAAAGACTGGTGTCTTAAAGATATGCCACGATCTATGAATCGAGAATAGCCATCAACATCAAATTCTTTGAATATTTTCTTTTAGTTAAGATGAAATTTAATACAACCACTGAAACGCTTTCTGGCTTTAAATGGGTACATGCATATGATGCGAGGTGAACTGTTTTTTCTTCTTTAAAACCTTCTTAAAAAGAATTGGTATCTTGTGCAGGTACTTTTCCATATTATGTGATTGGTTTGTATCAAAACTGATGACCACACAATATGACTTATTCATACATACATAATAAAAATCAACTGAAATGAAATATACATTAGTGCAAACATCTCCTATAAAGTCCATAAATCATTTACAAATAAGGATTGAGACTCCAACAAAACCAAAATAGTTCTAGGTGTGAACTAAGGTGCCCTGGATATTATTTATAACCTGTGATGATTTTATTGCTTTCTTCGTTTAAGGTTGCACTTTGTAAATACAGCTGTTTCTCAAAACACGCCTCTTTTGGGGAGTAATTGAATATTCATAGAAAATTCATTTTGTTTACATACTGGTTCCCAGTTATGCTCTCTGTGTTCCATATCGCAGAGACAGAACTTGGGAATGTTACCAGTAAATAAACACGTGCATATTGTTTACATTGAAATCTGTGGTAACCTTTCATTCGAGGTAGGGGTAGTTAAGAAAATTAGTGTAAGTTTAAACTCTGCGAAGTTCAGGGCATATAAACGTTGAAAATATGCCGCACAGCCCTATATTTTGACCTTTGAAAAAAATTGTGGTGCATATGAACTTTCAATTCTAGGATAAGATTTTTTTCAAAACTTCATAGTATAAGTGGTACAGTTTTAGCCGTAAAAGGAGTTCCTATGGGAAATTGCATTGTCAATATTTACAGAAATGCAACCTATATAGGGTGAAAAAAGGGAACATTCAGAATTTAACCAAATTTGCTTTATTTCACAGATTTTAAAGAAATTAACTCAAATAAGAAGTTTTATAAATATTTAATGAAGATTGATAGAATCCTGGGCCTTAAATATGATGACTCAGCATAAATTCACAGTTTACAGTATGCATAGTTTACTTAAAGTCCTGGATACAAAATTAAATCATAATATTTGCATATTTGTAAGTTAAATTGTTAAGAAGTGCTTATATTTACTCTTCGCAGTCATTGAAACTCATAGATCCTTCCTGAATATTATTTATGGGGTATTTGTGTCCTTTCGATAACCCAAAAGTAAGCCGCAACACCTAAATCTGCTTTTTTGTCACCACGGCATAATAAATACAAGCTAGAAAAACAAAAATATCTCAAGAAAACTTACAATAGTGTGTTCTATCCTGCATATGTACTAAATATTCCAAATTGCTAGAAACAGCAGAATTATTTAGGAAATTTGAGGCCCAGGGGCAAGAAACATAGAAAATTGCCTACCCCTGAGTCATAAAACAAATAATTTAACTTGTAAATGCTATGATTTTATGATTTTATAGTTCTTGATATAGAAAACAATAACTATGCTTGGAAGTTATGCAAAAATCAAATGTTAGCAGTCATCTCTACAACATTTTAAGTGAATTTATATCTCAGACTGGTATCTGCATACATACAACTATTGCAAATATGGCTTTGTTTGAACACTTCTAGTATATATAGTAGCTAAATTGTGTCAGATATATGGTTAAAAATGATACTGTTGTGACAAGAATTCTAAATTGACCATTTGAGGCAGAAAATGTGTTCTTTAATTGACAAATAGGCATACAGTAAGATGTGGACTGGTGATAGAGGCTGGATTGGATACTTTATATAATCTTGAATGTTGTAATGATTGACTGCTAAACATTACATTTATGATATTCTGATATGCTTTCAATATGTTATCAAAACAGTTTTTAACAGGTTCTAGGCATTTTTTATCAGAAAATATGCAAATAGGGTAAGCTGGCAATAATTAGAGTCTTGTTTTCAAATTCTTTAAAAAATTGAAACAGGGGAGGGGGTATAAAATGTATAGTAAAGAAAAACTTAGAGTATACACAGTGATTTCTTTAAGACTTTAATTCTGATAAATGAGTATTAATGTGAGAAAAACTGATTTTAGAGAGTTTTCTATTTGAATAAATGTCTGTATAGGTTGCACTTTGTAAATACAGCTGTTTCTCAAAACACGCCTTTTTTGGGGAGTAATTGAATATTCATAGAAAATTCATTTTGTTTACATACTGGTTCCCAGTTATGCTCTCTGTGTTCCATATCGCAGAGACAGAACTTGGGAATGTTACCAGTAAATAAACACGTGCATATTGTTTACATTGAAATCTGTGGTAACCTTTCATTCGAGGTAGGGGTAGTTAAGAAAATTAGTGTAAGTTTAAACTCTGCGAAGTTCAGGGCATATAAACGTTGAAAATATGCCGCACAGCCCTATATTTTGACCTTTGAAAAAAATTGTGGTGCATATGAACTTTCAATTCTAGGATAAGATTTTTTTCAAAACTTCATAGTAAAAGTGGTACAGTTTTAGCCGTAAAAGGAGTTCCTATGGGAAATTGCATTGTCAATATTTACAGAAATGCAACCTATAGACCAAAAACATTTGGAAAGTAGAAATAGGATGAACACATGGTCAAGACTAAGAAGAATGTTAAATTAGCTCAAATCCTGTGAAATTTGTGTGATTGAGGCTGAATTCACTTTAATTTCATTTTTTTAAAGAAGCTCGACTCACGTTAATTTCACGTGAAAAGTTCACGTGAGTTTCACGTGAAGGCTCAATTCACGTGAATTTCACATGTAAAAGCCTATACCACATTTATTGCAATTTACGCATTCCAGTCGGGATTTATCACAAACAAAACAGGGGGCGAAAAATACCAGAGGGACAGTCAAACTCAACAACAAGTTTGACTGGCTACAGGGATGGCGATTCTTTCGGGGAATATCAGTTCACTTGCAAAGACATCGACCTACAAATGCAGTGGTAGTAATACATGTAACAAACACGGTATACATTATTCTGCACCAAATGCGTATTTTGACAACCAATGTCTCTTTAAGGTGCTTAGGGCCAAAATATCTGAAATGACAGTACCGAAGTACAGGCTACTGCGATGGTGATACCATCGGAGATTATCACCCAAATTGATCATTGATCCAGTGGTTGTAACAACATAAACGGTACCAATGTTTTTTCACCAGATGTGCATTACGATAATTAATTTCTCTTCAGTGACGTGATGCTGAATAAAGTATGTAGTTGAACTAAACTACAAATTACCTGTTTGCAACATAAGAAATTAAACTATTTATAGCATGTTTGTAGGGAGGCAAACTAAAAATAGCATGCTTGTAGGGGGAAACGATCTAGAAACAGCATGTTTGTAGCAGGAAACCACTATAAATATCTCTTTTGAAGAAGAAACTATATATATGATTTTAGTAGCAGAAAATTAGTATATGTGTTTGTAGGGAGGCAAACTAAAAATAGCATGCTTGTAGGGGGAAACGATCTAGAAACAGCATGTTTGTAGCAGGAAACCACTATAAATATCTCTTTTGAAGAAGAAACTATATATATGATTTTAGTAGCAGAAAATTAGTATATGTGTTTGAAGCAATAACCGACTGTATTTCACACATTTCGGGATTCAATAACATGTTATTATTGTCTGAGCATTATATTGAAAGAAATAAAAAAACAAACGTTAAAACTAAATTCTATAACAGTTACCTATTCCAAATCAAAGATTAAGGTCATGACATTTGAACATAAAATGGTTAACAAATATTACAAAAATATTTCCACTCTACAATTAGCTGATCATTCAGCAATCATCTATCTACCAATCAAAAAGAAACCGTTAATCCGCTAATTATTTCGACAACCACGAATTTGTGTGTAATTGTTGTTTGTTCGTCGTATTGTAGTCTGTTATAGCGCGCTGTATGACCAAGACCAACGTCTTCAGCATTCCATGTTTTCTGTCGAGGTTACATCACCTTTACAGAACAGATGGTCTGATCCTGGAAGTACACGAAAGATGTTAATATTCCAAATTTGAATATTCTTCGAGGTTGTCACCATAAGCCTTTATCTTGCATAAGAGTGTCGCCGAATGGCAGCAGTAATCTTAAGTTATAGTTTTCCTTCTCCTGAAATAGAACACTTCACGGTTGACAAGCCCTATCTGTTTGAGGCTTTCTAGTTTTGAGGTGCCGTGGCTCGCCTTTGCCCACTTTTTTGTCAGTTGAAACAGTTTCTCCTAGTTTACAGATGATAAACCACTCGAGAATGTTTGAGTTAGACTTTGGTTGTCAGGGTCTGTTTGAGACGCATGGCCTAAGGATTATTTTCAATGAATTGGGAACCCATTCCCGAATTCCATTGGCTTAACAAATTTTAGAACCATGGATTCATCAGTCATTTAACACCTTAACAACGTGTCTTAGTATTTTTTTATTTGTATTTTCTTCGACTGTTTAGTTTATTATTTATGATATTCATTTAACGTCTGCACTTGTAAATCCAATCATTCTGTCATTGTGCAATGGTAAACATTTGTATTTTTGTCTTTCATTTTTAGTTTTGTTCTTTGTGTATCTGCTCCTGCGTATTTCTTTGTTACACATTTCGTTGTTTTTATAGGGATTATGATTAAAGCACAATGCCGACTGTGTACCCTTATTTTGACATTTTTGCCTATTATGTCTGTTTGTTGTGTTCATACGTCGTTGTCAATTTTATGAAATTTTATGCGACTGTCATACAAGTTAGAGGTTTAACTAGCTATAAAACAAGGTTTGGTCAACTCTTTTTTACATAAGAAAATGCCTGTACCAATTCAGGAATATTACACTTGTTATCCATCGTTTGATGTATTTGAATATTGATTTTGCCATTTGATAAGGGTCTTTCCATTTTGAAATTTTCCAGTTTTCGATATTTTTTTATTTTCCTTTTTTTTGGTAACAAACAACCCTTTTCGTGTATCCATGTCATTATATCAATAACAAAAAGGTCCAAATCAAAACAGACTTAGTTGAATGAATTAAAAGTACAAAAACCTGATTGAAAAAGAGATTAAATGTGTTTACCCCTTGTATAAAAAGCCTTGTATATATTCCAAGATTAAGAAACCTTGACTAACTTTGAGAATTAATTTTATAAAGTTTGTATTTGAAACAAACTATAAAACACATGTTTGGAACATAGGCAAACTATATATAGCAGGTTTGTCGCGGGAAGCAAACTAAAAATAGCCTGTTTGTAGCGGGTAAAGAACTAAATATAGCATGTTTGTAGCATGTTTGTAGCAGGAACAAGCTTTAAATAGCAATTTTGTAGTAGGTATATACTATTTATATCATGGTTGTAACAGGAAAGGAGTATATGTGTTTGTAGCAATAACGGTCTGTATTTCACACATTTGGGGATTCGATAACATGTTATTATTGTCTGAACCGTATATAAAAGGAAGAATAAACCAACTTTCAAAACCAAATTCTATCACAGTTACCTACTGAAAATTTAAAGATCAAGGTCATGACATTTGAACCTAGAATGGTTAATAATTATTACAAAAGTTTGTTTCAATTTTAATATAAGTATATTGATACACTACAATTAACTGATCATTAAGCAATCAAGAAACTGTCAATTCGCTTATTTTTTTTAATGTTATTATTTCAGATGATCAACCACTCGTGTATGTTGGAGTGAGACTTTGATTGTCAGAGGCTCTTTGAGACGCATGCCGAAAAAAATATTTTGATTGAATTGAGAACATATTTTCGAACTCCACTCCTTGGTTTAACACATTTTCGAATCATGAATTCATCAATCCTTTATCATCGTTTTATAGTATTCTTTTAAACCATCTTTAAACACCAACTTATTAAAACAGTTTATTTATATTGTAGTTGTTCTGTAATGTTGTGTTGCATTTTAAGGTTATATTTCACATGGCCATAAAAGAGGGAGGTTTGGCATGCCACAAAACCAGTTTCAACCCACCAATTTTGTCCTTTAAAAATGTCCTGTACCAAGTCAGGAATATGGCCATTGTTATATTATAGTTCGTTTCTGTGTGTGTTACATTTTAACGTTGTGTTTTCGTTGTGTCGGTTGTTTTCTCTTATTTTTGAGTGTGTATTCACATTACTATGAGACGTGCCACGGTACTTGTCTATCCCAAATTCATGTATTTGGTTTTGGTGTCATGTTTGTTACTCTCATAGGATTTTGTCTAATGCTTAACCAGTTTCTGTGTGTGTGTCGTGGTTCTCCTCTGATGTTTAATGCGTTTCCCTCAGTTTTAGTCTGTTACCCCGATTTTGTTTTTTTGTCCATGGATTTATGAGTTTTGAACAGCGGTATACTACTTTATTGATAACGACTAGTTAAAGACTACAACTACGTTAACATAAAATGTTGTACTCCACGTACTTCGTACTTCATCCGGCTTTTTCAACTTTTTTTTTATTCTAGCCTCACTGATAATTTTTTGGTAGACAGACACGGGTACTTAATTTAATATTAATGTCAATGCTGAGTCTATTATAACCATTGGTTTCGATGACACTACTGGTAGAGAGGGTTTCAGCAGGCTTATAGACAACACTTCTGGGTTGAAGTGGTTTATAAGTATATGGTCATAACTAACTGTTTACAAAACTTTAAATTTTCCAAAAACTAAGGATTATCAGAAGTACATTCAAACTCATATATCGAAAATAGACTGACAACGCGATGGCTAAAAAAATGAAAGGACAAACAGACAAACAATAGTTCACAAGACACAACATAGAAAACTAAAGATAAGCAACACGAACCCAACCAAAAGCTAGGGGTAATCTAAGATGATACGAAAGGGTAAGCAGATCCTGCTCCACATGTGGCACCATTCGTGTTGCTCATGTTATTAAAAACCCTGTTTATAGTTTTATTCTGTAGGTCACATTCGTGAAAAGGGAACGGGATTGTAAATACGATATCGGAAACATATCCTATATCATCTGTGAAACAAATATTCCATAATTGTCAACCAACTCGTGATGGCGTCCGTAAAATTTACAAAGGGATGATTTTAACCCCACCATTTGGAACTTTTGGTTGAAAAGCTTCCTTTGAGCAGCAATCCTCTACATGTATATAAAAAAACAATTATAAGAAATACAAGCCTGGGAATAGTATCAATTGGGGGATATATACTCCGTTACTTTTTTTGGCAACACTTTTCAGAATTTTGGGTCGTAAAAGTTTTACAACTTCGTACTCTCTTTTGCCTCTTTCAACTCTTTTCACCAATTTAGTCTTGTATATGCGAAACGTACGTCTGACGTAAAAATGTTAATCCTGGCAGTTGTTTTGTTTGTTTACCATGAATCAACAACAAAACTTCCATTAAGAATAGCAAAACAATCGCCTTGCAACAACAACCAATAAGCTACTCTTTAAGCAAACAGCAATCGATCAATTATGAAACACTCAATAACCCAACAATATTCCAGCAACGAACAATCCACTAAATGTGTGTAACAACTACCAATCTTAAATCTTTAAGGATCCATCACTCAACTCATCTTGTAGTAACAACAATCCATGTAGTTTTCAACAACGAGTAATCTATTAATAATTAAGGAACCAACTATCCACCATTCATTTGCTTATCAACTTAACAAACTCTTCAATTTATCTTAGCATACCCTTAGTCATTATGGGTGCATATATTTGTATTAAAATAAAAAGAAGTTGATGTTATGTTATGTTATTTGAATTAGTTGAAAATACATTTTCTTTCTATTGAAGAAGAAAATGTTATTATCATTTTGTTTATGATCATAAGTTAATATCCAAGTCCTTCGTAGAACACAATGCATGTTTTTTTTAAATCTGACATTGCACCTTGTAAATAGCAACCATGCCCATGTACTGTTATAAATCAAATGTGATTGACCAACTGTATAGTTTGTTCTTATGTTGTGGTTTTTAGTGACGAGTTATTAAATTGCAGTCATATCACATCTTTATATTTTCATGTTAACATTTAAAAACAGTTTGAAACTGAGAAAGATTTCGGAATATATACAAGAAGCCACATTGTTTTACGTCCGGAACCTGTAAGCCAGTTTGCTATTGACAAAATTTTGTTTATTGTTTTCAGCATAAATCTGGGCATTTGTATTCCTTGTTTTCTATTTCTTATTGTCCAAACAATAGCCTTAATATCTAGCCATGCGGTATGTTTGTATCGCATTTGAAAACCGTGCGGTGACCTTTAGTTGTTTACATCCTCACCCTTTGGTCTCTAGAAGATATTTGTATTGGCAAGTCTAATTCGTGTAATCAAAGTTTTGTTATGTATTTCAAACTTATTATACAAGCATAGCAATTTTAGATTTAGAGAGATGCAAATAGTTTGCAGTCACTAAAAGATATATAGGTAGTTCACTGCCGCGGAAAACAATAAATGAATTTCGCAATTTCATGCTTTCCATGAATCATAACGAAACTTTTTTTTAAATGAATCAATATGTATTCAAAGGTCCAAATTCGCACATAAAGAACATAAAGAAAAAATGAAAAGCTGAGTAGAATACAAAAATACTGATTCTATCATTGCTACACATTTTGTTTAAGTCTCAATAAGAACAGTTCAAATCTGATTTGTGAAAAGGCTGCAAAATTAGTTTTCCAAAATATTTATAACAGTTACAATTTCAATAAAATTCTTTGCTTGAGAAGATCGGTGATTTCCGCCATAATGGAATGTAGTTGGCAGAAAAAAATCGTTCTAGATCTTGAATAATGTTTTATAAAAAAAATGCTATTTTGTTTTAGAGAAATGAGAGAAGAATGTATTTCATTTGCAAGAGTTTCATCCTAAAGAAGAAAAAATGTGTTTTCTATTTTTCTTTAATACTACTATTTTGACAAAAACGGTGTTTTGTTTTGTTTAATTTCCTCAAGCCCTTCAAATAAGTCATATTTCTCGTTTCTCGTTTTTTATATAGACTATACCGTTGGTTTCTCTGTTTGAATGGTTTTACACTTGTAATTTTGGGGCCCTTTATAGCTTGTTGTTCGGTGTGAGCCATGGCTCCGTGTTGAAGGACGTACATTGACCTATAATGGTTTACTTTTATAAATTGTTATTTGGATGGAGAGTTGTCTCATTGGCACTCACACCACATCTTCCTATATCTATATATGGGTAGATTAAATTAGATATTCTGTATTTTTTTTTATTGTTATAAAGGACTATTACGGATTTATCTTATTTTGTTTTGAAGGGACAAAACAAGTCCCCTGAAGCCTACTTTGTTTCTGTTTTTGTAAAAGCACTAAAAAAATGTTTTTGTTCTCATACCAATGACACCCTGAACCAATGTGGTGTGACAAATTTGCTTTTTTTCTGTTTCTTTTTTTCTTTCACCTAATGTTATTGTGCGGTTGTCTAAGAATAATAAAGACCACCACTTGTAGATTTTCTATGAACTTTTAAAATGACTTTCGAAACCATTGAAAAATAATATCAAATCTGCAAAGTATTGTTGTGTCTTTTAAAATATCTTATTTCAGATTGCCTGAACTAAAAATCATGAAATGTCCCTATAATGAAGGTGTTCAATATATTTACAAGTTTTGGATGATTTTGAGAACCTATATATATGGAACTTCTTATTGCTATGGAAACATTCAATTCTATCGAAAAATTATTTAGGTAGTATTCATTCTTGCAAATGATACCTTTATGATATGATCCCTCAGGCGCCAGTTTTGTATGTTTTTTTAATATTGAAGATGGTCACTGTTTCCAAGGAAAGGGCAACAATGTTAAACCATGTTTAAATGCTCTAAAGTGTATGGTACTTCACTCACACACATGTTAATTGGCATTTGCACAAGTGCTGTTTGACTGTAGTAATGTCAAAATGACTGTCGATTCCATGTAATTATTGTATCTGTAAAAAATATCAAATAGAATGTTTACATGTGCCATTTGACTTTTAAATTTTCAAAATAGCAGCTTTTAGCACAGAAACACTGTAAAAAGTTCGAAATTCCTCTGAAAATTAGATGAAATATGACTGGGTTGTCATGCATCTATTTCCATTCACTGTTTAATTGTCTCGGAATGGCAGTCATTAATTGGATGTTGGTGGACTGTGGGGATAACTTCTTCTGCTTGCAATGACACTTTGAGTCTATCTTACAATTTTTTGGATGAGTTCTGTTTTTTTAAAATGCATACAATTGATTTTCTATACAATTAAAGCAAATAAAACCAAACGTATCGAAGTTGAAACAATATTCATAAGCTCTCATTTGATTTCGTTGGTGAAGATAATGTCGTCATTTTGAAAATTTAACGGACGCCATCGCGACTTGGTTGACAGCTGTATAATATAGTTTTCACGGGAGACGACAAATACATTTCAATTATCAGAACAAGCTTCACGTGCTATTTCCTCAATGTAGGTTGCCCATTTTGTACTTACCATAGCACATTGACATGTAAAGCAGTGCCTATCTTCCTTTCTGGAGCACTTGCTTTCTATGCAAAGGAGTAGGTTCAGTAAGACCCCTTTTTTGCCCCAAAATATAGCAGTTTTACAAAATTGTTAAAATGTAAACTTTTAGTTATTTATTGGACAGTAGAATGCTTCTGTTACATAAATATGAGCTGTTTTTGACAATACAATGCATATATATCGGGAACTAGCACCATTAAGTCATGCTAAATTACTGAAATCTTCACAATTCTAGCATTTTAGTTAAATTTTAGACAGTTTTCGTGTGAAACGAAAGTGGCCGCATTCGTGTTCATCCTTAATATTGAAATGTAAGTTGTATTTTATGATAATACATAACATATATAAAGGTTGAGGATGAACACGGATGCGGCCAATTTCATTTTTGACAAAAATCATCTGAAAAGTGACATTTTTCGGCATATTTGGTAGATTTTTCATATTTGAGCTTGAATCGGGTTGTTTTAATGACTAAATCAGTTGAAATCTTTCACATAAATTAATTGATTCAAATGAAATAGACACTTCAGTGTTTAAAAAGTGGTCAAAATCTTTCGTAAGATGAACCTGAAATTTGAGGCCAAAATCGGTCTTTACCGGACCTACTCCTTTTGGCGGGTTCGTAATACAAATTTTAAGTTGTCTGTGTTATGTTTTTGTTTACAGTTGTTTGTCTTTCGTTGGTTTATCGTCGACTCCACTTCCGTTTTACAGGAACGAACAAATATACAGATTTGTCAGTTTCAGACATTATGCACAAATTGTAAGAAATTATATTGTTATTGAAAGAATTTGAAAATTCGGAAATAATTTTAAGACACGATACTGTTTTTCTACTTCACGGTTGTTGACAAAGGAGCTTAAATCTTCATATTTGACCAACGCGCAGTGAGAAAACCTGTCCGTTCCATCTATTCCATTAACACCAATGCATTTCCTGTTTCCTATTCCTTTGGTAAACACTATACATGTCAATATATTTCCCTATTCATATTTTGAATAAGTATTGTGTTAAAAACAATATATTAACAACAACAGCAATCTGTGGCATTACATTTGCACGTGAATTATGAAGATGTCAAGAAATACAGTGTATATAAAGACAATAGCCCCATCCCAATTTACCTTCGGTCTTTGGTCGCATAATATTATTAACATGAATTTGTCATCAATCTTGATTGATTTTCTAATGACTTCACCTGTAAAGAAAAGCAACGGGGATGGAAGAAGTACTCAATCTATCAACCAACTTCAAGAAGATGATACTTTTAGCTCTGCTGATAAAAATCAGTATTACGAAAACGTGAGTAACTTTTGTTTATCCTACTACTAGTTAGCCTTCAGTATTGAGTTGTTGCTTACCAAATTTTAAAGTCTGTTTAATCATTATGATTTTGATATATTGAAGTATTATTTAGCACAAAATAACAATCCTTGTTTTCAAAATTCCAATAGGGAACATATCTTTTATAATTGTATAAATAAACCAATTGTTCAAGACGTTTCGGCCATTGGCCTTCTTCAGTTGTTTATTATTCCTCTAAACTACATGGCTGCTATTCTTTTTTAAAACATTGAAAAGATGTTATACACAAAATAACAATTGAAAATACAACTTTCGGTTATCTAATAAGCATAAATCATATGGGAAAATATACCATTTTTTACAGTTATCTAATTAAAAAGTTGAAATATACATTAATGACTGCATTAGTATACATGAAACACATATTATAAAAGTAAACGACACATAAGCACTGAATTTGAATTTATATTTGACTTTATATTTGACAATTAACTGTTAATTGTAAGTCATATTTTTATCTTTTGTCAGTACTATTACGCTAGAAAACTCACAGATTTTCATACTTACACAATTCTCGTCCTGTAAACAAGTAATTGTGTATGATTTATTTGAAGAATTATGACAATGAGATAGCAAAGATTTTCAATTAGCCAAAATTGCCCGTAGAATTTTTATATGTGAAGTCTTCCTTCAAGTTAAGATTTAACAGCCATCAACTGAGTATGAGAAATTAAAATAATATTTCCTTATATCAACTAAGAAGCTAAAATCATATAAAATGCTATTTTAAATTATACTTTTTATCTAGGAGATACTATCACTGAATGCCAAAACGTCACTTGAAGATAGCAGCCAGAACAGCAAACCGCACTATTCTTATATTTCTATGATAACAAAAGCAGTCTTAAGCAAGAAGAGCAGGAAAATTGTGCTCCAAGATATATATCAATACATCATGAATACGTTTCCGTTCTACAAGAACAAGGAGAAAGCATGGAGAAACAGCGTTCGGCATAACCTGTTCATAAATGAATGTTTCATTAAAATTGGAAGGTCTGGTAATGGGAAGGGCAACTTTTGGTCTATTCATCCTTCTTGTATTGATGATTTTATCAAAGGGGACTTTCGGTTACGACAAGCAAGGCGAAGGACAAAACACATATTAGTTAGAGGACCAACCAGATACAACTCCGGGTACAGACCGATGACACAGTTACCGACTGCATTCCATCAGTATCTATCGAACAGACCCACAATGCAGGATTACTATCAATTTCAGCAACAAGAGTCGTTTTCATATGGACATAAAATGAACTTTTCAACTCCAGGAGAGCGTTCTAAAAGTGAAAATATATGTTTGGTTGGTTCAGATTATAAAAAAGTCACAAAACCGTTTGAATATGAGCAACCATGTTTGGAACTAAATTCACCATTTCAACAACATGAAACGTCTACATTTGGTGCTTTTCCACATTATTGTCAATATGAGCACGGAGTATGTTATCATTGAATTTATTAACAACATTTTTGTCATTCTTGGCGTACATGCTTATCAACAAACAATGAGTCGTCCGATTGGAACCAATTGTGCCCTTCTCTTTCAAAATTATGCGTTAGTAGTATTAGACAGGCTCCATAATTCAGCTTATCAGAAAAAGCTGGCATTATACTTCAACGTAATAACATTAACGGTACCAATTTTCCTGCACCAGATGCACATTTGATCAGAGCTGTCACTGAAAAAATTGGTAACTGGATTGCCTTTGAAATAAAGGACACCACAGAAACAGTTAAGTCTGTCATAAATCTTTACTAACATCTAAATATTGACAAAGAGGACCGGTTAAGAACTGTACTTTTTGTGATATGGTTATTTCCTGAATATCGATCAAATATGATCTGTGTATCAGTACATGTCTGTCTGTTCATCTACCTTGACATCATCTTCATGGTTCATTATTGATGATTAACACTTATTTGTCTTTAGGGGAATGACTATTTGCTGTACTGAGTTTGGGAGGGGTAGTGGGCTGAAGATTTTCCTCGCGGATTGACTGTTCATTTTGATTTGTTACGAAGCATGTCAATTCCCTCACACAATCTTATCTTTACTTACCATTGTCAGTCCCTCAATCAATAGATGTAATACGAAAATTCAGTGTTCACAAATAAAGTGTAACGTCCATTCAGGCGAGAGCTTTTATACCGATGTTCAAACCTCATTTCAAAATCAATTAGGAATAGAGAAAAAAGTTAACAATCAGAAACTGAGAGAATCACATAAACTAAAGGATTATTATGTTACCTGTCTTTTTATTTGACTTTAACCAAAGACTCTAATGATACTATTTAAACCTAAAACAGGCGATAAGTGAGATGTTTAGCTAGCAAAGCATTTTGGCTATTGTTAAGAGTTGTCTCATTGGCAATCATACCAAACTTTCTTTTTTTATAATTAATTCACCAATGTCTACATAAGGAAAATGCCTGTACCTAGTGGGAAAAACAGCTGCTTTTCGTGTGTTTGGGGTGTTTTGGCTCTTGATTTTGCCATTTGTTCATGAAAATTTTGTTTCGAATTTTCGTTGGAGTTTGGTATTTTTATTATGTTACCTTTTCCTGTAATGACACTGCTTACATTACAATTGAAATGTACTGTTTACGGTAATTCTGTCGTACTGTAAAACATCGGAGTATGTGTTTGTATGATTCATTTCGTGAACATGTATATTGAATGCAAGACTATTTTTTTAAAACCAAAGGAAAACGGTTCTTCAGATTATTTTTTCACTATGATTTTAAATTCATAATTTTTTTTATGACCGATTCACTTATGATATTCTAATTTGTGCTGAGTAAAAATATGAAATGTATATCAATACTTAATTTGGAGCGAACGACGTGAACATTCCGAGAATATGTACTTTTTTATGACATCATAAATAAAACTGGACTTAAACAAACTCATTGTCAACTTCAAGGTGATATATGGTCAGTGATTGTATATCACAAATGATTATACGGTCAATACAAAATGACTGCGCAAATATTCACAGCCATTAAACAAGACATTCGATCATTGACACTTCTGAATAATTTGCCGTTGCAGACATTGAATATACCATAATTTTACCCAAGTAGAGAGTTTTTGACATGCGGTTGATGGTTCTATTCTGTTGTTCAATGTTGTTTGACTGTTCTGCCCCAACACGTTTTGTAATTTTGAAATTGTTTCATTACATTGTCTTTACCACAAACAATAATTACAAAGCAGTATATTCTGTATATGTATATAAAAGTAAACTGAAACTGTTGAGCAGTGTGGTAATGTGTGTAAACGGTCACAAGACGTTAACGTATGCAGAACCTGTCAATGTGCATTGTGTAACAATTGCCACTAAGAAGGTTTCTGTCTCCGATTGACCAGATTATATTAAGGATGGCTGGCTAACGTACATGCAAGTTTAAATCAAACTATCTATTATGGGCTAGAATAAGACCAGCATTTTGTATAATAATGTTTTATACATTTTGTTTGTGCCAATATGATATTTCCATTTGGAGATAAACATGAATTATTAATTTCAAATAATGGTATAAACTACTACTGTAGCACAAACAATGATTCATTAACATGATATAAAGTGATATATTTGACTGAAACGTACAAATGCATGTACACAAATATTATTCTGAAATATTTTAAAGTCAACAAAATTAACATTAACAATTTTAGATTTCAATGTTTAGCTTTGGCAATGCTTAAAAAAGATTTTTTACATAGTACTTTAAATGGAAAGATATATACAAATTAATGAATAAAATGATAGAATATGATTATCAATGAAAAAATTCTCCACCAAATATAGCAACAAGTAATCGTACGGTCTTAAAACAATAGTAAAACCCATCCCGCACAACAAGCTATAAAAGGCCTCGAAAGGGCCAATGCAAAAAAATTCAAACGAGAAAAGTGACGGCCTGATTTATGTTAAAAAAAAATCCAAACGAAAGCCACCAAATGACAGGCTTCTGACTTGCGACAGACACATACTGATTGTTGCGGAGTTAAGCATGTCTGACTGCACCCAAAAACTAGCCATGGACAGTCACCGTCACTGTGGTAAAACACAACAACATTATAACAAACTATAATAGGCCTTTGAAAAGGCTCAACACAAGAGATCGATATCAAGCACATAAACAACAAATAAAACAAGAAAAACATAAATAACTTATCTTCAGCAATGGACATTGATAAAACACTACAACGCAAGAGCAAATTAAAATAATTGATTGAAAACGCTTAGCTTAAGCGATCGATATAAAGCCAATAAACAACTAAATAAAACAAGAAAACACAAAGAGCCTATGTGAGGGTACTCACAGCTACTTAAAGCTTAAACAAATCAGGTATAAGACTCAAATACCAATCAATGTACATCCAACACACAACATTTGTCTGACTTGATTTCCTGAGGAAAACTTACAATACCCATCGATTTCAAATGCAATTTCTCTATACATAAATATGTTATTTTAGTCCAATCTTAGTATTACAATTGAGCCCATCTACGTTTTAGCTATATATACAAAATCTATTTGCAGTTTACTACTTAAAACAATTGTTTATATCTGACCTGTAAGCGTAAACAAAATTTTTCAGCATCTTCACTAACCCCTGATTTCACTGTACTGGCGTTATCTTCTTCAAATGAAGTAAATTAAACCCATATCATGGGAAATATGGGATATGTTGTTTTTTTCACAAATCAAGAAACCCTCTTTGTATCTGACAAGATGGGTAAAATACTGGATTCGTCTTTGAGCTTAATGATGACTTCATACTATGTGCGGATTGTGCATTAAAAGATCGTACCTTTGACGCTGATGGTGTAACATGAAATGGTGAGTTGGTTCCAAAAGACGGAGTGGTGGCCATACAGGGCGGTGCAGTCATTCCAAATTCAGATACTGGAGACTGAAAAAAGTGGATTGGATTGTGAAGGGTTGTATTCATTGGTGATCCTTTCATTGAGTTGAACCCAATTAACGAAGATGTCATAGGGACATATCCAAAGTTGTATCGGAAGTCATTTTCATTAGAAGAACCATTGACAGATTTTATAGAATTAGTCCGTGCTCTCCGCCGTGCTTGCCGACGTCTGAAATCTCCTTTTGCAAACTCTTCCATGCATGATGGATGTATAGACCAATAGTTACCCTTTCCGCTATTAGACCTGCTATGTTTCCCGAAGCACTCGTTCAGAGAAAGATTATGCCGTATGTTGTTTTTCCATGCCTTTTCTTCGTTATTGTAGAATGGAAAATGTTCCAATACATATTGATATATATCGTTAAGTAAGATTTTCTTGTCCGGTTTACTTAATATTGCCATGGAAATCATGGCAATATAAGAGTGTGGTGGCTTCTCTTTTAAATCATTGGAACATAACCGTTTCTAAAACAAAACAAAACATAAGCATTATAAAAAAATAAGTACAAACATATCTATATATATATATATAATATCATTTATGCTCTGTACAAGATGTAATTTTATTTTGTACACATTTTAATTGTCAAGTTATAAGAATGATGAAAGAGTTAATAATAACCAGTTTGGTGTTTTACATATAAATTTAGAAACCTCAACCTTTATTACGTTTTACCAGTGTTTTTACTACATATCATGACAATAGATAGTTACAAAAAAGTCGTCAATATTTTTCATGCTCGTACAAATAGTTCAACATACCTTTGAAATAGATTCACCGTTAATGCAGTTACTTTTACGGTCACTTGTCCATTTAGAAGGTGTCTCGACTCTATCATAATCGCTCGAAATAGATTCTCCTCCTACTGTTTCAATACCTGCTACAGTATAATCGATGAACTTTGAATTGATCATGGTTTCTAGAATTCTAAGACTTAATTGAGAGAAGAATAAAGAATAACATATACATTTTGCGAACGAGTTTATATAGCTGAGACATTTGTTGACAGTGTAAGCTACACACTGTTCCTTTTCACAGTTCCTAATCACTTGATTTGATTTTAATAGCATCATCTGTACGTAAAAGGTCAATATTTTTAAACGGCATTTTTTATTCTAAAATAATTGAACAGATCAGGTGATTATAAAAACTTTAAAAGCAAAATTAAATGAAGCTGACAATTGCCTTCATCTCATTTTAACAAAATATAAGATATATCTTGTATTTGTAATTGCAATATACTGGATTATAATAGTATAATATGGAAACTGATCATCAACATTATTCATGTTGTTATTAGTACGCGTAAAGAAAGAGTAAACTCGATGATTAGTTTCAAATACTTATGATATAATCAAGTAAATGATAATAACAACCTACATGATTATATATTTAATCTTAGTTTGTTATATGTCATGGAGCATGAAAAAGTGACCTATTCAAGCGGCTCATCTCTAATACTCATTACATAGTAAATGCCTCCCAAGAGCATTAATAATATATAGTTTGTTTGTAGCGGGAAGAAACTATATATAACATAGTTGTAGTAGGAGAAAGCCATAAATAGCTTGTTTCTAGCAGGAACAAACTAAAATAAATAGAATGTTTGAAGCAAGGACAAACTAAATATAACATAATTATAGTTTAAAAACAAACTTTAATATCCAGAGATTGGAACATAAAATTGAAAAATAAAACATGGAAACAATTCGCATGGTGGGACCATAACTCAAGTGAAGCAACAGTAATATTCTACAGTTTATAAGATCAAGCTTACGGTCATGACAGTTTTCAAATTTGGCCCAGTTGCGTGACTATACACTTTTGTTAATTTGAATAAGGCAGTTTGTTTTATAGTATTTTAACGACATGGTTGCTTTTGAAAGTTTGACCTTCAAAGTTTGCCCTGTTTATATATATATGTCACCTTAATTCCTCTATCAGGCAATGTCTGGAAGGGTTAACCAATGCTTAAATTCCCTGTGTTGTTGTACGGGATGTAGATGTGTGCAGACACTGATTGATACTGTCGCGTTTATTGCATCCTTCAAATTCCTTTGAAAAAACCTTTTGGACGAATTTGTTAGAAACTATTCAGGAATTAAGGTACCTAACACTCCAGTGAGATAACTCTGTAAAGTCGGCTAAACGTTTAAATTGCGTTGTGTTGTAAAAGGAATATTAAGCTTCTCAATTATCAAAATTGGTGTTTGTCAAACTGCTATGTAACCAGTGTAATTTTTCTGTCTAAACGGTTGTTTCAAAATTTTTATATTTTTGTTAAAGGGGTCAAAGTAAATACTTTGACAAAAGTTTATGAAAATTAAACGAGCAGAAATAATTTTAGTGAAAGTGTTGGGTACCACCTTAATTTTAAGTTGAAAAGTTTAAAACAGGAACTTCTGATCGGAGAAACAGGAAGAATATGCTCTTCTCTTTTAATTTTTTTGGGTATCAATTACTGATAAACCATGTTAACAAGCGTTCAACAGTGTTGTCTGTCTGTAATTTATTCCGTGTAATTGCCTCCGACACATATTTTTTCGTTGAGATGCTTAATTAGTACTAATCTGAACCATATGAATGAATTCCTATACACAATTTAGATTTTTTTGTGTTAACTACGAAACTATTGAATTATGTGTTTTTGTTAGGATTCAGAGGCCTTGACTTTCTTTGAAGATCAATTTTGCAATGTTTTTAATGACAACACTAGTAACACGTTTGAAAGAGGAACTAACTATATGTGGAATGTTCACAGCAAACAACAACAGTTACTATATATATAGTATGTTTTAAACGGGAAGAAACTATATATAGTATATAGGTAGTGGGAAGGAACTAAATATAGCATGTTTGCAGTTTGAGTAAACTATACATAGTAGGTTTGTAGCTGGAAGAAACTATATATAACATGTTTGCAGTAAAAGTAATCTATAAATAGTTTGTTAAAAGTAGGAACAAACTTTTAAAAGCAAGGGCAATGTATATATCTTTGTTAGCCATGGCGTTGTCAGTTTATATTCGATCTATGAGTTTGGCTGTTCCTCTGGTATCTTTCGCCCCTCTTCTATGTATAACATGTTTGCAGTAGAAAACACATCATTCATTTCTGTTTTTAGCAGCAACATACTTTATTTCAAAAACAAAAGAATGCAACGACAGCCTAGTAACTACCAAACCATGCTTAAGCCATTATAGAAGGGAAGAATAAACACAATTATATATTGAGAGATTGTAACAGTATTCATTGTATAAGCATAACTCAAGTAAAACAACGTTAACATGCAACAAGTTTTTGAGATCAAAGTCGTGCATTTGTGTTCAATGTATTATCTCATGTGGACCAGTTTCATGACTGTAAACTACAAAAATGTATACAATAGTGTAAAAACAGATCCTAGTGTTACAGCTATTTATACGACATTGTTGCTTTTAAAAGTTTGGATCTCGAGGTTTGCTGTAGAAATGTCAACTGAACTTTTCCCCTCTGAAAGGCCTAGGATTAACCCACGCTTAAATCGTCTGTTTGGTAGTACATGATGAAGTTATTTGCAGACACTGGATAATACTGAAGAAAACTGTCTCGTTCATAAAATCTTTAAAACCAGACGGATTTGTTAGTAACCGTTTAAGACTAAACTTCCAAAATATGCTTTTCTATTCTAAATTCCACATTTTTTGTATCATTTACTAATAAAACAAACATTCACTTGAACAAACTTTTAACATTGATTTCTTCTTACTAAGCTTTCTATTTATAATATCTAAATCACAAAAATATTTTGCCTATTTTGAAAGACGAGATATTTTCTTTCATTGTCTTCCTAACCCAGCCAAATTTCTAGGCCTTCACATAACCAAATGTAGAGAGGGCTGCCCTAAAATCATTTATAAAAAAGTTACGCTTTTATTGTGATAAAAAGAACAAGACAATTTTAGAAAGCTACATTAATTTCTCGAATACAAAATGTTGTGATAGTTGCTCGGTTGTAAGATGAATTGATATGTATGCACATAAACACTCGTCGTTGATGTACTGATTTGTGACTTCATTACCTAATTTTTTATATCAACTCCTGTTTGTGATTTAAACCAAAACAAAGGCAGTCACATCAATGGGCATAATCTATGAATTGCACATAAAACGAGACATCTGTTTGCTGCTATACACAGTTAAAGTTTTAATTTAGAGACACCATGCATAAAATGACATTAGTTATATTTCAAGATTCAGAGGCCATTTACTTACTTCTGAAGTCTAGTTTTGTACTGTGCACAATTTTAAATGCCAGTCGTTGTAATATTTGGAAAATTAGAAAAAATTTTGATTGAAGTAACACTTATCATAAGTAATGCATTCTAATTTGAGAAACGTCTCGATAACTTCTTGTTAGAATACTAGTAATAGGAAATAGGGAAAAAAACCTCAATTGTAGATTTCTAATGCATTTCAACCAAATCATATCGTTAAATACAGAACAGGAATATAAGAAGAATAATTAAGATTAATTTTGTTACATCTGAGGATAAGTTTATTTGAATATTGCCTTGTTAGTCAAATGCGTTTTGTTAAAATGTACTGGTCTTTTTGAAAATGTTGTTTGTGCCGTATTTAGACCCCTCTAACTATACGTTTGTTTTGCATGCACAAGTCTAAAAATTGCAGTTTTTATCCAACGCATTCATAGGTTTGAACGTTTTCAATTTAGACTTGCATATAATACCATATAATTCATATATACTAGTATAACTTCTTTGTCCTATGAGGTCCAGGGACACAGTTATCGTTCTTTGGTTTTCGTTGTCTACGAATATAGTCCCTAGTGTAAACAGTGAATAACTTGCATGTTTTATTTAATACACTTTCCCAATTTATTTCTTGATATTAAATGCATGAAATATTAAGTAGGGGGATGTAACTACATGTTAAAAAAAAATTGGGTGCTGAATCTTTATGTTAAGTAGTGATTTGGTCCAGTTGAAAAAAGGTCAAAGGAGTAGGTCCGGTAAGGGCCGATTTCGGCCTCAATTTTCAAGTTCATCTAACGAAAGATTTTAGACACTTTCTAAACACTTAAGTGTCTATTTCAATTGATTCAATTAGTTAATGTTGACGATTTTAACTTAATAAGTCATTTAAAACGCCCCGATTCAAGCTTAAATATGAAAAATCTATCAAATATGCCAAAAATCGTCACTTTTCAGATGTTTTTGTCAAAAAAGGAAAGTGGCCGCATCCGTGTTCATCCTCAACATTTATACATATTATGTATTATCATCAAATACAACTTACATTTCAATATTATGAATGAACACGAATGCGGCCACTTTCATATCAGACGGAAACCGTCTAGAATTTAACTAAAATGCTACAATTGTGAAGATTTCAGTAATTTTGCATGACTTAATGATGCTAGTACCTGATATCTGTGCATTATGTTGTCAAAAACCGCCCATATTTATGTAGCAGAAGCATTCTACTTTGCAATAAATATCTAAACGATTACATTTTCACAGTTTTCTAAAACTGCTATATTTTGAAGCCAAAAAGGTGTGTTACTGAACTTACTCCTTTTATCAAGTCTGAAGCTGTCAAACTGAATTTTACACCCCCTTAACACAGAATTGTCAATATTTTGAGTTAGAGCAGGTAGAAGTTTCTATAATTTTGATATTATTTGTCTCACTGGTTGTACACTACACTATAAAAATCTTTTTAAGAAAGAGCAGTGCGATTTTTTTAATTTGAATTTATGGTCTAAAAGAAATGCACTACGAAATAACTGTGTTCTCGGGCATAAGAGATGGATTCCTGAAATCTAGATTCTGTACTTTGGCAACTTTCCTGAATGATTTGCTGGTTTCAATTTGATAAACGCAATCAAAGTAAAGGATTTACATCTTTGGTTTACAGATATTCTTTTAAAATATGCCATTTTGGCATTCTACGGCTATAATAAGCATTTTAAAGCAGTTAACATTTTATGCCTAAGAGGCATGCTGACTTTCTAACTGACAGCTTTTTTCCCCTGATATTTGGATTTCTATGCTCAAATCAAATTTAAATAACCATTTGTGAACTCTGAATATAGAGAAAAGTAGATTATCACAGAAAAGAAGTGCAGCATATTTTGTATTCATGGCCCTGGTTAAAGGGCCTAATTGATGTATGTAAAATGTGAAGAGCTTTGTACATCAGATATGTAGTCCTTCACAAATATTTCACTAAATCTGTAAAAAAAAACATTTTACTATATTCAGTACACCTTACTCCTTTCATAGGCTACCATATTTTTTTCTGTATGATAGTTAGTGGTCCAAATTTATGCCTATTGAGACTATAACTGAATGCAAGTTTTCCATTGAAAAGTAGAAAAACTGGCCGTCAGACCATATTGTCTTTCAAAAAATTTAAATGCAAGAGTCCTTTTTGCAATAAGACTTCTTGTATCATAACATCTTAGCATAGAAATGAGCAAAAAGTAACACATTTTCATTTCTGATAGCTTCTGTTTGCATTTTTATATGTCAATATGGGCTACCGCCTAAATCGACCCTAAATAATTCCAAGAACTACATGGCCCAAGACCATTTTATACTCATGTGGTGTGCTTTTTGTAATTTTTCTATACATTTAAAGTACATTTTATATATATGAAAGAATAATTTAGGCTTAAAAAACTTCAAAACTTCAAATTGGCTGAGAAAAATGCATATTTATATAAGGCTTCCCTGAATTGGAAAATCCCTATTTACTGGCATAGGCTCATATAAATTTGACTTTTGAATAATTACAATACATCTGATAAATAAAATGAGTGTTCAGATGCTTTTAATACTTGATATATAATATTCAAGAGCATTTAAAAAGCAAAATTTCAAATTTTTAGGCCAAAATCTTGACAGTTGAAGATATTTAATTTATACGTCAAATATAAACATCCAAATGTCAATACTGAAATGACCCTAGTTTCTCTAACATATACCATATGGCCATGAAACTTTGCAAACTGTCTCACTAACTGACCATTTTGATCATGTTGACTTATTTATAGATCTTACTTTGCTGAACACTATTGCTGTTTACAGTTTATCTCTATCTATAATAATATTCAAGATAATAACCAAAAGCTGTAAAGTTTTCTTAAAATTACCAATTTAGGGGCAACAACCCAACAACAGGTTTTCCAATTCATCTGAAAATTTGAGGGCAGATAGACCTGATAAATCATTTTACCCTTGTCAGATTTGCTCTAAATGCTTTGGTTTTAGAGATATAAGCCTACATTTACCTCTATGTCTATTTTTAGCCATGACAGCCATCTTGGTTGGTTGGCCGGGTCACCGGACACATTTTTATACAAGATACCCCAATGATGATTGTGGCCAAGTTTGGTTAAATTTGACCGAGTAGTTTCAGAGGAGAAGATTTTTGTAAAAGTTAACGACGAAGGACGGACGACGACGAACCCAAAGTGATGAGAAAAGCTGACTTGGCCCTTCTGGCCAGGTGAAATAAAAAGGATACATTCATCAAAAAAATTACAAAACAATAATGAATAGAAGTGATTAAGTGACACAAATTTAAATAACATACTTGTTAAGATACTAAGTATAGGAATGCCGGTTTCATAATTGTTCTTTATGAAAAATAATAGCGAGCCCATTAACGTCACGAAGTACGAACGTTTTAGATTTTCCCATGAACAGTATTACTTGCTGTATGTTGATTATAATATATCCTTGTATTAAAGTAAACGTACGTATTGAAAACTAAATATATATTAAATGATTAAATAGGCAAAGAAATCTACAAAAAATAATGTATTTAATTTTTACTGCAGAATAAATAAAGCTACCAACGGAGGGATTCGCATGAATTCCAAAAGCAACGTATTAACTTCAGTCAACGGATAACAGTATTTTGATACTTGTATCTATGACGAGTCTTTCGATAAATATGCATTTACTGTCACGCGAATCATGATCACACACAGCCAAAATAGTATACTGCGGAATATATTACAATCGGTATAATAACTGATCTGGCTACTATAATTTAGTCTTAATCATTGTGGAAATTTCTCAACCAATAAATACCAAAATATTTTTTAGACTGACCCTGAACGAGCTCTCACCGTGCATATGTCTAAAAATATACAACTTATTGTATAATTTCCAACATTCAATCTTTGAGCAATGAGTTTAGAATTGTCTTGTTAAAATCAAATGAAAAATATATCATGTATATTACAGGGGCGGAAAATGTAACAAAAACTATAATATATAGGTACCGGAAAGAGGATATATGGAAATACAAAGCTTGAAATTAAATACAAATTTAAAAGTGTGGGCGAGATATATATAAGTCAAGAAGTCTTGTAACAAGCCATCCACAAGTCCCCCCAAAGAGTTGTTAAAAGAAGATGTGGCATATATATAAGCTGTAAATTATATGATTCAACGGCAACTTTAGTTGTTTAAACTCTAAAATGCTCGTAAAAAAATAAATGTTTTTTTTACGTGTAAATGTCAGACGAAAGTGTAAAAAAACTATGTTTAAATACAGTAATAATTTTTCAGAAGCATCAACAAGTTTACCCAATGCGACGAAATTTTAGGCGACTGTCATACAAGTGAAATGTTTAACTAGCTATAGAACCAGGTTTCACACACCATTTAAACATAAGCGAATGCCTGTAAAAAGCTAGGAGTATGACAGTTGTATTTCAAAAATTTCAGGTATTTGAGATTTTGATTTTGCCATTTAATAAATGACTTTCCGATTTGATTTTTATTGGTGTTCTGGTTTTGTTTTGTCATATTTTTCTACAATAATTGCAAATATGATTTTCAACAACAAGCTTCATTTCCAACCAAATTATTTTCAAAATAAACATAGTTTTTGTCTTATTATATTGTACTCTTTAGTGAAAATAATACCTATCGTTTTGTTCAATACATCAGCTTGCTTTGACATACATATATATCGTAATCAACATTCATTAAAGAATTCCCCTCACGGGATCACATACAAAGTTGGTAATTTACCTTGAGAGTTAATAAAAAATTAAAAAAAATGCATATTTGACTAACTTCGAGATTTGATTTTATAATAACATAAACGGTACAAATTTCTCAGCACCAGATCCACATTTCGACGACCAATGTCTCTTCAGTGATATTCATGGGCAAAATATTTAAAAATCCAAAGCTTTTTTAAAGGAAGAAGACATTGGAACCAAAACACAAAAAGACCAAAAAGTATAGTCAAAGCTGGGTAAGGAATCAGGGTTTGCATGAGGGAGATACATTCCTCAATTTCAAATAATTTCAGAAATTTTGTAACAGGAAATTATAACACAAAATCCTGATCCCAGTAACCAGTACCGACGTACGGGCTACTGGGATGGTGATACTCTTGGCGACTATCAACCCATCAGCAGAGGCATCGAACGAGTGGTAGTAATAGCATTAAGAGTACCAATTTTTCTGCACCAACTGCGCATTTCGACAATCAATGTCCCTTCAGTGATGCTCGAGGCCAAAATATTTGAAAAATTAAAAGCATATTAAAAGGACGAAGAGCTATAAACCAAAAAGGACAAAAAGTATAGCATTTTGTAACAGCAAAGTTTAATAACACGAAAATCCACATTTCCATGCCAGTCCCAAAGTACTGGCTACAGCGATGGTTAAACAATCGGGGACTATCAGTGCACCAGCACATGCATCGACCCAGTGGTAGTAACATCAACAGTGCCAATGTTTCTGCACCAGATGCGCATTTCGACAATCAATGTCTCTTCGGTAATGCTAAATAAAGTATGTAATCAAATAAACTATAAATTACTCGTTTGCAACATACACAAACTGTATATAGCATGTTTGTAGCGGGAGGTAAACTAAAAATAACATGTTTGTAGCAGGAAGCGATCTATATAAAGCATGTTTGTAACGGGAAGAGATCTATATAAAGCAGGTTTGTAGCGGGAAGCGATCTATATAAAGCATGCTTGTAGCGGGAAGCGATCTATATAAAGCATGTTTGTAGCGGCCAGCGATCTATATAAAGCATGTTTGTAGCGGGAAGCGATCTATCTAAAGCATGTTTGTGGCGGGAAGCGATCTATATAAAGCATGTTTGTAGCGGGAAGCGATCTATATAAAGCATGTTTGTAGCAGGAACAAACTATAAATAGCCCTTTTGAAGGAGGAATACACCATAAATATATCATGGCAGTAACAGGAAACGAGTATATGTGTTTGTAGCAGTAACATACTGTATTTCACACATTTAGGTATTCAATACCATATTGTTATTGTCTGGACATTACTAGTATTTAAAAAGAAAGAATAAACAAATTTTAAATACCAAGATTTTAAACCAGATTATATCACAGTTACCTATTACAGTTTTAAAGACCAATGTCATTGAATGCTAACAAGGAATGGTTAATGAATATTACACAAGTAAATTATAATTTCATTTCTTAATTGTATATTGATATACTACAATTAACTGATCATTCAACAATCGATCATCAATCATCAACCAATAAATCAGAAACTCCGAATCCACAAATTGTTTTGGCAAACAAGAATTTATATAGCAATGACTATATGTGCGTGTTGTTGTCTGTTTGAGTGCACAATATAGACCAACACAACCGTCTTCTAGCTGTTTGTCGGGTTTACTACACAAAAACTTGTGAGTAAATGTTCATATCCTGGAAGTACAGGAAGAATGTTGCAGATTCCCAATCTTGATTTTCTCTGATGTTGTCACCTGAAGCCTTTCCCAGGTATAAGGAAAGTTATACCTTACACCAGGGAACGGTCAATCCGCTTATTCTTTCGGCAACTATGAAGTTGTGTATTAATAGCTGTTTGTGCGTGGTGTTGTAGTCTGTTAGAGTATGCTCTATGACCCAACACCGCCATCTGCAATACTCTAGGTTTTCTGTCGAGGTAACCTCATCTTTACGGAACAGATGGTGTGATCCCGGAAGTACATGGTGGATGTTACATATTTCGAATCTTGATTTTCTTCGAGGTTGTCACCTTAAGCCTTTCTCTTGCATACTATTGTAGCATCAACGCGGCAGTAGTTTTGAATCATAGTGTTCCTTCTCCTAGATTGGCTACCCTTAAAGGTTGACGACTCCAATCTGTTCGAGGCTGTATTTACATTGTATCATAGATCAAAATATTTCTTTCAGTGTCTGTTCACTTGTGTTTATATGTCTTTTGATTAAGTTATGCCATGTCAGTTGATATTTTGTTGTGTGTATTTCTAAGTTGTGATGTTACACTATTCTTTCGGTAAGGGAAACGGTTGGTACATATTAAAACGTTTAAACCCGCTACCTTTGTTTGCACCTGTCATAAGTCAGAAACCTGATGTTCAGTAGTTGTCGTTTGTTAGAGTGGTTCATAAGTGTTTCATGTTAATCGTTTTTATATAGGTAAGTTTGAATGGTTTTACCCTAGTACTTCTTTAGCGTACCGGTCGGTGTAAGTCAAGGCTCCGTGTAGAAGACCGTACTTTTTTGACCTATAATGTATTTTGCTTATAAAAATTGAAACTTTGATGGAAAGATTTTTCATTTGTACTCATACCACATCTTCTTATATCTATATCTTGTTTTGAGGTACCAGTGGCTCGCCTCTGCCCCTTTTGAGTCAATTTAAACAGTTTCACCTGGTTTACAGATGATAAACCTCTCGTTCATGATATACTTTGGTTGTGAGAAGCTGTTTAAGACACATGCCGAAAAGATTATTTAATTGAATTGGGAACCTTTTTCCAAACTCCACCCTTTGGATTTATAATTCCTTTGAACCATTAATTCATCAATTATTTATCCTATGTTACTTAGCTACATAACCTGATTCCATCCCACAAATCACTGAGCACCCAACAATTCACCAATCATTAAGAAACCAGCAATCTATATACTACTAGTAATCATTCTATATTATCAATTCAACAATCACGCAACAATCCACCAATCTATAGGCAACAAGTAATCCACAAATTATTTAGCAACCATAAATCAACTTATCGCTATATACCCGATAATCTAATCTTTAGTTATGTACCCAATAATCTAATCTTTAGTTATGTACCCGATAATCTAATCTTTATCTAAACAGCTATCCTTGAACTATTAAGCATCAAGTAATTCACATTTTTTTACCAACCATAAATCAACTGATCGTTATATACCCGATAATCTAATCTTTAACTAAACATCTATCCTTGAACTATTTAAAATCAATTAGTTCACATTTTTTTAGCAATCATCAATCAACTTATCGTTATATACCCGATAACTAATCTTTAACTAAACAGCTATCATTGAACTATCAAGCATCAATTAGTTCACATTTTTTTTAGCAATCATCAATCAACTTATCGTTATATACCCGATAATCTAATCTTTAACTAAACATCTATCCTTGAACTATTTTGCAAACCATCTAGAAATAAACTACAACAATTACTAGTTTTTGTTCATGTTCATACCGTGCGTCATTACAAAATGTTACATATCATTCATGACCACTATATATGTGATTTTTGTTGAACAAATTGCATGTGTTTCTCTATCTGAATTAAACAAATTGATTAGTTTTGAGAAAATTGATACCTTTTACGAATATTGGGAAGCTATTAAACCAAGAGTTCCAAATGGTGAAGTTGAAATCATCCCTTCGTAAATTTTACGGACGCCATCACGAGTTGGTTGACCGTTATGGAATAACCGTTTCACAAATGATTTCGGATATGTTCCTTACGTCGTAACTACAATCCCCTTCCCTTTCATGAATGTGACCTACCGAATTAGACTATTTACCGGATTTGTAATCACATAAGCAACACGACGGGTGCCACATGTGGAGCAGGATCTGCTTACCCTTCCGGAGCACCTGAGATCACCCCTAGTTTTTGGTGGGGTTCGTGTTGTTTATTCTTTAGTTTTCTATGTTGTGTCATGTATACTATTGTTTTTCTGTTTGTCTTTTTCATTTTTAGCCATGGCGTTGTCAGTTTGTTTTAGATTTATGAGTTTGACTGTCCCTTTGGTATCTTTCGTCCCTCTTTTGGAACTCGTGTTATGCCGTTGCATTGTTATATTTCCTAGTGTTTTCAGTATTTGTTTTCTAATATCTTTGGTATTTTCATTATCTATAGGCCATGAGAGACTAGCTATGAACTATGTGTTTCGCTCGTTGTTTAAAATCATACAGTGACCTGTATGTAGTTAGTGACAACCTCATTCTTTTAATACTGATGGATAGTTATTTTATCTTATTTTGCAACCATACTTCATCTCACAAGAAGGATATTAAGTATATGCAAATATATTAAGTTAGTATCAAAGCTATGCAATATTTTTTTCCTTAACTGTTTTTGAATTTGAAAAAAAATTTTTTTTTTTGGTATACAAAAAAAAACAATATACAATTACACTAAGAAATAGATTACCTTAGCTGTATTTGGCAAAAATTTTAGGAGTTTTTGGTCCTCAATGCTCTTCAACTTCGTAATTGTTTCTGGCCTTTTTAAACCTTTTTTCGATTCGAGCGCCACTGATGAGTCTTTGGTAGGCGAAACGCGCGTCTGGCGTAAATATAAAATTTTAATCCTGGTATCTATGATGAGTTTATATACAATTGGATATACTAATCATTTATGGTGGTCGTCATTATATGATTGTCGTTTTTGTATCCATGTATCCATGTTCTCATATCAAATTAAAAAAGTTCAAAGTTAAAACAAATTTAGTTGAAAGAATTAAAAGTATAAAAAAAAACTGCTTGAAAAGATGTGTTGACTCCATGTATAAAAACCATTGCTGGTGGACGTTTCGTCCCCGAGGGTTTCACCAGCCCAGTAGTCAACACTTCGGTGTTGACATGAATATCAATAACGTGGTCATTTTATTAAATTTCCTGTTACAAAACTTTGAATTTGAATTTTTCGAAAAACTAAGGATTTTCTTATCCCAGGCATAGATTGCTTAGCCGTATTTGGCACAACTTTTTGAAATTTTGGATTCTCAATGCTCTTCAACTTTGTACTTGTTTGGCTTTATAAATATTTTGATATTAGCGTCACTGATGAGTCTTATGAAGACGAAACGCGCGTCTGGCGTACTAAATAATAATCCTGGTACCTTTGATAACTGTATTTGCCAAGATTCAGAAACCTTCACGAACTTTGAGAATTAATTTTATAAAGTTTGTAATTGAAGCAAACTATAAATCACCTGTTTGGAACATAGGCAAACTATATATAGCAATTTTGTCACGGGGAGCAAACTTAAAATAGCCTGTTTGTAGCGGGAAAAGAACTATGTATAGCATGGTTGTAGCAGGAACAAGCTTTAAATAGCAAATTTGTAGGAGGAATATACTATATATATCATGGTTGTAACAGGAGAGGAGTATCTGTGTTTATAGCAATGACCGTCTGTATTTCACACATTTTGGGATTCAATAACATGTTATTATTGTCTGAACATTATATAAGAGAAAGAATAAACAAACTTGAAAAACCAAATTCTCTCACAGTTACTTACTGTAAATTTAAAGATCAAGGTCATGGCATTTGAGCATAGAATTGTTTATAATTATTACGAAAGTTTGTTTTAATTTCATTTATATTGATACACTACAATTAACTGATCATTAAACAATCAACCATCTGCCAATAAATAAGAAACCGTCAATTCGCTTATACTTTCGGCAACCACACATTTTTGTGCTGGTGTGGTAGTCTGTTAGGGTGCGCTTTATGATCCAACACCACCGTCTTCAGCACTTCTTGGTTTTTGATTGTCAAGGGTTATCTCACCTTTACGAAACAGATCAGATATTACAGATTCTGAATCTGGATTTTCTTCGAGGGTGTCACCTTAAGCCTTTCTTGTGTATGAGAGTGAGGCCGCAAGTCAGTAGAATTTTTCAATTATAGTGTCCCTTCACCTAGATGGGCTACCCTCGAAGGTTGAGGAAACCCATATGCTCGAGGCTATCTTGTTTTGAGGTGCCAGTGACTCGTCTGCGCCTCATTTTTTTTGTCGGTTAAAATAGTTCCATGTGGTTTTCAGATGATCAACCACTCGTGTATGTTGGAGTTTAACTTTGATTGTCAGAGGCTGTTTGAGACGCATGCCGGAAGTACTATTTTGATTGAATTGGGAACATATTTTGGAACTTCACTCCTTGATTGAACACATTTTGGAACCATGAATTCATTATTCCTTTATCATCGTTTTATATTATTCTTTTATTTGTCTTTTTGAATATTGATTTTACTGTTAATGGTTTTTTTTTGTGATATCAATTTAACGTGGTTCGGTACTTGTACATCCAATCATTCTGTAATTATGTAATGGTAAAATTTTATATGTTTGTCTTTCATTGTTGCATATGAGCTCTGTATATTTGTCCTCTTGTGTGTCTTTGTTACACATTTGTCTGTTTTTATAGTGATTAAGATTATAACAGAATGTTATATTTTACATTTTTACCTATAATGTCTGTTTGTTTTGTTCATACATCGTTGTCAATATAATAGAATTTTATACGACTGCCATACAATTGATAGGTTGAGCTACCTATAAAATCAGGTACAATCCACCTTTTTCTACATAAGATTATGTATATCCATTCGTTTGAAGAATTTAAGCTTTTATTTTGTTTCCGTTTTTAAATCTTTGGTATTTTCATTACCCCTAGGCCATGTGCAACAAGCTATATGGTATGTGCTTTGAACGTGGTTGAAAATTATACAGCGACCTGTATATGGGTTGAATTAACCTCGTTCTTTTGTTTCTGGTGGTTAGTTGTCTTATCTCATTTAACAATCATATCCCATCTCACCAGGAAGATATTAAGTATTTACAACCAAGAATGTAAATTATGCAACATATCAGTATCAGAACAATATTGCCGAAACATCAACAACCTAAATTTCAATTCGATACACTCATAATTTACATCGAGATTAGTTTCAAAACTAGCATGCATTATTTCCTACCAAGTTATCTTACACATTTCATAATTCTGTATTCCGCAGGGACTATCGTTTTAGATTTCATTGTCCATTATAATCTTTAGTGTATTGATATCTAATATACAGATATATAAAAATCAACAGCCTGCAAATAAGTCTGCTTAAGCAATCAACTAAAACGTGGGTATTTTGTAATGTTTAAGACCTTTTTCTTACTTTTTAGATTTATTTTAAGACACAGCTGGTAGAGATTTCTTGTGCGAGGGTTTCAGCAGCCCCGTGGACAACACTTCTGTGTTAAAGGGGCTTATATTTATATGGTCATAATTAACTGTTTACAAAACTTGATATTTTCTAAAAACTTATGTGCATTCAAACTCATAGATCGAAAATAGACTGACAACGCCATGGCTAAAAATAAAAAAGACAAACACAACAAAGAAAACTAAAGAATAAACAACACGAACCCCAGCAAAAGCTAGGTGTGATATAAGGTGCAACGGAAGGATAAGCAGATGTTTCTCCACATTTTGCATCCATCGTGTTGCTCATGTTATTACAAACAGGTGTAAACAACAATATATTAACAACAATACCAATCGTTGGTATTACATAAGCACGTGAAAAATACAGTGTATATAAAAACAATAGCCCCTGCATCATTCACATTCAATCTTTGATCGCACAACATTATCAACATGAGTTTTTCATCATTCTTGATTGATTTCCTAATGCATTCACCTGTCAAGAATAGAGAATTGATTTCTAGCAACGGCGATAGATCTAGTACTCAATCTATCCATCAATTTTCAGAAGATGATAACTTTGATGGTAAAAATGAGTATTTTGAAAACGTGAGTAACTTTAATTTAACAAACATCTAATTAGACTTCTGTATTGAGTTGTCGCTTAACACATTGTAGAGTTTTTTTAATAATTATATTTATGATATATTCAAGTACCTTTTGAAAAGAATAAGTAATAAAAAAAACTTTTGTTAATGTACAGTAAATTAATTATCCAATTAAAATATTTATTGACAACTGCATAAGTAAACTAGCCAATTCAATATAATTGATAAGAAAACAATATGCAAGAACGATACTTGGAAATATGATTTACTTCAGATTAGACAACTAACTGTAAATTGTCAGTCATATATAAATGTTTTTTTTTACATTACTATTACACTAGAAAACTCACAGATTTTCATCGATCTGAATGATACACGTCTTGTATCAGAATTATAATGTTTAGATAATTTGAAGTGTTATGATAATGATGGTTTTCAATTGTCCCTTTTTGCCCGTACAACTTTTACTAGTATAGTCTTCCTTGTGGTAAAGTTTATTTAGCCATAAATTAAGTGTGACAAATCAGGAAAATATTGCCTTTCCTTAACTAAGGAGCAAAAATCATATTAAAACAATAAATCATACTTTTTATTTTTTCTAGGATTTGTTGTCACCGAATGCCAAATCTCCGCATGAGGAAAGCAGCCAGAACAGCAAACCTCGATATTCTTTCATTACTATGATATCAAAAGCAATTTTAAGCAAGAAGAACAGGAAAATGGTGCTACAAGATATATATCAATATATCATGAATACGTTTCCGTTCTACAACAACAAAGAGAAAGCATGGAGAAACAGTGTTCGGCATAACCTGTCCATAAATGAATGTTTCATTAAAATGGGAAGGTCTGGTAATGGAAAGGGCAACTTTTGGTCTATTCATCCTGCTTATATCGATGATTTTATCAAAGGGGACTTTCGGTTACGGCAAGCAAGGCATAGAACAAGACAAAAAATGGTAAGAGGACCAAGCAGATACAATTGTTGGAACCTACCTTTGACAAGATTACCGAACGCATTATATCAGTCTCTATTGGACAGACCCATAATGCATGATTCGTATGAATCTCAGCAACGATGGCCTTCACTTGGACATGAAATGAACCTTTCAATAGGAGAGCTTTCTAAAAGAGATAATATATTTTTGCCGTTTGCAGATTATGAAAAACTCAAAAAACCTTTTGAATATGAACAACACTTTTTGCAATTTAATTCACCATATGAACGTTACAAAACGTCAGTATTTGATGTTTTTCCTAATTATTGTCAATATAAGCAGTGAATCCGTCATTACTGAATCCGTTTACATAAACACGAATATTGTTAACACACTCTCACTTAATTAATAAGCTGTTAAGAGGGAGTAATATCTGTAATAACTGGATACTAGTAAAGCTTTAACCTTTATTCATACAACTGACATTTGTAGAGGACATCGGCAAGACCTTTATGAAACAAAACAGATACAAAAGATGTTTATATGACTTATGGATTGTGTGTTTTCTTTTTAGAGATATTGTTGTTTTAGAAACGTTTAGTAATATTTTTCTTGTAGTTTGTTTGACTAACATAACAGTTAACTTGTTTCGAACTAGAGCTACACATGTTTGTTTTGGTAAAACATGAATGCTTTGTTTATTTACAATTATATATCGCTACATATATCACGTCTTACTTTTAAAACGGTCACGACACACATACATATATATATATATATATAAATCGTCAGGTGTTTTTATTGCATGCTTTTTTGTGTTTCTAGTCGATCTGAGAACAGCCAAATTTATCAAAGGTCTACTTTGCATGCAGAAGTTGGCATTTTAGTTGATATAAGTTATCATTGAACTCGTTTGTATATTTTTGACGTTGATGACAAAGAACACATCAAAAAGATTGTGTGTTTTCTTTTAATATATTTAAAAAAAAAATAAAGATATTTATCTTGTTTTTTACATGGCTTCGAAAACAATCATCGTGTTTTGAACAAGAGCTATATATGTGTTGGTAGATATCACAAATATAGAGTTCATGAACAGTTATCTGTCCTGACATGCACATTTAAGTTTTTAGTTTGTTTGTTCAACAAGGACCATTCCTGAAAGAAAGGTATCAATAATTGCATATATTATATCAACATAAACAGATTTTAAGTCTTCAACCTGTAACTTCGTATTTTCCATAGCGTACTGTTGTCTGTGTATGATATTTGATGTAAGATTCAAATCGAGGTTAAGTCTCTGATCATCCGTTTTTTAAATCGTTGTCCAAATCTGACGTCACATAAACTACTATTCCAATTCTATTCTTCCCTCATCGAAGTCGGTTTTTTTTCTCTCGTTTTCTAATCGACAAAATATCAACTGAGACTTTAGAAGTTTTAAAGACAAAACGTGTTTGATAATTTTATGAATATAGTGAAATTTATTTCAAAATGATGCTTTTCATCTTATGCATTGCTAAAACAAATTCTCTTCATAGTCTGATATAGTCTTTAAAGCGGGGGGGAAAGATACAAGAGGGACATTCAAACTCATAGATCGAAAATAAACTGATTGGTTAGTTTATGTGTTACATATTCAATCATATTTTGTACATAAGTTTGACCGTTAGTTTTCTCGTTTGCATTGTTTAACATTGTCATTCCGGGGCCTTTTATAACTGACTATGTGGTAATGTCTTTTCTCATCGTTAGAGGCAGTACGGTGACCTATAGTTGTTAAATTATGTGCCATTTGGACTCTTGGAGAATTGTCTCATTAGCAATCATACCACATCTTTTTTATATTGACAATGACATGCGCTAAGAAAAAAAACCACAAACATAACAAACAATAGTACACAGGACACAAAATAGAATACAAAAGACTAAGATACACGAACCCAACCAAAAGGGGTTGATATCAAGTGCTCCGGAAGAGTAGGCAGATCTTGCTACACATGTTGCAACCGTCGTGTTGCTCCTGTTATTATAATCCCGGTTAATAGTCTAATTCGGTAGGTCAATGTGTGGAAAGGGAACGGAATTATAATAACGACATTTGGAAAATATCCGATATCATCTGTAAAACGGATATTCCGTAACGTTCAACCAACTTGTGATGGCGTCTTTAAAATTTACGAAGGAATGATTTCAGCTTCACCATTTGAAACACTTTGTTTAATAGCTTCCTTGTGAGCAGCAACTCCGTATCAAGAAAATCATGATAAGCAATACAAGCCCTGGAATATCGTATCAATTTGGAGATACATACTCCGTATACAGGCGCTGCTATAACATTCAGAGGGTTTTAAATATTTTGCCGAGTTCGAATATAATACATTCGCAATAAATGGTTGTTCTTCTTTAATATTTCTACTGTTGAAAGTAACACGTTGCTTTCTTATAAACACCTTTCGAACATATTTGTCGTTTAGTTGTTGCCTCATTGACGTACACTCACATATCACCCATTAGTATAAAAACGTGAGGCCTGCGAAGACTAAGCCTGAGTGAATTACTCCTGTACCGATTTCTTCTAGTTTTATATTTTTGTTTTAAAGAAATAAAAAGAAGCAGTATGATTTACAATAAAACAACGGAGACTAAATGAGTTCTTTTTGGTACTTCGTGTTAATATGAGAATAACAAAATTAATCCAGGATCCACTGTGCATGCATGAGGGATTTGGCATCTATTTTGTTTTTGATTTTTTTGTGATCAATGAATGATTTTACAAATTTTCCATTGTGGTTAACACTTTTTTCACTTATATCAACATTTATGTTTGTTATAATTTAATAAACTTTTACTAATACATCTGACATTTTAAGATGGAATCAATATGACGTTGATAAAGTAAAACATATACTCTTAAATCGAAAGTAAAAAAAAAACACCACGAGAACAATATTTCGGCTGTTGAAAATATCATCCCCTAGACCATCATCATTCTAGTAGAGTACAAAGCATGGCATTAAGTAGTCAACCAGAATACAAGCTTGGACGTCGCCCAGAATATAAAAAAAGGTTCGAAACAGATGTCATCCCGATGTCGTCAGAATGTAATGTGATCTTCTATCACCAGAACGTCAAAACCTGAAAAAAATTTAATAACAAATATTCATTTTACTTCCAATTTAGCTAAGCAATCTTACTTTACGTAAAGCTACTTTGATCTGGATTGAAAATCATCTACTCTTTAAGATAAATAAAACAAAGCCTTCGTGTGGCTATATTGTTTCTGGTAAAATATTACAAAACAGTCATGATGTTGATCTTAAAAGTTTGAATAGGTTACTGTTATTACACATTATTATTCATCAAGCAAACATGTTTATATATTGTCCTTATAACCTTTACTCATACTTGATAGACTTATTAATAACCGTACATGACATTATATACTTTATTAAATAGAAGTGATCATAAACAGAAATTTCATAGAAAAATATTGTTTAGACCAATGTATCTCTTGTTATTAAATTAAATAATGAATAAATGTATGATTTTCCAATGTTGAAAATACAATGAACCGATTTGTAAAAAATATATGTAACGAAATATGTAAATATTTAACTGGTATTTCTTGTCATCAAACGAAACTTTTCTGATTGCAAGATATTTCCAGTTTTGGTTTGAGATTGCAATAATGCTAAATAAATGATTTTTGTTTTTGTTTTATGTCAGGTTGGTGTTCTTTGACCCAAATCATCGATTCTATTCTAAATTTCATTAAAAAAAAAAACTCATATAGGGTAATATGAAAGAATCGAAACCTATGATTGCTGTTATAATCTAACACAACATCTCTATCAAAAAATTAAGCACAAGTATTTGAACTACCATCTTGAACATTTGTTATAACATAATTGTTTGATACTGTTAATGATTAAAAAAAACATCATTGTATCTTTTTTTTTCTTTTTGCACGTCGACAACTTATGTTCTTTTTCCAAAATTTCAAGTAATAAATGTCATTGTTGAGATATAATCACTAACATTTCAATATTAAGAACTACTTATCAACATATTTTACAAAGTTTAGCAGGAATTACATACTCTTTAAATCACCTGCGGTAATACCCTGTTGTTGGTAACCCTTCTGTAGATAATGTTTTGGAATGAGAACATACTATTTTCAAACATTAGAAAGCCCCGACACATAACCTACAATAATAATGTTTTCCTTATATTTACTTTTTCTGCCAGTATTACATTACTTAATGAGACTTATCATAACCACAGCCTTGGTGTTACTTCAAAAACTTGTTTGTTGCTCTTCTTTCATTTTTTCTATGTGCTCTGTCTATATGCCTTTTATGTTTCACGTTACATATAACGTTATGCAATTAATCACAGACACAACATTGTTCATTTAACCTTGAATTTTTCATAACTAATTGCAACTTATTGAAGCCACAAACTCGCCATTTTTTTATTCCTGTAAGATGTAACGAAGTGCAACTATAGTAGTTGTGAGCAACACTGCAGTTGTCACTAGTAAATCATCGGCAACGTGATGCCTTGTGTTGTAGGTGGAATTGTGTTTTACAATCTAGTTTTTGCGAAGAATCTCACGGACTTTGTTTCTTCATTTCATTTTTTCGGGTTTTAGGTCTGTCTTGCATATGAATTGAATTGACCTATACTAGGACATAACTTTTATCCTTTTCTTACAATTTGTTCCAACACGATCAAATGAAACATTTTTTAAAACAGGTTATACTAAGTTTGACAGATTTGATAAACTGTTCTTACAGGTTTTTTTTGTTGTAATTGATTGCATTTTATTCCAAATGCAATGAGTAATTTATTTTCAGCCATCGCTATACAAATCTAATGTATAGTTTTCAAGTCAATTAATATAACATTTTCTTGATCATATTCTTTGTGTTTTTGATCTGTGTACTGTTGTTTGTTTTTGCTCTTTTTGTTATTCTAATGCTGTAATATTTTCCAATACAAAAATTATAAGTGGCTTTTTAATTTGGTGTTTCAATTATTTGATTGAAAACAAAAAAATAAAATCTTCACTGTCAACACAATTTAAAATATAAAACTGTTATTCAACAATATGACCCGTTAATAAACATTGACATTATAATCAGATCACGTGATAAAGAACTGTGAAAAACAATAGGTTTGTATTGTATATATTCCGAAACGAAAACATTACAAGTCATTCTGTATTTTACTCTCAGAAGATTGTTCCTTTGAATAAAGTTATCATGTTGACTTCACAGTTCAGCATCTGTAATTGGACAAGAGGGGATAGACGAGATTCTATCTCAAGCGAGGGCACTGAAGTTTGGACACCGTCTCTCTGTACAAGTGAAAGTGAAACTAGTCACAGTGACAGCGATGAATCTATTACACAGGTATGTTTTGTCATTTAAATTGGGAGATTAATACATTTTTTTGAAAAAAAGGACAATTTACAATCCGTCTACTCTTTTCCAGTCACAAAGTGATAAATATAAACCTTTCAATTACATTCCTGACTCTTCGTTTGGACATAATTAATATGTAAAAAAGAATAAGAAAAAGTGTAATATTGTTTGATTGGTGGATTAACATGCAGGGGCAAATATATCATGCTACAAACAAGAACTGTGGAGCAACAGAAATCTGTATAGTTGACAATAAAACGCAACGACAGCTGACTTTCGCCTTGCTGCAAATTTCATAATTAAATATGGCACTTTGACTTTATTCAATATTTCTAATATCAATTCATTTTGCGTTATTTTTGTGTTATTGTTTTACTGTTTTATTTTCTATTTATTTTCTTTTAATTTTTTGTAGGTTCAGTTATCGTTAGACAGATCAATCAAGAATAGATTGTCTTCAAGTATTACCAACAAGAAGCCATCACACTCGTACATCGCTATGATTTCAATGGCAATACTGAGTAAACCGAATAATAAATCAATACTTAATGATATATATCAATACATAATGGATAACTTCCCCTTCTACAATAACAAAGATAAAGCGTGGAGAAACAGCATACGGCATAATCTTTCCCTAAACGAGTGCTTCATGAAAAATGGAAGGGCCGATAACGGCAAAGGTAACTATTGGTCTATTCACCTAGCATGCATAGAGGATTTTGCAAAAGGAGATTTCAGCCGACGACAAGCAAGGCGAAGAGTAAGAAAAAGTACTGTGAAGGCTGTCAATGGTTCCTTGAATGTAAACAATGCCAGACAGATATTGGGATATGTACCTATGACGTCGTCGCAAATTGGATTAAATCCATACTCCGTGAAAGAATTTCCAGTGCGTACAGACTTTGAAAATCAATACCAGAATTTTCAGTCTCCTGTATCTGCATTCGGATTTACAAGAACACCATTCTCAGCATCTTTGCAGTCATTTGGAAGCAATTCATTATTTCCTGTCGCGCCATCAGCGTCAGTGGAACTATCTGTTAATGTACCATCAACATACTGTATGTCGTCATCATTCAACCCGCGTACTTATTCAGCCTTTTATCCTTCTTGTCATATGCAGAAAGGAATTCCTGATTGGTGAACAAAAACGTATTCCACATTACCTAGTGTGGGTTTGCAGTTTTATTTCTTTTGAATTAATGAAAGTGATGTCTTAGTTAATTTAAGGAGCTGGACAATTTGTTTAGTCTACAGGTTAAGCAAACATGAGTGCTTTTAAGAAAATTAGGACAATTAAAAGTTATACCAGTATAACTATATCTGGAAGAAGATGTTAGTGTACTTTGAAATATTGGACTCTAGTAACATTTTATGTATGAAACTCTTGCATTGAAAGCCAGCAAGTAAAGTAAGCATTTGCAGAATATAAAAAATGGCTACTTGACACATATATGTGAAAATCAGTACGATTTCACATATATATTTGTATTTCTTTCATATTGAAAGAATAAAAGTGCAATAAAACAGTTCAATATATTTTCTTTTTTTAAATCAATGTATATTAATTTCCATATGAACATCAACGAATAGAAAAGATGAAAATTTAAATACAGGTACAATTAGATATTTTAACTGCATATTAATGTTATAATCCCCATTCAATGGTTACATTTATTTTTATTTTTTTTCGTGGGTTCCAATTTTCGTCGGTTGCGGACTTTTTTTCATATTCTTCGGCATTTGATTTATTTAAACTTTAAACTGCAGCTAAGGTAATCTACAGCTGGGATATGAAACTTTGTTTATTTCGAAACAATTAAAGCCGATGCATGAAACGGTATATTAATTACTTTAATATATCAGACTTTGGAGAGGTGGCATGCTTGAATGAGAAAAATATTCTGCAGAGTCGAGAGAATGTGACTGTTAGCAAGTATTGGTTCTCACAGGCTCTTTAAAAATGACAATACCATTGTACCGAACAGTGAATTATAAGTAAGATAAATTTGACCATTATGTTTTCTCCATTCATATAGCTCATAAATATTCTACACATTTATATATTTTTGAATATGAAATGTTTCAGTTGTTCATTCCTTATCAAGGTAAATTAAGGAAAGCCCTTGTAATTTAGAACGCCATAAGTATTACTGTTTATTTACTAGGAATTCGGATGCTTTCATTTTAGGGTGCTGTTAGTCTGCAATGGCATCATCAGCGCAGTAGCCAGTTGTTCAGTATTAACATAACTCATAATATATTTTACTGCACTTATTCAACTGACATTTGAAGAGGGAATTAGCTTAACGTTGATGAAACAAAACAGGTACTAAGGATTCATTTATTTTCGTGGGTATCAATTTTCGTGGATCGATGAAGACTTGCATTTTCGTGGATATTTGATTATGTGGCTTTTCCAATCTCTGCTTTTAAAGCCTTTAGAAAAGTTGTAATTCGTTGAGCATTTATATTCGTGGTTCACCTGTACCCACGAAACCCACGAAAATTGGTATCCAACGGATGATAATGAATCCACAGTACTCTTAAACCGATTGTAAACAAAAACAACCCTACGAGGTCGATATTTTTGCTGGTCAAAATATTGCTCATAGGACATCATCCGCCTAGTGGCATACCATGCATGACATAACGTAGATTGAACAGATTACTAGCTTGGACGTCGCCCAGCAAAATAAGGGTTCAAAAAAGATGTCACCACGCTGTCTTTAGAATGTGATGTGTCTCCTTTTCACCAGCACTTCAAACACAGTAAAATTTCAATATAAAATATTCAATTCAATGCCAATTTAGCTAACAATTTTTCTATACCAAAAGCTTCTATAGAATTGTAAATTATTTACTCTTTAAAATAAATAGAGCATAGCCTTCAAATGACTATATAATTTCTGGTTAAATATTACAAAACAGTCATGATGTTGTTCTTAAAAGTATTAAAAGGTTACTGTTATTACACATAGGTATTTATCAAGGTAGCATGTTTACACATTATCCTTATAACCTTTACTTTGACTTGATAGACATAGTGATAACCGTTCATATTATAACATACATTCTTAAATCGAAGTGATAATAAATAAAATTGTTTTTCATAGAAAAATTATGTTTTGACCCATTTATTGCTTGTAATCAATTAATTAATAGATATTTGTATGAATTTTCAATTCAAAGACTACCATGGATTAATTTGTAATAACCTAAGTAAAACATATATAATATTTATAATATAACCTATATTTCTTGTTATAAAACAGAACTTTTTCTGATTACAAGATATTTCAAGATCCGGTTTGAGATTGATTCTAAGCGGAATTGCAATAATGCTAAATATATAAATTTTCCGTCTCCGGTGTGGTTGTTGTCTCTTTGACACAATCCTTGTTTCTATTCTTTATTTCATTAAAACAAAACCAACGCATATCGGGAAATAGGATAATTGGAAACCTATGATTGGTGCTGTAATCTAACACAGCAACTCAATTTACAAAATAAACACAAAAAATTGAACAACAAACTTGGATTTTTTTTTAATTGTTCGATACTGATACTAATTTTTAAAAATCATTATTGTATCTGATTTGGTATGTTAAGATATTTGTGAAAAATATATTTTGTACGGCGACAAGTAATGTTCGTTTAAAAGATCTAAAAATTACATTTGTCATAGTTGAGATATAAATCACTATCAGATCGATATTGAGAGCTGCATATAACTGATCAACATATTCTATATTACGATTATACCAGTTGTTGGAAAGGTTCTTGTTGTGTTTAAATTTTTTTTATCATATAGTGTTTTGAATGCTGTTGTTCAGTTTTGTGTAATTCGTACAGTACTTTATCGAACGTTGATAATTTTCTTTGCCAATAAAAATTGTAAAGATTGTCTGCATATTTATGCCAAACCACAGTTATGAAGATGGTAAGCGCTACCACAGAAGCTATACATATCAATTTTAAAACAGTTTGTTAATCAATCGGCGAATTATATTATGTTTAAAAAGAGAATGTAATGTCATAATATATTCAAACATTAGTAAGCTGAAAAGTAACTGACAATACTAATGTTTTCCTTATCTTAACTTTTCTGCGAGTATTGCATTACTTAATGCTTCTTATCATAGCCACATCATCCCCATATTTTCTGAAATATTGCTGTACGAAATGTGACTAATCAAAGACACAGCCTTGGTCATTTTACCTCGATTATTTCATAACGAATTGCGACTTATTGAAGTCACAACTTTGCCAATTATTAATCGTGTATGCTATTACTATGCAAGTTTACTTGTGGCGAGCAACACTGCAGTTTGCACTAGTAATCATCGTGTAAGTGATTACTTGTTTTGTTCGAACAAGACAAAACTAAACAATTGTTTTAATTCTTATTTAAACAGATTTAATAAACTGTTCATACACTCTTTTGAGCTGTAATTTATAGTGTTTCATTCCATATTAAATGGTTACCTTATTTTTAGTCATCACTATAAAAATCTGAAATATAGTTTCTATGTCAAATAATATAACAATTTTTTGATCCTATTTTATGTGTTTTCGATCTAGGTGTTGTTGTTTGTCTTGTTCTGATTGGTATTTACATACTATACTTTTTTCCAATACAAATAATTGTCAGTGTTTTTATGTGATGTTTCAATGATTTGATTACAAAAACATTAATAATATGTTCACTGTCAACATACTTTTAAATATAGAAATGGTATTCAACAATATGACCCATTAATAAACATTGCATTTATGATCAGATAATGTAATTAAGAACTGTGAAAAACAGCAGGTTCGTATGGTATATATTCCGAAACGAAAACATTATTAGTCATTCTGTATTTAACTCTCAGAAGATTGTTCCTTTGAATTAAGTAATCATGATGAACTCACAGCTCAGCACCTGTTATTTGACAAGAGGGGATAGACGAGATTCTATCGCAAGCGAGGTTTCTGAAGTTTAGACACCGTCTCTTTGTACAAGTGAAAGTGAAAGTAGCCACAGTGAAAGTGATGAATCTATTGTACAGGTATGTTGTGTCACTTAAATTGGGAGATTAATACATGTTTTTGAAACAGAACAGCTTAAAAACCCGCCTACTGTATATTTGTCTTTATCATTCACAAAGTGATTAATAGCAGCCTTTCAAATACATTATTGACTCTTCGTTTGAACATAAAAATATATATAAAAAAGGAATTGGTAAAAATGTAATAGTGTTTGATTTGTGTTCGTATAATGTGCAGTGGCAAATATGTCATGCTACAAAAATGAACAGTTGAGCAACAGAAATCTTTATATTTGACAATTAATCGCAACGACAGCTGGATTTTGCTTTGCTGCAAGTTTCAAAATAAAATATGGCACTTTGACTATATTCAAGATGTCTTATATCTTTGTATATTTTTCATTTTTTATTGATTTCTTGTTTTTTCTTCTATGACATTTCTTTTTATTTTTTGTAGGTTCAGTTATCGTTAGACAGATCAACCAAGAATAGGTTGTCTTCAAGCATAACCAATGAGAAGCCATCGCACTCGTACATCGCTATGATTTCAATGGCAATACTGAGTAAACCAAAAAAGATATTAATACTTAATGATATATCTCAATACATAATGGATAACTTCCCTTTCTACAATAACAAAGAAAAAGCATGGAGAAACAGCATACGGCATAATCTTTCCCTGAACGAGTGCTTCATGAAAAATGGAAGGGCCGATAACGGCAAAGGTAAATATTGGTCTATTCACCTTTCATGTATAGAGGATTTTGCAAAAGGAGATTTCAGCCGACGACAAGCAAGGCGAAGAGTAAGAAACAGTTTTGTGAAAACTGTAAATGGTTCGTTTAATGTAAACAATGCCAGACAACAATTGACCTATGACATCGTCGCAAAGTAGATTTAATCCATACTCAGCGATAAGATTCCCAATGCATACCGACTTTGAAAACCGATATCAGAATGTTCAGTCTCCTGTATCTACATTTGGACTAACAAGAACGTCATTTCCAGCTGCCATGCAAACATCGGACGTGATTTACTATTTCCCTTCTCTCCATCAGCGTCAGTGGGACGACCATTCAATGAGCCATCTACATACTGTATGTAGTCATCATTCAGCCCGAACATCTTGTCACATGCAGAAAGGAATTCCTGATTGGTGAACAAAAAAGTATCCCATATTACCTAGTGTAGGTTTAAGTTTTATTTTCAATTGAATTAATGAAAATTGTCAATACAGTGCAAACTGAGTTAAGGTAGCACAATACAAAGATTTTTCATCCCCAATCAGACATCTTTAAACTGATTTCACTCATCTTTCTTTAAGTTTTATAAATGAGGTACCAAAAGAAAGTAGAAGGATTAATCTTTCAAATTGTGATAATTTCATTATGACATAATTATTACATGATTAATTGTTATGTAATTAGTTGCCATATTGTGATGTCCATACTTGAATGAATTTAGCTTCTTTGTTATTCATATCATCCCAAAATATTTTATAGATTCTTGCACAACACAGTTTGACCTCCAAAACTGTGTCATATAAAGAAGGATGAAATTATTTACATCAGTTTAAAGTTGTCTGATTAGGAGTGAAAAAATCTTTGTATTGTGCTACCTTAAGTTAAGGAACTGGACAATTGTTTTAGACTACAGGTTAAGAGAACATAATTTCTTTTGAGAAAATTATGACAATTAAAAGTTATACTAGTATAACTATATCAGGGAGAAGATGTTAGTTTACTTTGACATATTGGACTAAAGTAACATTTTATTATGAAACTATTGCGTTGAAAGCCAATAAACAATGTAAGCATTCGCAGGAAATCAAGAATGGCTTCCTGACACATATACGTGAAAATCAGTACGATTTCACATATATATTTGTATTTGTTTCATATTGAAACAATTAAAGTGCAAAAAAACAGTTCAATATATTTTTTCCCTCTTAAATCAATGTATATTTATTTCAATGTGAACATGAATGAATAGAAAACACGAAATTAAAATACAGATACTCTTAGATATTTTAACTGCATATCAATGTTATAAGAATCTATCAGATCCCCATTCAATGGTTATATTTATCTACTGGGAATTCATTTTTTTTCGTGGATACCAACTGTCGTCGATTGAGGACATTTTTTCATATTCTTTGGCATTTGTTTCTCAATTTTTCGGTAAGTCAGCATACAACCCAAAATAAAACATTTGTAATTTGTTGGACATTCAATACCGTAGTTCACCTATCCCAACGAAATTTACGAAAGTTGGTATCCTACGAATAATACTGAATCCACAGTATATTCTAATTATTTCGACGTTTTGAAAATATTCTGTAGGAATATATAAGATACTCTCTGTAGAATTGATTTAGAATTTTGATAAAAATGTTCTTGTGTGTCTTCGTACCTGAACTGGTGTTTGCATATACTAAGTAAATTAGTGATTAAACTCATCAAGCTGAAGAACATCGAAGACCCGAAAATACTACCATATTAATACGGTAATCTATGGTTGGTGTATGAAACTCAGTTTTATGGAAACATTTAAAGTCGATGCATGAAACGGTATATTAATTACTTTAATATATCAGACTTTTGAAGAGGTTGCATGCTTGGATGAGTAAAATATTCGGTAGAGAACGTGACTGTTAACAAGCATTGGTCCCACAAGCCCTTTAAAAATGACAAAAAAACATTGTACCGAACAGTGATTTATAAGTATGATTAGTCTGAATATTCTGTTTTGTCCATTGCTATAGCTCATTAATATTCTAAATATTTATACATTTCTGAATTTGAAATGTTTCAGTTGTTCATTTCTTATCAAAGTAAATTAGGGAAAGTGCTTAGAATGCCATCAGTATTAGTTTTTTTATTTACTGGGCACTCTGATGCTACCACCTATAGGGAACTGTAAGTCCTCTATGCTATCGTCAGCGCAGTAGTCAGTTGTTCGGTATTGACATAATCTGTTTTATCTTATTCATTCAAATGTGACGTCATTTTTCATTTTTTGATAATCTCTTTTACAAATTCAAATGTGACGTCATTTTTTTGTCATTTTTTACAATTTCTAATATGACGCCACTTGGCGTTGAGGTTTAAACGTATTCGGATGTGTTGCATTTTGTCGGGTTATACAATGTATTTCGGTTGTTTCCTGTAATTAGCTAATACTTCAGTTTTATCATGTTCATCTTTGTATAGTCATTATATAAAATTTACTGTTTGGAAAAGTATAAATATTCTAAATTATAGGGACGTTCTGGTACTTAACAGAAAACCCTGGCCGTTTTTGGCACAACTTTTTTCAACTTTTGGTCCTCGATGCTGTTCAACTTTGTACTTGTTTCGGCTTTCAAACTTTTGTATCTGGGCGTCACTAGTAAGTCTTGTGTGGACAAAATGCACTTCTGGCGTATTAATTTATTTTTTAAACTTGTTGCCTTTTGTTAGCTATTATTTGTGTGTTCATTTGTCAATTGTGTTTTCCTATTTATCTATATTGTAGTCCTGTAATGTTGTGTTGTCATTTTAATGTTATCTTTCACATGGCCATAAAATGTCCTGTTCCAAGTCAGGAATATGGCCATTGTTATATTATAGTTCGTTTCTGTGTGTGTTAAATTTTAACGTTGTGTTTCCGTTGTGTCGTTTGTTTTCTATAAGACGTGTCACGGTACTTATGTATCCCAAATTCATGTATTTGGTTTTGATGTTATATTTATTATTCTCATAGGATTTTGTCTAATGCTTAGTCCGTTTCTATGATCTGAATTGTACATTATCTAATCTTTAAAATAAATAGAACATAGCCTTCAAATGACTATATAGTTTCTGGTTAAATATTACAAAACAGTCATGATGTTGTTCTTGAAAGTATTAAATAGGTTACTGTTATTACAAATTATCCTTATAACCTTTACTTTGACTTGATAGACATAGTGATGACCGTTCATATTATAACATACTTTCTTAAATCGAAATAATAATAAATAAATTTGTTTTTCATAGAAAAGTTATGTTTTGACCCATTTATTGCTTGTTATACATTAATTAATGTATATTTGTATGAATTTACAATTTTAAGACTACCATGGATTAATTTGTAATAAAATGTAACCTAAGTAAAACATATATAATATTTATAATATAACCTATATTTCCTGTTATAAAACGGAACTTTTTCTGATTACAAGATATTTCAAGATCCGGTTTGAGATTGATTCTATGCGGAATTGCAATAATGCTAAATTTATAAATTTTTCGTCGCCGGTGTGGTTGTTGTCTCTTTGAAACAATCCTCATTTCTATTCATAATTTCTTTAAGCAAAACCTACGCATATAGGGTATTATTAATAATTGGAAACCTATGATTGGTGCTGTAATCTAACACAGCAACTCAATTTACAAAATAAACACAAAAATTTGAACAACCATCTTGGGTATTTGTTTTATTTTTTAATTGTTCGATACTGATACTAATTTAAAAAAAAAAATTTGTATCTGATTTGGTTTGTTAAGATATTTGTGAAAAAATCTATTTTGTACGGAGACAAGTAAATTTCGTTTTAAAGATCTAAAAAGTACATTTGTCATAGTTGAGATAGAAATCACTATCAGATCAATAGTGAGAGCTGCATATAACTGATCAACATATTCTATATTGTTAGACATGATCTGCTTTTCCTTCCTTGTGATAAAACCAAGTTGTTAGTAAGGTTAGTGTTGCTATTTTTTTTTTTTTTTTATCATATAGTGATTTGAACGCTGTTGTTCACTTTTGTTTGCTTTTTGGTCATATTTTGATAGTTTTGTTTAAATTTTTGTATATTCATATTACACTTCAATTTCTCTGACCGTAAATTTATGACCGTACAGTTGCCTTTCGAAACCATAAATATTATATTTTTTTCAAATGGCCATTCTAACCTCCTTTCTGTCAATGTCTTTTTGCCTATCGCAGTTATATCAAATGTTTAGTGACTCATGTTAGTGAGCTCTGAAAAAATAATGAAAATGCTTTAAATATTCTATCTGTTACATCACTGAGTATTGCCAGGGTAAGGAAAACAACTTTGTTTCGTCTATACAAAAATCTATTTTTTCAAAATTATCATGCCTAGAGTACTTTATCGAACGTTGATAATTTCCTTTTTGTTAATCAATCGGCGAATTAGATAATTTATAGTATTTCATATCATATGCAATGATTAACTTATAACAGTCATTGCTATACAAATCTAAAGTATAGTTTCTAAGTCAATTAATATAACATTTTTTTGATTCTATTTTATGTGTTCTTGATCTTGGTGCTGTTGTTTTTTTAATCTAATTATCATTTACTGTACAGCATGTAATTTACATACTGTATTATTTTCGAATACAATAATTATAAATGATTTTAATGTGATGATTCAACTATTTGATTACATAAAAATAAATAAAATATTGACTATCAACATACTTTGAAATGAAGAAATGGTAATAAACAATAATAAACATTGACATTATAATCAAATCACGTGATAAAGAACTGTGAAAAACAAAAGGTTTGTATAGTATATATTCTGGAACGAAAACAGTATAAGTCATTCTCTATTTGTCTCGCAGAAGATCGTTCCTTTGAATTTAAGAGTTATGATTAATTCACAGTTCAGCATCTGTAATTTGACCAAAGGGTATACAGCAAGAGTCCATCGAGATTCCATGTCAAGCGAGGGCGAGAGAGTTTGGACACCGTCTCTTTGTACAAGTGAAAGTAGCTACAGTGACAGTGATGAATCTATTGCACAGGTATGTTATGTCATTTAATAACAATAACTTTAAATTAGAAGAGAAACACATTTTTTTGGAAAAACAGCTATACAATCAACCAACTTTATCTATTTCCTTTTCACACTAATAGTGATTGTTATCATGATCGTCCAGTAGTCTTTTTAAACAATATACAGTAAAGGGTTTGTTTCAACCGATGTAATTTAAAATCAGAAGAATTGCTATATCAATTGTTAGAAACAGACATCTGCAAATAGAATATTATATGCATATACCGTATAGCGGGTAATTTTCGCGGGTTTAATATTTTGCGATTTCATTGAAAAGGTTTACAAAATATATAAGCGGTTATTTTTTTTTGGCGGATTCAAGATCTTTATCAATAACTTCGCAGGTACACTTTTAAATTGGCGGAATTTATTTTGGCAATTTCATGCTAACCGTGAAAATAAGCGAAAATTTACACCCCGCGAAAGTAACCCACTTTACGGTATGTATGTGACTATTTATCGCAACGACAGCTGAATTTTGCTTTGTTGGTCATATTTCAACTTAAATATGGCACATTGACTATAAAAAAATATTTTCTAAACTAACATATATACATATTGTTATAGCCTATTATATTTTATATAGGTTCAGTTATCGTTAGACAGATCAGTAAAGAATATATTAACTTGCTGTGATACCAACGAGAAGCCATCGCATTCTTACATTGCTTTGATTTCCATGGCAATACTAAGTAAACCGAAAAAGAAATTATTGCTTAATGACATATATCAATACATAATGGATAATTTCCCCTTCTATAATAACAAAGAAAAGGCATGGAGAAACAATGTCCGATATAATCTTTCTATAAACGAGTGCTTCATGCAAAATGGCAGGTCCGATAAAGGTAAAGGTAACTATTGGTCTATTCATCTAGCATGTATAGAGGATTTTGCAAAAGGAGATTTCAGCCGAAGACAAGTAAGGCGAAGAGTAAGAAAAAGTTCTGTGAAAACTGTCAATGGTTCCTTGGATGTTAACAAAGTCCAACAGAAATTAGGATATGTACCTATGACATCGTCACAAATTGGATTTAATCCATACTCAATGAAAGGATTTAATCCATACTCAATGAAAGGATTCCCAATGCATACATATTTTGAAAACCAATATCAAAATAATCAGTCTCCTGTATCTACATTAAGAATGACAAGAACGCAGTTACCAGTAGATATGCAGTCATTTGGAAGCAATTCATCATTCCGTGTCGCGCCATCAGCGGGACGATTATTACATATGCCATCCACATACTGTTTGTCGTCATCATTCAGCCCGAACACAAATTCAGCCTTTTATCCATCTTGTCACATACAGAAAGGAATTTCTGATTGGTGAACAAAAATGTATCCCACATTACCGGGTGTGGGTTTAAAGTTTTATATCTTTTTAATTAATTGTCAGTGCAGTGATGAATTAGTTAAGTAAAGGAATTGGACAAATTGTTTAGGCTACAGGTAAAGCAAACATAATTGCGTTTAAGAAAAGGAGGACAATTAAAAGTTATACCAGTATAACTATATCAGGGAAAGGACTTTTATGTACTTTGACATACTTGACTAAAGTAACATGTTACGTGTGAAATGATCAAATGAATTTCAAACATTTGAATTGCTTCTTTTGTTAATGTTGATTTAAATGGAGTTGAAATCATTAATATTTCACAAATATTAGTATTTGTTTCATATTGAAACATCAAAAGTGCAATACAACATGTCGATTTTCTTTCCTTTTCTTTAGATAATTTATGTGAACATCAATAAATAGAAAAGATGAAATTTCAAATACAGGTTCTATTAGAAATTTGGACTTCATATCAATGTTATTAGACCAAGTCAGATCCCTGTTCAGTGATCATATTTATTTACTGTGAATTCATTTTATTTACATGGGTTCCAATCTTCTTTGATTGATGACATTTAACATTTGCTGATATCTTGATCTTTCCAAAGTATGCATACAATGTATAGAAGTTTGTAATACGTTGATCATATATATATTCTTGGTTCACCTATCCAAGCAAAATTCATGAACATAGAAAAAGGACCAAAAGATACTAGAGGGACATTCAAACTCATAGATCGAAAATAAACTGACAACGCCATGGATAAAACAGAAAAGGACATACAAACAAATAATAGTACACAAAACACAACATTGATAACTAAAGACTAAGCAACACTACAATTTTAAGATCGTTATTTTAGTTGTATTACATTAATTTGACGATTCTTGTTGATTCGTTTTGTTTATATGGCTCATATAGATTTTCTACACATTTATACATTGCTGGGTTTGAAATGTTTGAGTATTCCTAATGAAGGTAAATCGAGGAAAGAGCTTAGAACGCCATACAAGTATCATTTTTTATTTACTTGGAACTTGGATGATACAACATATAGGAGACTATACGTCATTTAGGGCACAATCAGTGCAGAAGTCAATTGCTCGGTGTTGACATCATTCAATATATATGTAATTGAATTTTCTCTTCAATAAATTAAGAAATAATGTTTTACATTTTGTTCTATAATCTCAAATAAATGATCGCGAAGCAACTTAAATATAATCGATAAATCATTTTGCAGACTACCTTAGAACTATGAGATATTTCATATTAACCTTATAAAAGGTGTATACATGCATAATAAGAGACACTGGCAAAGTGAGTGCTGACCTTTACCATGTTTACGCTCAGCGTATAGTGTGTATACAATCATTGACAATAGCGAATCCTCAGTCAATATGCTATCAGACATATAGGAACAGCGAATAGTCATATATCAATGTATGAATATTTTTGCAACTAAGAAGGCGATGATAAGTATTTTATTACAATATTTATATTTATAGATTATTGATAGTTTTTCAAAAGAGAGGATGTTTCTCAAGTTCAATCTTATCGACAGGCGACAGTCCTGAGATGAGATGTGACCGGCAACATCATCGAGTTTCAAATGAATCTCCATGCAAGTCAGAACAAGTAAAAGTAAACCCTTATCAGTCAAAGAACGGCCCTCAACACGGAGTCTTGGCTCACACAAAACAACAAGCTATATAGGGGACCCAAAATGACTTGTGTAAAAACCCCTTCAAACAGGTAAACCATCGGTGTAATATATATAAAAAACGAGACACAAGAATCAAGTATTACCCACATGAACAAAGAACAAGCACTGAACATCAGGTTCCTACTTTAGGACAGGTGCAAACAAATGCAGCAGGTTAAAATGTTTCTAATGGCCCAATCCTTCAAATAATAGTGTATCACCACAACGTAGAAAGATAAACTTTAAAATATCAATTGAAATGGCTTAACCCAATCAAAAGGCATCTTAAACAAAAAATAACATTGAAGTGAGCACTGTTGAAGGATTTGATTTGATCTATGACTCAACGTTAATACAAATTTAATAAAACAAGGAGGTTTGATGTTAAACAATATTAGATAGACGACCATTACCTCGACAAAATGCCGTTAAAATATAAAACGTACACAGGTAAATTTGAATTGTTTTATTGTAAGGTATACATGGAGTTCGAAATACTTTTCCAACAAAATAATTTTGTTGTTCGTAGTGCGAGAATAGAAGTTACAATATATTGTCATACCAAACACTTCCATATCTTCTTTTTTCTTCAAAATTTGTATATGTTAAAAGTAGTGTGACGAGATTTAACATTATCAAATTGACATTTAAAAACAAAAATGCATCACAAATTGTGTCAACAGGTAATATCTACATTCATAATCCGTTAATCGCTATTTTGTCTACTAGTATGGCATTCTTGATGTGTAGATTGACGATTTCACGTGCGCCCGTAATTTCTGACTGTCACAAACAAGTAGGGTGATATGAAAAAATATCACACAGAACAAGATCCTATGAAAATTACGCAAAATAGGATAAAACAATTATACTTGTAGATATGAAAGACTCAGGTCGACATCCAGTCCCTAATCGGCGTTCCCTCCTCACATCGCCGTCTTAACTGACGACACATTCTCAAATACTAGTTCATGTCTAATACTGTTTTTTTATTATGCCGATTTCTGATCGATAGGAGTATTCTCTTTTTAAATCTAATATGGGGACGAAGTCCCCTATTACAGTAGAAAATTCTTAAAAAAAAAAAAAAAAAAAAAAAATCGGGAAAGTTTCCCGAAATTTTCATTGCACTAATGAACTCAAAATCGTTCAATTTTTTTTTTTGTCACATTTTTTAATTTCCGGATCTGCGCAGAACACATAACTCTTCTTCCTTCTTCCGGTCTTGTTGTCGTAAGACTTTGATTAGTCTAGTAAAATATAGGAACTCAAGGTACACAATACCAATATTTCATTTTTAATCATTCTTTGTCTTTGGTGTGAATAAACGTTACCTGATGCATTGCGTTTCTTTGTTTACATTGAACATGACGTCATAGCTTAAATAACGTCACAAGTAAAATCCCTAACAACAGAACCAAAATCGGAAACGTGACGGTATTTCCGTTTCTTTTTTTTTAACAAATATTTAAGTTACAAAAAAATAATTTAAACAAACTTCGTCCCCATTCACAGGTAATGCCTGCCTCATATTATGGTTTAATGTCATTCCTTGCTTGTTATTTATCAAAATAAGTGATCTTATTTTGTATAAATCTTTTATAAATAACAAATCAGAGTGACTAATGATATAAAACAAATAGTTGCGGTTAGATTGCCAATGCGAAAACAGTTCGTCAGGTCGTGGTACGGCCTTCAAAACGGAAAACCAATACCGAGTAGTAAGCTATTACAATATTCGATAGGACAAATGTAATACAAGTCAAACAAGAAGACAAACGGTATGATATGCATGTATAAGATATCGGTACCCTAGGTCTTATGTTAATAATAGGTATATGCGGCCTTTAACATGTATGACACCGTCACCTTATGTAATTGACATTTAAAGGAGATACAAATAGTTTCAAAGCCAAACAAGTGTAAAGGTGAAGAGCACTGAGGACCCAAAATTCCAAAAAGGTTGCGTCAGATACGTCTGAGGTAATATGTTTATGAAAATAACCATATAATTGATATTCATATCAACACCGAAGTGCTGAATACTAGGCTGAATTCTCGGGAACGAAACGTCATTTGTGTTTACCCTTTGTTTTGTGTGTTACTCAGACTGTCTTAAACATTAAATAAGAGTATGTTCAATGCATCAAGGTTTTTAAATCAACTCAGCAGAGACTTTTATTTTACATCTTACGTTACAATTTTTAGATAATGTTTTAAAAGCATTATAGTATATTTGATATAAAATTTTTATATTGTTAAAGTAAGCGTAACATACGGATTTTCATCTTTTTCTTAGATTTTATTTTCAAATGCAAATAACTATGCATCAAATCGCATTTTACATTAATCGCCTGACGGCAAAAGGGAAATAATCCGTTTTAGAATTTCCTGTAACCAATGGACGGAGTAATTTCACATATATCGCTGTGGCAACAAGTGCTTATTATAAAATGGACAAACAGTTATATTTCTTGTTTTTCTTTTTGTGCGTTCCCGTCCAACAGATAATTTCCATTATTGAGCTAGATGTTTTCACGTGTCTTCTATGCAATGGATATATAGAGTTGCCTCTCATACACCATGGATTTGACCATTCTTGAATGCGATGAATATTAGGAGTTGCCTCCCATTTACCATGGATTTGACTCTTTACGGTTTCAAAAACCAGTTTTATTCACTTATCACGTGCAAGTGCCTGCCAAATTTAAAAAAAATCTATAAAATAACATGCCAAGAGATATTTTATATAAGAATTGATTGACATTGATAGTAAAGTGCTTCCGGTCATATTGTTTTATATTTTATCCTGCATTACTTACTTTTTCCAGATAACAGATACAATCATGTCAAATTTTCAATTTTGCACCCTATTATGGACCTCATTGTAACAAACATGCGAATTGCTGACAGAAAATCATTCAAAATCATTTCATTTAATCACTTGCACCTCGATTAAAAAACAGCAGAACATATCCTTGCCATTTAAGATTGACAATTTGCAGTGTCCATAAAGAACCACCTGTTTTACCCATGGGCATGATAAAAACGTATGGCTAGCCTTTAGACAGTTTGTATATGGGACTCTATGTTTTTCATGTAACACAAAGATACACTCCTTGGATGGTGTAATAACATAAACGGTACCAATTTTCCTGCACCAGTTGCGCATTTCGAAACGTCTCTTTAGTGATGCTCGTGACCAAAATATTTGAAATCCAAAGCTTATATAAAAGATGAAGAGATATAATCCAAAATGTCCAAAAAGTATAGCCACATCCGTGAAAGGCTTTGCATGAGGAAGATACATTCCTTAATTTATAACAATTTCTAACATTTTGTAACTGCAAATTTTGATAACACAAAAAATCCGTATTTTCATGCCAGTACCGAAGTACTTTCGGTACTGGCTACTGGGCTGGTGATACCCTCGGGGACTAACAGTCCACCAGCAAAGGCATCGACCCAGTGGAAGTAATAACATGAACGGTACCAATTTTCCTGCACCAGATGCCCATTTCGACAATATATATCCCTTCAGTGATGTTCGTGGCAAAAATATTTGAAATCCAAAGCTTATATAAAAGATTAAGAGCTATTATCCAAAAGGTCTAATAAGTATAGCCAAATCCGTGAAAGGAATCAGAGCTTTGCATGAGGGAGATACATTCCTTAATTTATAACAATTTCTAACATTTTGTAACTGCAAATTTTAATAACACAAAAATCCGTATTTTTATGCCAGTACCGAAGTACTTTCGGTACTGGTTACTGAGCTGGTGATACCCTCGGGGACTAACAGTCCACCAGCAGAGGCATCGACCCTGTGGGAGTTCTAACATTAACGGTACCAATTTTCCTGCACCAGATGCGCATTTCGACTATACATGACTCTTCAGTGATGCTCGTGGCCAAAATATTTGAAATCCAAAGCTTATATAAAAGATGAAGAGCTATAATTCAAAAGGTCCAAAAAGTAAAGCCAAATTCGTGAAAGGAATCAGAGCTTTGCATGAGGGAGATAATTACTTAATTTCTAACAATTTCTAACATTTTGTAACTGCAAATTTTAATAACACAAAAAATCCGTATCTCAAGCCAGTACCAAAGTACTTTCGGTACTGGCTACTTGGCTGGTGATACCCTCGGGGACTAACAGTCCACCAGCAGAGGCATCGACCCAGTGGAAGTAATAACATGAACGGTACCAATTTTCCTGCACCAGATGCGCATTTCGACAATACATGTCTCTTCAGTGATGCTCGTGGCCAAAATATTTGAAATCCAAGCTTATATAAAAGATGAAGAGCTATAATTCAAAAGGTCCAAAAAGTAAAGCCAAATCCGTGAAAAGGAATCAGAGCTTTGCATGAGGGAGATACATTCCTTAATTTCTAACAATTTCTAACATTTTGTACCGGCAAATTTTAATTACACAAAAAATCTGTATTTACATGCCAGTACCGAAGTTATTACTACTAGAGTAGCAGTGGAAGTAATAACATGAACAGTACCAATTTTCCTGCACCAGATGCGCATTTCGACAATACATGTCTCTTCAGTGATGCTCGTGACCAAAATATTTGAAATCCAAGCTTATATAAAAGATAGAGAGCTATAATTCAAAAGGTCCAAAAAGTATAGCCAAATCCGTGAAAGGAATCAGAGCTTTGCATGAGGGAGATACATTCCTTAATTTCTAACAATTTCTAACATTTTGTACCAGCAAATTTTAATTACACAAAAAAATCTGTATTTACATGCCAGTAACGAAGTTATTACTTCCACAGTAGCAGTGGTAGTAATTACATTAACGATACAAGATTTCCTGAACCAGATGCGCATTTGGACAATACATGTCTCTTCAGTGATGCTCGTGGCCAACATATTTGAAATTCAAGCTTATATAAAAGATGAAGAGCTATAATTCAAAAGGTCAAAAAAGTATAGCCAAATTCGTGAAAGGAATCAGAGCTTTGCATGAGGGAGATACATTCCTTAATTTCTAACAATTTCTAACATTTTGAACCAGCAAATTTTAATTACACAAAAAATCTGTATTTACATGCCAGTACCGAAGTTATTACTACCACAGTAGCAGTGGTAGTAATAACATTAACGATACAAGATTTCCTGAACCAGATGCGCATTTCGACAATACATGTCTCTTCAGTGATGCTCGTGGCCAACATATTTGAAATCCAAAGCTTATATAAAAGATGAAAAGCTATAACCCAAAAGGTCCAAAAAGTATAGCCAAATCCGTGAAACATAAAACACTCGTTTTTTGGAAAGATTATATAGTATGCTGATTCTCCATGCTATTTCTTGTTATTGTAGAAAGGAAAAGTATCTCTAATGTATTGATATATGTTGTTGAGTTAATTTCTTTGTTCGGTTTAGTCAGTTTTGACGCTATGATTAATATGTCAGCTATGTTATATCTGCTTATATTGCTTGTCGTCATTTACGTCATCTGATTTTGTTTAAATATAACATCAATTTGCTAACTTTACTTCCCTTATTCATACATTCTACATCTTGTCTTAAAAATGTCATGCGTAGGTATTGTATTATTATTATCATAGTTATTGTTATTTTCAAATCAAAAATTAATTATCAAGTGTTTTATGTTATATATATTAAAATATTTGGTTGCTCCCAGATAAACAAGACATCTCTTTCAACTGTCAAGTTTGAACATACTTTTTAATTAAGAAATATGTTTCAACAATTTGACCCATTATATATAATTAACTGAAAACTAATGCCATTTGAATCAAACCACGTGATTGAAAACTGCGGACAAAACAGCACATTGACTAGAGCATCAACAGCTTTGTAATGTATAAACTCTGAAAAACAAACAAAATAAGTCATTCTGTAATTGTCTCTTACCAATAGTTTCCCTTTCGACTAAGGAATACTAGTAATGATTAATTCAAAGTTACGCATTTGTTATTTGACCAGAGGTGATACACAAAGAGTCAAATTAAAAAATATTTTGCGAGCGAGGGTGGTAGAGTTTGGACACTGTCTCTTTGTACAAGTTGCAATGAAAGCAGCTACAGTTTCAGAGCTGAATCCATTCCACAGGTAACTATGTTGTATCTTTAATAAAAGCATCTTTACGAAACGTGCGTCTATCGCAAATTCAAAATTCTAATCCTGGTAACTATGATGATTTTATATAAACACGGAGAGGGATGTTATCATATGTTAAAAGAATAAAGATATTTCTTTTCTTAGATGTGAAATAATTAAAAATCGAGGACGTATTTTTTTGGGGCCTGACAGATGTACGTCTTACATCAATCCCGAAATCAATAAATGAGAAGATATTCATGGAAAAAAAAACCTTTCAACAACATGTCTTGTTACAATTATATAATATACATGAATTAAATACACAATAAAAAATACATATAGGGAGTTGAGAGCAGTGTACATACGATTTCTCATTCAGTATTGAAGAGGCCATTACACTGACCTGACCATGCAAAAAATATATTTATAGACAAAACAATGTCAAGCATAGAAGTATAGGCTCCATTAATCTATTTGGTTTAAGACATTTTAGCAAAAATGGCATTTCATGTTTTATCATATTTAAGAACACCGATTTACTTATCCCTTTCTTTTGATATTTTGCGATATTTCTAGTTTTCCAAATAACCCATTTCGTGATTAGAAGCACCGTACCTAGAATTTGAGAATAAGATGCATCTGCATTTTCATGACACCAAAAATGATACCCGTTTCCGATTTTTGTAACTTTTCGATATTTAATTTTGAACAAAATTCCTATATTTTCTGCCAAACGTCTTCCACCAGTTAACAATAAATAAAAAGATGAAATGGTGATTCTTGTGTGTAAATTATATTATGAAGTAACTTCCATTGAAGTTGTTTAGTTTTACTGTTAGCTAAATTCTTATTCAAAGTGTCCCAAATATATTCCCATGGTAGTTCCTTCCAAAAATGTAAATTCCACTTAAACTGACTTATTAGACTTGTATTATTCTCATAAAAGTATTTAATATCTTTAAGGCATATTTTGTTTTTTGGAATTAACGACAACTCCATTTTTTGTAAATTGACAAGAATTTATTATTGTTAAAGGTCTATCAGAATGACTTTGCATGATAGAATCCGAGGTGTTAACGAAGATTTATTGCGGCTAAATTTTGCTATTCAGTTACTTTTATCTTTAAGATTGTTAAAAATATCAAAAGACGTTTTGAAGATTTATTGTTTAAGTCCCATATATCTTTTTTTTTATTCCACTGGAGGCAAAATTTGCATAATATAAGGCAAGCCCCTTGAACTTGAATTTACAATTGCCGAATATATTTTCTTCTAAAAGGTCCTCTTTCGTGGGTTTTACGTAAGTCAATTCAGGAAATTAAAAGTTCTTTATTAAAGGAAAGTCACAACATACATGTAGTTCTGCTTTGTTGCTAAGATTTGAAGAAATAATAAAAGTATATTTTATATTTTTCGTTATGTTTCGAATTGTTGTTTTCTTCAAACGATACCAATGAGAAGCCATCGCACTAGTACATTGCTATGATTTTAATGACTATACTGAGGAAACCGAACAAGACCGTTTTCGGATCTGTTACATTTCATGAAGCACTCATTTAGGGAAAGATTATGCTAAAAGCTGCTTCTTTATGCTTTTTATTTGTTATTGTGGAATGGAAAAGTATCTATTATATTTTGATATTTGTCATTGAGTAACATTTTCTCATTTGGTGTAATCTGTATTGTCATAGAAATCACAGCTTTGTAAAAGTACGATGGTTACTCATTGGTAGCGTTTAAAAAAATAAAACAATTATATCATTACTATCTCATTGGTACAACTGTATAATAAGCCAAGCTTAATTGTCCTGTCGTGAAAACTGAATGTATAAAATTAATAATATACATTGTATAAATAAAACCACAGCCAAATATTAGATCCTGATGTAAAAATTAGTTCAGCAGCATTATCATTTTATTTGAAATCTGTATAACAAAGCAGAATTGTCAACTGTATGGATTCATAAAAATGTTTTTTACAGATGTCTGTTGTAGTTATTGAAACACTGGTCATTACATTAAATAAAGATATTTGTTTTATTGAATGTAAAGCTCCCATTATTCGCCCGGTTAAGGTAATGCTTTAGCTTGTTTTTGTTTGGTTGATTAGCTCTTTGTCGTTTGTATAATGTTTGTGTTTTCTACTAATTTTACCCCGAGGATCAATTAAGATGTTTCAAATATTTCGATTTGAAAAGTCATTATAAAGCAACGCAATCCACCAAACTCATTATATATTCTATGATTGTTTTGTATCGTATGTTAAAGTATCTTATTTCAAATTGGTGTTTACTATCTGACCTCACATTGTCAAATGCATTATTTACCAAATTGTCATATTTCTCGGTGATAAAGAATGTATCAACTAAAAAAAAATCTTTTTATTTTTGAGCTTCCCCGATATATTTTGAGTTGATCGTTTGTTGTCTTACAATCTTTAAATAAATAAATCATTCCAATATACATATTGTTAATAGGCAAGTATCAATAGCACTGAATCAATTCGTAAAAAATTATTTGAAAATTCATTTTAGCTATGAAAGGATTAAACCATATTGTTCTATCAAATAGATATAATAATATGTGGGATGAGTGCCAATGAAACAACTCTCCATCAATGTCATCATTTGTAAAAGTACACCATTATATATCAGAGAACTGTCTTCAACATGGAGCTTTGGCTCACACCAACCAGCAAGCTATAAAGGATCCCAAAATTGATAAGTGCAACAGGTATTTTTCTGTTTATGAACACATTGGTACAATAAACAATGTTAGTGTATGTGATTATTAGATCCTTGCTCCATATAAACAATGAATTCTCAACTTATTCATGTAACCTTTTTATGACCTTTTTGAAGACAATAACCAAATAAGGACATAAAATAAACAAGCAAATTGATGTTTATTTTAGGTAATATCAGATGACGTAAATGAAGTATAATTATAACTGTTATCAATATGTTTTTAAACCCTAAAGGAGAATGAGAAGGGCAACCTGTTAGCTTTGTTAGTAATTTTGGCGTTTAACTGTGGATTCAAAAAATCAAGATCAGTGTGTGATACGTTATCGTGTAAGACAAGACAAGATTTTTTGTATTCTAATTGTCTTATGTCAAGTAAATTTAGCTGGAAAACCCTTCATTTCCTCTCTGAACAATTGGTTTTTAATTTTTGATATTTCCACTGCATTTTTACACGATCTGTCATTTAGTATATAATTATATAGTTTGTTATTAGCCATTTCATCTGATATTGTACATGTTTAGAATAAACTTTAGTTCGCTAAGTAAATTTATTGTTCTGCCCTAATTCATTTAAGTCTACATCTGATATTTGTCTTTAAAAGGTCATGTAAAGTGATATAAAGATATGATTGAAACAAAACATGAATTGTTTATATCGAGCAATGAGTTCATAGTCACATGCACGAACATTGTTTCCTGAACAAAATTGATCATAAACAGACAAATACATTAAATGATTTGTTTATACAAAACATAGTTTGTTGATAAAAAAAAAACATTTACTGTTTTCAAAAGTATGAATTAATCGAAACATTAAGGATTTTTATTTTCCCAGGCAATGATTACCTTAGCCGTATTTGGCACAACTTTTGGGAATGTTTGGTCCTTAGTGCTCTTGAACTTTGTATTTGTTTTGGGTTTCTAACCTTTTGGATCTGAGCGTCACTGATGAGTCTTATGTAGACGAAACGCGCGTCTTGCATATAAAGTTATAAGCCTTTGCTAACTATTGATCCTTTCATAGATTATAAATATTATAAGAATAATTTCTTCCAATGCTGCAGTGCTAAGACAATAGTACATTGATAATTGCAAATTTAAATACACATGTATATATATTTGAAGAATGCAATTAACCAAAAGGCGATAAGACAACCAACGATCGAAATAGAATTAAAAAAAACGTATTAGAAGGTCTCCAACAAAAGAAAATAACCCTTGTTAGTTGATGTTGAAAAATAAGATGACTACAGGCATAGTCAATTGTCATCATAGATGAACCGTAGAAATTTGTCTATTTTCTGCTACCCTGTTAATTAAGAAAGAAAATTGAAATAGTGAAAAATTAGTGTTGGCTTTTGGTTTAGAAATAGATAAATATTGAAGGTAAATCTCTATGATTATTTAAAATTTCAACGGATAATTAAGTAAGAGGTGTTCTGCATTCATACGGTTTATTTTAATCCTGGAAGCATTGAGTACCCGTACTAATGCGATTTGTCCATAAAAAATGCTGCGGCATCATTTATGTTTAGCATTTTTTTAAATTCAAATGAGTACAATAATTTGAATTTGATTCTTTTTGTATCAGATTTGTTAAAGTGAAAATGCAGAACTTTAAAAGACTACAATTGTCGCCTATGTAAATAATTAATTCATTTTACCATTGAAAAGCCTTAATCACCAAGAGGTTAGAAAATTTAAAAATAGATGCATTCGGACATCAACATCAGGTTGTTAATATGAATGTTTTAAGTGGATACAGAGAATCAGAGAAAACATGTAAAGTTTGGGGGAATACCTTGGTTATTAATGAGAAATACATTTGATGTCATTTCAGTAATACTCCGGATCAGATTATTTGAAAATACAAATCATAAACAAACGCTAAAAAGCTGTTCAAATATGTAACAGTCTAAAGAAGACAAATATGGTATGGAATGACTGTTTTACATGATGATACTATATTAAATCTATTTGAAATGATTACTTAAATTTTAAGCAAAAAATAATTTAATGTCAGTACCGACATACTTGCGATTCTAGTGTTGGCACACTAGAAGAATAATAGTTCATCAACAGACCTATGGACCAAGTGGTAGTATGAACATACAATGCTACAATATTACTGTTCAAAGCAAACATTAGCTATTCTTCAAATGAATGTCTACATGCTTTTTTAAGTGATCACTTGCTTTTCAACTCTAGTTGTAGAATATTAATGTCTGTCATATTTAGTTTTTTTTCAAATTGTTTGGTTTTAAATTATATCATTATATTTCTCATTTGAATGGTATAATATTTTTCATGTAGTGGCATTTTACAGCCAAATGTACGGTATGGGTTTTTCTCTATGTCTTTCCTGAATGCCATACGGTTGTCTTTAATTGCTTACATCCAACTCATTACAAAGGTAGAGGATGTTTGGTTCATTGGCAATCATACCACATCTCCTGATATGTATAACAAATGTCGATCTTAAGTTGGACATCAATAGTTCTGTCGTTTGAAGATTATAATCAGAAACAAATAAATCCTTAAAATCGAACCATTACAGAAAAAGAAAAATGTAAGATATTATATCCGGAAGCACAAGTTGTGTTTCGAAAGTCTTCCATCTGGTACACTTTCATATACCAACATATATTCGATTACAGAGGAAGCTTATCTTGCAAATCAAATATGAACGTGAAATTGACATTTAAAAAGTAATATAACAAAAAAAAAAAGATCGCTACGGACAACTCATAACGGAAAGTCCAGAATCAAATGGCAAAATCAAAAGCACAAAAGCATCAAAAGTATGGATAGCAACTGCCATATTCCTGACTTGGTGCATGCATTTTCCAAAATAGTGGATAGAACCCGGTTTTATAGCTAGCTAAACCTCTCACTTGTGTGACAACGATGGGTGAACAAAACAAACAGACATCATTATGTTATAATCTTCATCACTATAATCACAAACAAATATATCAACCAATAAAAACAAAAAGACTTATCGACAAAGCGCATGACTTCATTTTCGTCTTTGTCATCTTGTCCTTTATTTTTGGTACTAATCATTTACCTTCTTTTGCCTGCTTGATATCGTTGTTGGAGTATGTATGATATGTCTATCATTATTATTATTATTATTATTATCATAAGTTTAAACAATATTTATTGAGATAAATCATCGCTTGAGATAATATATGTTTATCATAGGATTAAGAAACAAGCAAAGTTTTCTTATTAAAATTATAACAATAATCATAATTATTATTATCATTATTATTGATATCATATCAAATCAAAGATTAATTATTAAGTTGTTTTTTCTTTATCATATATCAATATTGTTGTTTCTACCAGATAAATACAATTATCGCTGTTAACTGTCAACATACTTTTCAATATAGAAATATTATTCCACAAATTTGACCCATTAACTGGAAACTAATGCCATTTAAATCATATCACGTGATTAAAAACTGTGAAACAAACAGCGCATTGACTAGAGCATCAACAGTTTTGTCAGCTATATATTCTGAAAAGCAAACAAAATAAGTCATTCTGTAATTTTCTCTCAACAGGAAAGTTTCATCTCAATTTATTAATCATGATTAATTCAGAGTTGAACACCTATTATTTGGCCAAAGCCAACACAGAAAGAGTCAATCTAGATTCTATTTCGAGCGAGGTAAATGGAGTTTGGACGCCGTCTTTTTGTGCAAGAGAAAGTGAAAGTAGCTACAGTAACAGTGCTGAATCTGATCAAAAGGTATGTTGTATCATTTGATAAAAATATCTTTAAACTGGGAGAGATTTTTTTCTATATTAAATGAATAAAGATATTATTTTTTTAGATAAACATGAGTGAGATCAAGGGCATATTTGTTTGGGGCACGAGAGATGTACATCTTAAATTAATCCCAACATGATTAAAAGGAAAGATATTTATAGACATATCCTGTTAATGACATCATAAAGTTTATATTTCCCTTTGTTTTAACGTCTTATCTCTGTGGTTTTGTCTAAAAAGTTATCAAAGTTACCAGGATTATAATTATGTACGCTAGACTCATCAGTGACGCTCATATTGAAATAGTTATATAGTCAAATAAGTACAAAGTTGAAGAGCATTGAGGATCCAAAATTACAAAACGTTGTGCCTAATACGGCTAAGGTTATCTATTCCTGGGTTAAGAAAATCCTTAGTTTTTCGAAAAATTAAAAGTTTTGTGAACAGAAAATTTATAAAAATTACCACATAATTGATATTAAAAAGAGATAAACAAAAAAGAAAATAGAATTGTTAAACTGGTTGATTGTGTGATCATTTTGTGCTAAAGGAGTGAGGGCAACAACTTCATGCACATATGGAAAGCGAAACCAAAAGAACATATCAATGTATCAATAACTGAATCATACGTATGTACAAAGAACTATATGAATACATATCTTAGACAGTTAAGGTAAAAAACAACTTAGTTCTGCTATGTGGCTCAGATTTGAAAAAAAAGATATAATAGTATTTACCTTTTTTCTTTCATATGTTCTATTTATTTACATCTATGATATTCATTATTATCTTTAAAGGATTGTTTACCATTCAATGTATCAAATAAGAATGAATTATCGTGCTGTGATACCTACGAGAAGCCATCGCATTCTTACATTGCTTTGATTTCAATGGCAATACTGAGTAAGCAGAACAAGAAAATGTTACTCAGCGACATATATCAATACATAATGGATAATTTCCCTTTCTACAATAACACAGAAAAAGCGTGGAGAAACAGCATACGGCATAATCTTTCAATTAACGAGTGCTTCGTGAAAAGTGGCAGATCTGTTAGCGGCAAAGTAAACTATTGGTCTGTTCATCAAGACTTTATCGACGATTTTGCAAAAAGAGATTTCAGGCGACGGAATACAAGACGAAGATCAAGAAAAAGTGTTGTCAAAACAGCAGATAGTTCATCAAATAAATTTAACACCAGGAATGATAATGAATATGTTCCTATGACATTTTCGCATATTGGATTCTCGTCATACTCCATAAACAGACCGCTAACGCATACAAACAATCACATCCCACGTCGTATAATACAGTCTCCTGTTCCTAGATTTGGAATGGCTAAAACGCAATACACGGCGCCTAGGCAGTCGTTCGGAAGCGATTTACATGTTCCTGTTGCTAGAAAATCATGGTCAGAATGGCAATTATGCAACTAACCATCCACAAACTGTACGTCTTTTGTATTCATTCCGAGCTCGAAGTCATCTTTTTATTCCTCTTGTCAGATATAGACAGCGTTTTATGATTGGTGATAAAAAAAGTTATGGAACATTATCAAGAGTGCATGTTTTTTTTTTATTTTCAGGTATTGAATGAATAATTATATTATGTATGCAGTATTGACTGAGTTAAGTAAAAGTACTAGACAATTTTCATATGTCTGCATCGTGGAAATTCATAATTGATTTGGGGAACTCATGATATGTTTATTATAATTCACCATACCTATCTAGGTACATCATAAATGGATTCAAAGATACTTGAGCTATTGGACTTAATATTAAGAGTATATGTATAAAATTCTTAAGTTAGAATTCAAATAATAGTGTTGGTATTTTATAAGGAACTATATGCCAAATGAACAAATAGGCAAAAAAGAATCGATTCTCAACACTGAATTATTTATGGAAATATTCTTTTGTTAATTTATACCAGCTTTTAATGAGTAAAACTATATTTTCTCAAGCAACCCCAATTACATAAATATGTTTTTCTGTTTATGATCATCATGGTACAATAAACAATGAAATAGTATTTACTGTGTTCGATAAATGTATAAAGTAAAAGTAAAGGTTATAAGGACAGTTGAATAAACATATGTGCTTGACAATAATAAAGTGTAATAACAGTAACCTTTGTCATTTTTTAGATCAAAATTTGGAGTCTTTATGTTATATTTCACAATCAATGAACCACGAAAAACTACCAAATTTTACCAAATTTTGAAATGGTCAATTACTTACCTGTCCATAACAGTCTTATCATTTAATTATTGATATAAAGAGTCTTCTTTTAATTCCTCACAGATTATGAATAGATGAAACCAGATTTTTTAATGAAACAAAATTACATATACATTTTTTCAGTTTATAATCATGAATATACAGTACACGATGTATGTTAGTGTACGTTTGAAAGCATGGCTAGATATAAGATATAGGTAGGAGTTTCTCAATATATCTTTAAAAAAATAATGAATTGATGTTTATATCAGATACAGTTAAAGAGCAATGTCACGAGAGGCGAAATATACAAAGGGAATACTCAAACTCATAAGGTCGGAGAAAAGTGACAATACCATCGCAAAATCAAACAAATGAAACCAACTGTCATATTCATATTTATTACTCAGTACAGGCATTTCCTTATGTAGGAAATAGTTTTAAAAAAAAAGAAAAAATTTACCCATGTTTTACAACTAGCTGAACCTATCACTTGTATGACAGTCGCAAACAATTTTATTATACTGGGAAAAAAGGTGTAAACAAATCAAACAGATATTTTAAAGTCAGACGGATGATACTAAAGAATATTCAAACAATAAGGCCATGAAAAATTGACAACATCATGGGAGTCTATTTCAGCTTGAAAAGATTGACAGTTAATGCTTCATTAACACAGTGTTTCCAGATGCAATTGTCGTATCACTTAGACAACGACACAGGGTCCTATGATTACAGGTTATTATCATCTAAGTAAAGATTTAAGAAAAATATATCATTTAATGGTAATAATTAATCCATATGTTTGTCTGTAGATGTATATGCTGCATTTTTTAAAATCTTAATCTCCAAGTCACCAACACACGCTGATTTTTATTGCGAAAAAGTACTGGAATATGTATATCGAAAATTAGCCTTTTGACACTCAGAACTCATGTATAATGTTCTCATGAGATTGGAACCTTTTTTAGCACTGAATTTATTGATTAGAATAAAAAACTTAACAAGTGACGTTTTGCTATACGTATACTAATAGTATTACAGCCTTTCTACAAGAGACACTTTGGCATTAGACAGTGTCATATATGCATAATTGTTTATAAATCATTCAGTTCTATAATATATTCACATATCATCGGACCGTACTGATAATACACTAAAAGGTCTTTATTTATTCTTTCTCACATGCAAATGATTAGAAATAAGGCAAAAGAACATCTATATATTTAACTGATGTATTGCACTCTGTCAGTTTCAATATAAAACAAAGTTAAAGTATTTGTAAAAATATATATAACATCTGAAATAATGTTTGCTCTACTAAACCAAAGATTAATAGCAAAAACAAATTGAAATGTTATAAATGTATATGATCAAGTTATATATACAGTTGGAAACGGTGCCTATATATCAGTCTCTATTCATAGATACAGATAAATGCCTACACCATAATTAACTTCAAACGCAAGAATTGTATACATAAACCTTAACTATGGTCAAATCTCTCAAATACTTGTGTTTCCTAAAACAATAGTGTACGTCGACGAAGAAAACGTATACAAAATGTACAGTACATTAACTAAACTTTGTCATCATTGATAGATAATTTGTATTTATTCAAAGCAGACAAATTTAAACACCAATCTAGGGAATGTTAAATAAGTATAGTCACCAATCAGAATTTGTTTTTTATTTCTGACCAGACGAATAAAAAGCGGAATTAAAACTCAGTCTGAATGTTAAAGACGTACAGTTTGTGGATGGTGCATTGGATGATTCTCTACATGAGGTTGAAAGCAAAACAGGAAATGAAGATCCACTGCCATACGACTGCATGACAGTCGGATATTGCGTTTTTGTTGTTCTAAATGTAGATACTAGAGGCTGAATAATCTGGTGTTTGTTGTGAAATTGTGTATGCATTAAGGATTCTTTCATTGAGTATGGATAGAATATAATTTTCGATGATGACATAGGTACATATTCATAATAATGTCGTGTGAAGAATTGATTAGATGAACTGTCGACAGTTTTTACAGAACTTTTTCTTACTATTCGTTATGCATTACGACGCCTGAAATCTCCTTTAGCAAAGATCTCTCTACAGGATAAGTGAATAGACCAATAGTTGCCTTTGTTTTTGAAATCATAGCTACATAAGAATGTGATGGCTTCTGATTTATATCACTGTAATATAATCCATGCTTAATTGGTCTATCTGAATATAACTGAATCTACAAAAATAAAAATCAACATTTCATATTATGAAACCAAAGATAAATATAAGAACATAATGAAGACATAATCATTTTCTATTTTTTTTGCAATCTGTGCAACAAAGCACACTTAGTTTGTCGCTTAACTTCAAACCGATTTTTCACATATGTTTGTTACATTTGTTATGCAGATATATTCTTATGTTTGAAATATAATTGATCTATGCTCTCTGAATAGTCAAAATCTTATCATGTTACCCAGACTATTTAGAAAAAACCTACCTAGACAAAGTTTAAGTTTCAAAAAGAAAAACATGCTTATCTGAAGCGGGCATTGCCAGTTTATCTATTAATTAATTATTGATTTTGAGATTATTATTAGATTAGAAAATTTTAAGACTTCATTGTTTTAAAATGACAAAACATACCTGTGTTATAGATTCATCACTGTTACTAAAGCTACTGTCAGTTTCACTCGTATAAATAGACGGTGTCCCAACTCCATCACCCATTCTTGAAATAAAATCTCGTTTAACTGTTTCTGGATATCCCATGGTCAATTGATAAATGCTGAACTGTGAGTTATTCATGATTCCACAATTAAGAGGAACAATCTCGTTGACAAAACATTACAGAATAAGCTATGTTGTTTGCGTTTCAGAATATATAGCTGGCAAAACTGTTTATATCTTAGTTAGCGCTGTATTTAAAATTGATACCATATATATAGACTGCAGAAAAAAAGACTCAAATGTATTTCGGAGATTGATCTTCAGTAATAGTTTTTGTATAAAATTATTGCGATTAAAATGGATAAATAATGAATGCATTCATCAGAAAAACAAACAAATCGTGCCATGCCTAAACTGGTTATTGTAATAAATGGAATAATTGTTAAGAATTTGATATTTTTATTGCTGTTAATGTTGATTTTTACGGAGTCTCTGGCCGTTTAATTGCTATTGCTTGGACAGTTTGTTATCGACTTATGATTTAGATTACCCCTTTTGTATTTTACGCCTCTCCTTTTCGTGTTGATTCTCTGCATCTGATTTTATTTAAGATAAAAATCTATTCTCTAGTTTGTTGTTTGGCCTTATTTATCAATCTAATACTTGGTTTCAAAATTATCAAAGGTTGAATTAAAATTTGTTATTTAGTGTTAAATTTGAGCAATTACTCCTGTTGTGTACTAAAGTAAGGTTATCATCAACATAAATTTCGTTTTGTTTGATAGTAAAATATGATTCCAAGTTTTATATGATTTTAAAGAATAAATTTTTTGAATTATTTGATGCTGAGATAATTAAGGACAAATTTTGTATTGTCTATCACAAAATTTTTTTTTTTTTTTTATTATTTCTGATGAAAATTTCAAAAAAGCCATGATTTTGAACTAAAAGCTGATAAAAGTTACTGTAATGACACATTATTATCAAACAAGCTAACATGTTAACAATTTTGTGTTCATAAAGAGAAAAAATATATTTATGAAATGTTATTTGTTAACATGTTTATTTTTTTACCTAATTATGTTACGAATAAGATGAAGAATATTATTATCACCAATTCAGTGATAAGAATCTATTGATGTAGTTGCTTATTTATTTGTTTGACATACTAGATGGATATCTTCAGTACAAATAGAGTAGACAACAAATGAAAAAAAAACTCATAACAAATAACAAAAAAGACACCGCGGAGGTTCCTGGATGAAAGAAAGAGTTTTACTTGTTGATAAGCTGTTAACGGATAGGAAAAAAATTAATCAAGTGTCGACATCACATTACATAAAGGACAGAATAAACACATTTGATTGATCCAGATTTGACACAGTTAATACAATGTTAAACAACATCAAAACTTCAATAACAGTAACCTTTTACAACTTCAAGATAATAGTGATAGATGTTTTTCAATATTGCACCATGAATGAACAACATGTATTTGTATGACTGGATGATATAACACATATATTGCGGTTACACAATTGCTTGAATTATATTTATCCGCCGAACAAACAAATACATTAATAAACGGACCACTGGCGCTGAAAAACAGACAATACAAATTGTAGAAAGAATAAAGAATATCAATTTCTAATAATACAAAAAGTATATTTTCAAATTTATATATGTGCGGATATTTGATAGGCCGCAGATAAAATGTTTAACCAGTTCCAGGGAGACAAACAAACCGATAGCCAAAAAGGATTGAAAAGAGCATATCGGTGACTCTATTATAATATAAGTGTCAAAACATCCCCCGTACGTGCAAGAGTGGACGGGACGGAGAACCCCCCTCTGTTTACACAGACCTCTGAAAACAACAGTCTCTCCTATTTTTTAAATGCAAACAACCTGAGTTACGTGTACTGCGGAGATGACACCTCCCCTCTGATACCAGAAGGGGAGGGGATTCCTCTTGATGACAAGAGTGAATCCTAGGACATTTTTTGATACTCTCCACTAAAGAGCCGGTAGCGTAGAGATATGCGGCAGAGGGGAACAGTTCCAAGTCCGTTTATTTTCTCCCTGAACCACCAAATGAATCAGGGTCTTATAAATCTCCATTCACCGCCAAAAATTCTCTGCGCTCAATTATCTGGTGGGAAAACCTTAGCAACACCGAGTACGAAAGTTTCAATGGCAGCCTGAATGTTATTTAAGAAAATGCCAATACCGACTAGTGACAGGTGGCAACCGTCATGTCTAAAAAAAATAGATTCAGAGGCTTTGATAGCTGGATACCTCGAAATATTTTGACCTTCGGTCTTTATAAACGATTTTACGGCCCAATTGACTCTAGCTAACTTTGGCCTTAATGTTCCATGTAAATAGGGCCTTGGTAAAATGTCTGACCATATTATTCTGATGTAAGGTGCAAACACCTTTATTCTTAAGATTGAACATTTGATGTTCTCTATTAGCTCTTTTGATTTCATAAATACTAAATCATTTGCACCTGTATAAAAATATAATTTGGGGCTGGCCATTTTTTAATTTCACTTTCAAAAGATGAATCCAGATCTTTCCATTTCATTCTTGATATAGTTATCTATTTAACTTGTACTCCTAGCCTATCCAAATTAAGGTTTTTCCCACCAGATCGGCTAGCAGCTGTTAAGCCAGCCCAATGGGGAATAGAAGAGCCCATACTGCAGCTCATGACCTACAGACCGAAAATTGTTTTAGTTTACTATAATGTTGTTTACTTCTGTTCTATATGTACATATAAAGAAATTGACAATTTGAAATTATTTTCACCAAGGAATCCTGATGTAACGCTCAAATGCACCTGACGACCACCTTCCCAATTTTTAATAGCTTCTTCATTAATACCACGTTTGCTCGCCTCTGTGGCGGCTCCAATTCTAAATGAATGAGATTTCAAAAGGTTAGGGTTTGGAATGATACAAAAATTAACTGACTTTCTTAGCATAGCTGACAGTTGATAACGGGTTAGCGGTGACCCGTCAAAATGCATAAATAAATGATTACAACCTGAAACCGCAGGACGTGCAGCTAAATATTTCTTCAAGGTTAACACAGAGCAAATGCTCGCGTTATCTCTGTATTTATTTATCACAATGAACGTTGAATAACCTCTCTGATCCGGTTTACTTTTCTCTATGTTATTTCATTTGACAATCTGACAAGACCACATCCGACAATTGCAGTGCCTCGGTACTTTTTTGTCGTAAATTCACTTACACGTAACCTAGCGAAAAATGCCAAAATAAATGAAGATTTAAATAAAAGAGATTCATAAGTAGATGAACAAATACTAGGGAGAGCGTATGTAATCTGTCGTAATGATGATAATGTTACCGGGGCCCTATTGTCTCTCTGTGTAAACTTTCAAGCATTTTTGATACCACAAAATTCTTAGTAATATCCTCTAAATTACGTGCCTTGTGAGAAAAAAGAAATACCACTTATATATAATCGATCTGTAGCCTTAGAAAAATGCTTCAAGGATAAATAAGCGATCAAATGTACTTACTGTTCAACAGGAACTGACCATACTTATCCAGTGTATATAGAAGTTGGAATGAAGCAAAAATAGATCTCGCTCTTGAATAGCTTTTCCATGTATTTCCTGCTAACGAATCGGAAAAAAAGTCTAGCTTATACCTCTGTTATAGAAACCATACATAATTGCTCGTCGTATGTACCCAAACCATGTGATTTATTTGCTGCAAAACGAATATCTCTCATGTATTTTAGCAGTTCTTGAGCCAAAGAATTCTGTTTCTCTAGCAAAATACTCATATAAATCATGAAAGCGCTTGTCCATGTGTTTATATTTGGTATAGCGCGACATGGTAAAGATTCAATCAGCATGTGACCCCCTTTTACAACTAAATCATCCTCATGGTCAGAAAAATTGCCAGTTCTCTAGGAGATTTAATCACACACTTAGGTCGATAAATTCATGTTTCCAAATCTTATCTTTTAGTTTCATGGGTACATAACACCCGATTTGGTCAAACTAATTTTCCTCAAGACAGGGAAGGCTTTGTGAAAACTGAATGTTTTCGTTAAATATGTTAGATTCTATCCCAGTTGCGATTTGGAGGGCCATGGGTCACTAATAAAATCAATAACTGACTCACCAGATTATCTTGGATTAACTACACTAGCTATAGCTTGTTCTTTCTCCTTAGGGTCGGCCAATTTTCGTTGTTTCAGTCCCTGTCTTCTAGCTGGAGTCCCTTTCTTTGAATTCCCTCTTGGCATGTTAGATTGGAAAACTGGTCAGCAAATCAAAAACTAGGATGGTACTAAATTTAGAAACTGGCAGCAAACAAACAGCTAGAATGGTTCGTAATTTAGACAATAAACGTCATACTTTTTATACTGCTAATGTTTTTTCGGTATAAAAACTATTAAGTCAACAAAATGATTGTTTGCGATGATACTCCGGCAATGATAACTACACAGGTGAAAATTGCACAAAAAAACCAAGAATATATTCTAAGTCAAAATTATTTTTTGTATAACAAAATGTTTGTATGAAGCTAAACAGATGCTATGTGAGAAAGTTATAACGTGCTTTACTCTCTTAAGAACAAAATGCATGTGATAGTAATCATTCATAGCAGAAAGAGGCGTTCCTAAATGTAAGACAGTGTAAACGGACACATTTGATTTATAATACAAACACAATCCGAAAACAACAAACGCCAGTAGCCTCATTAAGGTAGCACAATACAAAGATTTTTTCACTCCCAATCAGATAACTTTAAACTGATGTAATTCATTTCATCCTTCTTTATATTTTATAAATGAGGTACCAAAAGAAAGAAGAAAGATTAATCTTTCAAATTGTGATAATTTCATTATGACATAATTATTACACAATCAATTGTTATGTAATTAGTTGCTATATTATGATGTCCACACTTGAATGAATTTAGCGTCTTTTTTTCATAGCATCCCAAAATATTTTATAGATTCTTGTACAACACAGCTTGACCTCCAAAACAGTGTCTCAGATTTCCAAAAACATCAATAGAACAAATTTTATACCCAATTGAATTTAGTGATCCCTTATGAATTGATGTTGCAAACTTCATTGAAGATTTATGAGAGAATGACATACAATAGGAAAAATCTGAGACACAGTTTTGAAGGTCAAACTGTGTTGTGCAAGAATCTATAAAATATTTTGGGATGCTATGAATAACAAAGAGGCTAAATTCATTCAAGTATGGACATCACAATATAGCAACTTATTACATAACAATTAATTATGTAATAATTATGTCATAATGAAATTATCACAATTTGAAAGATTAATCATTCTTCTTTCTTTTGGTACCTCATTTATAAAATTTAAAGAAGGATGAGTGGAATAACATCAGTTTAAAGATGTCTGATTGGGGATGAAAAATCTTTGTATTGTGCTTCCTTAAATTCAATTATCAGCTAAACCATTATTGCTGTTATATATCACTTTAAAGATAAAACAATGTACTATAAGATTATGCCTGTCTTCCGTGATCTCATCAAAAAAACTAAAGTTAAAGGTCAGCGGCAAACACTTTGCTGTATTTCAATTCAAAATTTTGTATTACATTTATTTATTCCGTCAAATGACAAATTGATATATTCAAATTTTGCATTTTAACAGTACGCAGAATTTCGTAAAACAACAAAATCATTGTCAATTGTTAACAAATATTTTCTTAGAACAACTTTATTAATTACAGAACTCAAAATAGGAAGTTTTTAACCATTTTAATTAAAAATGACATCCACCTTTCAAACATCTATAGTTCCTAGAAAAGTCATTTGTCATGAAAGATAAAACAACGAAATTATTTTTCAGCTAACATTGTATGAACATGTGCTAAATCAGTCTAAAAGCTTAAACATCATATTTATTTTGGCATAACACTTAACATCAGGATTTGGGTTACCTCAAAAATCAATGGAATTAAATTTCTTTTTAGCCAAGTCAATTAAGCTCTAAAATCACTCAACATGCAACTACATGAAATTGCAACACAAGGTCTTTTTAGTGCAAATTATAATATAGACTGCGGGAATTTCTCGCTACATTGAAGACCTGTTGGTGACCCTCTGCTGTTGTTTTTTAGTTGGTCGGGTTGTTGTCTCTTTGACACATTCCCCATTTCCATTCTCAATTTTATTGTTCGTTTAATATAAACATTGATATATATAGGGTGCTCTTATTTATAAACCTTAATTTGTCGAAAATAAGTACAAAGGTTATGAAATTGTCTGACATTGATTATTGTATCAAGGTGTTCATAAACAGAAAAATATATTCACGGAATTTTGTTTAAATAAATAAAATTGTTCTGACCTACTAAAATTTATTATGAATGTTGTATTAAACATTTCTATGAATTATGCAGTCCAAATACCAGTATGGACCGATTGGTACATGCCTTTTAAAATATATTCATGTTCGTTAGAGATATAAACGTTTATAACTAAGGTTGATTCATTGTGTACCACCATCTTAAATTTTACAATATCTAGGCACAATCGGTCAAGTTATTTGTTTTAATCTCAAAATTTCTAAACAGATATGTAATTTATATTTAATACTGTGTATTGATATAAAGAATAATACTTTGCATTAGTAGGTGAAAACTAATTTTGCCATCAGAAATACCCATTTAGCCATCCTTTTTACACGTAGGTAGGTAAGTAAAACTTATTTTACGTGGGCTATTCTGTTATCTTCTGTGAAATAATCCGGTTTTCATGACTGCATGAATCCTAGAAAGTATGTGACCGTAAAATACCTCCAAGAGATACGGTCTATACCAAATGTTTCTTTCTCTCCATGCTCTTGATGTCGTTATTTTTATTATTAATATTGTTTGTTTTGTAAATTAGATAAGTATTATCAAGTAATATTCAGAGCTAACAGTTACATGCTTTATAAATGTTATTGAACAATGTGACCTATTATCTGAAAAACAATGTTATTTGAATCAGATCACGTAATTGCGAACTGTGAAACAAACAGCGCTTTCACTAGGTTATCAACAGCTTGGCTGGGTAAACATCTTGAAACGACAACAATATAATTCATTCTGTTATTTTCTCTCATAAAGGTTATTATGCTGAATCGATATTTTGTAGAGTGTTTTTATGCTGTTGTTAACTGTTGTTCGTTTTGCACCTTTCTTTTAATTTGTAGGACTGTTTTTAACTGTTGAATAATAATTCTGCACTTGAGGTTGATATGCGCTGCAGATAAGTTGAACATATTAATCTAAAAGCAATGTTTAAATCGTATATAGCCCACAACTTCGTACATTCAACAGCAATTATAAAGTTAGCCATATCTTAGCTAATCATCGTCAATTTTTCCGCTTTTTTGCTAGTTTGTTGCATATATTTCAATGCACGATAATTGCTGGTTTATTCATTTTTTTGTACTATTTTTATTTTCATTTTTATTTTTATTTTCATAGCCACTGCATCGCTCATTTTCCCTCGAGTATTACATTGCGTTTTGCGACTCATCAAAGACATATAGTCGCAAATTTTTCCTCGAGTATGAAATATCTGATTGGGATTTATTTAAGCCACAATCTCTCCCTCTTTTGTGTATGATATTATAGGATGTAACTTTACTTTTTATGAAGAGCAACGCGACAGTTGTTACCAATGAATCAGCGTCTAAGAGATTCCTTGTTTTGTAGGTAGAATTCGTGTTTAAAATCTTTGTGAAGTATTTTAGAAATATGTTTTAATTTGTTCGTGGTTTTATCTATCATTTCTGTGGATTTAATTTCCTTATTCATAACTCCTTTAAACAGTTGATTAGAACCAGTTGATAACAAACATTTTTTAAAGAAGTTATACTTATTTTAAGATTTAATAAATTGTTCATACAGATTGCTATGGTGTCATTTATACAATTTTAGTCAAAATGCAATGATAAACTAATTAATCAGTAATCGCTGTAAATGTAAATGTTAAGTAAATTTTCTGGATCAATTGATATAACTTTTGCTTGACCCCTATTTCGGTTTGCCTGAAATTGAAGCTGTTGTTGTGGTTGTTTTGTTCTTGGTCTTGTTTGAGGGGTTTTTGTTGTTCACATTACTTTTTACATACTGTATCATTTTCAGATACAATAATAATTGGTGTTTTTAATTTTTTTTATTGTCTTGTTTGCAGAAAAAAAAACAAATATGCTGTGTACTGTCAACATACTTTTCAATATGGAAATGTTATTCAGCAATTTGACCTACTAGTAAACATTGACAATATACGGAGATAACGTGAATTATAACTGTGAAAAACAACAGGTTTGTATGGTATATATACTGAAACGGAAAACAGTACCAGTCATTCTTTAATTTTCATTCAGCAAGATTTTTCGTCACAATTTAGGAATCATGATTAATTCTCAGTTAAGCATCAATCATTTGAACAAAGAAGACCAAGAGAGAGTCAAACGAGATTTCATGTCAAGCAAGGGTGATGAAGTTTGGACACCGTCTCTTTGTACGAGTGAAAGTGAAAGTATCCACAGTGACAGTGATGAGTCTATTCCACAGGTATGTTATATCATTTAATGGAAATAGCTTTAAATTGGGACAGGATCCCAGAATTTATAATTTATCTACAGAATGGAGATAGTTATTTGTGTAGATAAAAAAATCAAAGAAATCCGAGACGAGGAAATATATGCATTCCTATATTAAACAATAAGGCGAAGCAATAGCTTTTTTCTAGTTTATTGTGTATATTTCAATGCACGATAAATGCTGGTTTATTCATTATTTTGTTCTATTTTTTGTTCTTCATTTTCTTAATATATCTTTTCTGTTTTGTAGGTTTGGTTATCACTCGACAGATCAATTAAGAATTGGTTATCGTCCTGTGAAACTTATTAAAAACCATCGCACTCGTATATCGCTATGATTTCAATGGCAATACTGAGTAAACCGAACAAGAAAATGTTACTCAACGACATAAATCAGTACATAATGGATACTTTCCCTTTCTACAATAACACAGAAAAAGCGTGGAAAAACAGCATACGGCATAATCTTTCCATTAACGAGTGCTTCGTAAAAATTGGCAGGTCCGATAAAGGCAAAGGCAACTATTGGTCTATTCATCCTGACTGTATAGAGGAATTTGCAAAATGTGATTACAGGCGTCGGAAAGCAAGACGAAAAGCACGAAAAAGTTCTGTAAAAACTGCCGATTGTTCACCTTATAAATTCTGCCAAAATAATTATGAATATGTACCTATGACATTGTCGAATACTGAATTCCATACTACGTAAAGGGATCGTTAATGCACAAAAACCTTCAAAATCAACACCATAATCAACTGATTATTCAGACTCCTGTATCCACATTCGGAATGAAAAAAACGCAACTTCCGGCAGTCATGCATTCGTTCGGAAGCGATTTGCTTTTTACCGTTTCGCAATCCTCGTTAGAAAGGAACTCATGTAATGCACCATCCACATATCACTCGACGTCATCCTTCAGGGCTTACTCTAATTTAACTAAAGGTTTTTTTGATTGGTGAAAAAACTTGTTTCACATTAACAAGTGTAGGTTTAACAGTTTTTTGTCTGCATCATGGAATTAAAGAAATGCTTCTCAGAGTTTAAACTTACACTAATTTTCTTAACTATCCCTACCTCGAATGAAAGGTTACCACAGATTTCAATGTAAACAATATGCACGTGTTTATTTACTGGAAACATTCCCAAGTTCTGTCTCTGCGATATGGAACACAGAGAGCATAACTGGGAACCAGTATGTAAACAAAATGAATTTTCTATGAATATTCAATTACTCCCCAAAAGAGGCGTGTTTTGAGAAACAGCTGTATTTACAAAGTGCAACCTATAGTATGATCATTTCGTTATGGACTCTGATTTTGGCTACCCCTTTGTCCTTTTGATGTTGATACACTGCATCTGATTTTGTCTAAGATAACTATTACTCCCTAATTTGTAGTTTGTCCTTATCTATTAATCTGCGACTTGGATTCCAGATCATTAAAAGTTAAAATAAACACTTCTATTTAGTGTTTATTTGGAGCAATTACTCCTATGGAGAACTAAACGAAGGTTATTATTAGCATAAATTTAGTTTGATAGTAAAATATTGCTCCTAGCTTTTTATGATTTTAATAAAGAAATTTTTTTGAATCATTGAGTGCTGAGAACATTTAGGACGAATTTGGTATTGTCTATCACAAAAAAAAAATCCACCATGATTTTGAACTGAAAAACTGAAGCTTAATAAAGGTTACTGTTATGAAACATTATTATCCAACAAGCTTACATGTTTACTAACTGTTCTTATAACCTTTACATTGGCTTTACTGAAAACAGTAGATACAAATAAATTGTTAATGGTACCTAAGTTATCGTAAACAGATAAATATATTAATGAAATTCAATTAGATTTTAGCATATTTTTTTTACTAATCATGTTACGAATAAGGTGAAGAATACTTCTTTCACCGACTCAGTGATAAGAATAGATTGTTGTAGTTGCTTATTTATTTGTTTGCCATAGTATATGGTAAAAATTGAGTAGACAGCAAATGAAAAAGTAAATAAATAAAAAACAACACAAAAAAAACCACTGAGAGTATTTGATGAAAGACATAGTGTTACTTGTTGATAAGTTGTTAACGGAAATGGAAAAAATAAATCAAGAAAGCGACATACAATCTTCAACATTAGAGTATGTATCGCTCTTTGTTACGAAAAGTAATAAATCAATAACAAAACTTCAGCTGACTATGGAGCTTACAGGACATGCATTTGAAATACAAATCTCTAATATTCCGGGATTTGGTTTGTCAACTTTTGTGACGTAACATTGATACTCTGTCGGATTGAATTAAGTAAAATCAACAGTTACCCTTTAAGCAAATACTTAACGATTATTTCAAAATGGTTTATAAAACATTCAATTCTTTAACAAATTAATGCAAATCAGTCAATAGACTTCATTATTCATATATCATGGGACCGTACTGATAAGGCACTAAAAGGTCTTTAAGTATTCTTGCTCACATGCAAATGATAAGGAATAAGGCAAAAGACCATATATATCTAACTAATTTATTGCACTTTGTCAGTTTCAATATGAAACAAAATTAAAGTATTTGTGAAAATATATAAAAAATCTGAAATATGTTTTACTTTTCTAAAACAAAGATAAAAACCAAAAACAAATTCAAATTTTATAAATGTATATGATCAAGTCAATATATATAGTTGAAAACGGTGCCTTTATATCTGTATCACATGATGAAAACAGTTGGCGAATTTGTTTTTTTTTTCATAAGAATATTTTTAAGAAATAGGAGGGCTATTCTTAACAATATTTGACAGCTAAAGGTACCATCATGGTTTCTTACAGGTAAATGATAGTCCAATCTGTGAAATAAAAAACGGGTACAACAAAAGAATGACGTCACAACAATGTTTAATTTGAAGTAGTTATGTACGTGTCGTTTTTGTTATGCACGGTAACAACTTTGTATCCGCAACTGTTGCCTTGCCGACTTAAATAGATTTTTTAACAATATCTTCTTGCTACACTTTTGCATTTTTATCCCTAACAATCAATTGAATAGATTTGCGTATAAACTTTGTGTGTAGAAATGAACAACATGGCAGTAAGAGGTCACGGGCTGTTCCGGGGTTTTTTTGGCCGATCAATGAATAGGGACATATGATTGGTCCCCCTTTTTTATCTTGGGATGGATTCCCCTTTTGGAAATGGCTGGATAGACCCCTGCGTCGTCAGTGCATTATATTTATATATATTACAATTCCATGAAAATAGTACCAGCCTCGTAACAGGGATTAAAGCTCATGTTTTGAACATATCAGTCCTACCCATGTTCATGGGATAATTAACGACACCGCGAAAAAAAAACCGTCCATACTTAATGATTCCCAAGATCTTTATTATATTAATTGCATAAAAGGAAAACAACTTGGAACTCGTTTGTCATTTGTTTTGTTAGTTACTGATGAAAAAATAGATAGCAAAGTTTTAGCTTTTTGAGTACACATTTTCTTACATTTCGACTGAGTCTGGCGAACAGTATAAAATATATATCCGACATGATAGAGAAGTTCGTTGATATAACTGTGTTTTTTTTTCTCGACTAGTCGTGATTTTGATTCTATCTAAACCAAAAAACGTGGACAAAAGTGTTTGTTTTATTCAGAATATAAAAGATTTCAAAATTATACCGAATGGCAAGTGAATTTAATGAAGAACAAATAGCTCAAAAACACATTCATTCGCTGTATTTCCTCATTCTCTTGAAAACAAAATAAAAGAGAGAAAGTATGTCTTAGCATAATCATGCTAACATACTCCATGGTTGATTGCACCCTTCCTTACACAAAGTATTGCTGACTTTTTTCAGCAATTGTCCCAATCTAGCTACTGCAACGACAATTGCGATATTCTATGTATCTCATGTTAAATTTTTTTTTTAAATAATGTTTTAGTTCATTCTATCATACTTCGTACAATTACAGTATTTTCAACCTGGATAACACCGTATACACTAATTAATGTAAATGCATTGCTGCAAATAAATCATCGTTGTTCAATTGCAAAAAAACTTCACTATCGTTAAATAAAAAACAACAACATTGTTTTGAATCGACGGTCTATTTTAAGACTTTGCAAAAGTCAAAGATTTAAATGCTTCCTGTAAGTGTAATTGTAATCCTAATCGTAGGTGTATGACAGTTTCCGCAAATGTCTTGTAAACACATACTACACAAGTTCAAAGTACATCCTCATATGTAATAGTAAACAAATAGAATGATATCTAATAAAATAAATTAAAAAGAAATACAGGTTTAAAATAATTCTAAATAATATTGTGAACTCAATTTTCACAGGGTTGAGGTAGCTATTCCGTTAAAAAAAAAAAAAAAAAAAACCCGTATCATTTACCATAAAAAAAAATAAAGACAGGTGATGTAAATTTCAAGAACTCCTTTTATTTTTTGTAATATTTTGAAGCAATGTCGACGGCGGTAATGCCCTTGGGTCTCTCCAATTGCATGTGTACATTTCCGTTGTAAAAACGGGTTCATGTATAAATTCTATTTAAACTCCATCTTCAACTTTGTACTTATTATGGGCCTTATCAACTTTTTTGATTCAACTGTAACTGATGAGTCTCTTGAGACGCGCGTTTGGCGTTAACTCAAAATTTTAATCCCGGTATCTATGATGAGATTATTCATATCATTGAGGAATGTATAACAATTTTACCAATATAAATATGTTTGTATCGCTCATTTTAAGGTGAAAAGAATGAGTGCAAAGAATAATACAGATTCTTCAAAAGATAATTGTAGAAACCAAATAATAATAAAAATATCTGTGTTTTACGATTACGTTTGAACCTACGAAACAGAAGAAGTACGTGTTTATTTATACAATAGTATAATAGGTGGAAGGCAACATTTAGCAAGTAGAAGTTGTAAAAAAAATTCCCGAGCTTAGCGTATCACCTTAACGTAACAGTACCCAAATTGCAACGAGTACCCAAATTGCACCTATTTAGCAAAAATAGCAGCGGGAATCTTACAAGATCTCCTAGTGACTAAAAAATTTGTATTTTTATGATTTGATACTATACATGTCTTTCAAAATAGGTAAATATATTTAGATATACACAAAACGTTCACAGTATTTATCAACAGATGAAGTGTTTACTAAAAAAGCAAAATGTACTGAAACGTCGCCATGCGACGTCATCAAAACGTCATCTTTTTAAAATTAGAAAATACAATATGTTTCAAGTATTCATTTCTAAAAAAAAAGAAGAGTAAGCATGGAAAAATATCCAATTGTTCAAAATATTTGAAAAAAATAACCAAAAGCTCTGTTAATCGACTTTTGACGATGCGAATTTAAGCATGGATGCAATTTGGGTACTCCTCATTACAGAATCATTGATGGTTTGGAGGTTAGTTCAGACCAATTTTTCTATGATTCCATATGAATTGAAAATCAAATTGGTGTAACTATATAGTAAAGAAGGATACAGCTACAAAATAAACACAAAATGGAAACTTTTGTCTTAATCATAAAAAAAAGTAGTTGAAAAACTGTCAAAATAGGTGCAATTTGGGTACCGTCACGTAAATGTTTGAACGTAGATATGTAAACGCCATATGACGGCGAGTTTACAGCTCAAAGTTTCAAAATGGTCAAATCATTAAAAATCAACAAAACTGAGACAAATCTTTTCTGAATTTTATATCTTTTATTAAATTCCACTTTGCGATTCATTCAATATTCGATTGAATGCGTTTCTATAACACATAGATGCTGCTTGCATTGCAAAACGAAACAATTCGAACATTTTTCGGGATGAAATCAGAATTTGTTTAACCGTTAAATATCAAAACTCATAATTAACATGTTCCGCTTCTTCGGCAACAGTTAAAGTGACGCCACCAAAATTCAAACTTGTTCTCTGTTTTGTGGTAATAATTAAAGCAATGTGTATATGTTTCATAACATTTGGATTCGGCACACTTAAATAAGAAAAGGAAAACCAATTTTAGGACGGACTACGGACAGATGGACATGGGTAAAACTTACCCCCTCCCTCCGTTGTGGCGCAGGGATAAGAAGTGTTTATTTTAGTTATTGACCTTGTTCCTTGGATAGAAAACATATGTGCAATGCATGGGACATTGGAATTTGTTCTTTTAATTCACAATGGGACACTAAATGATTGTATGCAAGAACGATTACAACTTAATGGGACAAGAAAGCATTGACAATTACGAAGAAAAATAAGATTGTTATGTACTGCGCTGTATCTAGTGTTGCAGTTAATGAAATACGAAGTAAGACCATGTGTGTAATTTTTCTTCAAATTAACTGTTAATCTTGTATTTATGAACACATTATCAGCTTAGTGGTTTCATTTCCAATCTGGGGATCAATGCACAGTCTTTTATAAAGGATACAGAAACGGATACAGGAAAAAGGGGCATAATTCATGAAAAGTTTTAAAAACAGTTGATAGTAGCAAAATGATTGTTTTGAAGATCCAACCTAAAAAAATGTTACATTTTTACATGTTTACTATCTGAAAGGAGAAGAAGGGGATTTCGGAAGGATAATATTTGTGCTTCAGCCAAACCCCTCCCCCCGCAAAAAAAAATCTAATGTTACCGGAATCATGAAATTATGAGATATATGTTAGTACGGTGTATAGTATGGAATGATTCATAATTATTACAATTATTTTGTACAATAATTTTGTTTTAATAATTTTGCCGGTAATGGCATAATTATTTACCGGGATTAGCACAATTTCAACTAAGAAGATGTATCTCTCCGTCTATCTCGGAGATCCAGAAATCTAATTGAGGAATAGTAGTATAACACAGGAGTTATTTATGATATGTCAATAGTTATATATTAAAATATGATTCCATTTTACTGGACTTCTGATAAAAACGATTTCTAATTGACTATTCATTTTCCCCACCGACTTAATAATATGTGTTTAATTGGTCTGTCCGTCTATCCGTCCGTTCACCACACTTCAGTTTCAGTTTAGAAATGCTTTGTCTAAATATTCTATGTTTTGTTTGTAAGTTTATTATTATATTACAAGTCAAGTTTGTGATTTTTGCTGGTGGGATAACGTCTCATACTTTTGCGTGCCCTAAGAAATTATTCTTAAAATTGGTAAGAACAGTATGACCTTACTATAAGTCAGGTTGGGCTATTGCTATCCCATGAAATTCGTCATCTGTTAACTTTCATAAATTATTTATCAGATTTCAACTTTGAACAAAATTCGACTAAACGCATAAATCTTTTCAAGGATCTACATGTATGAAACATTAAAAAAAAAAACACAAAAAATACCCTACCACCCCCTTCTCCCCCCCAAACCCTCCAACCCCAATGTTACAGTATATATCACAATTGTTGAACCTTCGGAAAAAAAACCCAGATACGACTGTGAGTGAAGCAAAGCATGCATTCATAATCCAATTTGAAAATAAACAACCTCTATTTTTTTTTTATTAATAAATGTCCATTCATATATATAGCTTTTGCATAGATGTTGATATGGAGAATATTTGTTTCCATGGTAACTACTGAAGTAAAAACACTTGAATACGATAAACTAAAGTTAGTATATGCTTTTAAGTATTTTCTTATCTGTTATGACACATTTACGGACATTTGAGTCCTTAAACTGCAATATTTTGCGAATAATAACTCCGTTTCCAAGGAAAACATCGGTTGCTTTGGTGATAAGACTACATGGATTCCCATGCATTTTTCTATTTAATTTGAATATTTAATTAAGTAGTATCAATACTTAAAAACTACAGTGCTAACTATGCTGTACACATTTGTACTTTTTGAAAAACACATGAGAAAATTTGACAACTTTGCGAAAATCAACAAATCAGAATGATTGAAAAATTGCATTTTTTGGTATATATTAAAAAAAATTAAATTAAAAAATTGGTTGACATGCAATCTTAACTTTAATGAAGCTTAAACCAAGTTCTATCAATGTTATATATGAAAATTTATGAAAAAAGTTTAACTCTATTCATAATCAGGCTCTGAGTTAATGATTTAGCTGATTTTTGAAAGATTTTAGTACACTTAACTACCAAACAATTGAGTGTCTGTTACAATGGCAACCACTTATATTTCCCACTCAATTTTTTTTAGAAGTATGCAAGTAATGCTTCTACCAGGCAATTTATTTATAGACACAATCTGAAACTCTCATATATCGCACTCTGTCTGGTTCTTACAAAGAGCTGTACTTAAAACCGAAAGTGCAAAATAGGAACCTTTAAGTTACTTTGGAAAATGCTGTACCAAGTATGAAGATGTGGTGTGAACTTGTTTTTGCTAATATTTATTCACATATCTAACTTATATTTTTGCTACATGTCAAAACCGCGACACATTTGAAATAAAATACTATGATACAGGTGCTTAGCGGGCTGATATGAAAAGTTTATCACATGCTTCGATTGTTATCACATGCCTTTCCGTAACGTTATCGCATGGCATTCCGATGATACTCGGCAAATTCCGGAAAATACACATCAATGCTACGTTTCCAGTAAAAAAACATTACAAAATAGTGTACAAAACAATTATTTAGATACTGAAAAGTATATTGTGTAAAATAATAATAAAAAATAAAAACAAAAACAAACAAATTATTAAATAAATGCATTTTTTATAAGTTTCAAACATTATTATTTATTATTTAAAAGTTATTTTGAAAAGATAAAAAAGAAGATGTGGTATCATAATGATTGCCAATTAGACAGCTATCCACAAAAGACCAAAATGACACAGACATTAACAACTATAGGTCACCGTACGGCCTTCAATAATGAGCAAAGCCCATACCGCATAGTCAGCTATAAAAGGCCCCGATAAGACAATGTAAAACAATTCAAACGAGAAAACTAAAGGCCTTATTTATGTAAAAAAATGAACGAAAAACAAATATGTAACACATAAACAAACGACAACCACTGAATATACAGGCTCCTGACTTGGGACAGGCACACACATAAATAATGTGGCGGGGTTAAACATGTTAGCGGGATCCCAACCCTCCCCTAACCTTGGACAGTGGTATAACAGTACAACACAAGAACGAACTATAAAAATCAGTTGAAAAAGACTTAACTCATCAGATGGACAAAAATATAAGTGGACGTGGCCGGGTACTTATACATCCCGACACAAAAAGACACAATGAACAGATCTGAGAGTACTCGCAGTTATCTGAAAGCTAGTTCAAAGCCACTAACAACTAATAAAAAATCATGCATCTAAGACTAAACTATCAATCCGTACACATCCAACATCCAATGGATTTAGTGTAAAGATATCATAAACAGCCAGAGAAAAACATGACCTTGTGCAATGCCAAGTTACAGGTATCGACATATTGTAGATCCATGAATATGTATATATATAACATACTAGTAAAATTTAGTTAGCTTTTGACTTTTAGGTTGACTTTTCCTAACAGTCTTTATAATGTATATTATTGAATGTTTTTTGTCGATTCATCCATATTAAAAAGAAAATTCTCTGTTGGTAGAAAGATTTTATATCGAATGTACTAACTTTGGGGTACGACGTCCGTGAACTATTCCTTCTTAGAACTTCTATTTGGGAACCACGTAAAAAGATCAATATATGAATCTGTTATTTGTCTCCATTGTTGAAGCATATGATAAAAAGATCATAACATGTCATTTTTCATATCGCATGTATTATCAGCCCTCGGTCAATATCAGCCCTCGAGCCATGCGGCTGTTGGGCTGATATTGAACCTAGGGCTGATAATACATGCGATATGAAAAGTGCCATGTAATAATCTGATAATATTTAATAGATATCTTGCCATGGTACACTGTACTTATCGGATTTTGAAGGTTTACAAGGATATAAATCAATAATCTATTTCAAGAAATATAAAATACAAGATACATCCGATCGCTTATAAAATGATCATAATGTACGAAGACAGCATAATGTTACAAAAAAGTAATTCAATCATATCTTATTCAAATTCCTTATTCTAATAATTACTGTAAAGTACCGAATAAAGCCATACACTTACTATCAAAAGCAAGTGTATGGACGAATTCAAATAGAGGTTATACAATGAAGTCTGTACCAAAAGACACTTAACAACGTAATCCGTAATGTCATGTAAGGTTCTATTTTCAAGTTTATATGAAACAATCGTAAGGAAAATAATCACTGGACAAATAATTAAAACTGCATTGTCAAGATACATAAAAATTATACCCCATCCAGAACTATGCTGCAACTTATAATTCGCTATAGTATTGTTGTCATCAGACACAAACAAATGTGGGTTAACGGTTGTTCGATTAAAACTTAATTTATTCTCGGAAAAAATTGTTTGTGATATACCAATAAGGTGCATATTGTAAAATCCAAAAACAGGCCAAAGTTTTTCTCCAGATGAAATATTTAGCACGTTTGATTTATAGATATCTCTATGGTTAGACACAAGAATAAAATGTGATTTATGGAGTTCTAGTGTTATTTGGCCTTGAATATAATCCGACATCTGTTCAAAGTGAGGACCTTCCAGTTTTGACAACGTGTCATCTAATACATAGAGACATACTCCCGGAGTTTTTACACATCTTTGACCTCTGACAATTATAACTGGAAGTTTATATTTAAAGAAATCAATCATCGTTGTCAGACCAAACTCAAACAATATTTTATCATTATCGGGTATTTCAGGATACAATAATTTTATCTTGATATCAATATCAAAATTATCTGTATGGCCAAATGTTAGGCTTCTATTACCGAAAATCCAACCATAAACATAGTTTGTCCTTGACACAAATATGCTCTCTGTTCGTTGGATTCGTTTCTTATAAGCATCTGTGCATGTTATGGAATCTGTAAAAGAGAAAAGTCCATCTGAAATTAAATTACACGTTATCATATTCAAATATAAGTTAAACATATTAATATTTGGTTGAATAATGTACAATTTATTACAATTAAGTATCGTATTATAAGAATGTAATTTACTCTTTTTCAACAAAACAAATTTTACAACCGAAGGTGCTTGCACATAGTACATGGCGATTTATCATCTCAACTGACTCTTGCAATGTTTTGGGCGATATTTTCAACAAGAAATGACGTACAAATGTCGTTTAGAGGAATATTGTTACTACTGACCGTTGAAAAGTCTACCTAATTTATTCTGAAATAACACATTTTTGAAATATCTGATTTTATAGACAGTTTTCTGAAATAACTTTTCCTTATAACTTTAATACGAGAAAGTTCGAAGATTTCAGTAGCATGTGGAATTTCAATCCAAAATTAATGTTTTTATATATATCAGTAGTCGATTTAGCAAAAATAAATTGAACATCCAGTACAAGAAAAAAGTAAATTTATATAACGAAATATCCGAAAGTGTTTAATTAAACCTGGAGAAGTCTTTAATCCAACGGAACGTGCGACAAACAACTGCCATATTTTTTACTAAGTACAGGACAAAATAAAGAAACAATGGTGGGCAAAAACGTTAAATTGACCACTGTTGGAAAATTCGACGTATTTCAATTGAAATCGAAATTGTATATGCGATTTTTTTAATTGCTAGTGCGTTTAGTCTTCACAAGAATCTATGGAACGCCACATCTGTCTTATGTGGAACTCTGATATATGACTTTATGTTGTTTTACTATTAATTTATTATATTTTGTCTTTACTTAATATGGTTTTGACATTACGTAATGATGTTTTGATATGGTGACGAAGTCCCCTATTACAGTAGAAAATTCAATAGAAAAAAAAAATCGGGAAAATTTCCCGAATTTTTCATTGTACTAATGAACTCAAAATCGTTCAATTTTTTTTGTCGCGTTTTTGAATTTCCGGATCTGTGCAGAAGTCTACTTCCGTTTCCGGTCTTGTTTGCGTGAGACTTTTAATAAAATGTATATTTACCAGTCTAAGAAAGGAACTTAATCAGTCTATGGAAGAAGCGATTCGATAAAAACTTTTCTTATATCAACGAGCGATATTGTCTTATATCAACGAGTTGCATTGTGGGAAATTTCAGACGAATGTTAGCATTTGTACGAAGAAAAGCAGATTTCTCGGTATAAAGTAATGACTCGTTTCTTAAAACAGGGTGACATTTAACACGACATACGTATGGTGTGTAATTTCCATGAATTATTTAATGTAATAACAAGCAAAATGTATTTAAACGAGATAGATTTCCATGTTGTATGTGCCTTGAATGCGTGTGGCCATTCATCTAATTAGTGTTCAAATTAAAGTTCGGGTTACTGTTGGAGTTAAACTTTGAGTTAGTATTCGAATTCAAGTCATTGCTTAGAATTAAAGTTCTAGTTAGCATTGAGTTTCGAGTTGGACTTCGAGTTTGAGTCACATTCAAAGGCAGAGTTCCAGTTACAACTTTGAATTTGAGTCACTTCTTGAGGTAGAGTTTGAGTAAGATTCGAATTTAAGTTTCATTTAGATTAATTAAGTTTTCGAAATGAAATTCGAGCTATTTTATATGTCTTTTTGAGTTCGTAATTGAATTTTCTATCACGGAACAAGGGCTTTTGCACGGGCTTCCGAAAAGAGGGCTCCGGGATATGTGTACTAAATGAACAATGTTGCAGTATACAAAACACAACATAGGAGTTGAAATAAAGTTAGATGTGATGTGATTGCCAATGAAACAACTATCCACCAGAGTTTAAATGCAGTGGATGTCAGAAATCATATATAGGCAACCGTACAGCCTTCAACACTCCGTATAGTCAGCTACAAAAGGCCACCATGCACTATGTGAAAAAATAATCTATTTTCTAACATATTTCAATATGTCGTTTTTTTTAATGTGCTTTGGGTATCGCCAAAGTTAAAGTTCAAAATAATGTTCGAGTGGTTGTTCAGAGTTATTTGGTATAAAAAAAGGGAGAACGGCAGACAATAATAAAAAAAAAATAAAATACTAAAAAATTTACAGTATTTCGGATATAATTGGGATATCCCCAAACCACTTCGTCCTGTTATTTGATCTGAAGTTCTCAAATAGAAGCAGTATTATAATAAATTTGTAAAATATTCCACGGAAAGCTGTGTCTCGCCTTATATTGCTGCTTTCATTGTAAAAGCGTAATGTTGATCGGCTGTACATTCATCGGTCAAAAAAATAAAAAAAAGTGTTTTTCTGTAGATGATTTTTCTTGATTTTGAGCAAAAACTCCTATACAAGTTTTAAAACACTTCATGGAGGTAATACATTTATCATGTCAAAACAGTTTAATTCGGTTTTATTTAACTAAAAAAAACCTGTATGGTTTTCAACAATGAGCAAAACCCATACCCCATAGTACGCTATAAAAGGTCCCGAAATGACGCCACTTTCGACGACGTTGTTGTTTCTCACTGCCGCTACATTGATGTCGCAGGCTCGACACAAATCAAAAGACTAATACCTTTTTGATAACAAATGAGACACTTCAAATCAACTCACACTTAAGTCACAGGAAAATCGTGGGAGAGGGGCTCGGACTTATATAATTAGCGACAAAGCATCAATACTATAAAATAAGAATTCTCCGATTTTTTTTTTACCGTGAATGATCATTTGAACATATATACGAATATCAATTTTTTTCTTTTAATCAATTTACTTTCTGATCTACCTCGCACTAATTGAAAAATAAACATGTTCCAGTTGTCGTAACCATAATACCTTTATCTTTTTCTTGAATATGAACCATATAAAACCAAATCACTCGGTTTGAAATTTCGCGAATAACACGACGGGTGCCACACGTTGAGCAGAATCTCCTTACCTTTCTGGGGAACCCGAGATCACCCCGAAAAATTACCCAGTCATACCGATCTATTGAGTGAGCCAATTGAAACTGTTTTTTTAAGCCACCGCAACTTTACCGCAACTAAAAGTTGGGGGCATAGTGTTAAACCTCTGTCCGTCCGTCCGTCCGTCAGTCCGTCAGTCCGTCCGTCAGTCCGTCCGTCTTTCCGTCCCATTATGGGTTTATAATTATTCCGCATAACTCCTCCAACAGTTTGAATCCTAGGAAGTTTTCTCTTTACTGTCTGTTTATACATATATTGAAGGTGTGCTGCATGTGGTCAGGTTTTAATTTTTATTAATATGTGCTCTTTTGGGAGAAAGTTGAACTTTGTCATTTTTGGGAGATTTACTTGCATAAGTAAGGCGTTTCCAGATAGCTCCTTCTACAGTTTGAATGATAGGAATTTAATCTTCTGCTAGCTGTTTGTAAATGTATTGAAGGTGTGCATGTGGTCAGGTTTTTTTCTTTTTATCATTTTTCCGCTTTTTGGAGAAAAATTGAACTTTGCCCTTTTTGGGGTATAAGCGGTTAAATGAGTGGAGTGCGGGGGAATCACTATGTCTAGTTTACATTTTTTTTCTCGTGTTGTGCTGTTACACTACTGTTATAGTCCGATGTTCGCTCACGTACATGTTAAACTCCGATACGTGCACTTTCTTTATGTACTTGCCCCAAGTCAGGAGCATGAATTTCAATTGTTGTCGTTGTATACATATGCGTTATATTTGTTTTTTTTATAAAATAGACCGTTAGTTTTTTTCGTTTAATTTATTTTCACATAGTGCATGGTGGCCTTTTGTATCTGACTATACGGAGTGTTGAAGGCTGTACGGTTGCCTATATATGATTTCTTACATCCATTGCATTTAAACTCTTGTGGATAGTTGTCTCATTGACAGTCACACCACATCTAACTTTATTTCAACCTATATTGCGTTTTGTATACTGCAACATTGTAAATTTAGTACGCATATTCCGGAGCCCTCTTTTCGGAAGCCCGAGCAAAAGCCCTTGTTCCGCGATAGAAAATTAAATTACGAACTCAAAAAGACATATAAAATAACTCAAAGGAGTAGGTCCGGTAAGGGCCGATTTTGGCCCTAAATTTCAGTTTCATCTAACGAGATATTTAGGACACTTTTTAAACACTTAAGGGTCTATTTTAATTGATTCGATTAGTTTATGCTAAAGATTTTAACTGATTCATTCATTAAAAACGCTCCGATTGAAGCTTAAATATGAAAAATCTATCAAATATGCCAAAAAACGTCACTTTTCAGATGGTTTTCGTCAAAAATGAAAGTGGCCGCATCCGTGTTCATCCTCAACCTTTATATATGTTATGTATTATCATCAAATACAACTTACATGTCAATATTATGAATGAACACGAATGCGGCCACTTTCATTTAAGACGGAAACCGTCTAAAATTTAACTAAAATGCTATAATTGTGAAGATTTCAGTAATTTAGCATGACTTTATGATGCTAGTATACGATATATGTGCATTGTATTGTCAAAAACAGCACATATTTATTTAGCCGAAGCATTTTACTTTCCAAAAAATAGCTAACAGATTACATTTTCACAATTTTGCAAAACTGCTTAATTGTGGGGCCAAAAAGGGGTCTTACTGAACCTACTCCTTTCTACTCGAAATCTTAATTAATCCAAATGAGACTTAAATTCGAATCTTACTCAAACTCTTCCTCAAGAAGTGACTCAAATTCAAAGTTGTAACTAGAACTCTGCCTTTAAATGTGAATCAAAATCGAAGTCCAACTCGAAACTCAATGCTAACTAGAACTTTAATTCTAAGCATGACTTGAATTCGAAAAATAACTCAAAATTTAACTCCAACAGTAACCCGAACTTTAATTTGAACACCAATTAGATGGATGGCCGTGCACGCATTCAAGGGCGCAAGGGGGCCCAATAACAGCAAAACAGTGAATTGATTTGTCTTAAAACAGATAACAAGGAATTGAAAAGGGATAATAACAGACAACAGTAAATGAAATATGAAAATCAGTCCAGTTCAGGACCAATCCAGTAGATGATTCGATGATCTTATTGCACAACTGGTGGTATAGACCTAGAAAATTGTAATTTGTTTAAACATGGCACTTTGGCCTGTTAAGCAGTACGTTCGGCCTTGGTCGATTTCTTTCTGTAACTAGTACAATAATTTATAGTATGCATGTTGAATTTTTCTGAACAAAATAACTTGTTTCTGTTTTTGTTATAGGGATATTTTTTATCAAGGGCATTTAAGGGATACATTTGTTATGGTTTAGATATCTTTTATTTTTTTCTGAAAATGCCACCAGTGACACTTTATACCAATTTGATTTTTAGAACATTGTTTTCTGAAAAGCTATTTATATATATATATTTATATGCACACTACTGAATTTTTATTCAATGACTACATAATAAAACTTACTTATAAAATACAAAAATACAAAATCAGTGGAGGCAGGAAATGTAATTAAAACATGCATGCCAGTTTGTATTCTGATAATATAATAATATAATAAAAATTGGCCCTATTGACAATTTCCTTTTGATGACACTAATTGAAACACCAATCATGCATCTTATATGAAATTATAGAATTTTGAGAATTTGGGTACAGCATTGTAGGATTATGACATTTATGTATAATTTTGAATACCTGGTTGACATCACTCAAATTGAGTTTTACATTGTACCTGTTGCAATCAATAATCAATGTTTTGACACAGTCCTCACTTTTTAAGTGTAATTTGTCAACTTCAGTGTCGATATTTTCCTTTTCGTAACAAGTCTAATATAAAACGATATTCTGTTAATCTGCCTACTGCTAAAACTATTTAAAGTTATATGAAATTAGTAACTGGTGAAAAATGATGTCTAACCATTCTTGAACCAATGCATGAATATATCATAGTCTTCTGCGCAAGATTCTTTTTTTCTTTTTTTTCGCATCAATATCGCATAATCGTTAAAAAATATTTCAATCGGTCAGTGTTTATACGAGATAACCAGATGACGAATTAGGCTGGAAAGCCACTTTACTGGTATAAATCCTTGTAATGCAGTCATAAAGAGTTAACACTCACACAGACAGCAAAAAAATCCTAAAACGACTTAATTCACTAGTAGATTTACGGGTGGTTTACTGAACAGTATTCGAACGGAATTTTTTGAGGTGAAAGTTGGTTCTTCACAGAAGTGTTGAGTTCTCTCTCAAAGATGTAATCCAATAGGTCATCGAGGTTGGAACATTCTAACCAAGTTTTAATTTGATAAAGTGAGCCCAGCATAAGCTGGCACCAAAGATGCATATGGTCTTCGTCAAAGTTATCAAAGGTACCAGGATTATAATTTAGTACGCCAGACGCGCGTTTCGTCTACATAAGACTCATCAGTGACGCTCATATCAAAATATTTATAAAGCCAAACAAGTAAAAAGTTGAAGAGCATTGAGGACCCAAAAAAGTTGTGCCAAATACGGCTAAGGTAATCTATGCCTGGGATAAAAAATCCTTAGGGTTTCGAAAAATTCAAAGTTTTGTAAACAGGAAATTTAGAAAAAAGACCACATTATTGATATTCATGTCAACACCGGAGCGTTGACTACTGGGCTGGTGATACCCTCGGGGACGAAACGTCCAACAACAGTGGCATCGACCCAGTGGTGTAAAAGTTATCAAAGGTACCAGGATTATAATTTAGTACGCCAGACGTGTGTTTCGTCTACATAAGACTCATCATTGACGCTCATATCAAAATATTTATAAAGCCAAGCAAGTAAAAAGTTGAAGAGCATTGAGGACCCAAAATTCCAAAAAGTTGTGCCAAATACGGCTAAGGTAATCTATGTCTCGGATAAGAAAATCCTTAGTGTTTCGAAAAATTCAAAGTTTTGTAAACAGGAAATTTAGAAAAATGACCACATTATTGATATTCATGTCAACACCGGAGTGTTGACTACTGGGCTGGTGATACCCTCGGGGACGAAACGTCCACCAGCAGTGGCATCGACCCAGTGGTGTAAAAGTTATCAAAGGTACCAGGATTATAATTTAGTACGCCAGACGCGCGTTTCGTCTACATAAGACTTTTCTGTCAAACACAGTACATTCTACTCCATGTCGTTGAGCTAAAGAACTTGTCTGAGCCTTTTGAACTTCACAGCTCAAGCAGTTTGTATGTTGTTCACAATACCTTGTAAAATGCGTCTTTAAGACATGACGTCTCATCTTGTCCTGTGTCACAAATCGACACACAAAACACTGATGTGTACGACTCCAATATTCAACTGTTATAAACATAAATGAATTTAGAACTAGTGTAATCATAAAAACTTTTAACAGAGACTAAAATTTGGAAGGCATAACAACTGGAGTCGTCAATTGAATGCTGTTGCAATTATGTTTGGAATGGCTTTACTTGATCCCGAGTACAAAGCTAGAGCATTCGATACAGCTGATCCAACCTTGTGTTGGACTACCTGTATCAGATTACTGTAAGGCGAACTTGGAGATAATTTTGGTGCAGGATTACCTTCAACTAAGACAAGTTCATAACCAAAGTCTCCATTCCAGTGTGACTCTGTGAAACAAAGTGATTTGGTTTCGTTTCATGGGTTCCGGTGATGTAATGAGCCTCATCGTGTGAGGATACTGGTAGAGTCAAAAGTCCCTGTCCAACTGTAGACCTTTTATCCAACTGTTCTTGTTGTGTGAATTTCACGTCCGACTGTACTTTCATATTGGACTTTTCTTGTCCACTGTAAGTAGTAACCATATGTAGGGCCAAGGGTCCCTAACCAACAGAAACTCCAGTGTTGGGTATCTTGTGTTTATGATTGGCTACCCCAGGTGCACTATCAAATCTAAGAGTGGATTCTGCTGAAGCACATGTGTTTTGCTGGATGTCTTGTTCATGAAGTATGCCTTATTCAACTCGGAGAGTCCAATATGTTTACTAGTAGGTGACACCATGCTAAAGTCTGAATATGGTGTTGAACTAGCTGGAGTCCCAGGTTCAACACAATGTTTCTTCAAAGTTGATTTGGGCACACCAGTAGAAATCCCTCACGACAAGTATTTGTATGGCCATTGTTGATATCCTCAATTGCTTGAACTTGATCCAAAGTGGCATCCATAAGAATCATGGTTTTGCCATCCTAAAAATTATGGTATTTGGTTTTTGTTGTTTGGTTACTTAAAAATGTTCGATGATTGTCAGTGTTCGGTAGTTTTTATCAACATATTAAATATATTTGTAAATAAAGTAAGCCTTATAAGTCATCAAGGGTACCCGGCTAATGATTTTTAAAATACGCCAGTTTGGTTTACATAAGACTCATCAGTGACGCTCAGATCAGAATAGTACGAAAGCCAAACAAAAACAAAGATGAAAAGCATTGATGACCCAAAATTCCAAAACGATGTGCCAAAATACAGCCTAAGGTTATTTTTGCATGGGATAAGAACCTCATTTATATTTTGAATAGTTCATCCTTTAGCAGTAAATTCATAAAACAAATGACCATATAATTGATAATCATGACAACACCGTAGTGATGACTACTGGGCTGATGATACCCTCGGGGGCTAAACGTTCACCAGAAGGGGCATCACCCTGTGGTGTAAATAGTTATCAAAGGTACCAGGCTTATAATAAAGTAAGCATGATAAAATTGACGACAATGGAAATAGGAAACGTATCAAAGAGACAACAACCCGACCCAAGAGCCGAAAAATAGATAAAGGTCACCAGTTGGTATTCAACACAGCGAAAAAATCTCGTACCTTTAAACTATCGGCTATATCTATTCGATACTATACTAAAATGTGTTATTGATTTTTTTATTATAGGATTATAAAGTCTCTTTACACATTGGCGCAAAACGTAGGGAATCTTCCTCGATAAATCGTTATATTCACTGCAGTAAACATAACGCGAGATTTATTTTGATCAGATAGGAAGTAACATTTCCATATGCAACGTCAACGTATGCTTATTACGTCAATCACATACTATTGTTTTCTCTTCATTTCGATGTTATTCTTTTTTATCAAATATTATCAAATATTTCAACAAATAAAAGCTAATATTGTGTAATAGTATAATAATAACATTGAACCCAGTTCCGCATGCAGCTGTTGTCATCCTGCTGAGGATAGTATTCAATATTTTGATAAATGCCCTTTTCACAACGAGGCAAAGGAAATAGTGTTTCTTTTAAATAAAAAACAATTCTATATTTATTGAGCTTCTATTGGCTGGTAAAGGTGACATTTCATTTCAAGAATGTTGTGAGTTTGTACAATCATATATCAAAAGTACACAAATATTAAGAACAATTCATCAACATTCTAAATTCTTGTTTCGAACTCTTAACTTCAGTCCAATTGTACATATTATTCCTAATTATATTGTATTATTTTTAAAAAAATCGGTAGTTTTTATTACAAATATGCTATTCATCATTATCTTATGTACTTATGTGTTTATACTTAAATAAAGAAGGGACGCCACTAATGTTGACATATCTTGTGTCCAATCTCGTTTGCTACATTCACAAATAAAATGATTGTATTAATAGTAGAACGTGAATTCTAAGGATGATAATATATCATCTTCATTATGTCTGAGAAGCGCATTTATAAATCGATACAACAGCAGTGATCCGATATTTATGAATCAAATTAATGAAGTATACCTCAAATGAATAAATGGTCAAGGCGGTATTACGATAGGCATAGTTGATTCCCATAGGAACGACATTTATGTGCTGACAATTTGCACGTAAAACTATGTTGTCAATAGCAAAATCAGGCATCTTGATGTTTCAATTTTATGTAATTTTTATTTGAACCAGATTGATTGTCTAATTGTTATGAATATAAAAAATGAGATGTGGTATGATTGCCAATGAGGCAACTCATAACAAAAATTAAATAGATACAAAAATTGAAAAAAATAAGTCGCCATACGAAAATGAGCAAAGCCAAAACCGCATAATCAGCTATTAAAGACCCCGAAAGGAGAAAACTATCGGCCTACTTGATGTTCACGATAATAAACGAAAAACAATGTAAGGCAGCAACAAACTACAATTACTGAGTTACAGGCTCCTGAATGGGAGAGACAGCTACATACATAATGTGGCGGGGTTAAACATTTTAGCGGGATCCCATCCCTCCCCTAAACGGGGACAGTGGTGACATAGAACAACAAAGGAACAAACTATAATAATTGATTAAAAAAACCTAACTCATCAGATGGATACAAATAGAACTTGTATGGCCTTATCAATATTTTGATATGAGCGTGACTGATGAGTCTTATGTAGACGAAACGCGCGTCTGGCGTACTAAATTATAATCCTGGTACCTTTGATAACTATTTACACTACTGGGTCGATGCCACTGCTGGTTGACGTTTCGTCCCCGAGGGTATCACCAGCCCAGTAGTCAATACTTCGGTGTTGACATGAATATCAATAATGTGGTCATTTTTATAAATTTCCTGTTAACAAAACTTTGAATTTATCGAAAAACTACGGATTTTCTTATCCCAGGCATAGATTACCTTAGCCGTATTTGGCAAATTTTTTCTTGTTTGGCTTCATCAATATTTTGATGTGAGCGTCACTGATGAGTCTTAATGAACAGGAAACGCGTGTCTGGCGTACTATACTTACTGTTTGAAATGGAGAAAACAGGAAAAAGCTGACAAAAAATCTGTGGACTCTTTTTTTTAATTCAGTAATGAACATAGTTGATATATGTATTCAACATTTTAAAGACCATTTTACTATTAACAATAACCACAATAAACCTATTTCTCGTATCAAACATAAACTAAAAGAACTAGCCAAGAAAATTATTTTTGTCCCGGCCGATAAAGCTGCTAATGGTATCATTATTGTTTGACGTAAATTTTACATTGAGGTTCTGAAAAAAGAAATCACTAATTCACCAACATTCCACCTGACTCTATTTTCAGAAAACGACATCTGTAACAAACATAAACTTTAAGCTACCGCTTTACAAGCAGAACCAAATACAATGAAAGTCCCAACTATGTATTGACTTCCGAAGCTACACAAAACACCCTACAAATATAGATTTATTCGGCTTCAAGCCATTGTTCCACTACTAAATTGTCTATTCTTCTTACCAGTACACTTGGTACAATTAAAAACCTTATAATAAATTGTTCAAATAAGGTCTTCGAAAATAGTGGAATTAATTACTTTTGGTGTGTCAAGAACTCGTTGGAAGTACTTTATAAATTGCATGCTTATATTGGTGATTTTGAATCTGTTCAAAGTTTTCATTTTTCAACCCTGTATACCACAATGCCTCACATTCTTATTAATAAAAATTTCACACACCTATTTAAATGGGCATTTAAAAAGTCAGAATGTGAATATATATGTTCATCATTTAGGTATTTGTTTAGTAGCAATAAAAAAACAAACTATGTCAATTGGACATGCTTTGAAACTATATCTGCCCTTGAATTTTTACTAGATAACATTTTTGTTCGCTTCGTATATCGCCATGTTATCGGTATTTCAATGGGGACTTACTATACACCACTTATTGCGGACCTGTTTTTGAATTGCTATGAGTTACAATGTATGACAAAAATCAGCAAAGACCCATCGAAACAACATCTGATAAACAAATTTAATAATACTTTTAGATATTTGGATGATATTTTGGCTCTCAATAATGACGACTTCAGTATGTATACTAAAGAAATTTATCCTGTTGAACTTACTTTAAATAAAGCTAATACTAACAATTACCACTGCCCTTTCCTCGATCTTAATATCTATATCACTAACGGAAAGCTAACTATTAAAATTTATGATAAATGAGATGATTTTTCATTTCCTATCGTTAATTATCCATTTTTAGATGGTGACGTTCCCTTGTCACCATCTTACGGTGTTTATATATCTCAACTTGTAAGATTAGCTCGTGTATGTAACAATGTATTAGATTTTAACGAGAGAAATTTATGTATTACTGAAAAATTATTACTCCAGGGTTTTCGATATCACCAACTAGTCAAAACATTTACTAAATTTTATCATCGGTAAAAGGACATCATTCGTAAATATAGCTCAACATGCAGACGTCTTATACGTTCAGGTATTTCACATCCATTTTATGGAAATATTCTTTACAAAGCACAAAAATGTCAGTAATCACCCCAGAAACTAACAAAACCTTTTAATAGACTTAATAAGAAGGGATATAGTTACGAAACTGTTGTCAAGTCATTAAAGATTGCATATTTTGGCGTTAATATTGATTCAATTATAGGGTCTTTGCATCGGAACTAAACACATTTATTCAAAAACTATAGTTGTTGGCATGACACGGGTTATGTTCTTCTCATGTATGTTATGATGGTATGATACTAAACCCCTAACGGGAGGTTTTGTGCATGATATTCATATAATGAAATCAAAATCTTCACTCAGTTTAATTGAAGTCTGAAGCTGGCATGTCAGTTAACTGCTAGTAGTCTGTTGTTATTTATGTATTGTTGTCATTTTGTTTATTTTCTTTGGTTACATCTTCTGACATCAGACTCGGACTTCTCTTGAACTGAATTTTAATGTGCGTATTGTTATGCGTTTACTTGTCTATATTGGCTAGAGGTATAGGAGGAGGGTTGAGATCTCATAAACATGTTTAACCCCGCCACATTTTTGCGCCTTTCCCAAGTCAGGAGCCTCTAGACTTTGTTATTCTTGTTCTATTTTTAATTTTAGTTTCTTGTGTACAATTTGGAGTTTAGTATGGCGTTCATTATCACTGAACTAGTATATATTTGTTTAGGGGCCAGTTGAAGGACGCCTCCGGGTGCGGGAATTCCTCGCTACATTAAAGACCTGTTGGTGACCTTCTGCTGTTGTTTATTCTATAGTCGGGTTGTTGTCTCTTTGACACATTCCCCCTTTCAATTCTCAATTTTAAACTTTAATCCTGGTATCTTTGATAACTATTTACACCACTTGGTCGATGCCACAGCTGGTGGACGTTTCGTCCCCGAGGGTATCACCAGCCCAGTAGTCATACTTCGGTGTTGACATGAATATCAATAATGCGGTCGTTTTTATAAATTTTCTGTTTACAAAACTTTGAAATTTTCGAAAAAAACTAAGGATTTTCTTATCCCAGGCATAGATTACCTTAGCCGTGTTTGGCACATTTGTTTGGAATTTTGGATCCTCAATGCTCTTGAACTTTGTACTTGTTTGGCTTTATCAATATTTTGATATGAGCGTCACTGATTAGTCTTATGTAGACGGAACGTGCGTTTGGTGTACTAAATTATAGTATTTGTACCTTTCATAACTAATCTCATTAATTCCATGCAAATTCTAATGAATGGACTCACATTATAATATGAAAAAAACCCACTAAACCAATAGATAAATGATTCTAATCATTAACTCGAAAATAAATAAGAACAATTTAAAAGTATCTAAAATAAAAATAACAACTATGCACTTTTATATATTTTATATATAATTATATAGAAAAATATTACAGAGCAGTTCCTGAGTGCGAAGTCAACAATTATGTTTTAGATCACAAGTCATGAATAAGTCGCACTTTATGTCAGTATGAACATGCTTTGAATGGAAGTGAGATTGTTTTAAGTTCAGATTTAGGACAGGACTTATTTATTTTATTTTTGCAGGATTGATCAGGATTCCTTCATTTTTTTTTATCACAAAAACAAAATATATTATCATAAACAATGAATGAGTTTTGTGTTAGTCATCTAAAGCAGTTAACTTGAAGGTCGTGCACAGACAGTATAAGATTTCCTTACCTTGTTTTAGTTAAGTCAAACATTTCACTGACTCAAAATTATTAATCCAGTCAAATGTTCACAGCTGAACTCGCCTTAATTTTCAAACAAACACACTAAATTGTACACTGTGTTCAGACGCAAGGTGACATCGATGTGTAAGACCAAAAAACTACAATGTCAAAAAATGTTGTTTTTTTTTAATTTAGTTCAAACGGGGTTTCCTAAGGGGGGATAGAACGTTATACTTGATTTTTTTTTATACTTTGACATACGTATTATGTTTTTTTTTTTGTATAGTATAATCTTTGTCAATCTGTGAAAAATAGAAGAAAAAATAACAGACAATTTCGCATCAACGGCATTACGTAATTGTTAAAAGACGGCCAATTTGACATGTTTAAGTATTAATTTCATTTAATAATAAAATCCATGGTTAAATAATCGAAAGAAATATATTTCTGACCCCAATGGCAAGTAAGAAATAGAAAAAAAGAAAAACTTCCAAATTGGCGTCATTTTTTCCGCGAAATTAACGAAATTTCAGAATGGTGGATTTTAATGTCAGTCCCAGTGTTGTCTTAAGAAAAAAGCAACAACGGTCGTTTCTAAGGGTTTGCTTTCCGACTGCATGATGAATAACGATCCAAAGAATTACAAATTAATTACCTTACCTGAGAAGCCTTATATTTATGATGATTTTTTTTTATCTTTTTGATTGTAATTTATTATTAATATTTTCAACTGTACTTGTGCTGTTTCAACACTGTCCTTGTATAACGAAGGGTTGAGCGTTCACAGATATGTTTAACCCTACCACATTCTTTTTGTGTCTGTCCAAAGCCATGAGTCTTTAGGTCGGTGGTTGTTGTTTGTTCATGTCTGTAATACTCGTCTTTCGTTAAATCCTTTTTTTAAAATTAGGCCATTTTTTGTATTCGGTTTAGCCTTCCCAATGTTTAATTTCGAGTGTCGGTGTTGAGACTTACAAACACGAAACGCCACCCAGTGACCAAATTATAAGCTTTGGTTCTTTCAATTTTGTACCATTACTAGGCTATTGCCATTTCTGTGTTTCTCCCAAAGGCACAACCAGGAAAATGGTCAACAGTTTGCTTAGTATAATGATAATTAATCAATTAACAAACATTAAGAAATGGGAAACATCAGTTAGCATAGATAGCCTCAGCTTTATATAGGAGAATTATTTAAAATGGTTTGCGTGTTATTTTCTTTTACTTCGTATGTGATTCAGACTTTCAAATGATTCATTCGAGTGTAACTAGGGATTCTTATGGAACGCCACAGCTGTCTTATGTGGAACTCTGATATTATTTTATGTTGTTTAATTATTACTTAATGATATTTTGTCTTTACTTAATATGGTTTTGACATTAAGCAATGATGTTTTAATATAACGCAATATGGAATAGTCATTACTTAATGATAATTCGATATTATCGTCCTTCGCTACACCTATATCACCCTGCTCTGTCGCTCAGTAATTCTCGTATCAAGACTTCAAAACGAGACCAGGCATTATCAGTGACGTCGTGCAATGTGAGAGAATAAGTTATCAGCGACGTCACAATGCGAAAGGAGACGTTATCAAGCTTGCTTTCGTCAAGCGTGAAACTGTCTTAGGGAGAGGAAAAAAGACCATTAATAGAACGATAAACAGATAATCGGGTTTTCTACGTATAGATATCGTAAAATATCAGCCGCTCGACACAATGTTAAACTTTTTAGCTCGTTCGCTACGCTCACTCGCCAAAAAGGTCAACATTGTGACTCGCGGCTGATATTTTACGATATCAATGTGAAGAAAACCCGATAATCTATACTTACACGATATGGTTTCGTATTGACTTGATATAGTTTTGTCATTACTCAATATGGTTTTGTAATTACTCGATGTGGTTTCACCATTATTTAATATGGTTGTGTCATTAGTCAATGTGGATTTAACATTACTTGATGTGTATGTGACTTAACGTAATGTAGTTGTTTCATTACATGATGTGGTTTTGTTATTTCGTAATGATGGTTTGTCTATTCTTTATATGGATTTAACATTACGTAATGATGTTTCAAAATTTGACAATTTTACACAACTTCATGTGTTTGTTTCATTATTTGATGTGGTCTTGTCATTCTTTGATGTGGTCCTGTCATTCTTTGATGTGGTTATCCCATTACTTGACGAGGTAAAACCACGTGACCAATTCTGAAAAACCTGTTCTATTTTTAGATAAATTTCCATGTTGTATGTGCCTTGAATGAGGGGGAGGGGGCAAGGGGTTTAACTGTTATGCTTTTATGGGGCAATTTAATTCTTTGTTATCGGTTATTCTGAAAATATATTAACTGTTAGCTGTTATTGTCTTATTCTTTGTTAGCTGTTATAGGAGTTTTATCTATTGTTATCTGTTATTGTGAGAATGTATTTGCTGTTAAAGAACTGGTATTGAAAATTTAGATTTTAGCATTTTTACACCCAATCTTCCATAGAAATTGAAGATAATTGAAAATTGTGACTTGGATGAGGGCAGTCTCCTTGGCACAAATACCACATCTTCTACAATGTATATCTATTGGTGTCTGTCTACTGGTAATATGGCTGCCCTGTATTTTTCAGACTTATTTAAAGTAAGAATTACAGAAATGAAACAATGACAGAGGGTACTTTTCTAACTGATTGAAATTCTTGCCAAACGGGTAAGGCAATTTCAAACTGCGGAATGTTTGAAACTTTTCAGACATATGCGTAAGCTGTCTTCTTCCAAAGATCACCTAACTCTATTCGTTGGGTCGAACTAGTCACATTTAACATGAAAGTACTAATATAAGCGAATTATTCTTGTTCTGAGTATGTATTTACAGATGATTATATATATATATATATACTAGTATATAAAATATTGTCAGCGCCTAATATGGGCTACTGAGGCCTTGAAGATGTAATGATGATAATATGTACAATTGCCGAAAATTCATGAAGTTTCAAACATCGAAAAATACCCTGACTACTAGAATCAAAATGAGTCCAAAAAAGAGTTGCGTAAGTATTATGTATATAGGCCTGATTATATTTAGCACAGTGAAAAAAGTGTCTAGGTAAGGCCTTTGTAACTCGAAACAGGTAGCCTATTTCCCCACTCGCCTGCAAGTCCACCTGCCCGCCAGCTGACTTTCGTAATACACTATAACACCAAAGATATATATGTTTTTAATTTATAAAGTTTGTAAAGCATCAATATTAAATCAAAGAACTTATTTCGTAAAGAAGAAATTATGAACCTGTTCAAGGGAGACACTACACCCAATGATTTAATAGACTTTTAGGAATTAATTTTAAAATCAAGAATGGAAAAGGAAATGGGGAATGTGTCAAAGAGACATCAATCCGAGAATAGAGCAGACAAGAGCCGAATGCCACCAACCGGTCATCAATGCAGCGAGAAATTCCCGCATCAAGAGGCGTCCTTCAGCTGGCCCCTTAGCAAATAGGTTAATAGTTCAGTGATAATGGACGTCATACTAAACTAAAATTGAAAATCAAGCAAGACTAATAACGACCAGAAGCCCCTTACATGGGACATGCGCAAAAAATGCGGCGGGCTTAAATATGTTTTTTTATACCTCAACCCCACTCAAATTAAACATAGTCAAAGCATACATATAGCACACCAAACGAATTATTTTAGACAACATTTATTCCCAGCTTCAATGAAAGTTATACATAATCAATATAATCTATAGAAATATGACAGCTAACGAATTTTAATCCACATTAAAGTATATTTGTTTGAAATTTTATTAACCCTACTCGTAGAAATGCACGAACTACGTATACTTGACTTTCGAAGCTCACATATTAATATAATATGGTGGTTTAAAAATCATATACCTCTATCAGTTTAAGAAACAATTCTGATCGTATGCTTGCATCAAATTAACAAAATTAGGACTGAATTAAAGCCTGGACATTTTGACATTGTTTAAGTTTTTACTCGTGTCGGCTTTTTTATATTATCAAAACATCCTGTCAGAATTTGACTAAATACCAATATCCCGATATCGTCAGGTGTATACGCTACATCAAGACAAAGCACATAAGCAAAATCAAAAGACAAGAATACAAATTATTACCATAGCAAAACAACACAATGACGGGATGTACAAGTACCGAGACACGTCGAATTGATCATTACAAAACCAAGCAAATGTGTCATTAAAGACGAAAAAGGCCTAAAGACAAAGCACATTTTCAGAAACAAATAACATTCATAAAACAATACTTCATAGCACATCAACACAAATACTAAATGTACAAGTACCGAGTCATGTCAACACACTGTTGGCTGCTTAGTCAATTTGAAGATCATACACCGATGTATGAGTACCTGATGTTTATTTTTATTCCCTAAAATAGGTTCATTTTTACAAATAAATTGAATTCTTAATTTCTTAAATTCTTAAATTCTTGCGAATAATTATCATAAGGGGAAAAAAACTGGACAGTTAGTCAGTGATTTTAATGACTATAATTACTTTATATAAATTAACAGTGCTCTTACCGGTTTTGGATTTTTCTTTTTGTTGTTCAGCTTTCAGTTTCCTGTTTTCTTCTTCTAAGGCATATTATTGTTTTTCTTATGTATTATGTATAATTCATTTATAAATAAACTCATGTCGCCTGCTCTATAGTCGGATTGTTGTCGCTTTGACACATTCCCCATTTCCTTTCTCAATTTTATTATAATAAATACTAATAGCGAAATTTTGAATAAGCGCCAGACGCACGATTCGTCTAATAAAAACTCATCATAGATACAAGGAAAAAAATTAAGACTCACCAGTTACATTCGAATCAAAAGAAATAAAACAAAATTTGAAGTTACGAAGTTTACTTCATCGAACGACGGATAGAAGGTGTAGCTACCATTCAAACCCACATTCAATAACACAATAACTATCCCCTTTACTGTTGTATGTTTAGATATTAATATAATATGGTGGTTTAATAATTATACACCTCAATCAGTTTAAGACACAATTTTGATCGTATCAAATTCTAACAATTAAGATTTAATTAAAGCCTAAATATTTTAACATTGTTAATGATTTTATCCGTGTCGGCTTTTTAATATTATCAAAACGTCATGTCAGAATATGAATAAATACCAATATACCAATATCGTCAGGTGAATTCGCTACATCAAGACAAATCACATAAGCAAACACGAAAGACACGAATACAACTCATTACCATAGCAAAACAACACAATGACGGGATGTACAAGTACCGAGACACGTCGAATTGATCACTAAAAAAACAAGTAAATGTGTCCTTAAAGACGAAAAAGGCATATAGACAAAGCACATTTTCAGAAACAAATAACATTTATAAAACAATACTCCATAGCACATCCACACAAATACTAAATGTACAAGTACCGAGTCATGTCAACACACTGTCGGCTGCTAAGTCAATTTGAAGATCATACACCGATATACGAGTACATGATGTTTATTTTTATTCCCTAAAATAGGTTAATTTTTACCAATAAATTGAATTCTTCATTATTTAAAATTGAGCAATGTGATCACAATTGTACATTAAAGCTCCGATGCTCTCTTCATTTGATTTTCTGTGTCAGCGTGGGACCAGTACGTCTCGCGAATAATAGGGGAAAAAATTGGACAGTTAGTCAGATATTTTAATGACTATAATTACTTTATATAAATTAACAGTGCTCTTACCGGTGTTGGATTTTTCTTTTTGTAGTTCAGCTTTCAGTTTCCTGTTTTCTTCTTCTAAAACATAGTATTTTTTTTATGTATTATGTATAATTTATTTATAAATAAACTCATGTCGCCTGCTCTATGGTCGGATTGTTGTCGGTTTGACACATTCCCCATTTCCTTTCTCAATTTCATTATAATAAATACCAGGAGCGAAATTTTGTATATGCGCCAGACGCACGATTCGTCTAATAAAAAACTCATCATAGATACAAGGAAAAAAATTAAGACTCACCAATTACATTCGAATCAAAAGAAGTAAAACAACATTTGAAGGTACGAAGTTTACTCGATCGAACGACGGATAGAAGGTGTAGCTACCATTCAAACCCACATTCAATGACACAATAACTATCCCCTTTACTGTTGTATGTTTAGATATTAATATAATATGGTGGTTTAACAATTATATACCTCAATCAGTTGAAGACACAATTCTGATCGTATCCTTACATCAAATTCTAACAATTAAGATTTAATTAAAGCCGAAATATTTTGACATTGTTAATGTTTTTAACCGTGTCGGCTTTTTAATATTATCAAAACGTCATGTCAGAATATGAATAAATACCAATATACCAATATCGTCAGGTGAATTTGCTACACCAAGACAAATCACATATGCAAACACGAAAAACACGAATACAAATCATTACCATAGCAAAACAACACTATGATTGGATGTACAAACCGATACAAGTCGAATTGTTCACTACAAAGGCAAGGAAATGTGTCATTAAAGACGAAAAAGGCAAATAAACAAAGCACATTTGCAGAAACAAAAGACATTAATAAAGAATCTTCCTTAGCACATCAACACAATTATTTAATGTACAATTACCGAGCAATGTCAACACACTGTTGGCTGCTAAGTCAATTTTTAGATCATACACCAATGTATGAGTACATGGTGTTCATTTTTATTCCCTTAAATAGCTTTATTTTTGATCAATAAATTAAATTCTTAATTATCTGAAATTGAGCAATGTGATCACAATTGTACATTAAAGCTCCAATGCTCTCTCCATTTGATTTCTTTGTGCGTGTGGATTCAGTACGTCTCGCGAATAATAATCATAAGGGAAAGAACTGGACAGTTAGTCAAAAATTTTAATGACTATTATTACTTTATATAAATGTACAGTCATCTTACCGGTTTTGGATTTTTCTTTTTGTAGTTCAGCTTTCAATTTCCTGTTTTCTTCTTCTAAAACATAGTATTTTTTTTTTATGTATTATGTATAATTTATGTATAAATAAACTCATGTTGTCTGCTCTATGGTCGGGTTGTTGTCGCTTGGACACATTCCCAATTTCCTTTCTCAATTTTATTATAATAAATATCATGATCCAAATTTTGTATATGCGGCAGACGCACGATTCGTCTTCCAAAGACTCACCAGTTACATTCGAATCAAAAGAAGTAAAACAACATTTGAAGGTACGAAGTTTACTCGATCGAACGACGGATAGAAGGTGTAGCTACCATTCAAACCCACATTCAATAACACAATAACTATCCCCTTTACCGTAATTTGTTAAGATATTAATATAATATGGTGGTTTAACAATTATATACCTCAATCAGTTGAAGACACAATTCTGATCGTATCCTTACATCAAATGCTAACAATTAAGATTTAATTAAAGCCGAAATATTTTGACATTGTTAATGTTTTTAACCGTGTCGGCTTTTTAATATTATCAAAACGTCATGTCTGAATATGAATAAATACCAATATACCAATATCGTCAGGTGAATTTGCTACACCAAGACAAATCACATATGCAAACACGAAAGACACGAATACAAATCATTACCATAACAAAACAACACTATGATTGGATGTACAAACCGATACAAGTCGAATTGTTAACTACAAAGGCAAGGAAATGTGTCATTAAAGACGAAAAAGGCAAATAAACAAAGCACATTTGCAGAAACAAAAGACATTAATAAAGAATCTTCCTTAGCACATCAACACAATTATTTACAGTACAATTACCGAGCAATGTCAACACACTGTTGGCTGCTAAGTCAATTTTAAGATCATACACCGTTGTATGAGTACATGGTGTTCATTTTTATTCCCTTAAATAGCTTTATTTTTGATCAATAAATTAAATTCTTAATTATCTGAAATTGAGCAGTGTGATCACAATTGTACATTAAAGCTCCAATGCTCTCTCCATTTGATTTCTTTGTGAGTGTGGATTCAGTACGTCTCGCGAATAATAATCATAAGGGAAAGAACTGGACAGTTAGTCAAAAATTTTAATGACTATTATTACTTTATATAAATGTACAGTCATCTTACCGGTTTTGGATTTTTCTTTTTGTAGTTCAGCTTTCAGTTTCCTGTTTTCTTCTTCTAAAACATAGTATTTTTTTTTTATGTATTATGTATAATTTATGTATAAATAAACTCATGTTGTCTGCTTTATGGTCGGGTTGTTGTCGCTTGGACACATTCCCAATTTCCTTTCTCAATTTTATTATAATAAATATCAGGAGCCAAATTTTGTATATGCGGCAGACGCACGATTCGTCTTCCAAAGACTCACCAGTTACATTCGAATCAAAAGAAGTAAAACAACATTTGAAGGTACGAAGTTTACTCGATCGAACGACGGATAGAAGGTGTAGCTACCATTCAAACCCACATTCAATAACACAATAACTATCCCCTTTACTGTTGTATGTTTAGATATTAATATAATATGGTGGTTTAACAATTATATACCTCAATCAGTCGAAGACACAATTCTGATCGTATCCTTACATCAAATTCTAACAATTAAGATTTAATTAAAGCCTAAATATTTTGACATTGTTAATGTTTTTACCCGTGTCGGCTTTTTAATATTATCAAAACGTCATGTCAGAATATGAATAAATACCAATATACCAATATCGTCAGGTGAATTTGCTACACCAAGACAAATCACATAAGCAAACACGAAAGACACGAATACAAATCATTACCATAGCAAAACAACACTATGATTGGATGTACAAACCGATACAAGTCGAATTGTTAACTACAAAGGCAAGGAAATGTGTCATTAAAGACGAAAAAGGCAAATAAACAAAGCACATTTGCAGAAACAAAAGACATTAATAAAGAATCTTCCTTAGCACATCAACACAATTATTTAATGTACAATTACCAAGCAATGTCAACACACTGTTGGCTGCTAAGTCAAATTTAAGATCATACACCGATGTATGAGTACATGGTGTTCATTTTTATTCCCTTAAATAGCTTTATTTTTGATCAATAAATTAAATTCTTAATTATCTGAAATTAAGCAATGTGATCACAATTGTACATTAAAGCTCCAATGCTCTCTCCATTTGATTTCTTTGTGAGTGTGGATTCAGTACATCTCGCGAATATTAATCATAAGGGAAAGAACTGGACAGTTATTCAAAAATTTTAATGACTATTATTACTTTATATAAATGTACAGTCATCTTACCGGTTTTGGATTTTTCTTTTTGTAGTTCAGCTTTCAGTTTCCTGTTTTCTTCTTCTAAAACATAGTATTTTTTTTTTATGTATTATGTATAATTTATGTATAAATAAACTCATGTTGTCTGCTTTATGGTCGGGTTGTTGTCGCTTGGACACATTCCCAATTTCCTTTCTCAATTTTATTATAATAAATATCAGGAGCCAAATATATCAGGAGCCAAATTTTGTATATGCGGCAGACGCACGATTCGTCTTCCAAAGACTCACCAATTACATTCGAATCAAAAGAAGTAAAACAACATTTGAAGGTACGAAGTTTACTCGATCGAACGACGGATAGAAGGTGTAGCTACCATTCAAACCCACATTCAATGACACAATAACTATCCCCTTTACTGTTGTATGTTTAGATATTAATATAATATGGTGGTTTAACAATTATATACCTCAATCAGTTGAAGACACAATTCTGATCGTATCCTTACATCAAATTCTAACAATTAAGATTTAATTAAAGCCTAAATATTTTGACATTGTTAATGTTTTTACCCGTGTCGGCTTTTTAATATTATCAAAACGTCATGTCAGAATATGAATAAATACCAATATACCAATATCGTCAGGTGAATTTGCTACACCAAGACAAATCACATAAGCAAACACGAAAGACACGAATACAAATCATTACCATAGCAAAACAACACTATGATTGGATGTACAAACCGATACAAGTCGAATTGTTAACTACAAAGGAAAGGAAATGTGTCATTAAAGACGAAAAAGGCAAAAAAACAAAGCACATTTGCAGAAACAAAAGACATTAATAAAGAATCTTCCTTAGCACATCAACACAATTATTTAATGTACAATTACCGAGCAATGTCAACACACTGTTGGCTGCTAAGTCAATTTTAAGATCATACACCGTTGTATGAGTACATGGTGTTCATTTTTATTCCCTTAAATAGCTTTATTTTTTATCAATAAATTAAATTCTTAATTATCTGAAATTGAGCAGTGTGATCACAATTGTACATTAAAGCTCCAATGCTCTCTCCATTTGATTTCTTTGTGAGTGTGGATTCAGTACGTCTCGCGAATAATAATCATAAGGGAAAGAACTGGACAGTTAGTCAAAAATTTTAATGACTATTATTACTTTATATAAATGTACAGTCATCTTACCGGTTTTGGATTTTTCTTTTTGTAGTTCAGCTTTCAGTTTCCTGTTTTCTTCTTCTAAAACATAGTATTTTTTTTTATGTATTATGTATAATTTATGTATAAATAAACTCATGTTGTCTGCTTTATGGTCGGGTTGTTGTCGCTTGGACACATTCCCAATTTCCTTTCTCAATTTTATTATAATAAATATCAGGAGCCAAATTTTGTATATGCGGCAGACGCACGATTCGTCTTCCAAAGACTCACCAGTTACATTCGAATCAAAAGAAGTAAAACAACATTTGAAGGTACGAAGTTTACTCGATCGAACGACGGATAGAAGGTGAAGCTACCATTCAAACCCACATTCAATAACACAATAACTATCCCCTTTACTGTTGTATGTTTAGATATTAATATAATATGGTGGTTTAACAATTATATACCTCAATCAGTCGAAGACACAATTCTGATCGTATCCTTACATCAAATTCTAACAATTAAGATTTAATTAAAGCCTAAATATTTTGACATTGTTAATGTTTTTACCCGTGTCGGCTTTTTAATATTATCAAAACGTCATGTCAGAATATGAATAAATACCAATATACCAATATCGTCAGGTGAATTTGCTACACCAAGACAAATCACATAAGCAAACACGAAAGACACGAATACAAATCATTACCATAGCAAAACAACACTATGATTGGATGTACAAACCGATACAAGTCGAATTGTTAACTACAAAGGCAAGGAAATGTGTCATTGAAGACGAAAAAGGCAAATAAACAAAGCACATTTGCAGAAACAAAAGACATTAATAAAGAATCTTCCTTAGCACATCAACACAATTATTTAATGTACAATTACCGAGCAATGTCAACACACTGTTGGCTGCTAAGTCAAATTTAAGATCATACACCGATGTATGAGTACATGGTGTTCATTTTTATTCCCTTAAATAGCTTCATTTTTGATCAATAAATTAAATTCTTAATTATCTGAAATTGAGCAATGTGATCACAATTGTACATTAAAGCTCCAATGCTCTCTCCATTTGATTTCTTTGTGAGTGTGGATTCAGTACGTCTCGCGAATAATAATCATAAAGGAAAGAACTGGACAGTTAGTCAAAAATTTTAATGACTATTATTACTTTATATAAATGTACAGTCATCTTACCGGTTTTGGATTTTTCTTTTTGTAGTTCAGCTTTCAGTTTCCTGTTTTCTTCTTCTAAAACATAGTATTTTTTTTTTATGTATTATGTATAATTTATGTATAAATAAACTCATGTTGTCTGCTTTATGGTCGGGTTGTTGTCGCTTGGACACATTCCCAATTTCCTTTCTCAATTTTATTATAATAAATATCAGGAGCCAAATATATCAGGAGCCAAATTTTGTATATGCGGCAGACGCACGATTCGTCTTCCAAAGACTCACCAATTACATTCGAATCAAAAGAAGTAAAACAACATTTGAAGGTACGAAGTTTACTCGATCGAACGACGGATAGAAGGTGTAGCTACCATTCAAACCCACATTCAATGACACAATAACTATCCCCTTTACTGTTGTATGTTTAGATATTAATATAATATGGTGGTTTAACAATTATATACCTCAATCAGTTGAAGACACAATTCTGATCGTATCCTTACATCAAATTCTAATAATTAAGATTTAATTAAAGCCTAAATATTTTGACATTGTTAATGTTTTTACCCGTGTCGGCTTTTTAATATTATCAAAACGTCATGTCAGAATATGAATAAATACCAATATACCAATATCGTCAGGTGAATTTGCTACACCAAGACAAATCACATAAGCAAACACGAAAGACACGAATACAAATCATTACCATAGCAAAACAACACTATGATTGGATGTACAAACCGATACAAGTCGAATTGTTAACTACAAAGGCAAGGAAATGTGTCATTAAAGACGAAAAAGGCAAATAAACAAAGCACATTTGCAGAAACAAAAGACATTAATAAAGAATCTTCCTTAGCACATCAACACAATTATTTAATGTACAATTACCGAGCAATGTCAACACACTGTTGGCTGCTAAGTCAAATTTAAGATCATACACCGATGTATGAGTACATGGTGTTCATTTTTATTCCCTTAAATAGCTTCATTTTTGATCAATAAATTAAATTCTTAATTATCTGAAATTGAGCAATGTGATCACAATTGTACATTAAAGCTCCAATGCTCTCTCCATTTGATTTCTTTGTGAGTGTGGATTCAGTACGTCTCGCGAATAATAATCATAAAGGAAAGAACTGGACAGTTAGTCAAAAATTTTAATGACTATTATTACTTTATATAAATGTACAGTCATCTTACCGGTTTTGGATTTTTCTTTTTGTAGTTCAGCTTTCAGTTTCCTGTTTTCTTCTTCTAAAACATAGTATTTTTTTTTTATGTATTATGTATAATTTATGTATAAATAAACTCATGTTGTCTGCTTTATGGTCGGGTTGTTGTCGCTTGGACACATTCCCAATTTCCTTTCTCAATTTTATTATAATAAATATCAGGAGCCAAATATATCAGGAGCCAAATTTTGTATATGCGGCAGACGCACGATTCGTCTTCCAAAGACTCACCAATTACATTCGAATCAAAAGAAGTAAAACAACATTTGAAGGTACGAAGTTTACTCGATCGAACGACGGATAGAAGGTGTAGCTACCATTCAAACCCACATTCAATGACACAATAACTATCCCCTTTACTGTTGTATGTTTAGATATTAATATAATATGGTGGTTTAACAATTATATACCTCAATCAGTTGAAGACACAATTCTGATCGTATCCTTACATCAAATTCTAATAATTAAGATTTAATTAAAGCCTAAATATTTTGACATTGTTAATGTTTTTACCCGTGTCGGCTTTTTAATATTATCAAAACGTCATGTCAGAATATGAATAAATACCAATATACCAATATCGTCAGGTGAATTTGCTACACCAAGACAAATCACATAAGCAAACACGAAAGACACGAATACAAATCATTACCATAGCAAAACAACACTATGATTGGATGTACAAACCGATACAAGTCGAATTGTTAACTACAAAGGCAAGGAAATGTGTCATTAAAGACGAAAAAGGCAAATAAACAAAGCACATTTGCAGAAACAAAAGACATTAATAAAGAATCTTCCTTAGCACATCAACACAATTATTTAATGTACAATTACCGAGCAATGTCAACACACTGTTGGCTGCTAAGTCAAATTTAAGATCATACACCGATGTATGAGTACATGGTGTTCATTTTTATTCCCTTAAATAGCTTTATTTTTTATCAATAAATTAAATTCTTAATTATCTGAAATTGAGCAATGTGATCACTATTGTACATTAAAGCTCCAATGCTCTCTCCATTTGATTTCTTTGTGAGTGTGGATTCACTACGTCTCGCGAATAATAATCATAAGGGAAAGAACTGGACAGTTAGGCAAAAATTTTAATGACTATTATTACTTTATATAAATGTACAGTCATCTTACCGGTTTTGGATTTTTCTTTTTGTAGTTCAGCTTTCAGTTTCCTGTTTTCTTCTTCTAAAACATAGTTTTTTTGTTTATGTATTATGTATAATTTATGTATAAATAAACTCATGTTGTCTGCTTTATGGTCGGGTTGTTGTCGCTTGGACACATTCCCCATTTCCTTTCTCAATTTTATTATAATAAATATCAGGAGCCAAATTTTGTATATGCGGCAGACGCACGATTCGTCTTCCAAAGACTCATCAGTTACATTCGAATCAAAAGAAGTAAAACAACATTTGAAGGTACGAAGTTTACTCGATCGAACGACGGATAGAAGGTGTAGCTACCATTCAAACCCACATTCAATAACACAATAACTATCCCCTTTACTGTTGTATGTTTAGATATTAATATAATATGGTGGTTTAACAATTATATACCTCAACCAGTTGAAGACACAATTCTGATCGTATCCTTACATCAAATGCTAACAATTAAGATTTAATTAAAGCCGAAATATTTTGACATTGTTAATGTTTTTAACCGTGTCGGCTTTTTAATATTATCAAAACGTCATGTCAGAATATGAATAAATACCAATATACCAATATCGTCAGGTGAATTTGCTACACCAAGACAAATCACATAAGCAAACACGAAAGACACGAATACAAATCATTACCATAACAAAACAACACTATGATTGGATGTACAAACCGATACAAGTCGAATTGTTCACTACAAAGGCAAGGAAATGTGTCATTAAAGACGAAAAAGGCAAATAAACAAAGCACATTTGCAGAAACAAAAGACATTAATAAAGAATCTTCCTTAGCACATCAACACAATTATTTAATGTACAATTACCGAGCAATGTCAACACACTGTTGGCTGCTAAGTCAATTTCAAGATCATACACCGATGTATGAGTACATGGTGTTCATTTTTATTCCCTTAAATAACTTTATTTTTGATCAATAAATTAAATTCTTAATTATCTGAAATTGAGCAATGTGATCACAATTGTACATTAAAGCTCCAATGCTCTCTCCATTTGATTTCTTTGTGAGTGTGGATTCAGTACATCTCGTGAATAATAATCATAAGGGAAAGAACTGGACAGTTAGTCAAAAATTTAAATGACTATTATTACTTTATATAAATGTACAGTCATCTTACCGGTTTTGGATTTTTCTTTTAGTAGTTCAGCTTTCAGTTTCCTGTTTTCTTCTTCTAAAACATAGTATTTTTTTTGTTATGTATTATGTATAATTTATGTATAAATAAACTCATGTTTTACCTGTTCAAGGGAGACACTACACCTAATGATTTAATAGACTTTTAGGAATTAATTTTAAAATCAAGAATGGAAAAGGAAATGGGTAATGTGTCAAAGAGACATCAATCCGAGAATAGAGCAGACAAGAGCCGAAGGACACCAACCGGTCATCAATGCAGCTAGAAATTCCCGCATCAAGAGGCGTCCTTCAGCTGGCCCCTTAACAAATAGGTTAATAGTTCAGTGAAAATGGACGTCATACTAAACTAAAATTGAAAATCAAGCAAGACTAATAACGACCAGAGGCCCCTGACATGGGACATGCGCAAAAAATGCGGCGGGCTTAAATATGTTTTTTGATACCTCAACCCCACTCAAATTAAACATAGTCAAAGTGATGTCGCCCTTGCATACATATAGCACACCAAACGAATTATTTTAGACAACATTTATTCACTAGCTTCAATGAAAGTTATACATAATCAATATAATCTATAGAAATATGACAGCTAACGAATTTTAACCCACATTAAAGTATATTTGTTTGAAATTTTATTAACCCTACTCGCAGAAATGCACGAACTACGTATACTTGACTTTCGAAGCTCACATATTAATATAATATGGTGGTTTAAAAATCATACCTCTATCAGTTTAAGAAACAATTCTGATCGTATGCTTGCATCAAATTAACAAAATTAGGACTGAATTAAAGCCTGGACATTTTGACATTGTTTAAGTTTTTACTCGTGTCGACTTTTTTATATTATCAAAACATCCTGTCAGAATTTGACTAAATACCAATATCCCTATATCGTCAGGTGTATACGCTACATCAAGACAAAGCGCATAAGCAAAATCAAAAGACAAGAATACAAATTATTACCATAGCAAAACAACACAATGACGGGATGTACAAGTACCGAGACACGTCGAATTGATCACTACAAAACTAAGCTCATGTGTCATTAAAGACGAAAAAGGCCTAAAGACAAAGCACATTTTCAGAAACAAATAACATTCATAAAACAATACTCCATAGCACATCAACACAAATACTAAATGTACAAGTACCGAGTCATGTCAACACACTGTTGGCTGCTTAGTCAATTTGAAGATCATACACCGATGTATGAGTACCTGATGTTTTTTTTTATTCCCTAAAATAGTTTCATTTTTACCAATAAATTGAATTCTTAATTATTTGAAATTTAGCAATATGATCACAATTTAAACATTAAAGCTCCGATGCTCTCTTCATTTGATTTCTTTGTCAGCGTGGGACCAGTCCGTCTTGCGAATAATTATCATAAGGGGAAAAAACTGGACAGTTAGTCAGTGATTTTAATGACTATAATTACTTTATATAAATTAACAGTGCTCTTACCGGTTTGGGATTTTTCTTTTTGTTGTTCAGCTTTCAGCTTTCAGTTTCCTGTTTTCTTCTTCTAAGACATATAATTGTTTTTCTTATGTATTATGTATAATTTATTTATAAATAAACTCATGTCGCCTGCTCTATAGTCGGATTGTTGTCGCTTTGACACATTCTCCATTTCCTTTCTCAATTTCATTATAATAAATACCAGGAGCGAAATTTTGTATATGCGCCAGACGCACGATTCGTCTAATAAAAAAATCATCATAGATACAAGGAAAACAATTAAGACTCACCAATTACATTCGAATCAAAAGAAGTAAAACAAAATTTGAAGTTACGAAGTTTACTCGATCGAACGACGGATAGAAGGTGTAGCTACCATTCAAACCCACATTCAAAAACACAATAACTATCCCCTTTACTTTTGTATGTTTAGATATTATTATTATATGGTGGTTTAACAATTATATACCTCAATCAGTTGAAGACACAATTCTGATCGTATCCTTACATCAAATTCTAACAATCAAGTTTTAATTAAAGCCTAAATATTTTGACATTGTTAATGTTTTTACCTGTGTCGGCTTTTTAATATTATCAAAACGTCATGTCAGAATATGAATAAATACCAATATACCAATATCGTCAGGTGAATTTGCTACACCAAGACAAATCACATAAGCAAACACGAAAGACACGAATACAAATCATTACCATAGCAAAACAACACTATGATTGGATGTACAAGTACCGATACAAGTCGAATTGTTCACTACAAAGGCAAGGAAATGTGTCATTAAAGACGAAAAAGGCAAATAAACAAAACACATTTGCAGAAACAAAAGACATTAATAAAGAATCTTCCTTAGCACATCAACACAATTATTTAATGTACAATTACCGAGCAATGTCAACACACTGTTGGCTGCTAAGTCAATTTTAAGATCATACACCGATGTATGAGTACATGGTGTTCATTTTTATTCCCTTAAATAGCTTTATTTTTGATCAATAAATTAAATTCTTAATTATCTGAAATTGAGCAATGTGATCACAATTGTACATTAAAGCTCCAATGCTCTCTCCATTTGATTTCTTTGTGAGTGTGGATTCAGTACGTCTCACGAATAATAATCATAAGGGAAAGAACTGGACAGTTAGTCAAAAATTTTAAAGACTATTATTACTTTATATAAATGTACAGTCATCTTACCGGTTTTGGATTTTTCTTTTTGTAGTTCAGCTTTCAGTTTCCTGTTTTCTTCTTCTAAAACATAGTATTTTTTTTTATGTATTATGTATAATTTATGTATAAATAAACTCATGTTGTCTGCTCTATGGTCGGGTTGTTGTCGCTTGGACACATTCCCAATTTCCTTTGTCAATTTTATTATAATAAATATCAGGAGCCAAATTTTGTATATGCGGCAGACGCACGATTCGTCTTCAAAAGACTCACCAGTTACATTCGAATCAAAAGAAGTAAAACAACATTTGAAGGTACGAAGTTTACTCGATCGAACGACGGATAGAAGGTGTAGCTACCATTCAAACCCACATTCAATAACACAATAACTATCCCCTTTACCGTTATTTATTAAGATATTAATATAATATCGTGGTTTAAAAATTATATACCTCTATCAGTTTCAGAAACAATTCTGATCGTATCCTTACATCAAATTCTAATAATTAAGATTTAAAGAAAGCCTAAATATTTTTACATTGTTAATATTTTTACCCGTGTCGGCTTTTTAATATTATCAAAACGTCATGTCAGAATATGAATAAATACCAATATACCAACACTACAAACTGCTCAGAGTCTGAATTGACCAGTGTTTGTGCTCGACCAGTAAAATCAAGCACATATTTTACTCGACTAGTCTCGACATTGTCTCGATTGTACTTAACTGTACTTAAGTGTACTCGAATAGGTCTCGACTTTACTTAATTAGTCTGATTCAGTACCTGATGATCTTTGTGTAGTCTGAAATGGTCTTGACCAAGGCTCGACCTGTCTTGACTAATCTCGACCTGTCTCGACTAGTCTCGACGCAGTCTCAACCAGTCTTGACTTGATGAAAATCCGAGTTGATTTGAAAAAGTTATTAAAAAATTTAAAGTGTACTATCTCTATTTCGTTGGAACTGCAAATTCTAGCTTTTTTTTTACCTAGATTAATTTAATTCTTGAATTTGACAGTAATACAACAAAAAACAAAATGACATGGGATTCAGTAAGCGTAATATATATCTAAGATAGCTGCATAGTTTGATGAAAATCCAAGTTGATTTGAAAAAGTTCTAAAAAAAATTAAAGATGCCTATCTGAATTTATATAATAATTTTTATTTTTACCTATTGTAAAATTAAATTCTTTCATTTCGAAGCAATAAATCAAACTACCTAATAAGCATGAATTTTGTAAGATCAATATTTAATTTAGTAAGATGGGCTGATTTACACCAGTCAAAACTAAATTTGAAGGTCAAGACTAGTCGAGACAGGTCGAGACTAGTCAAGACAGGTCGAGACAGGTCGATTCTTGGTCAAGACCATTTCAGACTACACAAAGATCATCAAGTACTGAATCAGACTAATTAAGTGAAGTCGAGACCTAGTCGAGTACAGTTAAGTACAGTCGAAACAATGTCGAGACTAGTCGAGTAAAATGTGTGTTCGATTTCACTGGTCGAGCACACAAACTGGTCAATTCAGACTCTGAGCAGTTTGTAGTGCGATATTGTCAGGTGAATTCGCTACATCAAGACAAAGCACACAAGCAAACACGAAAGACACGAATACAAATTATTACCATAGCAAAACAACACAATGACGGGATGTACAAGTACCGATACACGTCGAATTGATCACTAAAAAACCAAGTAAATGTGTCCTTAAAGATGAACAAGGCATATAGACAAAGCACATTTGCAGAAACAAAAGACAATAATAACAAAAATATTACATAGCACATCAACACAAATATGAAATATACAATTACCGGGCAATGTAAACACACTGTTGGGTGCTTAGTCAATTTGAAGATCATACACAGATGAATGAGTACCTGATGTCTATTTTTATTCCCTAAAATAGCTTTATTTTTTACCAACAAATTGAATTCTTAATTATTTAAAATTGAGCAATATGATCACAATTGTACATTAAAGCTCCGATGCTCTCTCCGTTTGATTTTCTTTGTGAGTGTGGGATCAAAACGTCTCTCGAATAATAATCATAAGGGAAAAAAAACTGGACAGTTAGACAGTAATTTTAATGACTATTATTACTTTATATAAATGTACAGTTCTCCTACCGGTTTTTGATTTTTCTTTTTGTAGTTCAGCTTTCAGTTTCCTGTTTTCTTTTTCTAAAACAAAGTAATTTTTTAATGTATTATGTATAATTTATGTATCTTTGACACATTCCCCATTTCCATTCTCAATTTTATTATCATCATAGATACCAGGAGTGAAATTTTGTATATGCGCCAGACGCGCGTTTCGTCTACAACAGACTCATCAGTGACGGAAAAAAAACATCATTTAAAGAAAAGGAGTTTACTCGGTGGAACGAAGGCTAGCTACCATTCAAATCTACCTTCAATAATACAATAATTATCCCCTTTACTTTACAGTTTAACATCTAAAAAAATGAAATACCGACAGAAAAATCGAAAGTTGCTAAATTCAAAAATGGTTCTCCGTAAAAAAAAAAATGACATATATGTATATAAGTAACTGTTACCTTTTTCGGATTTTTCTTTTTGTAGGTCAGCTTTCAGTTTTCTGTTTCCTTCTTCTAGAACAAAGCGATAATCATAAACATTTTTTAGGAAAATTTAAAGAAAATTGAGAATAAAAATGGGAAAAACTGTCAAAGAGACAACAACCCGACCAACGAGCAAATAACAGCCGAAGGTCAACAACGGGTCTTCAACGAAGCGAGAAAATCCCGCATCCGGAGGTGGACTCTTGCTGGCTCCCAAAACAATGTGTACTAGTTCAGTGAAAATGGTTGTCATTATAAAAATTATATATTGTTTCTGCCCAACTGTTGGTGACAAACGCAAATGGTTTAACAAACAATCAATGTATAAAACATTATTTAGAATTAAAGTTTAGAAAGTGGAGTGACTACCCAAACCCATCTTCAATATCACATAAATTCACCCCCTTACTTGAATAATTCAACATCGGCCTCTTCCTCGGAGTTCGGTTTTTTTATATTTTACTTTCTTCTATAATTCGATGATTGGCATACTGACAGAACATCTCGTAATGAGGGAAAATATTGTTATTGTTTTCCTTTAAACTTTAATTATCAAATTTCTGTCCTGTTCAGTATTTTTTCACGAATGTCACATTACCAAATTAGACTTACTTAATAAATCATCGGATTTGTATTTATATAAGCAACATGACGGGTTCCACCCATTACGAAGGTTCTGCACTTTCTCCGTCAGTCCTTGCTGTCATCCATGGTTTTTTGGTAGGGTTCGTGTTGCTAGGTTTTCAGTTGTCTATGTTGTATTATGAATATTGTTATTTGTCTTTTCATTGTGTTTCGTTTTTGACTTGCATTGCGAGTGAGTTTTCGACTTATGAGCTTGAATACCCTTTTGTACCGCTGTCTTCCATTGAACACACATTAATGATTCAATAAGAATACAATTCAATGCAATTGTTAAAATTTGATATTTTATCTTTTCACATTAGTTCATTAATAGCACATCTATTATTTTTCATTTACATAGAAAGCATTTGAACGTGTATATATAAAATTTACCTGTTGTGTATTCTTATTTCTTAAAATAGGTTTATTATCAAGCATTAATTGAATAGTTTTTTATTTACTTAAAATTGTTACCTTTTTCGAATTTTTCTTTTTGTAGTTCAGCTGTTAGTTTCCTGTTTTCTTCTTCTAGAATAAAGTGATCATTATAAAAAATGTTCATATTGTTACTGACCTACTGTTATGTTGGTAAGAATAGAATGTGTTTTTACAATCAATTAATGTACAAACATGTTTTTTTTTTAAATTAACAAAGTGTGTTCGTTCGAATGACGAATGGAAAGTGAAGCGACATGTACCACTCAAACCTATCTTTAAAATCAAAATAAATCATGCCCTTAAATGGACAGTTCAACACCAGCCATTTCCTTGGAGTTTAGTATTTTAGTTGTCGTATTTTCTACTAAGAATTCACGATTGGCATACTGACAGAACATCATTTTCTCGATATACTGATCACAATGTGAGCAAATATTGTCATTTAAATTCCTTCCTTCCTTACCACATGAGGTCATCCAAGGTTTTTTTTATGAAGGGTTAATGTTGCTCGGTTTTCAATTATCTATTTTGTGTTATGCATATTGTTATCTATCTTTTTATTGTATTTTGTTTTTGACTTCATTGAGAGTTAGTTTTCGACTTATGGGCTTGAATTTCCTTTTAAATCATTTGGATGCATTGCACACACATACCTTATTCTATAAGAATACAATTTATTTCAACTGCTAAAATTTGATATTTTTTTCTGTTAAAATTAGTTCATAAATAGCAATATTTCATAATTTTGATTTATATCGGAACTATTAGTACCTGTTGTGTATTTCTATTACTTCAAAAAAGTTCATTATCAACCATTTGAAGGTGTAATACCACCAATGATTTTCTCCCATTAATGTTTGTTAAATTTGCACTTTTAAAAACATTGTGCAGAATTTATCGTTGTTTCAAATAAAGAAATACTTGGCATGAGTAAAGTTTTATTCTGTCCAGTACTATAGAAAAAAAATCGCATAACATTTCACTGCATATAAGAAAATAACCATCACTGGAAGTTAACCAATCAAAGTTCCCCCTTATTTAACCTGTGTACAAGTTTTAGTAACCATGTAAGCTCAAGTTTCCAAAATATTCTATAGAAACCCCAGATAAAAAAAATAATGGTGCTCTGAAATACCGAAGACATATGTTTATGACACAAAAAATGTTTTATTGCAATAAAATTACAATTGTAGTCAAAGCTTCAATGCTGTCTCAATTTGATTTTCTTTATTAGCTTGGAATCAGTACGTCTCCTGATGAATAATCATTAGAGTAAAAAGAAGAACTGAAAAGTTAATCAGTAATTTTAATAAAATTCAATATTGTACTTTATGTAAATGTACGGTACCCTTACCTTTTATTAATTTTTCAATTTGTAGTTCAGCTTTCAGTTTCCTGTTTTCTTCTTCTAAAACATAGTATTCATTATAAAGTTTTCATATGTTTTCGGTCCAAATGTAAGCTTGCGGCCTAGAACATATCATTCTAAGGGACGTCATTGAAGAATTTACCTCACAACACCAACACACTGGTGGCTGCTTTTTCGATTGGTAGATCTCAATCCGCTGTATGATTAGTTGTTGTTTTTATTTCTTCAAATATTGTTTTATTGTTAACCATTTGAAAATGAGATGTGCGATTAAAATTGTAAACTAAAGCATTTACATTAGAAGCATTGAATCAGAAAGTATCCCTATGAATAATCATTAGTGAAAAAAAGAAAATTGAAAGTTAGTCAGTATATTTGAATGTTAATCATTAACTTTCATCCGCTAAATAAGAAACATTTAACGTTGCAAGATTCAAAATGGTCCTCTGTCAGAGAAAATAAAATATATGTATGTGTTAGTAACTGTTACCTTTTTAGAATTTTTCTTTTTGTAGTTCAGCTGTTAGTTTCCTGTTTTCTTCTTCTAGAATTAAGTGATGATTATAAACGTTTGATATTTTTTCTGCCTAACTGTACTGCTGTTGACAAAAGGTAATGTTTTGATATACATTTTATGTATAAAATATTATTTAAATTTAATAAAGTTTGTCAGGTCGAAGGATGGATAGAGAGTGAAGCGTTCCCTCAAAACCTATCTTCAATATCACAACAAATCATCTCCTTAATCGAACAGTTTAACATTAGCCTTTTCCTTGGAGTTCGGTATTTTCGTTAATTTACTTTCTTCTACTACGACTTGACCATACTGACAGTACACATGATGTTCCCGCAATGATGATCGAAACGGGGGAAAATAGTGTTATTGAAATGAAAACAACAATTGAAGTAGTCTTTTAAATTGTAATCATCAAATTTCATTCATTTTTTTCACGAATGTCACACTACGAAATAAGACTAACATTATATATCAGCGGAGTTGTAATTAAACGAGCAGTTTGACGGGTTCCACATATTGAGCAGAATTTGCTCTTCTTTCCTTACCTTTCATTGTTTAAGGATTTGTGTCGTTTAGTCTTCGGTTGTCGTTGTTGTGTTTGTATATTCTTATTTATCTTTTAATCGTATTTCGTTTTGTTTTAACAAGACATTGACTGAATGTTGATGTTAGATTTAAATAAATAGTGTTTGAAACCAAAATAAATAAAACATGGTGAAAATTTCCTAATCCGGAGTTAACTCCGGTATCAATAATGGTTGGATCAAAAATAGCTAAAGGCAACAGTAGTATACCGCTGTTCAAACTCATAAATCCATGGACAAAAAACAAAATCGGGGTAACAAACTAAAACTGAGGGAAGCGTATTAAATACAAGAGGAGAACAACGACACAACACTACAATGTAACACACACAGAAACGGACTAAGCATCAGACAAAATCCCACGAGAATAACAAACACAACATCAAAACCCAATACATGAACCTGGGATAGGCAAGCACCGTGACACGTCTTATCGCAATGTCAATCTACACTCAAAAATAAGAGAAAACAAACGACGCAACGCCAAATTGTAACACACACAGAAACGAACTATAATATAACAACAATAGAACGTGTTATCCCATTATAATGTAAAAATATGTATCCGTGGAATCATCAAAATTCAAACCAAATTCTATTATTTAGGAAGTTATTGTGTAAACGTTTTAATCATTCCATCACAGTTCAAATTGATATGTAAGTATATATCATGTTTGCTCTTTTCTTCATAGCAGAATACTTAATATATTTAAAGGATCATTTAACTGAATTATAGTATATTTTGTAAGATTTCGTAGATCTATGAATGCTGACAATCGAAAGGACATTATTGTCGACTAGATTTAAACGCCCATTCAAAGCATTTTTAAATCAAATAACCAATGTTTTTATAAGAATATAGATAAGTTGTTATATCTGTTCGACAAATTAATATTAAATGTTTTGGATTGTTCAGTCAACTTAACAAAACGTAAGGTTTTTTGTTATAGAAGTTCTCCTGGAAGCATATTTACACGATAGCGTACTGTTTTTTTTTAAGTTAAGGAAACCAATGCATGAATAGTTCAGATTTTAAGCAAGTAATCAGTAAGTCTAACAATGAATAAATGTTAGGGAAAAGTAGTAGAAATGAAAGAGTTGTTTGGTAACTTCAATTTTTTTTATTAGTTCTTAAATGTTATTAAAACAAACACAATTTGCTATATTCACAAGTTGTTCTATTGAATACAGAAAGAAAATAAAAATATACCTAAGTAACTCTTATCTTTTTTGGATTTTTCTCTTTTTAGCTCAGATTTCAGTCTCCTGTTTTGTTTCTGTAGAACATGGTTATCATGGAAAACGTTTTCATTCTTTGTCGGCCCAATTGTTTTTGAACGACAAGTCTTCAGTTCTGTTGATAAAATTTCTAACTGATCAGATATTCTAAAAATATCTTCTTTTAAATGAAAGCCATTCTTTTGGTAATCTGAAAAATTTAAAGTTAATTAATGAGATACATAAGAACTGAGGCCTAATACTACTATTGAAGAAGGATCCGTAAATGACATCTTTAACACCAAACTATTGATTTAAGTTTACTAATGTGATTATGTATTTATATTATTACACAAAAGACTGATATAAAAAACTATTTCTCGTTTGCAATTGTATTAAGTTATATTATCGATTTGAAAAATATCATGTTTTTCTGTACCTTTGAAATAACTCTTAAGACGAATACTGCTGAAATAACAGTGAAAGTGACAGGAATTCGTATCTTCAGGTTTTGTATTTTGATCCGTTTTTAGTTATTTTGAGGATTTTTTTTATTGTATTTGTGTTAATTATTTATAATATCGACTATAAAAATGATAAAAACTGACACTATCAGTTAATTGTGATATGAAAAAGGCTGGTCAATTCAAAATAAGTAACCTATGTCATATAATTAGTTTCTATGTATCGTTTCAATTAATATTTGTTTCATCAATAAAAAACCAATAAGATTTTCGACAGGACAAGGAAATATTTATTTAATGATATTATGATAAGGTTTTTCATTGGTTCAGTTTAAATCAACTTTAAGAAATGGTAATTGGGCTTTGAACAACTAAATGAGATTCATCCCCGATTCACATTTAGTTGTCATGTTGGTCATATTTATGTTTATCATAGCACCATCATTAAATGTTACATTGTATCACAATATGATTCTTAAAAGTCATGACGACGGTAAAGACTACCTACAAAATCTTTGATTATAAAACATATTATCAACTAACAAATAATATATTTTGAAAGGTGTGTTCGGTTATTTGTCTGTCGAAAATTTGTTAAACAGTGCAACAATGTGTCCTTATTCAAATTCTTTCCTTTTAATGCACGAGCTACTTAGGTATCGCTTATATACAGAAATATTTTGTTTGGTATACACCCGATTAAACATGTCGCTTGCAACAATCAGGACATAGAAAGGGAGACAAATACAATATTTATTAATTTAAAAGAATGACTGTCCATCTGGTATATTTTGCCCCTCTTCTTTTATAAATAAACGTAATTTAATATGATATCGAATAAACGATACTGACTTCATCCATAGATTGTGATATTAAAACAAAATGGTGAATTCTTAGTAGTACATGTACATCATTTTGTTTCGAAGTCTAGATAAAATCGATATTAATATTAAAAACAAAATTGTAGTATTTGCGAGTTGTCATAGATTTAATTTCGCAACAATAATGATGACAAGTAATCGGATTCTAAACAGGCAAAAGAATAAATCATTTAATGACTTTACAATTATGCTTAGAAATTGATTCAGTAAAGGTAACCATTATTGTCGAGGTGATAGCTTGGCTTCAAGCAACTAAATCAGACTTATTCCTAATAAAAAAAACTTATGAGTCGAAAATGAACTGACAATGCTACAGTATGGTTTAAAAAGACAAAACAATACACAATTTCTGTGACATTTGTTTTCTTATGGAGAGTAGTTTCATTGGCAATCATATCATATCTTCTTCTTTTTTTTTATATACAAAACAACATAAAAAACAAAAAAACATCAACACCAATAAAAGCTAGGGTGATCTCTGGTGCTCCGAAAGATTGTTTGCTAGCACAATGTTTAGAAAAAGGACTTACCAGGTAAGAATACGACTGTTGTCACACATATACTAATCGTTATCACAATGTTTATAACAGATACCATAGTACCATAACATAGTATGTGCCCGTTATTACATAGTTTAGAATGTGTGTCTGTCATATTTTTGGGAACATCATTCTCTACGTCATCAGAACCTTTATTGACGTCATCGTCACTGCAATCATCGTTGTCTTTACTTTCCCAAACTGCTCTTTCCGTCATTTTACAACTAATTATAAGGGTAAAATACTAAACATTATGATTCTTCGAATAAGAGTTAATTCAAAGTTGATCAATATTATTCATACGATTCAACTTTTCATACAGTTAATTACTCTGCATTACTTCATTATATTTATGATGACAGTGGTACTAATGTAGCAAATCAAAGACATAACACACTCATGAAACGCTGTCAAGACGGTGTAGATGTTGAGAATCTTCATATATAAATTATTTTAAATGCCAAAACTTCCTAAACTAATAGATAGAAGGATAGATATCTGTGATTAATGATAAATCAGAGTTGGCGAGACTTCAAAGTCGAATTATAAAGGGCAATATTTTTAGAAATCTAAAACTGATTGCATTTAATTCCGGGATGTAAGTTGTTTGAGCCTTTGTTAAAAACAATTCTGCTTTTATTTCTTTAGGAAATTGGTCTATAAAAAGTTCATGATTTTCCGCATCATTCGTGAGTGTGCATCGAGGATTCGTTTTCCTTTAAAATTCAAAATTACAAAATTATGTTTTATGACACCGTGTACGATTCTGTACCCAAAAAGTTATAGAACACTTATTTAGATCGGACCCTATGCTATTGTGTTAAGACAGTTCAAGTTGTGATTACTGTAAAGTTTTAATCATTGGACCAATAATAAAAAAAACCTTAAGAATCATCTTTTTTATCTTGATTTTTAGTGTACATCTACAAAATCATGGGCACCGTGGTTTCCAGTAGGAGAATCTCACTATCCGCTCGTCCCGAACGATGTTCAAATTAGGTTTGTAAAGAAATTGTCACGTATGAGAAGAGCGGATAATAACAAAACTAAGCCCGCGTTAACTTTTAAATCCTTTGAATAAACTCATAATAAAAGATGTATATAATAACTAATCGAAGAATTCAAATAGGGAAAAATACATATGTATTCAACAAGTGACCGAACAACACATTATTCACGAATGCGGGTAGTGTTATTTGGCCACGAGTTGAATATTTTTCAATATTTGAATTCTTTGATTAGTTATTCTTTTTTATTACTCTGGCAAATGGCTTTTTATGAAAGAAAAGAAGAAAATGTAGAGAACTATTTCTTTTTCCACGCATTTACACTTTTTTTTTATCCGACGTACTCGACGCCTATTTGTATGACGTAAGAGGAGTGCAATCACCACGTTTATTTCACATGTGAAATTATCGGTTTTTATCTCAATGGAAAATTAATATAATTCTGTGCAACCAATGTGATAAACCCAATTTACACTATAATAAAATATTTTATATTGTTTTTATCGGTATGTATTTTGATTTTGTTATCAATCAATTAAACCGAAAATATATATACAATAGCATCAATCCTCGTACGTATCAGATATTTCTATGTAGAGTATACTATATTAAGCTCTTTGATCCAAATTAGTAGGTCGATCCTATCTGAAATGATGTTTGTCTGACTAATTTTAAAAATATTAATATAAATGAAAAAAATCCCCGAAACATACAATGAACGGAATTGATAAAAATGATCAGATCGATGTGTTTGCGTATTATTTAAAGATTTTGGATAAGAACGCCTTTATAAGTTTAAATAGAGATGTCCCTCTTTTATTAAAATACTACAAAATGCAAACAAAAATGGAAAGAATAATAAAACATATAAGTATTACCAATGATTACCAAAGATGATTATCTGAAGACATAATGATGATGTAAATTACTATAAGGCACTTTACGACGACATTGACCCATGTGATAGTAATTCAACATGGTGAGACTTGCGGTTGGTGTAAAAGGCCTGTACTGTGTCACTAAGACTGACACAACTTTGTTGGCTATCAGATGTTCTTGATCATGACATTCTGATATTTTTGTATAAAAAACCCCAAGACGTTCTTTCTAGGTCAGTATTATTTATTCGGATTGACCAGTAACTATGTGACAATCTTTAAACAAGATTTTAACATGGAATTGCCGCCTCAAAACTGAATTTCGCAACTAAATAAAATGTATGGGTAAAAAGGGCGGATCCTGCTTTGCAGAAAATTTAGTGTTTATAAAAAGCTCTGTTTTTATTCTAAAGAAAACTTTTTTTCACAAACTATGGAAAGATCATGAGATATCCGTCATAAATCTTCACAATAAATGTGATCAATTGATTAGAATTAAAACGAAAATACAGTATCTATTTGCTGATTTGACCTTCACGAATGTCAATCAATTTTGTACCATTAGAAAATCGAGGCTACATCGATTAAGTTAATGCCCATGTATCTTTTAGAATAGTGTACATGTCCGTTGTTTGAGCACATATAAACCCTACCTAGTTTGTGCAAGGATGAACGAACTGTTACCTTCCTCCTTTTTACCATGGACGTTTGATACACATTTATAACAATGTTATCAATATATATTATCAATACATATTTGTTGATACCTTCTTTTAAGATAAAGTGTATGTAAGGAACGATATGAACAGATAAATTATCTTACGTAAATTGTATAATAAACTTATTATACACACCAGGGTTAACATTATGTACGCCAGACGCATGTTTAATCTGCTAAAGACTCAACATTGACGCTCGAAAAGAAAAGTTAAAAAGACCAAATAAATTACGAAATGGAAGAGCATTAAGGACCCAAAATTTCAAAATGTTTTGCCTTATAAAACTTGGGCAATCTATTCATTGAATAGACCCCAAATTGTATTTCATGCTAAACGATGATAATAGAACTATTTTAATGAAGCAGAGGAGTATAACAATACCTTAATCGGTATTAGTTGGAGGGCAATATTCGTCTATCAGGGCCATAACTAGCCTTTTATAAAAGTGAGGCAAAATATTTTTGGCCAGGGGACTGGTGGTCCGCTGAAGGCCCCATAACGTCTGAAACAAATGACGCAAAATTGTGAATTCTATTATATTGATTTGTTATCAGTAAATTAAAAGCAAACTAAACATTACTTGCATGTAATATGTTTTTCTGTGACTGTTTAAATTACGTCTTTAGACTAAATCCATTCGATGTTGGATGTGTACTGATTGATAATTTAGTCTTAGATGCATGATTTCTTATTAGTTGTTAGTGGCTTTGAACCAGCTGTAAGATCACTGAGAGTACTCTCAGATCTGTACCTAGCGTCTTTTTGTTGTTGGGATGTACAAGTACTCGGCGAGATCTACTTTTTTTTGTAGTATTTGGATTTTTATGCATCTGATGAGTTAAGCCTTTTTCAAATGATTTTTTTAGTTCGTTCTTATTTTGTACTTTTCCCCTTCTGTCCCAGGTTAGGGGGAAGGTTAGGATCCCGCTAACATGTTTAACCCCGAAACATTCTGTACAAAGGTGCCCGTCCCAAATCAGGAACCTGTAATTCAGTGGTTGTCGTTTGTTTATGTGTTACATATTTGTTTTTTCGTTCATTTTTGTAAATTTATTAGGCCGTTAGTTTGAATTGGTTTACATTGTCATTTTATGGTCTTATATAGCTGACTATGCCGTATCAGATTTACTCATTGTTGAAGGCCGTACTGTGACCTATAGTTGTTAATTTCTGTGTCATTTGGTCTCTTATGGAGAGTTATCTCATTGACAATCATACCACATCTTCTTTTTTTATATTAGGCTATCAGTGGTTACAGTTGTCCTTAAAGACCAAATGCCATTTGCACGTCCCTTCCGGTTGACAAAATTACCAACCATAGTTTAAGAATCAGTTGAGCACGATTATTGCCCATGTATTATTGTCAACCAAATGAAAGCACTTTCAGTTTTTAAAAGGTGTCTTCTTGTACATAACATTCATACAATTTGATACTCAATTTGGCATCAAATGGTCAATTATTCAGGTAGATAGGACATAATAATGTATAATATATATTTGCATATGACAACATGTTATTTGATGAGGTCTTGTCTCTTTTACAGATTTACTAGTATCATGGAAGTATTATATTGACAGGAACTCGAGCTCCAACAAACCGACTTCAAACGTTTATAGTGCGATGCCGCAAAATCGTTAAGTATCTGTTAATTAATTTGACATCTTTCAATTAGTTGTATCGATGCATGGGTTCAACGACGTTTTCGGGATACTCGTAAATACGGAATTTACCGAAGTAACCGGATGTATACATAAATGTCAAGGATATGACATTTAACGACCATGCCAATATTTGACAGTTGACAATTTATAGTTTTTAGGTTTTCTATGTTAATAAACTCAACATTTACAAATATTTCACTAATCAATATGGACATGCACGATTTTGATGATGAAGAATTTGAAAAAATTATCGGAGAAGAAATTGAAGAGTTTTATTGCTTTTGTAAATCTGAAACATGTTCAATAGAAAAGATGATTCCGTGTGAAGGACCCGACTGCAATACAAAATTTTTCATACATGAAATGGATTTGCTAAAATATGTTTAAGGCTGTAAGGTGACCTATAGTTGAAAACTTCTGTTTCATTTGATCTCTGGTGGAGAGTAGTCTTATTGGCAATCATATCTTCTTATTTTTATATTTAATTATAATAAATGTCTTGTGTAAGGAAACGAATAGTTGTAATCTGCATGTATAATTGAGGTTTACTGCTAACAAATCACTTGTTGAATTGTTTACTGAAAGTCCGGTGTCAAATGTTTCATTCATTTCAAGAAAAAGAAAATTTTATAAATTTCCCAAAACAAATCCGTCAGACGCCAGAGCAATCTCGGACCAGGTTGAATTTAAAAAAAAAAAGACGGTGTACATGTAATCTGTGTTTTAACTTGATACATACTATATGGAGAGACAATCACGGGCGTATAATTATCCACCTCTTAGTGCTTAAAACAATTTCTATAAATATGTAAAGTTACATTTTACGATCGAGAAAACTATTAATATTTGTGTTACACTCGATTAAAATTTACAATCTTTAACTTAAAATTTGAGTTATCAGGCGCCATCAGGCACACTACACGGACATCAAATTATTTTCTGCAAACACTCTACTTCAGAGTCATGTAATCTGCATAATCCGATATTTTCCGATTTCCTAGTTCTAGTGATAAAAACATATTAGACAAAACTAAAAATAATCTTACCTTCTTTCCAAATACAGTTAATTTTCTTTTGTCATTCTGTTAATGTATATGGACCGATTTTTAAGATTGTTTCAGCTGTAGTCTTTAATTATTGAATAGAAACAGGTGTCGTTATTCATGTAGCGATTCGCAATTAGCCACGGGAGTTTCCGTGTTTATTTACATTGGCAGGTAGATTAGACCATCGATAACAGATCACGTGATAAGATCAGTTTCTGTAAAGTACACACGCGAGGGCGGCATCGCAGATACCCCACAAAGGAGTTATCACATACTTGACATACTGAGTCGGAACCTTTTATTTTCCTAAAGAAATCAGTGGGGTGCGAATGTGTTAATTTTTCGTTGGAGTTCCTGTCAATATAATACTTCCATGCTAGTATGTACTGAAGATTATAAGAAACAAATCCAATAAAACGAGAATCAAGAGCCACTGGGTATTGATTATCGATTGGTCTCAAATACGAACAATCTTTATGGTTGGGTTTTCGAAAATAAAAGTCTAACACTTTGCCGTACAGATAATTCTAATATCAATATAAAAAATAAAATCAGTGTTTCCTGATATACCAGATAATGATAAAAAGATAATATGAGTTTGGTCTGACCAGGTTGATTGATTACTTAGAATGGGATCGTCCAGTTATTATTGTCAGAGGTCAAAGATGTGTAAACGCTCGAGGAATGTGGCTTGACGTAAAACTAGTAGGTACTGCTTTTGATCAGATGTCAGATTATATTCAAGGTCAACTAACACTGGAACTTCATAAATCATATTTTGTTCTTGTGTCTAATCATAGATATATCTATGTATCAAATGTGATCAATATTTGATATTTAATATCTAATTAAATGTCTTATTCGTTTATGTAATTATTAACCTTCAAAATCCGATCATTAATGATTCTATTATGTCAAAATGTCTATTAAATATACCGATCAATCCTAATGTTTGTTTGTGTTGCTCAGTAATTTACAAAGTCATACCAGAATGTTCTTCATCTGTAATTTATACATAATACCCTGCATCAGAGTAATAATGTGTGGTGTGTATATTCAGGATGAAGGTGACCATTAAACATGACAAGATGAAACGATCGACTATAACAATAAACAGAACGGATGGAAAACGACTGTCAAATGTCTGACTTGATACAGACATTGTCCAGCTTTACCGAACTTTCATTATCTTTTAATATTATATTATAATCTAAATTTTAAAATATTTTGTCCTCGAACATTACTGGCGAGACATTGACAAAATGCGTTTCTTGTTCTTGGTATTGCTATAAAAACAAAACCAAAGAAACACTCTTGGGTGTCCATACACTGTATGTCTTAAACTGGTGTTCTTTCTTTTTCTACGATGAAGTTCTGTACAAAAAGGTGGTCGCCTTTAAGCTAATGAAACAAGTCTTTCTATAGGTGGGGTCGAAAGTATATAAAAAGAACTGGGTTGATTACAACAAATATAAGAGTGATTAAAGGTAAGAACTAATCATGCGGCCAATTTTGCTTGCTTTGATAAACCGTGAGTTTTTTATTTTTTTTTTATTTTATTCTTGTGGTTTTATGATCATGTATTACAGTTTACATGAGGATACACAATTTTTTGTACTGGTTTTAGATGTCAATTCTGTTTTGTACCTTTAAAAATCAATGATAAACACAAATAGCTGCATTACAATCATAAAACAAGTGAAACTGCGAGCTACTGCTCACTGATGATACACCCGCCGCAAGTGGATAATATTAATAGTGTAAAAATATGCAAGTGTTCGGTAAACAGGAAGTTGTCGAGTGATGAATCTGAAAACGCATCACACGGTATAGCTGACTAGTAAAAATCCTGAAACCAAATTTCAGAAATCCTTGTATTGTAGTTCCTGAGAAAAATGTGACGAAAATTGTTAACTTGGTTATCATGTGTAAAATCATACAAGTGTTCGGTAAACAGGAAGTAGTCGAGTGATGAATCTGAAAACGCATCACACGGTATAGCTGACTTATATAAATCCTGAAACCAAATTTCAGAAATCCTTGTATTGTAGTTCCTGAGAAAAATGTGACGAAAATTTTCAACTTGGCTATCATGTGTAAAATCAGACAAGTGTTCGGTAAACAGGAAGTTGTCAAGTGATGAATCTGAAAACGCATCACACGGTGTGGCTGGCATATATAAATGTTGATACCAAATTACAGAAAGGGCGGATGTGTAGTTCCTGAGAAAAATGTAACGAAAGTTTCATGGGACGGACTGACTGACGGACGGACGGACTGATGGACTGATGGACGGACGGACTGACAGACAGAGGTAAAACATTATACCCCCCCCCTTTTTTTAAAGCGGGGGTATAAAAACGAGATAAATAAAGTCGATAGGAGTTTGCCTACCAACGTTCGTATTTCAACCAAAGATGAAGAACTGGATCTTCCATCATTGTATTGGATACCTAAACTACATAAGTGTCCTTACAAACAACGGTATATTGCTGGGTCTTCCAAGTGCTCCACGAAACCTCTTTCTAAATTATTAACATCTATTTTATCAGAAATCAAAGACGGGCTTCAAAGTTATTGTGAAACTGCCTATTCTAGAGGTGGCGTGAATCAGATGTGGATACTTAAAAATTCCAAAGATCTTTTAGAGTACATACAATCTAACTCTCTTTCATCTTGTAACAGTATTAAAACATTTGACTTTTCTACTCTTTACACAAGTATTCCACATTCCAAACTAAAAGACAAATTGAAAGAGTTGGTATTACTTTGCTTCATAAAAAAGAATGGCCAACGTAGATACAAGTATCTTGTCTTAGGGAGGGATAAATCATACTTTGTAAAGAATCACTCTGATTCAAACAAAAAAATCTCTGAAACCGATATTATCAAGATGCTTGATTTCTTGATTGACAACATATTTGTTACGTTCGGAGATAATGTTTTTCAACAGACTCTACTTGCCGACTTATTTCTTTATTATTATGAGGCTACTTCATGCAGGAACTTCTTAGGAAGAAAGATAAGAAGTTAGCAATATCCTTTAATTCTACTTTCCACTATATAGATGACGTTCTTTCACTAAACAATTCAAAATTTGGTGACTATGTGGAACGCATCTATCCCATCGAATTGGAGATAAAGGATACTACAGATACAGTTTAGTCGGCTTCATATCTTGACTTACATCTAGAAATTGACAATGAGGGTCGGTTGAAAACAAAACTTTACGACAAAAGAGATGATTTCAGCTTTCCAATTGTGAACTTCCATTTTTAAGAAGTAACATTCCAGCAGCATCTGCATACGGGGTATATATCTCCCAATTGATACGATATTCCCGTGCTTGCATTTCCTATCATGATTTTCTTGATAGAGGGTTACTGCTCACAAGGAAGCTATTAAACCAAGAGTTCCAAATGGTGAAGTTGAAATCATCCCTTCGTAAATTTTACGGACGCCATCACGAGTTGGTTGACCGTTATGGAATAACCGTTTCACAAATGATATCGGATATGTTCCTTACGTCGTAACTACAATCTCCTTCCCTTTCATGAATGTGACCTACCGAATTAGACTATTTACCGGATTTGTAATCACATAAGCAACACGACGGGTGCCACATGTGGAGCAGGATCTGCTTACCCTTCCGGAGCATCTGAGATCACCCCTAGTTTTTGGTGGGGTTCGTGTTGTTTATTCTTTAGTTTTCTATGTTGTGTCATGTGTACTTTTGTTTTTCTGTTTGCCTTTTTTCATTTTTAGCCATGACGTTGTCAGTTTGTTTTAGATTTATGAGTTTGACTGTCCCTTTGGTATCTTTCGTCCCTCTTTTAATGTCAGATAAGTATATTGACCAATCAGAAAACTCTTTCTATTTCTGACAAGATGAATAAAAAGCGGAGTTAAAACTCGGTCTGAATGTTAAAGACGTACAGTTTGTGGATATTGCAGATGATTCTCTACATGACGATGAAACCGAAACAGGAAATGAAGATCCACTGCCGTCTGCATGACCGTCAGAAATTGCGTTTTCATCGTTCCAAATGTAGATACTGGAGGCTGAAAATCTGGTAATTATTGTGAAATTGTGTATGCATTAAGGATCCTTCCATTGAGTGTTGGTGAAATCCAATTTGCGATGAGGTCATAGGAACATACCCATTATTAATCCGTGTGTAGAATTTATTTGATGAACTATCAGCTGTTTATATACAACTTTTTCATGGCATTTCTACGTCTAAAATCTCCTATGCAAATTCTTCTAAGTGAATAGACCAATAGTTGCTTTTGCCGTTATCGGACCTGCCAATTTTCACGAAACACTCATTAAGAGAAAGATTATGTTGTATACTGTTTCTCCATGCTTTTTCTTTGTTATTGTAGAAAAGGGAAAATTATCCATTATGTAATGATATATGGCGCTGAGTAACATTTCTTGTTTGGTTTACTCAGTATTGCCATTGAAATCATAGAGATGTAGGAGTGTGATGGCTTCTGTTTGATATTACTGTAAGATAATCCCTGCTTAATTGATCTGTCTGAATACAACTGAACCTACAAAAATAATGATAAATATTTTATAATATAAAACCAAAGATAAATAAAAGAAAACAATGAAGACATTTTTTTTAAGTCTGTGCAACAAAGCACATTTTTTATGTTCCTTCAAACAGATCTTTTTACAGATGTCTGTTTGAGTTGTAATGCACATATATTCTAATGTTTAATAATATTGACCTAAAACTCTCTAAAAATTGCCACAATCTTGAACTGTTAACCAGACTTTTTAGAAAAAAGCCTTCTTAGAGCAAAATTAAAAAGAAAAATGTTTACCTGAAGCGGGCATTGCCAGTTTATTTATTAATCAATTATTGTTTTTGAGATTATTATTAGATGTACATTGAATTTGAATAATTTTAATGATACAACATACCTGTGTTATAGATTCATCAATGTTACTGTAGCTACTGTCAGATTAACTCGTATAAAGAGACGGTGTCCCAACTCCATCACCCATTCTTGATATAGAATCTCGTTTAACTATTTCTTGATCTCCCGTTGGCTTAGATAGATGCTGAACTGTGAATTATTCATGATTCCAAGATTAAGAAGAATAATCTCGTTGAAGAAAATTACAGAATGAATTATATTGTTTGCGTTTCAGACTATATAGCTGTAAAAACTGTTGACATCCTGGTAAGCGCTGTTTTTTTCACAGTTTCAAAACTCGTGATAATTTTCAAATGGCATTATTTTTCAGTTAACGGGTCAAATTCTTCAATAACATTTCAGTATTGAAATGTATGATGACAGTTGACTGTGAAAATTGTATATATGTGTTATCAACAGAAATGATAACATTATCTAATTTAAACAATTACCACTTGATAATATCTTATAATATCTATATTGAAAATTAGAATAGTAAAAATAACAAATACAACATCGACATCAAGGGAGTAAGAGAGAAAAAAGCTAAGATAAAATACATTGAAAAAGGACAAAGAATAGGATGAAGTGCTGAGACACATGTCGCCACTCACAGATCTGTTTTGCAAATAAAGCTCCAGCTGAATACACAGTGGCTTTGTCGTGTTGACCTTTATGAATGTCTTTGCAGAAAAACATAGTGTGCTTATGATAATGATAGGATGCAGTTTTATTGGTGAGGTTCGTGTTGCACAGTCTTAAGTTTTCAATTTTGCTTTTTGTGTACTATTGTTTGTCTTTTGTCTGTTTTCGTTTTTAAACATGGTGTTGTCAGTTTATTTTTGATTAACACATTTTAATGTTTCTTTGGTATCTTACGCCTCCCTTTTTCATTATTTAGGGGCTATATTTCAAGTATTTGTTATGCTTGTGATTTTTTATATTCGTATAAACAATTTTGATTTTAGAGGTAACAGAACTGATTGAAGAGAACCACCTGCTTTTACAGAAAAACTGATAAAATTTGTCAATTCGGGCTCAGGTGCATAGCTGTGTTTTTCGTATTACATCTTCTTATTGCTCTATTACTACAGTATTAACTGCAATTTTTCGTTACTTTGAATAAATGTTCATTATAGTAGCACTGACTTCAAATTCCGCTATACCGTTCAGATCATCAGCGTTTGTATATGATCTTGGATTTAAGATATTTTGACTACTTGTTTCACTGAAGAACTAATGTTTGTCAAGATCGGCCATGCTTTCGTTACTGGCATGAAATAGCGGATATTAATTGAATAAAGATTGCTGATATAAACTTTTGGAAAATGTTATAAAATGTTTATATATTTCCGTCATGCAATGCTTTTATTCCTTAAAGGGATAAGGCATATTTTAATTCCTTATCTATTCTATCAGATCTCCAACATTTGTTTATGATATAGAATTTTAGATTATGCAGGTCTCGAGCAGCACTAGAAATAATGATTTTAAAGGTACTTATTCAAAACCAACGCATTACATCCAAGGTAACATGTGGTCTATGCATGTACCAACGAGTTCAGGATTCCTATCTTTTTATGCTGGCGATGAACATATCTTGCTGACTAAGAACTACCAAAGGACACAGATGGTTTTTTTTCTATTTGATTGTAGAAGACTATTCAATATGTTTTATTTTATAGATTTTGTTCGTTTGTTTTGTTCTTATTAACTGTAACTTAATATCTCCATCAAATAAACAAATATTTTGATATGCAATTGCCAATAGGTTTATCATAGTGTTAGTACTAAATCATTCATAGAAAGATTCTTCATATAATTCGTAACACGCTATGAACGGGTCGAACCATATTTTTCTATAAGGTAACCATTAAATGTATTTTTGTTGATAATACCTGGATTCAATCCTAGTAAATATAGGTATCTTATATTCCATGTTGATGGTGTAAAGATTCAAATGTATGACAAGAAAATACAGTTAAGACATGTAACTCAGTCTTTAGTAGGAGTGATTCCCCTACTATTTTATCATTTCATTACGAAAAAGTTCAAATAAGGTTAATAAAGATAATTACGAGGACTCTTATGTATCAGTACTTTTTGTCGTTTGTCTCATTTCATCTGGTCTTGTTCTTAAATCCATTCCAGCTTTTACCCATGGATCATTACAGATTTTTCGTATGTCAATTTTTATTATGAAGCAGCATGTTTACAGAATGAATCGTATACATCCAATCTAACGTTAAAAGTGTTTCAACTAAAGGAAATTCCCCAATTAATTCCTATAAAATGCATTTTGTAATAAAAATTCTACTGAAGATATGTAATGTAAAGTATTTACAAAATCTCCAAGGACAATTGGTCAATTAAAACCGACAATAGTAAATGCTAGACTTTATCAACCAAAAGAAGAAACGGAAAGCAATTAAATTTTTTTTAACATATTATGGGCACTTTCGATAGAATTGGTGGTTTAAACCTGGTTTTATGAATCAATGTTACAATGATTTTTATTAAGCAGCTGAACATACACCACAGACATGCAACATAACGGATTTATAGTTAAATAGAAAAAACACAAATGAATTTTTCAAAAAAGCCGACGAAAGGGTTAATGTAGTCTAGTGTATATATACGTAAATCTGTGAAGGAAGCCTTCAAAAAGGTTCGTAGTTGAAAGTAAATTTGACATTTCTACCTATAACAGAATGTTTTTCACATATTCAGGAGTGCAACAGGCTAGTATCGACATCACATTACATAAAGGACAGAATAAACACATTTTATTGATCCAGTTTTGACACAGTTTAAACACTATAAACAATATCAAAATTTCAATAACAGTAACTTTTTAAAACTTTTATAACCAAAGTGATAGCTGTTTTGCAATTTTGCACCATGAATGAAATGCGAGTATCTCAATGACTCTGAATTTTATCATATATATATTGCGGTGACTGAGGACAGAATTACTTGATTTAAAAAGTAAAATCACAAACAAACTGAACTCCGAGAAAAAATTCAATCTGAAAGTCCCAAATCAAATGTCATATTCCTGACTTGATACTTAATGTATCCGTCGAATACACAAATAAACAAGGATAGCCCATATGCACTTTCATTTTCTATGTTCGGTGGACCGTGAAATTGGGGTCGAAAATCTAATTCGACATTTGACTTAAAAAAATCATATCATAGGGACTATGTGTACTAAATTTCAAGCTGATTGGACTTCAACTTCATCAAAAACTACTATGACAAATAAATGTTAACCAAATCTACAACCTGAAATTTGCACTGTCATTTTTTAGGTTAACTGGACCGTGAAATTTGGGTCAAAAATCTAATTTTGCATTTAAGTTAGTAAGATCATATAATAGGGAACACATGTACTATGTTTCAAGATGTTGGACTTCAACTTCACCAAAAACTACCTTGACCAAGAACTTTAAACTGAGGCAGGCCAGACAGACGGACGACCGGACGACCGGATGGATAGACGAACGGACGAACGAACACACCGAGCAGAAAACATAATTGTCCTCTACTATCGTAGGTGGGGCATAATCATATATCATTTTCAATTACATAACTCAAGATATGAAGTTTTTAAAAGGGGAACGAAAGATACCAGAGGGACAGTCAAACCATCGTAATTGAAAATTACATCCACCTCTCAAACAACTACAGTTCCTTGTAAAAATCCTATGTCATGAAAGACAAAATAACAAAATTATTTTTCAGCTATCATTGCATATACTTAATCGGTCTAAGTTTAAACATGACATCATACTGATTTTGTCATAACCCTTAACATCAGGATTTTGTATTCCTCAAAAGATTTCATTTATAGCCTGGTTAATTTGGCTCTTAAATAACTCAACATGCAACTACATGCAATTGCAAACCAAAGTTTTTTTTAGTGCAAATTATAATATAAACTTGTTCGTTTAAGATAAAACCCAGTTAGATATATATAGTGTGCCCTTATTTATAAATCGTAATGTTGATAATCAGTATAATGATAATGAAAATTTCAGATATTGTTTTAATATTGTATCAAGGTGTTCATAAACAGAAAAATATATAACGGAATTTTGTTTGATTGAATAAAATTGTTTTGACCTATTCAAATTTAATTATGAATTTTGTACTAAACATTCCTATGAATTATGCAGTCCAAATACCATTATGGACCGATTGGTAAATGCCTTTTAAAATATATTCATTTTGATAGAGATATGTTCGTTAATAACAAACGAACATCAGAAAATTGAACAATTTATTTCGGAGGGTTTCGAACGATACACAAGTAAAGTTGCCAATTGGTAAGCCCTTAAAGTTGATTCATTGTATACCGCCATCTTGAATTTTATAACTGGTCCTGCACGATAATTAATACGTGATATTTTGCTGTCAATGGACTTCTGTAGTAGATAGGGTCATGGCCGTAAACTTGTACCATAAACCGTTATCTAAAATGTTTGGCCCTCAATCATTTTTTTTCTCCATTTAACAAGGAAGTGTTTCAATTTACCTGCCAACCTACCTACAAAGCCGAGCACTTGCAAATAGATCACAGGCTCAAATGCACATATATTTTTTTATACATTTCGCAGTATAGGGCACTCGTAAGGTCAAAATAACGAGAAAGGAGTTTTAAGGGTTTTTTTCAATTCAGATGATTTTAATTGAACGTTTGTACTTTGTACTTGTAGGCAAACATCTCAATTTAAGTTTGCCATCATAAATACTCATTTACCAATTCCTTTTACGCGTAAGTAGGTTAGTAAAACTTATCTAACTGTAATGACCGCATGAATCATAGAAAATATTACTACATATATGAAGGCGTATGGTATAATGTTAATGCATACAGCATGTGATCCTAGAATAACGTCTTGAGGTAGTGTCTATACCAAATGTTTCTTTCTCTTTGTGCTCTTTGTATCATTGTTATGTTTTATTATTGATATTATTTGTTTTGTAAATTAGATAAGTATTATCAAGTAATATTAGCAGCTAACAGTTAACATACTTTAGAAATGTTATTGAACAATTTGACCTTTTATCTGAAAAACATGCTTTTTGAATCAGATCACATAACTGCGAACTGTGAAACAAACAGCGCCTTCAGTAGTTATCAACAGTTTGGCTGGGTATACATTTTGAAACGCAAACAATATAATTCATTCTGTTATTTTCTTTCATAAAGGTTATTATGCTAATTCTATTTTTTGTAGAGTGTTTTGTATGTTGTTGCTTCCTGTTGTTCGCTTTTCGCTTTCTTTTGTAGGTCTGTTTTTTACTGTTAAATTTTAATTCTGCACTTGAGGTTGCTTTGCACTAGCAGATAAATTGTACATATGAATTTAAAATCAATGGTTTAATCGTATAAGCGCTAAACTTCGTACATTCACAACTTACACACTGAGACATTAATTGAAGCAGGTGTAAACAACCATTCGGTATATAATGTTTTGGCAAAGAGAACATACTATTTTCAAATATGAGTAGACCAAATATTAGTCAAATGTGGCTTGCAGTTATAAAGTTTTCCATAACCTAGTTAAGCATGGTCAATTGTTCTTAATGGGACCACAGCATCTCTCACTATTCATCTACAATTTACTTTTTACATAACTTAATTCTACTTATCATTGCCACTGCATCGCACGTTTACCCTCGAATATTACATTGCGTATTGCGACTCATCATAGCCATAGAGTCGACAATTTTCCCTCTATTATGAAATAACTGATTGAGATTTATCCAAGCCACAATCTCGTCCTCTTTTGCTCGTGTATGATATTAAAGGATATACAGCCGGACAGCAAATCCCTGATTTGTCCGTTAAAAACCCGGATTTATTATTCGAGAATCAAGTGGAGATAATTTAAGAGAACGTCGTCAACAGATGTCGCTGCGTAGAAAAATAATTCCCCGCGGAAGACGACCCGGCAGGAAATCGTGAATTTGTTAAATTATAAGAAACTAAACGTATCACGAGCGGTATGCATAATATGATAATTTTAACAAGTATTTAAAAGATATGAGAAGTCAAATAATTTCATCGTTGAATCAGAAATTCAAGTCATTTATTTTCAGCCTTCGGAACCGCCATTTTTCAACATCGACTGTCATTGACAAATATTCAACTCTGGACGAATTGACACAAACCCGTTTTACTTAGGAAAAATAAATATGATAAGTTTATATTGATAAACTGGAGCATGGAGAACAGAACTGGGGTAGTCACATGACGTTACCCTTCCTTGTTTACACATGAGCACAATTCCAGTACACATCACAAATTGGTAAGGCCCTGCTGGGGCTCCCTTCTCTTTTTGATGAAACTGCTCTGCTCTTGACTAAAACAGCTCCGAAATATGACAGACTTGCCACTAATGAAAAGACAGTCAACATGTCATTTGAAATGAACAAAATCTGTTATTTTTTGTGTAATTTATTTCCCTTTATCATGCCCCAGTACACATAAATACTAAAAATGAACAAAATTTGTTTTACTTTCATATAAATCACACAAATGTTATGAATTCAGCGCATTAAACATGTAATAAAATGTACACAAACCTCCCAATAACATCCCTTTAGCAGTGCATTATTTTTTGGGAAGTCCAGGTGTAAATTATTGTGACACTTGTCAGGTTTTGTCCTGAATCAGTGAAAGAATGACATGTCCAGTGTAAACATTCTGAGATCAGATATATCATAGATAAATAACAGAGGAAAACAGTTTGAAGAGAGTCAGATCCTTATTTTGTAGCTTTCAGATGTAATTTCAAATGAATTAAGATGATGATATCACTTCATAATATAATATTGCTTGTGCTTGTTCCCTATTCATCTTCCAGGTTCTAGCAGTCATTCAATAATTGTTCTATAGATGATTGTTCAATCTGCATCCAGTTTACCTATTAGTAAATTAATCTCTATTAATGAATACTTGGTCTAGTTCATTCTTTTTTTACAATTGTTAAGCTGCATGCCCCTGCATTACACATATTTCAGTCTATATATATATGTTACCAGAAATGGTTATATATCATATGTCTCATATGGTATATATTATTTGAGAACATTATGTCAATATATATTATACTATATATTATATGAATTATATAAAAAGGTTATATTCATTATATAATTATTTTTCACACTCCATGGCTCAAGCTGTTGAATGTTGTGATTGTTTTTTTTTCAATTTGAGTACATGCATTACTATCCTACTGAATTACATATAATTAGCGAGAAAGCTATTTTCAGTTTTACTTTATTCTAGAAAAATATAAAATTTACTTTATCTTAAATGTTAAACAGACATGACTCAAGAGGACTGTATGGGTATCCATATTCTATGCTTAGATTTATATAATATCTCCTAAGCCAAATGATTTAAAAAAACAGAAAGTTTAAACTACTACATTTCAGAATTAATGTTTTTCAATATAACCCCTTTTCTAAAATGAGACAGCGCACAACAATACACATGACAGTGTCACTATCAGGCCAAATCTAAATATATAGTTAGAATGAAAAACCACTGCAGAGAACAAAGTTCAATATAAAATGCAATATTTTTATGACATTTATTTTTTCAGGAATAGATTTTACTTTTTTAATCAGTCTCTCAATACAAAATGAAATAAAGCCCTGATTTTGTTTTTATTATTTATTATTTTTTCTAAATTTTTGTTACTTTGTAATATTGCTACTTACAAACACATAGAAATGACATTTTTGGTAAAGCCTTCTTATGGAGTACTTTGATTAATTCAATTTTTAATCAAAATTGTCAAGGGTATATATGAAATCCTATCTCCAGTGACTAGAAGTTGTTACATTTCAGTGTTCATCATTAATAGGCCTCACATATTAAAATAATAACTTGCATATATAAACATATTTAGAATGGAAATAAACATTTAATAAGTTCACAGATATAACTGACATTGGGTCTTAACTTAACAGAAATTCTCTAAAAACATTATTCTAGAATAGAATATATAACAGCAAAATTGTACATTTTATACCCATAATCTTTATAAAATATATTTTTATGTAGATCTACTAAGAAACAATATGTTTCTGCATCACTGAATGCTGAATCAAAATGAAGAATTTATGTGTATTCAAGAATAATAATTTATGATTCTTCTAAAAAGTATGCCATGAAATAACTATTTCGATCAAAGTATATATATATGACAAAATAGAGGTATACACATGCAATCAGGGAATATTCTGCAACATTCCCCCCTTTAATGATGGAATTTTAACACCAAAGCTTTCAAATTGGGCAAATATTTTTTTTCTAACAATTTACTGGTCCAAAACCCCTCACTTTATGTAAAAAAATAACCATATAGAAAACTTTTTTTTATATTTCTTCTAAAGCTGTAGTAATATATTTTTTAAACTGAATATGTAATAATATTTGCAATTTCCCCGATTTCTAGATTTTCATGCAATATGTAATTAAATAGTGATTTAATAAGGGCAGACATACATTCTATTATACTTTCTCTCACTGTTTGGGTCTTGATACCTGACAGGTGCCCTCATTCCAATGAATAATTGTAATATCCAAGGTATTTTTCATATTTACACATTTTCCTTTGCACACTGATAAATTATTGGATATTTTACCCCAGAATGAACTATTTCACTTACTAAAATTGAGTGAAATGGTTATTTACTCTCGTTTCTGATCAGCCGTCCCTTCAACGACTTTTCATTCGAGTTATCTCCCTTTGGCCGGTCGCTAGTTTTGGGCCTGTTGAATTGACACAATGCCGTTTTACCTGGCGAGTTTTTGTATCAATAGGCATTTCATGTTCGTAATATCAGGAGGTACCATCCCTATAAAGGAAAATACGTTACCATTCTGTGTGTCATTTCAATGTACATTTATTTACCGAGAAGTGTCACGGCCGCGGCACGTTTATTCATCTTTCCCAATCAAATAATCAAGGAAATTCTATTTTTTCATTCTTAAATGAATAACGTAGTTAAAGTTTGAAACCTGCCGCATTTAATGATGTATTTGGTTAAGCATGCTAAATACACAAAATAGCTTTACGCCGTCGATTTCGTGGCGTCATTGCCGTTGCTAAAAAATGCCATTTTTTTAATTGAAAATCACGTGACCAGAATAATAAAATCGACGCCATTATGAGATTTGCTGTCCGGCTGATAACTTTACTTGTGATGAGAAACACAACAGTTGTTATTTTTAAATCAGCGTCCAAGTTATTCCTTGTTTTGTAAGTAGAATTCGTGTTTACAATCTATAGATTATTTAGTATTTTATAGATATATTTTGATTTGTTCATGGCTTTATCTATAATTTTTTTGGATTTAATTTCCTTATTCATAACTCTTTTAAAAAGTTTATTAGAACCACTTGATAACGAACATTTTTTAAAAGAAGTTATACTAATTAAAAAAATTGATAAATTGTTCATACAGATTGCTGTGGTGTCATTTGTACAATTTTAGTCAATATGCCATGATCATGAATCGATAATCGCTTTACAAATCTAAGGATATTTTCTGAATCAATTAATATAACATTTGCACGATCCTCTTTTTTGTTTGCCTAAAATAGTTGCTGTTGTTGTGGTTGATGTTCTTGGTCTTGTTTGCGTGGTTTTTGTTGTTCACATTACTTTTTCATACTGTAACTTTTTCAGATATAATAATTATTGGTGTTTTCAGTGTGACTTTTGAATTGTCTTGTTTGTAGCAGACAAAGTATGTACGGGCAATATACTTTTCAATATGGAAATGTTATTCAACAATATGACCTACTAACTAGTAAACATTGACATTTTACTCAAATCACGTAAATTAGAACTGTGAAAAACAACAAGTTTGTATGCTATATATTCTGAAACGAAAAACAGTTTCATTCATTCTGTAATTTTTTCTCAACAAAATCGTTCTTCTCAATAAAGGAATCATGAATAATTCTCAATTTAGCATCTTTCATTTGACCAAAGAAGACACAGAAGTTGTCAAACGAGATTCTCTTTCAAGCGAGGGTACTGAAGTTGGGACACCGTCTCATTGTACAAGTGAAAGTGAAAGAAGCTACAGTGACAGTGATGAATCTATTCAACAGGTATGTTGAGTCATTAAATGAAAGGAATGTTTTAATTCATCTAAAGAATGGAGATAATTATTCACGTAGATAAAATTAAAAACATAAAAGACGAGAAAATATATGCATTCCTTTATTAAGCAATAAGGCGAAGCCACGGGGGGTAACTTCCAATTATTGGGTATACGGGGATGTGCCAAAAATATGGGTAATAATTTTGCGAGATTTTATATATGAATGACCCTCCTTTTTAATGACATCCTATATTAAAATGCATTTACGTTTGAAAACTGGATATTAATTTGGGGTATAATCTACATATCATATAAATATGCTATTGAGAATCTTACATTATTAATGGTCAATTATTAATTCCACCTTTCAAATAAGTTCCCAAATGAACCCCGGAAATTTGTCTCCTGATTTGATCTTCAATAACGTTTGAACTTCATATTTTAAATATTGTATATAAGTATAGGTCATTCTTTCTTAAATATTTATATAACTATAGGTATTAAATTTCAGTGAATGTTATATTAAAATGGGTACGTTTTTTTAGGCAAAAATGGCACACCCCTACCAAAAATATATCGAAGTTACCCCCACCCGTGGGAGAAGCAACAGTTGTTTTCTAATGTGTTGCAATTATTTCAATGTACGATAATGGTTATTCATTATTTTGTACTATTTATCTATTATTTCAATTTATTTAATATTTCTTTTTTATTTTGTAGGTTTTGTCATCATTCATCAGATATATTAAGAATTGGTTATCTTCCTGCGATACTAATCAAAAGCTATCACACTCGTACATCGTTATGATTTCAATGGCAATACTGAGTAAACCAAACAAGAAACTATTACTCAACGATATATATCATTACATAATGGATAACTTCCCCTTCTACAATAATAAGGAAAAAGCATGGAGAAACAGCATACGGCATAATCTTTCCCATAACGAGTGCTTCTTAAAAATTGGAAGGTCCGATAAAGGCAAAGGCAACTATTGGTCTATTCACCAAGACTGTATAGAGGAATTTGCAGAAGGAGATTTCAGGCGTCGAAATGCAAGGACGAAGAGCAAGAAAACGTTCTGTAAAAACTGTCGATTGTGCATCCAATAAACTCTGCAACCGAAATAAATATGAATATGTACCTATGACATTGTCGCAATCTGGATTCTGCCCATACTACGTGAAAGGATCATTAACGCATAAAACCCCTCAAAATCAACTGATTATTCAGACTCCTGTATCCACATTCGAAATGACAAAACCACAACTCCCGCCAATAATGCATTTGCTCGGAAGCGATTCATTATTTCCCGTTTCGAAATCCTTGTTAGAAGGGGAATCATGTAATGCACCATTCACATATCACTCGACGTCATCCTTCAGATCAAGCTCTAATTCAGCATTTTATTCATCTTGTCAGAAACACAAATATATTTTTGATTGGTGAAAAAACTTGTCTTACATTATCAGGAGTAGGTTTAACAGTTTTTCTGTTTTTAGAAAATTTAGAATTAACAATACAGTGACGACTGAGTTTGCATAAGTCTGCAGCGTGGACTTACAGAGAAAACACAAGGACTCTTACATTTAAAATGGATACCATATTTACTACATAGTTAAAAAAAAAAAAAAAAAAAAAAGATTAAATGTAGTTCAGAGATTGAACTTTAATAATAGTTTATATATAAAATTACTGCTAATAAAGTCACGAAATATTAAATGCATTTATCAGAGGAACAGACAACACCATGTATACTATTAGTGCTGTTAAGTTGATTTTTACGGAGTCTCTGGTCGTTTATTTGTTATTGAATGGTCAGTTTTGTATCGGCTTTGATTTTGATTATCACTTTGGTATTTTACGCCTGTCCTTCTGATGTTTATAAACTTCACCGGATTTCATATACGATAATAATCTGTTCTATGATTTACCTTTTTCACAGATATATCAATCTGATACTTGGTTGAATAAACACTGCTATTTATACTGGCGTCACACATCAGCGTATAGCTCCGACGTACGCCGAGCGTTGTAAAAATTTTGTACGCTGCCAATACGCTAGTAATTTTGGATGCATTCAACCTGTCAATCATATCTATATAGTATGCACTACGAGCTTTAAGCGTGTATTGGGCGCACGAGAAGCATTCCTAAGTGTTTATCGGGCGTTCAAGTAACGTATGTTGGCGTATGCCTGGCGTTTGTCAAACGTAGATGGAATGCACGCTACGAAAGGAAAAAAGTCTCTTGAACGTATTTGAGACGTGTCCCGGTCGTCTTTGGGACAATGATCCGTGAACAACTTATAAATGCCAATTGAAAATTTCTCGTCAGAAATGCCAGTTATTGGTATATCAGATTTCTTAAGGTTTATGAATTCTTATTATTCATAATCAATCTTAGAGTATAGGCACGTGTTCACAATCAAGCAGTTCTTATTCAGGCCAGACACTACCCTTTGGTGGAATTTTGAAGAACAAACCAAAACCAGTTACACAGAAACATTTTAAATATTTATGCGATTTACATGTATTTTCATTGTCGCTTTTGATTTTTCCATATATCTTGTTCATCCGTTTTATCCGGTACGCTTCCGTTAGGTGTCTGTTTTATGCGGTACTCGTCTGTTGGATGTACGTTCGACATCCGTTGCATATCCGGTGTGTGTCCGTTATGCATCCGTTTTATTCGGTCAGTACATCAACGGACTCCGAACGGATAACAATTTTGTCAACGGACAACTTTTATTTTCATCCGTTAGGCGTCCGCTCGTTCTATCCGGTAAGGTGTGACCGCGGCTTTAGCTCGTAATTACCAAAAAGATTAGAAGTTTTAGAAATAAATGCTTCGTTAGATGTGCTGGATGTGTATGATGTGTTTGGTGTGTTTGGTGTGTTTTACTTTTTGATTTTGCCATTCAAGTAGGGACTTTCAGGTTTGAATTTTCCTCGGGGTATGAATATTTGTGATTTACATTTTGCTACTAATTATAAAAAAAAAAGATCTGGTATGATTGCCAATGAGCCAACCATCCACAAGAGACCAAAATGACACAGAAATTAAGAACTATAGGTCACCGTACAGCATTCAACAATGAGAAAAGCCCATACCGCATAGTCAGCTATAAAAAGCCCCGAAATGAAGTTTCCCTAAGTGGATTTGTTTTTAATACAACGAAAATAAGTGATTATTGCCTCAGATTCTTTGGAATTTTAATACCTATAACAACAAAAAACCTGACGCTAATCTAATCTAATCTAGGTATAAATGTTACATATATCAAATGGTGAAACGTATGTGTGCAAAATAAATCGTCAAGTTCATGAATGGAAGGAAATCGCATATGATTTTGCACACTATCCATGTCGATAGACAATTTTGATGGTATCAATATTACAGACAGAATTAGTGAAGAGTAGTCTTGTCATAGCTTATAATTCTTTGTTTTTACTTTTTGTATCCATTTGTTGTTTTAAATAGTATATTTAACAGTTTTACAGGGTACAAATTGTCTGTATTTAATGTTTATTGTCTTTATTTAGAATTAAAGGTTGATCTGTAATACCAATAAACAGTTATTTTTTAAAATGTATAATCGTTGATTGATAAGTTGCTTTTGACGCGGTGAAGATCTTTTCTTCGTGGAATACATTTCTAGATACACTTGTTTTAATTAAGTCTTTCCACTTTTCTGTAGAAAGACTTATTGTTTTTCTTCTGATTTTTTTTTCTTCCGCCAAATTTTGTTCTTGCGATAAATGTTTGTTTCGCAAAATGACGCTTAGATATTTCTCATATGGTATCATATAGTTTATGCGCTTTTAAATTTTACCCTGCTAAGGCAAATCATTTTCTTTGTAAGAGTTATCTCCCTATTCACTGTTTATCTTGTGTGTGCATCTCCTTCGTAACAAAAAAAGATAGCGACAAAATTCCTTTTACAAATTGTTCGATACATCCTCAGGAATTTTTGGCTAATTTGAATCGAAGCGGTTCGATGATATTTTATAGGAGTTATCTACCCCTACACAATAAATTTGTCGGTATGTGTTTTCAACTCATCAACCGTTAACCGTATAAGTCTGGCATATTTTTATTTGAGGCCCCTATGTCCTAACTTAGCAAATGAGGTCAAGGTCAAAGGTCAAGGTCAAGTTCTCAATTGTGACTTTTATTTGTTTTTGCATTTTCTCAGACACTTTGAAAGATACATATAAAAGAACAAGTGCTACATGTCTGCTTTATTGTAATGAAGATATGCTACATTTAGTCTTATACAATTTAATGGCATCTTATAGGAGTTAGTGCCCCTGAAATGTCTTGATATGAGGTTATTTGAATATAACTTCAACTAACTTCAGTACAAAGCCATTTGACCTTGTACAAAGGTTAAGTGACATATGACCTTGAAAAATGACTACCGGAAGTTACCTTGAGAAAACCAGAAATAGCCTTTTTTGCAATTTTTTTTATATAAAAGTACTCAGAATCCATATATGTTGCCATATAGATACATAAACTGATAACTGAAGACTAAAAATGACTTCCAATAAACCGGAAGTGGCCATTTATCTCCCATTCTACATGCAAAAGTATATAAAAACTATATATTTTGGGGATCAGTGTGAAAGAAGCTATCATATGAGACCGGAAGTGACATTCATTTCACCGGAAATAGCATATTATCTCCCTTGTTTCACTCAAAATTATAATTACTTTATTTATAGCATCAGTAAGAAGAAACTATGTTATCAAAATTTCTTTGATGTGGAAACTTTCAATTGTTCTTTGAACAATTGGTTTTTAATTATGCATTGCTTTTTTGTTGACATATGAATTTGTAAGTAAAAGATTCATCTAGTATTCCATCTTATTTATCATGTGATAATCTGTAATCATTCATATTTTGCTATTGTTTGTCCATATTTAGTGTTGATTGTTGAATTTCAACATTCCGAAGAATTATTTAAACACTGTCTACTTTCATGGTAATTAAAAGCTTATCAACATATTCATACCAAGATTAGGTGAGAAAATATTTTTATATCAAAATTAATTTCATAAATATATTTATCTGTTTATTTCAATAAACAATGGATTTGTATGTACTAATTTCTGTAAGTCAATAAAACCAATGTAAAGGTTATAAGAACAGTAAGTAAACATTTTAGCTTGTTTGATAATAATGTGTCATAACAGTAACCTTTATAAGCTTTAAGTGCAAAATCGGACTACTAACACAAAGGTTCCTGGTTCGATTCCCGTTTGGGATGAAAATTTCATGAACTTAATTTTCGGCTCTCCCTCGACCCCATTTGCGAGTATGGTCTTGAGGATACGATGATAGTCCGTCGGAAGGGGACGATAAATGGCTGACCAGTGTTAAGAGAGAGCCTTATCTCTTGCACGTTAAAGACACCCCTGTAGATTTCGAAAAAGAGTAGACTAATGCCGCTACAGGGCAGAACGCGCACCCGCAACGTGGAAAGGGATTAATATAAGTTGCAAAACGTGTTTCCCAATCCACTATAAATAAATATGTTTAAACTATAAGTGCAAATCATGTAATGTAAAACGAAAAATTTCAATTTTTTGGATACACAATACCCAATTCGTCCTCAATTATCTCAGCACTCAATAATTCAAATGATTATACTAAATAAATCATAAAAAGTTATGAATGGATCAAACTAACTTTATTTCGCAACAGGAGTCATTGCTATGAATAAACACTTAATAGTAGCGTTTAATTCAACCTGTAATGATTTCGAAACCAAGTATCAGATTAATAGATGAGGATAAACATCAAATTAAAGAATATATTTTTTATCTTAAATAAAATGGATGTAGTGGATAAACATTGGAGAAAAAGATCAAAACGATAATCGAACTCATAAGTCAATAACAAACAGACTATACTATAGAAAATTAACGACCAAACGACTCATTAAAAATCAACAAAAATAGCAAGTTTTTAAAATTTATTTCATTTATCTTTATATACAGTTTTGACACGGTACGATGTTGTCTGTTACTTTGACACATGCCGTCACTATTTATTGACTTTAATCGCAGTAATTTTATACATAAACTATTACTAAAGTTCAATCTCTGAAATACATTTGAGTCTTTTCACAATGTATTAAATTTGGCATCATTTTTAGGTACAAGTGTTCTAATTTTCCGTAAACAATAATGTAAGTCCACGCTGCACACTTATAAATATTGTCCAACATATCTACTTAATTCAGTCGTCATTGTATTGATAACGTTCAATTTTCCAAAAGCAGAAAAATGTTAAACATAGTACTCTTGATAGTTTAAGAAAAGTTTATTCACCTATAAAAAATGATCTTCATGCATCTGACAAGATGAATAAAAAGCTGACTTAAAGCTCGGTCTTAATGATGCCGTTGTGTGATATGTTGATTGTGAATTGAAGGATACCCCTTCTGACGAGGATTGCGAAACGGGAAATAATAAATCGCTTCCGAACGAATGCATGACTACCGGAAGTTGCTTTTTTGTCATTCCAAATGTAGATAAAGGTGACTGACTAATCAATTGATTATGATGTTGATTCTGTGGATTTGTATGCATTAACGATCCTTTTACATAGTATGGGCAGAATCCAGTTTGCGATAATGTCATTGGTACATATTCATAACTATTTCGGGTGCAGAATTCATAAGATGGACAATCAGCAGCTTTTACAGAAGATTTTCTTGCTGTTCGTCTTGTATTACGACGCCTGTAATCTCCTTTTGCAAAATCTTCTAAACATACTGAGCGAATAGACCAATAGTTGCCTTTGCCTTTATCGGACCTGCTAATTTTAACGAAGCACTCGTTAATGGAAAGATTATGCCGTATGCTGTTTCTCCATGCTTTTTCATTGTTATTGTAGAAGGGGAAAGTATCCATAATGTATTGATATATGTCATTAAGTAACATTTTCTTGTTTGGTGTACTCAGTATTGCCCTGGAAATCAAAGCTACGTAAGAGTGCGTTGGCTGCTCATTAGTATCACTGTAAGATAACCCATTCGCAATTGATCTGTCAAATGATAACCAAACCTACAAAACAAGAACGAAATATTAGAAAAATTAAAATAATACTAGTAGTTAAATTTTACAAAATAATGAACAAATGTGCCTTAAACATAAACTGAAATAATTGAAACAAAATAGAACTAAGTTTGTTGCATCGCTTTATTGATTAATTAGACATGCATATATTCTTTATGTTTGTTTTTTTAATTAACGAAAATAGTTATTTCCGTCGTTAGCTACATCATAAAATTTCACTCCAAATTTAAAGCTTTTTTCATTAATTGACACAACATACCTGCGCAACAGATTCATCACTGTCACTGTAGCTGCTTTCACTTTCACTTGTACAAAGAGACGGTGTCCAAACTTCAGTACTCTCGCTTGAGAAAGAATATCGTTTGACTCTTTCTGTGTCTTCCTTGTTCAAATGACGGATGCTAAATTGAGAATAATTCATGACTCCTATGTTGAGAGGAACGATCTTGCTGAGAGAAAAATACAGAATGACTTATACTGTTTTTCGTTCAGAATATATACCATACAAACCTGTTGTTTTCACAGTTTTAATTTATGTGATCTGAGTATAATGTCAGTGTTTACTAGTTAGTAGGTCATATTGTTGAATAATATTTCCGTATTGACAAGTATGTTGACAGTACACAACTTATTTGTATTTGTTTGCAAACAAGACAATTTAAACATCACATTACTATTACGTAGTGTATCTGAACAGAAAACATCTATCACGAAAAACAGACAATACCGTGAACAAATCAAAAGGAGAATAAATAGTCAACAAAATACTACACCAAAATCTTTTAGTGAATGGCTATTATTTATTTTGAATTTATTGAACCATAAAACTAATTTTTGACTCTTCACATTGAATAATCCGCGAAGCGGATTATGTAAAATGTGAAGAGTCAAAAATTAGTTTTATGGTTCAATAAAATCAAAATAAATTATTGCCATTCATTATAAATAAATTTCTATCAAAAATAAGGCTAAAAAAACTGTTTATATTATTTATATTAACAATGGCAACGTACACACATGTTAGCGTATGAATACATAACGTCAGAGTGGGCGTGTCGCCATCAAAATTGACAACATTGAAAATAAAACTAATATTTTAACCAATCAGAAGACAGTAAAAACACCAAATTTATTTATAAGATTATAAAACACGAATCCTATCTCAAAAACTTGGAATATTTGAATTACGAGTGACAACTGTAGTGTTGCCCACCACAAGGAAAGTTACAATCTGTAATACCATAAACAAGTTAGGGAGGATAGAATTTTTTAATACTTTGTTAAAATGAAGATTTTATCATGCTTTTTCCAAAAAAATATTATATAAAGTATGGGTCACCGGACTTTTTTCACGCTATTGGTTGGGGCAAAGTTGTCAGAATTTGTAAAGATAATGCATGGAAATCAAATTTTGTGTGATAAAGAGAAAACTACATGATATAATTTTTAGTTATAATTAGAGATGATAGCTCTAATAACATGATTTTAAATATTAATAATAAGAAGAAATGAGTTCACATAACTCGTTTTCTTGCTACAGATTAAAGAAGGTAAATTCACAACACTTTCTATATTATAAAATTTCCTTTATCTGTGTTTTCTTCCTTTATTTGGCAAAGTTGAACAAAAATAAAACACAAATAAGGTGTTTTTGAAAAATTACAGCCGTAATTATGATAAAACACACATTTGTTTTATATTTACATTAAAAGTCTAACACATAAATTACATACTACTCTCAAAATTTGCGCATTTTATCAAAATCTAGCCCAACGTTATCTGCTACTTCAAAATCAATAATGAAGAAAAACACCCGCATTTCCTGAAGTTAGTAAACTTTAAGCGAAAAATTTATGTTTAAAAGTCAAACACAGACATAAAAAAAAATACGACAAAAAAGCGAAAAAAAAGAAAGCAATAACTAACAAAACACTTTAAGATATAAAGAACAACAATAACCTTTATAAGAAAAAAAATACAGAATTGATTATATTATTTTATTTTCAAGATGTATACCAGGCAAAACTGTTAGCCTAGTAAACGAGCTGTTTGTTTCACAGTTCTTAGTTACGTGATCTGATTCAAATAGGATTGTTGTTCAGTTAACGGGTCAAACAGTTAAATAACATTTATAAAATGTATTGACTGTTAGCAGTGAAACTACTTGATAATACTTATTTAATTAAAAAAAACAAATAGTATTGATAATAAAATATCCATCAAGAGCACGAAAAGAAAGAAACAATTGGTATAGACCGTACCATATAGAGTTCTTCTAGAATCACATGTTGTACGCATTAGCATTATTCCATACGCTTTCATATATGTATTAACATTTTCAAGGATTCATGCGGCCATTAGAACCGGATTATTTCCCAGGAGATAACAATAGAGTCCGTGTTGAATATAAGTTTCACTTGTCTACTAATGCGAAGCGGGCTTGGTAAATAAGTAATTCCGACGGTAAATGTGGCTATGAGATTTTCAACTATAAGTGCAAAGTGCAAAAATGTTCAAAAAATTAACTCAAAATTTTAAATTGCCTTGAAACTTTGTTCTGTCATTTTGGACCCTAAAAGTGCCATATACTGTGAAACACAAAATATGTATCTGTATTTGAGCCCTTGTTGGGCCATAAAGGTAGAATGGCAGGTTAAATTGAAACGCTGCCTTAATTAATAGCCCAAAGAATTTGGGCCACTTAATTTCAGATGACAGCTTATAGAATAAGTTTACAGCGATGATGACATTTACTACAAACTCCCGTTGAAGTTCACGTGCCACTCGTAATTTAAGACCAGCTGAGTTCAATAGGTTAGTCATTTTAACACTAAATATATGTACGCCTCCTGCCAAGTATAAAAGAAATGTTCAATATATTATTTTTTTTTAAATATTACTATAACAGTTATCTACACTTATATGGCAAAGTTGAAAATGATTGATTCTTACATCAGTAATATTTCGTATTTGTTATATATAATTTTGATAATGCAATGATTCGCGTATTGTTCTATATATGAATAAACAATTTTACACATTAATTGCATATTTGTCTCCAAATTTGCAGATTTATGCACAGACCTAGACCGATTGCATTGCTTTTGTACATTTCAAGATAGCGGTATACAGTGAATATACCTTAATGGCTTACCAACTGGCAAAACTCCTTGTCTGTCGCAAAGGACCATATGATATTGATAATGAAATTTTATGTTGTTCACTTGTTATCACCTCATCCTTCATATCGCCATCAAGCATGAATGTTTTTTAAGTAATTTACCAATCGGTCAGTATTGGTATTTGCACTGCATATTTCATAGAAATGTTTATTACGAAATACATAACAAAATATGAATAGGTCAAAACAATTTTATTCATTCAAACAAAATTCCTGAAATACATTTTTTTGTTTATGATTACCTTGACCATTAGAAATGTTTATTCATATTTTCAATTTTGAGTTTTTTTTATAGTTGGATGTCTAATCAACTTGTACTTAATATATCCATCAAATATGCCAACAAAATTTAATAGATTCTTAGGATGGGATTTCCCGTATTGAATTTTGCTCGGAGCTCAGTATTTTTGTAATTTTACTTTTACATTCATCAAAGAAAATCTGTACCAAATTCACAACAAGTTATGAATGGGTCAAAATAATATCTTGTTATTAAATTAAATTTCATAAATATAGTTTCTTGTTTATGATCACCTGGATTCAATAAACAATGTGTTTGTAAGATGTGTTATCAGTTAGTCAACGTAAAGGTCATCAGGACAGTAAGTAAACGTTTTAGCTACGGAAATAAGAATGTGCAATAACAGTAACCTGTTTTAGCTTTTAAGATCAAACTCATGGATTGTTTGGCAATATTAATCACAATGAACAGTCAAAAGTTTATTATTTGCTATAATTGTTAACAACTCAATATCATTTTGTAGTTGACAATAACAAATTGGTTACATACTAGTATGCAATCATTTATAAAGATAATTTTTGTTGAAATTTATTTTTCTGATATTGATTACCTTTTATTAAACTTGTTATCCTTATCGAATAGGTCTGATTAAAGGTTTGGTTGGCTTTCCCAAAAAGTCTGCCGAAAGATAATTTAAAGGGCATGTAAATTACTTACATATTTTATTGTATCAAAGTGATCGTAAACAGAAAAATATATTTATGGAAGGCATGGTTTTGAACCCATTCATATTCTATTATGAACTTTATAGGAAAACAAATATGAATTGTTCAGTGCTAAAACTATTATGGACAGATTGGTAATTGTCTTCTAAGATATATTCATTATTGATGGAGAACTGTAGTTTACGTTGATAAGACAGCAAACGAAAAACACATATTTTAGTTGTTTGGAATGCATTGGTTATTCATAAGTTGATGATATATATTTATTAGGTATTCTTAATCTCAATAAGTATAAAATAAATTTAAGATTCAAATAATTCAAGAAATACTGTGTGGAATAAAATCGGCCGCATGCGGTATGAGTTTTCCTCATTATTGAAGGTTGCACGGTCACCTACGGTTGATTACACCTTCCTTGTTTAAACAAATAAGATATATCATAGGGAATCAATCCACATCTCCTATATACCGCCGGCATTTGTACTATTGGGAAGTAGGTGCTCTTCTGGTCACATAAGAACAACAGTTCCTCTAAAATTAATGGAATTAAAATGAACGAGAAGCACATATAATTATAGGGTCATGACGTACCTGGCAATCGTAATCAACAATCAAGGCAACTGTAGTATACCGCTGTTACGAATTGACCATTGGTCAACTTTTGTTCAGGACTTGCAACCTTAGTTCCGTAAAAGTTACACTCAAACTGACACTTGAAAAATACAGCTGGTATATATAACTTAAAAACGAGAAAATCGAACAGATCATACTTTCGTTGACTAATAAACACCCAGCACTGCTACTGACCAAGTTAAACCAAAAGGTCCAAAGCATAAAAGATGCGTCTATGGCAATGTGTTTTGCATAATTCCTTTCCAGTTATCACTAGTTTATCAACCTTAGGTTGTTCGTTTATACCATAATTTGTGAGGTGACTCATCTTTATCTGTGACCTTTCCCCTCTTTTTATTGTGCTATATATTTTGCTTCCATTTTATGCTTTTGATGACGTTAATTTAAGTACTCTTTTTTTTTATTTTCGAACAAACTACTTTGAATAACAGATAAATACAACTTGTGCTGTCAGCTGTCAACATATTTTCTATTCAACAATATTACCCGTTAATTAAAAACAATGCCATTTGAATCAGATCACGTGACTCAGAGCTGTGAAAAATAACAGAATTTTCTGGTATATGTTCTGTAACGCAAGCAGTATAAGTCATTCTGCAATCTTCTCTCAACAAGATTGCTCAACTAAATTTAGAAATTATGAATAATTCAAATTTAAACATTTATTATTGGAACAGAGGAGAAGCAGAAAGAGTCAACCGATATTCTTTCTCAAGCGAGGATGATGAATTGTTGACACCGTCTTTATGTACAAGTGAAAGTGAAAGTAACCACAGTGACAGTAATGAATCTATTGCACAGGTATGTTGTCTTATTTAATAACAATACAGTTAAATTATGGAGAGGAATCTTATGATTTATATAAGAATGAAAATATTCATTTTCTTAGTTCAACAACAGTATATATAAAAAGCGAATAAATATTTGTGTATCAATATTCAATGAAAATGTATTCCATAATAAGCAAAGCAACAGCTCAGTTTTATGTGTTGAAAATTTTGATAACGATACTTACTAATATCATCATTATTTTTTAATATTTATCCCTTTCTCTTTATTTCCTAATATATCTTTTATTTCATTTTCTATAATATTTCTTATTATTTTTGCAGGTTCAGTTCTCGTTAGGCAGATCTATCAAGAATATATTATGTACAAGTATTACCAACAAGAAGCCATCGCACTCGTACATCGCTATGATTTCAATGGCAATACTGAGTAAACCAAACAAGAAAATGTTACTCAATGATATATATCAGTACATAATGGATAATTTTTCCTTCTACAATAACAAAGAAAAAGCATGGAGAAACAGCATACGACATAATCTTTCTCTAAACGAGTGTTTCGTGAAATGTGGTAAGTCCGATAACGGAAAAGGCAATTATTGGTCTATTCACATAACATGTACGGAAGATTTTGCAAAAGGAGATTTCAGACGTCGAAATGCTAGGCGAAAAGCAAGAAAAAGTTCTGTTAAAACTGTTGATCGCTCATCTTATCAATTCTACACACGAAATAATAATGGATATGTACCTATGACATCATCGCCAATTGCATTCTATCCTAACTTAATGACAGGATCCTTTATGCATACAAAACCTCACAACTCACCTCAAATTACTCAGTCTACATTCGGAATGACAAGGACGCAATTTCCAGCAACCGTACAGTCATTCGGAAGCGATTCACTATTTCCGGTTTCGCAATCGTTATTAAGAGGGCAATCATTCATTACACCATCCACATACTGTACATCGTCATCATTCAAACCGAGCTCGAATTCAGCTTTTTATTCATCTTGTCAGATACAGAAAGAGTTTTCTGCTTGGTGATTTAAACTTGCCCCTCATTACCAAGTGTGGGTTAAAGAATTAGCTGCTTTTGAATAATTGAACATTATCAATGAAGTGTTTGGCTGAACTTAGTGAATATACTAGACACTTTGTATACGTCAGCAGTGTTGACTAACATTATCGTTTTGACGAACTAAGGACTATTTGATTTGAAATGATACCTGAAAACTGTACCGTGAAAGGACTTAAATATACGTGAGATATTAGACTAAAGTGACAGTTTATGTATAGAATTCTTGAATTTGTAGTCAATAAGTAGTATTGCCATTTTGCTGTTATCAAGACTGACACTCTGGTACTTGACACCGATCTTACAACTGTATATAAAATTATTAAAAATAATTTCTAATATTTGAATTTTTGCTCGGTTTATTTTTGTTTCTTCTGAGTCTTTCCTTGTTTTTTTAGGTCATTGCATTATCAGTTCCTTGTCGACTCATGAGTTTAGTTATTCCTTTCGTATCTTTTGGCTCTCTTTTGATGCCCATGCACTGCATCTGATCTTAATTAAATTAACTTCAATTAACTCATTAATAGTTTGCCCTTATTTATAAAAATTAGGATCATTTAAAAGTGCAATTTAAAATGTTACTGTTTAGAGTTTACATGGAGAGGTGATTTCAAAAATACATACATTTATTTCGTGTACTGATATAAGTAGTTATGAATAGATTTTTGGGGCGGGGGGAATTTTATTTATTTATAGCTTTTAATGATTAAAAAAAGATTTCTACAAATGATTGAAAGATACGTCTATTGTGAACCAATTTATAATTGTCTATAACACAATTATGTATTTTCTGATGAAATAATAAAAGACAGCATTCATTTTTATCTTAAAAGCTGCTAAGGTTACTGTCATTACACATTATTATTTATGAAGCATACAGGTTCACACATTGTCGTTGTAACCTTTTCTTTGTCTATATAAACTAACTGATAACATACTATTACATTGCTTACAGTAATAAGGTGATAATAATCGGAAAAATATATTTATGACATTAAGTTTTATAGACAAATATTATCTTGACCAATTCCTAGCTTGTTATGAATTTTACAGATAACATTTCCTTAAAAAGTTCGGTGCTTAATATTGATTTGAAACTGCCTATTAGTTCTTTGATAAATTTTACAAATAAAAACAAATATAGATGTGGTATGTTTGCAAATAAGACATCTAGTCAAACGATACTAAATTATACAGACATTAACATTGCATACATACAGTTAACTCTCGTTGTCTCGAACTCGGTTGACTCGAAATTTCGGATGAGTCGAAGTTTTCACGTGGTCCCGAACTTTATTCCATACAAAAGTATGTAATTCGACTCCTGATGAGTCGAAATTGGATGAGTCGAAATTTCGGTTGAGTCGAACTAAATCTACAGTCCCAAGGTTAACAAAAGCATTCAAAATTCATTTTTAATCTCGAACTAATACACATATGTCAAAACATGACCTCCAGGATTTAAATGGATTGGAGAGTTAATCTGACAATACACGTGTAATTAAATTTCCAGTCATTGACCACTGTATTGATTGATGACATGCTATTTCCATGAGTGTTTACCTAAGATTATCTTTTATAGAATTTTGATGAATAATTAGTGATACATTGTTAATGTTCATGAAAAAGTATTTAAAATGTTTACAAAACAATTAATTTGTGATTTACACTAATGAGCTTGGGTGTGTATAAAGTGAGGATTATGGCTTCCGTTGATGATCACCTAAAAAACTACTCAAACGGCGTCTTTGATCTTGTTATATTTTTTTTTTTAAAGAAAGAGTGAGATAAAACAAAATGAATAGAAATCAAAATTTTCTTAAATCTTTTGTATCCGAGAATAAACAAATTTGTCAGCTATAACCGACCTCAATAACGAAACTATTGATTGGAATTTAAACTCTTGGAAAAGCCATAGGATTCGTTTTTAATTGAAACAATTGAATAAGTAAAAATAATGCCATTATAATAATAAAAGACTGTGACATACAAATACATCGATCTGATACTAGAATATCGATCCCCTTGCCATATTCACCCGGATTTATTTTAGCTTTAACAAGCTAAGCAAGAGTTGTGTCCCTTAGATTGTCGAACTTCCGGTGTTCGTTTGAGTCGAACTACGTGTATCTCGAAATATTTCTCTGGGCCGGCTGACTTCGACATAACGAGAGTCGACTGTATTTAGATTTAGCAGACACTAATATTTATCTTACCTCCCTATAGATTTATGGGGATATGATTGGTTAACGGACTACACGTGGTGACTATATATATTTGGTAAAGGGTGCCCTAAACGATACATTGTAAGTTACCATATAAGGCAAGCAACCATATGGGATAAGTAAGAAGTAACTTCCATTTCAAAACAACCAAGAAATCTCAATGGTTGCAACAGACGAAAAAACTGATAACGAATGATTGCAATACATTCATAAAATAGATTTAAAGCTAACTCGTTGTTTTTGTTGTTTTTTTTCTTTTTATATAGACAAATAGAAGTCATTTCTTAAACATGTTAAAAATAAGTATTGAAGACTTAATAAATAAGGCCGTGTTCACACCAAACGCCATGTAAAGTAAACTTGTTTACAATTAGTTTAATGCACTGGACATTGGTTTCACATAAAATTTGTTCACATCTATACACCTTGTTTAATTACCTGTACATAAGATTTGTTCACACTTGTAAACTCTATGTCATTTTAATGTTCATTACGTAGAACCGAATGCAAAGTTTTCGGACAACTTTTCTAGCAGTAAGGGAACGACCATTTGACTTCAAATCGGGGAGGGGGGGGGGGGGGGAGTATTGATGGAAATATTCTGAACCCCAATTGGATAAAAAAAAAAAGGTCCTACAGATGATACAAAAATATTCTTTATCAAGAGTTTCCCCATACATTAAAGTATTAAATGTTGAAAAACAAATTGATTACCAGCATCGAAAAAAACCTGGAATAAAACGTTTGCGCGGAAAAATTTCTGGCTCAGATAAATTAAGAAAATACCCCGCCCCCCCCCCCCCCCTTTTTAAGTTAAGTGGTTGCTTCTTTATGAAAGCCATTTTGAGGATTTGCAGTAGTTTAAAAATAGTAAAGATGTCTCGATTAAGCATTAGAAAACGTAGGCTGCAGCAGCGTGCTTACAGGCGAAGAATATATATTTTTATTCTCATAACGCAAATGCATTACATCGGTATAGAGATTGAAGGAGAAAAAGGAATGATATATTAGGGATCACTATTTGCCTATCTTTTCTGTTTGTTTCAAATGGTATTTCTTCTCCAAGGAGTATTTGGCAAGTTTTTTTTTCAGTTTTAAGGGTAATTTAACGGATCCAAGAGACATGTACTAGACAAACAATACATTTACCTCACACTTTTTAAGTAATGCATTTATGAGTGAATCGTTGTTTTAGTAAAGAACAGTGGCAAGCATTTCTGTGCAAGTCAAGTCGATTCGGAAATACTTTAATTTTTAAATGACTTATGTGTTCGGTAATGATGCTGCTTTGAGTCTTGATAAGGGCTTAATAAAGCTACGTTAAGTTTAAAAACAAAAACAAATAAATATATCAAGTTTAGACAAATATTTCTGTAAAGAACTTTATTAATAATTGTTATAAATATCAATTTTATTCAAAAATTGTTTCTCCCTTAAATATACACGGTGAAACTAATGCTTTAAATGCCTAGTTTTGTGTACACTTAATCTACACAAGGCCTACATCGAGTATCGACTGCATGTAGATAAAACATGTTTTACACTACATGTAAACATTGAATTTTATCAATGGGAACGTAATTTTGTTTAGTTTACGTGTGAGTTACACTTACACAACACCGAGTTTAGGTCAATGTGAACACGGCCTTTGATCGGCCAAAAGTATAAATACCACATGCAAAGACAGTCAATAACATAATTACACGGTGTGCTAGTGACCTAATACGATATATATGAGGGCTTCGCTCACACACCACATGAAATTTACTGGTCCCATATATATCGTCATATATATCGTATTAGGTCACTAGCACACCGTGAAATTTATCTTACCGACTATCTTTACATGGGGTATTTTGACTAACGGCATATTAAAGTGAGTAAGTCTTCAATACTTAGTACTAAGATCCTACTTCCATTTTTATACATAGAAAACAAATGCCAACAATAACAACTTTTTAGCTTAAAATTTGTTTTATGAATTTATTTCAATCGTTCATTATATGTATCAATTTCCTCGACTGTTGAATCCTTTCAGATTTCTTTTTTTTATTGTGAAAGGGAAGTAACTCCGTTATGTGAACAATTACAACTTGTTAGCTTTAATTATGTTTTGTGAACTTATTTCAATCTTTCATTATCAATTTCTTCGTCTGTTAATTTCTTTCACATTTTCCCTCAACACCGTGTTGTTTTTAAAAAGGGTTGTGGCATCTTTTTTTTTTTGAAAGGGAGGTAACTCCTTACTTACACCATATGGTAACTAACCATGTATGGTAACTAGTCCTATATTTTTTAAGACACCCTATATCAAAAATACATAGTCACCACTTCGAGTGCTTTAACCAAGCATATCTATATTAATCTGTAGGAAGTAAAAGGAGGGACGAAAGATACCAAAGGGACAGTCAAACTTATAAATCTAAAAAAACTGACAACGCCATGGCTAAAAATGAAAAAGACAAACAAACACCAGCACACGTGACAAAACATTGAAAACTAAAGAATAAACAACCCGAACCCCACCAAAAACTAGGGATGATCTCAGGTGCTCCGGAAGGGTAAGCAGATCTTGCTCCACATGTGCCACCCGTCGTGTTGCTTATGTGATAACAAATCCGGTAAATAGTCTAATTCGGTAGGTCACATTCATGAAAGGGAAGGGAATTGTAGTTACGACGTAAGGAACATATCCGATATCATTTGTGAAACGGTTATTCCATAACGGTCAACCAACTCGTGATGGCGTCCGTAAAATTTACGAAGGAATGATTTCAACTACACCCTTTGGAACTCTTGGTTTAATAGCTTCCTTAAGCTTGTGAGCAGCAACCCTCTATCAAGAAAATCATGATAGGAAATGCAAGCACGGGAATATCGTATCAATTGGGAGATATATACCTCGTATGCAGGTGCTGCTGGAATGTTGCTACTTAGAAATGGAAAGTTCACAATTGGAAAGCTGAAATCATCTCTTTTGTCGTAAAGTTTTGTTTTCAACCGACCATCATTGTCAATTTATATAAATATAAGTCAAGATATGAGGCCGACTTAACTGTATCTGTAATTTTGACTATAAAGTTCATAATAAAATATGAATGGATTCAACACAATATTTTTCATTCAAACAACATTCCATAAATATATTTTTCTGTTTACGATCATCTTGATATACAATTAACAATGTAAGTAATTTGCAAGCCCTATTAATGAAAATGACCTTTCGACAAATACTAGGTTTTTGGGGGTAATGAATAGGCGCACACTAAAAAGTAATGATTTAATGTTACTCTTAACTGATATTACTTGGCAGTGACCGACCAACGGCAGTATTTTATAAGTACATTAAACCATAGAGAAAGTGAGATGGCAATTTCTTAACTTGCTTGGTTTGTCAATAATTTTGTGGAAAATATAAAAATGTGTTATGAATCAAACTATTGTGTTTTGCATTAGGAAAAACAAGTCCCGTGACCCTTACTTTTTTTCTGAAAGCACTTGAAATAAGCTACCTTCTGATATATTTGTTTTTTGAATTCAGTAGTTTGGGTTTTGGTCTTTCCCACAAATTTGTGTTTTTCGTGTATCATCTATACAAAATTTGAAAATTTGAAGAAGAAAAAAACATGATATAAACTAAGCTTTTGTAAATTATCGAAACGTTCTATCGATATGAATGCAGACCTCTATCTAATTCAATAGATCTCAAAAGTAAATTGATTTTCAATATATAGCTGTATATAAAATATCTAAAGATTGTCCACCTATGTGGTTCAATTAATGTCTTTTTAAATTATACAGTTTTAAGTCCAATTTAAACCTGGTTAATCCTTGAAATGTTCGTACATTCAGGTGTTTGAATTTGTCTGAGACAACAGACTATCGTTTACACCACTAAGTAGGCTAAGTAGGGTTTTTTCTTTGAAGAGCTCTAGTTTTATTGGTATAAAAGAGGACTTATTAACAAGGATTAACGCTTCGGATTTTCAACGTTAAAACTGTCTATCTTCTATATAGTAGTTCCAAAAGGTTCAATAAGTACAATGAACTATCTAAGGACCTTTAGTAATTTTATTCTCACTGAGTGTATATACTATTATTAAACCCTACAACATAAATAACAATAATGAATACGCATTACATAGACAACACATAACAACATAAAACAAAATTATAGACAAAGGGGAATAAATCAAATATATTACAATGCTATTACTTCTCTATAATATATTCAAATGAAATGCACATATAAAGTCTCATAATCATGAACTATAAAGTATTACAAGTAAGCACTTCCGATCTCAATTTAAATCTTCCGACATATTCATTTAAATGCAGTACATTGCAGTTTCCAGTGAAATTACATAAACACTATACAGTTACAAAAAAGAGAAGACAATCACAAACTCAAACATGCAACACATTCATTGCCATATATGTGGTATATGGGTCATGCATGGAACCGTCTACTAGAAATCTATAGTATAGCCAATTATATATCATAACCTGAATTAAACAAATATAACATTCATAAATCCACTGACTTGGACATTATTCTTGAATTAATCAAAACACACTGCACTCTATAAAATGTCTATCTTAGTATCAGATCTCTGTAATAGTTTACTTTCGATTATATAGAAAACTATGAAGTTTATATACTGTTTAAAAAGATTTATACTATTTGACGTTTACCAATTTTACTAATAAAGGTTTATGTTTTAATATATATGTTATTATTTTAATCACATCCTCTGCATACTATCATTCAACTCATTCGTTCATTTTTTTAATTTATTATGTTAAAACATCACTATATTAGTTATTGTTAGAAAATAGAATATAATTGACCTGTAGAAATGAATAATGAATTCCAACAGAAGTATGAAATATGTATATTATATCCAATATCAAATATTGTCTAAGTAAAACAGGTAAGTAACAATACTGTCACTAGAAAATTACAGCCGATTTTATTGAGTGTGTAGCTAAAGGTAATATATTTGGTTCGCTTGCTTGCTAGGTGAACACTGAAGTCATTTTTATGTTAGGTAAACTACTTTTCTTAGGAATAGACTTGTCCGACAGATAACCAATATATCTGTCTGTAGGACAGAAAATTGAATGAGGTGCAGTAGATGAAAATGACTGAGGGTCAATACAGGAAAGTATTAAACAGAATACTAAAGATTGAAAAACATAGCTGTATCAAATATACTAAGCAAAGTTACTAAATATATGACTTAAACTATATAAACTAATACTTATAATATTTTATTACCAATCAAATATAACTCGGGCACATCTAAAAGAGGACGAAAGATACCAGAGGGACAGTCATAGTCATAGATAGAAAATAAACTGACAACACCATGGCTAAGAAAAAAGAAGGACAAACAGACAAATAATAGAACACCACAAACAACTTAGAAAACTAAAGACAAGGCAACACGAACCCAACCAAACACTAGGGGAATTTAGGTGCTCTGGAAGGGTAAGCAGATTCTGCTCCAAATGTGGCACCCGTCGTGTTGCTCACGTTATAACAAACCCGTAAAATATTCTAATTCGGTAGGTCATATTCGTGAAAAGGGAGGGAAATTTTTAGTTACGACATAAGGAATAAATCCAATATCATCGGTGAAACGGTTATTAGATAAGGGCAAATAAGACACAACATTAAATTGAATCCAACCAAGTTAAACCCAAATTATGGAAATTGAGGAATATTGTTAGCAAATATTTCTAAAATTGTGTCACGATTGTGTTTTTGTGTTTGTAATTTGTTTTTTGTAATGCACAAGTGTATGTGTCCATCACTGTGTAACATTCACTGTGAAGAAGATTTCCATTTAAAGCTATCTTTGCAAAAGCTTTGTTTAATCTAAGCGGTTATTGTAAGTTTCATTTTTAACTACGCATTGAAAGCAAATCAAGGTGCCTTTTGTGTAAAGCTGTAAGAATTTTACGCTGTATCTCAAATAAGCTAAAAAAATACGGAAGGCTGTAATTACTTATCTATGTCAATGTTTATGCAAATAAAATCAATAAATTGAAATCAATCATATTAAGAAGTTGTATTCTTTGAAAAAATGCAATATGGCACAAGTCATATCTCATACCCTTTGACACTGAAACACTACTGATATCAAAATAAGATGTGGTATGATTGCCATGAGACAACTCTTAGTCAAAGACCAAATTACGCAACTATCAACCAAGATCAAACGACGTAAAAGTAAGACTCTATAGGTCACTCTATGGCCTTCACGTCAATCTTTTAAATTGTTGTTCAATACCACTCATTCAAATATTAATGAAGGTGTTACAAAGTAGTGAAATACAAATCAACACCAATTTGTGGCATTTAAATGTCACTGGACTTTCTCCAAATGTCAGCATATGTCATGAATTTAAAGACATCACCATTATTATGACTTACAGTTTGTCATCAGTCACATAATATTAAAAGTATGAACTTGTAATCACTCTGGATTCACAATGACACACTTGTAAAACATGTTGACGTAATAACTAGACCTTAAGGTGGGCTTAGTTGTTCAACGCCACGTTCTTATTTAGCCTATAGTAACTCAATGATCGGAATGACTCTCTTGAACACGTAAAACTGTCTGGTTAAATATCAAAAACAGATTAATTCTTTTATAAAAATAGTGCAAATTTTTGCACTTCTTCAGCAAAGATCAGCATGCAAGGCCCTCTATCCAAGCACTTTTTTTAACATCACTTAAATGTGTTTAACATCTGAACTTTAAATTTTCCGTTTTTGTATATATTAAAATTATTAGGAAAATAAGGGTCGTAATTATCATGATTATCTCAGGCAAGATAAGTTTTACATTGTAATAGGATTATCTTGGACAAAAAGCTCCTGACGTGTTAATACCTCCCTGATTTGTTGATTTGAGTATTTCAGTGGCCAACATATTCACGGGTGTCATTCGGTTTAACGAGAGAAATGATCGTGAAAGAATATCTAACGGCGGTCAAGTATTGAGAGGCTATCGTGAAAGTTCTGGTAATGGATCGTGAAAGACATTTAATCGAGAAGACATATGGAAGGTCAATATATATTCTAATTTAATTAATTACACAGACAAATTTACGACAAAATAAAACTGTCTGTCAAAATGGTTTACCATTATGATCAGTGTGTGAGAATATCCAGTTTTAAAAGTACATAGTTATTACAAAACAACAAAAGGCAGATTGCTTCTCGACATTTCAATGACATTAAAAATGTAAACAAACATGATTTTTTTCACAATTTCGACTAGGAAAACTACTTTAATACGAATAAGGGCATTCTAATTGAATTAATCAAATGGTTCTCATAGTTATTTTGTATAAATATAATCTGAAACTTGGTAAAAAAAAGAACTATTTACACAAAAATTGATTTTTCGGATCGTCAAAGATCACGATTTTGAAAGGCACTATCTTTATTAGAACAAGTTTAGACTCATTAAGGTTTATAATATGAAATGTCAAAAATGCCTTTTGTCTACATAAGACACATCAGTGGAAATCGAATCAAACTAGTTAACCCCAAAATTAATAACAAAGTTGAGGAGTCACTGTTTTATAATCAAACATTGCGAAAAGTTGTATCCAAATTGTTTTTACTATAAGCTTTTTTTGGTAATACACAACTTTATGCATATGATAATGTGTCCATTTCTGTATAACCTTTTCCTCTTTTGAAAGCAAATTCATTTTAATTTTGTGTAAAGCTATTAAAGTTTTAACAAGTTTATCTAGATTGAGTCAAGAATACGATAGGCTTAAATTTCTTATCTATGTCAATGATTATGCACAGAAAATCAAGTATACTTAAAACGAATCATATTAAAAAGTTGTCTTCATAGAATAAAGAAAAAATAGTTAAAGATACGAGACTTCATCACTTCAACGTTTAATAAAAATCTTGAAAACCATCAAACAGTAAGTCATATGTTGTACCCTTTAACACTGAAACAAAGAAAATAAAAAAGATGTGATATGATTGCAAATGAGACAACTATCAACCAAGATCAAACGACGTAAAAGTAAGAAACTATAGGTCACCATATGGCCTTCGTGCTAATGTTTTAAATTATTGTTCAATACTACTCGTCAACATATTGTTGAAGGTGTAATGAAGTGATGACGTACAAATCAACAGTAATTTGAGACATTTTAATGTCACTTGACTTTCGCAAAATGTCAGCGGCTGCCATTATAAAATGAACATAAGTAGTGACTAATTGTAGACATATCCATACGCAGTCGGTAGTAACTTTCATGATCGAAATGGGTATCTCGTACACGTAAATACTGTTTCGTTTAATTTCACAAGCAGTTTAATTCTGTTATAAAAATAGTACAATTTTAGCACTTCTCCTCCAAGTATCCGTTATCCAGACCCTCTGTTGACTCAATCCCGTTATTTTTTATAACCACTGAAATGTTTCCCTATGTAATTCTATGTACATGTATAGTATGAGAAGTATGAAGGTCGTATTCTCTGAATTAGTTTCACATTGTATTAGACTTGGCTTAGCCATAAAGCTCCGTTTGTATTTATACCTCCTTGATTTGTTGATTTGAGGATTCCTGTAGCAAATGAATCCCGAAAACGCTTTAACGTACAAAATTAAGAAAATGTTAATTTCAAATAAGAATTGTTAATCTATACCATTGCATCTTTAGCATAAACCTTTGTTGCAGCTTATTTCCCACACTATTTCGTTTATGAATTAATAGTGATTCAATAAGTATCCACGCATATCAAAACCTAATCTCTAAAGAAGTATTGAAATCCATTTTTTTTTAAACAATATAAAACTGGGGCCTTGTGGATGGACTTTGTTCACTGTTTAAGGCCGTACGGTGAACTATACATGTATAAAGTAAAATCACAAAAATACTGAACTCCGACGAAAATTCAAGTCCCTAATCAAATGTAAATTTCTGTGTAAGTTGGTATTTTGTGGAGAGCGGTCTAAATAGCTATTATACCACATCTTTTTTTATTATTTGTAATTGATATCTCCTTCATAAATGTCATACAATTGATAGGCAATTACAAATCAATTCTAAAGCATCGGCTATTTCATAAAAATATCATCTAAAATTCATAACAAACTAGAACGGGTCAAAATATGTTTTTCTATAAAACTAAATTTCATAAATATGTTTTCAAGCTTATTATCACCTTAGTACAGTAAGCAATTTAATAACACGAACTATCATCAGTAATTTTATACAGCCAAAGTTAAGGTTACAATGAAAATTAATAAACATGTATTCCTGATGATTATGTGTTATAACAGTAACCTTTTCAGCTTTTAAATTCGAATTAGGGCTGTCTTTCATTATTTCTGAGAGATAAAACCTACAAAATACCTTCTTTTTTTCAATCACAAAAATCAATAAATGAATCATACCAAAAAATTCCAACCAATTTATTTATGTTTATTTTCATGCCCACATAGCAGTACACAATAAAAGTGTATGCACTTTTGAATTCACCGCTCCATATGAACACTAAACAGTAACGTTTTAATTGCACCTTTAAATGAACCTAAGATTGATAAATAAGGGCAAATTATAAATGAGCTAATGAAAGTAATTTTAAATAAGACCAGAAACAGGTCGTGGACATCCATCGAGAGCCCGATAATATCACAAAAATAGCAATACACATAAGTTGATACTCATAAAAAAAACCTGATATTGCCCTGGGATAAAACCCAAAAGAAATCAAAATAAAAAGCAGCAAAATTCAAATGTTATAAATTGTTTTTATTAATTTCATATACAGTTGTAGAAACGGTGCCAAGTACCAGAGTATCTGTCCCGATATCAACTAAATGTCAAAACTACTTATTGACCTCAAACTCAAGAATTATATACATTAACTGTTACTATAGAGTAATCTCTCAAGTACAATTGAGTTCTTTAACGGTGCAGTTGTGCAGGTAACGTTTCAAACCTAATAGACCTTATTTCGTCAAAACGATCATGCAAGTCTACGCTGCTGACGTACACAAATTGTCTAGTATCTTTACTACGTTCAGACAAACACTGCATTGATAATTTTCAATTATTCAAAAGCAACAATTTTTTAAACTCACATTTGGTAATATGAGATAAATTAAAATCACCACGCAGTAATTTTTTTCTGTATCTGACAAGATAAATAAAAAGCTGAATTCGAGCTCGGTTTAAATGATGACGACGTTCAGTATGTGGACGGTGCAATGAATGATTGCCCTCCTGATAACGACTGCGAAACCGGAAATATGGAATCGCTTCCGAACGAATGCATGGTTGCAGGAAATTGCGTTCTTGTCATTCCGAATGTAGATACAGTTGACTGAGTAATTTGATATGAGTTGTGAGGTTTTTTATGCATAAATGATCCTTTCATTGAGTATGGATAGAATCCAATTGGCGATGATGTCATAGGAACATATCCGTTATTACTTCGTGTGTAGAATTGATTAGATGAGCCATCGACAGTTTTTACAGAACTTTTTCTTGCTCTTCGCCTAGCATTTCGACGCCTGAAGTCTCCTTTTGCAAAATCCTCAATACATGCTTTGTGAATAGACCAATAGTTGCCTTTGCCGTTATCAGATCGTCCATTTTTCACGAAACATTCGTTGAGAGAAAGATTATGTCGTATGCTGTTCCTCCATGCCTTTTCTTTGTTATTGTAGAAGGGAAAATTATCAATTATGTATTGATATATATCATTGAGTACTAGTTTCTTGTTTGGTTTACTCAGTATTGCCATTGAAATCATAGCGATGTACGAGTGTGATGGCTTCTTGTTGGTAATACTTGAAGGTAAAATATTCTTGATTGATCTGTCAAAACATAACTGAACCTACAAAAATAAACGGAAATGTTATAGAAAAAAAAAATATATAAGAAATAGACATAAAGGGATCGCTATTTAAAAATAATGATGATATTAATTAGTATCATCATCAATATTGACATTTTGCAACAAATAAAATTTAGCTGTTGGTTTTCGTATTCTTGAATACATGCATATATACATAAACTTCTTCGCCCTTTATTTATGCTAATTTGGTATTTAAGAAAATAAATAGTTTTATTCCTTTGATATCACATCAAGTGCCTCTTCAAATTTAAATATATTTTCATATAACAATATAACATATATATATATACCTGTGCAATAGATTCATTACTGTCACTGAGGCTACTTTCACTTTCACTTGTACAAAGAGAAGGCGTCCACAATTCATCACCTTCGCTTGAGAAAGAATCTCGTTTGACTCTTTCTGTATCACCTCTAGTCAAATAATAACTGCTTAAATGTGAATTATTCATGATTCCTAAATTTGTTGTAGCAATCGTGTTGGGAAAAGATCAAAGAATGACTTAGACTGTTTGCGTTACAGAATATATACCAGGCAAACTTGTTATTTTTCACAGTTTTGAGGCACGTGATCTAATTCAAATGGCATTGTTTTTGAATTAACGGGTCATATTGTTGAATAAAAAATATGTTGACAGTTGAGAGTACAAATTGTACTTATAATTATCAAAAATATTTTGTTCGATTATATTAATTCATATAATACCAAAAGTACGTCATCAAAAACACAAAACGGAAGAAGAATATGTAAGATAGAAAAAAACGGGGGGGGGAAAAAGACTCAGAAAATAAATGAGCCACCTCACAAATAGTGGGCTAAACGAACGACCTAATTTTGGCGAACTTGCATTAGCTTTAAAGTAATTATGCAGATTATATGTACATTGCCAGACACATCTTTTATGCTTTGGACCTTTTATCTTGACTGGGTAAGCAGCAATACTGGATGATTATTAGTCAGCTAGAGTATTATCCGCCTAATATCTCGTGTTTCAGTAATATGTTCCGGCTGTATTTTTCTGAGTCAGTTTTAGTGTTATTATTACAGATTTAAGGTTACCTTAATAAAAGTTTACCTTTTGACAATTTTGTAATTTCTTTTTTTGTTTATTACTGTCAAACGTTTAATATTACTTTCCTTCTAAAGATGTATGGATGATTGTTTCTGATGGATTTATTCAAGGACACATGATGTGGATATCAACACCATATCATTCGCTTTTATACCCAGGGTTTCCGCTGGCGGTCGAATTTGCGAAAAAATAATAATTGTGGCGATAAAAATTCGTCATTTGAGAAAGAATTTGGCGAAAGAAATATATATATCAATTTATTTCCTCCATCTTGTTTATTTACTTTTTTTCGAGTTTATCGGACTTTACCCGATCAGACAATACTCGGAATTCACCTTGACCTCATTAGGATTTGGACAGAAAATCAATAATCAGCTGATTGCATTTTATAGCTATCGACAACAAAGGACTAATTATTAAATGTGTTGATTGAATTGCTTGACAAAATGGCTTCTGCTAAATGTCACATACAGAATTTATTTACCACTTTGCAACGCACGTGTTTGAAGGAAACTTTTGACGTCTTCTCTCCTTTTAAAGATAGTTTAGAAAAGAAAGCTGTTGTTGTGAAACAATGTTCAAAAGCAAAAAAAAATCCAATTTAAAACTTTAATATAGGTTATTGAGTAGGGAGACTACTTTAAAGTCGTTTGAGTGACACACGTGTTTCAAAAAAAAGTTTTACGTCTCAACCTTTTCATTTAAAATGGTCAAGAAAAGAAAACTGTCTTTATGAAAAAATCTATCCAAAAGGTTGGGAACAACCCCTAGAAGAATGAGAGTAACCCTTCAATGTAATGACTACACATGAAATGAGAGATCAATTTCATGTGATAAAAGCTTTTGTCTTGTTGTACAAACCACTTCTTAGTACAAAAGGGCACATCAGTATTTTTCTTTTAAAGAAACTTTCCCTACGAACTATACTGATGTTATATAATCAAAACATATCCATTAATTTTGTTATATTCCAGGACTGCTATCTTCTTTATTATTAAAAGTATAGTGGCACCCTCATTTAGAAAAGCTGTTTAAAATACAATGAATATTTTTTAAGTTAAAAAAAATTCTGTTGTTTTAAAGTAAAAAAAATAATGTTTGGTGTTTATTCATTAAAATGTAGACTCTAAAATAAGTTTAAGAGAACAATCATAGACACAATGTGGCAAAATAATCTTATTTAAGAGAGAGGGGGGGGGGTGTAGAAAAAAAGGTAAATTTTAAACGAAAAATAGTTTTGTTACTTGGCGAAAAAAATAATAAAGTGGCGAAAAATATATTGTTTTGGCGAAAGAGGTGGCGAAAAAAATAATTGACCCAGGGGAAACCCTGTTTATACCTCATACTCATTTACATTTAGAAGATACTAAAATCATCAACTAATGTAAATCATCGACTTATAAAAAATAATAACTTAGCGGGTTTGTGGTGATGTCTGATACCATCCGTTAAAATCTATAACCTGTATTTGGTATGGAATTAACTTACCAACTGATATAGGCCCTCCATTATTGTATAAATAGGTGTTACTCGTTTGTTGTCTTATCAACCGAAACTAAAGTTCTCTGTCAAATATGAATATATATATTAAGAGGCAATTACAATTATATCCATATTAGTATTTGTACTGATTAATTCATAGCAAATTTCACTATCAAATTCATAATAAAATATGAATGGGTCCAAAGCAATGCTTTTTCATTTAAACAACATTCATAAATATATTTTTCTGTTTAAGATCATTTTTATACAATAAACAATGTAAGTAATTTGCAAGACCTTTAGATGTAAATTACCTTTCGACAAATATTAGGAATTATTTCATATCGGTTGAGAATAAGATTCTCTTATTGGATTAAAAGGGGTCACATGACATTCATTATTCTTCAGTAATAAATTCCATCGGTCATTAACAGAAAAAAACGGACCAGAAAACCGGTCGTTAACGAACTTTTACATGATAATGAACGGTGGGGCGTGGTTTTCGTCTGATAATGACCGTTGGGGCGTGGTTTTCGTCTGACAATGACCGTTGGGGCGTGATTTCTCTGTTAATGACCGGTGGGGCGTGGTTTCTCTGTTTAAAGAAATGTACTTTTTATAACACATGTTTCTGTTTTTAATATTATATTCAAATTGTTGAATTGTTTATTATATGTTTACGTTAATTATAAAACTGAAGATAACTTGATTAAGTATTTGTATACTGAAAAATTGCATTAAAATAAATGGCAGTATTACTACGACTGGTCTTCACTCTTTGCCATAGAAATCGTACAACTACTCGAGTTTGCTGTAGGCATTTTGAATTTATGAGAATTTTCCAAAACATGGTTTCTCAATGAAATAAACATAATACTTCTTGAAAACTGGTCATTATCGTGATACATGGACTGCCCGTAGGACAGTGGTATTGACTTCGAAAGCGATAATGACGTCGCCTTCGGCTCAGTCATTATCACTATCTTAGTCAATACCACTGTCCTGTGGGCAGTCCATATATCACGATAATGACCAATTTTTCAAGAACTATTATATAATTAATAGGCTCATGAATAGGGGCACTCTTAAATTACTGAGTTGATGTTCCTCTGAACTAATATTACATGCAGTTAACGGCCAAAGACAGTATAACTTAAGTGATATCAAAAGGTGAATAAAATCAAATAGATAGTTAGATGGCAATGTTTTAACTTAGTTTGTCAATAATTTTGGTGAATTTGTTTTTTTGATACTTGCAGACGAAATAACGTGTCGTGTACGCAATACTAAATCAATTCTGTATTGTGATTTTATCATACTTCTTTGTCCTGGTAAAAATGGTGCATTCGGCTATCATATATCGTGAAAAGCAGAAAACAATCGATAAAGATCTGTAAAGAAAATTGCAAATATCAAGAGAAGAATGTAATTCGTTTGTTAAACTTTTCATTTATTAGGACTAATGTGATTGAAGTACAGAATATATTTTTAAATAAATTTTAAAATGTTGCCTTATAAGGGTACGTAACTTAGATAATGTAACTTTTAAAAGGAATGTGTTATAAATTAAACAATTGTGTTTTGTAGCTAGACAAACGAGTTCTATGACCCCTAATTTTGTTTCTATCTTCTTAAAGCACTTTAAAAAAAGCTATCCTCTGTTTTTTGTTTGTTTTCTTTTTAATTTTGTCCTTTGTTTTTGTTAATTTTCACAAATTTGTGTTTTTCGTGCAGCATCTTTACAAAATCTGAAATTTTGAATTGTCTTTAGCTCGACAAAAACAATCGTAATCCATACTTTTGTAAGCTATAAGATACGTTTTAATATATTAGTAAAAGTTCTATCCATATAAATGCAGACCTCTTTCTCTTTCAATTGAACTCGAAAGTAAACGAAGAGTTGACATATAGCTGTATAATTTTTTTTTTTTAAATTGTCAACCTTATTGTTATTTTTTTTTACTTGAAAACAGGAAAGTTTTATGTCCTATCTACACCTGGCTTATCGATGTTTCAAGTAGAAAAAATAATTTTGTAGTCGCACGCTTTCTTTGAATTTAAATTGCATTATGGGTAATATTGGATGATGTATATAAAATGTGAAAGGTGTATGGTGCAAAGGTGTAACGTTTAATTGCACAGGGTGTATGGTGTAATGTTTTTTGATGCGTGGTGAATGGTGTAAATGTGTATGGTGTTAGTAAGAAGTTTACACACTACAAGGACTGTAAAACCATAGGCGAAGTTCACCTTATATTTTATCTACATAAGACACATCAGTTCAAATCGAATCAAACCATTTCAACCCAAAATTTTAAATAATAAAGTGTTGAGGAGTCACTGTTTTATAATGATCTATAATCAAACATTGCGAAAAATTGTATCAAAATGTTGCTTTTTTTGTTTGCTATAAGCACTTTTTGGTAATACACAACTTTATGCAAATGTGTATGTGTCCATTTCTGTATAAACTTTTGCTCTGAATAAATATGTGCGGTAAATAGTAAATTTTTTTTCAATCTACGCCTTGAAAGCAAATTCATATTCATTTTGTATGAAGCTATTAAAGGTTTAGCAAGTTTATCTAAAATGAGCCAAGAATACGATAGGCTTTAATTACTAATCTGTGTCAATGATTATGCACAGAAAATCAATTACTTAAAACGAATCATATTAAAAAGTTGGCTTCATAGAATAAAGAGAAAATAGTAAAAGACGTTTAATAAAATATCTTGAAAACCATCAAACAATAAGTCATAAGTTGTACCCTTTAACACTGAAACAAAAAAGATAAAAAAAAGATGTGATATGATTGTAAACGAGACAACTATCAACCAAGACCAAATGACGTAAAAGTAAGAAACTATAGGTCACTCTATGGCCTTCGTGTTAAATTTTTTTAAATTATTGTTCAATACTACTCGTCAACATATTGTTGAAGGTGTTATGAAGTGATGAAATACAAATCAACAGTAATTTGAGGCATTTGAATGTCACTTGAATTTCTCAAAATGTCAGCGTCTGCCATCTATATATAGACTTCATCATTATTATGACTTACATGTGTTATCAGTCACTTATGATTAAGAATATAAGTATTTATTACTTTGGGTTCATTATGACACCACTTATTGAAAAAAGTGACGTTATAAAATGAATATAAGTAGTGAATATTTGTAGATTGTCCTCACGCAGTCTGTAGTAACTTTCATAATCGAAATGAGTATCTCGTACGCGTAAATACTGTTTCGTTTAATTTCACAAGCAGTTTAATTCTGTTATAAAAATAGTGCAATTTTAGCACTTCTCTTCCAAGTATCAAGACCCTCTGTTGCCACAAGCCCATTATTTTTCATAACCACTGAAATGTTTACCCTAAATATTTATATGTGTATGTATATTATGAGAAGTATAAAAGAGGGACGAAAGATACCAAAGGGACAGTCAAACTCATAAATCCAAAACAAACTGACAACGCCATGACTAAAAATGAAAAAGACAAACAGAAAAACAATAGTACACACGACACAACATAGAAAACTAAAGAATAAACAACACGAACCCCACCAAAAACTAGGGGTGATCTCAGGTGCTCCGGAAGGGTAAGCAGATCCTGCTCCACATGTGGCACCCGTCGTGTTGCTTATGTGATTACAAATCCGGTAAATTGTCTAATTCGGTAGGTCATATTCATGAAAGGGAAGGGGATTGTAGTTACGACGTAAGGAACATATCCGATATCATTTGTGAAACGGTTATTCCATAACGGTCAACCAACTCGTGATGGCGTCCGTAAAATTTACGAAGGGATGATTTCAACTTCACCATTTGGAACTCTTGGTTTAATAGCTTCCTTGTTAGCAGCAAACCTCTATCAAGAAAATCATGATAGGAAATGCAAGCACGGGAATATCGTATCAATTGGGAGATATATACCCCGTATGCAGGTGCTGCTGGAATGTTGCTACTTAGAAATGGAAAGTTCACAATTGGAAAGCTGAAATCATCTCTTTTGTCGTAAAGTTTTGTTTTCAACCGACCCTCATTGTCAATTTCTAGATGTAAGTCAAGATATGAAGCCGACTTAACTGTATCTGTAGTATCCTTTATCTCTAGTTCGATTGGATAGATATAAGGGTCGTATTCTCTGAAGAATGATTAGTTTCACATTGTATTAGACTTGGCCTGGCCATAAAGCTCCGTTAGTATTTATACCTCCCTGATTTGTCGATTTGAGCATTCCTGTAGCAAATGAATCCCGAAAACGCTTTAACGTACAAAATTAAGAAAGTGTTAATTTCAATTAAGAATTGTGAAACTATACTATTGCATCTTTAACAAAAACTTTTCTTGCAGCTAATTTCCCGCACTATTTCGTTTATGAATTAATTGTGACTCCATAAGTATCCACGCATATCAAAACCTAATCTCTAAAGCAGCATTGAAATAAAAAAAATTAAAAGCAATATAAAACTGGGGCCTCGTGGATGGGTTTTTTTCCATTGTTGAAGGCCGTACGGTGAACTATACATGTATAAAGTTAAATCACAAAAATACTAAACTCCGACTAAAAATCAAGTCCCTAATCAAATGTAAATTTCTGTGTAATTTGATGTTTTGTGGAGAGCGGTCTCAATAGCTATTATACCCCATCCTCTCTTTTATTTGTACTTGATATCTCCTGCATAAATGTCATACAATTGATAGGCAATTACAAATCAATTCTAAAGCATCGGCTATTTCATAGAAATATCATCTAAATTAAAAAATAAAAACAAGCAAGAGCCGGTCAAAATATATTTTTCTATAAAACAAAATTTCATAAATATATTTTCAAGCTTATTATTACCCTAGTACAGTTAGCATTTTAATAAAATTAACTATTATCAGTAAGTTTATACAGCCAAAGTAAAGGTTACTATGAAAAGTTATAAACATGTATGTCTGATGATAATGTGTGATAACAGTAACCTTTTCAGCTTTAAAATTAAAATTAGGGCCGTTTTTGATTATTTCATGAGAAATAAAACCTACAAAATACTTTCAATCACAAAAATCAATAAATGAATCACACCACAAATTTCAACCAATTTATTTATGTTTATTTTCATGCCTTCATAGCTGTACACAATAAAAGTGTATGCACTTTTGAATTCACTGCTCCATGTGAACACTTAACAGTAACGTTTTAATTGCACCTTCAAATGATCCTAAGATTGATAAATAAGGGCAAATTATAAATGAGCTAATACAAGTAATTTTAAATAAGATCAGAAGTAGGTCGTGGACATCAAACGAGAGCCCAAAAATATCAAGAAAATAACAATGCCCATAAGTTGATAAAACAAAAATGATATTGCCCTGGGAAAAAACAACCAAAAATTCAAATGTTATAAATTGTTTTTACAAATTTTATATACAGCTGTCGAAACGGTGCCAAGTACCAGAGTATCTGTCCTGATATCAGCTAAATGTCAATACTACTTATTGACCTCAAACTCAAGAATTCTATACATAACTGTAACTATAGTCTAATCACTCAAGTACAATTGCGTCCTTTCACGATGCAGTTTTGCAGGTATCATTCCAAAACAAATAGTCTTTAGTTCGTCAAAACAATTATGTTAGTCTACGCTGCTGACGTATACAAATTGTCTAGTATCTTCACTACGCTCAATCAAACACTTACTTAGTAAATGATAATTTTCAATTATTCAAAAGCAGCAAAATCTTAAACTCACACTTGGTAATGTGAGATGAGTTTAAATCACCAAGCAGAAAACTCTTTCTGTATCGGACAAGATGAATAAAAAGCTGAATTCGAGCTCGATTTGTATGATGACAACGTACAGTATGTGGATGGTTTAATGAATGATTGCCCTCCTGATAATGATTGCGAAACGGGAAATAGTGAATCGCTTCCGAATGACTGCATGTTTGATGGAAATTGCGTTCTTGACATTTCGAATGCAGAAACAGGAGACTGAGTAATTTGGTGTGAGTAGTGAGGTTTTGTATGCATAAGGGGTCCTTTCATTGAGTATGGATAGAATCCAATTGGCGATGATGTCATAGGTACATATCCATTATTATTTCGTGTGTAGAATTGATTAGATGAGCCATCGACAGTTTTTATAGAACTTTTTCTTGCTCTTCGCCTTGCATTTCGACGCCTGAAGTCTCCTTTCGCAAAATCCTCAATACATGCTAAGTGAATAGACCAATAGTTGCCTTTGCCTTTATCGGACCTGCCATTTTTCACGAAACATTCGTTGAGAGAAAGATTATGCCGTATACTGTTCCTCCATGCTTTTTCTTTATTATTGTAGAAGGGAAAATTATCCATTATGTATTGATATATATCATTAAGTAATAGTTTCTTGTTCGGTTTACTCAGTATTGCCATTGAAATCATAGCGATGTACGATTGTGATGGCTTGTCGTTGGTAATACTTAATATGTTCTTGATTGATCTGTCTAACGATAACTGAACCTACAGAAATAAACAGAAATGTTATAGAAAATAAACCAAACAAAAAATATATAAGAAATAAAATGAAAGAGATCGATATTTAAAAATAATGATGATTATAATTAGCATCATTATCAATGTTGACATTTTGCAACAAATACAACTGAGCTGTTGGTTTGCTTATTGTTGAAAACATGTATATATACATAAACTTCTTCGCCCTTTATTTTTGCTAATCATTTATCTAAGAAAAATATCTTCATTCTTTAAATATAGCAAAAGATTCCTCTACCAATTATAAGATATTTTCATTTAATAATATCAAATACCTGTGCAATAGATTCATCACTGTCACTGTGGTTACTTTCACTTTCACTTGTACATAGAGACGGTGTCCACAATTCATCACCTTCGCTTGAGAAAGAATCTCGTTTGACTCTTTCTGTATCCCCTCTTGTCAAATAATAAATGGGTAAATGTGAATTATTCATGATTCCTAAATTTATTGGAGCAATCTTGTTGAGTGAAGATTACAGAATGACTTAGACTGTTTGCGTTACAGAATATATACCAGACAAACCTGTTATTTTTCACAGTTCTGAGTCACGTGATCTGATTCAAATGGCATTGTTTTTAAATTAACGGGTCATATTGTTGAATAAAAATATGTTGACAGTTGGCAGTACAAATTGTATTCATTATTATCAAAAATATTTTGTTTGAAATTATTAATATACTAGATAATACCAAAAGTAACGCCATCAAGAGCGAAAAATATGAAGACATAAAAAGGGAAATAAACGACAAACAAAAACATGAGTCACCCCACAACATGTGGACTAAATTTGACAAACTAGTGATATCTATAGGCTAAGTAGTAATCTTGAATGTTTTAGAAATGCTCTAGATTTATTGGTACAAAAAAGACTCATTAAGGTGTATGTTTTGAAAAGTCCAAACTACCTTTCTACATGAGACACATAAGTTAAAATCGAATCAAACCCCAAGTTGATAACGAAGTTGAGAAGTATTATAAGCAAACTTTGTAAACAGTTTTGTCAAAATTGAGTGTGTGTTTGTAAGTTTTTTTTGTTATACATAACTTTATGAAAATGTGTATGTGTCATTGAGTATAACCTTCAACTCTGAATTAAATTTCAATTTATAGCTGGAGGCCTCGGTGGCCAAGTGGTCTAAATGGTTACTAATCAAAATCCATTCAACATGGGAGTTGTTGGTTCGAACCTCGCTCGTATGGGTGCACTCGACTCAAATCTTATTTTGGGTTTCCCTATCGAAGATCGGTAGTTTTCTTTGGGTTCAATGGCTTTTTCCACTAATAAAATCTGGTCGGCACGAAATAGCCCAAATGTTGTGCTAAAAAATGGCGCTAAAACACCAACAATCAATCCATCTAAAACTTTGGTTTTGCATAACCTTTTTTAAATCTGTGCAGATAATAGAAAGTTTTATTTTTAACTGCACATTAAAAGCAAATTCATGGGCATTTTGTGTGAAGCTATTAGAATTTTTACAATGTTTTCTATACATGTAATAGAGTACGATAGACTTGATTTGCTTATATATGCAAATAAATATTGCGCACATAAAACTTATAAATTAAAATGAATCATATTAAAAAGTATTCTTCATAGAAAAATGAGAATACAGTAAAAGATATGGGACTTTGTCACTTTCGACGTTCAATAAAATAATGTATATATATATATACGTTATACTTTTTCTTTTTTCAAATAATACGGCATATTGTGTATCATTTAATAATGAAACAATGAACATTAAAGATGTGATATGATTGCCAATGAGAAAACTTAAAGACAATGCGACTTAAAGGGAAGAAACTATATAACTCTATGGCCTTCATGCTAATTTTTAAATTATTATTCAATACTACTTGTCAACATATTGTTGAAGGTGTTACAAAGTAATGAAGTACAAATCAACAGCAATTTGTGGCTTTTAAATGTCACTTGACTTTCTCAAAATGTCAGCAGGTGTCATATATATAAAATTGAGAATGAAAATGGGGAATGTGCCAAAGAGACAACAACCCGACCATAGAAAAAAACAACAGCAGAAGGTCACCAACAGGTCTTCAATGTAGCGAGAAATTCCCGCACCTGGAGGCGTCCTTTAACTGACCCCTAAACAAATATATACTAGTTCAGTGATAATGAACGCCATACTAATTTCCAAATTGTACACAAGAAACTAAAATTAAAATAATACAAAACTAACAAAGGCAAGAGGCTTCTGACTTGGGACAGGCGCAAAAATGCGGCGGGGTTAAACATGTTTGTGAGATCTCAACCCTCCCCGTATACCTCTAGCCAATGTAGAAAAGTAAACGCATAACAATACGCACATTAAAATTCAGTTCAAGAGAAGTCCGAGTCTGATGTCAGAAGATGTAACAAAAGAAAATAAACAAAATGACAATAATACATAAATAACAACAGACTACTAGCAGTTAACTGACATGCCAGCTCCAGACTTCAATTAAACTGACTGAAAGATTATGATTTCATCATATGAACATCAGGCACAATCCTTCCCGTTAGGGGTTTAGTATCATACCATCATAACATATATGAAAAGAACATAACCCGTGTCATGCCAACAACTGGTTTTTTAATAAATGTGTTTAGTTCCGATGTAAAGACCCTATAAGTGAATCAATATTAACGCCAAAATATGCAATCTTTAATGACCTGACAACAGTCTCGTAACTATATCCCTTCTTAATAGGTCTATTCAAAGGTTTTGTTAGTTTTTGAGGTGAATACTGACACCTTTGTGCTTTATAAAGAATATTTCCATAAAAAATTGGATGTGAAATACCTGAACGTATAAGAAGTCTGCATGTTGAGCTATATTTACGAATGATGTCCTTATACCGATGATAAAATTTAGTAAATGTTTTGACTAGTTTGTGATATCGAAAACCCTGGTGTAATAATTTTTCAGTAATACATAAATTTCTCTCGTTAAAATCTAAAACATTGTTACATACACGAGCGAATCGTACAAGTTGAGATATATAAACACCGTAAGATGGTGACAAGGGAACGTCTCCATCTAAAAATGGATAATTAACGATAGAAAATGAAAAATCATCTCTTTTATCATAAATTTTAGTATTCACCTTTCCGTTAGTGATATAGATATCAAGATCGAGGAAAGGGCAATGGTCATTGTTAGTATTAGCTTTATTTAAAGTAAGTTCAACAGGTTAAATTTCTTTAATATACATACTGAAGTCGTCATTATTGAGAGCCAAAACATCATCCAAATATCTAAAAGTATTATTAAATTTGTTTATCAGATGTTGTTTCGATGGGTCTTTGCTTATTTTTGTCATAAATTGTAACTCATAGCAATACAAACACAGGTCCGCAATAAGTGGTGCACAGTTAGTCCCCATTGGAATTCCGATAATCCTACGATATACGGAATCCCCAAAGCGAACAAAAATGTTATCTAGTAAAAATTAAAGGGCATATATAGTATCAAAGCATGTCCAATTGACATAGTTTTTTTGTTTATTGCTACTAACAAATGACCTAAAACAGTTTGAACATATATATTCACATTCTGACTTTTTAAATGCCCATTTAATTAGGTGTGTGAATTTTTTCTTAATGAGAATGTGAGGCAATGTGGTATACAGGGTAGATATATATATATATAGACTTTATCATTATTGTAACTTACATTTTGTTATAAGGCACATAAGATTAAAAATATGAATGTGTTATTAATCTTGGTTTGTTACGACACCACTTGTATAAAATGTTTTCGTCATTAACAGATTTAACGGTGGACCTAGTTGTCAAACGACACGTCCGTACTCAGCTTGCAGTAGCCCTGATGATCAGAATGAGTATGTTAAACACTAGAATACTGTTTCTATTAATATTACAAACAGCTTAATTTTTTTTCTCAGAAGAACTTTTGCACTTCCCTAATGCAATATTACATTTTCATTAGTTTGTCTATTTGTCTTAAGATTGGTTTGTCCTAGCTGCGGAACCGTAGCTCTTAGGTCCTTATGTTATTTTTTGACTATTTGCGGACCATAGAGCTACGGATTTTTCCTATTTCAAAACGTTCGGAATTGCGACCCAGGTTCAGGTCGCACTTATTTCTCAAAAAAATATTGTTTATAATCCATGCAAAACTTGTCAATATATATAGTTCGTTTCGTTAGATATTTTTCTAGGATATGACGTACCTATTTATGTTTGAATATTCATTTCCTTAACACTATTATCTAATTATATCCATTTGTATACATTCTCCGCCTATTTTATTCGGCCATATTGAATCTCGTAGTGACGTCACAAGAATCAAGAAAAGATAACTCTTATAGGAAAACACGTGTTGGTTTGTTTACGTTGTCTTTTATTTTATTTTCATGACTTTTTGAATGAAAGTACGTTTAATTAAGGTTAACTACTAATGGAAATAATAATTCTGTCAAGCTATTTAAATATTTCGAATGAATTAATGTTGTAAAGTCTTGAAAACACTCGATTCTCGCTTAGAAATAAGTAAACACACCAACACGTGTTTTTCTATAAGAGTTATCTGTTCTTGTTTTTCGTAGGCGTTCCTCACCTCCAACATAGGAGATCGAGGATATTTGAGTTATCTTTTCTTGATTCTCGTGACGTCACTACGAGATTCAATATAGCCGAATAAAATAGGCGGAGAATGTATACAAATGGATATAATTAGATATTCTAATGCAACAACGTTTGTAACGTTCATTTTGATTGGATAACGTCACTTTCTTACATGGCATCAATTGACAATTGATGCTATGGGACGTACGCGCAAGCGCAGACGGCACATGACAGATTTTAAATACATGTTTTAACGTTGTTTTCTGTCAGTTTCATTAGAATGGAGATAACAATATTGTATTTTAAGCTCCGACGGCATCAATTTGGGATTTGATGGTCGCAAATACCCGTTTACTGTCTCCGCTAACGCGTCGCCAGTAAACTTAATTTGCGACCATCAAATCCCCAATTGATGCCGTCGGAGCTTAAAATACAATACAGTTATCTCCTAAATAGTGTTAAGGAAATGAATATTCAAACATAAATAGGTACGTCATATCCTAGAAAAATATCTAACGAAACGAACTATATATATTGACAAGTTTTGCATGGATTATAAACAATATTTTTTTGAGAAATAAGTGCAATCTGAACCTGGGTCGCAATTCCGAACGTTTTGAAATAGGAAAAATCCGTAGCTCTATGGTCCGCAAATAGTCAAAAAATAACATAAGGACCTAAGAGCTACGGTTCCGCAGCTAGGTTTGTCCATGAAGCTAGAGGAAGCATTAGAGCCGCTTTCTTTGAGTGTGTTAGGCAAAGATAATATCTTTGGTTAGCTTGCTTGCTAGCTGAACTGTAATGTCATCAATTGGTAAGGTATATTACCCTCCTTTTGAAGTAGCCTGGTAGTACAGACATATCTATTGGTTTTCTGTCGGACTAGTCTTCTCTTAAAGGAGGATAGGTTACCTTACCTAATAATGACTTTATGGTTCAGCTAGCAAGAGAGCTAACAAAAGATATTACTTTTGCCTACACACTCAATGCAATCGGCTGTAAATGTTTAAAACATTCCGGTGTAGATGAATTGAAAAAATGCATTCAGCGTACAACATTTAGAAAGTGGTAATCTTATTTGATAAATTTCATATCATAACGTCCCATGGTTTCTTCAGAAAAAGTGTTTTTACTGGTAATTACGCATATCGTTTATAAAGAAGTAATTATTCCATAAATATCCACACATATCAACCCTAAACCTCATAAGCGACATCGAAGTACAGATCATTAGAGGCAACATCAGCCTTTCTGGTGACGACTTCAATTAACGTATGGCTGTCTTCGTGAGATAGTTGCATGTGCTGCGGTAAACTATCTAGAACGCTATATAAAAGAGTCAGCGAGGAATATTTTTTCTACATCCGTGTTTACATATATCCAAATAAAAGCAGGCTTTTATTCAAACTACTGCTGCACACTAAGTCTACTGACATATTATAGAAGTGAATAATTGAGCATTTTCCTATATGCGAAATAAAGATTTGGTATAATTCACCTCTCACTTCCTGAGTGACTTTTATCAACATATAGACAACAACAGCTTTATTATGTGGCATTAGAAAAATATCCCTCAGAGCCATTAGATATAGTAAATTGTCTCCCTTATATTATTAAGAACAAGCCTTTTAACATGGAGAATTCGGAACTATCGTACGTCCCATCTAAGACCTGCTTTAAATACCTTATTAATGATGGGGTTCGTGTTGCTTAGTCTTTGGTGTTCTATGTTGTGTCATGTGTACTTTAATTGTTTGTCTGTTTGTCTTTTTATTCTTTAGCCATTGCGTTGTCAGGGTTTTTTTTTACAATCTATGAATCTGACTGTTCCTCTGTTATCTTTCGCGCCTCTTTTATGACTTATTTCAAAAAGGGTATAAATAGCACGTTTTCAATATGCTTAAACAATCACAGATACCACATCTTACTTAAACGTATAATAGGTGAACACTCCAAAGTTTTTAGAAAGCTAATTTAAAAACTTGCGGGTTTATTTTATAGTTATAAGAGCTGATTTACCTTTCAATTTCTGTGCTAGTTCCATTTGCTACAGTTTAGCAATTCCCATTCGGTCAATGTTTTGGGGTTCCACAATGTACTTGTCCGATAGGTTATAATTTTGCAATTTGCTTTTTGTGACGTATAATCACCGGCATAGAATACGACTCATCCCCGTATTGTTACTGGAATAACATCGCAATGCCATTGATGCAGAGGGAACCACTGCACCCTCCGGTGCACCTGAGATTACCCACTGATGATCGTGGTGTTTTGTGTTTTGTGTTATGATTTTTTTTTCTTTGTTATCTTCTTCCTCATTTTAGAACAAACCCGTAGAGTAGTCTCCCTTACAAGTGTACTTGTTAAATAAATAATGGTGTTTGCTAATTTTGTGCAATCTGTGTGTTTTATATTAAGCCACATTGTGTTGACTGTTTTTCTTTCGAGGATGTATTGAATATTTAAGACAACTGGTTATTCTTATAACGTGTCTTGTTACGAACCAAATTCTTACTAGCCTTTATATAGAATAACTCCACTATTAAATTTGCTGTTCTATTTTCTTTGCAATAGAGTATTGTAACCTTTCTTGGTGTTTTGTCTTTCTTTTTGACTTGTGTTTGTTTGTGTTTTTTTGTTTTTGTTTTTGTTTTTATTTCCTTTGTTTGCTTGTTAATGTTTTGTAAGTGATTTGGTTCGTTGTTTTGTTTTTGTTTTTGAAGTACATTTGTAACTGCTTATTTTGTTCAAGGTTGTCAAAAAGCGGTCAATACTAGTGGCCATGGCCGATGTGACATACTAGCACAGGTAATTACTGGTGAATTTAAATTTTGAGTGGCCAATACTACAAGAGTGTACACGCTGAAAAGTCTCGCCTGTTTTACTGGTATTGACATGGACGATGGAAAATAAACGGACATGCTAGCACAGGTAATTACTGGTGAATTGAAATGTTGGGTGGACATTACTACAAGAGTACACGCGCTAAAAAGTCTCCCCTGTTTTACTTATCATAGAATTATTGTTGAAAGTCTATAAATATGAAGGTTTTACCACAAATATCATATAAAATTATTATTATCAATGTTCTATGATAATGAGGTTATGGTCAAATTAACCAGGCAAGACAGACATGTACACCTTACAATCATGCAATACACCAAATATAGTTGTTGCTTATAGTATCTCATAGACAAGTATTTTAAAAACAGACAAAGCACAAAGACTTAAAATATTGACCAATGAACCATGAAATGAGGTCAAGGTCAGATGAAACCTGCCAGACTGACATGAACCATTAACAGTCGTTCCACACCACATATAGTTATTCTACTGATAATAGTATTTTAGAAACGGATGTTGCAGGGAACCCAGATACCAAATATAGTTATCCCATTACTCATAATAAGTAAAAACTTCAAATTACAAAAAAAAGTATAGAAAAAAATCAAGCAGTCACTGAACCATGAAAATGAGGTCAAGGACATTTGACAAATGACAGACGGATACTTCGTAATATGAAGTATCTGCCTACAAGATATGTGTATCCAGGTCTTCTATCTCCTGAAATATACAAATAGCTTACGCCGCCGCCGCCACCGAATAGTGATAACTGTCTCGTATACTGCGTAGCAGGCGAGACAATAAAACCCGTTCCTACCTGGTCAATTACTGTTTAAATGGACAGATAAAGCCACATCATAGAAATTCACGTATACTGCACCAGGAATAGATTACCTTAGTAGAATTAGGAAAAACTTTTAGGAAATTTAAGTCCTCTATACTCTTTAACTTCGAAATTTATTGATTTCAGCGTCACGGATGAGTCTTTTGTATACGAAATGCGCGTCTGACGTACAAAATAATAATACGGGTACATGTATTTTGATGAGGTTTTTTTTTAATTTTCCGCCAAACCGTGTCAACAAGACGTGTCAAAATTTTATTTCATGATGTGTAATATTCATTTTGCGCACCACCATTTCAACTCAATTGAGGAATAACGTTCAATTGGCGAACTCTAACATGAAAGATAGGAAAAACAACAAACCAAAAACAATTACTTATATCTCTTAACACATAGATATGTCTCACCTTTTTGTTATATTGATAGTAAAATACAAATGTTGAAATTAAAGTGACAATACTTCAACAGAGTTATGCAAAATAATAAACGTCAGTAACTATTACATAAGATACGTTAAAATGGAATGAGACAATGCAAATACAACTGCATACCTAATTCAACTGACCTATTCATAAACTAATAGATTTAAACTAAGCAAAAATTTCTATTGAACATGACTGAGAAGGAGGGATCAAATATTCTCGAAAAATGAGATGTGCCGTGCTTTTACAACTGCATGCCTAATATCATTAACCTACCACTAGTGGTTCCCCATAAACTGACCTTATAACAAACTAATACATCGTTAAAGACGCCGCCGCCGAAAACAATTCAATCCAATTCAATATTTTTAAACAGCATACCTATGTATCGCTCAGTAGAAGGATGAAAGATTTGTATAGAGGGTTCGTAATATATCGTCATTATGAGTTTCTTATTAATTTTCATTTTTGAATAATAATTTAAATAACACTACAACTAATAGAAAAATTATTTTATTGCACCTTTATATATATATATTTATTTACAATTATCATTAAAATTTAGCACTATCGTCTCTAAGTTTGTTGATATATACAGCAAAGATTAATAAATACTGTCCGAATATGATATACATGTATACAGACATTTGTTGAAATATGAATGATCTTATATTCAATCAAATCAATATCAACAACAAAAATTCAAATGTTCCTATATGTCCGCGCCATATTATATATTTCTGCCACTTTGTCCACCTTGATTTCCTGAGAAATTCTTTAAAAAACCATTCGACTTCAATCGCTCTTCAATCGCTATTCCAAAAAACGTTCCTATAGTCCATTCTGTGTATTACAGGCAATGCGTTTCTACTTGAATAATTGTTCATTAAATTGCTCCGAGTTCCCTAAAACAATCATTTGTGTCCAACCTGCAGACGACAATACAAAATTGTCTAGTACCGTAATAAAAATTGGTTTCATTGCACATGAAGATGTTCTTCTTTCAAAGAACTTTAAAATTTTAAGTCACACATTGTGAAACGTGGGATACGTTTTTTTCTACCATTCAGAAAACCCTTTCTGTATCTGACACGAAGAATAAAATGCTGGGTTCGTGCTAGGGTTGAATGATGACGACGTACAGTATGTAGATGGTACATTAAATGGTCGTCCCACGGACGCTGACGGTGCGACGGGAAATAATGAATCGCTCACAAACGACTGCATGGCTGCCGGGAAAGGCTTTCTTGACATTCCGAATGTAGATGCAGGAGACGGGAAAATCTGGTATGGGTTGTGCGGGTTTGAATGCATTGGAGATCCTTTCATTGAGTAGGGTTGGAATCCAATTTGTGATGATGTCATAGGAACATATCCCAAATTGTACCGGATGTCGTTTTCATTGGGAGATCCGTTGACAGATTTAACTGTACTTTTTCTTGCTCTTCGTCTTGCTTGTCGGCGCCTAAAATCTCCTTTCGAAAAATCATCGATACATGCTGGATGGATGGACCAATAATTGCCTTTGCCGTTATCGGACCTTCCATTCTTTACAAAGCACTCGTTGAGGGAAAGATTATGTCGTATGCTGTTCCTCCATGCTTTTTCCTTGTTATTGTAGAACGGGAAGTTTTCCATGATGTATTGGTAGATATCATTCAGTAAGATTTTCTTGTCCAGTTTACTGAGTATTGCCATGGATATCATAGCGATGTAGGAGTGAGGTGGCTTCTCATTTGGGTCACTGGAACATAAGCCATTCTTGATTGATCTATCTAATGATAGCAAAACCTGTAAAACAAATAATAAATATTATAGAAAATTAAACAAAACATATGCATCATAAAATAACGAAATAACTATTATTATTAGTAGAAGTATTATTATTATTATTATTATTATTATTATTATTATTATTATTATTATTATTATTATACCAAAGAAAATAAACTTATGTATTGAAATTATAATTTTTAATTGTGTTTTTGTTTATATGTCATATTCATATTTGTTGCTAATATAATTTACAGTACTGATTGTATATATAGCGGTATGTTGTGTTGTTTACTTGTACTTGTGATACTTGTGAATGTTATAAATGAAACACCATAATAATAACACGGAAATTGATCAACAACAAAATAGAAAAAGATAACATTGATCAACAACAAAATAGAAAAAATAAAATATATCAGCAGCAAATAAGAAGTTGTTTTTAAAATTATTTAAAAAGAAAGAAAAAATCAGATGCTGTCTGTTTTATTATTGTGTATTGTTATAAGAGATTGGTTAGCTGGCTAAACTTGGATGCTGTCGAGTGGAGGAATCGATTAATAAGTAAAAAGGATAGCATTATATTTTAATGAAAAGAAGCGATTCACGATTTTTTTTTTTTAAATAAAGTGCAGAACGCATGGCAGCCAGAATTGTTTACTTATTGTTTTATCTCGTCCTAACTGTCTTTATAGAAAGAGTTATAGGAACCAGTTTCTGCTTTCAAAGACCTAAAGTGTTGCAGCAATTGCGATTAAATTGAAGTTTAAACGGTTCTATAATTACTCCAATTAAGACAACACACAACATTATTTTCAAAAAAAACTTTGTTCACAGAAATGCATCATCCCTCGTTTGTCCCTACTTTTGTATTTTTTGTTATACTTTCAATTAAATGTTTTTTGATAAATGCACTTGTTATTGTTGCTTTCATTTAGCTAATGCAAATAATTTGAAGAGAAAATTTGCATGATTAAATATATTGAACTAGGATTTTTTTGCAAATATACACTAGATGCAAAATCCCTAGCGTATTACTAGAGGTAGTCAGTGTGCCTTCTCCAAAATTATCCCCCAAATTAAAGATTTGCATTAATGAGACAACATACCTGTGCAATAGATTCTGCACTGTCGCTGCAACTACTTTCACTTTCACTTGTACATGGAGAGGGTGTCTCGACTAAATCGCCCTCGCTCGATGCAGAATCTCTTTGGACTGTCTCGCTGTCGACTCTGGTCAAATAATCGATGCTGAACTGTGAATTAATCATGATTTCTAATATCCAAAAGGTACAATCCTATTGAAGAAGAAATAAAGAATAACTTGTTATGTTAGCAAATCTGTTTATATACCCGACAACTTGTTGACAGTCCAGTTCACTTGCTGAGTTGTTCACAGTTCGTAGTCACGTGGTTTGGTTTTCAATGCCATTTCTAATGAGATAACGGTTCATATTGTTAAATGACATTTCATTATTCAAATATATTTTGACAGGTGCAAAAATGATTATTGTTATGTTGAAAATAAAGTTTGAACTATAAAATTAAGGAAAACTGACAATTTTATTTATTTCATTTATTTTACAGGTCGAGGAAAAAACTATTTTAGATTAAATAACAATTAAGCAAGGTTTGAAAATATTAATGTTGTTATCTGGAAAAGATTTATTATAGTCAACACGATAAAAATAGTAAAAACTTTTTTTTTTTGTATTCTATAAATATATATTTAGATTATTTACATATTGATACATTTATACCAATATAAAAAAAAAAGATGTGGTATGATTGCCAATGAGACAACTCTCCACAAGAGACCAAAATAACACAGAAATTAACAACTATAGGTCACCGTACGGCCTTCAACAATGAGCAAATACCATGTCCATTTATCAATGTTATGAATCTTATGCAGGGAAATAATGTGAAATACGATTTTTTTTGTATTTAATTTTGATATGAATTATAAAAGAAAATTCAATGAGCGTTATTACAACCGGTACGAAAATATAAAGCATTGCTCACTCCTTAACGTGAAGTCTTGGCCCCAGATGCCAATGGTCTTGAAAGCAAATTACGGGTAAAACGGTTAAACGATAACAATTATATAACGTCTTTAGTAAAACAAAAATAAAGTATAACTAAAAGAGAGACTAATGATACCAATCGGACAACCAAACTCATAAGTCGAAAATAAACTCACATCGCCATGGTTAAAAAAGAAAAATACCAGTTGACTAACAGGGGAAAAAACAGAACACAAAACACAAAAGAAAAAAACTATAGACTTGAGCCATATAGACCCCACCAAAAAGTAGGCGCGAAATAATTACGCTAAACCTTAGAAAATAATATCTACATTCATCTAGATAGCTGTAGTAGTATAGCAAAAATTTAACTGTTATATGACAAATTTATTTTCAGAAGATATTTATAAAACAAGGAGATGTGATATAATTGCCAATGAGACAGCTATCATACAGAGATCAAATGACGTAGATGGTACAAGCTATAGATCACCACACAGCATAGTTTATGTAATTCATTGCATGGGGTGCTGTTGAGATTTGGTACATCTGATAATTAAATTTTCAAAGGTTAATTTGGAACAATCAACACCATTATAAATGAGGAGAAACGTTATGTAACGAGATAAGATGTCATAACGTACACGTGTGACCGGTAAATAAAAGCAAAGAAAAAATCATGTTGAAACTAGCCATTCCCATCCTTAATATTGACTGGCTCTTAAAGAACATCTCTACTCTTCTTTTTTTTTTAAATCATTGTATTTGAAAAGGCACTAAATCACAGAGAACCAAGATGCGTACAAACTATTTATAGAACTTAAACATGTGGGTAAAAGATAATTTGTGTGCTTTGTGCATAACGGTCAGTGGCAAATATATCAAAACAGAAACTACGAAGAAAGGCCATACCCAGACATCAATTGCTTCCTTCCGAATTTGCTCCACAAATAATAACTTTGAGCTCGCCGATTACCACAAACAAAAGCTTAATATCCCCTGAGCCCCTTTATTTCCCCTATGTCCTTTAACTTTGAAATGTTTGCATGTGACTGTATTATTTCTAATCGTGGGTATACAATGTTAGAATTTAATTTATCATCAAAACTACCATACATTAAAAAGATTTACTTTTTCGATCAATTTACTGTTTGCAAACGCAGCGCATTTTAACATATGTGTATAAATCAGCTCGTATGATTACAAGCAATGCGAAAAATTACTCAAGATCACAATGTATTGCAGACTGCAAACGTACTTTCCAGATATAGTGTGTTAAGGAAACACAGCTTTTGTTTTTGCTAAAATGTTCATGTTTTATATTTGTACTTTGCTATGAATTAGTGCCACGACTGTCCGAGCAAGTTCTAAAAAAGACCGTCAGGTAATCCCGGACTTATCTATAATACATGCCAATATTGTAATCTACGTTTTTTTGGATATTTAATGGATAAATCAATTATTGTTTCGTCAACGTCCAGTGGCAAGTATTTCATGCATTTCAGTCCAGATATTGTCGTTACAAGCCAATATCATAGGATTTAAAAGATGGTGTCAAATCAATTTAGAACCATGTATAGTCAACCAAATCCGAATATCCAAAGAAAACGTTTCTTTTCTGTTTCTTACTGAATAATTTGCGGTACGAAAAGAGGGGATTCTCAGTTTTACCCTTAATTGATAGTTTTGCTTCTTTTAAAAACAGTCTTAACATATTATTCCTGAACTATGTTGAGGTCCCTTAAACGCATGGTTGCAGCAATCTCTTATAAACCTGGAATTTTCATAATTTCTCGAACTATGATTTTGTTTTATATATCAATGTCAACGTATATGTGTAATAAAAAAATATTTATTTCTACTAAGATTTCTTAAGTGTAAGATAAAATATCAAAGTCTGGAGAAGCATGTATTCATCTCATAAATATACATTGAAGACGACAGTATTTATATAATTATAATTGGCAAACATACATGTAAACGTGGGTATATATAGTTCAGAATCTTTTTTTTTTGAGTCATAATATTTTAAAAATTTTCGAAGATTTTTACGAATTATCAAGATGCATTTGCTATAACTGCCACATTTTAACACAAAAGCGATCATAGAACGGGTGTTTCAAAATTTTGAAGAATTCACATTAATCTTTCACTAATGATTTGTAGGGAAGTGGTCAAATGTCTTTATCATCTTTTAAAAGATTGATAATTAGCACTTCCGTGTTTCCTTAGCGTATACTTATCGGTCAATTTGTTGTAATTTAATTGTCAACACCAGGACAAGGTGTATGGCAGGTCATTATCAGCTGCGGGGGTCATTATTCAAAAAACGGTGTACTAGTTGTCATTTAAAGCAATTGGAATAACTAAAACTCTTAATGGCAATATATTTAAAATGAATGGAAAATTGAGTCGAATTCAAATTAGTTTACTTTATTTTAAACCTTAAATAGTGTTGTAATTAATTCCGTACGTGCGGGCCTTTTAACATTAGTGGATGAAGCAAACAAACTGTTTTTGGTCTTTGGTTAAGAACACTAGTGCCTTATTTGGAAAACTATAAGGCATGGCATCATACACAACGCTGCAAAAGTATTTTGTAAGGACATTATGATTATGATAAATAATTGTTTTGCATATACAGAAATAATTGATGACTTTTTCTACAGGTCACGTTTTCGTTCATACACCATGTACGCTATCTTGATCTCTAGTGATACATTTTGAAATCTTGGTAAAGGATAATTACAAGTAACTTATACGTAAATCTGTACATTTTCCCTTTAATCCTGCTTCTCATATTTTTGGGTTCACAGACAGAAACAAATCAGCCAAAGACGTTCAATGCAGTAACGTCAAGTCGTTCGTGTCAGTTCTCGCGGCAATGAAATCAATATGTTAACGCGTAAAAGAGTTCTCTTTAAACACTTCATGTAATTTCATATTCTTGAGAGAGAGAAAAACCGCATGTGGTTGAGACTAGATTCCGGTAAAAAGAATAACGACCCTGTAGTTTTTAAACGGACTTGGACAGCTCTAAATAATATTCGTCAGCTCGCCCAGGCGAACTTACTTAATATTCTTTCGGATAACTTTATTATCAAAACAAAAATGCACATTTTATAGCCAACGTAGCATTTCATTAGAATCTTAATTTTGGTTATATCTTTAATACGGATGCCAATTAGAAACCAAGAGAAAACATGATAAACATTTTGTTTTTTCGAAGTAGAGCAGCCAAAACAGACAGTTTAATGGTCAAAGGTGGTTACTTTTTATAGTTTGAAATAATCCAAAGGAGTAGGTCCGGTAAGGACCGATTTTGGCCTCAAATTTCAGGTTCATCTGACGAAAGATTTTGACTACTTTTTAAACTCTAAATGTTCTATTTTATTTGATTCAATTAGTTCATGTGAAAGATTTGAACTGATTTTGTCATTAAAAACGGTCCGATTCAAGCTCAAATATGAAAAATCTACCAAATATGCAAAAAAATGCCACTTTTCAGGTGGTTTTTGTCAAAAATGAAAGTGGCCGCATCCGTGTTTATCCTCAACCTTTATATATGTTATGTATTATCATAAAATACAACTTACATTTTAATATTAAGGATGAACACGAATGCGGCCACTTTCGTTTTACACGAAAACCGTCTAAAATTTAACTAAAATGCTAGAATTGTGAAGATTTCAGTGATTTAGCATGACTTAACGGTGCTTGTACCCGATATATGTGCATTATATTGTCAAAAACAGCCCATATTTATGTAACAGAAGCATTCTACTGTTCAATTAATAAATAAAAGTTTACATTTTAACAATTTTGTAAAACTGCTATATTTTGGGGCCAAAAAGGGGTCTTACCGGACCTACTCCTTTTGTTGTTAGAGCAATGATTTGTATAGTCTAACTTTACAAAACTTGGTTGAGGTCAGAATTTTAAAAAGATTTGAAAGGTTATAATTCAAGTCTACATTTTAGCATTTACTATGCATGAAAAAAAGTTCAATGTTGATTATATTTCCAGTATAAAAATTTTGGCTTATTCTATTCCGTAATATTATGAGACTTGCGAAATCTATATATATATTAAGTATATTTGGGACATTGATTTTTACAAAATCTTATAAATAACTTGCGTTAAGTTTAAGCATAGTGCTGAGTTTTTATTGAAATAACACCAATTATTTGGTACCGTTAGAAAGATAATTATCACAAGACCTGTCAAGAAATGCGATGATTGTCCACGCGCGTAAAAAGGGAATGTCACAATGAAGTCCATTGAGTGGCTCACCGGGACACACACAGCGAATGTATCACCTGTCACTGTGTGGTTAACACCTCAAACGGCAGTTAACGTAAAAATTAGACAAAAGTTGAAATATTAGTGGGTGAACATCGCTGAAATTATTCTACTATGCAAACAAACAAAATAATGTTTTACTCCACAAGATTAACCTCAAATGTATGCTGTGATTCAACGTCGAAATATCATAACAAGAAAAAATTGCTTCAAATGCATACTTGTTAAATTGTTTCATATTTGTCTTTGAGACAGCATTTTTTTTAATGTGATATTGATATTTGCCGCATGACCTTAAACAACCATTCATCATCACCATCATCATCATATTGATGAAACCAATTGTAATTGTTTAAATGATGTTTGGTTACTGTCTTGTTGAAGAATATCCCACACATACTTTATTCATTTATCTCTATTTACAATCCATACAAACAATCTATTACGTACAAAAATGATTTCTTGATAAAACTGTACAACAATTGAGCATTTATTAGAAATATTTAATATCATTCTGCAATGAAGTTGAGCTGTTAATTTTATATTAGTTAATTAAAAATATTGTATTACTGTTTTTCACAGTTGGTGCCACAAACCCCTTTGTCCCGTGCTAGCGAGTGTGATAACACACCACAACCCTGTACAGATATTGAAGTTTAGAGACAAAAAGAAAAACAATCATATATCGCGGATATCAATATGATAAAACAATAGTCCTAGATCATAACTCATAGCTCTCTCACTGAATATGTTTATTATGTGTAAAAGTTACTGTCGTCAACATAGATACAAACAACCGATTTAAAATTGTGTCGCGTGCCTTGAAATATTAGAAACTGAAAGGAGCAGTGGTGTAGTGGATGGTGCATCTGACTACAAACACAAAGGTTCTTGATTCGATCCCCATTCCGTGGAGAACAGTAAAGAGGGAATAATATAAGTTATAATAACTTGTTTCCCAATCCACTATAAATAAATATGTTTAAACTAACCATTTGATTATATTAATTTTAGTTTCTTGTGTACAATTTGGAAATTAGTATGGCGTTCATTATCACTGAACAAGTATATATTTGTTTAGGGGCCAGCTGAAGGACGCCTCCGGGTGCGGGAATTTCTCGCTACATTGAAGACCTGTTGGTGACCTTCTGCTGTTGTTTTTTTTTCTATGGTCGGGTTGTTGTCTCTTTGGCACATTCCCCATTTCCATTCTCAATTTCATTCGAATAAGCGATTTTCAATTCGAATCTCTGCAGCGACAACGTGGCTTTTGTTGCAGGTAATCAAAAAGATGTCAGTGATAATATGTTAACACTATTTTTTTTGCACTATTCTTTTGGTATATAAAAATAGGAAAATGTGGTATAATTGCTCATGAGAAAAATCACCCCCAGACACCAAAATTACGTAGAATCAACAACTACATGTCAGCGTGCCATCAACGTTTGACATTTAAAAGATGTCATTGAAAAGAAAATGAAAATGGAATGTGGTACTATGACGACTTTGCTTGGAATGCATTGACGATTTCGCTGTTCTGTAAACAGTGACAATATTGATGCGTAACTCACTGGTGACATCAATCACTAACGTCATGTTTACGCATGAGGCAGTGACGACATTGGTGTATGATAAACATTGACGACAATAGTTACGAAATTTATACGCATTTTGAGAGATTACGACATTACTGCGGGATTCACAACTTTACAATTATGAGATAAATGTATTTGATTGATACCGTTTGAGCTTAAACTACAATATTGTTATCTCCATTCCGACAACAGCTTCAAATCATACATTTCGAATATGTAATACGTCGTCTGCGCTTGCGCGTACTTTTCATGGTCTTTCATAGTAAATTGATTCAATGAAAATTGGTTTCGTTTTCCAAATTGAGTGAAGGTTACAAACGATGTTGCATTAGAATTTTTTTTAAATCTGAAATATAAACAAGAAAGTAATCATTCGTGTCTTGAGTCAGCCATACATTTTACCATTTGACGAGCTAGGAAAAAACAGCAAAAAAAAGACCGTAACAACAAACGGGTTTACTTTTAAACAGGTATAAGCTTGACAAAAGCTAGAGCTAGATGATAATTTTTATGTTGCATACAAATTTCCTGGAGTTATAGCTTTCACCTTTACATTTCGACTTACTTCAAACTTATGCAACGAGCGTCTAACGATTGTTTAGCGTTCCTCTTGCGTGCACCTAACGTATACATACTTAGTAAAAATTTTAAGTACGTCTGGTGCACGTCGGTCTATATGCAAATGTGTGACGCAGGCATTAGGTTAATGGCTTTTGAAATCATTGCAACATATTTCCATATAGGAAAAAATAATTTCACAATTAAATTGATCTATAAAAATCGATAAAAGCGTGGCTATACATTTAATTTTCTGTGGTGTGTTATCGGTTTGATAAATTGTAGAAAAAACGTGAAAGATATAATTATAGAAATGTGATTTTGTTTACGTTAGATTTATACAATGTATATACATATTGTTTTACAGTTAGTTTAGTTAAATATGAGCGTACATGAGCGATTTCACAAATTCCTTTGTTATTTATCAAGCAGACATGACATGTAGAACTGCATGCGAGCACATATGAGTATACAAAAAAAAATATAAGTAACTTTCTACTTTCCGAGGTGAAGCAAATTTATTATCTGCACACAGACATACACATGTATAAATAGGATGCATGCAAATGTCGCAATCATTATCATATATAATTTAACTTGAATTAACTTTTTTCTAAATTTTCATTATTTTCACTATATAATGATAATAAGTCATTCAAGTTTTCTTTCTTTGTTGTATGAGTCATTTTCGTGTACCAAAACCTCGCAAAATAGAATGCATGTGATGTGCTGTCACGACGTCGTGGTTGTTTTTTCTTTCCTTTTCGGTGTTGTCAAGCACTTTGCAGAGAACGCATCAATTTTAAATCACCATATCAAATCTTGTGCTACAGAATAAAAACATATTACAATAAACTGTTTATAAAAGAGATATATTTAGCATGTTAATTTAAAATAGAAAAAAAGTATATCATAAAGCAATACAATTGTCTGGATTCGAAGGCCTTGACTGAGGCATTTAAAAATATAAAAGTCGTATGTTTGTAATGGCAACACACTATAAGATACAGGAACAAACTATATACAGTCAGATGTATAGCATGTTTGTAGTGACAACAAACTATATATAGAATGTTTGTAACTGGAAAAAACGATATATAACATGTGTGTAATAGGAAACAAACTATGAATAGCATGTTTGTAGCGGGAATAAACTATATATATAGCATCTTTGCAATAGGAGCTATACATAGCTCGCTATTTAAAAAAAACACAAAAAAACAAGTGTAAAAGAATTCAAACGAGGAAAATAACGGTCAGTGAAATAAATTCAGGGATACTGACCCTATATCATTTTAGCATACGGTCATCATTCAAGGTCATGTTTTGTTTTGACTTAAAGAAAGGACAGAAATTATATGTTAAACTATTTCTAGGAGAAGAAATCTTATGATCAGGGTTAAGGAAGGTGTAAAAGTTTCTGATAATGAAAATATTGATTGCTCTTTAAGATGTGCTTAGATGTTAGTAACATTGATATGGCTTGCAAATAGATTTGATACCAACATACATCTTTACTGGACCTCGTACGTCCTTTTTTTATTGGTGACTTTGTTTTATAAATTCTTTTCCTTCTTGTTTTTTTTATTTTATTTTATTTCTTCCTATTTTGTGCCATTTAATTTTTCCTGTTCAATTCCAACAAGTATTGAATTTTATGTAATGTATGCATGGTTTTTTTTTTAACTTCAATGGTTGGATTATGTTTTTATCGCGAACATGTCTTTTTAATTTTTCGACGTTTTCATTAGGTCTTTCCACCTTTCGTGTGGAAAGACCTACTGATTTTGTTCTGATTATTTTTTTTTTCTTCCGCCTAATTTTTTTCTTGCGGTGTAAACATGTTTCAAAAGATGTCGCTTAGTTTTTTTGTATATGAGATCATACAGTCTATACGCTTTTGAAACTCACCCTGTTTAACCGAACACTTTTCTTTGTAAGAGTTATCTCCCCAAACACTGTTTTTCTTGTTATCAGATCTCCTCCGCAACCGTAAAAGAAAGCGACAAATTTATTTTTCCAAATTGCTCGTTATATCCTCAGAATGTTACGTTTTATTTTGACCGAAGCTTTACGAAGACCCCATATGAGAGTAATTTCCCCTTTTGTATTGAAATAAGTGAAATAAATTTGTAACTGGAAAACCATAAGTGATAGAGGCCTAGGGTCTTTTGATTTGAGGCCCTTGCTCAAAAAGTATGAAAATGAGGTCAAGGTCAAAGGTCAAGGTCATGTTCAAATTTTTGATTTTGGCTTGTTATCTCTTATTTTCAGAAATCATACAAGATATCGACAAAATATTTTCACACAATTGTTAGTTACGACATGTCGTAACACTTAAATTTTAGTCGAAAGGGTACGTAGACATTTGACGCGAGTTTTCCCCCTTTTTATATCTAATATCATACGTATGGTAATATAACTCATTAACAATATAAAGTAGAGGACTAGAGTCTTTTGATTTGAGGTCCTTGGTTTATAACCTTGAAATTGAGCTCAAGGTCATATGCTAATTAAACGTTCTAGATTTTGACCTTTGCTTTTACCTCATATGTACACATGATAAAGCCATGGGATTTTTTACATTAAGTTGTAAGCAATGTGACCTTAAAAAACACAACCGGAAGTGACCTTTTATAAACCGGAAGTAGCTATTTTTTGTACTAAATCAATGTGAAAGTATATAGAACCATATATTTTTGGAATCAGTGTCAAGTAAACTATCAAACAATACCGGAAGTAAACTTTCTAAACCGGAAGTAAAAGATTATCTCCCTTTAATATATTTTTTTTTTTATAGAAACCATATATTTTTTTAATAAGCTTTCAAAAAGCTGTCATTTGGCGCTAAAATTGACATTTAAAACCAAATTTTAATATTTTCATTTAAAAAAAGGTCTTAACTGGTGGAAAGACCATCAATGGTTCTCTGAACAATTGGTTTTTAATTTTATTTGTTCTTCTTCAAAATTTAACACTATGAGGTATGGGGGAAATCTGCATTCACAATATTTTTTTACCATCTGCTTGACCAGATTTTTTTTCTCTCCATTATTGACGATCAGAATATTTAAAAAAAAAACATACCCAACCCAGGCTTTTGAAGTTTAATGGTCGTTCCCTAAACGTTCTACCAAATAGTTGTGCCATAGGTAATAAATGAATTAGAAAAAATCATAGCCCTGATGTTTCTATGATATACGAGGACATAATGATTTTGAGAACTACTACATGAATTCATTTCAGTTTTGGTTGCCATTATATTACAATTTTTGCGACATTATCATATTCATACCTATAACAATCATGAAATATTATTTATCGGTCTTCAAACTGTCTATATTTAACTGTGATCTGCATAGACAAAAAAAAATAAGAAAAAGGGGCAATGTATTTCTAAAAAGCAAATAAAGAACGAATAAGTAGCGAATACATAACAGGGTATCAATCGAGCGCATAAACGGATACATGCTGTTACAGGGTGAATTTGAATCGAAGAATTTACAGTGAAAAAGAAGAATAAAGGTATCATAAAGGTACAGGGAGAAAAAGGAAAAAAAGGAAAAGGGAATATGTAAACAACAAGAAATAAGTAATGCATAAATAACGAATTAGGAATAACAAAAAAACAAGCTTTTCTCTGACTGTCTTTGCACTAAATCCATTGGATGCTGGGTGTGTACTGATTAATATATTAGTCTAGCATAGATACATGATTTATTTATAAGTTTAAAAGCTTTAAACTAACTGTCATTAACTATGAGAACCCTCAGCTCTATATTTATTTTTTTATTTTTTTTTTTTTTGTAGTTTTTTTTTTTGGGGGGGGGGGGGGTCTACAAGTACGAATCAACATCTACTTTGTGTTTTGTTAGATGTATTTCTATGTGTATCCATCTGATGAGTTAAGCCTTTTCTGACTGTTGTTTATAGCTAGTTCTCAATTTGTACGCTCACAGACATGTTTAACACCGCTACACTCTTTATGCGCCTGCCCCGGCCAATTCAGGAGCTTGTACGTGTAGATCAGTGGTTGTGATTGGTTCATATCTGTCATATTTGTTTTAATATAAAGTAGGCCGCTAGTTTTCTCATTTTTATTGTTTCATATTTTTCATGTCGGGTTTTTATAGCCGACCACGGTATGGTTTTTTTCTGATTGTTAAGGCCGATTATGCCTATAATTGCTTACATCTACTTCATTTGAACTTTGGTGGAGAGTTGTCTAATGGATAATCATACTGATACTTCTACATGAAGTCTGTTAATTCCTGGTCAACAGTTATTCAAGTAAAATTATCAAGTAATTAAAACATTACAAATAGGTACAGCGATTACCTTTATTGCATAAAATTCATATTTCTAGTAAAGAAAGTAAAACAAATGAATGTTAAAGTTTTAGTTTTAGCATGCAAATAATTAACAAAAGAAGAATGTTTATCCCCAAGGAAAAGTAATCCCCACCAGAAACGGGAGAGATCCGTTTGCGCCAAAAATGCGTCCTTTTGCGCCACAATTTTTTTCTCCAATGCTACGTTTGCGCCACATGTTTTAAAATTACATGGTATCATTTGCGCCAAATATAGAACATACGATTGCGCCAATTACAAGAAAAATGACTACCCTACTCCTTTATCAGGACTTGGAACCGGCAGTTTACACAGCAAATGTTTCCTTTTCTGAATTATATCTTCTTTTTACTGCTGCTCCATGGGTATTTCCCAATTTAATGTATGTAGTTGCTTGTAACTTCACTTTATTGTCCAAACACACAAATTGAAGGATGAAATGCATAAAACAGTTCATTATAAAAATTCCTAATGATAATAAAGCCCATACGCATGGTGGGAACAAAGCACTGTGTCATCAACATATGCGGCTAAAACATAATCAGCAAAAGCTTCTAATTTCTTCTCTATTGGCGTATCTTTATCAAATATTCAACAAAGCAATAAGTTTTCTCCTCTCATTGACTGTCTAATGCATTTTAAGTCATTTTCCTTTACATGCTCATCTTCATTGCGAAATATCTCCGAACATATAATACTTTTTAAGCGAAAAATAAGAATAAATATATATATTAATCATTAATATTTATGATAGATATGTGTACAGGTAAATTGGCGCAAATGAGTTCCGAATATTTGGCGCAAATGATACCCCCGAAAAACAGTAATTGGCACAAAAGGACTGCTGCCCCAGAAAAAGGGGAAAAGGACAAATAATTCTTAATATTCCAATTTTTCAATGGGTTATTTTAAATTCAAGAGTTTTTTTAAATGTTCTGAAACTTTTCTAAGCAACCAATTTAAGGCAAGAACTCCATAACTAAAACATTTTGTGTCGTGATAAATACTATAAAAAAAGTTTTTGATAAACCTAATATTTAAATTTAAAAAATTATAGCTAGTTCTCAATTTAATTTATTTTTAATAGAAATGTATCCTGACTTGGGAACGTTTGTTTTAGATATATTATATCATACCGTTTCTGACTTGTTATAGTCGTTAAAATCGCGATAAATTTGAATTGATCAGTTGATTTGTTGCACATTGTTTCTCGCAGTTTTTATAATAACAATTAATAATTTTGATATATTCACTATAGAAAATGATAAGAAAAATCAGTATACATAATTACATATGATATATATGTGAACAACTTTTTGGCATCATAGAAAATGTCTTGGGAAATTCAATTTAATTTTACAGTATGAATGTTAAATATATCCTTTCAAACATGTTCGAACTACATGTATGTAACCCCAGTGATATATATATATTAAGATCTCGATTTAATTCTGTTATAATTTTAATGTAAGCAAGCTGGAAAGGGGACCTTAAACAATGGAAATAGAAAATTGTGATAAAGTTGAATCTTTAAAAGACAAAGTTCAGACAGGAGATAAAAAATGCTCAAGTCCAAAACCAGGTATGTCTTATATAGCGTTGATTTCGCTGGCCATACAAAGTTCTTCACCAAGGAAGATGCTGCTGTCTGAAATATATAACTGGATCACAGAAAACTACCCGTATTATAAAATGGAAGAAAGAAGTTGGCGAAATAGTATAAGACATAACCTATCTTTAAACGAATGTTTTGTAAAAAGTGGGAGATGTGAAAACGGAAAAGGTAACTACTGGTCAATACACCCAGCTAACATAGACGATTTTGCAAATGGCGACTTCCGCCGGAGAAGGGCGCGTCGCCGTGTTAGAAAATGTGACGAAGAACTGCAGAAGCTTGTGTCGTGTGAAGACGAAGAGGATGACGATAAAAGTTCTGTTACCGATGAACCATACTGTACTATAGTTCCACAAAATGCATACGTTCCGATGACGAGTACGTGGGCCTCAACGGATTATCTCACTGCAATGTTTAGTGTAGAAGCAATTCTATCCCCAGAGGAACGGATCCGGTACTTTTGTAGAAATAATAGCTCCGAAGATATCAACGCAACGAATGAAATGTATCAACATTCTTATCAAGGGAACAATCAGATATTTGATCAGTCAAATTATCAAGGATTTGAGCAATCTAACGATCATCAGACTTTCGTTCACCCATCTACAGTTAATGTCAACGTAAACGTAAGCGTACAAAGCATTCCGAACAACGTTGATCAGATGATTCCTTCCTGGCAGGATACATTTCACAGATTGCAGACGGATCTTCATACTAAGTGCTAAAGTTAGTGATATTTGCTACATTTGAGGAGTTGATTCGCCGATTATTTATTCGTCAAAATGAAACAGAAATAAACAGATTATGAAATAGCCTTCTACCTCCATTACCCTTTACATTCGAGGAAAACCTACTCGTTATTGAATATTCTCAATGTCTTGATTTAAACATTTATGTATAAGAGCCGTAAGCATCTTCTGACTGTGTTGTGTTAATATCAAACGTGCTTTGAGAGAAGTGATGTTATCGTTACTATATTTTCCCCTCTTTACAAGTATGAATATGGACAATACTTGCTCGAGTCTCGGTTAATATCAGTTGAGTGTAATACAATTTATTTATTAAAGTTAGGTATTAGAAAATTGAATGCCTTTTTCTTTTTAATTCTAAAATTGTTTGCCAGTATTTTTGACTGGTATTTTAAGACAACCGAATCATTTGTAACAAAATAGAAAACATTTAGCCTGTATGATTCGAAAGATTTGTGCAAAACGTCAAACTATCAAAACTTTGGTATTTAGTTATAGCCAATGAATTTGTTTTCATTAACAAAAAGTATTTGATTTTTTTCATCTTTAGTATCACAAAAAAAAAGTGTGGACACATATCAGTGTAGTAATAAAGGACTCCCATACCAAAGTTTGCACGATAAGCTTGGTACATGTGTTACACATAGTAATATTATGGAGGTATTACATATGTGTTCCATTTTTTTAACAGAATTTTAAGGTATTGCTTGAACGAATTTTAGGCGATAAACTACAATTATGTTTAGTATGGTGTCCATCACTCTAGTTTCATTGGTGCATGCTTTAGTTTGAATATCTTTCTAGTAGGGTTCTTTGATACACTGTTTCGATTGGTGACAGTTATTTTGGATTGGATTGGCACCAAATATGGTCATTCTTGTATCACTTATTTAAGATTTTGATAAAAGTTTGAGAAAGTTTCAAAGAAAATGGTATGTACTAGTTCATGTATATGCATTAACAATATCAATATGTTTCGAAGTTAAGTTATTATTCCAAACAGAATCCATCTTTGATTTAATTAGATAAGTAGTAACAGTTAAAATTAGAAGAGGAGCGGCCTTCGTGCAGTTGTGCATAATCTGGTTTTAATGTTTGTGATGGTTTGTTATGAGGTGTATGTATGTTTTCTCATATGATTCTGTTATTTGGCAACATGGTGGTCATTCCTGGTTTTTTCGTTTTTTTATATCATATTGATAATACTTATCAGTATAGAACATCCCAATATCTTAAATACAAGCTTTTTTCAAATATTACAGATAGTTTCCTATTTCTGAAAGAGTTATATGTTTGATTTGGATCTGCATTTACACCTTAAAATCCTAATTTACAACGCCAAAAGATTCACAAAGAAATCTTTACAATATCAGGCAAATTTGTAGCCCCAACGTTAACAGACATTTCGAATCATCTCTGACCAATTACAAATTGGCGAAATTGTGAAATATCTCTAAATGGGGAGTCCTGCAAAGTGTGTCTGACGATGCAGGGCCTTTTAGCCTATTGGAAATGAGAAATGCCATGCTTATAAAACTAAAATTGAGAATGGAAATGGAGAATGGTTTGAAAAGACAACCCGACCAAAAAAGCCGAAAAGAGCCCGAGGCCACCAATGTGTCTTAGACACAACCGTAAAAATCCCTAATCCTTTAAGTTAATCCGGTGGCGGTTTCAGCTGGCTCATAAACAAAAATATTTTCTAGTTTAGGGAAAATGGACATCACCGAAACATATAAATGAACTAGAATAAAACTTTAAAATTATAAAAATTTTCAAAATCAATAGCCATGACTGAAGGGACGGAGCCAAATAATCTCAATTTAAGAGGAAACGTGTCAATTCTAATAAATATGCATACCAAATACCATTGACTGACCACTGATGGGTCGCCTTAAACTGGTCACATCACAAACTAATACATTTCAACTAAACAAAAGATCAAAGTCATTGAACTATGACTGAATGGCAGGCCAAATAATTACCGTTGAAATGTGATGTGCCAATTGTAGATTCAAACAAATAAATAATTGACGCCGCCGCCGGAAACATCAGACCTGTTTCTTGCTTTTCAACTTCGTTAAGGGTAAACAAAAATCTTGAATTGCTTTTTTAACAGTCTATGTTATGCTGAATCATACCTTAATGCTAATAAATAGTTAATTGGAGATCCTTTATAATCCTTCCACCATGTTATGATTTACTCTTTCGTACAACATGTACATGTTTGGGTGTCCGTTTTCAAATCTGAAGATAATTCACACCAACGAACTGGTCACAGTTAGTACATAGAACATTAACACTAATTACGAGGAGGTTTCTCAATGCATTTAAGATGTATACTTTGAAAAAGTTATAAAAAATATAGAATCTATAGCCTGTGCTAGTCCGTAAATAACGGTTGTTTCCCATTCGGTTGATGTATTTTTGTTATTTTACTTTTCACTACTGATACAACCAAAAAGAAACTTTATTGATGGCGTAATTTGAACATCCATTTATGTTACATCACTTCTTGTACTAATGGTTTGTTCTGCATGGGTGATTTTCTATCTTTCGAATATCTGGTAGTTTGTTTAGGACATGTTAAAATATCAGATTAATAAAATTGCTACAAAAATACAGTGAGTTATTTGAACTATACATTTGTAAGTGTTTCTAACACACAATGCACCTGTAAATGCAGTAAAAGTAGCAAACGAAGACATGTTTTACAAATTTTTCTTTGCATGGGAGATTTTAGTTTAACAGTTTAGATTTATTAATGTGAATGTTAATGACACTATCACTATAGAGTAAACACATTGGTTTTTAGTCAGCCAGCTATAGCAAATTTCATTTGTTGCATACTGTTCAGTTATATGGTATATAAACATGTTTATGTGACAAACCCATTAATCTCTTAAACCAATAACCTATAACAATTATTGTTTAAATCTTTGACCTTTTCTGCTTTAAAATTGAAACATTGGTTATTTTAAGGCTTGACTAATGTTTAAACAGACCTTGAAAAAATAAAACATATAGGCTTCAAAGAAATTCATCAATAATTTCCATTATCGAATTCTAAGAAATAGATCTATTTATTGAAGATATTTGCATTTCTAAAAACTCCTTTAAAAAATCTTCTGTTATGGTATTAAATTATCATACAAAGAAAATGGAAACCACCTGAACCATAACTTCTCTGGCAATGAAGAGTTTATAAACATAAGACGCGTGTTCAGTTTATACAGATTAAATAATACTCTTCTGATAAATCTTGAACTATAGATTTCGTCTTAAATCTAAATGAAAATAACTTTTTCGTAGGGGATGTTTTAAATATTATGAGTTAGCGCAAATCTTTCCCTGTGAATATAGAGATTTATTGAGGGAGTATCACTGCAGGTATTCAATCGAAAATGGTTTTTATATTATAATGATGCCGATGAAGCTATAATAAATTGAAAACATGTCCCTCCGATCCGGCAATATGTATCCTAAGCTTATTTTAATTACTGGTACGGTTATATTATTGGTGGTAGTCACTATCTGGAATTTTGTGGGATGCGGAAAGATTTTCTAATTTAGTGTATGACGAAATAATAAAATGTTCAATTCATTTTTTGTTCTGCTTTATTTGTTGTTGGTATTGCAAATTGTTCGTGTACTAATATAAGCAAGTTAAATCCTTTGAGCTTGCATTCAGTTACTCAGAGCATTCTTCAATACAGTATGACTTGTTAAATTGAGAATGGAAATGGGGAATGTTCATTTTGTCTTAATTTCCAATACCATTGTTTTACAAAGTACTTGTCAGGTACTTGTATTTATTTTGACTTGGAAATCTTCATATTGATATTTTAAGCCAAAGAGTCCCTAGCTTTGAGGTGGAATAAAATACTTGAAAGGATAACTTGGAATTATAAAGAAAGCATACCGTACCAAATAAACTCATCTTAATTAAATACAAGGATTGAAACTTTGTATTTGCGTCAGCGTGCGTTTCACCTACATAAAACTCATCAGTGACGCCCGAATGCAACAAAAGTGAAAAAGGCCAAACCCAGCCTGATATATGCCGTGGTTGCCTTCTATTTATTTTGTTCTTCAAAGAATAAAATGAGACAGGCGCTATTTTACATACTTGTATCTGGTCACGTCTACAAACAATCATGGAAACTATCTTTGTTTAGAATTGACAAAAAAGAGGGGCGAAAGATATCAGAGGGACAGTCAAATTACTAATAGGTCGAAATAAACTAACAACGCCATGGCTAAAAAATAAAAAGACAAACAGACAAACAACAGTACACAAGACACAAGCTAGAAAACTAAAGACTAAGCAACACGAACCCGACCAAAAACTGGGGGTGATCTGAGGTGCTCCGGAAGGGTAAAATATACTGCTCCACATGTGGCACCCGTCGTGTTGCTCATGTTATTTCAAACCCGGTAAATAGAGTAATTCGGTAGGTCACATTTGTGGTGAAAAGAGACATGGATTGTAATTACGACATAAGGAAATCGAAATAACGATATCATCTGTGAAAAGGTTATTCCATGATAACGGTCAACCATATATAATAAATAGATTATATCAGATTATTACATGGCATTTTTCATATCGCATGTATTACCAGACCTAGGTTCAATATCAGCACAAGAGCCGCATGGCTGATATTGACTGAGGGCTGATAATACATGCGATATGAAAAATGACATGTTTTAATCTTTTTATCGTATGCTTCAACAATGGAGAAAAATAACAGATTCATATATTGATCCTTTTACGTAGTTCTTAAATAGAAGTTCAAAAAGTGAAAAGTTCACAGACGTCGGACCCCAAATTTAGTACATTCGATATGAAATCTTTCTATCATACGCCTCAACAGAGAAGAAAAAGATTTTAATATGGACGAAAAGACAAAAATATACATAAAAACACTGTTTGGAAAAGTCAACTTTTTTAAAGTAACATTCTAAATTATATGTTTGAAACTTTTAAAAATGCATTTGTTTAATAATTTGTTTGTTTGTTTGTTGATTTTTTTAAAATATATATTATTATTTTACACAATATACTTTCCAGTATATCCAAAGAATTGTTTTGTACACTACTTTATAATATTTTTCACTGAAAACGTAGCATTGAGGTGTATTTTTTCGGAATTTGCCGAGTATTACCGAAATGCCATGCGATAACGTTACGGAAAGGCATGTGATAATAATCGAAGCATGTGATAAACTTTTCATATCAGCCCGCTAAGCACCAATTCGAAAAAAATATGGAATTAACGTTAATTTAATGATATTATCATAAAATAAAAATCATATGTTATTTAGTCTAAGTATATGATAATAACATGTCTTTTCCATATTGGACCTGGTATCATCCCGAGACTCCCATATCTGCCAGAGACTTTAACCGAGGGACGAGGGATGATACCAGGGCCAATATGGAAAAGACATGTTATAATCTATTTATAACATATTTATGTTCTACAGCTAAGAGAAAACAATCAAATGTAACATTTCAGTGAAATATAACAACCGGTAAAATCTTTTAAAAATATTTTAATCACAAAAGTGTTATCAATTGTCGTTAATGATTCAATGACGTGACGTCATTTGGAATCAGGGCACAATAACCAATATACTCTTTTTTGCCCCGGGCAATTTTGAGGTTATTACATAATTATGCAAAATCTAACGTATTCGTAACAAATATGTGATTTGTAATTTTCACCTACACTGGGGTGCTGGAATGGGTCGGAATATCAAACATTAGTATTAGTACCCTACTACATTTCATATACTTGTCCAAGTCAGAAATCGCGTCAGCAGTTGTAGAATATAATATCTTTATATTTTTCATTATTTTGAAGAATTTGGGTTGGGTATTAATGGGAGACTCATAAACTTAGTATTAAAAATATTTTTCGGACACATGTCTTTTGTTAAAGACAGCATGTTACTGTAGACAATAAACATGTACTTGAATGATTATAGAAAAAAAAACATTCTTAGAGCACGCTCACTCGAAATTTTGAAATATTAAAAAAAGTGTCTAGTTTATGACAATTGAAGTCTTTAAACTCTGAAAGGACAAACATGAAAATCGTCAAAAGGTTATAATGTAGTTAAACAAATTATGTATTTTTATCAAATTGAAGTTTATGAATTCATGCGGAGTTTAATTTTAGAAACATTTGTAGTTTGAATGCTATTGTGTGATATACTGAAAAAACAAATTTGTTTCTACATTAACATGTTTACAGAATTGTGGTTCTACATAAAGGTCAATAAGTAGGAAGTTTACTATTTATCACATCAACACTATAATACTTCCTTAAATCACATTTCTTAATGTTATGTTATGTTTGTGGGAACAATTTATTGTGATAAAAAGCAGTAATAAGCCATGCACACACATGTTTTGAATAATAAAAACGATATTGTATCACCTTCGTTATAAACATTATGTAATTTACTAATTTGAATTATGCCCAGTTTGCATTATAATTGTTGTCTTCTCTAAGTTTAAGTTATTGATAAAAATAATCAAGTTTGAAATGAGAACAGTGTCAAGTTTATTGATTGTGGTTAATGCGATTGATATGATACATACATGTATGAGTTCATTGTCTATTAACAATAATAGTCATGATATCAATAGAGGAAGTTTTCGATATGTCCTCCTGGCCCATGAAATTGTCATTTAGACCTATAGATACGTTTTCTGTAGTCGTTTAATCAAAGAAGATTCACATAGTTTACGAGAATATTCAAATCGTTTAATATGCGATTGTCCTGGTTGTTTAAGAACGGATTGAGGACGTTGCAATTTGATAAATTTAATATTGTGTTTGTATTTTTCTAAACGAGATAAATATACGTTTATTATAATTTGTTAGGTCTGCGAAAACGGTATATGTTAAATTATTTGAATATATAGCATATAATTTGGTTAATAATTGTTTCGACAGCTGCATTTTATTGCTCGTTTGAGGAGTTCTTCTCTTAATGATCCATAACGACTTTCGGGTGATTGTTTTTGTTTCTGTGTCTCGTCGAGAATTTTATAGCTTAGCAGTCAGATATCGGTCAGACCTTAGGCGTTAAAATAATCATTATTGAAATTATTTTGATAGATAACGCTGTCTTCTTCTTTTGATCAGTTTCGTTAGCAGTTCTTGTCTTACCAAAAATAATCCCTCCAACCTGCCCCTGACAGCCAGCCTTCATTCCGCATGTGACGGGGAGATCTCAGCTACGTAGCAATACCTCTGCAATGCCATTCATTGCATTTTTTTATCACTGGTCAGTCTTTTAAATTACAATTTTTTATCCCCCAAGTTCTATCAACTTACAACTCACATTTCATTAGTTATACTACAGTTGATAGGACAAGTCACGTCGAATTTCCTGTCAACCACTGTTTCGCAAGCATCAATAGTTCGCGCAAACTACGCTTTACAACAGCTCAGGATTCAGGGAATTCGACGGGAAAATATTTTCATAATTAGCAAAAATATTTTACAGTTTGCCCTATATATTGAAACTGCATTTCGGTTTGTTTCAGTTCAGAGTTTCTGTTATTCCATTGTTTTCCTCTTATTGTTGAAGTGTGTTCCCAAGGTTTAGGTTGTGACTCTGATTTCGCTTAATTAATTTATGACTATTGAACAGTAGTTTACTACTGTCACCTTTATTGTTCATGGTACAATATATATATAAGGCTTTCGGGATTTTCAAGTAATTCAAACAAATAACTGAAATAATGTGCATTTTGTTAAAAATTGCAGCTTTTTCAAAGGTTATACTCTTAAGAACACAAAGTAATAGTTAAAATGTTTATAATTAGACCACCATCTGATAAATGATTTACATTCACATTAATTTAACTCTTGAGAGACAAGTAAGAAACCGTTTTGATTCTTTCTGAAGTCAAAGTTTGTTTTCCAGTTGGTGGAATTGAAATCACCCCTTCGTAAGTTTTATGGTCGCTATCACGATTTGGTTCACCGTTATTGAATATCCGTTCATAGATGATAGCGTATATGTTCCCAATGTCGTAACTACAAAACCGTTCCCTTTCCCGGATATAACCTACCAAATTAGAAATATTACCGTGATTGAAGTAACATGAGTAGCACAACGGGTTCCACATGAGAAACAGGATCTGCGTCCCCTGCAGGGGTATCAGAGATCATGCCTAATTTTAGAAGTGTTCGTGTTGCTCAGTCTTTAGGTTTCTATGTTGTGTTCTGTGTACAGTTGTTATATGTTTGCCTTTTACTTTTTTTGGCAAAACATTCTCAGTTTGGAGCATACATTCCCCGAAATATGTGTTATTCCCCAAACTTGCCCATATGACGTCACTGATCTGCTAAAATATATTTAGCCGATTAATAGTCATAAAACGTGACCATTGATTGAGATCGCACAATTGTCAATTTGAAATGTACGCTTTATGTTCTTTCATTTGATATGCGACAACCTGACCATCTGAGAAATTTTTTAATTTTTGCACTAAATGACCCTACCCTTCCCCCTGGGATGAAAAAGGGGTTTAAAATTCTCATTTTTAAGTAGAATTTATTAAGACCTTCAATTTGATATATCAGATGACCCCATTAGACAAAGTGCCAATAATGATGAACTGTCAACTATATAAATAGACATTATGAAATTTACAAAGTCAATGCAACACTTGAAAATTTCAAACTGATTTTTTTGTGTTTTTTTTTCCATGGAATATTTTTGGTATTTGGTCAAACATATAACTATGATCAACTATGTTAACCTCTTCAATTTCTAAATCATTTTAAGTGGTAATTAAGCTGTTGTTGATTCACAAATGCATGCCTCCGCTCGCAAAAAAGATGGGAATACCACCATTCAACTCTCAGGATTACTTGACCTTTCAAATATCACATGGTCAAGGTCATAGTACACTGTGAAGATCGAGGTGTAATTTCATCATGACCTGACATTGACCTCAAATTGAAAGTCTTAACTTACTGATCACCTTTGCAGTTTATAGTAGGTTGATTGATATCTGTTACCTTAAAAAAGATATACACATGTTACTTAACTTTTAAGAATTATGTTGATGTAACTTTTGAACAGATGGTCGGACATTTTTTAACTTGATGTATAAAATGTAGACCTCGTCCAGAGGAACATTTTATAAAGAGTATGTATTCAGCAAACTCTTGTTGTTTTCTTAATATGTAAGCTTGAAATTGAAGCGTAATTTTATTTGCACTCAGTGACCTTTGATCTTGGGTACAAATAGAAGGTCACATGAATCAAAGAATATTGGTGAAGGTCCCAAGTCTCTACGACTTCCGGTTCTGGAAATATAATTTTTCGAAAAATGTATAATTTTTCAAGGGAAATAACTCCCTATCAGGGCAAATAACCTACTGATTATTTATGTTTATTAACATTGCCATTTGTTCCTATTCTACCTCTAATACTTTTTAAGAAAATTGCAAATAAAAGAAATTGCTTAAAGGGGATATAACTCTCAAAGGGGATGATGAAATCCTACACAGCCTCATCCGGTAATAGGTCATAATGAGGTCTATCGATGGTCAACTTTTAGTCTTGATGACTTCAATAGAAACGAGAGGAGGGCATGTCAAAAAATGCTGGAAGAAAAAAAAACTTAAGAAAAACAATAAGGTCCTCATGTAGGGGAAAGACCTTAATAAAAAATAGACCCACTAAATATAAGGGGTGATCTCGTTAAAAAAATAGCAAAGAACTGGTATGAAATAAATATGTTCTACATCATTTCTTTGCATGGGAGTTTAGTTTGACAGTTTATATTTTATTAATGAGAATGTTAATGTTATCACTACAGAGTAAACATATTTGTTTTATAGTCAGCTAACTGTAGGAAATTGCATTTGGTTCAGTTATGTTGTCCATAAACATGCTTAGTGGAAAGGGATTAATATTAGTTGCAAAACTTGTTTCCCAATCCACTATAATTAAATATGTTTAAACTAAATTAGACATGCTTACTAAATGATCTATTCTTCTTACCAGTGCACTTGGTACAATCAAAAACCTGATAATAAATTGTTCAAATAAGGCCTTCGAAAGTAGTGGAATTAATTACTTTTGGAAGTACTTGAAGCATTGCATGCTTATATTGGTGATTTTGAATCTGTTCAAAGTTTTGATTTTTTCTACCCTGTATACAATATTTCCTCACATTCTCATTAAGACAAAAATCGCACACCTAATCAAATGGGCATTTAAAAAGTCAGAATGTGAATATATATGTTCAAACTCTTTTAGGTCATTTTTTAGTCGCAATAAACTAAAAAACTATGTCAATTGGACATGCTTTGATACTATATCTGCCCTTGAATTTTTACTAGATATCATTTTTGTTCGCTTTGGAGATTCCGTATATCGCCAGGTTATCGGAATTCCAATGGGGACTAACTGTGCACCACTTATTGCAGACCTGTGTTTGTATTGTTATGAGTTACAGTTTATGACAAAAATTAGCAAAGACCCATCGAAACAACATCTGATACACAAACTTAATAATACTTTTAGATACTTGGATGAAATTTTGGCTCTCAATAATGACGACTTCAGTATGTATTCTAAAGCAATTTATCCTGTTGAACTTACTTTAAATAAAGCTAATACTAACAATGACCACTGCCCTTTCCCCGATCTTGATATCTATATCATTAACGGAAAGCTTAATACTAAAATTTATGATAAAAAAAGATGATTTTTCATTTCCTATCGTTAATTATCCATTTTTAGATGGTGACGTTACCTTGTCACCATCTTACGGTGTTTATATATCTCAACTTGTACGATTCGCTCGTGTATATAACAACGTTTTAGATTTTAACGAGAGAAATTTATGTATTACTGAAAATTATTACACCAGGGTTTTCGATATCACAAACTGGTCAAAACATTTACTTAATTTTATCATCGGTATAAGGACATCATTTGTAGATATAACTCAACATGCATACTTCTTATACGTTCAGGTATTTCACATCCGATATTTTATGGAAATATTCTTCATAAAGCACAAAAATGTCAGTATTCACCTCAGAAGCTAACAAAACCTTTAAATAGACTAATTAAGAAGGGATATATTTACGAAACTGTTGTCAGGTCATTAAAGATTGCATATTCTGGCTTTTATATTGATTCACTTATAGGGTCTTTGCATCGGAACTAAACACATTTATTTAAAAACCAGTTGTTGGCATGACACGGGTTATATTCATCTCATATATGTTATGATGGTATGATACTAAACCCCTCACGGGGTGTATTGTGCCTGATATTCATATGATGAAGACATAATCTTCCAATCAGTTTAATTGAAGTCTGGAGCTGGCATGTCAGTTAACTGCTAGTAGTCTGGTGTTATTTATGTATTATTGTCATTTTGTTTATTTTCTTTGGTTACATCTTCTGACATCAGACTCGGACTTCTCTGGAACTGAATTTTAATGTGCGTATTGTTATGCGTTTACTTTTCAGCATTGGCTAGAGGTATAGGGGGAGGGTTGAGATCTCATAAACATGTTTAACCCCGCCGCATTTTTGTTAGTCTTGTATGATTTTTAATTTTAGTTTCTTGTGAACAATTTAGAGTTTAGTATGGCGTTCATTACCACTGAACTAATATATATATATTTGTTTAGGGGTCAGCTGAAGGACGACTCCGGGTGCGGGAATTTCTCGCTGCATTGGAGACCTGTTGTTGACCTTCTGCTGTTGTCTTCTCTATGGTCGGGTTGTTGTCTCTTTGACACACTCCCCATTTCCATTCTGAATTTTATTATGTGACCAAGAAGTTAATGTATCAAACCAGTAACCTTTACAAATTATTGATTAGATACTCAACCCTTAATTCTTTAAAGCTAAAACATTTGCTATGCTAGGCATTGCCTAATGTATATATAGCCCTTCAAACGTTTTCATATTAATTAATTTCAAGTTTGTATAAAATAAACGGAGTTAGCTGACTTTAAAAACAAAAACATGTTTGCTCTATAATGAAAGGGTCAAAATGATTAATATTCCCATTAATATAATATAAACTGTAAAACTAAAATCTCCCATGCAAAGAAAAAGTTGTAAACAAATGTATTATGATATGGTCATAATTATAAATTAACCTGTCATAACACGTTGAATGTTAAGAAATACTAAAGACTTTCTACCATTGGAATAGGTCAACTTAACAAAAGTTTAAATTTTTCGAAAAACTAAGGATTTTCTTATTCCAGGCATAGATTTCCTTAGCCGTATTTGGCACAACTTTTTGGTATTTTGGATCCTCAATGCTCTTCAACTTTGTAATTGTTTGGCTTTATAAATATTTTGTTATGAGCGTCACTGATGAGTCTTATGTAGACGAAACGCTCGTCTGGCGTACTAAATTATAATCCTGGTACCTTTGATAACTATCAACTTAGCTGTATTTGGAAAAAAAAACTTTCGGAATTTCGGTCCTTAATGCTCTTCAACCTCGTACTTCGTTTAGCCTTTTTCAAACTTATAGATTCGAATGTCACTGATAAGTCTTTTGTAGACAAAAAGCGTGTCTGGCGTTCAACATTTCAATCCTTGTATCTATGACAACTTTTTTTCCAGTTAAAATTCCATCAAATAGAAATGTCTCTAATGGTCCAATATCTGTATGCATTAAAATTCTGCCAAGTTTTTTGTTGGTATTGCAAAAGATAATGTTTTTATGTTCAAACCAGCCGGTTTAATCTTTTGAGCTTGATTTTAGCAACTGGTAGCATTCGGCAATACAGTAAAATGTGTTTGGTGTAAAACCTTTTTTTAAAAGTTAAGTGCTTTTCATATTCTGGTGTTTTATGTAAGGTTTGTAAATCTTCTCATTGACATTTTAAACTCGAGGCTGTAAAGAACACAAGTTGCTTAACTCCTTTTCACTATCAATGAAGGGGAATAACTTCAGTAATGGATATCTGACTATTTCAATCATGTTGAAATATTTGTAGATCATATATTATAGAAAAGGTTTCATTTTCTAAGTTTCTATTTATCTATAATAGCTATAAAGATAATAGGAACAACTGAATAAAAATGTAAAATATATGAACTAAAATAACAAGTCGCCCGATGATTTCGGCCAGTACAGGTATTTGTCGATCTAGTCTTGCACACCATTTCAAGTTTATATCCATCCATTAAAGTTTTTTAAGATGTTGTGCAAATACGGTAAAAAATGGTAAAATTCGTCATCAAAACGCAATTGAAGTTCTAAAACTAAGGGACAAAAGTGGAAATTGTCTTTAGGTTATTATGTAGTTAAACAAATTATACTTTAATCAGATAGTTTATTCTTAGTAACATTTTTAGTTTGGGAGCTGTTGTATGATATACTGAAATATGTTTTCAGAATTGTGGTACTTCATAAAGTTCAATTTATAGGAATTTCTGTTTGTCACATTAACATTCCCATACTTCATCGAACAAATATTCTTAATAATAAGGTTCATTTCGAAGTGAGGCAACTTGAGATAAAGTGCATTATATGAATGTAAAAAAAATTGCAGGTTTTTTAAGCAGTTAACTCTGGAATGACAAAAGATAAATATCAATAAAAACAATTACATATTTTTCAGACCAGCTCGAAAATTGAATCCGAGATCTATTTTTAATTAAGGTCTATAGTTGCATTGAATAATAAGGTTTGGTCATCCCTTCTGTTTGTTTAACAATCGTAGTCTTTCTCTCGGATGTGTACTTACCATGAGCAACACAAGGGTTGCCCACAGGAAGAGCAGGATATGCTTTTTTTTTTATTCCAGAGCACAGGTAATCACTGCCGGGGTTTAAATTTTTTGCTAGGATTTTCATGAAGTGCTTTGTAGTCCTTTTTCGAATTTTGACAGTCTCTTTTCGACTGATATGTTTTAATTCTTTCTTTGGTTTCTACAGCTTCTCCCCCAAAATTTACAAATATCATTAGTCGTATCAATTTCAAGCTTGAAGTGATATTTCGACAAACATATACCATCAATGGCATATTATATACATATAGGAAGATGTGGTATGAGTGCCAATGAGACAACTCTCCACCCAAGCATCAATATTGCTCTATTTCCAAATGTAACCGTAAAAATTGTAAAACCTGTGATATACTTATAACTGATACCCACTTTCAAAGTAATTTAACCACCAAAAATTACAATGCACATAGTCATGAGGATTTGAATTGCACTGCTTCCAATATTGTATACGGTATTGAATGTACTCTTTGTGGATTGATCTACGTCGGGGAAACTCGACAAAGACTCAATTTTAGGATGAATGATCATCGGTCTAATGTAAATGATCCTAATAACAACAAATTTCTCTATAAACATTTCAATCAGCCCGACCATTCTATTGTTTCAATGAAAGTCCGGATTATAGAAAAAATAAGTCATCCAACAAATGACCCCATATTGAGTACACCATGTCGTTTACAAAGAGAAGACTTTTGGATAAGAGAGTTGGGAACAGCCATTCCCTATGGATGCAATGACAAAATTGATGGTGTAGGTATTTTGTCTAGTCCCAGGTGTAGTACTGTCAATACATTACAATTGTTTAATACTTCTGCTCGACGAAATAGAAGTCATGGTCACAGAAAATATATACCACCTGCTGTACACACCGTGACAATTGATAGTCTCTTAACGTCTGTTCAAAAACCTTTAGGAATTCATCATATTAGAACTAAATTATACTCCATTCCATTGTCAAAACTTTCTTTACTATTTCAAGATGCCCAAAATACTTCCGTTACTGATTCTCGTTCTGTTTTGTATAGATTAGTTGCAATTATCATGGACATTGCTAACCATAGACTATTCAAACCCGTATCGACTACATCCAATAGTGAGGAAAAACGTTATTTTTTTAAGGTAGAATTCGCCAATAAAGGTTTAGATGCTATAAATATTAGCAATATTTTCCATCAAAAATCTGTACAAAAAATTATACCTGATTACTTCAAAAATAAAGCTACACCTGTTATTTCTTATACTTACACCAAGTCTATTGCATCCAAGATTTTCAACCACAAGAGAGTTTTAGAGGCTTTTAACCTCAAAGATACAAAATCCAAGCCTCCGGATTGCTCATGTGCATCGTCACAATACAATTACAGTCCAGCTGGTCATATTATTACTGGAGACCTTGGCATCGTTACCAATGAACAACTAAGAGAGTTGTTAGCCAAGGGACCAAAATATAGAATCCCCCAGCCCATCAACTGGAAAAAGAATTTCAAGTTACTGATGGATGCAGTTGAGGACTATGCAAGAAAATGGGTAAAGCGCGAACCAGACGAACCAGAACTGGACACTTTGTCTGAATGGATCAAAGCTATTCGATCATGCATTCAGAGGCGCATACAAAAACTACGATGTAATATGAGTACTAAAGTTTCTAACCCTTTCAAGAATCCGGAGGTTGTGGATGCTTTATCCTCTTTGCATGACAAATATGTCGTTGTTCCAGCAGATAAAGCCTCCAATAATATTGTCTTCATATGTAAAAAACATTATTTGCAATGTCTCACTACAGAGCTTGGAATTGATAAAACTACTGGTAATCCTACATATTCTTTAACATCATTTACCAAGGACGAAATTTTACAAAATCATAAATCTGTCCTTCTTTCTTTTGGTATCAACATCAAAGAAACTTGCCTTCATTATACTGGATACCCAAATTACACAAAACCCCATATAAAGAACGATACATAGCTGGGTCTTCAAAATGTTCAACCAAACATCTTTCTAAAGTACTGACTACTATTCTTTCGACAGTTAAAGATGGGCTTCAAAAATATTGTGAGGAGATATATTCTACCAGTGGTGTTAACCAGATGTGGATTCTCAAAAATTCGAAAGATCTACTGCTTAACCTTCAATCACAATCTTTGCAATTTTGCAGCAACATAAAAACTTTTGATTTTTCTACGCTATATACTACTATTCCCCATGCTCAGTTGAAAGATCGACTACACCATCTCATAAAACAGAGCTTTTTCTATAAAAATGGAAATCGTAGATACAAATTTCTTGTTTTGGGTTACAATAATTCATATTTTGTGAAAAATCACACTGAATCTCCCAGAAAATATACAGAAGATGATATTATCAAAATGCTGGACTTTTTGATCGACAATATATTTGTTGAGTTTGGAGGATTTATATTTCAACAGACAGTCGGTATTCCAATGGGTACTAATTGTGCACCCCTGCTGGCTGATTTGTTTTTGTACTCGTATGAAGCAGAATTCATTCAGAACCTTCTAAAAGACAAAAAGAAAAAGCACCTTGCGAAATTCTTTAATTTTACTTTCCGATATATTGATGATGTTCTATCATTGAATAACCCATATTTCAGACAATACTTACATCTCATATATCCAAGTGAACTTGAAATTAAGGATACCACTGATACTAGAAGGACTGCTTCATACCTTGATCTTTTCCTCAATATTGACGTAGATGGACGACTTCACACGAAAATCTATGATAAACGGGACGATTTCAACTTCCCAATTATCAATTTCCCATTTCTCAGCAGTAACATACCCTCTGCCCCTTCGTATGGTGTTTACATATCACAATTGATACGTTATTCACGTGCTTGTTCACACTATACGGACTTCATATACAGGAGTGTGCTCCTTACGCAGAAACTGCTCCAACAAAGTTATGAGGAGGACAGCTTAAAATTGACACTCCGTAAATTTTATGGACACCATCACGATTTGGTGGATCCATACGATGTTTCGTTGACCAAACTAGCTAAGGACATTTAAAATTACCAAACGTGACTTATTCCCGATTGTGACTGTTTTGCCGAGTGTGAACTCGCATTACTATAAGACGTGGTACGGTACTTATCCATCCCAAATTCATGTATTTAGTTTAAATGTTTAATGTTATATTTGTAATTCTCATCGGATTTTGTCAAATGTGTTGACGTCTTTTCTATTATATTTATGTGTTATGGTAAAGAAAATTAATCACCGCCTTCATTTATCAGATTTGATTTCGTTCAAAGTAATCAGTACGATATTTTACGTTTGAAGTTAGATTCATAACAAACCTGACATAGTTTTATAATATAGTTAATTGCTACCTCAGTTTTATATTAATAAGAATTAAAATGTGCTTTGTTATTAAATGCAATATCAGTATTTAGTTCAAATATATAATCTTAAATTAATCCTAATTCTATCTTATTCATTCTTATGTGACGTCATTTTTCATTTTTTGATGCTCTGTTTTACTAATTCAAATGACGTCATTTTTTCGTCATTTTTCAGTTTCAAATAGGACGTCACTTGGCGTAGAGGTTTAAACGTATTCGGATGTGTCTACTTTTGTGTTTCAAATGTCTGGTTATGTAAATGTATTTCAGTTGTTTCCTGTAATTAGTTAATACTTCAGCTTTATCATGTACATCTTTTGAATATTCATTTTATTAAATTTACTGTTTGCAAAAATATAAATTACTCTAAATTATAGGGATTTTCTGGTAACTTAACAGAAAACCCTTGCCGTTTTTGGCACAACCTTTTTGATCTTTTGGTCCTCGATGCTGTTCAACTTTGTACTCGTTTCGGCTTTCAAACTTTTGTATCTGTGCGTCACACATAGGTCTTGTGTGGACAAAATACACTTCTGGCGTATTAAAATTTTGAACTTGTTGCCTTTTGTTGGCTGTTGTTCGTGTGATTCTTTGTCAATTGTGTTCTCCAATTTATTTATATTGTAGTCCTGTGTTGTCATTTTGATGTTATATTTCACATGGCCATAAAAGTGCGAGGTTTGGCATGCCACAAAACCAGGTTCAACCCACCATTTTTTCCTTTAAAAATGCCCTGTACCAAGTCAGGAATATGGTCATTGTTATATCATAGTTCGTTTCTGTGTGTATTACATTATAACGTTGTGTCGTTTGTTTTCTCTTATTTTTGAGTGTAAATTCACATTGCGATAAGACGTGTCACGGTACTTGTCTATCCCAAATTCATGTATTTGGTTTTGATGTTATATATATATGTTATATTTGTTATTCTCGTGGGATTTTGTCTATATGTGTTACATTTTAGTGTTATGTCGTTGTTCTCCTCTTATATTTAATGCGTTTCCCTCGGTTTTAGTTTGTTATCCCGATTTTGTTTTTTGTCCATGGATTTATGAGTTTTGAACAGCGGTATACTACTGTTGCCTTTATAGGTCATGGTACGGCCTTCGACACGGAGCCTTGGCTCACACCAAACATCAAGCTATCTGTTTCCAGCTTTTCGAGATTTTACGCAATTTGGAATGTAGGAAAAGACATGATAGTTTTATTGTTTTCTTCTGATTTAATGCAAACAAAAACCATCTTTTTCATAACTGGTTTTTGGACTTCATTTTTTACCTCTAGAAGCCTCTCTTTCTCTTTTATTTTTTTCAATTTATTATTGTCTCATTCCTAATTTCCAGCATTCAAATTTGTTTTAATTCTGAATAAATAAGCTAGAAGTTAGCACCAAGTAAAGACGTAAATCAAGTTCTCATTTTATTGCTGATTTTAAATTAAATTAAATTATATTCATACACATTCAATAAAATATTACTACATAAATTTGTGCACAAATCCATCAAGATAAATCAATTATTTCTAAGTTATGGAATTCCTTTTAAAATCTAACACAGATACACAATAACAGTAAGGACAAAACAAAACAAATCTAATATATATATATAGATATAACAGTATGAACATACAGCTATGTAATAACATTATAGAGAGCTATATGCTAATAGCATGGAGACACAGCCATGTAAGAATAGAATGGACATAACAAATAGGTTTATCACCAACACAACAAATATCACAAATGCTGACATAAAGAATTGATATAACTTATGACTTAGGTTATTGAAACTTTTGTTTAAATCAAAAACAATAAAAGCTGGCTGTAATTTTAGAGGTGTGAAATATTTTTTTTAACTTTGGACAGATTAAATGCATTTAAAGATAGTAATATAACTTCATATCCCAGTGGAACATAATTGATATAGTTAGGCTGCAATATGCATAAAACATCACAAAATATATAAGAGTTGACATTTTAAACTTTCCCATACATTATAAGGGTTAATGGATGAGTTGGAAAATAATGTCCATTGCAAAAAATTGAATGCACTTGACACTTTAGGAAATACATTTTTTTCTTAAGACAATACTCACCAAGATGCATGCAATGACCAAAACCAAAAGTATTTATTTCGTTATCCCACTTCCTTGTTAAATAAAGATTATGCAGTTCAAATTACTAGTTATATGTTGACCGTATGATTAAATTGATGATATCAATAATTCAGAATGGATAACTTGTTAATGCATCAGGGTAACTCATTACAGATATGAAATCACAACGGCTTTGACAATAAACACATATGAATATAAACATATTGGAAACGTTTTAAATCTGAAGTAAAATTGGTTGGAATTTAAAAGATTTAAATTGAACACATTATCACAAGTCATTCTTAGGACAGTAGATTCAAAAAATGATATTTAATATCATGTACTAAGTTACCCTTTCGAACCATAATACAACATAAGTCATTCATACACAAAATAACGATGAAATAAATTAAAACAATATTTACACCTCTGTACAATTTTTACTTCCACTCCCATTCAACGTGTAAACTTGGGCACTATTTACAAGGTGTTTACTCGTGTAGGTAGTGGCGTAGGACAGAACAGGCCGTGCGGTCATAAAACTTTCGAGCACGATTTTTGTACTCAGACTCAAGAATCAACCAATCAAAATACTAGATTTTGTGTTTCGAGCACTTATTTTGTACTCGGAGTACTGGGTAAAGTTTTATGACCGAGAGCCCAGAAGTGTAATCAATTTCGTGAATTCACTCAAGGAACTGGTCTATTGAAACAATACTGCACCTGACCATTGTTTATATTATTTTTTTTAAATGTTTCAAAGTAGTTATAAAGGACAACACATACATAATGCATTAAATCAAAATTTTCTCATACATACACATTGATAGTTATCATAAGTACATATATATCATAACATCAACATTATAAGAGCTATACATATATTCTTCCTTACAGAGGGGTCATGGTTCCAGCCATTTGATAAACCTATGGTTTCCCCAAACACAATAATAAAAAAGAATTTGTTACCATGACAGCAAGATTTTTGGTTATCACTTACCTAAAACTGTATTCAGCATTTATAGAACAAAACATGAAGTAAATTTGTAATCAAACAACAACTGTAATGAGTACATATCAATAATAACATCACCTATAGTTTCATCCTCATGTGCGAGTTAAGAAATGATATATATATATATAGTATCTACTGTCAAAGTTGAAATTGAATATTCACGAAAGTCAATGACACTTATCCATTAAACCCTGTCTTATTGAGAGTCAATATAAAAAAAGTAGAAGTAACTTGAATAAACACTGGTCCCCTGTGATTCCATTTCAAGAAGTATATTCTCTCGTTTGAGACAATGGAACATGATTTAAGGACAGATTGAAAGATAGATATACCAGTACAGAGTATTTGCAATAACTTTGTTTGCATGGCCACAATTCAAAACACATTTCTGGATTCCTCTAGAATGTAGAGTAAATATATTTTATAATGGAAAACACCTACGGTCTGTAAGGACAAGCTCATTAAAACACAGAATGCTACATGCCAACTGATGTGATCATATGTTAAGGTGATGCTAACAGCCACACAGTCAATAAGTATTATCTATGACATCTAATTATTCTCATGATTTAAATATTTAACCGGAACATTTACAAAGCAACAGTTGGTTTTTGATTATTAATTGTTCTATTAACAAAACATAATAACAGTTATTTAGATAGATTTTCAAATTATGAATTACACAAATGTACTGCAATGTCAAAAAGTGCGACCCTTAGGTCATTTCCATAAGAATGTCAGAAATAATTTTATTATGCCTGAAAAAATGAGAAGTTTTAAAGATATGCCACAATGCATATTTCTTATTATAAATCCTGTATGATGGAGTAAAACAAATACATGCAGTATATATATTAGACTAGAAAGCTCTGAATATCATTGATCTATTATATGTTAAGATGTCCAATATCTAACAATGGAATCTCTTTCAGGAAGAGCTCTAAACTTCATTGATCCATCCACACCACATGAGAAGAGATGATGTCCTGGACTAACAGCCACCTGTGTCACTCCTGATGCTGATCCCATGTTCCTGAAGAATGTACTTTTACTATGCTCTCCTTGGAATGATAAAATCAACTGATGTGCATCTAATGCCCAAATCTAAAAATAAACAATACATATCCATGGTGAGTTTAGTGTCCACATGTATGGGAGATAAAGAACCCTTGTGCCTTCATAAATCTAGAGACATTTCAGCTGCACTGGCGAATGACAGAACTTGAACCCAACCCAAATATGCTTTTCATTTCATTAGGGTGAAATACATTTGTTTATTAAAAGCCTTCCTAAATTTGAATGAAGTATGTCTTGCTGTTAAAAAGGAAAAATAAATAAAATGAGATTTAGGATATAAGTCTACATTGTAAATCTTAATGTTCTGTAAAAAATGAAGTGGATGATGAATGAGTCATAGGATGCACCTTGAGAACGTTCATGAAACAAACAAATTAAAAAAAATATTTGCAGTAACAAAAAGAATATTTCACAGTTTCATAAAGTAAATTACATGAACAAATCAATTCTGCAAAACAAGAATTGAAAAATCAACTGAGAAACATTTCATGATTAAACTTTTAGGACATGTAAGCAACCAGGTTGGCTTTTTTTGAAGCAAAAACAGCCACATAACTATAAGTTTTGATAAATATATATTCTTACTTTTAATATTTTACCATTATATTTATTTCTGTTACAAATTCTACAACCAAGAAGAACTTTTTTTATCATGTTATTTGCAAACTTATTACAGATTCACCATTTCACTGAACTTATATTTATACGACAATTATTTTTAAAGAACAATCAACCTCCACCCAATACAAAGTGAGTGCTAGGACACCAAGAAGTCGGTTATTATGGTGGAGGAAATACTCGGAGAAAACCACCAGGCCACTCGTCAGAACAAACAAACCAGAGAGATATCAAAAGATTGATCTCCAGGTCAAAATAGGGGACAACTTTGACCAACCAAGGCCCCTAAAGTACCCATACTAGTTTAAACGGTGTTGTCCGTTTTTTTTTTATTAATGAGTTTCAAGGTCCCTCTGGTAATCTTTAGCCTCTCTTTAACTGTTTGCATTTACATGTGTACCTACGAATTAAACTGCTAAACTTCTCTAATAACTTTTTATTTGTTTAATTTTTTTCTTTGCATGAGAGCTTTTAGTTTAACAGTTTACATTTTGTTAATGATAATGTTAATAACACTATTGATACCGTAGAAAATATATTTGTTTTTAAAGTCAGCCAGCTATAAGAAATTGTACTTGTAACATACTTTTCAGTTATGTTGTCAATAAATCTGTTTATGTGACAAACAAATTTACATCTTAAACCAATAACCTATAACAATTATTGTTCACATCTTTGAGCTTTACTGCTTTCAAAATAACTTATTGGCTATTTCAAGCATGGACTAATGCATATACAGACATTGAAAAAAAAACCCATATAGGCCTCAATACTGATTTATAGTGTCAAATTCTAAAAAAAACTAGAGGCTCTTAAGAGCCTGTGTCGCTCACCTTGGTCTATTTGAATATTAAACAAAGAAAGCAGATGGATTCATGACAAAATTGTGTTTTGGTGATGGTAATGTGTATGCACATCTTACTTTACTAAACAGTCTAATGCTGCTTACAATTATCTCTTATCTATAATGAACTTGGCCAAGTAGTTTCAGTGGAAAAAGTTAATAAAAATTTACAAATTTTATGAAAATTGTAAAAAATTGACTATAAAGGACAATAACTCCTTAGGGGGTCAATTGACCATTTCGGCCAAGTTGACTTATTTGTAAATCTTACATTGCTGAACATTATTTCAGTTTACAGTTTATCTCTATCTATAATAATATTAAAGATAATAACTAAAAACAGCAAAATTTCCTTAAAATTATCGATTCAGGGGCAGCAACCCAACAACAGGTTGTCCGATTCACCTGAAAATTTTAGAGCAGATAGATCTTGACCTGATAAACAATTTAACTTTGTCAGATTTGCTCTTAATGCTTTGGTTTTTCAGTTATAAGCCAAAACCTGCATTTTACCCCTATATTCTATTTTTAGCTGTGGCGGCCATCTCGATTTGACGGCCGGGTCACCGGACACATTTTTTAAACTAGATACCCCAAAGAGGATTGTGGCTAAGTTTGGATTTATTTGGCCGAGTAATTTCAGAGGAGAAGATTTTTGTAAAAGATAACTAAGATTTACGAAAAATAGTTACAAATTGACTATAAAGGGTAATAACTCCTAAAGGGGTCAACTGACCATTTCAGTCACGTTGACTTATTTCTAAATCTAACTATGCTGAACATTATTGCTGTTTACAGTTTATCTCTATCTATAATAATATTCCAGATAATAACCAAAAACAGCAAAATTTCTTTAAAATTAACAATTCAGGGGCAGCAACCCAACAACGGGTTTTCCGATTCATCTGAAAATTTCAAGGCAGATAGATCTTGGCCTGATCAACAATTTTACCCCAGTCAGATATGCTCTTAATGCTTTGGTTTTTGAGTTATAGGCCAAAAACTGCATTTTACCCATATGTTCTATTTTTAGCCATGGCGGCCATCTTGGTTGGTTGGCCGGGTCACCGGACACATTTTTTAAACTAGATACATCAATGATGATTGTGGTCAAGTTTGGTTTAATTTGGCCCAGTTAACAACGATGGACGGCGGACTACAACGATGGATGATGGACGCAAAGTGATGGGAAAAGCTCACTTGGTCCTTCGGGCCAGGTGAGCTAATAAGGTATCTGCATTTCTAATTGCTTAATTTGCGTGCATAACTCAGTTCAGCCTTAATTCTCAAGTTCAAGTAAAAATTCCTATACATTTTTTTATGATCAATACCATAACATGTTTATATGTGCTTCATAAGACCAAGCAGAACAACAAGCTGATACCGAGATGATATATCCTCTGCAAATTATTTTATAAGGACAAAAAACCTCCACCCAACACAAAGTGGGTGCTAGGACACCTGGGAAGTCGGTTATTATGGTGGAGGAAGCAGAAGTACTCGGAGAAAACCACCAGGCCACTTGTCAGAACCAACAAACCAGAGAGATATCAGAAGATTGATCTCCAGGTCAAAATAGGGGATAACTTTGAGCAACCAAGGCCCCTAAAGTACCCATACTAGTTAAAACTCTGGTCAATGTACCAGTGATGTGTGTGAGAGGGTGAAAATTATCCTTCTGATGTACTAACATTATTTTTAACACCCAGAGTGAGAATCGAACTGACAGGACCTTCAGCACTGTAGCCATCTGTCTTAACCACTAGACCACAAACTCAGCATGCATGATTAACAAAAACAAATTATTCTCCTGAATTTGAGTTCAGCTGAAATTCAACAAAAATTGGCCATTTGGACACTAGATATTTTTCTTCGGATTTGATAATCTAGTCAAATCGAGATCTTTGTTAAAGTCATAATAAACCTCAAATTTAAAAAAAAAAATGAAAATGTTTTTTTTTATTACTAAATGGATAGTTTTCATTATACAACTTATGTACATATACTTTTTTCTGAGGAAAATTCTTTAATTTGTCCACATTTAGAAAAAGTTTAGTTAGTTTTAATAGCTTGCTTCCAGGAAGCAATTTGCCGACATATTTTCCGTATGCATAGTGACCTGAGCATAACTCTCCTCGTAAAAATGCGGTGATCGCAATACGCATGGATCTAGATCTGTCATTAAAATAAACAAGAGGCTCTCAAGAGCCTGAATCGCTCACCTTAATTCTTTTGGTTAAATCTCTCATCAATGATTATTTTGGCTTTTCAATTTATTTAAATGTTTTTTGGATCGTCCTATTTTCTTCAAAAGCCAAAAAAAATAATCATTTTCTCCTATGTTCTATTTTAGCCATAGGAGCTATGTTTCTTGACATACAAGGAAATAAAATATAAAATTTATACTAGATACTCTGAAACTCATTTAGCCTAAGTTTGGCTGAAATTGATACAGCAGTTTCAAAGGAGAAGATTTTTTAAAGTAAGTCAACATGATGAACAAATTGTGAAAAAAGTCTTTAAAGGGCAATAACTCCTTAAGGGGTCAATTGACAATTTTGGTCAAATTGACTTAATTGAAGATCTTACTTTGCTGAACATTATTGCTGTTTACAGTTTATTTCTATCTATAATTATATTCAAGATAATAAACAAAAACAGCAAAATTTCCTTAAAATTATCAATTCAGGGGCAGCAACCCAACAACAGGTTGTCTGATTCATCTGAAAATTTCAGGGCAGATAGATCTTGACCTGATAAACAATATTACCCACGTCAGATTTGCTCTAAATGCTTTGGTTTTTGAGTTATAAGCCAAAAACTGCATTTGACCCCTATGTTCTATTTTTAGCAATGGCGACCATGTTTGTTGATAGATCATAACTTCGGATACAATTTACAAACTAGATACCCTAAGGAACATTCAATTAAAGTTTGGAAGTATTTGGCCCAGTAGTTTCAGAGGAGAAGATTTTTGTAAAAGATTACTAAGATTTACGAAAAATGGTTAAAAATTGACTATAAAGGGCAATAACTCCTAAAGGGGTCAACTGACCATTTCCGTCATTTTGACTTATTTGTAAATCTTACTTTGCTGAACATTATTCCTGTTTACAGTTTATCTCTATCTATAATAATATTCAAGATAATAACCAACAAGAGGCTGTCACAACGACAGCAAACCGGATTTATTTACATTTATTTGTGTCCTGGCAATATCACAAGAACCATTACTGATGAATGGTGAAAGTGAAAATCATCAATATCAAATTTGACCTCCATTTTGTCATCAGTATCAACATTTTGAAATAATAATATTTGAAAAGCTTAGATTGAATGGTTCATGAGTAAATGCAACAACGTGAATGGAAACGCCATTTTACGATCTTTCAAGAACCATAACTCCTGAACAGTAAAAGTCAAAATCGTCATTATGGAACTTGACCTCTATTTTGTCATCAGTAACAACATATTAAAATTTCAAAAGCTTTGGTTGAATGGTTCATGAGAAAATGCACGGACACGACGGGAAACACCATTTTTCAATCTTTCAAGAGCCATAACTCATGAACGGTAAAAGTCAAAATCGTCATTATTGAACTTGACCTCCATTTTGTCATCAGTAACAGCATATTAAAATTTCAGAAGCTTTGGTAGAACAGTTCATGCATAAATGCACGGACACGACTGGAAACTCCATTTTTCAATCTTTCAAGAACCATAACTCCTGAACGGTAAAGGTCAAAATCGTCATTATTGAACTTGACCTCCATTCTGTCCTCAGTAACAACATATTAAAATTTGGGAAGCTTTGGTAAAACAGTTCATGAGTAAATGCACGGACACGACTGAAAACTCCATTTTTCAATCTTTCAAGAACCATAACTCCTGAACGGTAAAAGTCAAAATCGCCATTATTGAACTTGACCTTCGTATAGTTGTCAGTAATAACATATTAAAATTTTAAAAGCTTTGGTTGAACGGTTCATGAGTTAATGCACGGACAACATTTGATTGCCGCCCGCCCGCCCGCCCGCCCGCCCGGCCGCCCGACCGCCCGACCGCCCGGCCGCCCGCCGTACATCCCCAAATCAATAACCGACATTTTTGTCACAAAAATCCGGTTAAAAACAGCAAAATTATCTTAAAATTACCAATTCAGGGGCAGCAACCCAACAAGGGGTTGTCTGATTCCTCTGAAAATTTCAGGGCAGATAGATCTTGACCTGATAAACAATTTTACCCCATGTCAGATTTGCTCTAAATGCTTTGGTTTTTGAGTTATAAGCCAAAAACTGAATTTGACCCCTATGTTCTATTTTTAGCAATGGCGACCATGTTTGTTGATAGATCAAAACTTCAGATACAATTTATAAATTAGATACCCTAAGGAACATTCAGTTAAAGTTTGAAAGTATTTGGCCCAGTAGTTTCAGAGGAGAAGATTCTTGAAATAGTTTACGACGACAGACGACTGACGACGACAGACGACGGACGCCAAGTGATGGCATAAGCTCACTTGTCCCGAAGGGACAGGTGAGCTAACAATCATCTGATTGTACATGTTAAACACATGCTCAATACCCATGCTTTTTGTTCTTTGTTTACTACAAGTTGACAATCGGTATACTTCGGCTTCAAAACACGGCATTTAATGAGCAGCCATATTTTTTAAATCATAACAGACAGAGAGAAAAAAAATGACGATTATACGATATATTTTGAGTAAAAATTGATAAAATCGTGCACAGATGACTAAGTTTATGATATATACATGCATTGGTTCAAGAATTGGATAAACATTATTTTTCACCACTTACTTATTTCATATGACTTTAAATTAATTGCATTTATATGTACCTGTATGAGCTGCAGCATATATTAGACATGTACATGTATTTCAAACCTACAAGTACACCTACACGTACATGTTCAACTGCTAAACTTCTCTTTTCTTTGTAGGAGAGGTTTCAGTCTAACAGTTTACATTTTATTAATGAGAATGTTATTGACACTTTCACTATAGAGTAAACACATTTGTTTTTAAAGTCAGATTTCTGTAGGAATTGTATTTGTTACATACTGTTCAGTTATGTTGTCTATAAATATGTTTACCAATAACCTATAATTATTGCTTAAATCTTTGAGTTTTACTGCTTTAAAAATAAAACATGAGCTATTTTAAGCATTGACTAATGTATATATAGACATTGAAAAAAGTAATCGTATAGATATTGAAAAAAGTAATCGTATAGATATTGAAAAAAGTAATCGTATAGATATTGAAAAAAGTAATCCTATAGGCATCAATGGAGTTTCATAGTCATTTCTATTGTCAAATTCTAACAGATAGAAGATAACTGTATTCCTAATGGCGGGAATAATTCTGTGTGCATTAAAAATCTATAACAGTGAGAGCCCTGACTAAATTTTTCAAGTCAAGGAAACATTCCAATGATAATATTCATGGTTGTTTTAGAGATATTGTTCACTTAAAAATTATCAGAATCAAGGTGGATGTATACTAACTGTGCACTTTTTGTTGCATTTGTTTTCTTTTTCTTTTGGCTTTACAAATTCAAATCTATGGAAACACTTCATAAAGACCCAGCAAAACAACAAGCAAATATCAAGATGAAGATTCTCTCTCCCTCAACAAATACATGGCGTTGTCCGTTTTTTTTATTAATGAGTTTCAAGGTCCCTCTGGTAATCTTTTTATTAATGAGTTTCAAGGTCCCTCTGGTAATCTTTTTATTAATGAGTTTCCAAGGTCCCTCTGGTAATCTTTTTATTAATGAGTTTCAAGGTCCCTCTGGTAATCTTTTTATTAATGAGTTTCAAGGTCCCTCTGGTAATCTTTTTATTAATGAGTTTCAAGGTCCCTCTGGTAATCTTTTTATTAATGAGTTTCAAGGTCCCTCTGGTAATCTTTTTATTAATGAGTTCCAAGGTCCCTCTGGTAATCTTTTTATTAATGAGTTTCAAGGTCCCTCTGGTAATCTTTTTATTAATGAGTTTCAAGGTCCCTCTGGTAATCTTTTTATTAATGAGTTTCCAAGGTCCCTCTGGTAATCTTTTTATTAATGAGTTTCAAGGTCCCTCTGGTAATCTTTTTATTAATGAGTTTCAAGGTCCCTCTGGTAATCTTTTTATTAATGAGTTTCAAGGTCCCTCTGGTAATCTTTTTATTAATGAGTTTCAAGGTCCCTCTGGTAATCTTATGCCTCTCTTTTACTGTTTGCATTTACATGTGCACCTACGAATTAAACTGCTAAACTTCTCTAATAACTTTTTAATTTGTTTATTTTTTTTCTTTGCATGAGAGCTTTTAGTTTAACAGTTTACATTTTGTTAATGATAAAGTTAATAACACTATTGATACCGTAGAAAATATATTTGTTTTTAATGTCAGCCAGCTATAAGAAATTGTACTTGTAACATACTTTTCAGTTATGTTGTCAATAAATATGTTTTTGTGACAAACAAATTTAAAAAATTTACATCTTAAACCAATAACCTATAACAATTATTGTTCACATCTTTGAGCTTTACTGTTTTTGAAATAATAACTTATTCGTTATTTTAAGCATGGACTAATGCATATACAGACATTGAAAAAAACCATATAGGCCTCAATACTGATTTATAGTGTCAAATTCTAACAAAAAGAAGATATCTGCATTTCTAAATGCCTAATTTGTGTGCATAACTAAGCTCAACCTTCAAGTTCAAAGTAAAATTTCTAAACATTTTGATCAACACCTCAACAACAAATTCATATGTGCTTCACAAGACCAAGCAGAACAACAAGCTGATACCAAGATGATATATCCTCTGTAAATAATTCAGACTTTCTAAAATAAAAAAAATCCATCTTAACTCAATTCTTATTTAATCAAACTTCAATAGTGACTGATATCTGTTCTTAATCTTGGTATTGATATTTCATAAAGTAGTTTCCATACCCAAATTTATGATAAATGTGGGGACCTGTCCTCTCCTAGACTGTGAAGGTCTACAGGCTCATTAGCATGTATCAGTTAATTTTATATTCATGTCCCCCCTTACAAATATAGAGATTTATAAAGGTAGTATGATTGCTAGAATTAAATCAAAAGTAGTTTAAGCTTTCATCTTTTTACAGTAACAATCTATCTAATAAATTTAGAATACGTCCTTCAAATATGATTCCTTGGTTTTATTAAAATACCTATACAGTTACAATTATACTGTTGGTAACTATATTTTTAGGATGAGGATATATTTTCTAATGTTTGGTTGTACTAATCCACAGGTAAAATCCTTTGAGATTGTCTTGATCAACTAATCACATTGTTTAATACAGTATAAAATTGAGAAAAGGAAGTGGGGAATGTGTCAAAGCGACAAACAACCCAACCATAGAGCAGACAACAGCCTAAGGCCACCAATGGGTCTAAAATGTAGCGAGAAACTCCCGCACCCATAGATGTCCTTCAGCTGGCCCCTTAAAAATATGTAAACTAGTACAGTGATAATGGACATCATACTAAACTCCGAATTATACACAAGAAACTAAAATTAAAAATCATACAAGACTAACAAAGGCCAGAGGCTCCTGACTTGGGACAGGCGCAAAATTGCGACAGGGTTAAACATGTTTATGAGATCTCAACCCTCACCCTATACCTCTAGCCAATGTAGAAAAGGAAACGCATAACAATACGCACATTTAAATTCAGTTCAAGAGAAGTCAGAGGTCAGAAGATGTAACAAAAGAAAATAAATAAAATGACAATAATACATAAATAACAACAGACTACAATCAGTTAACTGACATGCCAGCTCCAGACCTCAATTCAACTGATTGGAAGATTATGTCTTCATCATATGAATATCAGGCACAATCCCTCCCATTAGGGGTTTAGTATTATACTATCATAAAAAATATGAGAAGAACATAACCCGTGTCATGCCAACAACTGTTTTTCAAATAAAATGTGTTTAGTTCCAATGCAAAGACACTATAAGTGAATCAAAATTTAAGCCAAAATATGCAATCTTTAACAGTATCGTAACTTTATCCCTTCTTAATAAGTCTGTTTAAAGGTTTTGTAAGCTTTTGAGGGGAATACTGACATTTTTGTGCTTTGTAAAGAATATTACCATAAAAGATTGGATGTGAAATACCTGAACGTATCAGATATCTGCATGTTGAGTTATATTTACGAATTATTTCCTTATACCAATGATAAAATTTAGTAAATGTTTCGACTAGTTTGTGATATTGAAAAGCCTGGTGTAATAATTTTTCAGTAATACATAAATTTCTCTCGCTGAAATCTAATACGTTGTTACATACACGAGAGAATCGTACAAGTTGAGATATATAAACACTAGAAGATGATGACACGGGAACGTCACCATCTAAAAATGGATAATTAACGATAGGAAATGAAAAATCACCTCTTTTATCATAAATTTGTGTATTAAGCTTCCCGTTAATGATATAGATATCAAGATCAAGGAAAGGGCAGTGATCATTGTTAGTATTAGCTTTATTTAAAGTAAGTTCAACAGGATAAATTTCTTTAGTATACATACTAAAGTCGTCATTATTGAGAGCCAATATATCATCCAAATATCTAAAAGTATTGTTAAATTTTTGTAATATATCATCCAAATATCTAAAAGTATTGTTAAATTTTTGTATCAAATGTTGTTTCGATGGGTCTTTGCTAATTTTAGTCATAAATTGTAACTCATAACAATACAAAAGCAGGTCTGAAATAAGTGGTGCACAGTTAGTCCCCATTGGAATTCCAATAACTTGACAATATACAGAATCTCCAAAGCGAACAAAGATGTTATCAAGTAAAAATTCAAGCGCATATATAGTATCAAAGCATATCCAATTGACATAGTTCTTTTGTTTATTGCTACTAAAAAATGACCTAAAAGAGTTTGAACATATGTACTGGCATTCTGACTTTTTAAATTCCCAGTTAATTAGGGATGTGATTCTTTTTCTTAATAAGAATATGCGGCAAAGTGGTATATAGGGTTTAAAAATCAAAACTTTGAACAGATTCAAAATCACAAACATATGCATGCATACTTCCAACGAGTTTTGACACTCCAAAAGTAATTAATTCCACTTGTTTCAAAGGTCTAATTTGAACAATTTATTATCAGGTTTTTGATTGTACAAAGTGCACTAGTAAGAAGAATAGACAATTTAGTAGTGGAACAATGGCTTGACGATGAAATAAATCTATATTTGTAAGGTTTTTTGTGTAGCTTCAGAAGCCAGTACATAGTTGGGACTTTCATTGTATTTGGTTTTGCTTGTAAAGAAGTAACTAAAAGTTTGTGTTTGTTACAGATGTCGTTTTCTGAAAATGAAGTAAGTTGGATTGTTGGTGAATTCGTGATTTCCTTTTGCAGAACCTCAATATAAAATTTACGTCAAACAATAATGATATTATTAGCAGCTTTATCAGCCTGGACAAAAACAAATTCCTTGGCTAGTTCTTTTAGTTTATGTTTGATACACGAAATAGGGTTTTTATGGTTGTTGTTAAGAGTAAAATGCTCTTTAAAATGTTGTATTCGAATATCAACTATCTTAACTTGTTTTTGAAGTTGTATAAGTTTCCATACAATAACTTTTACAAACTAAGCCAGGCGTAACTAGAAAGAAACATTTTTGGGACCCTTTTAATGCAGAAAAATGATTTCTTTTCCAGTTTTCGGTCATAGGATGATTAAAAGAGGAGCTATATGTAGATAGGACTTATAAAAAATTTATGAATGTAAAACTATTAATAAATCGTCTGAATAGAGTAATACATAAACAACACATATTTGTGATGCAGAATTTACTCAAAATTGTCCAAAATCTGCTCTTCGGATCTAGGCAGAAACAAACTTCTCTATAACTTTAATTGTCAATATTCACACTGAAATACTGATAAATATGCAGTTTTGCTAGTAACTGTCGTCGTTCATTGTTGATTGTACATTTGTTTCCAACATACGCAAAAAATAATGAGACTTTCCAATGGGTGCAATCAACAGATTTTTTCTATGACGTCACATTTTGAGGGACCATGCATAAGTGACCCTTAGTGGTGGACTGATTAATAAAGATACTTGTATAAAACTAGATATCACTGGAATCAGAATGTTCTCTAGTTTATAATGAAATAAAAATAATGTGTACTTTTAATATATTAAAAATATTCCATCCAATGAACATGGGAGAAAAAAGGTCTAATTTGAACAAAAAAAACTTGAAACCAGGTCATGTGCACACCCATGAAGACATGATCCATGCACATTTTACATAATCAAAACTGTATGAAATTTGTAGGTTTCTACCTGGCCTTTCAAAAAAATCTTGTTTCAGGGTACGGTTTCCTGCTCCAAAAAGAGCTACAGTGGCTGCAAATAAGTTTTCAATTTTCACTGCCGAAAAAACAGGTTGTTTACAGTGTTGTCTCCCCTCAAAACATGTAAAGTTAATATAATTTTAAAAATTATTTCAATCATTCAACCTGTTTTAATTCAAAGCTAATTAACTAATTTTTACAATCAAATACAAAAAACATGATACTTTTTCACCAATTGAGTAAATAAACAGGGATTTCCCTCCATGGTTATTTTTAGTCGGGGAATAACCCCTAGTTTTTTATACGAAACTGTTTATAGCACCCAATACTGTTTTGGCGTGTTTGCAGGGTGATTGGCTCTGGTAGTCTGTCGACCACATCGCATCGGCATACTTTCAATGATATCGAAGGGTTCTGATAATTCTTATGCCGATTGGTACATCTCATTCCAAACTGATGAACCCCTACACTGTAAAATGTGCTCCAAAAACTACATGTCTTAGACTGAGTATTACAAATTCAAATCTTGTAAAAGATACAAGTTACTGTCCGATTTTGTCAAAATCTCCAATAACACTTTTATTTTGAAACCAAATGCCGTTATTTAATGATATTTCATCAATTAAACCAGGTGCTCCGCAGGGCGCAGCTTTATACGACCCGTGGTTGAATCCTGAACAGTTGGGGCAAATTTGGTCACAATATTCAAGCTTGATTCTGTCTGAATTTGGATTGTGATCAAGTTTTTGACATAATATAGGTTGTCACAAAATTAATGTGGTTAAAGATCTAACAAATCTATTGCAAAATACTGTGCAATTGAAGATTTCTTCTTCGAAATTTGAAAAATTTTGAAAAAAAAGGAAGCCCTTCAAAAAATGGTAAACCAAAAATCTCCACCCCCCCAACTTTTTGAAACCCCCTTGGAGCAATAACCCTTAAACTCAATCCCATGCTTTCCATTGCAGTATTGAACCTTGTAGTACAATTTCAGAGAGATCCATACACTTAAGCACAAGTTATTGTCACGATTGTTTGGAAACTAGAAACATGCTTCTTTTTGGCCCTTTTTTGGCCCCTAATTCCTACATATTTTGGGCAATTAACCCAAAACTTAATCCCAGCCTCCCCTTTGTTATATGGTACATTGTGGTAGAATTTCAGAGAGATCCATACAATTACACATACGTTATTGTCTTGAAACTAGAAAAATGCTTGTTTTGACCCATTTTTGGCCCTTAATTCCATAACTTTGGTCCCATAACCCCTAAAATGAATCCAAACCTTCTACTTGTGGTTTTAAACATTGGGGTATGATTTCGGAGCAATTGAAATACTTCTACACAAGTAATATCCTGTAACTAGAAAAATGCTTGTTTTGGGTCCCTTTTGGGCCCCTAATTCCTAATCAGTTGGGACCATCATCCCCAAAATCAATCCCAACCTTCCTTTTGTGGTATTGAACCTTCTGAAAAAGATCTATTCACTTAAACTAAAGTTATTATCCGGAAACCAATGTGTCTTCGGACGACGACAACGCAGACGATGCTGACGACGACATCATACCATTATACGATCCCAAATTTTTTTTGGGTTGTATAAAAAGTGACAACATAGGTGTTTCCTTTAACATTCAATCTATAAATTTTTATTTTGTCATTTTTTTTTTGCATGCTGAATCGATGTGCACGCAACTGCGTGTTAGCTATAGGGAGCTACGCGCCTGTAAGCTTGAGATCTCAAATAACAAATTTGTCCCACTACAAGTGCCGGTCACAGATCAGTTATAGTAGAATGTTTTTTCATTATTTGGAGAATTGAGAATTAATGGAAGCTTCTTTGATTGTATCTCCTTATATTAATTTATAGACCAATAACTTTAGAGTTTTGTAAACTGTATGGACACATGTCTTTTTGTCAAAACTGTATGTTGTATGAAGATTTAATACATGCAATGTTATTTTTGAGACATTACGAAATTTGTATAATTTTTTTTCAATTGAAATCCCAAAAACTCTGAAAGGACAAAAGTAATCTTTGTTAAAAAGTAATTTAACAAATAATATTTTTCAGGACAATTCTGAACCATGCTGAGTTTATTTTTAGTAATATTTGCAGTTTGGTAGCTATTGTGTGATATACTGAAAAAAGCAGTTAGACTCTACATAAATATGTTTACAGAATTGTAGTTCTACATAAAGTTCAATAAATAGGAAGTAAACTACATCAACACTATAATACATCTTTTAGATCACGTTTACAAAGTGCTATTTTCATAACTTAGCACTGTGTCAATGTTTTTGCTGGAGGGTAATTAGTTGAGGACAGTTTCATAAGCCTAGTTGTTGATTGTTTTGTAGATACCTGACTTATAACAAATATTTCTTGAATCATCATTGATATTTAAAATTTAGTAATTATGAAGAAACTAGAGTTCCAACACCCTCAGTCAAAGATTACCTTAGATTGATTGGATAAATATAAATCAGGCAAAGCGCTTGAGAGGCACACCTCTTTACATTTATTTACAAATGTCTTGTATATCAATATTTTTTTTTAAATTTGTGACATGTGGCAATGGTAAAACAACTGTATACCAAATATCATTGACCTGCCACAAGTGATTTCCATTTGACATACCTTATCTTGTCTTGCTAATAAATTCTTGAAGACAAGATCGTTTTTTTGTCTATCCATTATAGATTTCAGGATAATAGGCAAAAATACAAATAGTGGGTTTGAATTGTTTTTTTAAGGGCAACAAAGTAGTTTTACAATTTGAATCATGTTGAAATATGTGTAGATATTGAATTACTGAAAATTTTTACTGTTTCTTTAAATCTATGGCAAAGCAATGGAAGGATATAAGAGAAAATTGTCAAAATGATACAGTTAAACAAATAATGTTTTCAGGAGGAAGTCTATGTACTCATGCTGAGTTTATTTTTAGTAACATTGGTAGTTTGATGCTATTGTGTGATATACTGAAGAACCTAGTTTGCTTCTACATAATATGTTTACAAGCTTATGGTACTTTTAAAATAAAGTTCAATTAGTAGGAAGTTTACTGTTAGTCACATCGACATTACAATACATTCTAAAACAATATTCTTAATAATATGCTAGTTTAGCTAGTTTAAAGTAAAGCAATCAAGGCATTCATGTGATGGTGTGCAATATATGCAAAATAGCAGCTTTTCCGAAGATTAAACCTTGGAATGAAACATAGTTAAATAGTCAAAAAGTAAATAGATTTTTCAGACCCCGAAGAAAGTAGAATCTTTTGTTCTTTCTAGTCTATCAGTTGAGGAATAAACCTTTCATAATTAATTTTTCACAAATTATATTTATAAGAAAACATAACTATAATATTCCCTTGTCACCTAGAGAGAGATGATTAATGCAGGCAACTGATGTGTATTACACTGCTGCTTACTGGGTTTTAATCAATCTTAATTAATGTGTTCTGTTTCCTGTATCAAATGCAATGAAGAAGAAAAATATGTATTTTTATTCAATAATCATGTCTGTTATGAAACAGCATCAACACCTTGTTTTAATGTCAACAAAAACACCCACTTTAAATGAATTCAATTGAGATGGAGAGGGACACTGCAATTTTAATAATGTCATAAAAACACTCACACCAGTTAAATCTAGTGAAGAAAGTGTTAGGATTAATAACAATGATATAGTTATACAAATAATATTGTTTTCAGGATGAAGTTTATAAAACCCTGCTGAGTCTATTTTTAGTAACATTCATAGTTTGGAAAACAGTTTGGTTCTAGGTGTCAGACCACCAATTACTCCCTCCAATTTAGAACGTATGTAAAAGTAGCCCTACCCTGACACATAATAGTGCTTTTGATGTCCTTGTTTACTTAAACTAACCAACAAATTTGCAGAAATGAAACTTTTGGTGAAAGAGAAATATATCTAGATCATTTTGAGCCAAAATTTACTTGTCTATGAGTTTGCATTAAAAATTGAGGATTAATGCGCTCCATAGTATACTAATTTTAGATTTCCAGAAAACCAGGTTTTTGTTTTGGAGTACCTCTGTTTGATGGTCAGTTATTTTGTTAGAAGGCTTTAAAGGTATGGTGAAAATTGGCATGTAGAAAGCTGATACATGTACAATTAAGGATATACCTGGTTTCTATGAAGTTAAACTTAAGGCAAAATATTTAGAAAGCTGTGAAAATTGCAAAATTTGGTTGAACAGATAGGGATTTTGAATTGGTGGTCTATCACCTTCTACATAAATATGTTTACAGAATTGTAGTACTACACAAAGTTAGGAAGTGAACTGTTTGTCAAAACATTCCAATACATCTGATAAAGTACAATTATAATGGGTTATTTTCATTTGTTATATATTAAGTAGCAAAAAATAAAAGTAAATAAAAAATGTATGTTTTATACAATCAGGCTTAAGCTTTATCATGAAGATATCAATATCCATCATATTTGCAATTAAGACTTTATCAAACCCTTATCACGTTCTTGCAAAAACATCTAAATTAGTTGTACTTGAGGCAAATGTATATAATAAAGTGTATATGATATGGCTTTGTCAACGTAACACACTCTATCAACCCTCAACCAATATAATCTTGAGCAGAGCTCGTGAAATTATATTGATTTCTCAAGTTGATACAGGTGTTGAAAAAAATGATACATCTTCTTTATGACCAAGTTTAAGGGATACTATAATATAACTAGTTCCTTCATAACAAAAATAGCTTGAATGAGGGTTTTGAGCTTAAAGAATGAAGATCATTCCAGAAACCTATGGTCTACATACAAACATCATATCATAAGTGTTTTTTTATAGTACTGGGTTGCTACTGCTGCTCATTCAGACTATATATTATCAAGGGTTAAATTAGTTTCAAATGAGGGCTTTTGTCTGTAAATGACAAGTTCATAAAATTATGAAACGAGCAAAAGCCAAGGTTGCAACTCCATGAGACAAAATTGACCTTATGATGATTTTAAATTCTCTGTTAATTATCTATTGCTTTAAGGGGATCTCATATTTTAGAAAAGTTAACCTGTCTCCTGTTGAAGACTATATGTTGCCCTCTAGATGTCTTTTTAATATATTTAACATTGGTTTGCCATCTTATTGATGCTGCATTTCCTACTTTCATAACTATGAAAGTCAATTGCATTTCCTTTCTTTCATAACTATGAAGGTCATTTCATAACAATTTGTTTCTGCATATCACACTAATATAATTTGTTTATTTGTCATGTGAAGGACAAATATTCAGCACAGAGAACACATGCTGAGATTATTTTTAGTAACATTAGTAGTTTGAGAGTAATAACATGTGATAAACTTTAGAGAAAGAATAACAACTGTTTTTACATAAATATGTTTACAGTACTGTATGTAGAAATGCATTATGTTCTATTAACTTGATTTACAGGAATTTAAACTGATTCCAACAAATACATAATAATGATTACATATATTACATAAATAGGGGACATGAATATCAGGAAATTAAAAGGGTGTTGCCAGATTACCACCCCTGACTATAGTCTTGGTTATAGTATATAGCTTTGAACTGTTATTTTGACGACCTGTCAAATTTGTAATACTGCCTCCTCAATTAGTACTATAATTTAGAAATGATTATGGGCATTTATTATTGCTTTTTTTCAAAAATAGACAAAAAAAGCCAGATTAATTATTAAGATTTCATGTAAATGTGCATCTTAATATATGTATCAGATATTTCAATTAGAGTTCTTCTTTTTGCAATATTCATCCAATTGCATTATTACCATTAATCAAAACCTTGCAATAATTTTTGAATTTACAGTATTTGATGGAGATTTCTTCAGACATAGATAAACCTAACATCAACTCTTACTTACTTTCACATCTCCTTCTGATGACCCTGTCACAAAGTAATCCTCCTCTAAATCTATTGCTAGACATCTTATTGATGCATCATGGGCCTGGAATGTATGACGTAACTGTCGTTGACGGATATCAAAGATACAAATCTCTCCTTTCCTTCCACCACTGATCAGCAGTTGATGATGAGGTGCATATACCAGGGCAGGACAACCATGTTCATGACAAGTAAAAGCTGAAATAAGGGGACAAATGTTCAAACTGTTTCTTAAAATAAGTTTTTTCATGAGAATATTAAGATCTTACAATTAAGAGTAGGCTAATCAAAATCTCTTTATATTTCAAATTTAAAAAACATACACCACTCAAAGTCAATGAACAAAATAGAGAACAGAAATTGGGAATGTGTCAAGAGACAATGACCAAACCAAAGAGCAGAAAAAAGGCCACCAATGGGTCTTCAGTGCAGAGAAAATATTATACAACATCCAGAGGAGGGCTTCAACTAACCCCTAAACAATAGCTTATCATAATTCAACCAAAAGGGCAACATATTAAACTCAGAAACACAAAAGTGTACCAACTTATAAAAATCAAAGCGCTGTAAGCGCTAAAGGCATTTAACCAAAAACCAGGCAAACGTTATTATGTGCAGTGGCGGATCCAGAAATTTTCATAAGTGGGGCCCATTCCCTGCCTTACAGGGGACCTGCTCCAGTCATGCTTCAGTGATTCCCTATATAATCAACCAAATTTTTTCTCAAAAATGGAAAGGGGGGGGGCCACTGAAAAACCCTCTAAATCCGCCTCTGATGTGGCATTAAACATTCATATATTGTACATTTATGTTTATCTAATGAATTAATTATTAAGGCAAATAATTTATATGTTATCAAGGTTTCAATAGCAATGAATATATAAATGTATATTTTTTATGGTGAGTCTGCAGTGGTACAAGTTTGCAATGATTGTAGTTGTTCTAGTTGGTAGTTAACGTTGGTTTTAGTTGACTGTTAGTAGTACGTGTTGACTTAGTATGAACATGTAATAGTATGAATGGACTGGTTTCCCTGTAAAGAAAACTGAGTATGTGTTCTATAGTACAATAGTTATGCGACACAAATCAGACAAATGTTCACTACTACAAGGATCAAAGGTGAGGTCTGACTGACCTGCCCATAGTAAATGTAAATGATTTGTTATATTGTCCCATACATGAATATATATGGTTTAGGGGTGGGGATCTCGAGGGTTTTCAAGTTCTCAAACAGGAAGGGGTAGGGTGACCCCAGGGACTTCCCCTATATTTCATTTGATTTGTTATATTGTTCCATACATGAATATATATGGTTTAGGGGTGGGGACCTCGAGGGTTTTCAAGTTCTCAAACAGGAAGATAGGATGACCCCAGGGACTTCCCCTATATTTCATTTGATTTGTTATATTGTCCCATACATGAATATATATGGTTTAGGGGTGGGGATCTCATCATTTTCCAAGTTCTCAAACAGGAGGGGGTAGGGGGACTCCCCCTATATTTCATTTAAATAGTTATATTGACCCATACATGAACATATATTGTTCAGGGGTGGGGATCTCGACCATTTCTTAAGTTCCCAAACAGGAGGGGGTGGGTCACCCCATGGACTCCCTTTATATTTCATTTGATTAGTTATATATATAGTCCCATACATGAATATATATGGTTTAGGGGTGGAGATCTCATCGGTTTCCAAGTTCTAAAACAGGAGGGGGTAGGGGGACTCCCCCTATATTTCATTTAATTAGTTATATTGACCCATACATGAATATATATTGTTTAGGGGTGGGGATCTCGACCGTTTCGTAAGTTCCCAAACAGGAGGGGGTGGGTCACCCCATGGACTCCCCTTATATTTCATTTGATTAGTTATATATATAGTCCCATACATGAATGTATATGGTTGAGAGGTCATCCGTTTCAAAGTTATCAAACAGGAGGGGGTAGAGTGGCCCAAAGGACAACACCTATATATCATATGATTTGCCTACATTCAGGTAGTTATTTGTGAAAATAAAGTAAGAATCTTCCAGCTACTTTAACTGATCCTTCAAAATTGCAGTAATATGTTTACACTTAAAAAGCATCTTACATGCATTATCAACATTTATCACTGATAAAGAAAATTTAAACTGTGATCAGGAACATATATATTGTTAGATATACTGTTCCCAGCTGTCACATTGTATTGGATTTTGACATTAAAATTTGTCAGAAGTAATTTTGAGTTTCTGTTTAAAATATTTTCTGCATTTTCTTTCTTTTACATATATCTTTTGGTTTTCAATTCTAGTGTTTATATTCATTTACCATGCATGGATGTATTTTGTCACCTGCCTGGATTTGCCCAAAACCTGGAATTACCCTTATCCGCTTCCGGAATCGGATCCGAAATTGTAATTGTCTTTTTCACGGCAGCCATTGTCATTGTGTTCCAATGTTGTTTTTGTCAGTCAGATACAATTTTACTTGTATTAACACATTTTTTGTCGGCGATTTTCTGTATATAGCTAGCGATTGAACAAAATTGACATCGCTGTCATGAATAATAATGATTAAAATAAGTTTTGAGATCGTTGATTTGGAGACTTTGGCGAAAAGGTTTGCAAAGCTATTTTTTTATTTTCTTCCAAGTGCCGAAGTGGAACTGAGACTACTATAACTGTGATATAGTTGTCTCAGAGTGGAAGGCCCGTCGGGCGTGGCTAGTAACCAATTTGAAAGTGGAAGGTCGCGGACCTCGGACCACCGCTATTTTGAACCCCTGCCTCCAAACTGAAAAGATACGAATTTCGTCTCCTAATTTGAAATTGCGGCCAACAGCATGAACAGTTGAACTTATTACTGACGTAGTTGTACTACGTATTGACGACAAATAATATTCCTGCGACTTTTGCCATTTGGGAAATCTTAACTACTTGTCTTAAAAGATTTTCGGCGATTAAATATTTCGTACAATTGTTTTTTGACATCTTAGCCAAAAGCACAGGCGATAATAAACTACATAAGAATTCCTAATGAGCACTACTTCCTATGTGCAACTTCAAAACTTTTGGGAAAATCGACGACCATTTAACGTTTTTATGGTAATATTTTTTATATTCTAGAATAAAAAGTATTAAAAAAGTGTTCAATTAGTTATATATAACATAGTAGCCAGCTAGATAATAACAATGGCAAGTATTTCAGCAGACCACAAATCTAGGGTGCTCGCATAATGCAGATTAACTGCATAAAAAATTATATTGAAAAGATGCTTTCAGTTAAGAAACACCTAATGACAAAAGCAACATTTATTGCAGGCGAAATGAGTTTTATCCCTTTTATGGACTTTCATGAGGGGTCAATTATTAACTAAATGACATAATAATAAAGAAAGTTCACTCTGGATTCTTCCGAATATATATATATAAGATAAGATAAGATAAGATAAATTTTTTTCCAAATTAGGTCCCCAGGCAAGGGGGCATATACACATAACATATATATATAATTAATTGATACAACATACAGTATTTTACATAACATTATAAAATAAACTATTGAAATAAAGTCATACAGGTATCATTTGTTAAATGAAAAAAGTATTTAAGAGTTGCTACTCCAGAGAAGTGGCAAACTTTTTTTTATTTATAATTTTTTTTTTTTCTCACTTGATTTTATAATATTTTGCTGGAAATGTATAAAAATAAATGATTGTTTAGCTGCAACAGACACCAAGGGACGATGCTCTAGGATTGTGAACTTAAAAGCTCTAACAATCCTCCTCGTATCTGATGCAGAAAAGCAAACACAAATTTGAAAAGTTCATGTATATTCACAGCAAATAAAATATACTGCAGTAATAGGTATTGAGAATACTAGTGTAGGTTTCCCTACTGCAACAGAGACCAAGAGGCGGTACTCAAGGAGCTGTGATATTTACACAGTCCTCCTCGTGTCTGAAGCAGACAAGAAAGTCATATAATTAACAATTTTTCGAAATAAATCGACATGCAGCAGTGAGAATAGACTTATCTTCTGTGTTCATAAGCCATATCAGTTAACCTCTTGCGTTAAGAGTTAAAAAGTTGGGGCAACTTTTAGTTATCTCTTGAAATAGATGAATGCAATCATCATTAAATTTAACACATTATAAATATTTTACTATATACCATGGACACAAGAACTTCTGGGTGGTAACAGGGTATCCCATAGACACACATTCCTACTCTCAGATGAGTGGCCACCAGTGGCTATCAAACTGGAAGATCCAACAAAAGCCACATCACTTGTTGTTTTGTTGTGACACTTCAAGCTCTGAAATTACATTTCAACAATAGTTATTTATGTTTGCCTATAACACATGAGATTATCAATCTTAAATAGGTAACTGATGTATTCCATTGTATACTTGATTTTTTAACTTCAGCATGTTCAAGCTTTCGCATTAAACCAAGCTTATGAAAAAGTTAAATCAATTTTTGATTAGCATACCCATTACATCCAAAGTATTATATATGTAATATACTTGTCAATAAAAAAAAAAAAATCTTCTTGAAATGTTACAAGTCTGTTTAAATCACATCCTGGTAAATATTACAATAGGTACTACTTAAATTTAAGCTGTACTGAATTGTGCTTGTTAAAGGTATTCCTTGGTCAATTTAGCTACAAACATTTATAATTAATAATTTCTATATCTTCTGGTTATTTAACAACAAAATGTCTATTGTCTACATAAGAAAATGCCTGTACCAAGCCAGGAATATGACAGTTGTTATCCATTCATTTGATGTGTATGAGCTTTTGGTTTGGGACTTTCAGTTTTAAATTTTCCATAGAGTTCAGTATTTTTGTGATTTTACTTTTTTTCATGATATGCTCTTGTGATGAATCTTACCATAATAGGCTTGTTAAAGTTACTTCCAAGTCCAACCTGCCAGAGGCATACATCTCCTTCACTGTCACTTACACAACACTGAAAGAAAATGGAACATACACTAATGATATATCAATATTAGGATGGCCAATGCTTGATAAATCTATGTGCAAAAAATGGTCAATGTTTGATAGATCGAGGTGAAAAGATGTTTGACATTTGATAAATTGATGTGAAAAGATGGCCAATGTTTCATCCAATAAATGATTTGCTTTATACATGGCATGATTGCATCTCCCTTCAATGCTTTATCCCCAGAGTTAGAGGTATTGACCATTAACTACTGAACTGTTTGTCTCCCTTCAATGTTTTATCCTCAGAGTTAGAGGTATTGACCATTAACTACTGAACTGTTTGTCTACTTCATGACTTTACAGTGTCATCAAGAAACATCTGCACAAAAATATCTTTTTTTTTTTATGAAAGCTTGTCTATACTTTGATAAACTGAACATATACTTAACTTCTTTCAAAATGGGATAAAATATGGTCTTTTTTACCTTATCAATTTAACCATTCAACATTAATCTATAATTTGTTATAAAATTGATTTCCTTTATCTTTGCCAACAATATTCCTACCTTGTTTCCTTGACTGCTAAACATAACTTTAGTGACTTTAGGGAAAGTTCCTGGCTGTCTAAGCATGGCTAATGGTTGAATATGACCCCATTCATACAATCTAACACTCCCATCTGTACTGCCTGTTAGATCTGTGAAAACAAATATATGGATACCATCAAGATATTGATATTAGCCAAGAGTACAAGAGGTAGTTCTTGACTACTGCCAGTTTGGTAGTATAACCAGTGCTGCAGGTTATCTGGTAAAGAATATATAAAAAGTATTTTAATGAGTAAACTAACAGTTTAAATATTTTGCTATTATTTTTTTGGTGAGTTTGTATCATAACATGTGAAATTTTTACTATAGAACTTGATGACACTGTGTTCTTATGAAAATTTGAAAAGGGTATTTAAAAAATATTCACAATTTTGTTCTTTCGTCCTGCTGGATATTTGTCTCAGTGTCTCAGTTGCAGTGACTGTGTCATACCAAATATTATGTGTGTTCATTGTAATTTCTGCAATGTGAAACCTATATATTTTCACATCAAGAAAAACATACTCCTATACCATGCATACAGCAATGTATGTATATTTTTGTTTGTCTGATAAAATTGAGGAGCACATATTTTACTTTTCTGAGGTTTGTCATATTCAACTCTTAATGACACCAAACAGCCTTAGTAAGCAACCAATTTTCAACATCACACTATAATATAAACGTACAGTGAGGTAGATTTGGATGAGATCCTATCCTTCGAACACCAGCTACAGGTCTTCTCAGAATCTGTCAAGTAGATATAATATGTTATTAGTTCCTGTACAAATTATAATGTTGTATTTAAAGTCAGGTCTGTATCAGGAGATTTTTATTCATATCTTATCATAGTACTTCATGTACTTAGCTTTCAGTGGAGGTACAAATGTAATTGTGATTACTATAGTGATTTAAAGAAATTTACTTGAAATTAACTAATGTCAGCAAATCACATTTTTGTTTTTCACTTCAATTCTGAAGCCAAAAAAATAACCAGTGTAATATATAGAAATTAATCTGAGATATGATATAACTATATACTTAATACCAGACAAAAACCTAATTGAAAAGTTGTTAAACCTGGTTTTACTATTATTGACATACAATTACCTGAGAAAAAGTGTGTAAAAAAAATAATTAATAAAAATAACTATTTCTCAAAAATGTGTTGAAACTTATTTTCTGTAATTTTTTTCACAATATTATCCGCAGTAGTACTCAAATAATAACAGTGCACTATATTGGTCCCTGTCATAAAGTGATTGTTAGTAAGCACTATATTCATACTGGATTGTTAGAGTTAAACATAATTAATGAATTTAAAGATTGATTTTTAATCTAACCTAACTATGGAATACTGCTATCTTGTGAAAATATTACTTTCAATTAATAATTCAAGCATCAACATATAAAAACAACAACTAACTAATATTAGATATTAAACTATATGTTTCAAGAATGCTATTACTAAAAAAAATAATTACTATTCAAAAGTATAATATGAAACCATTTTTCATGAATTTATAAAAAGCTTCCACCTAAAAAACAGTCCTTCATTTATTATTTTTTTTAAAGGGATGTAAAAAAATGTAACTAATTCTGGATATTCCAAATTTGGAGAGGACACAATGAAAAATAACAGTGGCATTCTCCTGACATCCCCAAATAGATGACAAACCAAATTACACTTAATGACAGGTCAAACACAGTATACCCTGAGCAACTTTATAATGTGAGGTAGGATAAATGAATGTTTGATTGTTAGCAAATAATTATCTAGCGGTAAATTTTTCAGGCATATGATATTCAGAAGTATACCTTATAATAAAATATAAATTGACATGTCATCTCAATAACAGGCAAATCTCTTGCTTATCAGAGAACTTTTCTTTGAGGGTTTTTGAGAGGTGATTGATGGTTTGAATTTATGGGGATGTTTGGGACTGATATTATTGATATTTCAGACTGTTTTGGGGTGATGCTGTGAATAAAAGAAAGTTTGTCTCTCAAGTGTAAATCTGCAGAAATGTTAAGGTCTGATTGTAAATAATTTAAAAAGTGTTTTGATCCCATGCAGTGAATTTTCATGGATGTTTGAGGATAAAACTGTGATTTTCTGTAATGAACAATATCAAAATAACTTCCACATGCAGAGTTAATGCCCATATAAGGCTATTTACAAAACGTGACTAACTGTTTATTGACCTTCAGGATATTTTGTTTTGTATATTTTTTCTCTATTTTATACCATATTGACATACTGGTACTGAATAATTGATTGATATGTTTTTGATTGCTTAACCCTAGTATATACTAATGTATGCAACCACCTCCAACTGCAGTATAACTTTCAACATTAAATACTTTCTTTTTGTCTACAATAACTCTAGCATGAATTAAGCATGTTTCAGATGATCTGAAAGATGTATTGGACTTTTGTACTTTTATGTAAACTGTAAACATGGCTTCAAGGGGGTGTAGTGCCCATGACTTCAAGGAGATGTGAAGTCAATGGAACGACTAAAGTTCATGATTTGTCCCCACAAGGGGTTTCATGTTATGTCATCACAATAAAAAAAAAAAAAAAAATCATATAACAATCTTATGATGTAAAACAATAAGACAATAGAAATATACTGAACAAGTTCAAGTTCCTTAACTAATCCTAAAAAATATGATTTTAACAATTAAAGAAATAATAAAATAGAATAGGTTTGCTTTTTTGAAAGTACAGAAGTAGTGACTATTTCTCAGATATGTACATCATACATGTTTTCATATTTCAAGTCTACAGTTGACGTTCAATGAAACATTTACCTCAGATTAACCAATTAGTTTGAGAGAATGAATTAAATTTGTTGTATACATGATACATGTATTATTGAGTATTTGTAATCCTGATATCACTGTATCATTTTTTTTAAAGTTGAAAGCAAATGTGATAGATTGCAGATTGAATTTAATTTTACACATTTCATTCTTGGAACAACAATTAAAATGAATTATAGTATAATGAATCAGTGCATGACAAAAATGATATTAAAACAAATCAAATTAAGAAAAATTTACATTTGTAAATGAAGAATCATAAGTGTTATAACCTTGTTAGTACACACCTTTCAATGGTTTAAAAATAATTGTTTTTAAAAATATACTACGAAACAGAAGATTAAAGGTGAAAACAGGTAAAAAATATTCTGCACATTTATCACTTCAGGAACGTGTGATCTGCAGTGACAATATTTTTAATACATATTTTTGTAGTTATACAAGATGTTTCTAATAAGAACACACAGAGGTTCCCCAGTTTTTCTATTAAAACTTTCTATACGACATGGAGTATATTTAAACATGATTATTACTTTATATTATTCAAATATTTTACTTTTGTGTAGTGTTCCAAGAGTCAAGAGTAAGAATCAACTTTACCCAATCAATCCTGCAAGTCATTATCTGTTATTGTGAAATGTTTTATGTTATTTTGTAATGTTTTATGCTATTGTGAAGTGTTTTATGTTATTTTGTAATGTTTTATGCTATTGTGTAATGTTTTATGTTATTGTGTAATGTTCATGTTTTAGGCTATTGTGTAATGTTTTATGCTATTGTGTAATGTTCATGTTTTAGGCTATTGTGTAATGTTTTATGCTATTGTGTAATGTTCATGTTTTAGGCTATTGTGTAATGTTTTATGTTATTGTGTAATGTTCATGTTATATGTTTTGTGTGGTGTTCTATGTTACTGTGTAATGTTTTGTGTTACTGTGTAAAGTTTTCTGTTATTGTGTAATGTTTAATGTAACTGTATAGTGTTTTATGGTATTGTGTAATGTTTAATGTAACTGTATAGTGTTTTATGGTATTGTGTAATGTTTAATGTAACTGTATAGTGTTTTATGGTATTGTGTAATGTTTTATGTTTTTGTGTAATGTTTTATGTTTTTGTGTAATGTTTTATGTTATTGTGTAATGTTTTATGTTTTTGTGTAATGTTTTATGTTATTGTGTAATGTTTTATGTTTTTCTGTAATGTTTTATGTTTTTGTGTAAAGTTTTCTGTTATTGTGTAATGTTTTCTGTTTTTGTGTAATGTTTTATGTTATTGTGTAATGTTTTATGTTTTTGTGTAATGTTTTATGTTTTTGTGTAAAGTTTTCTGTTATTGTGTAATGTTTTATGTTCTTGTGTAATGTTTTATGTTATTGTGTAATGTTTTATGTTTTTGTGTAAAGTTTTCTGTTATTGTGTAATGTTTTATGGTATTGTGTAATGTTTTATGTTACTGTGTAATGTTTAATGTAACTGTATAGTGTTTTATGTTACTGTGTAATGTTTTATGTTATTGTGTAATGTTTTATGTTCTTGTGTAATGTTTTATGTTATTGTGTAATGTTTTATGTTTTTGTGTAAAGTTTTCTGTTATTGTGTAATGTTTTATGTTATTGTGTAATGTTTTATGTTACTGTGTAATGTTTTATGTTACTGTGTAATGTTTTATGTTACTGTGTAATGTTTTATGTTACTGTGTAATGTTTTATGTAACTGTGCATTTTGTGTTATTGTGTAATGTTTTCTGTTATTGTGTAATGTTTTATGTTACTGTGTAATGTTTTATGTTACTGTGTAATGTTTTATGTTACTGTGTAATGTTTTATGTAACTGTGCATTTTATGTTATTGTGTAATGTTTTCTGTTATTGTGTAATGTTTTATGTTACTGTGTAATGTTTTATGTTACTGTGTAATGTTTTATGTAACTGTATAGTGTTTTATGTTACTGTGTAATGTTTTATGTTACTGTGTAATGTTTTATGTAACTGTGTAATGTTTTATGTAACTGTGCATTTTGTGTTATTGTGTAATGTTTTATGGTATTGTGTAAATTTTGATGTTAATGTGTAATGTTAGCCTAGTTACACTACCAGTTAGTTTTGTTAATAAATTGATAATTAATAAAGGTACTTACAACCAATGGTTCAGGATAATGGTTTGATATCTAAACATACAACTTGTATCTTAGGACAACTTAAAATTGTGTGAATGATTATACAACTTATAACTTAGGACAATTCAACATTTTGAGAAAGTTTTTATAACATAAGAATACTCAATGATAAATTTTGTTGAATAAGTTGGCATTTATCCACTAACCAAATAACTTATGCCAAGAAAAGCTTTGTTGTAAGTTTTAACATTTATAACAATAATAGGTGTAAATAGGACTTTTGTGATGCTTTGATCACACATATACCATGTATACATTGCATGTTCCATGTCCTACAAAATCTAGCATTTAAACCCTAATGATGTTATTATTGTTTGACGTAAATTTTACATTGAGGTTCTGAAAAAGGAAATCACCAATTCACCAACATTCCAACTGACTCCATTTTCAGAAAACGAAATCTGTAACAAACATAAACTTTTAGCCACCGCTTTACAAGCAGAGCCAAATACAATGAAAGTCCCAACTATGTATTGGCTTCCGAAGCTACATAAAACCCCTTACAAATATAGATTTATTTCGTCTTCAAGCCATTCTTCAACTACTAAATTGTCTATTCTTCTTACCAGCACACTTGGTACAATTAAAAACCTGATAATAAATTGTTCAAATAAGGCCTTCGAAAATAGTGGAATAAATTACTTTTGGAGTGTCAAGAACTCGTTGGAAGTACTTGATAAATTGCATGCTTATATTGGTGATTTTGAATCTGTTCAAAGTTTTGATTTTTCTACCCTGTATACCACATTGCCTCACATTCTCATTAAGAAAAAATTCACACACCTAATTAAATGGGCATTCAAAAAATCAGAATGTGAATATATATGTTCAAACTCTTTTAGGTCATTTTTTAGTAGCAATAAACAAAAAAACTATGTTAATTGGACATGCTTTGATACTATATATGCCCTTGAATTTTTACTAGATAACATTTTTGTTCGCTTTGGGGATTCCGTATATCGTCAGATTATCGGAATTCCAATGGGGACTAACTGTGCACCACTTATTGCTGACCTGTTTTTGTATTGTTATGAGTTACAATTTATGACAAAAATAAGCAAAGACCCATCGAAACAACATCTGATAAACAAATTTAATAATACTTTTAGATATTTGGATGATATTTTGGCTCCCAATAATGACGACTTCAGTATGTATATTAATGAAATTTATCCTGTTGAACTTACTTTAAATAAAGCTTATACTAACAATGACCACTGCCCTTTTCTCGATCTTGATATCTATATCACTAAGGGAAAGCTGAATACTAAAATTTATGATAAAAGGGATGATTTTTCATTTCCTATCGTTAATTATCCGTTTTTAGATGGTGACGTTCCCTTGTCACCATCTTACGGTGTTTATTTATCTCAACTTGTACGATTCGCTCGTGTATGTAACAATGTTTTAGATTTTAACGAGAGAAATTTATGTATTACTGAAAAATTATTACACCAGGGTTTTCGATATCACAAACTAGTCAAAACATTTACTAAATTTTATCATCGGTATAAAGACATCATTCGTAAATACAGCTCAACATGCAGACTTCTAATACGTTCAGGTATTTCACATCCAATTTTTTATGGAAATATTCTTTATAAAGCACAAAGGTGTCAGTATTCACCTCAGAAACTTGCAAAACCTTTGAATAGACTTATTAAGAAGGGATATAATTACGATACTTTTGTCAAGTCATTAAAGATTGCATATTTTGGCGTTAATATTGAGTCACTGATAAGGTCTTTGCTTCGGAACTAAACACATTTATTCTAAAAACAGTTGTTGGCATGACACGGGTTATGTTCTTCTCATATATGTTATGATGGTATGATACTAAACCCCTAACGGGAAGGATTGTGCCTGATGTTCATATGATGAAATCATAATCTTTCAGTCAGTTTAATTGAAGTCTGGAGCTGGCATGTCAGTTAAATGCTAGTAGTCTGTTGTTATTTATGTCTTATTGTCATTTTGTTTATTTTCTTTGGTTACATCTTCTGACATCAGACTCGGACTTCTCTTGAACTGAATTTTAATGTGCGTATTGTTATGCGTTTACTTTTCTACATTGGTTAGAGGTATAGGGGGAGGGTTGAGATCTCACAAACATGTTTAACCCCGCCGCATTTTTGCGCCTGTCCCAAGTCAGGAGCCTCTGGCCTTTGTTAGTCTTGTATTATTTTAATTTTAGTTTCTTGTGTACAATTTGGAAATTAGTATGGCGTTCATTATCACTGGACTAGTATATATTTGTTTAGGGGCCAGCTGAGGGACGCCTCCGGGTGCGGGAATTTCTCGCTACATTGAAGACCTGTTGGTGACACTCTGCTGTTGTTTTTTATTTGGTCGGGTTGTTGTCTCTCTGACACATTCCCCATTTCCATTCTCAATTTTATAAGCCCTTTTATTTTGCTCCTCCCTTTTTGTTATCAATTGCAGCTGTAGTTTTGCTACCATGTTCATGCACACACATTACTTTCCATTCAATCTCTAGGTTCACGTTTAGATTAATTCACTCTAGTTTGATTCAAACTCTTCAAGAAAGGATTATATAATTCTGTTTAGTCATTTTGTAAATAAATATTTTAAAAGTATTTGTTTTATAAAATGTTTTAAAATATATGTTTAGTTAAATTCTTAATCATGACAGTGATTTGATTACACTGAACTCATGGCATATTGTAAAAAAAAATTTGGTAAACAAGTCTAACCTATAGTTTGACACAAACTTGACAAAAATTACTTAGATTATTTAAAAGCAGAAAAGTGAATAAATTCCTTGACCTATCCTCAAATAGATCCTAATTTTCCTCAAATAGATCCTAATTTTCCTCAAATAGATCCTAATTTTCCTCAAATAGATTCTAATATTCCTCATATAGAATCTTATTTTCCTCAAATAGAAAATAATGGTCCTTAAATAGATTCTAATATTCCTCCAATAGATTTGATGTGTTAATTGAACAAGTAAACAAGATAATCATTGTTGTTTAGTTTAACCTGAAGAATCCTTGAATACTCTCCTTCACCTATCCTCCTACAGTTTCTATATAGATATCAACAAAAGGTCATGGAGAGAAACTGTCTGGTCATATTATAGAAACTATTTTTGTCTGCATTTAAATTATTCAGAAAGTAAATTAAAAAAAAAGGTCAATATCATGGGGAGAAACTGTCTGGTCATATTATAGAAACTATTTTTGTCTGCATTTAAATTATTCAGAAAGTAAATTAAAAAAAAATGTGGTGTTTTTTATAATTCCTTTATGATTCTATTGTACTTAATTCATTTCTAATTCAACTCCATAGAAATTTATATTTACGAACTATTTATAATATATCAATAACTAAATTTTATTTACATAGAAATGTATATGCATTTGTATTGGCAAGTCATTAAATTCAAAAATGACAAATGCAACTATAATCTCTAACTGCATTACTATAATTAGTTTGAATTTAAATTTCTGATGTTTTGGAGGCAAAATATGGAAACTGCTTAGAGAGTTGTCTCCCATTCTATGATATCTAAAAAGTAATGTATTCAGACACAACAAAAATCTAATGAAAAGAAAACTAACTTAATGTAGTACATTGAAACAAATGTGATAAATTGACAATTTGTACAACATTTTTAAGTTGATAAAATGACAAATTGTACAACATTTTTAAGCTCACACTGACAACAACATTCTACCACATTACAACAAAATTTACCGTTTTTAGCAGACGACGACTTCTGTCCAAAATTTTTTGTGAGAATTGTGGATTGGTTATCCCTGGTATATGTATACTTTTACCCTAAATAGCCAATCAATATTTTAATGATTTCAGTAACAAAACAGAATCAATGCTATCTATTTGTAAAATTAGGATTAGATCCATTGAATTAAGTTACCAATGGCAATGTGTAATGCAGACAATCAGAATAAATGATCAAATAGGATCAGGACACATTCTTTACAATTGTCTTTATTTAATAAGCTCTAGCATCTACAGTGGTAATTGTTTTTTAAGTGCTATCCATGATACATTTATCCCACCATAAATTCCAGGCTGTAAGCATAGACTTCTCATATTTTTAATCAATTTCACCAACTCTAACTTATTGATTTCTTCTACATCCGCTTTATGATCAATAATTGCAAGCATATGTTTAACAAATCGCAATCCATCTGATGTCAAGTTTATTTGCATAAAATAGACTACAGGCTCCCAAGAGCCTGTGTCGCTCACCTTGGTCTATGTGCATATCAAACAAAGAACACAGATGGATTCAAGACAAAATTGTGTTTTGGTGACAATGATGTGTTTTGTAGATCTTACTTAATTGAAAATTTTTGCTGCTTACAATTATCGCTATCTATAATGAACTTGGACCAGTTGCTACTGGGGGAAATATTTTACAAAAATTTACAAAATTGACTATAAAAGGCAATAACTCCTTAATGGGTGAAATAACCATTTTGGTCATGTTGACTTATTTGTAGGTCTTACTTTGCTGTACATTATTGCTGTTTACAGTGAATCTCTATCTATAATAATATTCAAGATATTAAGCAAGAGCTGCAAAAATTTCTTAAATTACCAATTCAGGGGTAGCAAACCAACAACAGGTTGCCTGATTGGTCTGAAAATTTCAGGGCAGAAAGATCTTCCCCTAATGCACAGTTTTATCTCGTCAGATTTGTTTCAGAGATATGAGCCAAAAACTGCATTTTACCCTATGTACTATTTTTAGCCATGTCAGCCATCTTGGTTTGGGGGCAAGGTATCGGACACATTTTTTAAACATGATACACTAGTGATGATTGTGGACAAGTTTCGTCTCAGTAGTTTCAGAGGAGAAGATTTTTGTAAAAGATTACAAAAATTTCAAAAAATTGTTAAAAATTTATTATAAAGGGCAATAACTCCTTAGGGGGCAAACTGACCATTTTGGTCAGTGTGACTTATTTGTAGATCTTACTTTGCTGAACATTATTGCTGTATACAGTTTATCTCTTTCTATAATAATATATAAAGATAATAACAAAAAACGGCAAAATTTTCTTACAATTACCGATTCAGGGGCAGCAACCCAACAACAGGTTGTCTGATTCAACTGAAAATTTCAGGGTAGATAGATCTTGACCTTTTCAACCATTTTACTACATGTCAGATTTGCTCTAAATGCTATGGTTTCAGAGATATTACCAAAATCTACATTTTACCCCTATGTTCTATTTTTAGCCATGGTGTCCATCTCGGTTGGTTGGCCAAGGCATTGGACACATTTTTTAAACTAGATACCCCAATGATGATTGTGGCTAACTTTGGTTAAATTTGGCCCAATTGTTTTAGGAGAAGATTTTTGTAAAAGTTAACGACAACGGACGAGGGACGCCAAGTGATGAGAAAAGCTCACTAAAAAGGCATATTTTTTCAGACGTGAAGAAGACGAAAGAGTCAATAGAATATAGAAATAGTACATTCACATGGTATCAGAGAATTTAATTAAGACAGCCATTAGAAGAGTGGTTTCAGAGGATATATTCCAGACACACAGCCAACATGGTTTCAAGCAGACATCTAAGTAGAGTGGTTTCAGATGATTTATGCTACACAGACACTTTTAACTAGTCTTTACAGAGAAGATATGCTAGACATCACATAAGCATGGTTTCAAAAGATATGTGACAGACATTCACAGCTAAATTGGTATCAAAGGAGACATTTAGACACATTACCATTTTGGTTTCAGAGGATGTGTGCTAGACAGATGCAAGTACAGGGATTTCACAGTAGCAATGCTAGACACAAAGTCAATATGGTTTCACTGTATATTGTGAACACTTATAGACTGGTTTTCAAACAGATATACTGGACAGTCAGTAGATTTTAAAGAATGTGCTAAATAGATGATGTAGAGGTTTCAGAGAAAAGACAAACAGTAAGAGTTGTTTCGGAGGAGATGGGTTTATCTTTTACATAACACATTAAAGCATTGATTAATAAAAAACAGGTTTGCAATAAAAACACAGAAGCTAAGCCATGCATGTTTTCTTCCTAAGATGAATTATTTCTTGGTGATATGTTCAACAGTAGGCTTTGTTGAAACATGATGTTTAAAAATGAACTCATACATGAATATCACTTAAATCAATCTTTTAATTTTTAATTTCAAATTACAAGTGTATTATCCTGCTTCTAATGTATCAGTGGCATCCTAAACAAACTTCCATAAAAAAATTGCACAGCTACCTATAGAGACCAGACTACATGTAATATCATTCATTTCCCACTAAAAAGAAATAATCATCCAATATCTCCTTTGTTTCAGGAAATTATTCATGAATTTAATATTGATTGTTAACTTTTTTAACATAACTATTTTAAGTACATAAAGTATGAAATTAAGTATGATAAAATGTCAAACAAAACACCATGAAATAACTTCTTTGACAGATATATGACTAAAACCTTTTCCTCAGAAAGATCTCTCAATTCAGAGATTAGAAAGATGACACCTTTATATGACCTATGAAATTGGCAAGGTGATATTTTTGAAGATCCTGTTTTTTAGACAAAACTGAGTATTGCTTGACTAAAGAGGAGATAGCATGTATTGATACTACTGATGGACTTAGAGCAAAGCTGCACTACTACAAATACTAGCTTACAGAAGGAGTACACATCTATCACTTAAATACTCACTATAGATTTGTTCTATTGGGAAAAATAATATTACTCTTTCCATTGTTTGAAATGTCATTAGTATCATAAAATATTGATTAGGTGAACAAAACAATGTTAACCTTTGGTTCGTTAAACTGTATAACATATGAATCTGATAATTGTTTATTTACACTTTAGCCAGACACAGTATTTATTAGTTGTCTGATTCACTCCTACACATTATTTTTAATCAGCATGATCAGTGTTCTACCCAAATTAAACCTTGAGAATTAATAGTTATCCTATAAGGACGCGGTGTGTCAGTGTAAGATCACCCCGATGGCCGGAGGCCAGAGGGTGATCTAACACTGACACACCAAGTCCGACTGGGATAACTATTTTACATCCCAGCTGTTTTAGATCAGACGAAAAACCATTTACAATTCATAAAATCTAGTTTAGAACGCCACAGAACCATAACAATATACTTTATATATTACTATATGATGTATACCCTTTTTGACCCCCAAACACGATGAGTAGATATCAAACAATGTCAACTCGCCCCACTTGCCAATCGGCCCACGCTATATCGCCACTTTATAAAAATATCGTCCCAATCTTGTTTACCGACTTGCCCCACTTTGAAAAAGTGTAAAATCAAATTGAACAATCAGTCTGAAAACTCACAAATTAACGTAAAAGGTTAAAACCCCACTGAATAAAGGTTTGACAACTCGCCCCACTAATAAAAATATCTTGCTTCCTTTAAGTATGTCAAATTACTATTATTTCGTATCAAGTCGTCCTGGTGTAGTGGTATGTGTCGTGGCTTGATATGCTAAAGGTCTTGAGTTCGAATCCCAGCATATCTACTGGATTTTTTCTACGTGAATTTTGATAGATAGTCTTTTCCGTAAAATTAATTATAAGTTTTATATTGGATTTGACATTCCCGCCAAAATGTTACAGAACAAAGGAAAGCATGCATAACAAAGAAACTCAAACTAGGGTGATCTGGCAGGGGTGATCCGGCTCAGATCACCCCTGTTAGAACAAAGGAGCTGGGATGTAAATGTTAATGAATTTCAGTCTTCAGTTAAAAAATTTAATTTTAGCTTTCATATCATGGTCTCCAAGTTAATAAAAAATCTAAAACTGGTTTATGAAGCCATCTGAAAAGGTTTTACACTTTCCTATCTATATAAATATAATATTTAGCACCCTCAATGTTACCATTAGTATACAACATAATATAAAAGTAATAAGTCACTATCTGTTATTCACAAAACAAATTTATAAGCTTAGAGGTGGTCAGTATCAAATAATTTTGTTTCAAACATTCTTTATGGAACAAGTTTAAATAATCAGATGCAAATCTTCAATTTGAAGTGCAGTCTTCCTTTAAAAGTTATTTTTTAAAAACAAAGTATTTAAAACAATATGTCTAGCTACTGATTGCCTACTAACCATGTTTGTAGATCTCCCTGTCATGGTTGACTGAACACCAGATGTAGGAGTTGAAGCTCCTGTTTGAGGGCTTGAGGTTCCTTGAGACTGTCCATCTGAATGGGTTTGTACTACATAGAAGTCTACAATCTCTCCTGTGGTACCCTGGTCTGGACTGTCAAATGAAATATAAAACAATGATGGTGGGACTAGATTATAGACCAACCCTTTTATAAGGACCAGTCATCTTGGTATCACATCCTGATCTTGGCTGTAATATCAATCAAATAAAAAGAGACATCTTTTTTTTAACAAATTGCTTAGATTGTGGCCATAACAATGCTTAAGGGCAAAGGATACAGTTACAGGGAAGGTAAATGTATAAAATTTTGACCCCATTTATCTCTAAAAGCAGCACATGAAGGTATTTTTTTATGACATGTTTGAGGTGAAAAATAGGTTATATGCATATTCTTGTTCAAAAATCACTGTGGCATCAAAACTTAATAAGATATAATTGTTGGTGGATTAAGTTTCTAATTACACAGACATCATGGATAATATACAGAATTCAATATTTCATAAGGAACAACCATGAAACTAAGGAAAACGCACATGAATTTTTCTGATGTAATGGGTAGCAACGTCTGGGGATTATGGGTTAGCAACACTCAGGGGCTATATGGATACTGTAACGACCTGCGTTAACCAATCAAAATCCTAGAAATATACTAAGCAGGGGATAATTTTAAATAACACGCTATGTTATTTCTTCAATGAAAAAAACCCAATATTACAGTCATTGCTTAATAACACCTACTTTTTAAACTGTTCAATATCCATCTCATTATCATCGTCTAACCAGACTGGTGGGTTGATTACTGGACCAACGTCCAACTCAATGATTTCTTTTTGTGTTGATAATGCCAAACAGTTGGAATTAGCCTGTGAATAAAATATATTTCATTATCAACATGAAATAATAAATTTAGTATTAATAAACAGGCTAAATACAAATTTTTATCCAAAGTTAATGTAAATTGGTTAACTTTTAGAGAGTACCAAAACCCACTTTTAGTTTACCCAACGTCATACTTATAGTGGTGAAGAAAATGTAATTGTAGGAGCAAAATTCACTTATGTAAACAAAAACTTCAGAATTCTCTTGTGTTTTACTTATTGAAGTTCTGGTGAGTTGTCTTTCCATCAATAAAGTGTATCTAGGACAAGTAATCTCTTTGTTACATCAGCTTAATGCATAAGTTTGGCATCTATGAATGAATTAAAGTATCTTATTGTGTTGGTTTTTTTTTTTATATATATCGTGAATTTTGATACGGAAGCCTCACAAATGAAATCATGAATCTAAACAATAAATAAGTTGGATCTGAGTTGGGTGTTTTATTGCAGTTTTCCTTCTGAAGTTCTAGTAAAAAAGCTATTAATCAATTTTTATTATTTAAAATAAATACTTTTTGTCATGGCTACTTGACTTTCAATAATCAAATTAATAGGAAGAAAAACAAAAATTAAACCTTAACAGACAATTGTCTACATGCATTGCACTCAAGGAGAATTATTTAAGATAGCACTTAGCTGTTGGTGTAAAGTGAATCTTTTACATATCTAATAAGGCTCCCTGCTATTTTCACTTTCACATTTTTTTAAAATTTGCAACTACCAATTATATTACATGTATATAAATGCCAAGCAAAACTATTTAAGAACTCCATACTGAAGTTAAACTTATCTTTGATGAAAGTTCTATTGACCTGTCAATTGCATTTTTTTTTACACTTTACATATTAGACTAAAAATATATATTACAATATAAAATAGCAAGGAGAAATTAATTGTAAAAGGGATATCAATGCCCTCAAAGTCTAAACACGTGTCATTGTTTCAATAGATAAGTGAACTAACACAAAATTTAGTCATACATCTTTAGCAAAGAATAAAAAAATTACAAGTAAATTATAAACAAATAAAAATTAAATTATGATTCATGCAAAATATAGTACATGCAAGAATAAATAAAGGAAAAATCTCATGTTCATTTGTCGAATAACATATAAAATTTACTAGTGTCTTTTTTAATCTTCATTTTTTTAAATTTTTTGTATATTCTTTAATGCAACCACCCTTACCAAAAATTAAACCATCAAACCATCCAGAAACAAAATGTCCCACTTACATAAACCACTGGGTATAGTGTCTGTAAGAAGTACTTAGATGTTTTAAACAATATAATAGATTATAACTACACTCCCCTCCCTATCCCAACTATCTAGGAAAAAACTCTGTGACATGCATAAACAATTGATAACACTGTCTGTAAATAGAACTAGATGACATACACAATCTCTCTCAATACAACTTCTCTTCCTTCTTTATCATCTCTAAAAAATGGTATTTATTGTTTTCAAGCAAATATCCTTAAGAAGGGCACAAGCTAATAAAAGTCATTATCAGAGTTTGCACTACATCTTCAAGTTTGTGTACAAAAGAAATACTTCAAAGGAATAAGCATCCCTGGTCTTGCATTCAACGATACATGATAAAACAAATGCAATGAAAGTTTAGCTTAATAGTTTCAAATAAGTTAGGGACTTTAAAGTTCTACATACAAACTTAATGCTCTGATTTGAAAAGTAATTCATAACACTAGGTTTAAGAAAGTATAACGATAATCTAAAAGTTAATTTAAGATTTTATTTTATTTCCAAGCAAGCCATAACATAAGATTTTGCAATTCTTTAACTGTTAAAATGCTTATGCACTTCATATTCTATTGGAAATAGAACATGGCTTTGTTTCTTAGGCGAAAGAAGAGAGTAATACTGGAGTGATCTTATCAATTTCAGCCTTAAAAGAATGATAATATCCAGAAACATAAAAAACAAATACAGTGGAGGATCCAGGGGTTGGACCCCCGTCCCCCTTTTTTTGGATGATCAATGCATTTGAATGAGGACATATGACTGGATCCGCCTCTGAAATGGTTGCTGTGAGAGCTTGTATTGGTAGTATAGGTCATCTTATCCAAATAACAGTTGTTAAATAATTCCTAAATCATGCCACTCTAACATGCAAATATATAAATGTATATAAATAACATCCAGTGTTAAAAAAACCTAATCTACTGCAACAAATATTATTGTGATAATCCTTAGATAAATTTCACAAAGAGATTACATGTATTATTTTTTATACAGAACCCAGGTATTAAGGAGATTAAAGCTGTATTCAATCATTATATCATTAATATTAACTAAATTATTTCACCAGACAAAGGGAAATTAAAGAAAGTGAACTGAACAAAGTAACCTTATCTTGTAATCTTATAAAAATAAGGTTATTTAAAAAAAGAAGATGTGGTATGATTGCCAATGAGACAACTTTAAATAAGTTTGCATTCTTTTAAAAACACTGCTGAGATATAAATGTGTTCAAACCAATAAATAAGATTGGAAATGGAAATGGGGAATGTATCACAGAGACAACAATCCAACCAAAAAGCAGAAAAACAGCCATTGGCCACCAAAGGGTCTTCAATACAGCAAGTAAATCACACACATGGAGGCATGCTTCAGCAACATGATACAGGTTGCTGTACTGATTGTCAACAATAAATCATTCATGTTGATTTAACTTGACTAACTTTTTATTTTTCGTAAATACATTTGAAATGTACTAATACAGACAAGTGATTTGCCAGTTCTCACACCAAATCAAATCATGGTTTTGTACTTTGCCACCTACGAGGGGGGGGGGGATATTAGGACAAACACAGTTACCATGCCATAAGTCCAAGAGATAAAATCACAGAACTTTTGAATGATAATTCATGTGATTAAATATTATGAATGAATATAATTATATACATTTGGTTACTTGGAAGTTATTAGTAATCTTATTTCCTGAAAAGCTGTCTTCTAACAAAACAAAACTGATGGTTGGGAGAATTACCAAGCATGAGCCTAAGAATAGTTTATTTATTCAGAATTGAATTTTATGCATCAACTTTCTTGGTTTTTTTTAGGAAATGGAATCACAAACACAAATGCTGTCACTATGATTACAGAGACTGTGGTCTACTTTGGGTAGGAGATTAGTGTGAACAGGTTATACATGTTAGTTAATAATAGCATTAATGTGCAGTGCAAATTACATACTGTTTTCAAATCTTCTTTTTCAAAATGGAAGAGATTCTGACAAGAGATATGAATTCACCATATCAGAATTCAAATGAATAAATGACACAAAATAGATTTTTACTAACACATCATTTAGAAAATATGAAATGCTCTGTCAAAATGAAATCTTTGTTCCAACTGCTTTGTATCAGAGTTATCTAGTTTTAACAGTAAAAAAAAATCACTTAAAATTCTGGTGTTTTAATCTTCCCTAAATGCATGAAGACAAGTTTCACGATCATGCAAGAGGAATTAGGTAAATTTGTAAACATTTAAAGCAGATCAGATGTTAAATTTTGATTTATAATATTATTACAACTGTTTTTACTAATGCAGATTATTATTACTTTGTTTAATTTTTTAAACAAAGCTTTTTGTAGGGAGTTCAATGAAACTTTACATGATTTTGATGGGTACACAGAAAATGAGTATTTTGACACAATATCATATTTATTTTCTGAAAGGATTTATTACAAGGGCTATCTTCTCATATTTTCTTATAAAATTTTTATTGTTTGGTTCTATTAACAGAGAAGATGTGTTTTTTTCCTTGTATAATCTATAAATAACAATTCAACACAACCTTAAGCTTGAACCAGATGCTCCGCAGGGCACAGCTTTATACGACGGCAGAGGTTTAACCATGAACAGTTGGGGCTAGTATGGACACAACATTCAAGCTGGACACAGCTCAGAATTTGGATTGTGATTAAATAGTTGACACAGCATAGGTTTCTGATTATGCTGTTGAATATTAATCCCCTCAAAAAAACAAATATGTGAAGAAATTTTCTTTTTAATTTCTGAAATCTAAAATGAGAAAAATTGTACCCCTCCCCATATTCCTGTATTCCAAAAATAATCTCAATTAAAATTTCTAATGGAATTAGAAACAATAAATATTTATTTAAATACATCATAAAATATTAAAATATAAAATGTCATACAGTCATGCCTCATGGTTAAAATTAATAATAACTCTAATTTTTTTTACAGCTAATCATCTCAAGACAATCATCATTTCTTAATACATAATTTTAAAGCAGTGTAAGGGAGGTAATCAAACAAATATAAATATATATATATATATATAAAACAGTATTCTTTAAATAGAATTAGATTACCTCCCTTATACTGCTAAGTCTGCTTTTAAATTGTCTAAATTGTCCTTTAACCAGAAAAACCCTTGTTTTTCCCCTTTTTGTTGTCCCTATTTGCTAAATGATTTGAGCCATAACCCCTCCATAACAATCCCTTTGTAGTATAGGTACTTGTGGTATAATTTCAGAGAGATTTATACACTTAAACACAAGTTATTGACTAAAAACTACAAAAATGCTTATTTGGGCCTCTTTTTGGGCCCCCAACTAAATGAAACACCCCTTGGTGGAAACCCCCCTTGGAGCAAGAACCCCAAAACTCAATTCCAGCCTTTCCTTTGTAGTAAGAAACCTTGTAGTATATTTTTAGAGAGATCCATACACTTAAACACAAGTTATTGTCTGTAAACTAGAAAAATGCTTCTTTTTGGCCCTTTTTTGGCCTCTTATTCCTACATGTTCGGGGAAATTAACCCCAAACTCAATCCCAGCCTTCCCTTTGTTATGTGGAACCTTGTGGTACAATATCAGAGAGATCCTACAGTTACACACATGTTATTGTCCTGAAACTAGAAAAATGCTTGATTTTGGCCCCTTTTTGGTCCTTAATTCCTAGACTGTTTGCCCCACAACCCTTAAAATAAATCCGAACTCTCTACTTATAATATTAAACATTGTGGTGCAATTTCAGAGCAATTGAAATACTTATACACAACTTATTGTCCTGAAACTAGATAAATGCTTGTTTTTGGTCCTTTTGGGCCCCTAATTCCTAAACCTATGGGATCATAATCCCCAAAACCAATCCCAATCTTCCTTTTGTGGTTATAAACATTGTGTTAAAATTTTATGGATTTTTATTTACTTATACTAAAGTTATTATCCCGAAACCATCTGTCTTCGGATGATGCTGACAACGACGACGTGATACCATTATACAACCAAAATGTTTTTAATTTTTGCGGTCGTATAAAAAGCTTCACCATTTTTTTAAATTATATTTAAGGGGAAAGCAAAACATAAACTATATTTTGGCAAAGTATTCAAAAATTCAATTTAATTTGACTCCCAACTACGGTATCTTAAATCTAGTAAAGAATTTGTACAAATTGGAACTCGACTTGTGTGATTAGAAACTGGTTGCCCTAAATCAGCTGCCCTAAATTTGTCCATACCCACATTATAAATATAAAATAATTTGTAATATAAGTAAGGATCTATGAAATAAAGCTAAGCAACCCACAAATCCTTGATGTCTCCACTCACCTCCCCATATATACTCTTGTAAGCAATTTTAAAATATCAACATCATATAAACTTCAGTCATATTTGACTTATATCATTAAATATAAAAATAAAAAGACCTTGTATGATTGCCAACGAAAGAACTCTTCATTAGACTATAGACACCAAATTATGATATACAACAACTATAGGTCACTGTACAAACTACATTTATGTAGCTATAGTTTTTATACATTGGTTCTTTCTTATTCAATCTTCAAACTTGATGACAATAACATGACTCGATGTTGGCTGATCAAATGAAAGAATCTAAATAATCACATAACTTTTATTTTAAGATGAAATTAGTTCTTAAATATCAATTGCCCTGATTATAAATCATAAAAAGCAACAGACAAAAACTTGAAGCACAGATAACTTACTGATCCTTGTATCTTCAAAAAATAAATTTAGATTCATTTATATTTTGTAAGGGATATTTCTTGAAATTGCTGTTCGTTGCTAAAAATTTTTATCATTTCAACTTTTGTACCTAAAATTACACTGATTATAAGAATATAGGAAATTCTTAATACATAAAATGTGGAATCCTATATCAGTCACATGCATAACAACTAAAAGAAGTAGCCCGTGTGAGTCTACTGACTTCTTAACATATAACTATGATACAATAAGAGCAGGCTAAGAACTATTAATAAAAGTATTGGGGGGCAGTAATAATTATTAATCAGCACCAAGGTAATATACCTTGATTCCGAAGGTCACAAATAAAACTTTCCAAATTTTAATATTTCAAATGGTCCATTAAATGATTTTTGACCATGCGTTCTATTTTCAGTTGCAGCAGATATATGAAAGTGGCTGGTGAAATCATGAGACAAACTATTTAAAATTGACATGCACACATGAGATGATTAGTTAAATTGTATTTCAAAAGGTTCTTTAGTTTCAGAGGAAAAGAGTTCTTGCAATGGTTAATATGAGATTGGCAATGGATGCCAACTGAATTTAATTTTTAAAAAATTCTAAAAAAATTGTGTCTTGTCATTAAAATAACAGTGACCATGTGCTTTCGAACAAATCTTGTCTTTTTGTATCATTAAAATAACAGTGACAATGCTTATTTTGGATAAATCTTGTCTTTATATGTCATCAAAATAACAGTGACCATGTGCTCTTGGATAAATCTCGTCTTTTTGTATCATTAAAATAACAGTGACCATGTGCTTTTGGATAAATCTCGTCTTTTTGTATCATTAAAATAACAGTGACCATTTGCTTTTGGACAAATCTTGTTACAATTGTAACAAGAGTAAATCAAATACAACAATATTTTCATTGTACAACATAAATGAACTACTAATTACTATGTTTATTCTGACACAAATGCCTTATCACAATATGCTAGTATTTACATGATCTAAAATATTATATACATGTATGTGTGCTATTATTATACTTTTTTTGCCACAGAATATTGTTTACAAGCTACTGACAAGTAATTTTGCCATAAAAAATATCTTTCCCAACAACCTTAGTATACCTGTATGCATGTGGATAAGATGTTAAAGTGCAATAGTTGACATATTAATTTGTCAGTAGAGAAGCTGAAAATAATTGTTGTGACTTTTACCTCCATGTTGTTACCCTGAATTAATTTTGTCAAGTAAATATTATGTACTTACAAATAAATCAACAAATATCCCCATTATTAATTGGGTAAACCTTTTACATTTATATTTTGCAATCTTACTGATGATTCCCCACATTTCATGTTATTTAAAATAACTTTGTCCCAAGCAAACATTCTTATATACAATGTTTATAAATTAAAGTTGATGGTGATATGTAAGGATATAGACCTAAAAAAAGTATCACTGTTAAATGCTCATGTCAAAATATATTGTACACCAGGCAGTGAATTAGTTGTTCCAATAAGTTTTAAGACAAATATTTGATGCAATGATCAACCATGCATGATATGACCAAGCAATTTAAAAATTATACAGTATAAGTGACGTGTGTCATGACAGAAGTGCAATCTCAACTAGCATTGAATCTAATTTGTCAACAGAAATCTGAATCTTTACACCAGACAATGTCTAGTCTCACCTGATTGATCGCAAAGGCTGTTATAATATCTTGTTCTTTGTGGATGATTTTCATTGGTTCTTTTATTCTGCTGTCTAATGAATCACTTTGTAGACTTTGTTCTCCCTGTAACATATAGCATGTGATGTAACATAATATAGTTATTAAATGTTTATGGATCCCTGCTATATTTCTGTTGCTGGAATTGTGATGCATGGGGTAATAGCAATGTAAGGGAGAAGTGCTATTTCCTTCGTCATAAGTCTATTCACTATTTTCTATTTATATCTATTTGAAAAATACATAGAGAAAACTGTAACAAATAAAATTACTCTGATATCATTGTCACAATTTAAAATAATCTGAGATAACATTATGTATCAACATAATTGAGAAATGAGTTCTTGATTAAATACTGCAAACATTTGAATCTTCCTTGTGTTTTGATTTAAGCTTTTACCCTCGATACCAATAAAAGAAATGCTTCACTCTTAGTTTATCTAATATAACACAATATCAAAAACCTGGGAAAGAAGCTCCTTTCAGACAGGAAATTCACATATATCTTGTGCATACATACTTTTGAGTCATGGTGCTGTATTTTCCGTTTGCCAAACACATATCTCAGAAATATTTCTTTCAAACATTCTTGTCTTATCAAATGGAACCATAATCTTTTAATAGCTAATGTTGAATTATTATCACTGAAAGACAGGTACAAAATACAAAACTCTAAAACCAACATTTAACGAAAACATATCATACAATAATTCAGTCAAAGGGAGGTAACTAAACACAAACTTAGATGCAAGATTTTTTTTATTAGTTGTTTTTGGCTATGAACTATGACTATGTCAGTAACTGTGAGTACTCTCTGGGTGGGCAAGAAATAACTATCACCTGGTGAACTAGTGATATTGACTAAATATATACAGTCAATAATAATGCTGTTTCTCCACTGTGATTTAACTATAGACCAAAATCAGGCAAAAGTCTCGCAACTGAATCCAGTTTACACATTATTTGTTTACATTTTGCTTGGATTGTTTTGTGTTATTATTTTTCATCTAAAGGGAAAAGACTGATAAAATTTTTTCTCAGTCCAGAAGAGTGAGAACACGTTGAGAAAAGTCTATGTTATTGACTCATGAAATAGTAATAAACATGTTTTCTATGGTCTTCCTACCTGATGAAGTTTCACAACTACATATTATCTTAGGGCCTTTTAGCCCTTTGATGAAACTGAGGCCATTTAGCCCTTTGATGAAACTGAGGCCATCAAACTCCCTTTCATTTTCAAAACCATCTAGAAATATATCAGTAACTAAGATATAGAGAAGTCTGTAAATCATGCAGCCTAACTTACATAAATGGTGTATTATTGGTGTTAAGTAGAGCCTGGTACTTGGAATGAGGCTGTCCCTGGATTGTATCTAATGCAGTGGATGACAAGAACTCATCTGGTGGACCAGAGAACATGTCTAATTTACTCAGCAGCATTTCTAACCACTGTTCTAAGGTTTTAAATACAGCATGCATTAATGGTGAACACACTGGTAATTCTGAAAGTAAAAAATTGTGTTATCACTCGAAGGTACACTTTCATATTGATAACAAACTACAGTGAAACCTGTCTAAACCAAAATCTCTTTTGGACTTCAGCTTTTGTTCGGTTTGGCAGATGTTCGGTTTTATCAGGTTCACAACACACACGCTTTGATATTCCTGGTCTTAAGAACATGCTTGGTTTTCTGTTTATACAAGATTGGGTTTAGCCTATTTCACTATAGTTGTCAAGTAGATTCTGTATCAAGCACTTGGGAAGCAGCAGCTGTATGGGTCCTAAACATTTTTAACACACTGTACCAAATCAAATAAATAAAGATTGGTAAATAAGCTGATGTAAAGACAAACTTGAACGTTTTTTCATTCAATTTAACAGTAAACATTGATAATGCCCTACATACACTAAAATTAACAATGACTCCAATGAAGACTCAGGTAATGATCTTGTTATGTAAGGTTTGATATGCCTCACAATAACTTTGTATCTTGTAGGGAGCGATCTTGTCCCATTGTGTTCCAAATGTAAACAGTAATCAGTGAATTTCGAATAGCTGCATGAATGGACATTTTATGAATGCCTGCAGGTGCGAGATTATCTTGCCGTGTTGAAGACCCATTTGTGGTTTTCGGCTGTTCTCTGCTGTTTGTTTGGGTTGTTGTCTCTTTGATACATTCCCCATTTCTATTCTCAATTTTATACATATCCTTTTCCTGCCAAAGAACATATTTATTGGATCATCAGTAAGCCTTGTCAATAGCTCACAAGGAATGTTCTGTAATTGGTTTCAATTATAATTTTTTTTATGCCAATGGACATTAAATTTAATTAACTGGTTATTCTACACCAATCAATGGACATTATGTTAATTACCTGGTAGTTCTACACCAATCAATGAACATTATGTTAATTACCTGGTAATTCTATACCAATCAATGGAAGGAATGATAACAGGTTGTTTAGCACCAATTTAACAATTGTATATCTTATTAAGCACCATGAATATGAATTTGGATCTGTATGCTGTTGTACAGCTGCTGAAAAATTTCTAAAAAAAACAACATTTAGTTATGTTTACTAAAAAATGCAAAAAGTAAAATCACAAAAATACCAAACTCTGAGGAAAATTCAAAACGAAAAAAGTTCCTAATAAATTTTCACTTAACAAAATATTTCTGGACAACATAGACAGAATTTTTGTTGACAGAAGGTCATAAATGTAAACTAAATGTGTCAAAACGACACAAATGTGTCAAAACGACACAAATGGCCCAGTCCTCAAAAGTTGAAAAATCTGCAATTTCAATAACACATGTGGACACAAACATGATAGTAGTCTCACATATCAAAAATGAGCTAAAAATCTGGAGGCATATAGAAAAAAAATCTGTATAATTGTGATATTCAATAATGTATCAAAGCCCGTAATTTCAGCAAAAATTAGTGGAGCAGAACAAAACATAAACTTGATCTGTAACTCATCATGGTCTACTCACATACCAAAAATTAGCCAAATATCTGAAGGCGTTTAGAAAAAAAGTCTGTATAACTGTGATTTTCAACAATTTCTCAAAGTCCAAAGCCCGGAATTTCGGCAAAAATTAGTGGAGCGGAAAGAAACTTATACTTGATCTGTAACTCATCATGGTTAACTCACATACCAAAAATGAGCCCAATATCTAAAGGAGTTTAGAAAAAAAACTCTGTATAATGGTTTGTTGCGGAATGATGGAATGACGGAATTACATAATTTGGAATTTCGGACAAGGATAAAACTATAAGGCACCGACAACTTCGTTGCGGGGCCATAAAAAAGTAATTTTATATGCTACAGCTATGTATACTGAGTGGTGAGGGCATTACAATTTTTACAATAATTTCCTTTTAGGACTAACCTATATATAGTTATACAACAGATGTAGATTTCAAGTTTTCTATGACAATTATTTCCTCTTTTTCTTAAGTAATGAATTTTGGCTTATGTATTACATATTTGTATGAAGGATGTAGATATGCATGGTTAGTTACTTTACAATATGATAGATCTATTTTGATTTCTAACACTGTAGAAGGTCTAATTGATCATGAAGTAAGTTTGAATAAAAACTATGTGATCGGCCTGTTTGATGACAAACTATGTGAAAGGTCTGTTTGATTACAAACTATGTGAAAGGTCTGTTCGATTACAAACTATGTGAAAGGTCTGTTTGAATAAAAACTATATGATAGGCCTGTTTGATTACAAACTATGTGAAAGGTCTCTTTAATGATGAACAATGATTTACTAACAGTGTTTTAGGTCTCATTGATGTATCATCATCTTCATCTTCCTCTTCTGATAAATCTTCCTCTTCTGACGACAAAGACTCCTCTGAGTCATAGTTAAATTCTCCATAGCCAGAGCCTGTTGAAAATGGCTGAAAAAATATCAAACTTAATATACAATTCATATACTTATTATTATTACCTATATGGTAAATTTTTATTAGTTGTGCAAGATATAAATCAATCAGGTGTTCCACAGGGCACAGCTTTATACGACAGCAGAAGTTGAACTCTGAACAGTTGGGGCAAGTATGGACACAACATTCAAGCTTGATACAGCTCTGAATTTTGATGCTTACTTGGGCCCCTTTTTTGGCCCCTCACTTATTGAACCCCCTTTCCTTGGAGCATGAACCCCAAAACTCAATTCCAGCCTTTCCTGTGTAGTAAGAAACCTTGTAGTATAATTTCAGAGAGATCCATACACTTGAACTAAAGTTATTGTCTGTAAACTAGAAAAATGCTTCTTTTTTTTGCCCTTTTTTGGTCCCTTATTCCTATTTGTTCAGGGATATTAACCCCAAACTGAATACAAGCCTTCCCTTTGTTATATGGAACCTTGTGGTACAAAGTAAGAGAGATCCATATAGCTATGCATAATTTATTGTCCTGAAACTACTAAAATGCTTGTTTTTGTCCCTTAATTCCTAGACTGTTTGCCCCATAACCCTTAAAATAAATCCCAACTTTCTACTTAATAGTATGAACATTGTGGAATAATTTCAGAGCAATTGAAATACTTATACACAACTTTTTGTTCTGAAACTAGATTAATGCTTGTTTTCGGCCCCTAATTTCTAAACCTATGGGATTATAACCCCAAAATCAATCCCAACCTTCCATTTCTGGTTATAAACATTGTCTTAAAATTTTATTGATTTCTATTCACTTATATTAAAGTTATCCGTCTTAAGACGATGACGACGACTACCAATATACAATAATTTTTTTAATTTTTGCGGTCGTATGAAAATTAAACTAATTTTGGTGAAAGCCTTCATATAAATTGAAACTTTTATTATATGGTTGATTTTTTGCCCTGTTTATTTATGAACTTTTATATTCCATAATTGGAACAACTTTGTGGTTTTCAATGACAGGAACATATGGGTGAAAAATCACTTGTTTGCTTACCACAAAAAATGCTTAAAAACTGGAAAGGGCAGCCCTGAAAGTGTATTCTTTTTTCAATATTTACAAGAGAGTATTACAAAACAAAGGAAGGGAAAACTGATTTGAGACCTTGTTTATATTATATGCCCTTAAATAATTATTCAGATCCTGTGTGAAAACAGATCACAGTTATGTAGGAGGAATTTAGTGTGTACTGACAAACCAAATCAAGAAATCACCTCAATGTAAAACGTTTTGTACTACCAACCACATTATACCATACAAGTCTGCTGAATCTTTTCATCAAGTAATAAATATTTATTTATTCTGACACAGTCAAAGTTCCTATATATACCATGATCATAAATAAACATGTTTATTTTTCTGTTTAGGTTTTTTTGTAGGAATACTATGTACCTTTGTCATGAAGAATGTGATCATACTAAGTTCTGGTGGTAGAAAAGTTTCTTTGAAAGTTGTCTTTTCCTTGGTTGGCACATGTGGACCCAGTACTTTATTGTGTAACCTTCGTCTCTGTCTGGATAGTTCATCATCCTCTGCAATATAAAAGAAATAAATCAAAGCACTGTTATTGCTGTGAAACAGGTCATTGAAACCCAGGAAAATAATTATGATTAGCATCAACTTAGTATTAAAGCTTGTTTTACATCAACATGTATTTATCAACTACATATATCAATTATGTATGGTAGTGAATTAAATTCAAATATTTATTTTGTAAAATTTTTGTTAAGGACTAAGGTCTAAATTATCAACAACCTTGTTTCTTAAGTTAATACCTTTCTTAAATATATCAAATTCTTTTACCTCAAAAAGCCTGTTATCTCAAAGTTAACAGTTTGATCTAACTGAGAAATATGGATTACATATAACTCCTTATATCTCAAAGAATGTGTGTCTGTCCAAACTTGAGTAAACTGTATACATGCATGTATGAAGCAATTTCTTTTTTTAATAAGTTTGCCATTAGAAAATTCATGTAAAGCGATGTTGGGCTGCATTTACTGAACACACTGAAATATTTGATTTTATGATAGAAATCTTTAAGGTTAAAGGCTACACTTAAAGTACTACATGAGTTTAAAATGATCAAAGATGCATATAAATGAGATGAACATTACCAAATGTCTATGCACACCATTTTACTTTTTTATCAACAAGAAAGTTTAAAACCAAACACCACTTAATAAAATGAATTGGGAATGTGTCCTTAAAACAGATGATGCTCCTGCATATAAAACATGATAAAGGGACAAGAAAAAGAATTGTAAAATTAAAGCCACCAAAATTAAAACTTAATCTGTAGTGGGGACATAAAAAAGGTAGTATTCATATCAATAACAAGGGAGAAAGTGGTCTGCTTGGCTACCAAACCCTGAACAAGACTTAATGTTCCACTTCTAGTTCCAGTGCTGACAGTTTCTTACACAGGTAAGGCAAAGGCTAAACCTGGGATTACTTAATTTTCTTCCTATACCTTTTGATTAAAAGCAAACACTGCTGAGAATAAAAACAGAAAAAAAGGTAGCACATGCACAATGGAAGACATTGTATACCATTCAAAAGACGTAGACAAAATCAGTCAGTTTAAGACTTACTCAATAAGCATATTTTTTTTTGTTTGGTGTTCCCCAGCTGTTTAAATTTTTTTACATAAATTTGTAATGTTTAAGAAGAAAATTCATTTAAAAAAGTCCCATTAGCTGTAAATAACATCAGCTTGCTTGATAAGGAAATTAATACATATATCAGCATTTCTGAAGCAGTTGTAAGTATGCTTTCCAGCATGGAAAATGGATAGAAAACATAATGGGACAACCAGAAAGATGTCTTAAATCAAAACTGATAACCAATGGCTCACCTGCATCAGAGTAAATATCAGTGTCTCCTTTCAAATACAAGAAAATATAAGCACTGTCAAATATTTTGACTAAAATTTAACTGTAGTTACTGTAAAGCAGTGTTTTTCCATATAGAATTTCATGTTTTTAATGTTTTGTTTTCTCTGATTGTAGTCTTCTGCAATTATAACAACAGAAGCTATTTCTAACATAAAGCTCCTGTCAAAAATTTACTGATTAACATTATCTTTTATGCTTATCTCATCATTGTCTCAGTTAAATGTATTTGATGTCATATGGTCAATAAATTGACTTACATGGCATTTACCCAAATTTAACATATAAAGTTCATTAACGTAAATTTCAGCAGTTTAATAATAATGTGTAACTGTTTAGAAATACATGAAACAAGAATGTGTCCATAGTACACGGATGCCCCACTCCCACTATCATTTTCTATGTTCAGTGGACCGTGAAATTGGGGTCAAAACTTTAATTTGGAATTAAAATTAGAAAGATCAAATCATAGGGAACATGTGTACTAAGTTTCAAGTTGATGTAACTTTAACTTCATCAAAAACTACCTTGACCAAAAACTTTAACCTGAACTTTGCACTATCATTTTCTATGTTCAGTGGAGCATGAAATTGGGGTCAAAACTATAATTTGGCATTAAAATTAGAAAGATCATATCATGGGGAACATGTGTATTAAGTTTCAAGTTGATTGGACTTCAGCTTCATCAAAAACTACCTCGACCAAAAACTTTAACCGGACGGACGAACGGAGGCACAGACGGACGGACGAACGGAGGCACAGACCAGAAAACATAATGCCCCTCTACTATTGTAGGTGGGGCATAAAACATAATGCCCCTCTACTATCGTAGGTGGGGCATAAAAATGTTGTTTTTTACATATTTAAAACTGTCAGAGTAAATGCCTTGACTACTCTTATATTCTATCATCAAAAGTACTTTTCTGTGATAACTGGGGACCTGTTCCACTAACCTTACTATGTCTTGTAATGTAAGCATGTCTATGTGGACATCTTTAGGCGGACCTTAATTTGTTCTCCCTTAAAAGTACAAACAAAGAAAAGTTATCCTTAAAAAATTAACTTTTTGTATCCTGATGTATGAAGTACTTACGAGGTAATGGCGTCCCTGACGACAGTTTTAAAGCTGTTTTAACTCCTCCCCCAAACAAAGCTGCCCATAGCTGTTGATGAAATCTATGTGCTACCAGCCTGTACAACATGTGGCAATCATATGCTGCCAGGGCATTGACTAGAAGGCTGATATACACAGCTAACATAGACTCACATAGGAGGATGTTTAACTTGGGTGCTACCTCATCTTTTTCTCTGGCTAACAACACTCTAAGAGATGTCACACCTGTAATAAAGATAGACTTAAACAATAGAAGGATGTTAATAAAAGCTTCTATTGACTCTAAAAAGTATACATCTATTCACTTGAGTGATTTCTTTTCATCTGACTAACAGTAATTTTTTCTAAACAAAGTATCACGGAAGAAGATAATTAAAGAGTGTACCACCTTACCTAGCTGGAAAATAACATTGTTTTATTTCTTCTTTTTCTTTTTACCCTTACATGTAGAAAAAAAGCTGACTATGCGGTATTAGCTTTGCTCATTGTTGAAGGCCATACAGTAACATAGAGCTGTTTTAAATTTCTGTGTCATTTGGTTTCTTGTGAAGATTTGTACCATTGGCAATCTCATCACATCTACTTTTTTTATATATACAGCAAAGTACACATTTATAAGGATGCTTTCAGTATATACTCATTGTTTATTTGTCAAAATGAACTTTTTAAAGGAGTAAATTCATCACTGATGTGACTCTCAACAGAAATAGCAAAATTGATATGCAGCATAAGATCTAACAGAATACCTACCTGGCCACTTTACAGGTGAGGTATTAATGATGTCATCTCCTGTATTAGATCGTCTACGATACTTCTGCACTCCAGCCATTAAATGTCCTGCCTGACTACTGGTAAAATTATGACTAGGAAAAACAAGTTGATTGATAATAATAAGTTACTTACAATATTCTTGAAATGAATAAAATTAAAATTATAATATAATATAAAATTTCAATATACATGTAGTAACAAATTTATTATAACTGTTTGTTTTTTGTTATAGTGTTAAAGTATTGTTTTCCATGAAACCTACTGATATATGGCAGCAACAAGGTTATAGCTTATAAACTATGGATTTATTGATTTCAGTATCAGGAATGATAAAACTAGGATAATCAGGGGGAATTCCATATGATACCTCCTTTAGTGTGAGTGAAACCTATATTTCTTGAGTAGACTCAGTATTACACACAGGAGTGGTGGAGTGTACACCAAAAAACAGGAACACTTAAAAGCATAATAATGTCAGGAGCCTCACGCCTTTGTTAGTCTTGTACGATTTTTAATTTTAATCCACTAATATATTCAGAGTTTAGTATGACATCCATTATCACTGAACTTATACACATTTTTGTTAAGGGGCCACCTGAAAAATGCCATGGGATGCAAGATTTTTTAGCGGTATTAAAGATCCATTGGTGGCCTTCGGCTGTTTTCTGCTCTTTGGTCGGGTTGTTGTCTCTTTGACATTTTCCCCATTTCCATTCTCAATTTTATTAGGTAGTTTAATCTTCAAGATTATAAATATCCCATCCCTATTAAACTTACCTAGTAAAACCTTCAAGACTAGCATCATTACTTTCCTTCAGCGACACAACAAAACTATCACAGTCGCACAGACATTGATATATACATGAGGACAATGCTATACTCAGATTTCTCATCGTAAATATTGTGTTTATTGCACTATCCACACCAGGTGGAGCCACTATCTCTATGACAGAATGCAGAAGATCCTGTGACATACACTGTATGTGCTGGATAGGATCAGCTATCACAGTTTTAGAACTAGCAATGGCTGCTGACAGTAAAGGAAGTGTTGTAGGGAATGGCAAGGGAGACAATAACTGCTGCTGTGTTTTCTCTTGTTGTAATTCCTGAAAAATATATTTTTAATATTTTTAATCTTGCAAAGCAATTTTTAAAACAGAAGTATAGTGCCAATGGAAGGAAATGGAAAATGACATAATGACTGTAACTACATCTTTTCCTGTTTTACAGATTACTTTAAAAATGATATCATTGAAATTTTTTGGAACAGATGTTAGATTTCTGCATCTTACACAAGTTATGTAATTTTCTTGACAAGTACAAATGTATAACCTCATAACTTGAATATCTGAGTATATATTTCAATGATAAATTTCATGGATAGGATGTTTAGAATGTTTAGATCAATGCACTATATTTTGAGTAATGCAAAAGCAGCGATCACCCTTGGAAGATTAAGAAATCAAGTCAAAAATGCTCTTGGCAGAGGAAAGATTGTCGGAAAAGGCAAGGTAATTTACCTGTTGTTGTGTGCCCTCCTGAAAAATACATTATAACATTGCATCCTAAAGATAGATATATTAATATTGTATGAAACAGCATGAAATAACAAATCCTCTGTTTTCTACCATTAATTTTTTTTATAGTATAATTTAACATACTGTAAATTCAGAAATTATAACGTGCATTTAGTATTACGATTTAGTCAATTCAGACTTAAATGCAATTTTAATTTTTACAATTTTGAGAAAAATCCTGTTTAATTCAAATAAAGTATTTCAAAATGTGAGTTTAAATTATTGTGTTTAAAACTCCGTCGCATTTTTTGCAATAATAAAAACTTCGCAATAATTTTTGAATTTACAGTAATCCATACCATATGTCCAACAACTTCTTCACCTTAAAAGTGGAAGTCATAACAGAGGCTCATTGTCTTTAAAAGTTTGTTGATTGTTGAGTTTAGAGATTACCAAAATTCTCTCTTAATCAGAGCAGGAATTCCATTTGAGATGGGGTCTTACTAGCAGAGTGAAGTCAGTTTGGTCCATGCTTGATAAGGGAAATAATTCTCACCTGTAAAAGCAGCAGTAATTCCATCTGAACAGAGGCCAATCCTCCTCCACCAGCCCCTTGTAACATGCAATAGCTAGCTAGGGTACGTAACAATTGCTGATGTGTTTTTAACCACTGTTTTCTGTTTGCCATTCTCTCTAACTTGGACTGGAAGTCCATCTTCTCTGCTAAGATGACCTCATGTAATGTTGGTTTGTATGAGGAATCAGATCGAACAGACATAGACCTTGCTGGTCTGGTTGGTACATCTAGTGAGGGCTGATCCTCAAACCCATAGTCTGAAGGACCTATAATACAAAAATAAAGTGAAAGCTGGTCTTAAATTCCACTGTCCAAGGAATCTTCTAGTATAAACAACAAAAGAACCTCAGAGGCCTTATATATGGCCTTAAAACAAAACTTGTTTGTAGTGCCTGTAAACAATAATATTTTTGCAGTGTAGTATACTGTGTGGTCATCAAATCATTATAATGTGTGAAAGGATTCATGAAATAGACCTCCTAGAGCTAGGACACACATTTAATGAGAATAAAATGACTTTAAACATTATACATGTCTACCTGTTAGGTTCAACAACAAAAATCCAAACGTCACAACAAATAAGAAGAGAACAGGAACCAAAACTTATACTATTGATTACTGCATGAACAACTTTGTTGGAAAACATATCATAACTTTTGTGCTATAATTTACTCAGCTATTTATTGGAGAGGTCTTCTACGTTGAAATTTTAAAAGAACTATAATGTGTCAACAGGTTTAACACACAACCAGGTAATGACTACAGCTCACTCACACTGGCTTATAACAAAAACAGGAAAATAAAATTTTAAAGATCTCTTGTCAACAAATTAATTATATTCTGCAAACTTACTTTCTGGTGGCTTTGATGTAACAGGTGATACAATGTCAGTGGCTGTATGATCTTTGTTGCCATAGTTACTTAGAAACTGTAGAACTTCCACTTCTTTTTCAAGCCAGATGTATAACTGAAATCTTAACTGTCCACCATCCACTTCAAAACCCGTGGCTAAAGTCTGCATTTCTTCCATTAGTACTTTAAGACATGCAATAAAAGCATACTGTTGAGCAAAAATGTCAATCTTCTGATGACCTTTGGACCCTTGATCCTTAGAATCAGTCTGCTCATCTACCACAACAGTTGGTACATCGTTTATCATTTTGTCCTCCTCACCATTCTGTTCTTTTGAATCTAATTCTGTATCAGATTCTTCTGAACTAAAACTCAGATCAAATTTAGGTTCCTCCAAGTCAAACTTGAGAGAAGGTGCTCCCCAGTCAATAGTATCAGAACTATCAACCTTTTTACTTATTGGTGTACTCCAGTCAACACTACTCTTAGTCTCTTTGAAACCATTGGTAATAGGCTGACCCCAATTAAGACTGTCGGATTTATTAATAGGTTCACTCTCTTTATTAAATGGGTCTATTGTTCCTGTTTCTATGGCAGCAGAAGACGAGACCGGAGCAAAATCCCTTAAGGTTTTTGCTGATGCATTCTCTATAACTGGAGGTAGTTTTGATAAGACTTCTAAAGCTAACAATGGACAGCCATTTTTATAATGAGTATGAGCAGTTGTGAAAAACAAACGTCTCTCTAATGGAGTTACTTTATCAACTACAACAGAACTGTCGTCAAGTACAACAGTCTGTTGTCGAGTAAATCCAGGAATAACACTCTTTTTTCTCATCTCAGTTCCAGCATTGGCCATTCTCTGCCTAACAAGTAAAGGATGAGTTCGTAAATAATTGTAGAAGTTAAACACACTTGGAAGAGAATTAACACTATCTGTATCAGTATTACGGAGAATTTTACTTGGTTTTCTTGCATCTTGTAATAAAGTGTTTAGTGAGCCTCTGAAATCTTTCATAGACCATAATGACATGCTCCTGAGGAAAGGATCAATAAGCATTCTATCAATGTCATAATTATCACCATTTTTATCACAACCAAGAATTTGTGTGTAGAGAATTTGTTTAACACTGTCCGGTAACATATCCTCTCCACCATTCAGTCGACATATCACTAATGCTAATTGGATGTCATTCAGGTTATTCACACATACCTAAGTAGAAAAGCATATATTAACATATAACATTCATCAAAGTAATATGGCTTAGTTGTGTAAAAACATGTTATCAAATTTCCTTGAAAAATTATGTTGTATCATATTTAGTTAAGTTTTGATAAAGGGCATGTAATAAAAGAAAGTATTACATGCCCTATCTGTTTTGGTGTTAAATTCATAATATAGGTACTATACGGCATTTTTACCATTAATATATATGCTTTCATCAACCAGGCTATGGAACAGTGACCTCTGTAGTGAATACAAAAAGCAAGTTTAAAGGATAAATTGGTGCATTTATTGATTTATAAAAACCAAGACCAAACTGAATAATACAAAACTGATATTTGTGACTTTTATAACTGAATTTATTAGGTCATATTCAGAGGCAGAAGTTACCTAGAGAGGGGTCAAACAGATAACTTACAGTATTGTTCTTTTTCATGACTTTCAGCAGGTCAATTTAGAACAAAACAGATCCTTATTTTATTTACATATTATCGTTATAAATTAATCAATCAATACAAAGCATAATAAAGACCATATGTTTTATATATGTTACACAGCAAAAAATTGCAGGAAAACTAAGTCAAAGAAAAATAGACAACTTTTCTTACAGTTTCATCAAAGGGCACCTGTTGCTCAATAGAAAAGCTACATCTATACAGGTTATATAACTGACCTCGATAGCATCATTTAGAGAACCAGCTAACAAGAAGAATGCTGCAGCATGACTAAATCTTTGTTTTCCAAGTAAGTCAAATGCATTTTTTAAAGCTGCTTTTCTCCATCTATCCTGATCAAAGTCTTGTTTGAAGAAATCTACCATCTTCTTGTTACTCAGTGACCTAAAATATCATTAAAGGAAAAATGTTAATTCATTTTCATTTTTGTTACAGAAATATAATGGTTTTTTTAAACAAATTAAACAAAGTATTTACTCTTTACTTCAATTTTCAATGTGATAGTTTTTTTTTACTAAACAGTAGATTTCTCAAGGCTTTGGCCAACAGGAATACTGATCTATAATATTTGAAACTGAAGATACAAAATGAGTTTTGAAAGTCCAGTTCATGGTAAAGGTGTTTGTTTGTAATTTTGCAATTGATAACATGAACAAGAGGCAGATTATACATGTTGAAATAAAAACTTTTCCTAACCCAGTTTGAAAACTTATTGGCAGTTACAAATTCAAATGCCTTTATATTTTGGTGATGAAATGTCATATTTTATTCTTCATAGCCTAAGGATTAAGCTTCATAAAACACACAGTACTATTTTCCTTTATTTTGAAGAAAAGTTAATAAATATACCTATATAAGCCCCAGAGTACACTTTTCTTTTTCATAGCTAGATAGTATATAGCTGCATCCATAGGATCCTTGTTGGCTTGAAATGCTGCTTTGGCCACCTGGAAAATTTAATATAAACAAACAATGTAGGAATATATGTATTGATCTATAACTTATATCTTTATAATGTTCAGAATCATATGTCATGCATTTCATGTGTAATTGTAGTAAACAAAAGTTTTCTTGATAAGTAAATGGTAATTCAAATACGCATCATATTGCAACTTGAATAATATTTAGATATATATTTGCTTGCCATTTGTTGGATATAATCTTATGAATGATTAATTCACTGCAATATTTTGTATGACTTTCAAAGGTAATTATAAACCTTGAAAGATTTTGATATCAAAGCAGTATCAATTAGGATTCTAAAATGCAACTTTAACCCATATATTATAAAATTAAACTTTGAATGAGGAAATGACGAAGACAAACAAAAAACTATAGTCGTGACAACCAATCACATAGTTTCCTACCTTTTCCATTGTTCTTTTTAAAATATTAATATTATTTATCCACCAACCAGCTCCAAATTCCTTCAGCTCAGCCCATACTGGCTCTCCTTTCTGCATACTCGGTATATATGACAATAGCTCCTATAAATATAAAGATAACAGAAAATAGTTATAATACCAGGAATAAAGTCAACATATATATATTAGACTGTTAGTTTTCCTGTCAGAATGGTTTTACACTAGTCATTTTTAGGATCCTTTATAGCTTTCTGTTTGATATGAGCCAAGGCTCCTTGTTGAAGACCATACTTTGACCTATAACGGTTTACTTTTGACTAATTACGACTTGGATGGAGATGTGCCTCATTGGCACTTATACCACATCTTTTTATGAAAAGAACATAACAGACGGATTCAACTTTTAGAGATATTCAAAGTCCTTATACTACACACTGGCTCTTCTTTTTTTTTTGGAGGGTGGTAGATTTTTACAGGATCATAATTTTTGGATTTTGAACGCAAATTCAAGTCATGATTTATCTTTATTATGCACTTTTTCCTTGCATATTCCAGCCTGAAGGTTTGTCTTGCATGATCAGTACTTAGTGAGCTATTTAAGCCTTGAGGTGTGCATTGAATGACCACAATTGAAAAATCTGCTTAACAAATGTGTATGCAATATGGAATTATACCTCAGTTGATTCTGAATGGTATGCCCAAACTAGACTAGCTGATCTAAGTCCCTGCTGACGCAGCATGGCTCTCTGTACTGGGGGTAGGGTTCTGATCAGGTAGATATGGTGTCTTATAGCCAGAAGGAATCTCAGGCCACAATCATCTATACTCTCTGCTGTTCCTGCTGCCTGAAGATCTACAAAAAATATAAAACATTTCATTTCTTGTATGCATAACTTTTGAAATCACCCCTTCCTGAAATAAATTCCTTGAAATGTATGATTTTTTCCTTCCTATACCAAATGTTATCCAATTTTAAGCAGGGCAAATATTAAAACAAACCAGAAATTTAGAAAGTATTTTTGTAAAGTATTTTGATTGAATTCTACAAATCTTTTTTTCTATATACACTGGAAGTTGTAATTACCTGATTTACTTTCAGCCTCAAATCTGTCAGCAAAGTCTGTTTTAGTATGAGATACAGTATCAGCCAGAGCTAACAGGTACATCTGGTCCAGACTTGTCAGACCGGGTAACTGGGTATGGGTTAAGTGTTGGGTTAATAATCGTGAGTGACCTGCACCAAAGTATGTTGGTTTCTGGTACCCTTGTGAAGAGGATGGAATTCTTTTTCTAGTGGCAGTGTTTTCTGGACTGGTTGAGAAAACATCTACATTAAGTTCTTCATCATTTATATTTGTGTCGAACAAATTGGTATAATCTTGGTTGGGTAGATTTGTGGCAGGGGCATTAATCATCTCAGCTTGTGCCACCGTGTTATCTTCATCAGCAGCTAACAATGCATACATAGGAAGAGCTGGGATAGACGAGATCTCTTTGTAGTCTAACTGGTTCTCTTCCTGAATGACAGGTACTTCTACAGGACTGCCACCACTGACAGAAACTGTCCGTGGTTTGCTTAAACGATTCTCATCCTGCTCTACAGAATCAAGGTAACAATCACCACCAGAAATACAGCGCACTAAATGAGACAGAATAGCTTTTACTCGTCGTGTCTTCCCAGAATTCAATAGTTCCATAAGTAATTTAGGATGGTATTGTGGTAAAACAGGATTAGCAATACGATATGCCTCAAATAAACCAAATTCTTGTATCACAGAGAGGCTAGTTGTACTTTCACTTTTGGATTTACTCAAATTAAATTTGGATAAGTTTGCATCAGAACTTTTACGAGACAGATTGTTAAGATGCTTAAAACTTGGCATGGAATACGATGGCTTTAGCTTTGCAACAGATTTTGAAGCTTGCAGACTATTTAGACTATAAACCGTCAAACTAGCATCATCAAGTGTCCTCTTATCAAAATCAGCTTCACTTACATCAGTATTCTTAGCCGAATTCCTCCATTGGGAATACACATGCATTTCATTGTCCATGCCCACAACCAGAATTCCTCCTCTCACCCATGATAAATGCATAGGCAGTGGAGGTAATCCATCTGCTGTTGTTAGTTCTATCGATCGTAACTTCATCCATTGAATATCCTCATGTATATTAGTTATCATTATAGATTTGGACTTTACAAAGTTCTGGCGTCTATAAGAGGCATCCATGAATCCGTGACTTGATTTAACACCACCGTCTTGTTTCTTTTCTCTCTGTTTAGCTTTTTGACATGATTGAACTATATCATTTGACACTTGTCCATACATAAGAATTTTAGACCCCACCCCTACTGTTAGTATATGTGACCCGTCTTCAGTTGAGACCCAGTCTAGCTGTACTAGTTGTTTCTGCTGAAGGATACCATGGTTATCACATTGTGCTGATAATTTTTTTTTAACACTGAAAATGGTACTCATACTAGGAACATGTGTAAGACGATTCATGTTGACAAGTGAAGCAGAAGGGGACATCCCTTTGTTCTTGTCCTCTTCTGTTATTTCAAGGGTGTTGGAAGGAGGACTGTTTGGAGTATAGATGCAGTCTAAATCTATTTCAGGGTTATTTTCTGGCACATTTATGTTTTTAAGTTCTATTGTATCTTCTAACAGCCATTCTGATCCACCTACAAAATATATTATCTACATTGTATTTGAAAACCAGTGACACCTCTTCAAATAAAATTTAATTTGCTGTTTCAATTCTATTTAAGTACTGAAAATTACTCCCAATCTTGATTGACTATGGATGTGCGTTTTCCTGCCAGAGGCTGGTGGGTTTTCTCTGAATACTATTGTGTGTATTTACCATATATTTTATCTTGATAAGATATCTTCTCTCATTTCAATTACCTCCCTTTATTTCTTTTATTTTTGTATTAGAAAACATCTCAATGATACATATGACATAGTCTAAATAGGATACATTTCAACATTGAAAATATCATTTGAAAAGGACATGTGTAGCACATGCATTTATTTGATGGCATAGTTTTCCTTAAGTCTTTGCTTCTGTAACAAATATATGTTTGTAGGAAAATGTTACCTGTGGATTCACATTCATATATTGCAACATACAAGTTGACCATTTTTCCTTTGGACTTGTCTGTCTTGGTTTTGACACTTCCCATTCTGTAGGCTATAGCCAATCTACCACTGTAGGCACAGCTTACTGCTATTGGTTTGCCTGATATAAATATAACAATTGAATATTAAATATGACATATATTTAACATGTATATTGAATATAACATTACAGCTAAGGTTTTCTATTCCAAGTTTAGACTGCCAGAGTCGTATTTAGCACAACTTACAGAATTTAATGTTATTAATGCTATTTAACTTGGAATTTGATATGGCTTAATTGTACATGTATATGCATGTCAAATATAAACACAGTTAAGGTTTTCTATTCAAAGTAGACTGCCTTTGCTGTAATTGGCACAACTTTTCGAAATGTTCAATGATTAATGCTCTTTAACTTGGAATTTAATTAGGCTTTCCGAAGTTGTGTTCACTTGAGCGCCATTGTTGAGTTTTATGAAGACAAAACACACATCTGGCATACTAAACTATAATCATGGAATCTTTGATGAGTTTTTACAAAATTGCAACAGATAGATATATTCCATGGCCATTAAGTGGGCCATCAGTAAATTTATCCAACCAGCAGACATAATCCTATGTTTTTAAATCTGTTACTTATACATGATATTCTTATCCTTTTAGAACACCTGATGTTGATATTTTTTCTGTTATTTTGTATCCTCTTTTCTTGGTGCATAAACAGCTAGTCTAATGCGATATTTCAATTTAATAATTGTAAAATACCTAAACCATAATATATGCCAATTACATTAAAAACTTATAAAAATAACTAAAATACCTGGTATATATACTGCACTAGAGTCATCAGCTTGTGTCATCATTTTCCATTCACACCAATCATATCTGATATCAGTAACCTCTGACCTTGTGAAGGTAGAAATGGATGGTTTCTTGGAAATGCAAAATTCTTCCATTGTATATTCAAAGCTTACAGTACTCATATTTAGTTCACTGTGACTGGTATGAGACAAACTTTGTCCAGAATATACTGGCTCTATAGAAGTTAAATCACACCTCCAAAATCGAAGAGTTCCATCTGAACATGCTGTTACTAAGAGATATGGAGCTAAGCATGCTGGGTAAATTGAAGCTGAGCTAAGGTGCCCAGCTGCTATTTCAGCAGAGACAATGTCCACATCCTCTGGTAATGGTAGCTTCTGTGTGTACACCTATAGAAGTAAATGGAAAGTTCAAATGTTGTCAATATTCTCTTTCATAATTGGTTGTTTCAAAATTTACAGGAATATACATTGTTTTCATTTTTTGTTTGGGAATTTGTTAACCAATCAAATTTGTTTTGGTGTAATCCGGGGAGGATTGTACCTGATATTCATATGATGAAGACATAATTTTTCAATCAGTTTAATTGAAGTCTGGAGCTGGCATGTCAGTTAACTGCTAGTAGTCTGATGTTATTTATGTATTATTGTCATTTTGTTTATTTTCTTTGAACAGAATTTAAATGAGCGTATTGTTATGCATTTACTTTTCTGCATTGGCTAGAGGAATAGGGGGAGGGTTGAGATCTCACAAACATGTTTAACCCCGACACATTTTTGGGCCTGTCCCAAGTCAGGAGCCTCTGGCCTTTGTTAGTCTTGTATTATTTTAACTTTTAGTTTCTTGTGTACAATTTGGAGTTTAGTATGGTGTTCATTATCACTGAACCAGTATATATTTGTTTAGGGGCCAGCTGAAGGACCCCTCTGGGTGCGAAAATTTCTCATTGCATTGAAGACCTGTTGATGTCATTTCTGACAGTGTTTTACAACCTTTTTATAATTCACTTTCAAGGTAAACTTTTAAATTTTGGAATATAGCACACAAAGAGAAGTAACTATATAAAAATAAAAAGACTATTGTTGTCATATCAAGTAAAGTATATTATGAGACTAATTAACACACAAAGGACAGTAACTATAAAAAATTATATATATAGAGATTCTAACCTTTGCTGTTGAAAAACATAATTTGACAACAGCCATGGGCTTGGATGAAAAGTGTTCTGGAGTGGAACTTCTGGATGGGGGATTAGACCCATCATCATCCACATAACTATAATCTGGTACATAACTCCTCTTGGGATCACCACCTGCTAAGTAAAGACAAGATATGATTAAGCAAAGTGTATTGTCATATTAATGGTTATGTTGTGATCTACTCATGCTTTCATATACTGATATACTTTTTCAAATGAAGCTTTTGTTTTCAAGATGATTAATTATAATTTGTAACTACCAATGCCAAGTCTTGAAAGTCAGTTCTAAGAAACTGATCAAGGACTTGAATGATTTGGTTGCTTAAATTGTTTCTGAGACAATAGAATGGTCTGAAACTGATCAAGGACTTGAATGATTTGGACTTAGATTGTTTCTGAGACAATAGAATGGTCTGAAACTGAAATTCAAAAAATGGAAATATAAAATACAAAAATACAAAAAAACATTTTACACAACTCCTTAAAGAAAGGTTCACCACCTAAATAGGTTTGCAAACTCTTTGTATAGTTTAAATGCTCCAGAATAAAATAAAACATTAATTAATTGGTGTTCAACATGTTCAACATAATTTTCAGCACTATTGACTACCGGTATCTCATGGCAGTCCATATTTATTAATGTTCAGTTGGGGATCTATAAATTTTCATAAGTGGGGGCCCACTGACTGCCTAAGAGGGGGCCCACTCAGGTCATGCTTCAGTGATTCCCTATATAATAAACCAAATTTTTCCAAGAAAAAGGGGGGGGGGGCAGTCGTAATCCAGAGTACCTGGAGAGAACCTTGGATCTTTTGCAGTAATACTAATGATCTTAGTTACCATCTTTTGATTTTTTATGGTCGAAAAATGACGTCAGGAAAATTGAGAACAAATCATTCCAAAGGTTCCATAATACATTGTTATAGTAAGTGCACAACTACAATGTTTGTGCAATCATTTTGTGAAGGTTCACAAATTTTGATTGAAAACTGAAGGAGGAGTTAATAACTCAAAATTGGTGTAGTATTTTATTAATTTGATGGAAAATCACAATAACCCAGGCTTGGAAAATTGGGGGAAATTCAGGAAACAAATCAACATATGTGCACTCTTTCTCTGTAGAAGGAGTTACACAAATAATGTATCCATATTTCCTTTCATTTTCCAAAAATTACCAAACATTATTTTGGAATCTTCACAATTAAGAAATGTTTTTTTTAAATCAGCCATCTATATTATTGTTTCATTCTTACTGAAGAAAAATGGATACATGTTTTATACCAACCTTCTGTGGAATTTTGTGCTTCTAATTGAGAAGAAATGGTTATTTTCCACATATGAAGTGTTGATCCATGATTTTCTTCATCTTTTTGCAAAACCACCAAATAAAAATTCTCTGAGAAGTTTCCAGAATTACTGAGATCAACAATAGCTTCCAGGTTACCAATTGAACCACTTGATGATCCCGTCAATAACTGCTCTTGGAAGACATGTAAAAGTTGGGTTTTCTGCCAATTCTGAAAGAAGAGGTCAATTTCATATAGCTATTAGATGTTAGTAAATAATTCTGTTTAGTTAGATAGTTGGAAAGACTTTAATTTTGAAAGCTCAATTGAATTTTCTCACGAAAGAAAGTGCTTGTAAGTATAGAGTGGTAAAGATTGCTTTCATTTAGCAGTGGGAACTTGTCAAAATTTCAACACTGCATTCTATTATATAAACTCATCATAGGTACTAGACTTCAAATTTGGTATTTGCACCAGATGCAAGTTTTGTCTACAAAAGACTAATCAGTGACGCTTGAATAATCAAAGAGCAGATTGCTCTGAGGGATACAATTGCCATCGTTTTCATTGACACATGTATACATGTAGCTGGATAATATTATTTTCACAACTAATTCAACAGCACATGTAAAATGTAATTTACGTAATCTAAATAGTTACAAAATAGCCAATCCCGGTTAAAAGTGTATGAACAATGTACTTAGGCCTATTGTGTTTTATTTTTGTACTATCAATTCCAAGTTTACTTTCCACAGCAGTCACTGAGACTCAGAGTGAGAGAACTATTACACTTCGTATCTTATCACAGATTTTCCTACGTTAATTCTAGGAGGAATCCCATTCCTAACTCTTTAAATATTTAATTTCCTTTGGGTCAGTAATCATGACTCCTTTCCGTACACATTCCTTGGTTAAAATTGCGATCGTTTTTAATATAATACAATGTTTATCAACATAACGAGTTAATTTTTCTCAACGTGTTGTTTTGATTCAGAATTCACGGAAGTGACTTCTGGAAGGGAGACAACTTGAAACGATAATATGAAAGACTCCATTTCGCCTGAAAGGGTGTTGAAAGCATGATTTAAAATTATGCAACAACAATTACCCTCAATAGCAGACATACATAGAAAGGATCTCATGAGTTATAAATTAATCAATTGAGTGGGGAATCAAGAGCAACCATTTAACCTAGTACCCCTTGAAGTCAAGAAAACTATACACATGTACATAATTACCTAAAAAAAAACTGTAGTAAGAATGTATATTAAACCTAAATGGTTCTCTGTTTTTGTTTTATTGAAGTACAATATCAAATATCAGTTTAATAATGGTGACATATAAGTAAAACTCCACTTCAGTTCTTATATTACAGAAATAGATTTATCGGAATTCAGAGAACTCTCACATTTTTATCAAAACTAAGGAATTCCCTCTGACATGTTTCTAAATTTATAAAAACACTAAGTATAAATACTGCTTAATTCTGAATTTCCATGTTGTTAAAAACATGCATATAATTCGAGGGAAATATCAAACATGAAGATTATGAAAAGAACATTATAGGAAAGTTGTATAAGTTCAATTCCTTTGTTTGTTTTTACTTTTTAAACAAAGACAATCATAAAGAATCTGAGATGGTCCTTAATATTTAGAATAAAACGGTTGACGTGAGGGCATTGTCCTCTGCCACTGGTATAAGTCTACAGATTACTTGAAAGCAATCGTGTCCCAAAAAACAAAGCACTTGAATTCAATATTATGAGTAGGAGATAATATTATAATTGGTCGAACTACGATTATGGAAAAATGAAATCGGTTCAACTAAAACTATTGACAAAGTAAGATCACTCTAATTTTAAATATTACTTTAAACATCAATATTTTGGTCCAATTGATTTCTGGGTCCATCTACATCTTTTACCACTTACCTGTTTTGCATCAGCTAGAGGTTCTAGTTCAATAATACATCCTGGTCTGGCCGAAGATTGCAGACTGATGATGTTAAACATTTCCCCAGGGGCCCTCTGAGGTTCTATACTGTAACCGGAACTGGTATTACTAGAAAAACTCATCCCAGGCTGAAATAAGAGAGATAATGTTTAAACTCTACAGGCTTTTAATTCATATATCTTTGAGTGTACATATTTTTACTGCTTGAGGAAAAATCTGATGTTCATATATAATCTAGTTCTGGGTTAAAGAAAATTATGCATATATGCTTATAGTGAATTTGTAATTTGTTGAAAATCTAAATTCTTGTAAAACTTAACCCATTAAAATACATAAAATGGTGTATTCATTTAATTGTCTGATGTGTGCAAGTGGCTGCATTTATACAGAGTTTTGATTGTTGTTTATTAGGTAAGGAAAGTGCAGGGGCGAAAAAATTGTTCGTTTGAAGTCAATTGTGTATGTTATGAGCTAGAACTATATCTAACCCAAATTATAGTATTTCTATTTATCACTGCTAAAGTCTTATTGCACTATGCAATGAGGATCTCGATACATTCCAGGGGATTTTAACCAACTCTAGGCTTTTGCTTGATACATTTTTACTAAGATTACATCAGATATTATTATGGAATATGGAACTAACCTCCCGTTTTGTAGATTGTTGATCTAACAGTAGGGTTCTGGCATCTATCACAGCTTGATACATCTTTAATGAAGCTCCATCTGAGGCTACAAACAGAGCACTGGGTGAGTTACTATAGGTTCCTAATGTAGAGCTTGGAAGTAGTGTCGGCACCCAGGCCACATCTATAAAAGCAGAAATATCTGGGGCATTAATCCTGGCCAATTCAACTATGCCACCTGATTTTGACAATGGGCCAACAGGATCAACTCTCCACAATATTAACTCACTACAAAACTCAATGTTCCCTTTCTTATCATCCTCTTCTGTTGTTTCTAAATTCTCCCTACTATCTTTGATTGGAACATTGTGATGGGATGTTGTCAACAGTAACGGTAATACAGGGTGGCATGCAGCATTATTAGTCCTAAATCTATGGCCACAAGCTCTGGAGGCATGTGCCACACTTACCACAGTAGAAAATTTAGAAGTATCTGAAAAACTAATTTGCCATTGGTTAAGACTTCCATTAAAATGTTTTGAGATCATTAAAACGTTTGGAATCAGCATATTATCATTCTGTCCAGGAGAGCTTTTTCCTGAGGCAGGTGCAGGTTGTGATGGGATTTTCTCTGAACTTAACCTACTCTCTGTCAGCCTCATTGCTGATTTAATATCCATTTTACTATAATTACAATATAACATCAAGTTAGTCGCCATTGTCCTAGCATCAGCTACAGGGAAAGCATGTGGTAAACGAGAAGAAAAGCTGACTTGGGCCTGTCGAAAGCAATATGGACTATACTCATCCAACCAATCCACTAACCTGTTAAATGAAAAACATGGATAAGAATTAAAAATAGTATACTATACAAAATCTTAATATTCCATTATCAATAATTTGGTAAAGTTTGTAAGTAATTCCCTCAATGATTAATTAAATAGAAGACAAGTTTATAACCATAATTTGTCTGTTATTGTACATGTATCTGCTCCCTGCCCCTTCTGCATTCATATAAAGGTAAAGAGTACAAATGATGACCCCTTAATTAAATCAATAAGTTTATATACTAACCAAACAAGAAAGCTACCATCAATAGGATGTATACTAAACAACATATCAGGACTTTGGTGCCAGTCTCTCAATAGTCCTTCTATCTTCCTGTCTAAAGCATCTATCACTGAACCCTATAATTTACATAATTTTAATATGACAATATATAATTCTATAAAACATAAAATCTCTATACAATGAACAATTTATTTTTAAAGTACTTTAATGTTCATCATTATCTTAAAATCAAACTCACCTTTCTCTGCCATATATATGAATTTATAAAAATAATGATTGTAATTTTTAATAAATTTTAAAATTAAACTGACTGAAAATGTGAGAACATATAAAAAATCAAAGATTTATTTTTAAATTTCTAAATATAGTTATACCATGTTAGTACCTTTTACACCTCCATGTTCAGTATAAAACTTACTGCTACCTTGATTGATGTCAAGGGATTTCCTATTTCTATATTTCGCAACATGTTTTACACCCTATATATGTGACGTAAAATTACTGCCTATTTCTATACTTAGAACAGTGTAGAATCATGTTGTGTACATCAGGTAATATAATGTTTCTAACTGTTACCACATTTAAAAACATGTTGTTAGTACAAATGTTATCTTACTGGCATGCTTATTATAAAACTTGTTGATATCTCAAGCAACTTAGGGGGTATTTCCTATTTCTTTATATGCTATATGTTGTTAGTACCCAAAGTATAAAACTTACTAATATCTCAGGTGGCATTGGGGATTTTCCTACTACTATATTTAATAACCAGGTAACATGTTGTTAGTACCTCTTACCTACATGCTTAGTATAAAACTTACTGATACCTCAGGTGAAGTTGGGGTACTTCCTGTTCCATCAGAGCCATCAGTTGACTGAAAACTAGCAGTGCTCTCAGAATTAGTTCCAAGTTTTAATTCCTCCTTTCTCAGTTTTTGTTTCTTCTTGGAATGTTTTTTCTTTTTCTTTTTTGCATGAACTATGTTTAAAAGAAAAGAGATATTGCTTTATGCATTCCATAACTAGTACTGTAATCGACATATACATGTTGATCAATTGAATGAGTTTATTTGAATAAAAAGTAAAAATTGAATAATAGATATAAATTAAACACAGATTTTACAAAATACCTATATTCTTAAAAATGCAAGTTTTAGAATCAAAATGATATACCCACAACATAAAAGCAAAGAAATATTATATTCCCCAACTTTCCTTTGAATATAAGTTTTTTAATAGAAGCTTGTCAAAACTGTCTTACATCTGATTTAAATAGCTTTCCATCAAAAGCACAATCATATTAGGCCTAGTCAGTTATTTCAGGGCCTTTAATAGCTGACTTAAATAATGTGGTATGGATAATGTTAATTGTTGAAGGTCATATTGACACCTTTTGTTGAAAACATCTCTATCATTTCGTATTTGGTGGAGAGTTGTGGCATGGGAAATTAAACCACATCTTCCTAATTTTAAACTTAAATTATGACCTTAACACTTACCATCCATATCGACCTGGTCATCAGGGTCATGACCTGAGTAAGGATCGCTATCTGACCCAATGTTAAACTCATGATTATCCATCTGTCCCTCATACATGGTGCCTTTATGCATTTCCTGGAGTATGGTTTCAGCCTCCATTGTAAACTGTAATTCTTTGTTGTTCAACCAGTGAAGCTGAAAGTTGTGTTGGACATCACCGTCTGTATTGACAACTGGTAAAAGTGGTATATCTACGAAAACAATAATAATATTTATGGATTATTGTTGATAATCTGAGCGAGATTGGTTTTCTCGCTTGAGTCCGCACGGAAAAAGGGAGAAAACCAATCGAGTTGAGATGACCAATGATAATCTGTTTATCGCTATTTTACTTATGATGACGTTGTCAATTTCTTGTCAATTTCATTAGCAATGCCACATGCCTTCTTAGTTTCTAGCAATAATTTTCCATCTCAAGCGAGTAGCACAATATGAAAAATTATCACAAAAAAAAGATCAAAGGCAAAATGCACAAAATGGCGATAAAATTAGTTATCATGACATCTGACAAAAGTTGTATATCTTAATGTACCATAACAATAAGTTGTTTTCAAATGTCATTTTGGGGTCTTATATAGCTTGCTAATTTCCAGTATGGGTTTTGCAAATTGTCAATAATGATATGAATTATTGTTAATTTTGTGGGTAAACATGCACCATAAATATAAAAGTATTTTTGATTTAAGTGTCATTGAGGAGTCTTTTGTAGACGAAACACGCGCCTGGCGCAAATGCAAAATTTCAATCCTGGTATCTTTGATGAGTTTAATTATTACTGTTTTTTTCAAACCACAAAACCAAATATCCACAAAAACAAAATTTTCCTCAATCCACGAAAATTGGTATAAAGAAATTTAAAGAACTTATAATATCTAGATGAGTGTGCACATGTTAGGCTTACCTGTTTCTGGGTTAATACTGCCTGCTAAATGGAAATGGAGAGTAGGACACACTCCATTCTGATGAATGGCGAACTTGTGAAAGTCATGGACACTTTGAGAACTACCCATACTGTCTAAGTGTGGTACACTCATTACTGTTTCTGGTCCAAACTTGTGGTGCTTCCTTCTCTTGTGAATAGCATGTCTGAAACCATATAATTTTTATCATTAGTTTAATTAATTTCAAGCTTGTCTAAAGCAACTTTATAAAGAAAGCTACTTTGTTGATAAACTCCTTCTATATGATTTTACACTAATGTGATGTAAACCAAAAGAAGGAAGAAGATAATATTACATTTATTTTCAAATGGAAAGGCATAGAAGAACAGTATGCAACAGATTGTCTCCCTTGTCTGATTAACACCAGTTTATCTTAAGGATAATAGATTATTTGATATATTCATCAAAGATTATCCAAAATACTTTAAATTTGAATACCAAAGTCACCCTATTTCAAATTAAAAAAATATCTTGTGAAAAGCAAATTAAAAAAATATCCTGTGAAAAGAAAATTCACCATTTCAATATATATGAGCTGCATAAGATAGAAATCAGATAGAAATCAAACTTATGAACATGAAGGTCAATACTGTACAACAGTTGACCTATTTCAGAATGAAAAATCTCTATGTAAAAGTCTGTAACTGTTTGAACATTGAGTCATTATAACATGTATAAGAACCCTACAAAACATATCAAAGTTCATCTTAAATTTTGTATTTGAATGTTGCAAAATCAATCAAAGTTTTACACATTTACATGCATAGGTGCACTTGCATAAGGTCGATTTCTATCTGATATATAAAATGGGTATCTATTGACTTGACACAATTTTTAGTGTTTTCTGATTATAGTAACTATATAATATTTCTAGCTGAAAATGAAAATCAGGATTGTAACATTGAATTTGACATCAACTAAACATGACTATATACACTAACTTATTTATCTGAAAGTGAAAGTAACACAATTATTTACAATTATTTCAATATCCATACTGAGGCTGTGTAGTAAGCAGTGATTTTATTGTTATCATGTTTAGGTCTGGCCACTACCCAGTAGAATTACATTACTAGCTGACCTGATTGCTAAATTTTAACTTGTGATATCCTGGTATATGCAGATTCTATGGTAATAGAATGGGTAAAAGCAGTGCACCAACACCTGCACTACAGACAATCAAAGTTTTTTTGTATCATTACCTTTGTTTGAACATTTTTAACAAATGGCAGAATTTAAATTAAACATTCTGCTCATTCAGACAGTATTCAGGTAATGATACAACACAGTTTGACTGGCCTCTTATTACATTAAAAGACAAAGTATTGTAGAGTTAGGATACTTTTTTCAGAATGGAAAGGATGTGGTCGGTTATAAGAAAATTGCATCTGAGGCCTAGCTATGGATAACTTTTTCAAAGAAATAGCTGATTTGTAATCACAAAATGCCTGACAGACTGACAGATGAAAATTAAGATCTGTTCAGCTAAATGGAAAATTTCAATGAAATATGAAGAAATCTAATAAAGGTGAAAAGTATCAAAACTACTTTTTTCAACAAAAATAATATTTTCTCAAGTCAATAAATGTTTACAATTAGATTCCCAGTCTGAAATGTAGAATTCTTGGAAGGAATCAAGGTACCAAAGCAACATGTTGAGCATTATTTTCATTGATCGCAATTGTATTTCTAAGGCTTGCAATTATTACGACAGCCTGTTAACAAAAAGCACTTCCATGAATTCTGACAAGTTTCATAATAAATGGCATAGTTCCCCTTCAAATAAAACTAGAAGATATTGATCATAGTAAATGTCTTTAAAATATGATATTCAAACTCCTTTCAATCATAAAAATAAAAATAGTCTAGCTTCTAACACCATAGTACTTAATAGATACATAATGGCAAAAGGTAATTGTAGGATTTAATACAAGGTATGGGAAAGAGATAGTGTATAAGAGTCTTCTCAAATAAAAGAAGGCTGCAAAAACTAGCAATGAACAAAATTAAAACCTTGACATTGTGGCTTCAGTTTTACTGAGGAACAAGCTCCTGGCTGACATTGAATACTGGGGTGTACTTGAGTCCCCCTGTTCAAAATTTCCTAATGACAGCCTAGCCCTGTTGCCTTGAGACCAAGTCTTTTGAGTGAAGGTATCAGAAAAGTCAGCTGACTTCCTCTTTGAATCAATTGATAATCTTTTTTTAGAGTCAGCAGAGGAACTCCTTTTAGGTCTAATTCTAAACAGTTTTGTGGAATCAGAAATGTCAGATTTATTTTGCTCAACAACATAGTCGGAGTTTATTGATGTTATCTGATTAGGAGAAGTCGGCAAATCCATTGATGATTTTCTGTTTGGTGATAATGGTGTTGTGGATGTGTCACTGAACACCGACTGATTATCGGCACTGTCGTGAGAATCAGGCTCGGATATACAAATATAACTATCGCTGTCAGAAATTGTTTCAGCAATAGAAGACATGTCTGGTATCTTTTCTGGTTTGACACTTTTTGCTACCTCTCTAATTTTATTAAGTGTGAACTTTGAACTGCTTCTGTAATAAACAGACATACAAACAAAATAACCTACCTTAATATTAAAACATGCTAAATAACTAAGCTGGTGGATAAAATACATTGTAAAATTCAAAAAATATAATCATTCAATATGGAGATGTTTTTAAAACTAAATAGAAATTGCATTCCTTCAAATGTTTCACTAAATATTCTGGACTTTATTTCGAACCTTGAAAAACTGTACACAGTAATGAAATACTTAAACATACCAATGAAGGTCACTGATTTAACACTAAAACTTTTTACAAATAGCCAATGCAATGGACCAAGTGTCTGATAAATTGACCTTCTAGCTCAGTTCTTGAACAAATTATCTTCAATAGGCAATGTGACATGTAACCCAACTAATTCATATCATCCTTTTAATCTATATTAAAGTGACCATAATTATTTAGAATTTCCTAATCAAGGGTAAAATTTAATGCCCCTTCCACTAAGGTGGAGGCATAAATAATGTGAGTAACACTGCATGTAAGATTAATGTATAGCAATGTGAAGCTGAATGTTTTGATATGTAATAGTTTTGTTAGTAACATAGGAAATTAAAAGGTCTCATTGTATATTAGTAAAATGTACCAAAGCAGAATTTATAAATATAATAGTTAGTTAGTAAAATATAAACTCAATCATGTTTGTATGGGTTATTAGCTAAATAATAAATTGTTAGTTCTACAAAGCAAAACTTTCCCAGCAAAAATTCACAACATATCCTATCAAAACCAACTACCTGGCTAAATGAATATAAAGCAATTATCTGCTCACTCAAAATCCTTAAAACCTTGTTAGCACATACAATGCAATCTACATAAAAATATTTTCTGAATAGATCATTTTCATATTACCAACTTTTTACTCCAGAGATTATGATTTTTCCACATGTCACCTTCTCTGTGTTTGGACATCCTGGTATTTGGTCACATATAAGCAAATACGTCCTACCCCAGAGTAAGGTACCTGTCAAAAAATTATATAATCTTGAGTTGAAAGTCGGTAATATGAAAATAGCCTATCGGTTTAAATGTTATTTATACTCTATCAGTTTTATTTGACAGATGAAATGAACTTTTAGTATCTACAAACCTGATTGTTTTTAATCTTTGCATGAAACGTTTCTTATGTCTGTGTGTATGGTATTTAGGATCAAATGATGCACTGGGATCAAACTGTTCTAAATCCACTAATCCATCATCAGGGAGCACTGTCTCTATCCACAGTCGACAGACATTGTCAGCACAAGACGATACCAACATGTTAGCTACAGATCCCCTGAAATGTATATTTCTGTATGAACAAATATAAAACATTTTTTTCTGCTAATTTTACATTATCTATATCAAATAAAGATATTATATAGATATGTGTTTCCTTTTTCTTTATTTCCTTTTTTTTATAATGAAATCAAAAACATATCGACAAAACAAATATGTTGACTACCAACATGCATTAAGTCATTCAAGTTTCTTAATGGAAATACAAAATAAATGACCATGATGACAGTCAATATTCAATTTTGCATGTAGAATTTTTTTTTTCTAGTTTAAAAAAATTTTCAATATTTTGTGTAGATTTTCAGTTAGTATAGATAGTATTTCTTCATAGATGGTCCATTTTTGACTAGCGATAATTTGACATACATGTAAGCTCAAATTATAATGACTACTAGAACAAAGTAATACATGTACAAACCTTGGCATAAATTTGCTAGTTTTTCTCCAAGAGAATCCTGTCACTGTCCTAGGGTGTGCCACATATACAAAGGAATAATGGAGCTCTTCTTTCTTAGGACTTATCAAACTGTCTCCTCTTGTTAAGGTCGATGGAAATGATACTGTAAAAAGACATATTTAAATTAGTAATGCATTTCCTATCATTTTCACCAGTAAAAATTAATGTTTAGAATTTTCTAAGTCATGAAATATAAAGACCAACAAAATATCAAAGGATAGCTGTATTTGATATTTCAGTAGATTTTGTATAAGTTGTTTTACTGATAAATATTCATGTCATTTTCTGACAACAATGTACTTTTATGGCAAGTTTTACAAACATATCAGAATGAAATGATGTAAATGTGTATGCATAAAACTTTTTTTTTTAACTAAATAAACACACCAAACCAGATCTTTAACCTTTTACCCTTGTGACGTAGTAAAAGGAAGCAAATCATCTCCTTTTGGTGCCATTTTTTGGCTTTAAAATTGAAATATCTTTTTATTCATCGGTGACCTATACTTTTTATTATTATATTCAAATAAGCTGTACATAAACTAAATAATTGTAAAATATTAGCAATTTCTGTAATTTAGTTCTTTTTTTATTTCGATATTACCTCTATTTCTCCTATAAGTTCAACAGAAAAAAAAGGACATTAACAAAAATGTAAGCTCCTTTGGAGGCAGATTGTGAGCTTAAATGAATGTTGACTCGATTTTTTTATTTCATTTTTCTATTAAGGATATGATAAAGTTCATTTATAAAAATGAACAGCAAAATCTTATATATGAGAAAAAAAATTGATTTAGACACGCAAACACCTTTAATCATGTTAATGTTACATTCTATTTGGGGGAAAATATAATTCTATAATGCCTAATGATTGATTTCTGCCAATTAAAATTACCATGTAAAACATATTTATAGTAATGTAATAATTCACTCATGTTAAACATAATTATATATACTCACTTTTTCTGTCCTCATACCAAATCTTCACTAGACGATCATTCTGTAAGAAAATATATATTCTTAAATATAATATTTCTGTAGTCCCTCACAGACCAAGATAGACCTCTTACCAAGACAGTTTCATAAATACTTAAAAACATTGTATGGTTCTCTGCTGAACCAATAGTAGGCTACTTAATGAATTTGTAAATATTTCTATAATGTAAAAACCTTTTAAAGACATAAAAAAAACTCAATAGCATGTGAAGCATATTAAGATTTTAACAGCATATGCATTGTAGCTAATAGTTAAGATTCTTAAGTGAAGTGAGGGTAAATAAACATGATAAAGATAACCAGAGCTTTCATATTTCTTTTAAGTTTGCAATACAAAGACTATTTGATAATTTAATATAAAGGCATGACAAACAGGAGAAGTTTGCACCAGTCTCATTGTCATTGTTTATCTAGTTTATGTCATTTTTATGAAAGTTATTGCAAATTGTTAAATGTTTTTGCTATCATATCATCTGTTTAACTATCCAAAAGTTATTGCACAGGTAGTGGAATATGCTATGTAAAGAAAACCCTTTTAAATCTATCAGTACATTGATTACATATTGTGGTGCATCCCAGCTAACAGTGTTTTCCCCAGGGCCTATTAGCATCAAGGTAATGTGTTGCTATAATCTTAAATGAGATGCTATCTGAAGAGGTTTTCTTATAGATTATGTTATGGATGTGATGCTATAATTTTTAGAAACAAGATGGTATTTCAATTTCACCTGTTGACCAGGATGCTTAATGAAATATCTGGTGAGAACACTGCAGTAGACAGAAACCCATATTTTAAAACTGTCTTCTTAAATAGAAGTGTCTACATATTGTAGTACTGACCTGTCCAGCAGAGGCAAACAACAGTCCATCATGTGAGTACTTCAGGAAATATACAGGAGTAGCTGGTCTGTAAATATATACAAGTGTACAAGTACATTTTAAGATTAGTTGAACCTACTTTATAGTGCAAAACATTTACATCATTTAAAAGAAGCTAGCTAGTGAATAACTATTGGAGTACCCTTAATTATCAAATCCTGAGTCACATTTACAAGATTTGATGACTCCATTTTTTAAAGACTCTGATCAAGATTTACCTTTTACTTATATACCTGTAAATACATTTTGTATAATATTTTTTATAAGCAATTTCTCCAAAATTAACGTGGAAATTTGACTTTCTTAATTAACTAGCTAAATAACTTGTCGGTATCCTGTTTCTTTTTAAATACAATGTATCTATATATTCATTGTCAATGTGCCCAAAGGATCATGGTGAATACAAAACTGTATTTCTCCAGATACACCCCTGTAGGATATACAGTACTATAGTTCCGAATTTTATTATGATAAACTTATACATGTATATATTCATACAAATCACTACAACAGATGATAAAATCTAATTTAAAATAGATACTCAAGACACACTCCTAGCAGTCTCCAAATCAGATCACCAAGATATTTCTTACTTGATTCTCCAGATGCAGTCCCACACTGGAAGTCAGTCTTCATCATAAAGATGGTGTACTTTTCCCGTCCTCCTCGTGGTCTCCCACAGAAAACTTACTTGATTCTCCAGATGCAATCCCACACTGGTAGTGAATTTCATCATAAAGATGGCGTACCTTCCCCTCCTCCTTGTGGTCTCCAACAGAAAACTTACTTCATTCTCCAGATGCAGTCCCACACTGGTAGTGAATCTGCATCATAAAGATTGTAACTTTCCCCTCCTCCTCATGGTCTGCCACAGAAAAATTACTTGATTCTCCAGATGCAAGCCAACACTGGTAAGGAAACCTCATCATACAGATGGTGTACCTTCCCCTCCTCCTCGTGGTCTCCCACAGAAAACTTACCTGATTCTCCAGATGCAGTCCCACACAGGTAATGAATCTTCATCATAAAGATGGTGTACCTTCCCCTCCTCCTTATGGACTCCCAAAGAAAACTTACTTGATTCTCCAGATGCAGTCCCACACTGGTAGTGAATCTTCATCATAAAGATGGTGTACCTTCCCCTCCTCCTTGTGGTCTCCCACAGAAAACTTTATTGATTCTCCAGATACAGTCCCACACTGGTAAGGATACCTCATCATAAAGATGGTGTACCTTCCCCTCCTCCTCGTGGTCTCCCACAGAAAACTTACCTGAGTCACCAGATGCAGTCCCACACAGGAAATGAATCTTCATCATAAAGATGGTGTACCTTCCCCTCCTCCTTGTAGACTCCAAAATAAAACTTACTTGATTCTCTAGATGCAGTCCCACACTTCTAGTGAATCTTCATCATAAAGATGGTGTACCTTCCCCTCCTCCTCATGGTCTCCCACAGAAAACTTACTTAATTTTCCAGATACAGTCCCACACTGGTAAGGAAACCTCATCATAAAGATGGTGTACCTTCCCCTCCTCCTCGTGGTCTCCCAAGGAAAACTTACTTGATTCTCCAGATGCAGTCCCACACTGGTAGTGAATCTTCATCATAAAGATGGTGTACCTTCCCCTCCTCCTCATGGTCTCCCACAGAAAACTTGACACCCTTATTTTCTTCATCATGCTGCTCATGATCTAGGTGCCATATCTGGATAACATCACCTCCTGTCAGGAGACGCGACCCTGCACACAGATAAAAAGAAAATTCAGATTAAGATATTTTATAAGATTTGTTCATCTTTTGAGATGAGTGGAGCATTGGAGAACAATGTGAATTTTATTTATCTATGAGTACTACTTAAGGAAGAAACCGATTCCATTGAGCCACAACTCTTCTGAAACCATACAAAAATTTAAATACTTGTAATAGTATCTATAAATGTAGTGTTTTGTGCTTTATAAATTTGTTTTTGAAATTTTTCTTTGTTTCAACAAACAATGCATATTTTTGAGAAAATATATAAATCCGAGAATGTTATCGATCAGTGTCTTAAAGGCTTTTTTGCATGCTCAGACGTACTGCTGCATTATTCAAATTGGGTCTTTTGCATAAATTTCCTAATTTTCAATTCTTTAAAAGAAATAAATGCATTTAACTAAATCTATGCTGTGTCCACCTTATTACTGTGTCCACACTCTTTGTTTCGTCACTTGTCAAGTTATACCTAGATTTCAAATGCATCTTCTAGTAATAACTTTATGACAAGAGTTTCTGTTTTTGCAATTGGCATGATTGGTTACATATGAAACAGTCAAATAATGGCAATAAAAAGAGGACCAATATTTTGTAACTGTAAAAATTATAATTACTTTACCTTCAAGATTCCAGCTTAGACAGTTAATCAAACTTTCTGCTTCAAAAGATGCTGTCTGATACCACTGATAGTCCAATTTCTACAAATAAACAATTTAAAGACAATGACATATTTCAAATTGTTACTCACTATGTACCCTACTCAAATCTAACAAACTGATCTGTTTATCAAAAAATATTTAGTCTAAAAAAAATCTTGTTAAAAAAACACTTTAATTTGCCCAAAACAAAGTTGGAGTTATTAAAATATACTTAAAGGTTGTCAAGTTTGCTAATTATACTCGATATAAAATTTATTAATATTGTCAACATAATGTTCTTATGAATTAAATGATATAAAAGGCCAACAACTGATTATAAACTAGATGAAAAGTCACCATAGTTTTGAATTCATTTATGAAACAAAAGTTAACATTCCTAAGTCAGACATTTGATCAATTGAATAAATTAAAGAAGAGTATGTGTTAATAAATTTTAATGATCTTCTTTTACAGAAGTCATAAATGATAGTTCAAGTAAAACTGGATTATACAGAGTTTGTCATATTATAATTCTATTATGATTTGCATATTAAGGAATATGTTGATATTATTGGTCGAGAGAACTTCCGGTAGTTGATCTTGACGTTGGTTATTTTTCGATAGACGACGTTGACCGAACTTCTTTTTGTTACCATTGTAAACAAGATGGCGGCGATAATAACAACGACGTCAACAAAATTTATTTTCACTGCAAGTTAATTGTTCAATAAAATAACACACAAAACATTTGTTTGAATGATAATAAGAGTTTTTGCAGTTTGCTTTTTTTCAGATAGCAAATTTCGGTGAGTACATATTTTGGCGTTAACCAACAAATATATTCATGCGCCAGGCTTATTCAGTGACATAAATATACAATTTACGTGTAATAGAGGTAACGAGCAGAGCTCTTGGGATTATATTGGTGTCTCGGGGTTGATACGGATGCGATATTGAAAAGGCCATATCATATACACTTTATTATATACATTTACCTCAAGCAGATGGTTTTTTTTATGTGACATGACGTCATACAGATATATAAGGAGTTTTGAAATGACGTCATACAGATTATAAGTTTGACATGAGGTCATACAGATTAGGGATTTGATAAAACTTTGCAACAGTGACTGCAATCGATGATGTGACGTCATACAGATTAAAGGTGTGATAAAGCTTTTGCAACCGTGCTGATATCGATATCATCACGGTTGGCTGATACAGCACGCTTGCCATCGATTGTATTACACATACAATTTATCTGTATTTACTACTAAGTATATAATAAAATAAAATAACACACAAAACATTTGTTTGAATGATAAGAGTTTTTGCAGTTTGCTTTTTATCAGATAGCAAATTTCGGTGAGTACATATTTTTGCGTTAACCAACAAATATATTCATGCGCCAGGCTTATTCAGTGACATAAATATACAATTTACGTGTAATAGAGGTAACGAGTGTGGAAAAATATATTCCCAATCTCCAATCTGAACAAATTATAAGGATTAAACACCTTTTTAAAGGAATTTATTGGTGTATAAACTGGACGAAGTCACTCACAAACATATCATTTTTATGATATGTTTGTGAGTAACTTCGTCCATTTTAAAATGACGTTTAATACTAAAGTGTAGACACCTGTTTATTGCTTAAATATGTAAATTTTTCTCTAGATGTCTTTTGGTTATTTTAGTTGTTGGTTTACTGTTTCATTGATGATGTACATGTATACCCCTTTCTCCTTTTATTCATAACAAATTGTATGCAGAAATTTCATTGCTATAATAGTAGCATAGCATATATATATATATATACATAAAAACATATTTTGCATCCTTAAATCTTATCTAAACACTTTCACCATGTATTCTATAGATACAGGTAAAAAAAATATATAAATCTAAGGCACCAAGAAATCGGAATTTCTCTTATGGAAAAAAATATATCATTGGAAAATTCAGGGGGAAATTTTTTAAGGGCAGTAACTACTATCAGGGGTCAATTTACAGTTACATGCTTTTTGAAGATCTGGTATCCGTATTGCTAATTGTCAACGATTTTTTTTCTTTCTTGTCATTCTGAAGATTTTATGCTGATCAGTTTTTCTATGGCTTTTATGAATTTAAGGAATATAAAATCTTGTACCATTCTGTTTTATTTTTGTCCCTTGAGACCATTTTAGTTGAGGAACCAAGTTAGTAGAATTAAGAATTTAAATCCAAATATTCATAATTAAAGAATATTTAAAAATTGGAAAATATAAAATTTGAAAATAATTTTATTTAGCATGTTTCTAATGGTGTCAGAATTTCATACAAAATAAATGAGATTCTTTAACATTTATTTGTGTTCTGGCATTTATCAATATTACAAGGACCAAAACTTCTAATAGGAAATTTGGGTTGAACGGTTCATGAGTAAATGCACGGACACAACATTTTTTAAACTTTCAAGAACCGTAACTCCTGAACGGTAAAAGTAAAAATCGTCATTATTAAACTTGACCTCCATTTTGTTGTCAGTAACAACATATTAAAATTTTAAAAGGTTTGGTTGACTGGTTCATGAGTAAATGCATGGACACGACATTTTTTAAACTTTCAAGAACTGTAACTCCTGAACGGTAAAAGTCAAAATCGTTATTTTTGAACTTGACCTCCATTTTGTTGTCAGTAACAACTTTTAAAATTTTAAAAGGTTTGGTTGAACGCTTCATGAGTAAATGCATGGACAACATTTGGTTGCCGCCCGCCCGCCTGCCGTACATCCCCAAATCAATAACTGTCATTTTTGACACAAAAATCCGGTTAAAAACAATTTTTTAGGAAACTGAGAATTGTATAAATTAATCATTGTTTACATGCTAGTGCTGTTCAAAATGTAGAATCAAGAATTTTCTTGAATGGTGAAAGTTAGTTCTGTATGAGAATTGTTCCAGAAATTGAATTGGTGTTTCCTTAAAGGTCCAGTGGCAAAAATTAAATCCTTGTTTTGCTCAAACAACTGATGAATAGCCTAGTCATACAAAAGAGTTGTGGTGAGGCAAAGTAAAGCATTCAGTGTTTAGTCATACAAGTTATAACGAAGACAAAACTGACCCTTGCCAAATACAGCTAAGTGTCAAAGCATAATCTAGCTATTTATAGCTATGACATCATAGCTAAGAATCAAAGCATGGTCTAGCCAGTGATTTACAAACCTTTCCCAAACGATGATTCTGTATAAATATAATCAAATTGTTATACAAAAGAAGCTCTTTTTGATAATTGTTTAATATCAGGTTAACTTGAGGGAATTAATTACTGAACTGCTTAAATGATACATTTTTGAATGTATTATAATGAAAAACTGACATTTTATACTGATTATATATTATAATGCATAAAAACATAAGCTCATGCAGTCATGCATCTGAAATATTTCTTGCCGTATGATTACTTAGTCCAAATTATCAAATTTTGATGACAGCTAATGGACTGGACAGCCAACTCCTTGAAAGTACATGGACATATCTTCCTTAAATTCACTTTGTCCATATAGTCTAGGGAGGATAATCGGAAGAGTATATATACTCAAACTGATATTTAACCAGAAGTGATGTTTTATTTTGCATTTATTACTGAGAAGTGTTCAAAGTTATTAAACAAAATGGATAGGTTTCATTTTAACCTTATAACAAAAATATGTTTTATAAATTTATGTACAAGTATAATATTCTACTCGCACAAATATTTAATATTTTTAAAAACAGGTTCCACAAAAATTGCTATGAATTTTTATAAATAGCTTTGTAGAAATATTGTACCAGTTATAGACCTGAATACAAATTTCAATTCATTTTCAAAAAGTTTTTTTATATACTAATATTCACCTATGATATCTATAACCAAGGGCCTACTGTCCTAGTCCAGTTAACAATGTATGGACTGGCTAATGTTAACAAGATAAATAGGAGTAATAAACTAATACCTATTAAGTATTTCATAATCATTTATATTAAATACTTTTATCCATTTAAACATTTATTTCTTCCATAAATTTCATGCTTTCCAATCAATTTAAAAAAAAAAAAATTATTGTTATTTTAAAACTAAGTAAACTGTTCGTGCTTTTGTTTTTAAAGTTCATCTATTTGCTATATTTCAAGCAATATGAAAAAAGATGTATGGTAAAAGATGTCATTTCAATTCCGGAAAAAAAGATATCACAAAAAAAAACATACCGGTACATCATACTGGGGACTGGATTTATAATATTCATTGGATATTAATTTTTGTGGATTTTGTGGGAACAGGTGAACCACGAATTAAAATTTATCATGAATTACAAATTTTCAAAAGGAATGTTTGCAGACTTTTAACGAAATTAAATATCCATAAATATGCAAGTTTTCATTGATCCACAAAATTGGTACCCACGAAAATAGATGAATCCACGGTAGTTCTAGAAATCTTCAAATCGGTAATGAATTTAATTTACCTCCAATACCTAAATATATGTTATAGCCATTAACCTCCATACCACCATGGACTATATATATGATACCTATTACCAACATCATTCCAATTAAGGCTGTACATGTATTACAGGCATACCATATCTAATTAAATTATATATCAAGGGTCAACATGCCAAATACGCTATGTTAGTAAAATGTTAGGTCGTGATCAAAATATCACGAAGTCATAATTACATGTGGATGAATAGTGCACTCATCCTCTTCCTAAAATATAAGTACAACTAAAAAAGTAAAACTAGTACTAAGAAATAAGAAAATATATATAGATACAAGACATTAGATGCTGAAACCAACACAAAAATTTATTAATTAGGTGAACTCAAAATACTTATGAAATACATGTAAATGAAATATATGTAAATTTATTTACATAAAATATTGCTTAAAGTATCAGTGAATGAATACTGAAAGTTATGTAAATTTATTTATATGAACTACTAGTAAAGGAATCAGCCCATGAATTCTCATAAAGAATTATGTAATAGATAATTACTGCTAGACTTAGTTTGGGAATGATTTCCAATAATCAACTAAATTAGTTACATGCTTGATTTATGTATGTGAATAAATTCTTCAGTATACATGTATTTACACAATAATTTAACTTCAGTCTAAAAAAAATTATTGAGTGGGATTTGTTTCATCTAAATTTACTATATAGAAATGACAAAAGCAGAAAAAAAGATTGCTTATCTAAAGGAAAAAAAAAAAAAGAAATGCAATCATGGACATGATTTTTTGTTTGGTTTCAAAGATCAGCTAATTGATCTTCAAAGAAGCATGATTTTACCTCATTTTTTTTTAAACAAGATGCAGAAAACTAACATAGATCCTTAACATAGAATATTCTGGGGGCATAATTCTTTGAAAACCATTGTTGCCAAGAGTTAACTGTGTGTTGCTGTTTTTGGAAATAAGAGGTTGATTCTTAGCGACAGATAAAATGTATAAATATGTTAGAGCAGTCACAGGTTTATAGATTAGAAACTAAATCAAATTCTACGAGTGATTTTAACATAAAAATAAAGCTCAAAGGTATTAAAGAAAGTTATGCAAACACAAAGAGAATAAAATGTATGAAAGTTTTATGTGTACAAGCAATATAGATCATCTAAATGTCAGAACACTTACATGTGTACTTTCATGGTGTAATAGTGGTGTTGGTTCAAAGATGTACACTTTACTTTTATATGATGCTGCAATCTACAAAATAACCAACATAGTTCCATGATCAATATGTACTTTTATCAGGTACTCTTTCCAAGCACAACTATTCCCTTTTTTTTTTTTTTTAAATTTGTACATTTAGATAACACACTTCTCTTTGTTAATCAAAATCTCTTTTGTTTTGTTACTGGTTTGATGTCCTACATTGTCCTAACTTCATTTTTCTTTCTTTCAAAAAATCATCGGTCCAATCCCTGTAATTTCTTTTAAAAGTCCTGATGACCATCTTAGCTCTTTTTCATTCATGCAACCTAGCTAGGTACGCCTCCGGGTGAGGGATTTTCTTGCTGAATTGAAGACCCATTGGTGGCCTTCAGCTGTTTTGATCTTTAGTCATGTTGTTGTCTCTTTGACACATGCCCTATTTCCCTTCTCAATTTTATTCATTTAAAATCAAAATCAGATGATTTATACAAGTATGCTGTTGTACATATGTTATCAATGACTTGTACAAGTATGCTGTTGTACACATATTATCAATGACTTGTACAAGTATGCTGTTGTATATATGTTATCAATGACTTGTACAAATATGATGTACATATGTTATCAATGATTTGTACAAGTATGTTGTTGTACACATGTTATCAATGACTTGTACAAGTATGCTGTTGTACATATATTATCAATGATTTGTACAAATATGCTGTTGTACAAATGTTATCAATGATTTGTACAAGTATGCTGTTGTACATATGTTATCAATGATTTGTACAAGTATGCTGTTGTACATATGTTATCAATGATTTGTACAAGTATGCTGTTGTACACATGTTATCAATGATTTGTACAAGTATGCTGTTGTACACATGTTATCAATGATTTGTACAAGTATGCTGTTGTACACATGTTATCAATGATTTGTACAAGTATGCTGTTGTACACATGTTATCAATGACTTGTACAAGTATGCTGTTGTACACATGTTATCAATGATTTGTACAAGTATGCTGTTGTACACATGTTATCAATAATTTGTACAAGTATGCTGTTGTACACATGTTATCAATGACTTGTACAAGTATGTTGTTGTACATATGTTATCAATGACTTGTACAAGTATGCTGGTGTACATATGTTATCAATGATTTGTACAAGTATGCTGTTGTACATATATATGTTATCAATGACTTTTAATTGCTAAAACAAAGATCAAATATAACAGCTATACCTGTGTCAAAATGAAATTATAAAATTAGCTTAGATTTAATTTGATAAAACTTTTGTTGCACAAGAACTGACCTTGAGACCCTCATTGGTCATCAAGGTTGTTAAACAACCCCTAGTAATAGCTGCACAAGTCAAAAGTAATATGCTTTCAAACTGAGAAACACTGTATTGAGACATTTATTAAATCATGGTAACCCCATTATGATCTAATATGTTTTATGGTTTTTTAATGCATTTTACAGTCCCCTTCTCGATCTGTACAACAATCTGTTTGTATATAGTTTGTATATAGTTGTCATTGGTCATTTACCTTCCCTGAATCTGTGGAACAATCTATACAGTTGACCTTTATGTTGCCATGGGTGACACCAGGAATAATCTGTACTCTCTGGAAATCACTGGCTAGAATAACAATATCACATCCAGCAGCATAGGCCTGAAAATTCACAAATAACTCATCTTTAGAACTCAAGTTGCCTGGCATAGTAACACTATAAAATAAAATCTTTAGTCACAAATATAATTTTGCCCCAAATGAAATGACATTCAGGAACTCTTTGCAGTGTTATATTACAAATGGTGGTGAAATACATGATTGATACATTTTTTCTTTACACATGACTGTTTCTGATCAAAAGCTTTGTAATTAATAGGTGTTTAGTGGACATCATGAAATGTGTTAAATGAAAATACTGTAAATCTATTTTATCATTGCGAAAAATGCGGCAGATTTTTCTCAATTTCGCAAAAATTATAATGTCATTTTAGTCTTAAATGACAAAATCACATTAATAAATATACACAATAATTTTTGAATTTACAGTATTCTTTTCAGTGACTTTGGACTGGTTAGTGGTGCTCAGTCTTTAGTTTTCAATGTTGTGTTTTGTTGCTGTTGTTTGACTTTTGGTCTTTTTTCCGTTTTTTGCCAAGTTGTTGTTGGTTGATTTCAACTTATGAGTTTGAATGTCCCTTTGGTACAAAAAAATGTATCTTTTGTCACTCTTATAAATATAACATTATGAAAGTCTTTAAAGTATCTACAAAATGAATATGGTTTTGTATCAAAATGCAAATAAGTCATTATGCCTTATCCAATACTAAATGAACAGATTATTAGCAGTCTCAACCCTCCAAGGTCAAAATGAAAGAATCAGTTTTAAGTTTAATTAGATTATTACACTAATCTAGTTTCAACCTCCAACATTTCCAAGGTTATCAGTTTTTAGTTTAATTTTATAACACTAATGTTCTGTTAAGAAGATGATTGATGTTAGGATGTTGTAATTGTTCTCAGCTTCATTGCTGTTGAATTTCAATAAATTATTGATCTCAATTTTAATCAAGACATACCCAATAACTGTACTTATAAGAGAGGTTTTAGGCTTCAAAATCCATTTGTGAATATTCAGGAAATTACATGTCAACTCAAAACCTCTAAAGATTTAATAAACTCAAAAATTCCAAAGATTTAAATATTTTATTCTGACAATTGTAAGGAATGTTTAATTGAATTTTTTCATTTAGTGAAAGGCAATAGAAACAGATATATCATCATATATCATCATCATCATCATGGGATGATGTTTCATGTTTTATATGCGATAAAATTTTACAAAATGTATAAACTTGTACTTTTAGGTAATAAATCTGTTTTTAAACACCTATAGAAGAAAATAAAGATCCTAAATGGTAGTGTATTAAAATAAAAGGGAGTGTAATGAAATCAGACTGGTATCTTCTACATTTGTAAATAAGTTGTCTTATCATACTGAATAAAATGGGTAGTATAAAATAGCTGCCTTGATCATGTAGTACACTCATGAAAAATATTGTTTGAAATTAATGTTTTAAATCTGTTATAAATTAAGATTTCTGCAATAAATTCTCTTAATTTCAAGACATATTGAACAGTTATTTTTGACCAGCACATTACAGATACTGACATTGCTTACTGTTTAAGAGAAATAGATTTCAATTGACCATGATTTTATTTTCACATCATTGTTTTTTGCTCATTGTTAAGGTTTGTTTAAAATATGTACTACTATCTTGTATGTTCTTTCCAACCGGGCCTAAATTAGTGGTTCTATACCTTAAAGGCTGTATGGTGACATGTAGTAAGTTGTTTCTTAAGATCTTGTACTTATGTCTTTGATGGATAGTTGTCTCATTGGAAATTATACCACATTTCCTTATTCTTAAAAGCTTAACCAGTGTGAAACAAATATTCCAATAAAGTATCAGCTGGTAGCATTCAGTCTATTCTACTGATTCAATGTGTTCACTCTTCCCAAAGACGTTAGAGTTTATGTCATTACCACACTATGATGTCTATGAGCTAAACAGTTCTTCATTTCCCATGAGTGTATCTCCACCGATACTCCCCTTAGGGTTTCTGACATTGAAATAATATTTTATCCTGTTTACATCAATGGATTAATGTATTGACTAAGTCTACGGCTATTTTTTTTGTATGACACACAAGTGACAATGAAGTAAAGTATTGATTAACAAATGACTTCTGGTCAGCTGTAGAAAATAAGCACTTAATTAGTAGCCAGGAGAATCTATATGATTTGTGTGTTGAAATGAGCTTCCAAGAAAAAAAATTTTAAATGCAAAAAAATCAACGGGATGACCAATGCAATAATTGAAACTAGTTTTTAATTTGGAAAGTAATATTGTATAACAACATGTGTGTACATCACACTGCTTTTCCACTCAGTTATAAATGTTTTATATCATTTAACATTCATGACATTGTAATATTAATGGTTGTTCAAGATTCCCTAGAAACACACAAACATGTACATGTATACATGTCAATTACTTTTTAAATTTACAGCAGAAAGGCAAGAAAACAATTATACCTTTATAAACTGCATGTGAAATTTATCACTCTATTATAACTGTACATGTCCTTCTTAATACCAGATATGTCATACATTTGTATGGCTAATTCAATGTTTTCAGGAGTACTAAGCTTTAAACTATTTGTACGAGGCGACTTAAAGTTCTCTTGCATGCAGTTAATCCTTTTTTTGTCCACAAAACAGTAAAGTTATTGGACCCTTAGGGTTATGCACATCTTTTACTTATGGCCACTGTCCAACATTATAGATTAGTTAAGTAGTTTAAGAATAGAATTTATGACAAAAATCTCGTTTGTTGATCTTTCAGTGCTGATATTTTTTTCTGTTAATTGTTCTCTCTATCTTCTTTATTAATTAGTAGGTTGGGATATATAAAACAAACAGATTTCACTATCAAAACATAAAATTTAGGGCTGGAATAGTTTTTTGTAGCATGAAACTTAACTTTAACCTTAAGCTTACAAATTTGAGGGGGGATAGGACCTTTATCGGGATTCCGGGATCGGGTGTTTTTAAGCTTGGGATTTCGGGATTGACCCTTTCGGGATCTGGGAATTCTTATTTTCTAATTTCAGGACCTCAGGATTTTGTATTTTTAAGCCCGGGATTTTGGGATTTCATGTTTTTAAACCCGGGATTTCGGGATCAGGACCCCTCCTCAAATTCATTTCCTATCAATGTAAAATGTTTTATAAACTGATTTAGTTTCAATTAACAATAGATATGTCAACAAGATTGATCTTAAATGTAACTTTCTAAGCAATTTATTAGCAGATAATAAAGGAATTGTTGAAATCAATTATTGACAAATTAATAGTACTAAATATTTTGCATCAAAAACAAAAAGTCTCCTTTACTTATGGAACAAAATAGGAATTTGATCTAAGCCATTACTGATGATCAATATTTCACCAATAGATCAAATTAAAATACCCTTTGTCATAGAAGTTCTTGGAACCACAAATCTCATATTAATTACTGGTACATATTCAAGATACAAAGATCAAAGGTGTAATTCTTCCACTAATGCAATTTAATAAGGAATCAATTGATTGTTGGTTGTTTAATTAAAATCCAGTGGCAAATATTTCATGCATGTTCAGGATAAAAATCAAATAAAACCATAATAGAAATCCAAAATCAATTATTATTGTGTGTCCTAATATTATATATATTTTCTGTCCCTCTTATATTAAAAATCAAAGATATAAAGATGACTCAAAACAAGTCAGGCACAATATGACACAAATCACGGAAAAGAAACACAATATGACACAAATCATGGAAAAGAAACACAATATGCCACAAATCATGGAAAAGAAACACAATATGACACAAATCATGGAAAAGAAACACAATATGACACAAATCACGGAAAAGAAACACAATATGACACAAATCACGGAAAAGAAACACAATATGACACAAATCACGGAAAAGAAACACAATATGACACAAATCACGGAAAAGAAACACAATATGACACAAATCAGGGAAAAGAAACACAATATGACACAAATCAGGGAAAAGAAACACAATATGGCACAAATCAGGGACACAATATGACACAAATCAGGGAAAAGAAACACAATATGACACAAATCAGGGAAAAGAAACACAATATGACACAAATCAGGGAAAAGAAACACAATATGACACAAATCATGGAAATCACAAATCATGGTAATATATCACAACATGACACAAAGACACAATTCATGGAACAAACACAACATGATCTAAACTTTTTTGCTAAATTATGACTTAGAAGCACAACATGACCATGATGACACAAATCATGACTTAAAAACACAACATGACACAAAATCATGAAAAAGAAACATGAATTCGAACATGACACAAATCATGGAAAAGAAACACAACATGACACAAACCACAAAAAGGGACACAACAATGTAAATATGACGGAAAAGAAATTAAAAACCAACATGGCACAAATCATGACACATTAGGTATGAAACATCACAATAAATGAATTAGAAATACTGATGACTCAGCACAAAACATGACTGATCTTGATTCATAGCATATATGATCTCAACATTTCTGAGGAATCTGATTTTATATAATCATAACAGAAGGACTGAATTATTTCATGGAATAAAACTGACGATGACAACAAGACTGATACATAACAGCTTGACACATTGATACTTCATATTGATAAAATACACTGAAAACTTTTGAGTCAAAGCCTATGAACTGATTCTCATACAAATATTTGAGATACATGTGGTACTGCACTAGAATCTGACTATAGAAAATCTAGCAACTCTACTTTTAGTTCTATAAAGGTTTACCTTTATGAGGATGTATCACTTAATATTTACATGTATGCATAAAATTTAGTAAAATACAATACACTTTCATCAAATATTTACATATTAAACTGACTATATTCAATATTCAATAATCAATTCTACAGAAGAAAAAAAACTTTCACTGTGATGAGAAGAAATCAATCAACGTACAGAGTGAAAGGCTTTAAAACAGCCTGACAATACAAGACATTTCTTAAATAATTTATTGGTAAAATTCAATAAAGATATTTACTTTTGCCTGTCTTGTATCATTAATTCTTTTCTTGCTATCAAATGTCCCTCAATTTCTTCTCATATTTCTAACTAATTCTAGAAATCAACATGTCAGCTGACAGTTTGGTATACAAATGTTTATAATTCACATTTCTATCAGGCTTCAGAGAGATTTCATGGATTTGGACATCACGAACTAGGGATTTAAAAGTCTTTATTATGGACTGGTGAAATTATAGTGAAATTCCAAAGTAATACAGAAATCAAATTCAACTACATGTAATATATAAACATACATGACATAGCTAGAGTTGTAAAATATATCATGTGTATATGTCAAAAAGCAAAATGAAAAGTAAAGAGAAATTTTAGTATCATTAAAAATGTGGCATCATGAAAACAGTGTCCTTGTATTAGAATTCTGATTGTAGGCGTCTAATCATTAATCATTTGTCTACAGCTTACAGAGCCTTTTATTAATCAGTAAATTGGTCATTGTAATAACTCTACAGCTACCTAACCTTAACTAATGGAGTCAATAAACATTTATAATCTATAAAACTATAACAAAATACTAGTCTAATACTGCAGCAAACCAAATATTATCATCAACATAGCCATAGGCCATGTAGGCTATTCTCTTACACAAAACAGAGAATTTAATTGCAATTTGGATATTATTAAACATTCAAGAGAAAAAAATATTAAACCATTTCCAATTTTGCAGCTGTCATTTATTAATTCTGTATATACATGTAGTTCTATTCTTTATAAATCATGCATTCAACTAGGAAAAGTATACTAACTAAAGCAAAAGAACAGAAATTTATGAATGTAATATTATGAAAGCTTGTGGATAGTTGTCTTATTGGCAATCATACCAAATTCAACTATTTACAAATTTGGATTAAAGTAATACAAGAGGCTGTCACAACGACAGCAAACTGGATTTATTAATATTTATTTGTGTCCTGGCAATATCACAAGAACCATTACTGATGAATGGTGAAAGTGAAAATCATCAATATCAAATTTGACCTCCATTTTGTCATCAGTATCAACATCTTAAAATTTGAAAAGCTTAGATTGAATGGTTCATGAGTAAATGCAACAGCGTGAATGGAAACGCCATTTCACAATCTTTCAAGAACCATAACTCCTGAACGGTAAAACTCAAAATCGTCATTATTGAACTTGACCTCTAATTTGCCATCAGTAACAACATATAAAAATTTCAAAAGCTTTGAATGGTTCATGAGAAAATGCACGGACACGACTGGAAACTCCATTTTTCAATCTTTCAAGAACCATAACTCCTGAACGGTAAAAGTCAAAATCGCCATTATTGTTGTTCGGTGTGAGCCAAGGCTCTGTGTTGAAGGCCGTACTTTAACCTATAATGGTTTACTTTTTAAATTGTTATTTGTATGGAGAATTGTCTCATTGGCACTTACACCACATCTTCCTATATCTATTGACCTCCATTTTGTCATCAGTAACAACATATTAAAATTTGGGAAGCTTAGGTAGAACAGTTCATGCTTAAATGCATGGACACGACTGGAAACTCCATTTTTCAATCTTTCAAGAACCGTAACTCCTGAAAGGTAAAAGTCAAAATCGCCATTATTGAACTTGACCTTCATTTAGTTGTCAGTAACAACATATTAAAATTTTAAAAGCTTTGGTTGAACGGTTCATGAGTTAATGCACGGACAACATTTGATTGCCGCCCGCCTGACCGACCGACTGCCCGCCCGCCCGCCAGCCGCCCGCCCGCCAGCCTGCCGTACATCCCCAAATCAATAACCGAAATTTTTGTCACAAAAATCCGGTTAATAAAAATACAATGTACATAAACATGATAAAAATTATCAATTTGATCTGGATTTAGGTTAGGTCTTATTGATGATGATCTATAACAAATCTTTTAATATTCAGTATAGCTATTATTGCTGTAAATCATAATTGTTTTTCATTTATAATACATGTATCTTATTACATACATTGTACATGTACATAAATAAGCCTGTTTTTGTTTAAATTATTCAAAATTTGTAATTTCAGGTTTTTTTATCATGTTTATAGTTTACTACCTGATACCTGATATATATATGGTATGGGCTTTGCTCGTTTGTTGATATATTTGTCATGTTTGTAGTTGTATGGTGATCATAGTCAATAACTTCTACAGTGACAAATTTGGTTTCTGGTGGAGAAATTGGCAATCAAAAAAACATCTTCTTCACATAAATTCATATTAAAGCTTTAATTTCACTATGACAGTAGAAAACTTCAATGTCATCATGGTCATTGAAGCATGACTGAGACCATAAATTATATTCTCAAAAATTTCCAAAACCATGGACAACCATTAACAGTCATCAAAATATAAAATACTACTGAAATTATATTTAGTTGCTTATAATCAATCCAGCATCACATCTAAAATAATCAAAAGTTCAGAATAATGTGAAGTCAAGGGGCAATAACTCTGACATGTGTAAAGAGTCAATTGATGGTTTTGGTCATTTCAAGATTTATGGATCTTGGATTGTATTCCTCTTTGTTGTTCACATTTACTGTATTCACAGTTTGCACCAAAAACTTTTACATCTACTAGTCTGGAATCTAAATATATCAAAACTTGTCCTTTTATGACTAAATGTCGCCTCAGTTGACAATGTTTTCTCGGGGTAACAATCTGCTCTATCACTCTCTCAGCTATGTGTTATTTATATATAGTAAAGGAACAACAGAAGTGAACGTACAACAATTTGTACTTGATCTGAGTTTTGTGGTTATAAGAAATGTGTATCATGGTGTATGGTCCATAAAATTTGATTGATGCAAATTTTATTTTTGTAAATGAGCATAACTCTAGGATTTGTGACAACCCCAAAATTCAAACTAGATAGATCTGTTATTTGTGGTAATAAGCATATTTGTGCATTGTGTACAAGTTTCAAGTATCTTATGTTATTTTTTTATGTAGATATTGACCTCATTTACTATTTATACAAATTAACAATGTAGTTGAAAACATTCAACAATCAGGATGACTATTACAACTATAACGACTCTACCCTAAGATTATTAATTAATCTAAAGATTTATTGTTTTTGGAATGGGAAATATGTATTACCATAATGCTTCGAAACAAAACTGTTGTCATACATGTACAAATGTAACATGATAACATACATACATGTATTTAAAAGTAAATGATGTAAATGTACAGAAAAGGGGGGAACATTGAGAATTGTATCGACAAACTTGATAGTATGTACAACAATATTTCATTGGTACATTGTAGACAAATAAATGGACAATGAGTCAACAAGATTAGGTAAGAAACTCTTACATTTAGAATTAAATGATTGAAATACAAAATGTAAATTAATTTTTGTCTCCTGTCCTGGCTGTGTAACATGTTTAGGGGGACATAGAAATACCAGGTGTCTGTCCACTTGAAAGTAAAAACTAGTGAGTGAAAGTAAAATTGTAAGGTATAACTATCCCATGGGTAAGTGTATTTTCATAAAAAAAAATCATTATTTTGATTAAAAATATAATCATGATAATATCAATTTATGTTTACACTTATTATTTTTAACCTCTTCTGACCATTCTGGAGACTGAAACATTTCAAGAACAATTCTATTTATAATTGTTGCAGGTTATTTGCAATATCACCAGCTCAACATACGTCAAAGGCACAGGGGATTCCACTGACTGTATACAGATTTTTTTCATGGGAGTCATGTGTTTGTACATGTAGCCGCAATATTATATTAATGGTCTGCAGTCGATTTTACATAATAAATAACGACTTATTGATCGTAAGTATACTGATTTGTTCATGACTTAAGACCAATCTTAGTCGTAAGTTTTTTTGTGAAACCGACTCCTGACATACTTTCTAACTTTCCTGTATTGTTGGCAATTCATGTAAATGTTTATATTTATGGACAAGTACATGTATTTAACACAGAAAAATACTAAACTTTTCCAATACACCTATCTCTATTTGGAAATCTGTCCCGGTTGACCTGAGAATCTGCCCTGCTTGAACTATCGATGTCATACAACATCTTTTCCATTGTGGTGTTAAATATTTTGCATTGTGACGTCAAAATCTTATGGGAACAGTTGAAATTATTAGTTATGGCGGACAAATAGCGATAAGTGTAAAACTTTAGTTGTTATGGTTATCATGGTTATTGCGCATTAGAATGAAGTTGTATTCAGACAGAAATAGCGTGAATACAGAAATCTGGATGAAACAATACACAATTACTTCCCTGTTGTATGACACACAATCAACTTGAATGTGCTTCATACTTTCACTTTTAGAATATAAAATATATATATGATGCCTAATTGGTGGAAGGGTTTATGTTTCCAACTTTATGAGAATTATTTTTATAGGCAATTTAGCTTTTTAACATTTCAAAACTTTGTTGTTGAGCTTGAGTATTGGTCCTCAACTGCATAGTATTGCTACAAAAGTTGATAGTATGGGGTCTTAATTTAAATGGCCAAATATTAATTTATTTATCCAGTCTGTTTATTACACATGTTATGTGTAACAGGTGTCAGGAAATGATGACAATTTAAATCAAATGAACAGCGTTTTATTGCTTTTTTCTTGGTTAATGAGCTTGTAAAATATTTGCAGAAATCTATTTACACGACGGCAAAATTTAGAATGTTATGATCAGGTGACACTGGCTGGTCGTGATCAGGATCGCTTCCTGATACAAGTCATGTTTACAAACATTTACCGTGAAATGTATGCCTTCAACGCTTCCTACAGCATAGCACTGATCACCAGGATTACATGCACCCGTTAGGACCTGATGCCGGTTCATGTTTGTCTACTTCTTTTGAGTTAACATCACATGTTTAGCATGTAAATATGTAATCATCGAAACTCCTCCTCAGTCGTCGCCATAATGGGTCAATTTTTACAAGGGAGATAATTTTGCTTCGAAAGATTGCAACACAATCGATCAGTTTCAGTTTTCAGTCCAAGATCGTCCCAAGATTCGCCAGAAAAATCTAATATTAAAGAATGAAAAAATGCAGTCTGAGCATGATACATGTAAAACATGTGGAAACTTATCAATTCTTATAAGCTTGTTGATTTATAACTGTACCAAAGACAAAAATCAGTTGATTGATTGGTTGCCCGATTGATTAATTGATTGATTGATTGGTAAATGATTGATTGATTGCTTTTATCAGAGACATATAATACAAGAGATTGGCAACTCAGCGAAATCCCGTATTATGTTTGTCTTAAGCGTAAAAGGTATCACATGTTCCGAGATATTTCACTATGAAGATGAGCAAGGATTTGTATAGTATACAAATCCTTGAGATGAGCATCTAGAGAGAAATGACTTAAAGTGCATTAGACAGTCCACGTACAGAGTGAGAAGAAAACTTATTGCTTTGCTGGGTATAAAATACAAGATGTGTCAAAAAAGAAGAAAATAGATGCTTTTTGCTGATTATGTTTTAGCCACATGGGATATGTTGATGACACAGTGCTGTGTTCCCATCATCCGTATATGGTCTCAGATCTGCAGTGACATCACAACATGTAACTGACCAATCAATGATTAGAATTTGTGTAATATAAACAATGTTGAGAGGTGATGCAAATAAGAATCCTCTAGACTTTCCATATACTTCAATGCAAATTAATTTAATTGATATATATTGTTATCAGTTCAATATAGTAATTTTACTCTTTTAATATTGTTAAAGACACTTTATAATATCTCCATTTTGATTTTTAACATACTATAACCTCTGGTTAAAAAATAATTGGCAATATAAATAATCAGTAATCACCTTCAAATAGATGAAAAGTCTAGAGGATTCCTGTTCCCATCACCCCCTGAAAAATGTAAATGCCAGGATGTCCGGATCTGAGATATTATGGAACAGAAGTATTCCACAGGAATTATTCTGAACTGTTTTATGCATTTCATCCTTTAATGTTTGTCTTTTTGGACAATAAAGTGAAGTTACAAGCTACTACTTACATTAAATTGGGATGACGTACCCATGTAGCAGCAGTAAGAAGAAAGTATGTTTCAGAAAAGGAAACATTTGCCGTGTAAACTGCCTGTTCCAAGTCCAAATAAAGGAGGAGGGAAATCATGTTTCTTCTTATTGGCACAATCGTATGTTTTATTTTTGGCGTAATGATCCCATGTAATTTTAAAACAGGTGGCGCAAATGTAATATTGATCAATATTGTAGAAAAAAAGTTGTGGCGCAAAAGGAGGCATTTTTGGCGCAAACAGATCTCTCCCATAATTTCACAGTGTGACATGTATATTAGGCTTGAATTATTCGATGGTCAGGTAAATCACAACCTGTTAAAAAGAGTTTTATTTGACACCTGGTACACAAGAAGTTGTTACACCACAGGTGTCCACACTCTTTCCGAAAATACTATTTACAAAATATAAAATTAATTAATGTGTAGAAAAAATAATTTATTTGTTTGTTTATTTATAATATGGTATCTGTTACAGACATATCTGGCAGCTCGCCTTTGGACCATCTCGATCTTGGAGGTTTGTTCAACTGTGTGAGGGTCCCATATTGAACATGAATATTCCAGTTTAGGACGGACTAGTGCCAGATATGCCTGAGTTTTGATGTTCTGACATGATGTTTTTAAGTTTCTTTTTAAAAAGCCCAGAGATTTGTTGCCATTAGCTATAATGTTGTCTGTATGTTTTGACCATTTTAAGTTTGCTTGAAGTGTAATGCCCAGATATTTAGCCGAAGAGACAAGTTCCAGTTTGTAATTGTGGAGGATATAGTCATGTTTAATGGGTTTTTCTTCTCTGAGACTGTAAGGACTGTACATTTGTCTGGATGGGAAGCCATCAACCAGTCTTGCTCCCACCTAACAGCTGCATCTAAATCTAACTGTAGTGCATCACAGTCACTTTGAGATTTGATAGTTTTGTAGATGATACTGTCATCGGCAAACAGTCTGAGCTTACTGGATGATAGGTATTCTGGTAGGTCATTAATGTATACCAAGAATAATACTGGGCCCAGAACTGTGCCTTGAGGGACACATGAGGTGACTGGGGCTAGGTCAGATGACTCTCCATCCAGGACAACTGTTTGTGTTCTGTCATTTAAGAAGGCAGAGACCCAGTTTAAAGTTTCATTTTGGATACCGTAATAGTGTAATTTATAGAGTAATCTTTTATGAGGGACTTTGTCAAAGGCTTTGGCAAAGTCCATTATAATTAAGTCTATTTGAGTATTGTTGTTATTATTAGCTGCAAGTTCTTGGGTGAATGAAATGAGTTGAGTTTCGCAAGATCTAGACTGACGGAAGCCATGCTGGAGGTCATACAGTATATTATTCTTTTCAAGATGGTTGATGATGTGTTTAATGATGATATGCTCCATAAGTTTACAGGAAATACATGTCAATGATATTGGACGGTAATTTTCTGGTTTATATTTTTCCCCTTTTTTAAATACTGGTGCTACGTTGGCGTGTTTCCAGTCTGATGGTGTAATGCCAGTTTCAAGTGATGTTTTGAAGATAAGTGTGAGAATTGGAGCTGTTTGGTCATTGAGTTCTTTAAGTATTCTGCCGCTGATGTTGTCTGGGCCGGTTGCCTTTTGTGGGTTTATATTGTGTAGGAGTTTCTTGACACCAGGTAAAGATATTTCAAGTGGTGTTATCACAGGGTGTGAGCTAGGACCTTTGTCTGGAATGGTGTTATTTGATTCAGTTGTAAACACTGATTGGAATTGTGTGTTGAGGATGTCTGCCTTTTGCTTTGTGTCAGTTATTAACTGTCCTTCTTTTTCGAGTGGTGCGACACCGATGTTATCTGTGTGCAGTGATTTAATAGCTTTTTAGGTTTAGATTGATTGTTGCACTGTTGGTCTGGTTCTTTTATCAGTAGGTCTAGTATCATTTTTTCAATATAACCCCAGTATGCATTTCTTTGTTCTTTTTGTACTTGTTTTTTTAGATGTCTGTACTTTTCAGCATACTTGGTGTCTTGTTTCTTTTTATAATATAGCTTGTTTTTTCTATTTATCATTTTCCTTAGATTGTTGTGAATCCAAGGTAGTCTGTTTTTGTATGTTAGGAACTTATGAGGAATGTTGTTTTCCACTGATTTTGTGAGATTTGTTTTAAATGTGTTCCACATGTTATTTACATTTGTTTTGTCCTCTAGGTTTAGTAGATCTTTGTATGTTTTTTCTAGATCTGATTTGATGTTACTTCAGTTAGCTCCGTTGTATTTCAATATTTTTCTATGTTTTTCTCTCACCCTGCGCAACCAGATGTCAAATTCTACATAGACAAGATCGTGGTCACTAAGGCCTATTGGTGGTAGTGTACTAACCTTGTTAATGTTGGATGGATTATTGACTAGTACTAAATCTAAAATTCTTTCTTTCCGTGTTGGTATGTTCAGTATTTGATGTAAACTGTGATCGTTTAATAGTTCTAAGAGTGAGTTATTCTGTTCTTGATCTGGTTTCCCAGGTGTTACTTCAGGGACAGACCAGTCAATGTGGCCTAGATTGAAATCACCACCTACTAATATGTTACTTGTTGATGTTTGATTTATTCTGCTTAATGATAAATCTAGTTGATTTGGCAAAGAATAGTAACAGATAGGTAAAAGTTCTATACGCTGGACATGATAAAACAAAGTAATATTCGTCCTCAGATTGCAACTTATACAAACTCTATCTTCTCCTTGAATAGTTGTTTCCCATTGAAAAAAATACCAGGGTTTTGTTACATGTTGTTTTGTAAAGGAAGTGGATTCCCAGTCAACATACCATATGATATGTATTTTGTTAAGATATTATATTGTTCTTACATTTCTAGTGTAAAATCAGATCGAGTTATGTTGCTCTATACAGAGTGTGGAAATATTAATATAGATTCTCAGATTGCTCATCTGAACAAATTGAATATATTTGGAAAAAGTGATGCCATTACAATATAAACATCAACGTATGTTTAAAAAAAAGTAAAACAACAAATATATCGAACTCCTTTGGCAATTTAAAACAGAAGTCCCGCTTACCCAACGTTAATATCTAAAGCTCAAATGAAAACATCAAACGAATGGATAACACCTGCAATATTCCTGACTTCGTACAGGCATTTGTAAACGTAGAAAACGGTGGATTGTATGATAGTCGCATAAAATTTCCTTATATCTAGAACGATTTGTGAACAAAGCAAACGGACATAAAAAGATCATAGTAGCATTTCAACTATGAGCGATACAGAAATAAACGCTTAAGTCTTAAAAAAAATAGAAAGAAATAGACTGAAAGAAAATATTGGGAATTGTTAGATATCCAAATATATGCATATGTAGAAAGTATGAAGAAAATGGAAGAACGCAACCAAAAAAGGCAGCTCTAGAATGCTGAAGCTCGCTAATAGTGACGAGCTTAAAAACCTCCGGCGATAGTTATTCTATTAACTACTATATATAGTCTGTCAAACGACTGGAACATTTAGAAAATCAAAGCAATCATAGCATAATTGAGAATCCTCGAGATATGCTTTAGGATGTATATAGCAACTTAGCAATGTTCCCCGTGCAAAATAGTACTAATACAATGTAAAATGAAATAAGCTTTGAGAAAAGAAGAAAACACTGGTGTCTCATACATACAAAAGCAAAAGGCGAATAAAACTAGAAAATGCGTAAAATATGCTGAATGTCATTTAATATATGAAATTATAATTGGGTTATCTTTCCTGCATTAGTACTTAACTACTTCATATTTTATATTTCATGACCTGCTGTGTCACACCTTCTGATATTTCATTTAACACACCAATGTGACCACAACTTGAGAGTGTTTGTTATTTAGTTATGTTAAGATATCGCTAATGAAAAAGCTGGTTTGAAATGAAACTAAGAAAATTAAGCCCGGCTAGCGAAAAGCAGGAATGTAAATTGTGTGTTCACGGTTAACAAAAAAAAAAATAAAAATGTCAGTTTTGCATACAGTAAAATCAAAAGGTAGGTACGATAATTAACCCATCCTGTTCTCAATTAAAAGTTCTGTATAAAACGCACATCGAAAACACAAAAAGGCTTGAAGTTATTGCCACCTTGGAATCTTGTTAATTTCTTTTGACATACGAGGTACCTCGGTGGCCGATTGGTCTAAGTAGTTACTTCTGTAATCACTAGCCAGTCAACACTGAGGTCGTGAGTTTGACCCCGCTCGTGCACTCGACTAGGATTGTCAGTTTTCCGATCGCAGGTCGGTGGTTATCTCCGGGTACTCCGACTTTCTACACCAATAAAAACTGGCCGCCACGAAACAGCCGAGATGCGGTGCTTAAAAGTGGCGTTAAAACACCAAAAATCAAATCAAATTAAACATACAAGCCACATTTGCTTTTGTACGACATGGTATTAAGCTACTAGCGTCTGCGAAGATGAAAATGAATACGATCTTATTAACGATTCCCCAATAAAACTGGCAAAATATGACTTTGAATGAAATGAACATATAAGTAGTCATAGATTTTTTTTTCACGCAGAAATCTTGAAAAGTAAGCACGTTTTGTCACTTGTTGAAAGGGGTTCATGCAAAATAAAACGTCTGATTATATGAAAAATGAAGAGACTGTCTTAATAAAGCAAAAGTTTCTTTATGTATAACAGGAAATTATGACTAATAGATCGGTATAGTTTAAGGATACACTGGTCGGACACTTAATAACTACAAAGAACAAGTTTTTGTTTTTTAAGTGTTGACTATCCTCACGACAGTCTTACATGTACTCGTTGACAGTCGGAAGAAATAACCCCATCTGTATCGATGGGTTTTCCGGTTAAATCAGTTAACCTTCACACTTTAAATTACTAATATTATTATAAACTTAGGGTAAGTGTTCACATCTTTTCTATTCATTTCTTTTTAAATTACATATTGTTAGGGGAATGATTGATCTTTGTGAAACGGTTCTGTTTCTCCGTAATTTATTCAAATATTCAAGAATTTGGTGGATGCTAATTTTATTTCGTTGAAATGTCATTGATCATCAATGTGACCAACATACATTATCCATATAATATATCCAAATTAGGAATCAATATGTTGACTAACAGTAAAACAATGAATAAGTTAACGGACAACAATAAAAAAAAAAAAGACAATGATATTGAATGAAGGAATATCGAAGACTTTTTCGGCTAGTTTCTTTAGACAGCCGGATATGTAAAATAAACTTTGGTACAGATTGTTTTTAAATCAAGTCAACATTACCAGAGGTATCAATTTAAAATTGATCAAGTTGTTTATTTTTTTAGACTGACTTCAAATCCAATGAAATACTTGGTGTTTGACATTTCCCATGCAGGGATGTCGACACAAAGACAGTGAACTATAATCTGCTAAAGCGCCTCAAGAAAATGCTTGTACCAAGTAAGGAATATGACAGTTGTTATATTGTATCTATTCGTTTGATGTGTTTGAGCTTTTGATTTTGTCATTTGATTACGGACCTTCCGTTTTGAATATTCCTCGGTGTTCGGCATTTTTTAAATTTTATTTTTAACTTACGTCATCTTTAAAGTAAAAAAAATCAAGAAACTATTCCCAAAATAAAAAGATCCAATTTTATAGAGTTTGAAAGTAACAGCATAAGGCTTATTCTTTATCTATATCCAGGTGAATATTTGTTATACAGTAGTAACAATTTACTGTTTCTAATGTGTTTCAGATTGTATAATGAAGAAACTTTTACAGTTGCTGACCATCTTTGCTTTAGAATGTACTGTTACAACGAGAATTCGTAAGTTATTTTCATTAAAGTTTGTCTCTCAAATCATGCGGCACAATGGGTAAATACATAAGTTCTGGACCTATATTTAGCTTTTTATTATAGAGGCAGAATATCAAAATAAAAATTGAATTTGCAGAAAATAAAAGAATATGAAAGTAAAAAGATGTGGTAGGATTGCCAATGAGACAGCTTTCCACAAGAAAACAAATGAAACAGAAATTAACAAATATAGGTCACCATACGTTCTTCAACAATGAATAAAACCCATACCGCATAGTCAGATTGTAAATGACATCTAAATGACAAATGTAAAACGTCCAGTGGCAAGCATTTCACGCAATCTAATATTGATGATGATACTATTTATAAACACAATTTGATTGATATTATTAAGATTTTATTTCCAGTAGTCCCATATAATCAACATATATTGTCAAATTACAAATATTAGTCAAGTAGAATACTACATGATGTTGCTCACACTTTCCGGAGTGTGTGTCTTGTTGATATTTATAAATAGAGCATTGTGAATATGCCACTTGACGTTCAAGAAGCAACTGGTATAAATGTATTGTGAATTCATATTATGAACTTATTTCAAATAAAATTGAGAAAGGAAATGCGGAATGTGTCAAAGCGACAACAACCTGACTATAGAGCAGACAACAGCCGAAGGCCAACAATGGGTCTTCAATGTAGCGAGAAACTCCCGCACCCGTAGGCGTCCTTCAGCTGGCCTCTTAAAAAATATGTTTACTAGTACAGTGATAATGGACGTCATAATAAACTCCGAATTATACACAAGAAACTAAAATTAAAAATAATACAAGACTAACAAAGGCCAGAGGCTCCTGACTTGGGACAGGCGCAAAATTGCGGCGGGGTTAAACATGTTTATGAGTTCTCAACCCTTCCCTATACCTCTAGCCAATGTAGAAAAGTAAACGCATAACAATACGCACATAAAAAGTCAGTTCAAGTGAAGTCCGAGTCCGATGTCAGAAGATGTAAGAAAATAAAATAAATAAAATGACAATAATACATAAATAACAACAGACTACTAGCAGTTAACTGACATGCCAGCTCCAAACCTCAATTAAACTGATTGAAAGATTATGTCTTCATCATATGAATATCAAATGTTTATAATTGTGACATTTTGATTGAGTTTTAAATCGCACTGCGAGTAAAGAATACACAACAGGAGAGTGATGCTAACACTGTCGACAAACCTAGTCCTGATTTCGGTACCTTTTGGACTGACTAGACTTTATTTCATCACTCATGCCGCTGAGACACATAACATACGCGTAACAAAAGTTACACAATTCAGTGCCAATTTCTATATGCCAAAAGTCGCACATTCTTTCTTATTTTTGTAATGTTTGTCCACTTTCTGTTTTCTACGGGTATTTATAAACTTCAACACCTCTATTTTGTTTATGGAAAAAATGTAAACTTCCTTATTTGTTTTCGTCACCTTTTTTTGTCTTCTCAATTTATTATCGAGATTTGAACATTGGGAAATGCTGTTGCCTTAATTTATATTAACGCTCGATTTCAATTGCATATGCATTTACATTATCTTGCTATCTTTTTTAGTTCCAGATTCCTGTAAGGTGAGGTCATCGATTGGATGTAATACCTTAACTCAATGTTCTTTACATGTTACTTTTCATTTGTCAAAGTCTCTTGTTAAAGGAGAGTACCTCATTTACTGGAGAATAAATGGTACCAAAACAAATAGTAATTTTACAGAAGTTGAATACAAAGGCCCTTGTATGTCTCGATCAATTTGTGCAATGATGGTGAAAGCTACATTAAAATTACCCCGTACTACCGAAGCCTATGGCATGTATACAGTAAAACTGTACAACGACAGGGAACAAGTGCAGTGTTCTACGCCAGTTTGTAAAAATTGTATCATAGGTCAGTATTGTCACCGTAATTAATAAAGGCTCCTATGTGCAACAATTTATAGCATTCCTTATATAATAATAACATTGAGAAGATGGTATTCGCATTATAAAAAAGCAATTAGCATAAAAGGTCATAAGAGAGCACGAAAAGTAAACGTTTAATTGTGTTAAACAATACACATAAGAAGGGAATCAAACGATAAATATGTTCAAAGACGAAGAGACAGTCATACTTAATTTGGTCTTCGATTATCTGGAAAACGGAAGAATTAAACTCTGCAATTCTATACAATGCAACATATCATTATTCACTTTTGTTATTTATTATTCAGATGATCAGCAAGAGGAAGAAGATCATACAGTATCAACTGGTACATACATTATATATTATATATATGTGAAATATACGGTTGGTGATTGACATGTAGTGGTTAATCATACTGTAAATCACATGGCTCAATTTTAGAAACACATAGTACACTATAATTGTAAAAAGTAAAATCTCAAAAATACTGAACTCCGAGGAAAATTCAATAATCAAATGGCAAAATCAAAAGCTCAAACACATTAAACGAAAGGATAACAACCGTCATATTCCTCCTGACTTGGTACAGACATTTTCTTATGTACAAAATGGTAAATTGAACCTGGTTTTATAGTTAGCTAAACTTCTAACTAATTGTCTTACAGTGGTAACATTTAAATAAATGCTTTGTTCTACAAATATGCTACTTTACAATACAAATATATAATAGTCTTGATTCGGTATCAATAGTCTTTTTGTTTTTATGTAACAATGTAGTTGTTTTGTCCTTGGTGACCTTCTAATGAGTCAATTAACACGTTAGTTGTCTCAATAATATCAAATACAAAAATCCAACTAGCACACCCAACAAGCACAACTATGAAACTAACCAAGACTTCAAAGACAATACAAATACATATTATTGCAGAGCAACTTAATGTATAAAACCTTACAGAAAACATTTAAAAAATATTGCTTGAATTGCTCAATTTACAAAAACATTGATCTATTTACTCGTCTCAATGGTTGTTATCTAAATATCACAATATTTATCTGCAACTACAGTACCTGGCCAAAAGTATTTGTTTGCTATATAGTTCATATAAAAACTCATTTTATATGTATTTTTCTTTCATTTGTTTAACAGATACAACAAACAATATCTACATTTATATCATCGCTGGTAGTGTTTTAATTTTGATGACAGTTATAATTAGTTGTACGATTGTATTACATGTAGTAAGGAAGAAAGGTAAGAAATAAAACAATAACATATCATAGATTAGTTGTTTAAAATGTCTTACAATTACAAACTTGTTATATAAAAAAGTAATTATCCGTATTTTATCACAGATAAAGTTTCCCTTCAATTTGTATTTCTGTTAGATATCGTTTTGGTTTCGATGAGTTTTGAATTTACATATACGATTACAGTTGGTTTTTTTTCTCGGGCAAACTCAATGAGACATTTATGCACTGGAATCGGTATCACATACCCAACGCCAATTTGCAAACGTTATCGTTTTACGATGGATACTAATTAAAAGAGATGGGAAGACGAGACCCAAACCGAGCAACACAATATAACTAGAAAAGACTGATAGCAACATTTGATCTACGAAAGCTTATAATAATAAATTTATCATAGATACCAAGACACATATATATTGTACGCCATACGCACGTTTCGTCTGTATTTAAGTTCTTGAGACGACTAACACACAAGGGGAAGTAAGTCGACTAATGTTAAGAATACCGTATTGTATATTTTATGAAAGAGCACGTATATTTGAAATATTTTAACATGATATCTGCACGTAATAATAGATTGCACTTTTAAGTGATTCGCGAGTCACTTCACGTGAAAAACTTTTGAATATGCAAAAACACATTTCATAATGAGCAAATATTTGAAAACTTGTGTATTACAATCATAATTTATGAGTTTTTTTTAACTGACACACATGTGTTCAATCGTTATTCTTTTACAGCCGGGAGAAGACCTGTACAGATTCCTACGAGGTATTGTATGCCTTTGTTTTCAAATATGTATAAAACAATGGGTGCTTATAATCTGTTAATTTATACAAATTGGCCTCTGTGTAATTAAAAAGAGTATTAAAAAGATACTTGTCGTTCAAATAAAAAGTTTGAAAATAGAACAATCCATCAAAGTATCAGAAGATCAGTTATTACCATTTTATATAAAAAGATTATCAATTCGATATGGTTGTATTTTAATTGTTTTAATTCATTTTTCAAGTATTATATTTTCAGACCTACGAGTATTATATCAAGTATTATATTTTAGACCGTCAAATGATATATTTTCAGACCGTCAAGTATTATATTTTCAGACCTACAAGTATTATATTTTCAAACCTACAAGTATTATATTTTCAGACCGTCAAGTATTATATTTTCAGACCGTAAAGTATTATATTTTAGACCGTCAAGTATTATATTTTCAGACCTACAAGTATTATATTTTCAGACCGTAAAGTATTATATTTTAGACCGTCAAGTATTATATTTTCAGACCTACAAGTATTATATTTTCAGACCGTAAGTAATATATTTTTCAGATTTACAAGTATTATATTTTCAGACCGTAAAGTATTATATTTTCAGACCTACAAGTATTATATCTAATGACCAAGTATCCGCTGACGAGCCATCAGTAGCTGTATCAAATCACACATATGCTTCTGTCCAATTAAGTGTCCCCAGTAGATACCAGGGGTTACTATCAAGAAACGTCAGTCGACATCACTACAATAACCCAAGATTTCAAGATATTCAAGGTGATTTAAAGCAAGTTGTTATGTTAGTTTTAACAATTATGGTATTTTATTAAGGAAGAGTAAGTTAGGTGAATTGAATGTTAAACGGTTATCATGATATTGACGCGCATGATTTAAAGCTGCGGTGAATGTATGTCAAATAATGAAATAAAGTAGCCATTTTGCTTGACCAATGCGACATTTGTAAAAAGATACCATGGTAGTAGGGACACAGAAGTTAGTTTGGTACATTATTTCCCACTCACCAGTCAAATATGGCTTTCTTATATCTTACTTTGGCAACTGTATCAACTGGTGCATTGTAAATTTTGATGCATGTATCTATGTCTGATTATATATAGATATGTTAAATATGTTAAATTAAATGGGATCTTGTAGTGAACACACAACACTATACTGTGTAATTGTTTTCTCTACAATTTCTAGATAAGAAAGAGTTTATTTTCGAAAGGTTGAAACGAGGAAAAATAAGTCTTTTTATCTATGTTTTATTTACTTATTAAGTATATACAGCTGATGTGCAATGAATTTCATTAATTCAAGCAAAATTAGAGATACATGTACATCCGAATTTACTCTTACACTTGGTAAACTAACATAAAGTTATGATAAACGAATCATAATGTTGAGGTATTCAGTTGTTAAAATATTGTTAGAACGCAATATAATATCCATATCCATGCTTAAAAGAAAAATGAACAATAGGAAAGGAAATGGCGATATGTTTTAATTTTTTTTTTATTGATGGCGATTTTGAATAGGAGATGGAAACATTGTCTTTTGGTTTTTTTGTTGCACATCAGTGTTTCTGTTGTTTCGTTGTTTTCTTCTAGTTGTTGATGTGTTTCCCTCGGTTTTAGTTTGTAACCCGGATTTGTTTTCTCTCAATCGATTTATTATGACTTTTGAACAGCGGTATACTACTGTTGCCTTTATTTAATGTTGTTGGTTATTCCAAAATATACTTTGGAAAGGTATCTGTTAATTTTGCGATAGCTTGTGTCTTTAATAGTTTTTGATTGTCCATAGCGAACTAGTTTCTTTGATAAGTTCTTTTTGTAACATTTTTTGCTGTCCATAAATTTTCCTTTTGCTTCTAAGATATATTCAAGTAATATTCAAATTTCTATTGACAGCATGATATCTATAATACTAAAATTACGAGGTCCAATTTGTCAGCCGTCATCACGTAAGAACGACGAATCAAAGAATTCAGCTTTATATATAACTAATATAGTACAAAGGTGTAGATTAAAAATTACACCACTCCAGGCCCTTTTGTTTTCCACGTAATTAATTTTGCCAAAAATTAAGAAGTTCCGGGTCGAGTCCGATATCGATACCAATAGTATATTCACCTGTTACCTATTACCTTATCTGTACGTTCCGCATCTAACAGGTGCACCACCAAACGGTGTATTTAGGATTATGCTATATACACGGATCATAATCACAGGGTTGACACTACTAAATTCAATCATTGTCAAATTGTTACCTATTGTAGTATTTTAATCAGTAAGACCTTCTAAGATAACAATACGAATACTAAAAATCTGGACTAAAAATAAGGTGTATATAGGAACCGTTTTCAATTTGTTAGCGGGCATGACATAAAACAGTGAATCAAATAATTCAACTTTATTTATAACTAACATAGGACAATGATGTTGATTAAAAATTACTCCATTCCAGGACCTTTTGTTATCCAATAATTAAATACTACAGATACAGTTAAGTCGGCTTCATATCTTGACTTACATCTAGAAATTGACAATGAGGGTCGGTTGAAAACAAAACTTTACGACAAAAGAGATGATTTCAGCTTTCCAATTGTGAACTTTCCATTTCTAAGTAGCAACATTCCAGCAGCACCTGCATACGGGGTATATATCTCCCAATTGATACGATATTCCCGTGCTTGCATTTCCTATCATGATTTTCTTGATAGAGGTTTGCTGCTCACAAGGAAGCTATTAAACCAAGAGTTCCAAATGGTGAAGTTGAAATCATCCCTTCGTAAATTTTACGGACGCCATCACGAGTTGGTTGACCGTTATGGAATAACCGTTTCACAAATGATATCGGATATGTTCCTTACGTCGTAACTACAATCCCCTTCCCTTTCATGAATATGACCTACCGAATTAGACTATTTACCGGATTTGTAATCACTTAAGCAACACGACGGGTGCCACATGTGGAGCAGGATCTGCTTACCCTTCCGGAGCACCTGAGATCACCCCTAGTTTTTGGTGGGGTTCATGTTGTTTATTCTTTAGTTTTCTATGTTGTGTCGTGTGTACTATTGTTTTTCTGTTTGTCTTTTTTATTTTTAGCCATGGCGTTGTCAGTTTGTTTTAGATTTATGAGTTTGACTGTCCCTTTGGTATCTTTCGTCCCTCTTTTAATATTACACATAAAACAGTGAATCAAATAATTCAACTTTATTTATAACTAACATTGGACAATGCTGTTGATTAAAAATTACTCCATTCCAGGACCTTTTGTTATCCAAATAATTAATATTACCAATAATTGATAAGTTCCAGTTCGACGGGTTCAAACAGAAAGATTTGAAAGCAGAGAAAACTGTGTATCTTATTATCGGCATGACTTTATCAGATAAAAAATACTACTAAAATAAGGCTTGCGCATAGTTATATACTTTAATTCAGTCACGGATCCGCGATATCACGGGTGTGTTCTAGTTTAAATAAAAATTGTACATTACCAGAAAATCGTATTTTTGTAGATGAGAGTCAAGGGGATTCAGCTTTTGCTTCGGCACTTACTATTTTAAGTTCTGACCAGAACGACGACAACCACCAAACAGAAAGAACAGAGGAACCACAACTGACGCGCACACCAATCAATATACTAGTATCAAGATTAGAGCAGATTCAAACTAACCAGAGTCTGCCTAATTTACTAGGTATGGCTTTTCCCTTTTTTGTAATAATATACTACCAGTTATTACTATTCACCGTTCCAGTACTGATATACAAGTGAACAGTTAAATCATATGCCAGTTGCAATAAATATTATCAACCAGATGACCGACAAATGAACACGTAATGCATGATTCACCGTTTTACATATACTGTATCTTTTTAAACAAACTACATTTGTTGATTCATTATTAGGACCTGTAAAAGACGGGAGGTCATGTTATATAGGTATAATTTGATGTGTAGCATATATCTATTAACCATTTCATACTAACTATACACAAAGAAAACAGTTAAGCACACCCACGTTTTTTCGAATTGACAAGTATTACGATAAGGGACATGGGATCCTTGGACAATTGGTGCCATAATTAAAAATATATTGCAATATATCAGGGGGTCAACAATACTTACAAGTGTAAATAAATCCGCAAAACTCTACACCAATCTTTGTCTTGAACAAACTGTTACTCTCAAATGTCTGTCTTTAAACGGATTTTTATATTGATTAAAAAATAAATATATTGAACTCAAGATTACAGATGCAATTTATCATGCGCAGTTCAAAGGATGAAAACAAATTAACCACAATGAAGAAAAAAAATCCTTAAATCTGAACTAAAAGAAATAAGAATTGAGACATACGAACCCAAACAAAACTGTTTTATATGAAGTTTCTTTTTGTTGAGAAAAATAAAAGATTTCAGTATTAAATATATTCTCATTCAACTTTTGTGTTTTTCTTTATTTGTATAAAGATTGTCTTCCACTCAAAATATAAACAAGAACATTTCTGTTTTTGTTTTTAGTACACGATTACCAGAATATCAGAAGAACAAGGAGACTTACATGATACAGTCACATACCTGAATATCAGGAGAACAAAGAGACTTACATGATACTGTGGCATCATATCAACAACGTTGGAAAAGTAAAACACACTTTCATTTCATGTCGTGACACATTTTCTGTGATGTTATTGAAAGAAGGAATAACAGAAAAGTGCATATTCAAAAGCTCAAAGAAAAGATTAATAGACCATAGAATTCAGTGGTTGTAGTTTGTTGTTGTTTATTATATTTGTTTTTCTGTCATTATTTTGTACATAATTCAGGCCGTTAATTTTCTTGTTTGAATTGATTAACATTTTGATTTTAGAGCCTTTTTAAGCTGAATATCAGGTATGAGTTTTATTCATTTCAAGAGCCCGTACGCTGACCAATAGTTGTTTCTGTGTCATTTGGTATAGTGTGGAGAGTTTCTCATTGGAGATAATAGCACATCTTCTTTTTTGCATATAACATATAATAGTATACAATACTATCTTTCACTTCTTCTTACTACATTTGTATAAACTTCAAGATTTACCTGTATTTTTTTAAAACCGGTTTTTTTCTAAAGTGAATATTTTCGAAGGGTTAAATATTTCGCAGTGATGACTTGCTATGGCTTTGTTTGGACTTGTTTTTTTGCTTTTTGGCCTTGAATGTTTGTCCCTAATATTTTATTAATTGTGCATTTGCATTCAGATATCGCAGATCAAATTTATTCGTTTATAGTGTATTAATGTACGTGTTTTGATTGAGTTAAACATGCCAATAATTTTACCGTGTGTTTTTCTATGTTGGGAAGTTATGCTATTGTTTCAGAAAAAAGAAAAGGTTTGGATCCATTAAAACGTTGAATCCCGCTGCAAATGTTTGCACCTGTCCTAAGTCAGGAATCTGATGTACAGTACTTGTCGTTTGTTTATGTAATTTATACGTGTTTCTCGTTTTTTTAAATTTTATATAGAATAGACCGTTGGTTTTCCCGTTTGAATGGTTTTTCATTAGTAATTTTGGGCCCTTTATAGCTTGTTGTTCGGTGTGAGCCAAGGCTCCGTGTTGAAGGCCGTACATTGACCTATAATGGTTTACTTTTTTTTAAATTGTTATTTGGACGGAGAGTTGTCTCATTGGCACTCACAACATCTTCCTATATCTATCATTTGTATGCAAACATATGACTCTCAATATGTTTTTACAAAATAAATTATTTGTATATATTTATCAATGAATTGTACTTTTTTATTTTATTTTATTGTTATTTTGTACTAATAGTCATAAATCGTATTTTGATATTTGTTTGTTATTCGTACTTTTTTTTTTTACCTTAAAAGAACCTTCCTACTGTATTTCATTTATTTTAGAAAAATGAAGTTGATTCAAAATAATAATAATATAATAATAAAACTGATGCCAAGACCACAACATTGTGCTGAAACCTATCTATTTCACATACATTGATTTAGTTTTTACTATTAACTCACAAATAAAGTTATACCAGGATTGAAATTTTGTATTTGCGCTTCAAAAGACTCTTCAGTGACGCGCCTACAAAAGACTAGTTTAAACATATTTTATTTGCTGAAAGCAAAATGGATAAGACACAAGTAAATCATACTTATGAAGTCTTCTCCATAATACAATATAAAATTACAATAATATACTAATGGACATGCATAAAAAGCAAACCATTTATAGAATATATTACTTTCTTTCAAAGGTAAAAAGAGAAGAGAAAGAAAAAAGTTTGAAAAGTCATCTAATTCTATGATGATGACGTATGTGTTGATGATGACGATGATGTTCCGTGCAAGTACCAATAACGATCTATCAAGGCATAAAATCTGTTTGATCATTTATTAAATTTTGAACATGTTCGAGCATTTGAATATTTTGTTTGTTTGAAAGTTCCAAGTGTCCGCAAATTAACATTTTTGTATCTAACTGTTAAAAGAATAAGGGAATAAACGCTTCAGTAGTAAGGGAAAGTCTACAAAATGGATCAATACTATCATGACCATTTTGCAACGGATAGTTGGTTGTACTTTGTACACATCGAGGAACAAGATTAAATAGGTACTCTTGTGCATGCCTTTGGTTCATGTTATAAAACATCTGTAATTTTCTTCTCTCAAAAAGAGATTCCCAGCCAACCTCAGAACATAGTTTCAGTTTAAGTAAACATTGGTAGATCGATTACTATTCTGGCAGCCTCTAATTGCAAATTTTCTAATTTATGTGAGTAGCCTATCCTACAATTATCCCACACTTCCGTGGCATATTAAGAAATGGGTTGAATAGAAAACTAAGTATAGTTTCTTAAACTGTTTCGAGGTAGCCGGTATTTACATTTAAGTGTTTCTCTATACTTGTAATTAAACTTTCAATATGGTTGTTCCATTTTTCGTCACTGCTAAAATTAACTCCCAGATGTTTATGAGTTTTACTTATAGGTATATTTTTACCATTTAAGGACAAACTATGGTGTGGAGTCTACAAAAAAAAAACCCATCAGTGACAAATACAAAAAGTAATAAAGGCCAAAACAATACGAAGTCGACAATCATATAACGTTTCTAATAAAAATGAAGAAAAAGTAAGAAAATTACAACATTTATTATATGTTACATGCATTATCATCTGGACAGCACATGTACTTCCTTTACCACCAACAAATATAAAAAAAACCCGATCAAAACATGACCTTATCTGTATAACCTTTAAAACGACAGATCTGAAACCAAAACCCGATCAACCTAATTCATCTATAGCAGTAATTACCAGAATGGACAACTAACACTAGTGTTGCTCATGGACAAAAACAACATAGAAATTAGTAGTACTCTCGTTGACATACGGCTCACAGGAGTTAAAATCAACATGAAGATACGGCTCGCAGTATTTGATTACATCATTGCCAAACAGTTCATATCAGTTGTTATCTGCAAGCATCATCGGTACACATGAGTTGTTATCAATTCGTAATAGCAGGGATCACTTTAATTGATATCTTCTTTTACAAACAATTAGTATGGAGCAAGTTATGTAAACTAACGGTTTATAAAGCTATCAACAGCTGTAGTCGGTTTTTACTTTATATGAGGCTGTAAACTGTTGTGAGATGTTTCTAAATAACGATATCAACTATAAGTAAGCTTTGGAAAGGCATACTGAACTTTAAAAAAAATGCTGTTAACAACGACCAAACCTTTTGTTCCAAAATAAAATTGAATAAGTACTTTGAAATTCCTTATGACCAATATTGAAAAGCTACCAGTTCACTACGAAGATGTTCATTTTAACCCCTCTCCTTTCTGCTTATTGTAACATCTAATGGGACTATCATTATCCGTGTTACCTCTCTGGAGATTTCATCAGTACCTTATGTTGTGCTATACAGCTATGTTTAAAAGTAGAACGGATTGGCCTTGGCCTATATACCATACATAGTACCAACTTTCTGCACCAGATGCGCATTTTGATCATCAATGTCTCTTTAGTGATGCTCGAGGCTGACATATTTGAAAGATTAAAGATTATTAAAACATGATGAGCTATAAACTAAAAAAGGGGGAAAAAATATAGCCAAAACTTGACAGGGAATCAGAGCTTTGCATGAGTGAGATTCATTTCTTAATTGTTAATAATTTGCAAAATTTTGTAACATATAATGATTAACATAAAGAGTAATATAAAGTGAATGGCAATCAGAAGGCAATAGATCATCAAACAGTCACGTTAAGAGGGCAACATTATGACGAGGATACGTTAAATTTGTGGTACACCACAATTGACTCATTTTGTCCTCGTTAATCACTTATCAAAGAATGATACTAATCATTAATTTCTTTTAAATTTTAAATAACAAGGCTCGAAATTCAGGAGAGAGAGGAAATATCTCCCAAAACATCTAAATCACATCAACTCATTGATTTGTTGAAAGAAATGAACAGCACCATCATAAATGTAACAATACAGCCATACCAATGAAAAGTCACAAATAAAACACCAATTACCATGGCAAAAATAGCATGGATTCAATATCATAATGCATATGAGCCAGTAAAAGAATGTATTTGTTTCTCTTTTTTTTAAGTAAATAACTGTCTTCGGGTAGACCAAAACATTTAATAATTGCCACTGTATAATATTTTTCACCAATGTTGATTTATGAGATTTTTACACGAAACTATTTAAAAAACCAGCAGTTTGAATCTGACAAGTCGACAAAGAAGATACGTATCCGTGTAACAAACAAATGATGAGGAAATCGCATAAACTCCAAAAAGGACGGGACTACAGATTTACATGCCTTAATATTCAAGATTATCACAGCTAGCGTCACAATGTTTTTCATTCCATGGTTTCATTGCTTATTGTTATCATTGCAGCTACTAATTTCTGTTTATGAATTTTATCATATATAAGTAACAGATATAAAAACTATTACATTCAAATTACACACTGTCAAATAGTTTAAAACCATCACCTTTGACGTAAAATACAAGTAACCTATTTTTCCAAGTGTCCATACCATTTATTCATAAAATATGTGAAGTGTGTTCTTCAGATTTGTCATGCGTAAATGTGTTTAAGAACACTTCATATTAAGAGACAGTCGGAAGAAAGGTTTTTATTATTGATAGGCTTTCCGGCGGTATTACTTATCATAAAGTAAAAAGAAATGAAATATAGATACAAAATTGCTGATCAGGGTAAGATTGAATTATCAATTTTTTCATATTTAATATTTTTCCATCAAAACTATCAAATTTCGTTATCAATCACCTGTGTAAACAATTTATAAAACAAAAATCACTAATTATAGATTCGAAGGCACAAACTTTTAGAAGTGTAATTTTCAAATATTATATACGGCAATAAAATCAGCATTATATATATAAAGAGGAATTTTCGAAGATTTTGAAAAATATATTTTAAAGCACTGAGTATCATTTAATATTTGATAGGATTTGTATTTGTTATCCAACAAAACTATCCCTGTAATGAAATCCTCTTCGGTTTGAATAAACAGATGAAATCAAAGTCAACTTGATTTATATTCAAAGTAAAATTTAAAAAAATACTGAAATCCGAGGAAAATTCAAAACGGAAAGTCCCTAATCAAATGGCAAAATCAAAAGTTCAAACACATCAAACGAATAGATAACAACTGTATGGAACGCCACAGCTGTCTTATGTGGAACTCTGATATTACTTTATGTTGTTTTACTATTACTTGATGATACTTTGTCTTTAGTTAATATGGTTTTGACATTACTTGATGATATTTCGATATTACACGTTATGATTTCGTATTGACTTGATATAGTTTTGTCATTACTCAATATGGTTTTGTCATTACTCAATATGATTTTGTCATTACTCAATATGATTTTGTCATTACTCGATGTGGTTGTGTCATTAGTCAATATGGATTTAACATTACTTGATGTGTATGTGACTTTATGTTATGTAGTTGTTTCATTACATGATGTGGTTTTGTTATTTCGTAATGATGATTTGCCTATTTTTTATATGGTTTTAACATTACGTAATGATGTTTCAAAGTTTGACGATTTTACACTACTTGATGTGTTTGTTTCATTATTTGATGTGGTCGTGTCATTCTTTGATGTGGTTATCCCATTACTTGATGAGGTAAAACCACGTGACCAATTAGGAAAAACCTATTCTATTTTTAGATCGATTACCATGTTGTATGTGCCTTGAATGATTACGGCTATCCATCAAATTAGAGTTCAATTTAAAGTTCGAGTTACTGTTCGAGTTAAACTTTGAGTTAGTCTTCGATTTCGAATTCAGGCCGTTATTATAATTAAAGTTCTACTTGGCATTGAGTTTCGAGTTGGACTTCGAGTTAGAGTCACATTTAAAGGTAGATTTCTAGTTACAACTTTGAATTTGAGTCACTTTTTGAGGTAGAGTTTGTGTGAGATTTGAATTTAATTCTCATGTAGATTAGTTAAGATTTCGAGTTGAATTCGAGCTACCTAAGTTGTAATTAATTTTTCTATCGCGGACAATGGCTTTTGCTCGGGCTTCCGAAAAGAGGGCTCTGGGGTATGCGTACAAAGATAAACAATGTAACAGTATACAAAACGCAACATAGAAATTGAAATGAAGTTAGATGTGGTGTAATTTCCAATTAGACAACTATCCACCAGAGTTTAAATGCATTGGATATAAGAAATCATGTATAGGCAACCATCGGTACAGCCTTTAACACAGCGTATAGTCAGGTACAAAAAAAAAAAAAAACCATTCACCATGTGAAGAAAATCAAACGAAAAAACTTACGGTATAATTTATAAATAAACAAAATCTTCAAAAATGAAACAAATATGACACACATGATACAACGACGACAATTGAACGTGTTTAACATGTATGTGACCGATAAATTCTAACCTAACATCGGACTGTTACAGTAGTGTAACAGCACAACATGAGAAAAATATGTAAACTAGATAAAGTGATGCCCCCCCCGCTTTCCTCTCTAAAGTAGCTGTATTATAACATAGTCAATTTAGGACTTTTTCTGACATAAAATTCTGCCTGGGAGACACAATTGATGCCCCCGCAGATGCATAGTGATATTTTAAAATAACTATAACATTTAACCGCTTATAACCCAAAAATGACAAAGTTCAATTATCTCCGAAAAGAGCAAAAATTATTTAAATTTAAAACCTTCACCACATGCACGCCTTCAATATATGTACAAACAGCCAGCAGAGTGAAAACTGCCTAGGATTCAAACTATTGGAGAAGTTATCTGGAAATGTTCCTTTAATGCAAGTAAAGGAGTAAGTTAGGTAAGGGTCCTTTTTCGCCCCGATTTTAAAATTCAATGTCGCAAGATAAAAGAAGTTGACTTAAAGACATATGAGAAAGTTATATATAACTATCTCTGTCAAAGTTTTATTCTAAAGCGTTGATTTTTACATCCCAATTAGGACAAAACAAGGGATTTTGGCGAAATTTAACAAAATTGACCGAATTTCAGCCAAATTTAGGACAGGAAACATAGAGCGCAGGCGTCGACAAACTAAATATTCAAGTATGACATGTAAAATGTCATAACACACATTAATTTCAAAGATCTTTATTTGTCGACGTATACGCTCTATGTTTCCTGTCCCACTAATCAATGGAAATTTAGACATTTTCATTGATTTTTCGTTAAAAATCAAACTGAGTACTATTTGTGACGTCATGAATGAAACGCAGGAACGTAATTTTTTCAACAAAAAGACATATTTTCTATCTAGTCAAATGTATTAGCAATAATTCATTGTGATATTGGCCGATAAATCCTAATTTAGAATTAAAGCCAAAAACAGGGGTCATATTAGGGCCTTATCGAACCTACTCCTTTTCCAAAAAAATGACAAAGTTCAACTATTTCCCAAAAGAGCAAATATTTATAAAAAAAAAACCCGACCACATGCACACCTTCAATATATGAACAAACAGACAGTAAAGAGAAAACTTCCTATGAATCGAACTGTACGAGGAGTTACTAGTATGCGTAATAACTATATACCCATAATAGGTCGGATGGACGGACAGGGGTAAACCATATGCCCCCAACTTTCAGTTACAGGGGCATAAAAAAAAGTTTCAATTGGCTGAGTCAACAGATCGATAGGACGGGGTAATACAAATTCATCGGGGAGGGGGGGGATATCGGGTGCTCAAGAAAGGTTAGAAGAAGATTTTGCTCAACGAGTGGCAACCGTCGGGTTATTTTGGAAAATACAAACCCATTGATTTGGTTTTATTTGGTAGTTCACATTGGAGGAAAATATGACAGTATTTAGGTTACGACAACTGAAACATATCCGTCGTCACATTTGAAATAGATATTTCAAACAGGTTTTTTTCAATTAGTGCGAGGTAGATCAGAAAATTCAATTGCTAAAAATAAAAGATTGATATTTGTATATGTTCAAATGATCGTTCACACTAAAAAAACATCGGAGAATTGTTATTTTATAGTATTGATGCTTTGTCGCTTAGTCCGAGCCTGACACCCCCCTCCTTCATGTCCCGATAATTTAGTGTGAGTTGATTTAAAGTGTCTAATTTGTTTGAAAACAATAAAGTACAAGTCTTGATTTGTGTTCTCAATATCAAGAAAAGCATCTACGAAAAACTTTTTTTATTTTGTTTTTACCGATAAATGTATCGATAAATGTACAGCCGGTCAACATTACGCTTTTGCACTGAAATCAACAATATCAGGCGAGACACTGGGTTCCGCGGAATATTTTACAAATTTACTATAATACTGCTTCCATTTTAAAACTAAGAGAGAAAAAAAAACGGCAGGACCAAGTTGTTTGGGGATATCCCAACTATGTCCGAAATAATGTAATTTTTTCAGTACTTTTTTTCCTTTCATTGTCTGCCGTTCCCCTTTTTTTATACCAAATAACTCTGAACAACCACTCGAACTTAAATTTGAACTTTGACTCAATGGATAGCGATTCCCATCCAAAGCACATCAAACAAAAGAAGGACAAAAGATACAAGAGGGACAGTCAAACTCATAAATCGAAAATAAACTGACAACGCCATGGCTAAAAATGAAAAAGACAAACAGACAAACAAAAGTACACATGACACAATATAGAAAACTAAAGAATAAGCAACACAAACCCCATTTTTCCTAATTTGTCACGTGGTTTTACCTCATCAAGTAATGGGATAACCACATCAAAGAAGGACACGACCACATCAAATAATGAAACAATAATCAATTAGTGTAAAATCGTCAAATTTTGAAACATCATTACGTAATGTTAAAACCATATAAAGAATAGGCAAATCATCATTACGAAATAACAAAACCACATCATGTAATGAAACAACTACATAACGTTAAGTCACATTCACATCAAGTAATGTTAAAACCACATTGACTAATGACACAACCACAACGAGTAATGACAAAACCATATTGAGTAATGACAAAACCATATTGAGTAATGACAAAACTATATCAAGTCAATACAAAACCATATCGTGTAATATCGAAACATTATTAAGTAATGACAAGTCCATATTGAGTTATATCAAATTATCATTATGTAACATAAAGTTATATCAGAGTTCCACATAAGACAGCTGTGGCGTTCCATACAACTGTCATGTTCCTGACTTGGTACAGGCATCTTTTATGTTGAAAATGTTGGATTAAGCCTGGTTTTAAAGGTAGCTAAACCTCTCACTTATAAGACAGTCGCATCAAACTCCAATAATATAAAGTGGTCGTTTTAGTCGATTGTATGAATTGTATATTGGGCGACCGATTGGTTCCATTGAAACAATTGAAGACCAAAATACAAACTAATACGAATATTATAATTAAGACGGGTGCCTCTTATCAAGAACAAAGGTAAACTTAAGATCATCTTTATTTATTGAGTTTCATGAATGTTTATTGAATGTAGGAGTCGTGTATGTAATAACTCATATCCTTAATTAATTTTCCATTTTACAAAATGTACAAAAACTTTGATTAATCAAGCGGAAAAATCCATACGCATTTGGAGCATCCAACATGCTATGATATGTTAGTTTTCTGTATGACAATACATTTATTAACACATTATTTATTTTAGCACGTATAATGAAGAAAGTTTGGATAATGTCCATTATATTTGCATTGACGTTTCCAGATATGTCATGTAAGTAAATATATGCAAGTTGTTTTTATGTTTTGATACTGGTAAATTGAATTGAAATCTGTAAAAATTCCTTTGGTTGCTGTAATACTTTGATAACGAAAATATTTGTAACCTATAAGAAAAAAAAAACTCACAATGCAAAACAATATAAAATTTAAATGCTGTATAATCTTAACAATTATATGACTATTTGCAACTATCTTAATTTGCTAATTTTAAACCAATCTCTTAATCTATGTATGAGAAAAAAGGTTAAAAAAAATCATCGCATTATTTATATCTTATAATTTATATCGAAAGAAGTAAATATAGACTAATTTTGTCTGGGAATTCTAGAGTTTTTCCCGCATTTTCGCACAGGTTTTAATATTAATCACACTATTCATTTGCTTTTTGAATATTGTTTGTCTATTAGTGTGTTATTATTTTTCGATGGTGTGGAAGCTCCATTCAACTGATAGTGTTTTTTTTAATAGAGAACAAACAACAGTGTATACTTTAAAAGAAAACAGTTATAATGGTTTCAACTACTCAATGAACTATGTGTGAATAAAGTTTGATAAAAATCACTTAATAATTTGATGCCTTTTAGTATATTGCTTGTCATAACTTCCTTGTATATAAAAATATAATGAAAAGATGTTGTGTTATCTGTGGTAAAAGATAAGTGGATTTACTTCCTGTGACTCTGTTCATTATGATATGATGAATTAATTGCAACGTAAACATGATAATTCAATACAAAATCGTGTTGTAAAACAAATACTGTATTATACCTAAACCAATAATTGGTGTTAAGATTAGTGGCTTAACCAATTGTCATAGGCTCAAGTAGATTTTAAACAAATTGGCCAATTAAACCCCTTAAAATTATTCTAAATCTGACCATTTCAAAATCTGAATGCCTATTACATATATATAAATAGTAGTCTTTGCATTTAAATCTTCTGTTACCCACAACTTCAAATGACTCCAAACATTATTAAAGTTAATCTAACTTCGAGTTCATAACTCCATTCATAATTCACAATTCTTCTTAATAATTCGCCTCTTCCGTTGTTTTTTGTATTTTTATTTAATTAACCTCTGGATTAATTTTATTTTTGTTTTCACAACCAATAGAAGACGTTTTCATTTTGTTTTTTTACTAATAATTCATATGTGGATTTGATGTAGATTACTGCTGCATCTTTCAAACTTTTGAAATTTGTCGATAACATGAAATATCGCTACAATTATTTCTTTTACATTTTAATCTTGACGTTGGATACATTTGGTTTGTAATGGAGAGCCTTATGTATTCATTATTATCATACACACCTTTAGCAACCTCTAATAAAGTATTGAGATATTACCGTATGTTTTTTTTTTATTCCCATCATGAAGAATATACCCTATTCACAGGGCAGATACCGCATATGCAAAATAATTATTTGTTAATATGTACATAGGCAAATAACTGTTTGGAGAAATGTGCTTAGGCAAATTAGCTGTTCGGGAATATCAACGTAGCAAAAATAACTTTTTCGAAAATCTTTTCTCATTTTAATTCAAAATAAAACTAGCCAGTTACGTCAAATAGTTTATTGACGTCTGGAAAATAGGGTTGTCGACTCAAGATTTGGCCAAACAATAACTTTATCTTTCTCTACATGTAATTCAGTATAATAATACAGTTACAGTTTTCATGAAAAGTTAATATTCAAAATTATTTAATCTCGAAAAGTTTTTTTCCCTAAATTCAACGGACCTCGATGTAAATTACGTTTCTTCGATTTTATATATATACTAGAACGCACCCGTGATATCGCGGGTCCGTGACTGAATTAAAGTATATAACTATGCGTAAGCCTTAATTAAGTATAAGTATTGTCATATGATAAAGTGATGCCGATTATAAGATGCACAGTTTTCTCTGATTTCTGTTTGAACCCGTCTACCTGGAACTTATCAATTATTGATAATATTAATTATTTGGAAAACAAAAGATCCTGGAATGGAGTAAGTTTTAATCAACAGCATTGTCCTATATTAATTATAAATAAAGTTGAATTCTTTGATTCGCTATTTTACATCATGCCCGCTAACAAATTGAAAACTGTATCTATACGCCTTATTTTAAGTCCAGATTTTTAGTATTCGTATTGTTATCTTAAAAAGTCCTACTGATTAAAATACTACAATAGGGAACAATTTGACAATGATTGAATTTAGTAGTGTCAACCCTGTGCTGTGATTATGACCCGTGTATATAGCAAAACCCTAAATACAGCGTTTGGTGGTGCGCCTGTCAAAAGCGGAACGTACAGATAAGGTAATAGGTAACAGATGAAAATACTTCTGGTATCGGTATCGGATTCGACCCGGAACTTGTTAATTATTGGCAATTTTAATTATGTGGAAACCAAAAGGGTCTGGAGTGGTGTAATTTTTAATCTACAACACTGTCCTATATTAGCTATATATAAAGTTGAATTCTTTGATTTGTCGTTTTTTCTCCATGACGGCTGACAAATTGGACCTCGTTATTTTACTATTATAGAATGTATATTGCAGACGCACATGTTGTTTAAAAACATTATGAGAAGATATTGTCTTGTTCAATTTGACTGTTTATCAATAGATATAATTATATTTTTCAGCTTCGAATTGTTGCCAGTTAAAACAATCTGAAAGATGCAGCTTTTTACAAGATATCAATTGCAATTTGACTTTTACATTTTGTTCATCACAGATTGTTTACAATTTAAATATTGTATGGTTCCATGAAGGTGTTATGATTCACCCAAATGAGGGCTTTACGACTACTCCTTCAAAATTCGTTGTTCCTGTAACGTCCGAATGTATACAAAATGTTAATTCAGTATTGGTGTTCCCGGTATCATTTCTGCCAAGTGATTACGGGAACTATACTGCAAAGGTTAGAGGAACATCAGGGGAAGTAACCCAATGCTCAACAACTGTATGTCAAGGCTGCAGAATTCGTAAGTCAGTGATATTTCATGTTTTAGTTACAAAAAGCACATCGATAGTAAAGAGGGAGAACCAATTCATACTTAATATACTTCACACTCAGAGCATTCTCAAAGGGGGACCAAAGATACCAAAGGGACAGTCAAACTCATAGACGTTCAATTTTTCAGTTTTAATTAATTTCTTAATTGCAGAATTAATATCAAACATAATATAGATAGATTGAATAGGGTGGAATCAATTGAAGAAATACTAATAACACTATTCTCAAGATAATACATGTAAAGATAAAAGACGGAGAATGGTTCTCAAAACAATACACAGAACACAAACTAAATGAGCCCAAAAAAAAGGTGAACACAAGCGTTCTAGTAATCCAGCTGTTCTCGCAACACTTTTGAAATCGTCTTTCTACTCTCAATGAAATATAAAAGAACATGCATGACATGTTTTCCAAGTTATCACAGATCTCTTAAGGTGGTACCTTACAATACAGGGAGATAACTCTGTAAAATCAGCTAAACGTTTTAATTACAGTGTGTTGTTAAGGGAATACTAAGCTTCTAAATGATCAAAATTAGTGTTTGTCAACCTGCTATATAACCAGTGTACTTTTTCTGATAAAATAGTTGGTTCAGATGTTTTGAAATTTTTATATTTTTGTCAAAGGGTCAAAGTAAATACTTTGTCAAAATTTTATGAAAATTAAACGAGCAAAATTTATCTAAATATTTTATTACCACCTTAAACTAGGGATTGACATTAACCAATTTTTGTCGTCAGTTTAGCAAAATTTGATATGCGTGTACTGAAGTGAACAGATATGCATCATGTAATAATATAAAAAAAGGAAATTCAAACAGATATAACACAGGCAGACAGATAATGATGAACATTGACGATTAAGGTTGAGAGAATGAAGGCACAACTTTAAATAATCGAATAAAGAACATTTTTCAGTAAGGTCGGGTTTTTAAGGTTTTTTTTCACAAATGTGTTGTCGATTAATAAAATTATAATATCGGTTTACTACTTTTGCCTTATTTTATGGATCTCCAAATTATTTCAACGTTCGTATTTCGACCACTGGTATTGGTTCTTCTTGTGGACTTATAGTCTATAGAAGAATGGTCTGAACAGTCCCAAAACTTCTTATTTGCACGACTCAGTATGACGATAAATTGTCAGTGAATGAATTATGTTATTTTACTTTATAAGGTTGTAACATTTTCAGACAAAGTTGATTTGGCTGTTTTGTTTGAGGCCTTTGGATTTGGTTATAAAAACCGTTATATAAAAATGTTCTCTTGAAACAGATATCTATACAAATGAAATTTCCATAATTTAATACATTTTAGATTAATAATGGATTTAAACTGTTTTCAGGACATCATTTCTGCCAGAAGAATGACATTTCAATTCCTAAGTACCCAGGTATGTTTACAACTTTGCTTGACACTTATTACAGGTACATAAATATACGTAAATATAAAAATTTAATCCTGGTATCTATGATGAGTTTATTTTCAACCACTGGGTCGATGCCACTGCTGGTGGAGATCTATTTCCCCGAGGGTATCACAAGCCCAGTAGTCAGCACTTCCGTGTTGACTAGCGATATCATTGATATGTTTATAAATATAAATTAACTGTTAACAAAACTTTGAATATTTGAAGTACTAAGGCTTTTCTACCTCAGGAATAGATTACCTTAGCTTTATTTGGCCAAACTTTTAGGAATTTTTGGTCCTCAATGCTCTTTAACTTCATACTTTATTTGGCCTTTTAAACATTTTTTGATTCGAGCGTCACTGATGAGTCTTTAGTAGACGAAACGCGCGTCTGGCGTTAATATAAAATTTTAATCCTGTTATCTATGATGAGTTATTTTATATACATTTCTAAATTTGCTTTTTCATACATCTTTCATTCTCTTCAGTAATTAAATGAGAAATTTGTCAATAATTTTGATAAAAATTTAATCTATACAGTATTTTGCATTGTTAATTGGTACAGCCAACGATATTCTTTTCATTCATTCTCGGGTTCTTTTTACTTCAGAATACTAAATCATTTAAAGCACATTTTACTCTTAATATCACATTCAACAAGTCCAACATACAAGTCAAAAGAAACACGGATTCCAAATGATAAAACATATATTCATAGCATTGGAAATTACTTATGATTGTGTCTGGCGCAAACACAAAATTTCAATCCTGGTATCTATGATGAGTTTTTATAATACAATATCCCGGTTCTTCTATTTATATTTACTCATAAGTCTGATGAATACTAACGAATTGCATAGCTTTGTGCTTAGTTGTTCATGATTAAAATAGAAGAACCACAAAGACGTGTTTCAGAAATATTTTGTCCCCTTATTATTATTATCTATTGTGTTTACATATTACAAGATGAAATTTCATTGCAAAATATTATGTTTACCTGTTTATAATATGTGAATATTTTAAATATACTTACAGGAAAAAACGACAGCTGGGACAACTTCTATATATTTATAACTGCTGGTGTCGCTGCGTTCATTATTGTATCAATTATTGCGTTAACTGCAGTTATTGTACATTGCAAGAGAAGAGGTAACGTCTTCAATTTTTTTTAAAAAGGTCTTGTTATTATAAGACGGTTGATATTTAAGAAAATGTTGTATTAATGTTTTAAAAACACAAAAAAAAAAATTATATTTTAAAAATACTATAAGACGTCAAAGAGGGACACAAGGCAACTACGAAGTTACAATTGTTATGTTTCTAAAATCTTTCTGATAAAAAGTGATGATGATTCCGCATATAATTCATTTAATGAGCATTAATAAAAATATGTGCTTTTGAATAGCGCGTGTAAAGTGCCTTTTTTATTGAAACTATTAAATTGCCATTTTTGATTTTGAAGTGGTTTGTATTTTTTAAGGAAGACGAAAAAGAAGCAGAGCGGTGAGGTATGATATATTATCAAGACTGTATAGCTATGACCATTGTTGTATGTTGTATGGTTCTGAATATAAAGGAATAAATTGTCATTCGAAGTCAACTAATCAATAAATAAAGCAATCAATCTATGAACATATCAAATTGTATTATGTGTAATTCGATCCCGAACACTTATGTTCGTATTGCTTGTAGAGCGTACGTTATTTTACAAATAAAACATGTCCAACAATGTTACTCCCCTTAAGACATATAATTAGGTATGAGAAGATGTGGTATGAATGCCAATAAGACAACTCTCCATCCAAGTCACAATTTGTAAAAGTAAACCATTTTAGGTTGAAGTACGGTATTCCACATAGAGACTTGGCTCACACAGAACAACAAGCTATAAAGGGCCCAAAATAACTAGTGTATAACAGCCGACGGTCTAATCTAAATAAAAAACAATATCATTGTTAGTGAAATTAATATAAAGGGAAATATATCCTCCCTTTTTGTTTAATTATGTTGGGATAGAGTATAATGGAAATGTACACAGTGAAAAATGTGGAAATTGAGAACAAAAGAGCATTCATTTTAATACATCGCCGGTGAAAAGTTATTCTAAACATTTATCTTACATTTTAAAGAATTTATTTGAAGAACTGTGCTATGAGAAATGTACATAACATGTTTGTACACGATGTAATATTTCAGTATTTATCGAGATAATTGCACGAGAAGCTTGTGACACTAAAATCTAAACAAATGTTAATATTTGCTGCTTATGCATAAAATTTGTTTAGAAAATAATCGTTGACATAAAGAAGTTAAATATCTTTCATCTCAGTAGTTTTCGAACTGTTCCATAAATTCTTTATCTTTGGATGTGTCCCCTTCACTCCTGTAGTCTAGATACAAACATATACAAATAATAGGCATGTAGCGAGAAGTTTACGAGAAGTTTACCTTTACAACTTGTCTTATCAACCATACAAAAAAACTCGTTGACAATTTCATTTTAGGCAGAATCAGTTAGAGTCAGAAACAAATATATCAACAGATGACCTTTCAGATCACACATATATCTCCGTTCACTTGAATGTCCCAAGCAGTTACATGGGATTACAGAACATAAATCCAAGCAACCGTTCTAATATTCATCACACATACCAGAACAGAGCTACATTTGATGATTTATCGATTCGCAATGGGCTTTCCACAGACGACCTTCACTGTAAGTTGTTTTGAATCAACATCGTCATTATAAATATTAAAACTGTAAAGTTTCAGTCACATCACAATGGTTATCAAAAGTCCGGGATTTACTCACAGCCCCCAGAACTATAAAGTTATTTATGTTTCTGAGTATGCAACCAAACGAAAAAAAGATCAACCAGTTAGTTTGTATACCAAACTTTGTCTTATTGTATAGCACATTGTATGTACATGTTAAAAACTGCATAATCACGCAACAAACGTTACCAAAAGGAGATGTTCATAAGAACACAAAGCAAACTTATAATATTGTGTAAAAACAAAACAATTTTTGTCAGTTTTTTTATTAAAAATTTTGATCGTATTCAAACTGAATAAAGACATGCAAAGAACGTACTGACGTCGAGCTAGGTCTGTATGGACCAAATGAACGTGCATCCAACGGACCCAGTGAGTTTGTAATTGACACCCTATCACAGCAAGTTATATCACTTATCTATTAAGCTCAAAGTATGGCAAGTCAATTGGTTGTACGTTCATCTCGTTTTAACAACATTGCCACTCCGTTCAGTTACACTAAGGGATGGCCGCCTGAAAATTTAGAGCAGGCTTAAAGTTCTAGAGCACTATCTTTTATCAAACCCGTACATCAAGTTCTTGAATAGAGCATAAAGAGTTGATTCTGTTTTGTATATACGACCTTTTGTGTTTCTTTGGTTCTTGTGGCGTGACTCTGTACTTTAATAGACCCTGTCAGTGTGTTATTGTTCTATAATATGTCATTTTGTTATGTTTCTATTATAAATTAGAAAATACGTTGAACCACAAACGTCAAAACTATTTAATCACGTAGTGGAATGAACCAGTTGTGGATTCTTATAAATTCTATAGAACGTTTGGACTATTTTAAATCTCGGTCTATTTCTGAAATTTATTCTTACATACTTTCGATTTTTTTAACCCTAAATGCTAACATTGCCCATGTGAAAGTATAAAATTGTTTGTATAAACATTTAACGACAAAAATATGTGACGTATAGAATTTTCTGACGTCAGACACGCGAAGCAATTACTCCTTTTAAAATTGTAACACGATGATGACTGTTGTACCCATATTTTGACTATATTATTTATTATGTCGTTTAGTTCACGCATCACTGTAAATATAACGGAATTTTGATGAGACTGTCATACAAAGTGAGAGGTTTAGCGCTATAAAACCAGGTTTAATCCACAATTTTCTACATTTGAAAATGCCTGTACCAGGTCAGGAATATGACAGTTGTTGTCCATTCGTTTTTGATGTGTTTTGTCATTTGAATTTTGCCATGATTAGGGACTTTCCGATTTTATTTTCCTCTAAGTTCATATAAAAAAGAAGATGTGGTATGATTGCCAATGAGACAACTCTCCATAAGAGACCAAAATGACACAGAAATTAACAACTATAGATCACCATATGGCCTTCAACAATGAGCAAAGCCCATACCGCATAGTCAGCTATAAAAGGCCCAGAAATGATAAATGTAAAAAGAATCAAACGAATAAACTAACCGCCTAATTTATGTACAAAAATGAACGAAAAACAAAATGTTGCACATCAACAAATGACAACCACTGAATTACATGCTCCTGAATTTGGACAGGCACATACATACAGAATGTTGCGGGGCTAAACAGGTTAGCGGGATCCCAACACTCCCCCTAACCTGGGACTGTGGCATAACAGTACAACATAAGAACGAACTATAAAAATCAGTTAAAAAAGGCATCAGATGGACAAAAACCCAATAGGACGTGGCCGGGTACTTGTACAAAAAGACATTCGGAACAGATCTGAGAGTACTTGCAGTTATTTGACAGCTAGTTCAAAGCCACAAACGACTAATAAAAAAATCATGCATCTAAGACTAAATTCAGTATTTTTGTTATTTTACTTCTTTCTATGATGTAGCAGTATTCTGTGATGATGGTGTTCGTTGAAATGAATCAAAAGTTTCCTACCAAAAGGCTTGATTTCTGTGTATTGTGGTCTGTAGTGGAGAGTTGTCTCATCGACAATCACACCACAACTCCTTTCCATAAACAATCCGAACTTTTCTGATTGGGTTCCATTAATATATCCCCCAGAACTAGAGATAAAATAAACAACAAACACGGCTTCCTCCGCCTCATTTTTAGACTTATATCTCGAATTTGACTTACACAGTCATCTCAGTACCAGAATCTATGACAAACGAGACGATTTTAATTTTGAAATTATAAATTTCCCCCACCTTAGTAGCAATATACCAACTTCACCTGCATATTGGATATATATTTCCCAACTTATTCGATATTCGAGAGCTTGCAGCTCTACTCAGACTTTATAAAACGTCATCAGTGTCTGAGTATAAAGTTGATGAACCAGGGGTATGTCAAAGAACGTATCGTCCTTTTTCTAGAAAAGTTCATCGGAAGGTACAAAGACCTTGTTGATGAATATTCCGTACCAACTTCTCAAATAATACACGATGGTCTTGATGTAATGATTCTGCGTACTGATGTTGTTTATCATCTTAACACCGTTTTTTATTATTGTTCTTCATTTGTCTTTGTTCTATTATTAATATTACTTTTACTGTTGAATAGTTTTATGTGATATCCGTTTGACGTGACTCGGTACTCGGTACATCTCGTCAATGTGTTTGAATTGGTTTTCATTTTTTGGTGGTTTGTTTTGTATATGCGACTTTTTGTATCTCTTTTGTTCTTATAACGTGACTCTGTACTTTAAAAGATCCCGTCAGTATGATATTGTTCTATTATATGTCATTATGATATATTTCTATTATGAATTACTATATACGTTGAACCACAAACGTCAAAATCATTCAATCGCGTAGTGGAATTAACTATTTTTGGATTCTTATAAATTCTATATATAACTTTTGGACCAGATTAAATCTCGGTCTATTTCTGAAATTTATTCTTACACACTTTTGATTTTTTAACCCTGTATGCTAACATTGCCTATGTAAATTTTAAAATTGTTTGTTTGCACATTGAACGACAAATTTTTGTGACGTATACATTTTTCTGACGTCAGACACTCAAATCAATCAATATGTTCGTAGATAGTAGATATTTTTGTGTTCTGTTTAATTGTTCCTTTTAAAATTGTTATACGATGATAACTGATGTACCCATATTTTGACTAATTTATTTATTGTGTCTGTTTATTTAACGCATCAATGTAAATATAACGGAATTTGATGAGACTGTCATTAAAGTGAGAGGGTTAGCGCTATAGAACCAGGTTTAATCCACCATTTTCTACATTTGAAAATGCCTGTACCAAGTCAGGAATATGACAGTTCTTGTCCATTCGTTTTTGATGCGATTGTTATTTGATTTTGCCATGTGATTATGGACTTTCCGAATTGATTTTCCTCTAAGTTTAATATTTTTGTGATTTTACATCTTGATATTTACAGTCTCGTTTGAATTTCAATTATCGCATTTTTCTTTTAGATGAAAGACCTTTTGCACCACCTCATGTTTCCACAATTTCTAGACAAGAGACTACTAATCATTATGATAGCGTTACAGAAGATAATATCCTAGGACGCATTGCACGTTTTGATGGAAGTCATTCAGTATCTACTACAGAACAAACCCAACCACAAAGTACCCTCGATGTAAAAGGTAAGAAGCTTTATTCTTGATTGTTTTTTCTTCAGATCTCAAATATTTATTAAAAGAAAATATGACAATCACAAATGATACTTTAAAAAATTATATATGTGTGTGTTGTACTGTTCATCAAACACATAAAGGAGTTACCAAGCTTTGAATAATAAGAAATATCTAGATGATTTTTATTTACAATATTTCATTTCTTAATTGCAGTAAACGACTATCAAAATATAAGAAGATTGTCTTGACAAAAGGTCATACAGTAACTGTGCATACGTTTTACGTGACGGTGTCCATGCGTTATTGGTGATGGTGTACATACGTTATTAGCGGTGGTGTACATGAGTTAATGGTGATGGTGTACATACGTTATAAACGATGGTGTACATGCGTTATTGGTGATAATGTGCATATTTTATTTTTGATAGTGTACATGCTTTATTGGTGATGTTGTACATACGTTATAAGTGATGGTGTACATGCGTTATGTGTGATGGTGTACACACATTGTAAGTGATGGTGTACATTCTTTAATAGTGAAACTGTATAAGCACCTAAATACGTTAAATCGGTTGGAAACACATGTTATAAGTAATAGCATACATACGTTATAAGAGATGAAAACTTACGTTACAAGTGATGTTATACATACGTTACATGGTATTGTATACATATGTTATAAATGATGTTAAAATTGATGGTATAAATATCTTATAAAGGATGGTTTATATACGCTTTAAATAATGATGTACATACGGCAACAGATTCAGTACAAATGCGTTATAATTGAAGGTTTATATACGTTATGATGGATGGTGAATACATGTAAAAATAAATGGAGGGCATACGTTATGATGGATGATGTTTAAGCGTTATAATAGTTTGTGTAAATACATTTGTATAATTTATTTGTTCATTTTGAATTTTTACTTTAAAGATTATTCAGAAATGCAGGCTAATAATTCATTTAACCAATGTTAAACTGCTTGTTTTACCTTATTGAAATGCATTCCTATTCGGACTTTTGCAATTCAAAAACCTTATCAGCATCTCATTTTTAAATCATACCTACTTCGTTAACATTTTCAAAAATGACAAGATATGTTTAACTACGGCACTGGTACCTTAGCATGTCTGAGAAATAAGAATACGATATTAAGCAAAAATTGAACTGTACGGAAAGCAAAGAATGTCATATACTAAATAGTAAATGTAAAAATTAAAAAGCATGCATTCAATTATATATATATGACATAAAACCTTATCCATTAGCAAGTATTTGGCGAGAAAATAGTACCTATGATTGTGAAATCCTTTGTAAAACAGGGTAGTTTGTTGATGTTTCATATTGTTATACCAGGCATTACATTTTGATCCGAAAAAAAGAAGCGAAAGATACCGACGAAGGGCCAATTCAAACTCAAATGTCGAAATAAACAGACAACATCATGGAAAAATTCAAAACGGAAAGTTCCTTATCAAATGACAAAGTTTACAGCTCTAACAGGTTTATTCCTTGATTGCCAACATCATTTGATCTACCGACAATTTACCTGTAAATTTATGTTGGCATTCGAGGAATAGGTGTAGGTAGTTTTTACAAAGTGCATGCTTATCAAAACAATCCTACTTATTAAACAGATACTGTAGCTAAATTACATGTAGCTAAATCTATCTTCTTTTAAATATTACACCACAAAAAATGTTTATGTTTGTCAAGTTGTTGAAAATCATTTTTTGGTGTTACTGTTTGAACCAATATGAAACTTTGAAAAGTGTTACATCACAAAGTCAAAATGTGCATATTGTCAGGAATGCCATTTTGCACAAATTCTACATAAGACTCTTTGAACTTTGATGTTTCTTTTCAATCTTTCTATAGTTGTGTGATCTGTAATAGCGTCACTGATGAGTCTGGCGTGATGGCGTATTTACAAAATTTGGTCCTGGTATCTATGATGAGTTTATTTATCCTCCCATATTAATTAATGTAATTCCATGAAACTTTGTATCTCGTGTTAGATTACTATGTTTTATTTTGTTCAGTTGTTCAGGTTATAATATAACATTTTTTTTATTATAAGTTCTTATTTTAACTAATAAATTGATTGAAATGATGTTGAATTAAATAAATCTCTAGTATCCCTTTTTTTATTTGAATATTTTACTAAAACTTCTTTAAAATTTCTAATATGTCATGTATTAATTCATAATTATTTAAACCCCAAAAGCTACAATTTTTTCTACTGAAAAAGTGATAAAATGTTGCAATTTATAAAATTAACTAATGATTTTTTTAACAGTTAAATACATTTAAATAGTTATAAAAACACCTATTGATATATAAACAGCTATTGAAATATTTGTGTTGGCGTTCAAAGAATAGGTAATATATAAAATGTTGGCATTCAAGGAAGACACCCTCTAACACATCCAACGAAAAAAAAAATCAGTCATATTCCTGACCTTGGACAGGTATTTTTGTATGTAGACAGAAAATGGTGGATTAAACCTGGTTTTATAGCTAGCGAAACCTCTCACTCGTGTGACATTATATTTCATTATTTGTGACTGGAAAATTGATGTTAAAATTTTGCAAAAAAGTAGGCAACTATTGATCTTTTAATAAAAGAAAAAGATGAAGGCGATAATCACAATAAGTCGAAGAAAATAAAGATAACAATTGCAAAAACACTACAAGTAAATCTAAAGATTGAGCAACATTTTCCACAAAAGAATCTGGAAAAGGAAATCATATCTTGCTCCAGTACAAGCTCCCATCAAGAGAAAACGTTTAAATAAATTGATCCATGACTATTACACGATTGAGCTTCAGGTTCAACTTTCTAAGAAAATTACTCTTTAACCATATAAGACTGCATAAAACAACAAATAAGAATTCAGTGCACACGAAACACATGATGTAGATGTAGTTGAGATTTGCACCGTTGCAAAGAGAATAGATTTTGAATATTTAGGTATTCAGATTCGCAAAGCAAGAACAGATTTTTCAAAAGTATGAACAATGCTAAACGGAAAACAGAATCTACACCAAAATAAACTTATCGAGTTTCTTGCTACGTTTTATTACGTTCTGAATTTAGTACGAATTGGAATTTGGCACTTTGCAAATATAGATTTATATTAGTACGTACAGACCTTTATGGAAACTGACCCTATAATTTTCCCCTTCATGATCACAGTATAATATCTTTAATAATGACAATTTTCTACTGACATTGTTCTTTTAATGGTGATCCCAACATCATACACTTCTTACAGAACATATTACGATGATTAACTGATCAAAGAATGTCAAATTATGAACTCAGACCTGATCCTGAAATACTTGTAGCAAGAGATTACTCCATGTGACAGTTAAAGATGAACATAATATATTTCGTAATTCAGGATTCAAGTACAAATTCAGCACATTTGTTCCAAAACACATTTATATCTTTGTCATTTTTATTTGCCGGATATTTTAGGTACGTATAAGTGTTTATGATATCTAACACATCAAATGGAATAGATGCATATGGAATTGTCTCAATCATCACAGTTAATATCAGTTTACGTTTTGAATGCAGTGATTCCATCCGGGCTATATTTAATTCATACATACACCATTCACTCTTGAGAAAACTATCAGATACAAATAAAATAGTTCGCCTACTATTTCGTATTCCTTTTGAAATATTCAGAGCTATCGATTCTCCCGGTTGAAAATCTCTTTCATGAATGCAGGCATGTACGCCACGTTTAGTTTCTAGCTCATTCAGAGTCCCAGATCTAGCTATTTCATAATCTTCAGATGCATACGAAATGAATACATCGTATTCAAATATTTGTTCGTAACCGTAGGACGTTGGTTTGTACGGAATCTTAATTTTATTTTTGTAGTACCAATACCGTATTTGCCATCGGAATTTGTACATAAGTATTCCACTTACCATTACAAGAAAAAAAGCAATAATGACACTAATAAAAATGATCAAAGTTGATTTATGTGAACATTCGTTGTTTAGACTACTATATATGTGAGATATTTCTTTCAGAGTGGAAATACTCCCATTACTGTAAGAACATAGATACTCGTTACGCTTCACTAATTTAACTTTTGTCTTTATCATCCATTCCAGTATCTGTAGTGTGTCACACGTGCACAACAAAACGTTTCCTGATAGAATTACTTCCACATTGTGTTGTCCAGCAATTGCAGTTAAATCCCTCATATTGTCTTCTGAAAGTTTTGATATTCTATTATTTGAGAGATCAATGTATTCTAGGTTTAAATTATACTCCAGGGATGCATCGAAGCTTTGCAATTGATTGTTGGACATATTTAATCTTTGCAAGTTTCTCATGGACCTCACGGAGTTGAAACAATTTATTTGATTATCTGCAATATTAAGTACTTCTAGAGATACAAGATTGCTCAATCTATCACTGAGGACACAACCGATACTTCCAAGCATATTAGATGACAGATCCAGTGTTTCTAATTTACTGAGATTAGACAATGAATATTCTTCTATTTCTGAAAGTTTACATTTTGACATATTAAAAAATATCATACTAGGACGACATGAAGAAAAGAAGGAAGGAATTTTGTTGTTGACTTTGAAGTTAGATGATAAATCCATGTATGTTAGGTTCGGATAGAAATCATTGGATTCTCCAAAATCCAACGGCTCTTTGGAATTTGTCAAAACAAACCATTCTAAATCATACACATTTTTGGTTTCAACGGCAGGTTGTGTAGGAAACTGTGTTTGTTTCCATTCCTTGTGCAGGGACTTAAACGAGCATCTGTTCTGGTTGCTTGCATTTAGGGTCTTGATTTGCTTATTGAAAAAAAGAACACTGTAATTTATATCGTAACTCGAAAAACAGTTATCCTGTAAATCAAGATGTTGCAAAGATTTTGGAAAGTTGTCACATTCTTCTGCGGAATTAAACGATAAACTGTTTCCAATTATTGACACAGTTTGAAGAGAATTTAGTGCACTAAGGTTATGTAATCCTAGACTACAATGGAACTTCAGTCTTAAATCATTTGAGATCCCGTTTAAAAGCAGTGTTTTTAATTTGTACAAATCAGAAATTGAAACCGACACATTGTATATTAGATCAATGGCGTATCCATATGGTGTGTTCGGACCATATATCGCAAGATGTTGTAAATGTTTCTGTGTGGTAATAAAATTATCAGTAAGTTTACTTGTTAAAAAAATATTGTCTATTTTTATCATTTCCAGAAAAGGCATATAATAAAATTGCCGATTTGTTAATGTACCATAAAAGCACACAAAACCGTTTATAAGGTGTAGTGATTTGGTTTGATATATAACCTTTTTAAATGTTTCATTCGTTTGCCATTTTAACAATGCTGTGTCTATCTCTAAGATTTCAGCAAATCCGATAGCATCAATGTTTTCAAACGGTTGACTTTTGTACCTGAAAGAACACGGGACAGGGCTGAATTTTCTATTCTTTGGTATTTCAAAAGTTAACGAGAATTCTTTCAAATTATATAATCCTGCTAGTAACGAATCTAGTACAAGCGTTGTTTGCTTGTATAAAAGGGAATTTCTGATTATAAGTTTTGAGAGGTTAAACAATCCGGTAAATAAGTTGACGGAAACATATTCCAATGGATTATCCGATAAATTTATTTCTCGTAAATCGGACATTCCCTGAAACGGATTCCGAAACAAAATCATACGTAATAGATTATTTGTCAAATCTACAGACGTAGCCAATTTTGGTAATGGCGGAATAGATGTCAAATTTCTGTTTGAACAGTCCACATATACAGCTGTCGTCACCCTACGTTCATCACACCTTTGTTTGAGTTTGTCGTTATTCATTATCAGTGGAGCTGTTATACTATAGCTGATGTAAATGTTAGTTTGAAAAAGTATTACTGATGAAAGGATATGCAAGTCCATCGTCCAAACGAAAATTAATAATCTGAAATAGAAATTCGACTGAATGAATTTATTTACATCCAGATTCCTGTGAAGATGTAGGATATATTTCTTATGAAATTAAATATAAATTAATCCTAAACAGGTGGAACGGATCAAAATATCAAACACGCAATTGTGTTACATATACACGTAAATACGTTTATTAACTCGAGACAGTTAAATTTTCAAATTCAAAACACGCGGCTGGCTTAACATATCTTTAATTGTAACTGTCGAGAGTGGATAGACACTTGATTTTACTGTCGCAGATATCTGCGTCGCTAGGTAAGCTAAACACACAAATCTACGTTTTATAAAGCCAAGCTTAAAATACATTTCTGTTATCTTTAATTTAAACGCTGCAATATCATCGTGTGATACAGTGTACTAGATAAGCAAATCACATTCACGCAAATTTTCGTATACTTTTTGGACACACTCCGTGCAGTGTGATACGAGAATTATCTATTCATGCAAGAAAAATATAACAGGCTACAAGCATAGGAGAGCATTGTATCCGACTCATTTCTCAAAATATATGGAAAAAAAATAACAATAAAGGTAGGTTCGGGACAAACATATAACGACAAAAGAGCTGAATTAGACCCGAATTGTGAACTTTCCATGGTTATGTATAATCCTTCTAGATTACCTCCAGAACAATCTTGATTTTTTTACAATTTCGTCTATGCTGAATTATCTATAAATCTTATTTTGACTGACCACTTTAAGGTATCAACCTCAACATTTCCGGGGCAATAACTTCAAAGTAATCGGGTTGTTTATTATTCTGACTATTTCATAGGAGATACACTTTGGTCTACTAACTTTTTTATCAGGTCGCTATTGCTCCTTTATGAAGTTTTAGATATAAGCCAAAACTTTTATATATGGTATTTTAGGGATAATACCTCTGAACGAAGTTGTAGTTAAGTATCAAATGTACCAGGATTATAACTGTATACGCCAGACGCGCGGTTTATCTACATAAGACTCATCAATGAAGCTCAGACCAAAATAGTTATAAAGCCAAACTAGTACAAAGTTGCAGATTATGAGGACCCAAAATTCCAAAAAGTTGTGTAAAATACGGTTACGGTAATCTATGCCTTGGATAAGAAAATCCTTAGTTTGTCGAAAAAATCATAATTTTGTAAACAGAAAAGTTATGAAAATGGCGATATAATTGATATTCAGGTCAACGCCGAAATCTTAACTACTTGGCTGGTAATACCCTCGGGGACGAAACGTCCACCGACATCTTCATCGACCCAGTGGTGTAAATAAGTACCAAAGATACCAGGAGTATGATTTTATACGCCAGACGCTACAAAAGACTCATCAGTGACGCTCAGATCACAAATATATATAAAGCCAAACAAGTATAAAAAAAAAATGAAGAGCGTTGATAACCCAAAATTCCAAAAAGTTGTGCAAAATACGGCTAAGGTAATCTAGGTCTGGGATAAGAAAATCCTTAGTTTTTAGTTTGTCGAAAAATTCATAGCTTTGTAAACAAGGAATTTTTAAAATTGACCATATAATTCATATTCATGTCAACACCTTAGAAATGTTCTTGTCTGACTTTTAACTTAGGGTCAACTGTAAGCAGCTGTGTCCATATTTACGGATACGGATACACATGGCATCAATCCAACACAGGGTGAGGAAAACAACATAGATTTATTTTTCAATTAATTCTATTTTAAGTTTTAATGTATTGTTACGAGCATTCTAACAAAAGAGAAATTGGTTAACTAGTGACCTTCAGAGCAATTACTCCGAGATATGAAAATTCCGTAGGAGAAAGCTAATCTTCTGATCATCTATCACAACGCATGGTTTTTTGTCTATTAGCTTTATAATGAAACATCAGAAAAAGGAGACCTGTTCTAATTTTAGCATCTTGGCCACGTTCTTCGATGCGGTTCATATTTCATACTACATTCCATGACATTTTGGCAACACTCGGTCTCTTAATTGGTTTCAGCGCAGATATTAAAAATGGTTCTGAAAAGACGGACAGATGGCGTAATCCAATAGCTTTAATAAATACCTGGTTGTAGTTTCATTTTACTTCTGTCATAGTCATTTGCTTAATATATTGCTTTCCATAACATGCTTGCATTTTGTGAAGATCAAATAGATCTGAGAATGTGTTTCGCTGCCATAGGTTTGAATGATCATATTTACCTTCTACCAGATGCGATTAAGAATTCTACCCATCTTAAATTGTGATGATATAAATATGTAATATATGCTGCAAATAGTGTTTGATAATCATGAAAATCATAAAACTGAATGTTACGCGTACATGAATAATAAATATCTGCTGAATATTATCTTACCGTTTCATATCTGTAATGGTTCCGTCTCATATAATTGAAGATACTTAATGACAGGAAGATATGATTTCCGCATAACCTCTTGAAAAATTGAGATGTGATAGTATATATGTAAACACGTGTATCATGATAGTGTTGTTGTTATATTTTTAATGACTTCCCCCTTATTTGATGATTGAAATTAAGTTAGTTCCCCGAGTGTAAAACTGGTATGAAATACATATGTTTAATCTGTTATTTTGTATACATTTAATCGCTGTAACTATGTAAATCAGATAATGAGAATAAAGATCTATCTATTTACCGACAGATAAATAAAACAGATACATAAATTACTAAGTGTAAACAAATAAACCGATAGATAAACATAGTTGTCCAAAACTCTTCTACAGATAGGAGGATTTTGAACCTGATAATGGGTAGAACTGTAGGAATCTAATTTAGTCAAAAACGGATCTGGATAGAACTGTCAAAACCTGTTTTATGTAAGAACTTGACAAAAACTATTCTAGAGTAGAATTATTCACAAATGTTGTAGGGTAGAAATGTATAAAACTATTAGGAATGTTAAAAATGGTTTATGTGGTTGCCCTTTTTTTATGGTATACTGTGAGGATCTTTTATATAATAGAGTTGGTCAAACCTGTTTTATGAAGGAACTATCTATTTTGTCTAGAATTGAACTGTCAAAATATGTGAAAAGGTATAACTACAAAAATTGTTCTAGGGTATAACTCAAATATTTTGTAGTAGGATAGAACTGTCAAAAATATGTTCTTGGACACACAGAACCGTCATAACTTGTTTAAGGTAAATATGTTCCAAAGTGTTCTATGGTAAGCATGTCTAAAAGAACTAGTGATAGAGTATCATAATTTGTTTTAAGTTATCCAAAACTTGTTCTACATTGTAGGTTAGAACTGTCAAAAACAGTTCTAGAATCTAATAACCCATGTCCGAAACTGTCATAAAATTTGTAGAAGATTGTTATATAAACTTCTTTAGTACACTTACATTTTTTTACAGACGTTAAGAGAGGTTTGAAATGATTATAAGTGTTGATAAGATACATGTGAAATATTTTGTTGAAATTGTACCATTATTTGCTTGTATCGCGCACTAAGGTAAAAGTGCATTTTCAACAATTGACACTCTCAAACATTGTAAAGTATAAGAAAATTCACGATTACCAAAAGTACCAGGATTATAATTTTATACGCCAGACGCGCGTTTCGTATTACATTTCAGTTTTGTTGAACTTGTATTCCTCATACTTTTACACATACAGTTAAAATAGAAAAGACCCTTGCCAAATGGCAAAATCAACAGCTAAAACACATCAAACAAATTGAAAACAACTCATGTTCTGGACTCTGTACAGAAATTTCCGTATGTAGGACAAGGCGGTTAAAATCTGGTTTTATAGCAGACAAAACCTTTCACTTATATATGACGTTTCAATTAATTTCGATTTTAAAATTTGAACAAAACAAAGCATATAGACATGAAGACGGCACCAACACAAAGTTGAAATTTTAAAATGTTTCAGACAATGAGACTCTAGATATGCAATAATAAGAATTTGGATTATCGGTATTCAAACAGACAGACTGAGATGTCTCTTAGTAGAACAATAAGATAAGCAAGTGGATGTTTGAACTCAGCAAGAATAGTTTTTAGCATTTCAGTCGTATTCTAAAAAAACGTATTTTGCACAACTTTTTTGTACTTGTTTAGCTTTATATATATTTTTGATCTGAACGTCACTGACTAGTAATAATATAGTAATAAGTTTTATGAATTCAAAACAAAAATGGTTAACACGAATGTGACCTACCGAATCAGACTATTTACCGGGTTTGGAATAATATGAGCAACACGACAGGTGCCACATGTGCAGCAGGATTTGCTAACCCTTCCGGAACACCTGAGATCACCCCAGTTTTTGGTGGTGTTCATGTTACTTTGTCTTTAGTTTTCTATGTTATGTCTTGTGTACTATTATTTGTCTTTTTGTCTTTTTTCATTGTTCGCCATTGCGTTGTCGGTTTATTTTCGATCTATGAGTTTGACTAAATTTATGATATCTTTCATCCCTCTTTTTTAAGGAAGCTCGCTTGTCATGTTTTGGAATTTTTGTCAGATTTTCGGAATCCTCTGGTTTTACCCATTTGAATGTCTTAACAAAATTTGCCCGGTGACCCCCATTTTTTCTTTTTATAATTCTTTAACATGTATGATTATAAGCTGTCTGTTAAAGTCTTATAAAATTTTAATTACTTTTTAATAGTTTTTGAAGACTTAAACTTGTCAATGATAAATCTATGGAAAGTCAAGAGAGAACATTTTTCCGCCAAAATTTCAATGGCTAATATCTTGAAAACAAGCACGGTGACCTATATATTTTTTTTGCTCTTTTGATTCCTTTATTAATTCCCTATCAATTTATGCTAGTGTTTTGAAAAGTTAATTACTTTGAAACTGAGAAGCCAGCTCTCATTTGATTATATATATATTAACATTGAGATATTGATTTGATATGTTTGGTTACTTTCTCAATCAGTATATTTGTTTACTAATTACACCTTATGTAAGAATCCGGGGTTTTGATTGGTTAATAGCCAGTGTATTTTTCACCAATTTACTGTTATCAAATGAATATCGTTCATTTTTAACGCCGCCGGGGTATTTGCTAAAAGGATATGCCTTTTTTACCCTCTCTGCCGTGGTATTTGCCAAAAAATACTCTATCCGACTGGACGCTTGTAACGTCACGGTCATCAATACGTTTTAGTACATTAACATTCGGTGTAATTAAACAGATATATCATGTTATTGAGGGGTATTTGCGAAAAATACCAGTCTTGAGAATGAATTTCCCTCGCCTTACGGCTCGTGAAATTTAACATTCTCTCGACTGGTATTTTTCGCAAATACCCCTCCTTAACATGTTATATCTGTTCAAAATCCTAACAGCTTTAACCCTTTATTTACTTAAAACTTAAAAGGGTAGTTCAATGATAAAATATCATAAAGGAATATCGAACTCCATCCGGTGTTGATATTTATATATATATATATTGTATCACAGAGAATTTTTAAAAGTAGTGTGTTTCTATGAGAAATATTATGTAAATGTACATAAAACATGTTTTGTTTATTTCCAGATAAAAGTAATTGTCATCAAACAAATGCGTATTTAAACAAAAACAATGGGACATTTTTGCTGAAATGAAATTCCGGATTTTCAATAAATTTAAAAATTATACTGTTTCCTAACATATGATAGAGATTGCTGTAAGTGTAAGTGGTCAAATGATCGAATTGCATTGCAATCTATCGAACAAAATCTTGATAGGAATAGTTTTCATTATGACTTGTTTAACCTCTCCTACAAAATCACAGTTCTTCACATGCTAGACATGGTTTAAATTCAAATATATAATAAACAACGAAAAGTTCTACCTCTAAGATACAATTCACCATGAAGATATTTTGGTTTTGTGTCATGATTATTGTAAACTGGAATCGTTCAGTACAACCCTTGCGAACCTGTCATGGTGAAAGATATGAAACGTTAAAACTTTTTGACATGACCAGTTGGAAAATTATGAACGAAAAATCAACTTCTATCCATGACTGTACAAGAATGTGCCTGTTTGAAGACACATGTTTCGGATTTTTGTTCAACAAAACCAGTGGAAGGCAAGGGAACTGTCAACTCCTGTCGATTACCCAGGTTTTGTTTCAACGCGAACAAGACTTGGTGAATGATCCTGTTTTAAGTCAAGATATTGCATACTACCCAGTTCAAAAAGGTATTTAGAGTCTTTTTTTCTGAAATGTTAGAGATAAATTGAGGGTAGTATTTGTTTAATTTATTACAATGTACCGTTTGTCTTTCAAAAGACGGTTAGTGCAACAAGATGAACATAAATTTCATTTGTTGTTCGAACACGAATTCTTATATTCTAGAATGTAAGCGTAAATCTAAACATTTTGGTTTCGAAAAGGGAGGGCAGGGTACATTAAAAACTCAAGTCAAAGAAAGATAAACCTCAACAATTTAGACGGGCTAATGATTTAACAACGAACACAAATTGTCCACAATTTAAGGTTAAACAAAACGATGGGTATCCTACTATTGATAAAGATCAAAGCTATTAAAAAAGATTAAAGAAAAATATTATTACTGGTGAAAGTTAACGTATTTAACCATTTGTTTTATACTGGCTTTGAGACATTTCAAATACATTATGTGTCGAAAAGCATATCTGGTGCATCAAGATATACACACATACATATTATGTGTCGAAATCGTTGATTTAGTATTGCAGATGAATGAACTAAACATCCACGAATAACGAACAATTTTCATGATAGTAAAGTATATAAAATATGGACAAACGGATGAACAGTTTCATAGATAACATTTTATAATGTATTCAATTTGAATTTGTGTTGAAAAATAATGTTTATGTAATCATCATATTTTTTTTTATAGGATGTCTTGTACCAAACTGTCCTGTAACAGAAGAGTATGTGTTTAATGTAGATATTTGCTTCTGTATAAAATACTACAAAACCTTTTTACTCTACGCAGATGCTTCTAACGTCTGCAAACAAGATGGTGGTGAGCTGGCGAGAATCGACAACTTAAGTAAACAAATATTTGCTACACAGCTTTGTAAGTTTCACCAATCATTTGAATGTTAAGTTGCCGTGACACATGTGACATGGACCATCTTTTGTTACGTTCATTATAAAAAAAAAGATATGTTGTATGACCATCAATGAGACAACTATCCACCAAAGTTCAAATGAAGTGGGTGAAAGCAATCATAAGCGACCGTTCGGCCTTCAACAATACGAACATTCCATATACCGTTAAGTCGGCTATAAAAGGACTAGACATGAAAAATATGAAACAATTGGTTAGAGATAACTAACGGCCTAACTAATAACCAAACAATTTATGACAGACATGAACCAACGACAACCACAGAACATCAGGCTCCTTACTTGGGAAAGGCACATACAGAATATTGTTTTGTGTGTTTCCAATAATACATATAAACATGTATATGGAAGTGTCTCGTCTTAGTTTATGAAAATATCCAGGTTGCTTGTCTCAAATATTGACTCTATGGCTCAACATTCAAGCTTTCTGTCAAACTTGTTGTGCTGTTATAGATTTAAGTTAATCTGTAACGCTCAATTAACATACATGTAAAAGTCAACTATGTTTAAGTTTTGAGACACTTGAAGTTATATGGAGACCTAAAAATGAAAGTTTACATGTACATATCTATTTATCTGCATTATTGACAATGTATTTTCACTTGCAGTATTAAATACATGGTCGGTGACACTAGATGTGTCTATTCAAGGTTTTTACCACAACGTTAATGGAAACTGGTATTTTGATGATGAAATAAGACTGAACTTTACCTATTGGAGTACTAACGGAGCACAGCCAAATCTAAATGGGGAAGAATATATTTTTCTTCGTCCTACAGAAAACGGAGGCTGGCATGATACAAGCGATTATGCACGTCCGTTCCTTTGCGAAATCACGACAGTCACATAACTGAAATTGAGGCACATTCCACTGGCCGTATAATTTTCTTGTCAACAAGAAACAACACAATTAAGTTAACAATGATGTGCTTTGTTTTATAAAAAAAAATGTACCAACTATGATAATAATAAAGAGTCAATATGTTTTAGGCCTGTGCATGTGTTCGTCCGTGAAGTTGAAGTTAAAGTTAGAGAAAGATTAACATGAAGTGTTGATTACGTCATCTTGGAATCTATTTCACATATCACAGGCACTTTTTCCCTTAAATTGTTTACCTATATACTTTCATATAACACAAGGTATAAGTACCTTAGTCGTATATTTGAGAAACATCACATGGTCGCAAAGTTTTTTTTCTGCGGTATATTTCCCTATAAATTGTTATGTCGTATTTCTAATTTAAATGATCTACAAAATGATGTACAACGTACACGCCTATTTTTGAACATTACACATCTTAAAAAAACGTCGCTTATTGGCTTTAAAGTCATATGAAACGAGTGACCGGTGAAAAATAATGTTTATCCAATTCTTGAACCAATGCATGTATATATCATAAACTTAGTCTTTTGTGCACGATTTTATCATTTTTACGCAACCATATCGTATAATCATCAATTTCTCTTTCTGTCTGTTATGAAGTGAAAATATGGCAGCTACTTAAATGTCGTGTTTAGAAGCCGAAGTTTACCGATTGTCACATTATAGTAAACAATCAACAAAGATGCATGGATATTGAGCACGTGTTTAACATGTACAATCAGATAATAGTTTATTTTAAGGACAGATCCATGCGTATTGCGATCACCGGATTTTTACGAGAGGGTCACGCTGAGGTCACTTTGCATACGGAAAATTTATCGGCGAATTGCTGGAAGCAAGCAATTCAAATAAAGTAAACTTCTTCTAAATATGAACAAATTAAAGGATTTTTTCAGAAAAAAATATATGTACTTGTCTGTCGGATAAACATTAATTATTCATGTGTCTATAAAATTTGTTCAATATTAAAATTACGATTTTAAAATTTTTTTTTTTTTTTTACAAATAACAGTAGCATTGCAATTTTGTTGCATCATATTGCCATAAGGAGCAAGATGTAGCGTTAACTAACATTAATTAACCATGTCTTGAAGTATATATATATGAGCATTTGTTGAAAAGTTACATAAGTTAACGATATAAATACTTTGATATTCAAACTCTAATAGAATTGGAAAACTGTCAATATTCGTACACTATCGAATAAATCATGAAACATTGCTTCGAATTCACATGTAACAGGACTAAACTTGAGCAGACCACTCTATTCTTTTACTCTTTAATGAAGAAATTACTTTGGAAAATATTTTCGATTGACCAGAATAAGTTCATACTATACATGCTATATGCACTATCACTTTTATTGCAAACAAGTCAATTACTGCATTTTTCGAATTCTATCAGACATGAAGTATTTTTGCATGCCAAACGACAAACTGAAGGATATGAGGTGTCCTCATAGACAAATGTTATAATGACTAGATGTGATTATGGGAAATGTACATCTAATTTTCCCAAGAAATGCAAAAATGAAAAATTGAAACACTGATAATTGATGAGGACACTTGTGGGTAATTATGTATGTTGATTTTATATTCATAGAAAAGGTCTTCGTATAATTGTAAGCACCTCGAACTGAACTTACTCTTGACGTTTCATTTTGACATTCAATTTACATTTAGATTAATCGCATGTGGATTTCAAAGATTTAACCGTGTTTTGAAATACGAAGGTGTCTATGTTAAAGTGGATTGGTAGTATCAACTGTCCGGGAACTATCATATTGCTCTTCGGTTACTCTACTTAAATCAACGTTTCTGAACACTGTGATTGTAAAAAAATAATAAAAAAAAGCAAAGACAAACACCAGCATCTGATTACCTTCGCCGTATTTGGCACAACCTTTTGGAATTTTGGATCCTCAATGCTCTTCAACTTTGGCTTTATAAATATTTTGATATGAGCGTCACTGATGAGTCTTGTATAGACGAAACGCGCGTCTGGCGTACTAAATTATAATCCTGGTACCTTTGATAACTATTGAACCCTTTTTTTTTAAAACTGAGAGATGAATCAGCAAATAATCAAGGTATTAAAAAGTGTGAAATTATTTTACATACAGATGAAAATAATTTGTATTCAATGCATTTTTAAAGACCTAAAATCTAGTAGCTTTATGCTATATATAGGTTTATAAAAATAGCAGAACAATATTTATATAATATACATAACGTGACGGTACCCAAATTGCACCTATTTTGACAGTTTTTTCACCTACGTTTTTTTATGATCAAGAAATAAATGTCCTTATTGTGTTTATTTTGTAGCCCTATCCTTCTTTATTGTATAGGTACACCAATTTAATTTTTAATCCATATTGAGTCATAAAACAATTGGTTTGATTCAACCTCCAAACTATCCATCATTCTGTAATGAGGAGTACCCAAATTGCATCCATGCTTAAATTCACATCGTCAAAAGTCTAATAACCGAGCTTTTGTTTAATTTCTTCAAATATTTTGAACAATTGGATATTAGTCCATGCTTACTCTTCATATTTTACGAAATGGATACTTATAATATATTGTATTTGCTAATTTTAAAAAGATGACATTTTGATGACGTCACATGATGACGTTTTCGTACATTTTGCTTTTTCAGTAAACAGTCCATCTGTTGATAAATACTGTGAACGTTCAGTGTATATCTAAATATGTTTACCTATGTTGAAAGATGTGCATAGTATCAAATCATAAAAATACAAATTGTTTAGTCTCTAGGAAATCTTGTAAGATTTCCGTTGCTATTTTTTCTAAATAGGTGCAATTTGGGTACTCGGTGCAATTTGGGTACCCTTACGTTATATATTTAGATATATAGAGAATATCATATGGCTTTTTCAATATCGCATCTGTATCAACCCGAGACACCAATATAATCCCAAGAGCTCTGCTCGAGGGATTCTATTGGTTGAGGGTTGATACGGTGTGTGAAATTGAAAAAGCCATATCATATACACTTTATTATATACATATATCTCGAGTAGATGTTTTTTATGTGACATGACGTCATACAGATAAGGAGGATTGAAATGACGTCATACAGATTATAGGTTTGACATGACGTCATACAGATTAGGGTTTTGATAAAGCCTTTGCAACAGTGACTGCAATCGATGACGTGACGAAATACAGATTAACCCTTTCGGTGCCGAATTCAAATTCCCGACGTTAGAAACGTCACCATAAAGATTTCACCGAGTGACGTTCTACAGCCAAATAAAAATAAAATATCGCCGCCGTCGTTGTGAAAACGTCAAAAGTTTATACAAAAACTCGTGTTTTCAAAAGATCAAAACGAAGTCGTTCGTTGACAGAATTTCATGAAATGAGGACCAACAAACACAGAAATGTTTTAAAAATATTTCTTCGCTTTGAAATAATCATAAATCTTTTTTGTTTTTCTTTTACTTTTAGAGAACACAAAAGAATTTTCAGCGAAAAAAAAAAATTGAAAAAAAAATTCTTGACTTTTTTTAACTCATCTGTTTAATACAATATGAAATCTTTTTAAAAGATCCTTTATTATTGCACTGTATTTTACATGAATAATATTTCATAATTCAACTGTTTACTCTTCCTGTCCATATGAATGAAACTCTCTGAAACATCGACCAACACAAAGACCCACGCCACATACAGAACACCATGTTGATATACGGGATTTCCTGTACTTGTAATAACCTGAACACTTAACACATTTTCGCCTCTTGCCATCAGGAATAACATCAAGAAAATGCATCCTTATTGCATTTGCAATAGGAATATTGTCTGGTCTTCTCCCCCTCCTTCTCTTGCCTCCTCTAAAATCCCCGATCAAACCACGAACTACTGCGTTTTGAAATTTCACATGGTCTAATTTCCTCTGGACAAGAAAACAGTTTCTGTAGCATATATATGCATTTACTGAAAAATATTAAGTGCAAGTTTATTTGTTTAAGTCCGTGCAAATCTATTATATACATATATATAAATAAGAAGATGTGGTATAAGTGCCAAAGAGACAACTCTCCATCCAAGTCACAGTGTATAAAAAGTTAACAATTATAGGTCAAAGTACGGCCTTCAACACGGAGCATTAGCTCACACCAAACAGTAAGCTATATACTTGTAATTAGATAAGAAATGATAACGGGAACGAGTGAAAAAAATCATACGTGGTACTTATATCAACTTATCCTTGTTCTAGGCAATGCATGAAATATTTGCAACTGAACATAAGCACATAGTCTTTTAGTTAGGCTTTGAATTGACAACTAAAAAAGCTTGCAAATGTTTAAGATGAGACATACCTGTAGCTGTAGTAAGAAGGTTGAAGAGAATTTTTCTCCAGAGTTTCACACCTTTAAATTGTGGCTCAAATTTAAGCAAAAGCTGATCCCCAAGATCGACACCGTCCATGGTCTGGTTGTATTTGTGGACAACACTTGGAGCAGACACAACTCTACCTTTACTATTAACTTTTCGCACAGTTCTGAAAAATATATTAAGTAAGACTTGTTTTATTGTATGTTTACTTTGGTGATATTATAATTTTATTAGCCATGACTGTTACTTCAAGCTTGTACTTTATTGTATAGTTAATTTTCACATTGTGTAAGAAAGTATTTCATATATTCCACGATGTAAGTATTTTTTTGACAACGTTGTATTTTAATAACTTTTTATTTTAAAAGTCAAGTATTGTCAATAGGGATTGGCCTATCGGACAAAGCTGGGTTGAAAAACAAGAAACTTACCGTGCATTTTCACTTGTTGTCAGGAAAGTCACATTTCTCCGATCTACGTACAAAATAGCCAAAAGATCTCTCTGTGATTTAACAACAACACTTCCTTTGGGGAGCCGAGCTGTTTTAAAACTTGCAGGTAAGCCCTTCCGTCTTGCTATTACAGTTCCTGTTGCATACGTTCCCCGGTTCCTTAGGTCGTTCATCAGTTTAGGTGATGAAAACCAATTATCCATAGTTACGTGATGGTTTTTGCCAAAATGAGGACGTAATAAATCCATTACCGATTTATATCTATACAAAAAATTGATTGATTGATTGAGTGTTTGTCCAGTCACAAATATTGCATGTATAATCAGGACGAAAAAAAAATAAAAGGAAAACAGACAATAATAAAATGAAACGATTAGATAGAAATAGGTAAGAATTTAGAACTTTTTATCAAGTCAAAATGTTAAATATGCGTGTCTTATATTCGGCCTTACTTGATTATAAGGAGTAGCCATTTCTTAATTAACAGCGTCATTAAGTTATACCCTGTATAAACCTGGAGATGTGCGTAAATTTTGGTCTACTTTCATGGATTGTCATATTCATTCGCAATACAGTCGCCATCGATTTACAGAAACAATCATGTTAATTTGAGTCAATTAAAGTAATATTTTTCGTGTTCTTTTCCGATATTATAAGGTATTTTCATAAAAATAATCTCGCCGATATTATTTTGGCATTTTCGCTAAACCTGAAAATCCAGAGTTACCACCCCCTTTTTTTCACTTACCCTTGTCCATTGGGATGGCGTTCTGTATTTCGTTTCCCTTTGTACACATTTATCTGATGGGTATAACCTGTTCTGGATTCAGCTAAGACGAACAACTTTGATCCCCATCTGTGTGCCTTCTTGTTTGAAATGTATTGTTTCAAAACATGACGCCCTTTGAAACCAACTATTCTCTCATCCACAACTATGTTTTGAGATAGTCTGAAAATCCGTAAAATCTATTTACAACAAGTCTTGTCTCAATTAAAAAAAATAATTTAGAATTTCATAATGAACGACATAACCAGATTGTACAATTTTGATTACATTGATTTTTTCACTCTTATCTTTCCCAAAACAAGAGGTACCAGTGTTAAATCAATGACAGTTAGTATGCATTGGAAAATATGATTAGGACAAAATTCGTCTCAGTTCCAGCAATAAATTTATGTTTATTTTTAACATGGAAACATGACCGCGTAATGGCTTGTGTATATTTCTATATTTGAGTTGACATTTACCTATAATTAAGTTCGAACACTTCATTGAAGAATTGAACAACTGGATTTATCTTGTGGAGGGGGTCGTATCCTGGCTGACCTCTTGGAACTGCTGTTGTAAGATTTTAAATATTCAAATTTTAAATATAAGTTTATTATTTATTAAATGTTTAACTAACATATTCATTTATTCTTGTAAGAATAAGAAACACAGTTTTTACTATTTATTTATGAAAGCGCTAATGTAACGTTGCGCTCTTTTGAACAACACATTTTCCCGTTTCTGTTTTATGACGTTACGCCTTTGACGTGCGCTTCGTCGTCTAGACTTTATTTTGATAACATACGGATGCACATTGTTTTATTAGACAGATTAAAGTTGGTAAGAAACTTTTTATGTATACTATCTTTTTATTATATCAAAACTTATTTAAAGAGAGAAAACATTGTGTACTATTTATTAGAAATATGCGTAACTTTTAATTATTATTTTAAACGTAATTTAACTTACGAGAGAAATTATGATACATGAATGAAATGGTTTTATTGTTTGTTTAGTTTAATATGAATACTTAAACATGTACATCTTATTATAATTTATGTATTTTATTTATGTGAAATTATTCTTTATTTGTAGAGAATCGATTATTAGCGACCATATGATTTTTATAAAAGAATAAAAGATAGATACATGGCGCAACTTAACTCGCATACTCATTTCTTCGCCCTAAGTTAAACTTTATGTGATTCGTACAATTCTCAACTTTGGAGAGGAGGAAATTCTAAAATTGTGCCGAATTTTGAATATTTGTTAAAAAATGGCTACCGATAGACGGAAAGAAGACTGTCTGGACTTCAGTGATGCAAAACGGACTCGTAGTACGAATTTAGCGCAGCTTACTAAATTGTACAAAGAATTGGAGAAGAATTTAATTTCATATGAGAACGTGGAACATGCAAAACAATTATATTCAAAGTTATGTGAAAGGTTTGAACAATTTAAGTTAGCACACTTACAGTGTTTAGATTTGTGTACACAATCAGAAGTTATAGCAAATTTGGAAGTGAACTATGAACGTTGTCATGAGAACTTTGTAGAATTCCGGGATAGATTTTCTCAGTATATCGCGAGTGAAAAATCGCATGAAGAGGAAATACCCGAAGAAAGTGATACAGTTTCAATTGATAGCAGTTTGAGTTCACGATCTTCAGTTTCATCACAATCTAGATTTCGCAGTGCCAAAGCTAAGCGGCTCATCGCAGAACTTAAACTCAGGAAATTATCAGAACAGCATGAACTAGAGCGTGCACAAATAGAAATTAAATTTAGACAACAGGTATTTAATCAACTATCCGAGATGGAAGAGGCCAATATCGAAGAATCAGTGTGGCAAGAAGCAGTGGAAGAAGACACAGATAATACCAGTGGAATCGTGAACATTCGGAACATTTCGCAAACAGTCTAGCAAACATTACAGAGCTCTGTTCCTGCGAGTGAAAAGTGTATTAATATGAACTCTCTTTCCGGACAAACTGCAGCAACTGATAAACCAAAGATGAACATTAATAACAGTACACAGGGAATCAGTGCTCAGTCTGGATTTTCGGATGTAAGTGTTTCCAGCATAGATTCGGCTTTTCAACGCCTAGCATCTACACTTCACGAAGGGTTTAATTTGCCAAAACCAGAATTATTAACTTTTAATGGAACTCCGTTAGACTATAGTAAGTTTATACGGAACTTTGAGACAAACATTGAAGGTAGAATAAGTGATAATAGTTTGAGACTGAGTTATTTAATTCAGTACTGTAGAGGTGAAGCAAAGTGTTGTATAGAAGATTGTGTATTATTAGATTCTGATGAGGGTTACAAACGTGCTAGGGCAATATTGTACTCCCGATACGGTAGGCCACATGTAATTGCTAGATCATTTATTGAAAAATTAGTGTACGGCGCTCAGATTAAAGCGTCAGATATTGAAGGTTTATCTAAATTGGCATTAGAAATGCAAAAATGTGAAATCACATTGTCTCAGTTAGGTTTTAATTCAGATATTGATAATTCTGAAAATTTAAGGTGTATTGTTAAACGCTTTCCAATGCATATGAAAACAAGATGGGTCGACATTGCTCATTCAATTAGTGAGTCTGGTAGAGAACCCCGTTTTTCTGACTTAGCTAAATTTGTAGACGAAAAATCACGCATTGCTAGTTCTATGTATGGGTACGATCTTTGTAGAGAAAACAATCAGAACAAGACTGATAATAGGGTTTTTACAAGTAAACATCATAATAATGATACAGTTAATAGTAAGATTACTACGTTAAGTACTCAAAGTTTAGATAACACAGCTAATTATGAGCAAACATGTAAATGTTGTACAGGTACATGTGTAGATTTGACATCTTGTAGCAAATTCAAGTCAATGAGTTTAGATGATAGGTATAAATTAGTACGCATGTTAAAATTGTGTTATAATTGTTTAAAAGGGAAGCATTTTGCTAACAATTGTAGAAAATCAAAAGCATGCACTGTATCTGACTGTAATGTTAAGCATAATATTTTATTGCATAGTTGGTCTCAGCCCGGTTTTGATCATGCAGCTACTCAGCCGTCAGTAAATTGCGCAGCTACTAAAGGTTCTATGATTAAGAACTGTTTAGGAATTGTTCCTGTCCTCGTTAAGGGTCAGAACGGTAACTCTTGCAAAATATTTGCCTTGCTAGATGACGGAGCAGATCAAACTTTATGTGATGAACGATTACTTCAGAAATTAAATATAGTCAGCAAGCCGGTCACTTTCGAGATGTCTACTGTTAACTCTTCTGGTTGTACAATTCACGGTCAAGAAGTTGACTTACAAGTAAAAGCTATTGACGGAAATGATAAGGTGTCGTTAAAAAAGGTCTGGTCAGTAAAGAAGCTTCCAATTTCAGCTCGATCTGCCGCAGAAAATGTAGATATAAGAAAATTGCCGTATTTAGCCGATATACAGATACCCTCTACTGATTTAACCGAGGTCATGTTGTTAATAGGTACAGATTCACCTAACGCTCACATTCCGCTAGAAGTAAGGTCCGGTAACGAAAACCAACCATATGCAATTCGCTCACGCCTCGGATGGGCTATTCGTGGTCCTATTGAAGATATGCATGCGTCAAATGTTATAAATGATGATAGAGCACGAGAAGACAAGAATTGCTTGTCTACAGATGATACAGAGGCTATGAAAATGAAGGAGTCAGTCTTGTATCACCCAGCAAGACGGATGCCAAGCCCAACTCATCGTTCATCCAAGTCCATGTCCAACAGAAGGAGCAGGAGCAGGTCAGCATTTGCCTCCCCGGGTAAGGCAGCAAAACGTACTCGTTCCAAGAACCCAAGAAGGGGAAAGAAAAGGGCAAGGTCTCCATCCAAGAAAGCAAGAAAGGAGGAAACAAAAGGAGGTCCAGGGGAAAGAAAGCCGCAGCAAAGAAGCAAATGGCAGAGGGAACAACAAGATGTTGAATTAGACGATATTGTTTTAGTTGCTGATGATATACAGAGAGGATAACGGGTAGAATAGTCGAGATCACAAGGAGCCGTCATGGTCATATCCGTAGCTGTGTGGTTAAAACTAGTCAGTCACAGATTTGAGACACAAATAAACTATGCTTACTAGAGTGTTCTAAATAGAACTATTTTTTATTGGTGACAAAATTGTATTATATTTTTCTAACTGTATTAAGAAATTATTTGGTAATTTCATTGTGGGGAGTGTAAGATTTTAAATATTCAAATTTTAAATATAAGTTTATTATTTATTAAATGTTTAACTAACATATTCATTTATTCTTGTAAGAATAAGAAACACAGTTTTTACTATTTATTTATGAAAGCGCTAATGTAACGTTGCGCTCTTTTGAACAACACATTTTCCCGTTTCTGTTTTATGACGTTACGCCTTTGACGTGCGCTTCGTCGTCTAGACTTTATTTTGATAACATACGGATGCACATTGTTTTATTAGACAGATTAAAGTTGGTAAGAAACTTTTTATGTATACTATCTTTTTATTATATCAAAACTTATTTAAAGAGAGAAAACATTGTGTACTATTTATTAGAAATATGCGTAACTTTTAATTATTATTTTAAACGTAATTTAACTTACGAGAGAAATTATGATACATGAATGAAATGGTTTTATTGTTTGTTTAGTTTAATATGAATACTTAAACATGTACATCTTATTATAATTTATGTATTTTATTTATGTGAAATTATTCTTTATTTGTAGAGAATCGATTATTAGCGACCATATGATTTTTATAAAAGAATAAAAGATAGATACATGGCGCAACTTAACTCGCATACTCATTTCTTCGCCCTAAGTTAAACTTTATGTGATTCGTACAGCTGTTGTATTGTCGCTGCAATGCAGATATCTCAGTATTGCTTGAAATCTATTTCTGGACATCACATCTCTGAAATTTGGGGTTTCAGAGATACCAGACGCTTCCCAATAGCTTTCAATGGAGGATTTCTTTACGATACCCATCGCGAGAACAAGACCAATAAAGGCTCTCATCTCAGCATAGCTAACTGGCAAGAACTTTTAAATTAATATTGTGAAAAAATGTCTCTGCTATCTTTTGGAGCGTTATTTACATCTAAATTACTTTTGAGCACCAAAACAGTAACGTTAGTCATTAATAGAAAATACAGTTTACTAATTATTAGAATACTTTGAAAATTGATTTGTAGACCGTAATTATATTACGGAAACAAATAAATATACATTCAAAAAAAAATTAAGAACGTTATAAAACATATTAAACCAATACTGTACCTATTTATTTCATCTACAATGCGATCAATCAAGTCATCATCTTCTGTTTTCAAAAATTTATCAAAGTAATCCACCGGTGAAAAATTGGCTTCAAATCCGTTCCTCGAAATCACGATTAACGTCTAGCTCAAACGTTTCTTTGTCTACCACAGAAAACCAAGGGTTAGGCTGTCTTGCAGCATTGTCTGGCATTTCAACATCAGCATCGTCAGAATCTTCGTCGCCCGAAGTTACTATGTCTGTTATGTCACCGTCACTGTCTTCCATAGCTGTGTTGGGAAAAGTACAGACGATCTTTTGACATTTATGACGTCATATATACTTAACGTATTACGTCATAATGAATTCAAAACAACAATGTATATATTATATAAGAATATCACAGTTGGAAAGCAGGTCACGGTTTGACCCCAAGTTTATCAGCAACAATAGAGTCACGTGACCGTGAAAATTCAGTAAAAAAACGGACGAGACAAACCTCATTTTAACTCACTAAATACTATTGTCGTAATAAAAACTTATTGACCTAACTAATCTTGAGTATCCATAGTTTATTCTCGTCAAAGCTCACACATCAAATCAAGTCCTTTATTCTTTATTTTATCTGCAAACTTGGAGTTTGGGTGAAAATTGTCAAGTCTCCTGATCGAAAAATCTAAATATCTACGAGGAAATTAAAAATGATGGGCTGAATTTAAATTTAATAAAGCATCTCATTAAGACAAACACTCGATATGAATATCTCGGCAATAGAATGTTGGATACGCAAACGTCAAATTGATTTCAAAACGAAGCGGTGGTTTTTATGCCGATTTGTGCAAGTGGTTATCTCCCCTTAATATCACCAGTCAAAAACAAAATGCATAAAAATTAAAAAAGGAGTTTACTTTACAAAAATTAGAAAGAAAATAAACGAAACTCGATTTATAACTATGTTATGATAAAATAAAGAAGAGATGCCGCCCTATTTTTCAGAGAAGGACTAAATGTAAAAAATTAAACGACAAAATATTACTGTAGATCTACTATCATCTAGTAAAAAAAAAAAACAATTCAGAAATGTGGATAATGACACCTACATGTAAAATTAAAAACCTAGCTATATTGAAAGAAATTAGACCTGGCGGATGAATACATGTAATTTTTATATGTGGGATCATTCCTAGCAGAATTTTTTTAAACACTTCTGATTATATTTAATGCAATAAAACATAGTTTATACAATTTCAATAATCTTTCTGAAAATTGATATAATTATTAAATAAATAGTACTGATCATATATATTTTATATTCTATAAAGTGTGACCAAGAGTCACAACAAATTTCTTCAAATTAAGAGAGCCTTTAAACTCAAGCCTATGTCTCTTAGTTGAACACTAACATACAAAAAAGGGATTTATAAGATTTATACCAAAAATATTGACAGAAATTCTGTAAAAAAATATGCTTTAAATTATAAGTGAAAGTGACACAGTTTTGAATTTCAGAATCATTATTATTGTAAAATTAAACTATTAGATTAGCTTGCACAGTAGCCCTTTGTCTTATTTCTCAGGGTATTTTATAGATTATGAAAGTAAACTTTTTGGAAAAAATTGGGCTTCTTCTCTTGAACAGGTTGCTGTATCAGCTGCTTTTATTACATATTTACAAACAAAGTATATATTGTATATATACTTTACCTGAATACTAGTAATAGGAAATGAAATGAAACTGGTGGGACAAATTTTGTGCATTTTACTTCAATAATGATCAATGATGCTTAAATTTGACAAGAATTTGCCATTTGAATAAATTCAATTTTATAAGAACACATCTCTATGAATGATCATGAATTAACTTCTTGTTTGGCTGACTTGTCTTGATAAGCTAGTTTTTGCTCTTATTACTATAAAATTGAGAATGGAAATATAGCTTACTAAGTAAAGAGATAATAATATAAACAAGATTTTATTTATATTAACTGACCTTCATTTCCTTTTTTCATATGTTTTTTTTCCTACAGAATTTTCTTTGCAATGCATTTTCTATTGCTATTTTTGTGCTTTTGTCCCTGTCCATCCATACAGTAGGCTATCAATAATTTGTCAAATCTGTCAGAATTTTCCAAGACGTTTAGCTTTAACACAATAAAGAAGATCTTTGTTTGTTGTTTCACTTTAATTTCCAATGTGTAAATTTTTACTATGCACATGACCCTGACACATATTTTGTTATAAACGTTTCATGACGTATGTTGAAAAAAGAAAACATTGTCACCGTCAATTTGTGTAGGGGATCAAAAGGGGTTTTAGTTACTTTAAAATACAAGTATCGTATGGAATTGTGAAAATCCACAACTTTTAATCAAAATATCATTCATGTTTTTAATAAAATCAGCATTTTAGATCACTTTGAAACAGGTACAATTATAAAGAAGCTAAACTTCACTGTTTTGAAGTAGAAACGTAGCTAAAACCAGATACAAATTGACATGGCTGGTGGTCACTAAAATTGTTGTATAAAAGTAAAAAATGATGGCTTCAAAGCAGTGTATGAATTTGAAATAGGTTTCCCGGTTTCATTTAAGATTATAACCGTTCTTTTCTGTATTTTCAAGTTCAAGTTTCAAGTTTTTTATTTCTCAAGACCCTTAACCAGGGTATGTGAACAAATACAATTGAATACAATTTAACACAATATAACAAAATAGGTTGATTAAATGAACAAGTTAACATATATACATGATATACATTTCCAAATATATGGAAGACGAACATATTATATAAACAGTAACTTCAATCATTTTACTAAAGAAAGTATGATTTTACAAAATTTTGCAGCTTTGAATATTACATTATAATTGTCTGAGTTAAACAAAGCATGAAATTTATCAACATTTGGATTTGTAGTGAATTCTTTTGGCAATAACATTTTCCTCTCGTTTTTGAAATAAGAACATTGGAATAAATAATGAAATTCATCACCTAATGAGTTACAGTCACAAATATCACAAATTCTATCATCTCTTGCTATTCCCCAAAACCTGCCCTTTTCAACTGGCAGTTTATTATTAACACATCTAAAATTACATAAAGATTTCCTTAAATCTGTAGGAAGTTCTATTAAATATTTTTCAAAACAATGCTTTCTTTTAAAAATTCTATAATTGAGACATTTAGGTGATTCATACACAGTAGCACACCATTTCTGCTTAAATTGGTCACATAACCTTTGCTTTACAATCTTAGCTAGGTTGACAGATTTAGACACATTTTGAGTTAACCAATATTCAGAACAACCACATTCATTTGGATACGCAAACGTCAAATTAGGAAAAATCGATTTTTTTTGGCGAACAACAAAGATGGCTATTTTTTTTTAGAACGGACAGGATAAAGGAATAGCATTAACAAGCTATTTTTTGTAATGTTTGTATGTCGTAAAGAAATTATATTGGTCACAAAACCTACAAATTTTCAAATTTAATTATAATAAAAGCATGACAAGTTGCAAAAAATACTTTAAACGTCAATCTTTTAGCCGATTGATTTGGCGGAATTTTTGACGTTACGGACGACTGTAGCGCCACCTAATTAATTCCCCCTGCTATTGTTGCTGATAGAGCTTGACGACAACGGCCGTATCGAAGGACTTGCTTTCCAACTGATCAAAAGCATAAAAGACAAAAAGAAATAAAATATGATTGTTTTATTAAAACCAATTAAACGACATATATGTCGCATCGGTAGTCAACTCCCAACGACATATTTGTCGCTTCGGCAGTCAACCCCCAAACGACATATATGTCGCTTTGGCACCGAAAGGGTTAAAGGTGTGATAAAGCTTTTGCAACCGTGCTGATATCGATATCATCACGGGTGGCTGATACAGCAAGCTTGCCATTGATTGTATTACACATACAATTTATCTGTATTTACTACTAAGTATATAATAAATAGATTTATTCTCTGTTTTCATCGGAGTTCGTCATTGCTCAATTCAAAATTAAGGTTAAAGGCTTCATTTTTAGCTATCTTAAATCAACTTATTCAAATCAAAAATTGTAACATATGTTAAATTCTAATACAGTGTCATCCAAGTTGTATTTTAAAAACAACAATTATAACTGAATAGTATACAGAATTATTCCATCAATAAAGGCAACAATAGTATGCCGGTGTTCAAAGTCATAAATCGATTTAGAGAAAACAAAACCTAGGTCATCAACTAAATCCGAGGGAAACAGATCACATACATGAGGAGAACAAATGAACAACAGGAACACTGAAGTGCAACGCAAATAAACGAACGCCAAAATGTTAAACGATTAATGAGACAATGTTATATCAAACATTACTTTTATGAAATCGGTTTTCATAAAAGAAAAATCGTTATTCGAGATCTGTCTGTATAATGTTCGAAACTCTTTTAGACTTGATTTGACAAAGCCTGCTTTAAGTTAGACACATTGTTCTATTAAAGCTTATTGATGGTCTATATGTGTTTAAGCCTATCATAAAACGAAAGCTATATTTTTTTAATTCGCATTGATCTGCATACAAATGAAATGACATGATATTCCTTTCATTTTCTCATTTGAATTATTTAATTTTTCGGTTTCCTGTTTTTGTCTCAAAATAAAAAATCGAAACTGAGTAATTTATTTTGTTCCCTAGCTAAATTATCTACACTTTACAATCCGGTATTTGTGTGCTATTATTTCTTTTTCTCTCGTATCAAAACACTCCAACTATTCAATAAAGTTTCATTTCACTTTCAGAAGAAAAAAAATACTGAAATAATTTACTCACGACAGTTTGCATTATATATATAATATATACAAGAAAACAAATACAAATAAAAGTATCATATTATGTTTAAAATGCTCATGTTTGTTAGAATGCCTTATGTATATATTTTTATTCTATTTTCATATAATAATGTATAAATCATAAATGAATTAAACCACAATAATTACTGTTAAATGTTCAGATGTTTAAATAAAGTCTGAATGTCCAAATGCGCTTAATGTCTTAAGTTATTTTTAGACATTATAGTTTCTATTTATAATCATTGGAAATTTTTATTCATTTAAATAAACAGAAACAGGAAACAGAATATTCAAACCAAAAGTAAAAATTTCATCACAAACAATGACGGAACATAAAAAGTAATAGAAGTAAGTACATTGTACATTGAAAGCAATGATTTAATCTAAAATTTATCATGGAAATGGGGATTGTGCCAAAGAGACAACAACCGACCAAAAAGCAGGAACACCGCGGGAAAATCAAACAACTGGAGGTGAGCAATGGTGGGGATTCAGCTGTCAGCCTTAAGGAGGCTCGCGGGTATAAGATTTTCAAAAACAAATTAAACATTAAATTTTCATTACAAATTTTACTATTACCTTAAGTAGTTGTTACTTACTCATGTGGTACTAAAATCATTCCAAAAAATCAATTCGTGTTGGCCCCAGCGGACTTTTAAAATGTAGATATCACTTAAAAAGCTCCAAATTATCTCCCTTTGGTGCAAAAATGCCATTTTTTGGCATTAAAATTGAAATATCTTTTTTAACTCATCGGTGACCTATATTTTTTATTGTTGTTTTCGAATAAGCTGTACATAAACTAAATAATTATAAAATTTTAGCGATTTCTGTAATTTAGTTCTTTTTTTATTTCGATATTACCGCTATTTCTCTTATGAGTTCAACAGAAAAAAAGGACATTAACAAAAATGTATGCTTCTTCCGAAAGCAGATTGTGAGCGTAAATGAACGGTGACCCCATTTTTTTATTTCATTTTTCTATTAAGTATAAGATAAAGTTCATTTATAGAAAAATATAAAGAAATCCTATATTGAATAAAAAAAATCATTTAGACCCGCGAGCCGCCTTAACTAAAATCTTTATTAGTTCAGTGAAAAAGAACGTCACCTACCTGCTCATGTGACTGGAAAATATGAAATGAAAGTATCTCTTCTTTCTTAAAGGACTCCCCGTCGATTTGTAGGTAGAAATGATTATACATATACTAGCAGCATGAGCAAGTTAACCTTCAATTGTAATCTCACCTTTATTATATATTATTCATATAACATTTATGTAAATTTTAAACAATAAGAAATTTTGTCGCGTCTATACATGAGCAAATGCAGAGGAAATAAATGACGTTAAGTCTGATATCTATTTTGAGGTTTCTATCCATAGTATGCCTTATTCGGGTGGTATTCTTGTGCAAACATTTATGTATGACGTCCATTATCACTGAACTAGTATACATATTTGTTTAGGGGGCAGCTGAAGGACGCCTCCGGGTGCGGGAGTTTCTCGCTACATTGAAGACCCATTGGTGGCCTTCGGCTGTTGTCTGCTCTATGGTCGGGTTGTTGTCGCTTTGACACATTCCCCATTTTCATTCTCAATTTTATATAATGCTTTTTGTTAAATATATATATGCATTTGTAATCAGCAGACAGCTTCAAACAGTTCATGTAAAGTATCTGATAGAGAAGAACGGTTGCTTGTTCTATTTTATAATACGAACTATTTTGCAAAAACGTATGCGAAAAATAAGATATTAGTTTAGTCTATTGACATGATTGAGTACGGTTTACATATCTTAATATATTGCATTATATCTTATATTTATATCTTTCTACTTTCATTTTACCAGTGACAAGGGATACACCTCTTATTAACTATACATAGCAAGATGGCGTTGACAATAAGTGATATGGTAAGTGAAGAACCAGCTGTAACCAGTGTAAGTCAAAATTCGAGTTTAATTTGAAAATAGTCAATCAGAAAAGATGTTTGTTGTTATGACACTATTATGGCTATAAAATGTCTTTAACATGTTCCATTAATATTGAACCGATAACAAACATTGTCTATGCAGTTTGCTATTGGAACGTTGATAATAATTCGGAAATAAAGCAACTGATTCAGTGGTTCTGGCTTTCCACTATTAAAAGTGTGTTAAGCAATTTAGTCTCGGACGCTAGTTATAGAAGAAGAAGAAGAAGAAGAAGAAGAAGAAGAAGAGGAAGAAGAAGAATTGTTAAACTTTATTTTATTTCAACCTGAATATAAAGTATATCCACTGTGTCTAAACCACACCGGCAAAATTTGTTCGGACTCGATGGTATCTTACATCGGGCACAATGACGGAACATCAATAGACAGAAGAAAGATAGATTTCTCCTTTTTTTCTTATTTTTTTCATGATATCAAAGAATATATATACATATACAACTATTTTCTTTTGTGGTATGTAATATTTTCTACAACTGTTCTATATTAACAGAGAAATGAGTACAAATGCATGTGAAAATGAAGAATTGAGTGAAACTTGCCTCGAAATTGTTTAATTTCTCGTTAAATTGTTCACATTGTACAAAAAGAAAGGTACGGGAAGATAGATACTGACACGGAAATTGCAAAACTAGTCATTATGAGCATCTTAATACTTGTAGCTCTGTGTATGGAACGAAAGAAATGGGTCATGTCAAAATGGAACTGGCCGGTTTCGTCAATGTTTACCACCCGGTTTCGTCATAGATTTCACAATGCATAACCCGGTTTGGTCAAATAAAAAAAAAATCATAATCGCATTACATTATAATTGATTATTTTACTTCAGCGTTGAAAATGTGTTTTGTGGGTCGTTGGAAAACAACTTCTTTCACCGGACAGCGGCTTATTATTTATATGAGTCTCAGATACATACCGCCGAGTTGAACAATATTTTATTATTTTTTGCTTTACGTGCAACCTATACGTCTTCCAGATTCGCCACTTATCGTATAAAGTGTATACCGAATTAAAATATTGTAAGAAAAGAGAAAACAGGGACACCCGGGAAATCGGATTATGTGAGTGGATTATGTTTATTATAAACATTCTCTTTGATATTTTTAAACAAGCGAGACATAGTGATTCGAATTCATAGCGTTTTGAACTATTGTATAAAGCTGCATATGTCAAAAGTTAGCAGGTTTGACTGGAACATATACATGTATGGTACACAGATCTAACGATTTCTTTCTTATTTATAATAAACATAATCCAACTCACATAATCCGATTTCGCGGATGTCCCTGTTTTCTTATTTCTTACAATATTTTAATTCGGTATACACTTTAAGAGATAAGTGACGAATTTCAAGTTCTTTTTATCGATTTCTATACATTTTTTTTCAAATATATATAAAAGTTATATAGCAAAAATGATAAGGAAGACAAAATATACAAATAAGTCGACTTGGCCGACATCCTAATAAAACTTATTGATCTTTAATTACGATTTTTTTTCCATTTCTTTGCGTTTTTACACGCTCGTCACAATTTTGACAGGACGTATAATTGTATACATCCGTCTGTCCGTCTGTCCGCCCACCTATCCGTCCGTCCATCCTTTCATCCGTCAGTTCCTCCATCTATCAGTCATTCGGTCCGTCCGTCCGTCTATCTATCCGTCTATCCGTCTGTCCAGCATAAACATGTCGCACCATAACTTGAGGACAGCTTATCTATATCTTAAAATTTAACGTAGTTATTTCTTATAAAGGTCAAACGATCTGTAAACCTTTTAGTGAAAATCAAATTAAATCTTTTTGAGTTACAGGAAATGCAGGTGCAACAGGAATGGGTTTTTGTTTTTAACATGTCGCGCCATATCTCAAAAACGAAGTTAGTAACTGCATCAAACTTTACATACTTCTTAGTTATATAAATCTTTTAAACTTCTGCATGTTAACTTTTTGGTGATGTTTTAAATTTTGGTTAAGAGTGATTGATTTTTTTTTGGTAAAACAAAAAAAAAAGGGGGGGCACTTATTGTGATGTATCTCAAAACCTACTTATGATTATTGTTTAAATTTTACTCACTTCTTATTAATATTAATCTTAAGATTCTGTTTAAAATGTTTGTACGTTCTCAGTTTAGGCATTTGCTGAATATTGTCTAACCAAGATTGTTAATGTTCGTTTTCTAAATGCGTTTTCACAGAATCGATTAAGCATGGCGTTATAATGTGTTGATTCTTTAGAAAAAGTACATCGCTGAGTCCGCATGAATCAAACAGTTTCTTTGCATGATTGAACCACGTATCACGATATCTGGAAGACATATTTTGATCCCACAAGAAAACTTTTCGACATATTCTAGTGTCAGGTAATTTTACTAGTCTACAATAAAGACGCCAAATATTGACCTGAATTCTATGATGAATTGAATACCGTCCTATATCTCTAGTGATTGCGGGTTTCGGCGTTGTTAGACTTACATCAAGAAAAATACGTATAGCTCTATATTGTAGTCTTTCTAATGAATCGTAACGTTTATGTCCCCACACACCGGATCCATACTCTAGTATAGGTACAACTGTGGAGTCAAAAAATCTTCGTTAATGTGTCAAGTCCATTTCATCCATTGCATAGTATTTCGAGACAAGTGAACCTAATGATCGGCTTCCACTGGAAACTAGTACGTTTGTTGTTTCCTTATAATCCAAATGTTCACTAATTACAAGTCCAAGATATCTGTATTTCGAGACTGTTTCGAGAGTCATATTGTTTAGCTGGAACGCGTAATCATTTTGAGGTTTAGAAGCTTTCCGTACGTGCATTATCTTCGTTTTGTCCGTATTCACTTGAAGTCGCCATGTCTTTGACCAATCGGTTACACAATGAAGTAATGATTGTAATCCATCTACTGTATCTGAGATCAGTGCAATGTCGTCGGCGTAGAGAAGACAGCTTAATGAATCTGTTTCAATGCTAATTCCATTACCAATGCGGTTTATTTCCGTCAACAAACACTACAAACAGGGTTGGTGGTAAATTGTCTCCATGACGGACGCCTGCTTCTACTAAAAACAAGTCTATTAGAGATCCGTTTAAGCGAACCACTTCTTAAAGCTTTTCATAAGTTGATTTGATCGCCTTGTACATATTTCCATGAATTCTAATCGACAAAAGTTTATGAAATAGTAGGTTGTGATCTTCGGAGTCGAACGCCTTTTGAAAATCGATGATACAAAGAAAAGTGTCTTTATTCGCTAGTTTTCGATTTCGGAGAATAGTGCACAACCTCTTTATATGGTCCAAGCAGAGTTTCCGGAATCCATTCGGTTCCTTGTGAGCAAAACTATTGTCCTCTAAATATTCAAGAAGTCGAGTGTTAGGAATATTGCTGTACGTTTTCGCTATTGGTGAGATGAGGCTAATACATCGTTATCCTAAAGGATCTCTATAGTCTTTTTCCTTTTTCAAAAGCGGATGAACGATACTCTTGGCCCAGTAGTCCGGAACTATTCCATGCGTAAAACAGATTAGCAGTTTGTCGTTACAAGTCCTACAGCTTTCTCGTTTTTCTCTTTTCGAATCGCACACTTTGTTTCTTCTATCGTAATCTCATCGTTTATGCAATTTATGTGTTGAGAATCATTATCGTCTACATTTACTCGCAATTGTTCGAATTCTAGATCCCATTGACTGTTAAATGCCGTAATTCTCTCCATGAACTCATTATCGACGTTTGTAGTGTTTTCGGAGAAAAGTTGTAAGTATTCTTCTTTCCATTTTTAATGTAAGTTTCCTGTGATGATCACCTTTGAACCCAAGACAGTTTGTTTTCTGCGTTACACGCTCGTTTGAACAGGTTCTTCAATTCATTATTCCAATAGGATTTAATTGCCTCTATTTTTCACCTTTCTAGTCGATGCCCTGATATCTTTGTACAATATGTGTTCGCTCATTTCATCGTGGAGTGTGTTAATAGGTGTATTGTAAAACGCGTCGATTTCACTATTGACGTTCTGTACTCTTAGCAGTGCGTCTATTATGCCGTTAAGTGCAACGATGCACCGTTCGCCCGAAAAAATGTTCGTAGAGATACTTTTAACGTTGTATTTTATTTTTAGAAAATTGTGTGAAGTATCCGTATTTCCTGATGCTTGATCTTCTTTATGAAAGTTTATTTCATTCAGTTTTGAATATCCAGATAGTTGAACAGAGCACTGTAAAAACGACTGATCCAAAGGATTTGAATTCGATGCCAATGGAAGATCGTGATCAGATATGACATCAGAAACGAGTTTCACTTCAAAGTTTTCATACTGCGTCAACAAGTTGTACGGTACGATCATATAATCCATAACCGATTTACCGATATTTGATACGTATGTAAAATTGTTTTTATCTTTTTTCCCTCAACCGTTTAACATACAACATCTACTGTCTTTCAGAAAGTTCACCAAATGATCACCAAACGCGTTTCTCGTATCGTCAGCCCATTTTCGTTCTGGAACAAAGTCCACCATATCGTCAAAATCTTGAATAGATCCGACACGTCAATTTAAATCGCAACAAAGAAATATTGGAACATCATTACTGTATAAAAAGATTTGTGACAGTAAACTGTCATCGAAGTCTTGCGCTATATTTCCCCTGCTTGAACGTTCAGGCTGTAAACAGAGGTCGGTCATTTACAGACGTATATACCGTATCATATACGTTGACGTATCCACATCTGCAGACATACCAAAAAACAGTTTGTTATACCGAGCTTTAATTTTATGTACTTTCAATAATGTGAATGGGCGACTGATTAATTTATAATGCAGAAACTTACAAAACAATTAGGAAATATCGAGTTTTTGTTGAACATGTAACCCGACTTTTAAAGATATTCCGGATAGTTGGAACAGTTAACAGGCATGATAGGAGTGAATACGGTAAACACGTTGGTTTGTGTATTAATTGGTGCTCACGTAGAACCAAATTGTACATTTGATTTTTTTTTTGTGTGTTTGTTTATATAAGATCTTGAAATATGTTTTAACTAGATTATTAAAGGATTCTGTACGATATTCGTGTACCTGTTCTACATTGGCTCCTTTTTAAGGGCATGTAAAAGTAGTTGATAGAACCCCCCCCCCCCCCCCCCTATTTTTTTACAAACACCACTATCACAAATATTGAAAGTGTATGTTTGATTGTTTTGAAGAGATTCCAATTGTTGTTTTTTTTAAATGAAGTATGGTATTGTTAATATGGTCGGGATCACATAATATTTTTTTATATATTTGCAGATACAGATACGTCAATGTATACATTACGGTTGATACGTTTGTAAACGACCGACCTCTAATAGCATAAACAAAAGTACATTTTCATGTCTTGATCGACCTTTGATCTAAGTTGTATCCATAAGATGTCAGCTCGATTATTGTCAAATGTCCATCTCAAAATGTTGTAGCAAACTCGATTTCAATAAAAAAATCCCACACCCCCGCTTCCACGCCAGGAGTTCGGTAAAATGTTCCTTCTATTTGAGCCGATCCATTTGCACCCAAGTAAGTCGATTTTATCATCCCCTTTCAGGTGCGATTCGCTTAACCCAATTATTTCACAATGAGGGCGTATAAAATGTTCTCTCGCAAAGTTCTGCTGTCATCACAATTATGGGACAAATACCACCCATTACAATTCCAACTACCTATTAAAAGTTCTGAATCAAAGTCATTTGGCTGGCCGAGTAATAAATGTTCTTTTTGAACGATTCGTCCACTTTTAAATTCAAGATTCGTGATAGCCTTCACTATTCGCCGCATGTTGGCTTCTTACATCCGTTCGCGTCTAGAGCGATCTGGCTCTATATGTTACTAAAGTTATCATTGTTTTTTAACTTTCGTTTGTTTCTCAAAACATTCGTACGTTGCGTTTCATCTCGCTATCGATCGGTTGTACATTTTTAAACACAAGCTTTGGGTGAACACTATTCGCATTTTTTTCAATGTTTCCATTTTGCGTTTGTTTAAATTCTACATCTTTCATTTTTGTTTCAAGTTCTACAATTTCATTGTCAACTTGTGCGAATTCTATGTTCTAATGATTTTCTCATAGTTTCCTGATTATCTTTGATTATCACTAGAATTTGGAAAAGATCGTCAACAGATGGGATGAGACAGTAAGATTGATCGTTGTCAGTGTCAGATGAGCTGTTATTACGGGCGAATTGCGGGGCAAAGCTGGGTTTGTTTTTGTATCTTGACATTTGTTCATGAAGTCATGCAAATATGTGTGCTTTGCAGAGTTACCATATCGTCAAATATTGTTCTTGATCTTCTTTTGTTAATATTTGTAAACCATAACACGGAGCACTAAATAAAGACGTCCATATTAGGTAAGCTTCGTTGTCACAATATACAATTATGGCCCGTTGAAGAGGTGAATATCCAAAATTGTCAACACGAGAAGGTTATTTCATTGAGGGCGCAGCCCGAAGTGAAATAACTTTTAAGGGTTGACAATTTTGGATATTCATCGACTCTAAGGGGCCACAATTGCTTTATTATACCGAACTAACATTGGAAAGGCCTTTCGAACACTTCTTTAGACTTTACACAACAGTCAACACAAACACACAAGCTGAAAATACCTTTACGGCTTTGTGTTCTAGAATTTCTCGAATGTACAACAAAGGTAGAATCTTTTTGTAAAATATTGATGGCCCTGAAAAGGACCGTTTATAAGAGACACGGCTGCTGGCACTCTTTTCATGACCACTGCCTTATTTCCATTTCTCTCAGTGTAACGTGCACGCTGCCATTTTGTTTATTTACGTCTGTGACGTCATTTTCATGGGAGGTAACTCAAGTACAAATCAACAAACTGAAAAGGTTATTCACCGGTGAATAATAGGGTTATTCACCGCTGGTGCAAATTTTTAGGGTTATTCGTCCTTCCTTGCAATTGAATGAAAAACAACTGAATTATTCCATGTCACGTGATAACGTTTCACCCAATAGAATTGTTTAAAATATATGTAAGGTATAATAATATATATTATATTCGAATTCACCTCCCTTAAAGGTTATATTTTCTCAGAAATTCAACAGTTGTCCATTTTACTGTATATATAGACATTTCATATTCTAAAAGGAAAGCCCCGATCAGTTCTCATTAATGCTTTTCAACTATCTTGTTTGTAAATCGTTACTATTGGGTCAAGTGATGTCGTAAAGCTCGTCGTCTAACTAACATACACAATTTTGTATGTTAGTAATGCAGCGAACGTAAGAAGAGATATTATTGTCAAATGCAGTTGCAGTAAGATTTGTACTAAATGTTATTCTGAAAATTTATTCTTAGTGGCTTTCGGTTGTTATTTGCTTGTTGTGCGGGTAGTTGTCTCTTTGACACATTCCCTGTTTTCATTTTCAATTTTTAGTAAAAATGTGAAAGATAATTACAAATATAGTTCTTTTCAATGTAAAAGCCTGAAATGTTTACGAAATCAGATATAAGAAACTTTAAAATACACATTTAGATGTCAAAAACGTTTAACAGTTGATTTTTCTATTTCAGCTGCACACTGTGCAAAGGTCTATACAAGATCTGCAGCAAACACAAAGTCAGGTTACACATAAGATAATCCATGCGTGAGTAGAAAAAATTAAAAGAATGAATATTTAAAGGTTAAAAAATTGCAGGAAACCCATTTTATAATAAATACAATATTTCATGTGTTTAAAAAATGAAATGTAATCGTATGCCAGTAGGGGAATTTAGTTAAACGATTATAGTGAGATTGTTCAAGTTCAAAAAGATGAGGTTGTATAAGATATCCAAAAGCTTTGTATTGATTTCGATGTCAGACTGATTATAAACAGGCGATTCTTAATTTGCACAATACATGCATAGGGAAATTTCATCTTGAGGTATACTCGATTCAAAGCGCATACTATGTTTCAAGTATTTCAACAATAGGGCTGATAAATGAGAACGCCATCAAATCGGAATAAAAAACCGTTTTAAAACCAAAATTAGTTAAACGTACAGTATATTACATAAACTGAATATTAAAATGCAAAAAATAGTATTTAAAATGTATAAATCTTGTAAAATCTATATGAACGCATGATGCTAATTTGTTTCGGAGAGAAAACAAGGTCGCGTTCACTGAATAGTATGGAACGCCGGAACTGTCTTATAGTGTAAATATTTAATATAATAGCCATATGAGTCTACAACGGTTGCCGTAAACAACATTAATACAGGAAACACAAAATTGGGATAGAATTCAGACACATTTGTATTAGATTATATACTGTGACATCATACAAAAGGGATGTTGACCTAGCTATAAAAGAAGTTAAACAATTTTTTTTCTTTCTGAAAAATACAAAAAGAAACAAACTATAAAGAAATATGAACGTTGTTTTCTATTCGTTCCGTTTATAAGTCAGTTACATAGAGAAGGTTGTTTTTTTGGTAAAGTCGAGCGTATGGTTTTGTCCGGTTTTATCGACTTCAGCCTTTTTGAATGTTTCTTGAAGTTACATATTCTTTTAATACTGTTTACCTTACTGGTACCGACATGGTATTCTACGTAATCAACATTAGCATATTTTTGCAGTAATATGTAAGAAAAAAAAAAAATTTAGGGAGATGCAAATAGGTATGGTTTGTGTGTATTTAATAAAATTTCATCAAAAATCTGAGTTACAAATGTAATACTTAAAAATTGTTTTAAACATAATAATAGTTATTTGTATGAATAAAGATAACAGTAGTATACCACTCTTCAGAAGTAATAACTCGATTGAGAGAAAACAAATCCGGTTTACAAACTAAATCCGAGAGAAACACAGCAACTAACAACGGAACAACAGAATCACCGAAGTGCAACAAAAACAAACGCCAACATACATCTAAACAGACTATTTGATAACTACTGTCATATTCCAGACTTGGTACCGGCCATTTTAAGAAAACACAATGAACGGATATTTACTACATACTGATTAAACCATATTAAACATTATGCTTTATCTTATTCCAAGCAGCCCCACATTGACGAATGAAATAAGTAGACTTGAAGGTAAATCTTTTAAGTTATTACAAAACAATGGTACACATGTGGGAACATCATTTTTTGTTTGCTTTCTGCTTGATACCAAAGATATTTCAAATGATGGTGAGACATTACATTCTGATATCCTTGTATCTTGTATCTGTATGCATTTTTTTGCTATAGTAATAGGTCACAATGTTAAGCATCTGGTTAACTAAATTTCCACGGATTTCATTGAATTATAAAACTTCGATAAACGCCATGACACGCCAATGAATAGCATATGTATGTCATTTTGGTTTATTTTACAATCTGAAATTGATTGTGCGGTATTAAATTTATTATTTTAGTTCTTTTTGTATGCTGTATTATTTAATCTATGTGTCACGATTGTGTTTATCCCCATTCAATTGTACAATAAGTATACATAGCAGACATATTTATTAAAAGTATAAACTTAAAAATTACCAAAAAAAATCAACCCTATATATTAAAATACAAACTCATATATATATTTATTTATATTAATTCATCAATAAAACAATCCAATACACTTGAAATGACTTCTGTCATCAAACTACGTGCTTTGGTATAGCCTTCATTCGGTTAGATCTTGACCAGAAATCAGGGACTCGAGTAATATATAACGTTTAAGAACAAATTCAATCCCCTCTCTCCCAATAAAAGAAATAAATGAAACAGTCCAAATAAAGTGATCTTTATTTTGTGTATTCATATAACTGCGTTCGTGGCTTTTGACATAGCATCTGCATCCTTGCTATTTAATAATATATGGTAGTTATGATATCTTTAATATATTTTATGACAGGAATCGAAAATCGTTTGATGAAAGTTTATGAAACTAAAAAAAGAAATTCAGCTCAATTGCAGTTAATATTAGAATCTGTTGGAGTACTTACAAAGAAACTACAGACTGTTTCTACGAGTATTGATGAAAATAGAACAAAAGAAAGTTCAAAAACTCTGCGGCAAATAAAATTTGACCAATTATCGATGCAAATAGAAACAGACGGTTCAGATATACCAACTATTGACAATTCCACTGAACAATTAGTTGATGAATATGAATATAAGGAACGACAAGAGCATCACCCGAATTTAAAAGATTCAGCATATTGTCATGGTAAACCACGTGTCAGTGTTCAGCAGCCACCAAATCGTTCAGAAACTGCATCGTCTTCAAAAAATTCTTCTACAGATACTTTGAAAGCAAAAGTCACGGTCGTAAAATCAAAAACAGCAGAACAAATAGTAGATAAGAAAATAAAGAAAAGGAAATCCAAGTATGGATTTAGATTATGCAGAACTAATGATAATCTAGACAACAGAACGTTCTTCCGCAAAAAGAAACGGTGTTATCAGGGAGAGCTTTTACTTCCAAAGATAGATAATCAAGTAGAAGAAGAACCAAAGCCTAACATAACCCCTGCAGGTATGGATGGAAGGTAGGATAATAGGATTAAAACTATATTCTGTGTGCATTTTGATATATATATTGAACCAAGTAAACAGAAACATATTGGAGAATAGTAGCATGAAAGGTGTGAAGATCTATACCTATATATATGGTATATTCAAAGTCAACACAGACACAACAATAGAGAAAAAACTTGAATCTATTTTTGTTCTGTTTTGTTAAAAGAAATTGATAAAGATTTGGTAAATAAAGGCTGACTTATATCAGTCATACCATTAAATAAATGCCAATGAATTATTCCCATTTAAAATATTTAACTATTTTTTGAAAGTTTGTTTAGACAAGAAATTTCATCGTTTGAATTATATACAAAAATATATATTTTAATATTGATTTCGTTCTTAGTTATAAGCAGCACTTTGTTATGCTTCACATCAATGTATCCATAGATTTATATGTGCGCATGTGTGTAACTTTTTTTTAGTTTTCTTGTAATTCAAGATCATATAGAGATACTGGTAGAGAAAATGGTCACAAAAAGAGAGGAATAATGACCATGGCACAAATGACAGAGAGAGGTGATTATAGAATTGTCTATAATATTTATAAGAAATGTAACAAAACCACATACATCCTTTTGAATAATTGATCTTTTAGCATCAGATGCTAAATTATTTTCATGTTCAGGAAGAGAAAAGCATAATCAATTACATTTTATAGGAAGCCTCTGCAAAGTGGGTGAATAGAGATGAAGTGAGGATAAAATATAAATAGTTCATTGTATCACTATTTAGCATTTAGATTTGATTTTAAACCCAACACCAATTAACAATGAATGCGATGCTAAAATGTCAACAACGGAAAGTTAACATAAACATAAACACATAATCTATTGATAGAAACGGCAACCCCAAAACACCTACTTCTAGAAAAAAAACTTCAGGTCAGAAGAGTGATATCTGAACTGAGTTAATTGGTAAATAGGTACCGGTACAATAAATGAAAAGGTTGCATTAATTTTTTTCTTCACTATATTTAAGTGATTTAGGGATATCCATTATGTTACAAGTAATATGACGAATTAAATGCATTTATAAAAGAGGGGCGAAAGATATCAGAGGGACAGTCAAACTCATAAATCGAAAATAAACTGGCAATGCAATGACTTAAAAAGAAAAAAAATGACAAACAATAGTAGACAAAATTTAACATAGAAGAATAAAGACTAAGCAACACGAACCCTATCAAAAACTGGGGTGATATGACTGATACTCTTCTTTGTCTACAATATTTTTGTCATTTTTTCAGATTATGACAATAAACAGAACGTTCATTCATTAATAGAATGGGCACATATTGCAACCCAGTCACAAATGGAAGGTAACTCGTATGATTAGTTAATTATTTGTGTTTGAATTGAAATGGTTTGCTAATAATTAAGTAAAATAACCATCGTGTTTAATGTTACAAATGTATAGTCTTCTACTATTAATGTTGTTTCACGTTAATTAATATAACTAGCAAAACAAAGACAGCATATTTGCATCATTCTTATTCAATGGTATAGGACAGCAATTCCAGTTAACCTGATGTCAGCTTCACTTGTTTAAATACTAGCATACCATCTATCTCAGAATATAACGAGCATGCATCTGAATGTATGGGATATGCCTGATCCTTGGTGATAATGATTATAAACTCATTAATTACTCCAGCAAATATCATCATGAATTTAAAATTGAGAATGGAAATGGGGAATGTGTCAAAGAGACAACAACCCGCCCAAATAAAAAACAACAGCAGAGGGTCACCAACAGGTCTTCAATGTAGCGAGAAATTCCCGCACCCGGAGGCGTCCTTCAGCTGGCCCCTAAACAAATATATACTAGTCCAGTGATAATGAACGCCATACTAATTTCCAAATTGTACACAAGAAACTAAAATTAAAATAATACAAGACTAACAAAGGCCAGAGGCTCCTGAATTGGGACAGACGCAAAAATGCGGCGGGGTTAAACATGTTTGTGAGATCTCAACCCTCCCCCTATATCTCTAACCAATGTAGTAAAGTAAACGCATAACAATACGCACATTAAAATTCAGTTCAAGAGAAATCCGAGTCTGATGTCAGAAGATGTAACCAAAGAAAATAAACAAAATGACAATAATACATAAATAACAACAGACTACTAGCAGTTAACTGACATGCCAGCTCCAGACTTCAACTAAACTGACTGAAAGATTATGATTTCATCATATGAACATCAGGCACAATCCTTCCCGTTAGGGGTTTAGTATCATACCATCATAACATATATGAGAAGAACATAACCCGTGTCATGCCAACAACTGTTTTTAGAATAAATGTGTTTAGTTCCGATGCAAAGACCTTATCAATGACTCAATATTAACGCCAAAATATGCAATCTTTAATGACTTGACAACAGTATCGTAATTATATCCCTTCTTAATAAGTCTATTCAAAGGTTTTGTAAGTTTCTGAGGTGAATACTGACACCTTTGTGCTTTATAAAGAATATTACCATAAAAAATTGGATGTGAAATACCTGAACGTATTAAAAGTCTGCATGTTGACCTATATTTACGAATAATGTCTTTATACCGATGATAAAATTTAGTAAATGTTTTGACTAGTTTGTGATATCGAAAACCCTGGTGTAATAATTTTTCAGTAATACATAAATTTCTCTCGTTAAAATCTAAAACATTGTTACATACACGATTTATTTGTTAATAGAAAATCTCATGTTTTCTTACTACTATTTCAATTATAGCTCTCAAATAAATCCTACAAAAAAGTAAGAAAAAAAAGCGAACTCCGAGAAAAATCCAAAACGGAAAGTCCGTGATCAACGGCAAAATCAAAATCTCTTACACATCAAACTAATGGATAAAAGCTGTCATATTCCTGCTATGGTATAGGCATGTTCCTATGTAGAAAATGGTGAATTAAACCTGGTTCTATACCTATTTAAACTTCCCAACTGTATGACAGTTGCATATATTCGCATTATATTGACAACGATGTGTGAACAAAACAAACACACCTTATAGGTAAAAATGTCACAAATAGGGGAACACCAGTCAACATTGAGTTATAATATTAATCACGAAATAAACAAACAAAGAAGCACACATACATCATGGTCCATCCGACATTGTTACCATTATGTCATCGGCATTTGTGCAGACTACATTATGTGAATTTGACGGATACTTCATATATACCAGAAATTATTCTCTTTTCATATACATGGTGCATTGTATTTCATTGTTTAAATTCTGCCATGAATTTGTTTTGTATACATGAATGTTTTTATTTTATATTTGCTTAACACCGGTCGTGGAGTACCGTCGTATTTATAATGAATGTTATACATTAGTACATGTGTATCATTTCATTAATAAAACATATCATTTTAATACAGTTGCCATGAAATTGATGTTGAATGTTGAAAAATTGAGTACCCATGGTCATGACTACATGCTTCTTCTAGACACATCGGAAAGTATGCAAGGAGAGAAATTTGACTTAATGATAAAAACTGCCACAAACTACATCGAAGGTAAATATCGTATTGTTTTTCAATTCAATTTAATAAAGTACATATACACAATATATATATATGATAAAAGGTAGAAATAACAGGTCAAAAGGTGACAAGGCGCATATTCTCGAATATAAAGAAAAAACACGATAATCTACCTATAAAACACTTTTTTATGTTTTGATAAGTTTTTCATACAACCACTGTTTCGGTATTACTGGAGGTTTCCTACACGACGGACTCATAAGTCAAATAGTCAACACTTATGTTGACATGACATATTATTGCTATGGTCATATTTATCAATAAACTTCAAACAGTTTTCTTCTCAATGAATAGATAAAGAGGGACGAAAGATACCAAAGGGACAGTCAAACTCATAAATTTAAAATAAACTGACAACGCCATGGCTAAAAATGAAAAAGACAAACAGACAAAAGATAGTTCACATGACAAAACATAGAAAACTAACCGTTGCATGATTTTGGCAAAACCTTTTGAAATTTTTGTCCTCAATGATCTTCAACTTTGTAACTGTTTTTGCCGTTTGATATATTGATTTATGCACTAATGAGGCAGTATAAAACTATAAGCCTAATATCCTTAATCAGTGTTTTATTAACAGACATTTTACTTGAAAGTTTATCAGTATCTTACAAAAAATATTAAACCAAGATTTCCAAATGGTGAAGTTAAAATCTCCCCTTCGTAAATTTTACGGACGCCATCACGAGTTGGTTGACCGTAATCGAATAACCGTTTCATAGATGATATCGGATATTTTCCTTACGTCGTAACTACAATCCATTTCCTTTTCATGAATGTGACCTACCGAATTATACTATTTACCGGATTTGTTATAACATGAGTTTGACTGTCACTCTGGTATCTTTTGTCTCTCTTTTACACAAGAAAAAGGCTGCCAGATTCCTAAAGTAAAAGTGTGCCTCCGCTAACATGCATTTGAGTATCCCCGTGCACATTAACGTTTATGATTTCAAATACTGACTGAATGAGTTGAATGGAACGAATGAGTTTAAAACGTGTGAAGGTCGTGTTTTCTCTGTCTGTTAATAACGTCTTTGATTACATTAAATCAATCGGATGTTGGATGTGTACTGATTCAAATTTTAGTCTTCGATACATGATTTTTTTATAAGTTGTTATAGGCTTTGAACTAGCTGTCAGTAACTGCTGGTACTCTCAGATCTGTACATAGTGTTCCTTTTTGTTCCTAAGTATTAAGGATAGATAAATACCCTGCCACGTCCAGTCTATGCTTATGTTGCTTTAATTTGTATCGATAAGATGAGTTACGCCTTTTTCAACTAATTTGTATACTTTGTTCTTATGTTGTGCTGTTACATCACTGTTCCATGTACAATGTAAGGGGGATATTGGGCATACAAACATGTTAAACCCCGCCACATTCCTTGTGAGACTGTCCAAAGTCAGGAGCCTGTAGTTCAGTGGTTTTCGATGATTCATTTCTGTAAAATTTGTTTTTTGTTAATTGTTTTGCTATAAATTTAGCCGTTTAATAATATTCTTAATAAAATTAATGCATATTTTTTTTTTTTATGTCTGGCCCTTTTACAACTGACTATATGTTATGGATTTTTCTCATTGTCTTATGCAGTACGGTTGTCATTAAGTGCTAGTCAATTCGGAATTTACTGAATATCAACTATATGGTCATTTTATAAACTTACTGCTTTCAAAATTATGAATTATTCGAAATACTAAGGATTTTCTTATCCAAGGCATAGATTACCTTAACCGTATTTGGCACAACTCTTTGAAATGTTGGGTCCTCAATGCTTTTCAACTATGTACTTGTTTTTGGCTTTCTAACTATTTTAATCTTAGCGTCACTGATGAGTCTTATGCAGACGAAACGCGCGTCGGGTTGAACCAATTGTAAGCTGGGTATGTTTGATAACAATTAAAATCCACCTTCTTTAACCTTGGTTGTGTCATCGGAAATCATATCTCTTTACCTTATTTTCAAACAATAAAATATAAGATTTTTTAACATTACCATTTTACGGCCCGATATAATATTTTTATGACAGTCACACCGAAAGAAACTATACATCAATACTACACGCACCATCGTTTAGACGATAACATTCGTGAATATAGATTACTGTATAAATGGTCCTTCATTATTCTCCTAAAATATTTTAATTTCTCTTTCTGTTCTTCAGGTCTGCATCGAGCCAGTTTGAGATATAATTTTAGGGACAATGTCGGTTTAACATGTTTTGGAGCAGAAACTAAATTAGTTCTTCCGCCTCTAGCAGATTATGACGACATCAAGAGAGAAATAGGTAATAAAATTGACGCATGAATTATTTAACCGCTCCCGATAGTAAAATTTGGAAAATTGTAAATTCTGACATTGCATTTTACGTACTAATAATCTAATCAATAGAATATATAGATGAATTCAACACAATTACAAAACATTGAGTATTTAGTACTAGGTCATTCGAAGAGGGACGAAAGATACCAGAGGGACAGTCAAACTCATAGATTGAAAATAAACTGACAACGCCATGGCTAAAAATGAAAAGACAAACAGACAAGTAATAGTACAGAAGATACAACATAGAAAACTTAAGACGAAGCAACACGAACACCTCCTTAAACTGGGGGGGGGGGGGGGGAGAAGAGGGGGTTCTCAGGTGCTCCGCTAAGGATAGGCAGATAGAAATGTACTTTAATGAGAAGTCAAAGGAAAATGTTAGATCCATATGAGATTACACGAGTTGTTATTCATGGACATTTTTGAATTTATGAATTCTGTTTCTAAGTTACTATTAAGTTTATTTTTTCAAAGGAGTATATATGTCGTGTACATTTTATTATTTTGTACAGGTTATCACTTGTACAAAAACAGCTTGTTGCCACATACGGACTACTGGTGCAAAGTGACAAAGTCGTTAAAAGCAAAAATAAAATAAAACCCTTCTATCATTTGTTTTCAAACATAAATCAGGATTAAAAGTTGCAAATGTAATATCTCATATTGGAAACAACAGTAAAACCTTATAAATCCAATAACCTATTTATTAATTGCAAAAGACAGGAAAGCATGACACCTGGAATTGCCAGCTCAATCTTTTGCATTTACATGTGTCTGTCTTACAGCCACCCCGACAGCTGCAGTGAACATGACCTTGGTCACCACTTAAAGAAAGCAATTGTACTGCTTTCATGACGTTAACCTCAGTGGTCTCTTATATGTCCAACATTGTCTCTGAATCGTTTCGATTTGATTTCGACTAAAAAAAAACCAATCATAATTCCAACTTTTGTTCCTCATTAGTATCCATTTGATATTTCCATAGTCAACCGGACCTCGGACTACTCTTTGCGCTGGTATTATAACATGTCTCCAATTTCTAAATCTTTTAATTATCTCTTGGAAGGTGCTGTTCTAATTAAAGGGTAAAGTGCATCAACTGTCCAATAATAGATATTTCGTCTCCTTTGAGATTGATTTTTTTCAATTTCGTCTACTTTCAAAACATCATACTGCGGTAAGAAATATCTTTTAGGGCTACTGTCTTTTTTGAACTCAATTTGACTTAAGTGTGAATACCGTTTTATTAGAAGAGTTGTTGTCATGCCATGAGTTAATTAATAATATGATTTCACTGTTTTCCATCTTTACATTTTAGTTTTAAGGTGTTTTTTTTTATAGTTTTGCTCATATACTTGTTATACAAAAAATACACACATGTTGAAAGTTTATACTTGTAAGTTTTAGCCATAAATTATTTGTTTAATACGAAACGATTTATTGAGAACATCAATTAGGCTAAGGTAGAATTATGATGTGTACAAGTTATTATCTTTTCTCAGTAAAAGTTGTACTTGTAATTACTTGTACAATTGTATTTGTACAAGTAATAACTTGTATGATGGCATCATACATGAAATGACTTGTATGAAATGTTTGTACAAATAATAACCTGTACAAAATAACAACATGTTCATGACATATAAATTGAATCATTACATTTTAAACGTTCTAATCGTTAAATGAACAATAAAACATAACTCAGACAATGGTAATATATTGGAGTAAACAATTCTAAACATACAAATATAACAAACACTTTTGTGTTCCCCTGATTTATTACTTTATTTTAGATATAATAGTTTTGCCTTTGGGCCTTCCTGATGAAGGTAAATCCAGAAAAGCGCTTCGGACGCATGAAATTATTAAACGTGATGTTTCCAATTTTTTACCAGCAAACATCAGCATCAGCAGTTATCAAAACATTGTTTTATTTATATCAGGCATCTTATAGGATCTCAAATTTTATATAGAAAAAATGGAAGAAAGTCTTTAGAATAATATTGGTATAACCTCCTCCAGAACTTCAAATGAATAAATTAACTGTTTAACACTTTTTACATGCAATGTACTGTTATCATTGACTACAGTCGTATATTTTCCAGAAATCAATGGAAAGTTATTATGACTTGAAGATAGCAAATAGTTTTTGCATTTCATAGATTAAATTGGTTTCAAACTTTGTGGATTGCTAAAGCGATGGTATACCTGTCAATTGTTGACATACGTATATATGTTACTTTATACATGTATAATTGTGATTCTGATAAATTTTGTTATAGGAAAACTGAAAGCAGGTGGTCCATCCCCTTTAACAGCTGGACTTCTGATGGCACTGTCTGGATTAAGTCACTGTAAGTTTGCTAATGAAAGAAATATGTATATGATTAAACTGTTTGGGTTTTGTTTATTATTGTTATTTGTGAATACTGGAAGGATAATTTTTAATCACAAGAGTTCTCCAGATATTTAGTATTTTAAAATCTCAGATTCTAATACCTTCTATTTTCTAGTGATTTGTCATTTTGTTTTAGACCATCAGAGCCTTATATTTGTATTTGGCCGATATATTGTCTGTCTCCACTGTACTGCAAGGAAATAGCTCTACAGAGAGTTCACTATATAGACACTAAGAAATGTTAGACTACACGTTTCATTATACTAAGTCTTGCATTTTTATATCAATTAACCAAACGGTTGATACACAAACTGTTTCAGTGTGTTCGTTACCTCTGCTATTAGACGCAGCATGAATATCTATAAGTTGTTCCAGCAAAGAAAGCATGCAACTCAATGTTGAATCGTAAATGTACATGCCAATGGAAAAAAACATTAAAAAAACACATTGTTTCTAATAAGATTGAATTAATTTCTTATTTAGCAATTGCTTCTCTTCTTTGAATTGCAATCAACCGGTAAAGTGTCATCCTAGCCGATCTCGATATACAACGTCATATATTGCAAGGTAAATAGGTTTTATGTACGGGCAAATATAAACAAAAAAGGAAATAAAATGGATAGTCAAAACAAGTTTAGGTCAACGAGAGATACAGATTTGATCAGAATTATGGGTTTTGACGCAAAATTCCAACAAATACTTACTTTTTAAGGTTAATTGCAGCAATTCCCAACATATTCCTTTTTATGTTGAAGGTGGTACCACGCAAATTGTTAACCACGACTTCAAGCCGTATATTATTCTGATAACAGATGGGATGCCTACTCGAGTGGAAGCTCCGAATGAAGAGGACAGAGGCGGTGGTAGTGCATTAGCAGTATCATCTTTACTGGTATGTATCAATGCTATTTTACCCATAATCCTTCTCTTTTTTTGGAACAAGAGTATCTTTTTCAGTGTATAATAAAGATACTAATGATGTCTTTGGTGTAGGTGCATTACTTTTATATTATTATGTGAAATCAAAGGGCAATACAAGTACAGGTACATGCAAAAATGTGCTTTTTTTCATTTAATTTGTCTCTTATATAACGGGAGTTTGAAACATATCTAGTTACAATTCATCATATATGACACAAACAATGTTTTATAAAACGTTACAGGTAAAGGCATAATAAAAATGTGCCGGCAACTAGTTGTGTCTTAATGATCCATAATTGTGTGATTGGAAATCACATTCCACTACATTAAACAAGTTGTACGAGGTCATGCTTCCTTCAATCCTGATTCTGTTCAAGATGATCAATTTGAAATAAGATTTGCTTTTTTTTTCATTTTAGACTAATTTAGACAGAGAAAAAGAATTACAAAAAGTAGTGAAGGACATTGCAGGGCGAGGTATACGAATATTCTGTGTTCCAATTGGATCAGCAAACACCGATGTAATTAAGAATAAAAATTCAGATAATAATTATACCACATCTTTTTTTAAGTTGATCATTATATTGATATATGTCATTTAATTATTTATTTGTGTATTGATATAAGTTGTAAAACGCGTATTCTAATTGTATGCATACCGTCTTGGTTAAAAGCAATTATACATGGCGCACACTGATCGCTCTTATATTTTTTTTAATTTTGTTCGTTGTCTGCTTTATTTGTTATTGCTTCTGATCGTTCGAAAGTACAAATTTAGTGTTAATATGTCAGGGACCTATCCTCATTATTCTAGAATAGTGAACACCATGAAAAGGGATGGAAGCTATGGAAAGATGCTGGTCAAAGTTATCATATATCTCGATGCAAGGTTTTCTAAATGTTTGTATTGTTTTAGCATGCTCCAGTGTGACTGTGGCGCTAAAACATGACAATACAGGTTTGATTTCTTGATCAGATTTAATTTAATTGATAGTACTTCATGGTTTTGGTCTACAAATTCGAGTTGCGGTGTGATCGTCAGTTTGCATGCAAATAATTCTTCTCAAACCGTTTATAGGGCAAAGTATTATTCTTCCCAGTTCGGAATTTGCTTTTTTATGTTATTTTGCTTGTGCATATACATTGTGTTTCATAAATGGATACCCCATATACAATTTTTTTTCTATTTTTATTGTATTTTCGGTCATGATATATATTGCATGAATACCCCATATACTATTCTTTCTATTTTAATTATATTTTCGATAATGATATATATTGCGCGATACATTGCACAACCCAATAGATCAAGAAAAACCATTCAAACATGAATATATAGAGTGGTGACACATAGACTAGTGACTAACAAGTATCAATCACATAATCATTTAACCCTTGGTCCTTTTAACTTTTTGGATTCGAGCGTCACTGATGAGTCTTTGGTAGACGAAACACGCGTCTGACGTATATACAAAATTTAGTCCTGGTATCTATGATGAGTTTATTTATTAACAAGTAATACCCTCTTACATAAGTTCAGTCAAGAAGTAAGTCCTTATTGATAAAAAACATAAGTGGTATGAACACACACAACCAATCACTGACAATGTTTATGTTTAAACAGAGATCTCACTAAACATATGAGCTGCGGCTGATAGAATTCGGCCTTATGCAAATAATTTTCAATGCATCTGTAAACTAATTTCGGGTCGAAAAAAGCATCTTTGCAAAATCTGTAAAATGTTTGATAATTAAAATGATATAAGTAACCTACAAATTCAATAAAAAAGCCCTTTTCATTTTCTTTTTGAATGTATCACTATCAATCAAAGTTTGTTAAATGTACATGTATACATACATGTATTTGCATAAGGTCGATTTCTATCCGAAGCAGCTAAATTATGAAATAACAGTGAGTTTTCAATCCCTCATCTGAACTTATTCAAAATACTTCATTGCCTGAATTATGTCTCATCCATTCGTTTTTCACGACTGCTGCACTTAAAATAAACTCATAAAAAATACCAGGATTAAAATTGTATATTTACGCCACTATCATATTTACACCATAAACTTAGATTTCATTAAAACAATGACAGGAGTAAAATAAGTAAATATATCCATGGGTGAAAAAGGTTTTTTCTACATGTAACAGTTTAAAACTAAAGTTTTGATTAATTTCAGATAATGCGAAGGATAGTTACTAAAACACATGGGAAAATGATACCAGCTGAACAGATTCATCGTATTTGTAAAAATACGCAGACCTTAGTTTGTATTTTATTTGTTTGTTCTATTTAGCCGTTCTTGCGACCTCTTTTAAAATTTACTTCATTTAGTTCATTTTACAATGTTATAATAAGAGGTTAATGTCTATATAATTTGCATGTTTACCATCTTTTTTAAAGCAATACTTATACAGTTATAAAAAAAAATGTAAGAATATATATTAGTACATACGGGGAAAACCCAAGAGCGTAAGCGTGGTATTAATTCAGCAAGAATAGTATGTTTCTTACTGTGAGTACATCTATTCAACTTTATACAAATATGTTACGATTATCCTTTGTCAAAGGTATCTCCCGATTACGGCGCCACCTATAGTTTTCCATCCCCAAAATAGAAGCTGTTGTAGGGATGACACACTACTAATTAAGCTTTGGAAAATCGGTTATTCCACATAGCTTCATTCAGATCCTTACGTGAAAGACAAATGTATATTCTAGCTATTAATCAACATTTGATATACTTTTGGTCAACTTAAACTATTGTCTGATCGGTTGTGAGAGGTTACAGGGGCCATATTGATGTGGTAGCCAATAAGTAAATAAATTTAAAAAACCGTGATAAGCTATTATATGATGAAATGGACTTCCAAAGCATAAACATGCATTAAAGTTCAGGTATCTGTGTTCTGGAATATTTGATATTTGAATACTTGATTGAAATGATTTTAATGACGTTTCTGTTCGAATCAAATGTACTAAAACTTTGAAACCCGTCCGGCAACTTCTGATATCAATGATACTTCAAAACAGTTTGTTAAAAAATAGTTATTTATAATTCAAATTTGTAGTGGCTTTTCAGTAATTTATTTATTGGTTTGTCATGTATTCCAGTTCCACGCATCAGAAATTGCACATCAGCTGGGAACCGCAACAGAAATCGACAAAAGTAGTGTGAAAACAGTCGTTCGTTCAGCAGATCTCCAGGACTTTGATGATTTTGTAAGTTATACATTCCAATTTAAAGACTTGTTTATTTGAAAAAAAACCATAAAATAGCTCCAATTATATATAATATAAATAATTGGAGCTATTATATACAATATAAAAAAGAAGATGTGCCAATGCGACAACTCTAAAAATTAAAAATTATAGCTCACCGTACGGCCTTCAACAATGAGCAAAGCCCATACAAATAATAAGACATTATCAATGTTTGGAATAATACATTGTCAGCTATGGTAGGACTATGATAAAATGGATAATTTTGAGCTAAACTTCTGCGGAATCTGAAGTGCGTTTAGTCAAGAACATATATTTGTCTATTATGATCATTTCATTTACATTTTAACAGGATGACGTCACAGACAATGTCATGCTCTTACTTAATCCTATGACACAATATAGCGGGTACTTTAAGCAAAGTAAATGCCCAGCAGTACAATTAGGACAACGTGTTCGACGTGGACCTAATTGGCAATGGAAAAATCAAGATTCAAATATGGCGGGAACCGTTATCGGGGAAGATGATGATGGTTTGTTAATCAACTCATGTACTTTTATCATTGTGTGTTTAATACAATAAATTCAATTTGACATAATCAAATAACAATGTCACAACATTTATATGATGCAAAGATTGAATTACATGTTATTACAATATTATCAAATCAGGTATGTTTTTCTAACAAGCTGATCAAAGAAGTGTCCATGCCACAATTATGTATATATTCATTTTTGTAAAAAACGTAAAATATTGTTTTGTAAAACAAATGTTCTGTTGGTTATAAGTTTTAAAAGATTCACAGGACTTCTTTTTTAAACTTTCCAAGGAATGATATGGGTTGAATGGGACAGTGGTCATAAAAACTGTTACCAGTATGATGAAAATTTCAAAGTCTTTCACATCAAACCAGTAAATGAACCAAGAAGATTGGTAGATGAGATGATTGCTGTAGGATGCAAAATTGGAAGAGGTATGAAATAGAAAAATTAGAATACGCTAAATTGAATTATGAATGTAGTTGAAAATGGCAGCAAAAACATTATGGACAAACCAAACCAGATGAAAAGCAAAATATCAAAGAAACATAAGAATTAAACTTTAGATTGAGCAGCACACATATGTCTTTAATCTAAAGACCGTAACGGTAAATGGTTTATATTTGTGTTTTATTATAAAATATACAGGTAAGCAAAGCCAAGTTAGAATGAAGGTATTGTAAACTTTACAAAACATCTATTAAAACACCAGATAAAATGTTTGTTTAAAATATCTCTTGCTAATGACATGAAAAATATTGTAAGACTAACATTCATCAGAGGCACTCCCGAATAAAAATTTGGAAAGTCTGAAATATGAAATACAAAGCAAGATGAAGAAAAGAGCAGCCTACCAGCTGATGTCAACATATCATTAGGGAGCTAATCCCATATTTTAGTTCAACCTACAATGTTTTCTTTATATGTCCTGTACCAAGTCAGGAAAATATTTGTTTGTTTTTGTATGTTGGCGTTTATTATTTTTTTTTTGCGTTTTAGTGTTCCTGTTGGTTCTTTGATTTCCTGTTATAGTGTTTCCCTCAGTTTTTGGTTTATTGCCCGGATTTATTTTATCTCAAACGATTAATGACTTTTAATCACCAATTTACTACTGTTGCCTTTATTAGTACAATTTAGATAGTTATGAACCGGAAATTAACAAATCAGGCGATGTGTTTAATATAATTCATGCCTAAACAGTCGTACATCGTAACCACTTGAATAATTGTGCCCATCATCATGACTGAAAGTCTTTCAATGGCGGTACCAACACATTGGTAGCGAAACATGTAAAAAAAGAAATAAGATGAAGTGGTATGAGTTCCAATGAAACAACTCTCCGTCCAAGTCTCAATTTACAAAAGTAAACCTTAAAAATCTATAGTTGACAAAATGTAGAGATAAAAAAAAGGAACCAACAAAACATTAAGAACTACTAGGAGTGGTACTAACAATTTGTCATACATAATCTTTAAGGTAAAAACTGGAAACATGGCGACCAGGATGGTGGACGAGGTAGCAGAGGAACAGTTTTACGTGTGGAATCAGACGGCAAAGTTGTGGTATGTGAAAAGTAATAACTCTGGTCATTTTGTTATTCAGAAAGTCGACAAAGCTTCTTTAGAATTTTGATACATCATTCAATATATTTGGATTTTTATATCAAATCTTATGGAAATTTTATGGCCCAGCTTGTCATAATCGGATAAACATTCTTCGATACGAAATGTCTACATAATGAAAAATGAAATACCTGTACCAAGTCAGAAATATGACAGATGTTTTACATTTTTCTTATGTGTTTGAGACATAGTTTTTGATATTTTATTTCCGTCGGGAATTTCCCTTGGAGTTTGGTATTTTTGTCGTTTTACTTCTTTGTCATATATAACGTTGTTAACCTTGGCAAACATTGCATTTTATTATAAACAAGTGTATACACAGACTCGCTTTCTCTGGTGGGAAAATGAAGACACTTTTGCATTTGTTTTGTCACAATTGGGATCATTAATGTTTCTTCAATGAATACATCTTTGAAGAGTGTTTCAGTTTTTGTCTATATTATAATAATTAAACGACCATATAGAAGAACTGCATACATGTGTGGAAAACAAACCCTGTATCTGAATACTTATTAATATAACAGTGAGCAACATCAACTGATTCAACCGAACTCTACAGAGACGAATTAATATTGAAATACACATTTTACAGGTTTATTGGGAAAGAGGTAGACTTGGCATTTACAAGTTTGGGAGTGAAAACTTGTTTGAAGTTGAAGTGTGGTATGTTGAAAACATAGTTCTATTTAATTACAAAGCACTCAAATGTTTTTAACAGATCACATATTGATCTTGACATCTAAAACTAAAAAGAAAGAAACACAGATATCGGCATACTAAAAAATGTCAAAATATACAAACACAAGACAATATGTATATAGCTAAAAGACTGGTTTTTATTATTTTTTTATGTGTGTTGTGGCGTCATTCCTGGTAGCTTCTAATGGAAGTTGTGGAACCGAGGGTAGTATTATTATTACCTGCCAAGTAGTCAGAACTTCGGTACCGACTTGTAAAATCATTATACAGTAGTATAACTTGCCTTATCCGACACACTGGAGGCCAGTAAACTGTCGGATAAAGCAGAGTGTCGGAATACTTATTTTTGTCTGCAAGGATGGCCATATTTGGGCACCATGAAAATGTGCATGAGGATGTTGCAATACTCAGTTGTTGGATTAGGCATGTTACATTGTACCGTCATTTTCACATTAAATATACTGTTAATAAACAGTTAATAAAACGTAACAGTCAAATTCTATGTTTTTACACCATGAAATTTATGGATTCATGCAGAATAGGCACAGTATTTTGACATTTTTGGTTTCAAATGTTCTTGAATTTCGAATATGTCCTTCCTATCGTTTTAAGACGATTGTCACTGACCAGTCTTGTGAAGACGATATCCACGTCGGCTTATTAGTCTTTGTTAGTGACTGTTATTAACATGATCCCTATTTGATGATTAGCAAAATGATTTTGAAAAATAGAATTAGTTTTTTTTCTTCGACTGTCTACACTTTTTTGCTTTGTTTTAAATTTTATAATTAAATATTTGACATATATCAAAAGATTTTCTGCAGATAGTTGCGTAAAAATAATTACTTAAATAAACATTCCTGTATTTTTTTCTTTTATTCATGCAGTGAGCATGGTCGATCATTAGGTTTACCTGATAGTGATTTAATAGAGGATGAGGAGAATACCAGACAAGATATGATGCCAGAGTTACCACTCATTCTACCTTCTCATTTAAATAAAAGTAAGTAATAACAGTAATTATCTATATTTACCAATTAGTGATAAAACAAGTTAATATAGAATGAAATTCATAACAGTGTAGCTATGGCCATTCATTGACTGCGCGGGGAAAATTAGGTAAACGTCCGTCTGTAATGTATGGTGGCCGGTTAAGGCCATTTCGCGTTTTCGCGTTTTCGCGTTTTCGCCCATCATATTATATAGGGCGAAAACGCGAAAACGCGAAATCGCGAAGTCGAAAACGCGAAAACGCGAAGTCGAAAACGCGAAAACGCGAAAACGCGAAGTCGAAAACGCGAAAACGCGAAATATTTTTTCTTTCCGATTTCGCGTTTTCGACTTCGCGTTTTCGCGTTTTCGACTTCGCGTTTTCGCGTTTTCGCGTTTTCGATTTCGCGTTTTCGCCTTTTCGCGTTTTCGCCTTTTCGCGTTTTCGCGATTTCGCGTTTTCGCGTTTTCGCGTTTTCGCGATTTCGCGTTTTCGCGTTTTCGCCTTTTCGCGTTTTCGCCTTTTCGCGTTTTCGCGATTTCGCGTTTTCGCGTTTTCGCGATTTCGCGATTTCGCGTTTTCGCGTTTTCGCGATTTCGCGTTTTCGCCTTTTCGCGATTTCGTGTTTTATATACCAATACATATTCTTAGTATTTGACTTTATTTCATAATCTATTTTGTTCAATTCAATATTTTATCATAAATATTTGTTGTTTTTTAAGGTGTTTCGGTTAAGGTTTAACTACCAAGGCTTTTCCTCATCAGGTATCCCAAGCCTCTAACTAATAAAATAATCAGTTTCAAAGTAAAGTTCAAAGCATCCATACGCACAGAATTTAAAAATTCTGCATACCGGGATACAAGTGAACAAACACTTCAACAGAGTTTACATATACAATGTATAATTTTTGAAATAGATTTAAACAAAATACAAATCAATTCATCTCTCAAATAGAGTAGAATTAATAAAATACATTTCATCTCTCAAATAGAGTTGAAGTTCATATATATTCATTTCATCTCTCAATTAGAGTTGAAATAATTATACAAACAAACAAAATAGTTTTGTCACAAAACAAATTTATACAAATAAATTACTATGAGTAATAGAAAAAGATCTCTCAGAAAAAGGGATAAGAAAAAACGATTAATAAAATACAAAAGTAAACTCCGTATACATAATAATAACAAAGGCCATCTTAAACGCACAAAACACTTTCATGAAAATGTAAAAAAAGCTTTAAACTATATAGAAGTGTTTTCACGTGAGAATCTCACAAACTATGAAATATTAGTTCTTGCAAAGGGATTAAAATTTATTCCCAGTCCTGATGTAAAATACATTAAACAAAATCTCTTACGAGATTTTGACGAACTAGGTAGAAAAATGCGATGCAAATATCACTTTAGTGATAAAACTAATGCGGACACCAATCATCCTTTTAGAATCAAATCGGGATTTAAACCCTCTTTAGCAAACAACACAATAGAAAATTATCTATTTGCCACAAAGATGGAAATATGCAGACTTAAAATAAACAAAGTTAGAAATAATCTTTCTAAACATGAGAGAGCGGCACTCAAAACCTTACGTTCAAATAATAATATAATTATTAAGAAAGCTGACAAAAATTCATCTACTGTTGTTCTGGATAAAAATCTATATATTAAACAAACACTGAATTTCCTGAACAACAGTATATGCTATGAGCAAATTCATGAATTTAATACGAACAAAATATCCGAAACTATTCAAAAAATGATCAAACAACTACACAAGAAAGAATATATCGACGATATAACATATAAATACCTAGCCAATAATGCCAATATACGAGTGGGACGACTCTATATGGTGCCAAAAATTCACAAAATTAACCATGAAGACAGAGAAAAAATCAAAACTAACAAAGATTTCCTTAAAAATATAGATATTCCTGGGAGACCAATTGTATCATTATGCAATAGTCCAATTGAAAAAATTGGTCAATTTATAGACCACTTCCTAAAACCGGTAGTTAGCCAATTATGGACTTATACACAGGACACGACCTCATTTATCAACAAAATAGAACAAATAAGGGCACCGGATGACATAATTATGTGCACTTTTGATATTACTAGTATGTACAATTCCTTAACTCACGATGAAATACTGCAAGCAGTTGACAGAGCATGGTACAAAATATGTCGTAATAAACATGAAATACCTCTACCACCAAAAAAGGACTTCTTACGAATACTTCAATTCATTCTATGCAATAATGAATTTGAATTTAATAACTTGATATTCAGACAGACATGTGGAATCCCAATGGGAGCCCCAATGAGCCCATCCCTGGCTGATTTAAGAATGTTCGAGATTATAACGAATATTCTTGATATATTTCCTTTTAAAGATAACTTAGCACTGTTATCTATATACAGAGATGATGGATTCATTCTTTTTAATTCTAGTCAAGATAATCTTACTGAATTATTTAACATTGCTAATAATATACACCCGTTGATAAAATTTACGCATGAAATTTCATGGACTAAATAAAGCAATTAAAAAACATTGGCACCTAATTGAACAAAATGATAGCACAAAAACCATGTTTCCAAAACCTCCGATCATAGCATATAAAAGACACAAAAACTTGAAGGATCTACTTACATCCTCCAAGTTATAGGATAAACCAAGTTATAGGATAAATCACAACATAAAAGACAATGGTTATATCAAATCATAAACTGATTTAATTTAGAATACAATACATCAATACAAAGTTACCAGGTGTCGTATCCCGGTATGCAGAAATTTTAAATTCTATGCGTATGGATGCTTTGAACTTTACTTTGAAACTGATTATTTTATTAGTTAGAGGCTTGGGATACCTGATGAGGAAAAGCCTTGGTAGTTAAACCTTAACCGAAACACCTTAAAAAACAACAAATATTTATGATAAAATATTGAATTGAACAAAATAGATTATGAAATAAAGTCAAATACTAAGAATATGTATTGGTATATAAAACACGAAATCGCGAAAAGGCGAAAACGCGAAATCGCGAAAACGCGAAAACGCGAAAACGCGAAATCGCGAAAACGCGAAAACGCGAAATCGCGAAAACGCGAAAACGCGAAAACGCGAAATCGCGAAAACGCGAAAAGGCGAAAACGCGAAATCGCGAAGTCGAAAACGCGAAAACGCGAAAACGCGAAGTCGAAAACGCGAAAACGCGAAGTCGAAAACGCGAAATCGGAAAGAAAAAATATTTCGCGTTTTCGCGTTTTCGACTTCGCGTTTTCGCGTTTTCGACTTCGCGTTTTCGCGTTTTCGCGTTTTCGACTTCGCGTTTTCGCGTTTTCGACTTCGCGATTTCGCGTTTTCGCGTTTTCGCCCTATATAATATGATGGGCGAAAACGCGAAAACGCGAAAACGCGAAATGGCCTTAACCGGCCACCATAGTAATGCCCACTGCTCACGACGTGCTTATCATAGAAATTTAAACTGTGAGGTCACCAAAGGTTCTAAACGCCTATATAAAATAATTAAAAATACTAATCAGGAATAACCTTTGTAATTTGAAAATAAATAAAAATGGCCTTCAACACGGAGTCTTGGCTCACACCGAACAGCAAGCTATAAAGGTTGAATACTTAAAATTCTTTACTTGATTTTTTGTTATGGTTTGACCATCAATTTTCCTAATATGATATCGCACGTTCTTTCAGATTTTTTTTTTTACTTAATTGACTTTAAAAGTTACAATGCATGATGTCGTCTGTTTATGTAGTTCATATGTGTTTTTCGTTTCTCGTTGGTTTTCCCGTTTGAATGGTTTTACATTAGTAGTTTTGGGGCCCTCTATAACTTGCTGTTCGGTGTGAGCCAAGGCTCCGTGTTGCAGGTCGTACCTTGACCTATAATGGTTTACTTTTATGTGTAACAAGTGAATATTTCAATCCCCACTGGAAGGCCTCTGACAGACTGGGTGAGCATAAAATCATAGCCGTTGACAAACAAGTTACAACCTACAAACGTTTTACTGTCGACCACACTGTTATGCAATTAATTCTACAACATATAAAATTCACATGGGATACATAGAATAGCATAAGGTAGTGTGAAAACTATTACTACATGTAAGATCTTAATATTTGGGCACAACATATGAATTTACCCAAATTACATAGCTTTTTCAGAATATCAGAATATATTTGTATATTACTTATACACAAAAGGTTTTCTCCAATCATGACATTTGGCAAAAATAAGATCTAAGAAATGAATAAGTTGGAGATTTAAAACAAGCTGTACCTCATTCCAAATGGCATCCTTACACACAAAAAAAAAACACAGAGAGAATATATGGGTATGGGTATTCGTTCCATGGTTTTGAAATAAATGAATATACTTAGGAGATATCTAAAAGGTAAAATTGGCGAAAGACACCAAAGGGGTGTTCAACCTCATAAGTCCAAAACAAACTGTCAATGCCATGGCAAAAAGGTTAAGACAACATAAAAACAATAGAACACAAAAACAAGGATTAAGCAAAACGAACCCCACAAAAATCCAGAGATGATCTCATATTATCTGGATGAGTAAGCAGAGCACGTGTCTGTCACATTGTCCCCTCAATTTAGAAATAAAGGGCATCAACTTATCATAGATATACCATTAGAAACATGTGTTACCGACAATTGATTAGAACGGAACATAATGAGTTGAAATGAAAAAAAAGAGATAAGTTTTGTGATAATCAATCGTTACCAAGTATATACTTTACCCTCACAGTGAAACCCGTGACGTCAGTCTGGCAGTATCAGAACAGTGATGGACAATGGAATTCTTATGACGAAGAAACTAATGTAAAGATCGAACATGCTTATAACAGAAAACCAAATGGAAAATGTATTATAGATCTAGACAAGACCGTGTAAGTGCCGACTTAATTTCTTCTTGTTTGTTATTCTTTCAAATTAATATTGTGATCTATTTTGAGATTGACCTAATCCTTTATTGTTTGCATTTATGTTCAACTAGGCATGTTTCATACTCTCCTTTTGCAACCGTTAACTATTTAAAGAATTTTTTATTAAACCTTCTTCATTAAAATTGGTATCCAATAAAATAGTAACCATTCGAACAAAACATGTATCTAATGAAGACTAATATATAGACTACTATAGATATCCAACAATACTATCAAACAGATATTCTTTTAAATACTTTCAAAACATTGTGAGGGAAAAAACACACATTTATATATTACAGTTGTTTTAGATTATGATATAATTATATAATTCCAGGCATGTGGTAATGTTTTCAAAGATGGTTCAAGAAAACCAAATGGACAAAAGCATAGTCCCTGTTCAACGTTTAGGTGAGATTGATAATTATAATTATAAATACAATAAATGTAGATCGAGTTTGATACAATAAAGTAAGTGCATTTGTGCTACTCTTTATACTATATGTTAAAGTATGATATATTAAGCCAGACTGAGTACCTGTATTTGGTTTATTGATAAATGTTCAACATTCTTTGACAAATAATACCTGCTGACACAGGACGAGATATCAGATAAACAGTACAGCTGATAGGTATATAGTGTAGATTCAGTAGGTCTTCCTGATCAGTATAACGAATGCAACATTGTACCACAGTTAACCCTGTGGAATTGTTTTGTTGTGATGTTAAAAGTACTTGTATTTTTCAACAATTTATATTTGATTGATAACTTTGCTAAATTTTTAAACGGGGAAGTGAAAAATAACAACGAAAAATTTACGGTGAATTTGTAATTCCTCTTTAAATTAACTGTGATTATGAAAATGTATGTTTTGTTTGACCAGTCGTAATCTTCATTACCAATGTTGCTGTTAAGTTAAATATGACAATTAAATTGGTTTAAAACAAGACTAAATACAGAACACTAACTCATATACATATTTTATAATTAGTTATTGGTATGATCATTGATATACTTTATTAGTTTTTGATATCCAATGAATATCTTCAAATAATTTCATATTTGAAAAAAAAATCATTTTGTTTTGTTTTACAGATAGAGCAAGAGATATTCAAGAAGAAAAACAATAAACATTTAATACTATCTTCTCGATTTTGCCACCTTTAATTTTGACGCTTGATATTACATTGTAACATCAGCCATACATTGTTTTGTATAACGTTGTGATATAAAATAACTTCTATATCTGATATTGTTAATTCATAACAATAAAATTCACGAACAAAATTATAATTGGTAATGATTCAACCTATTTGAAAATACAATGATTTGAAATATCATATATATATTATTAGTTATATAGTGTCTTAGTGACCTAATATGATATATACAGGGTCAGTAAATTACATATGGGGTGAGAGCGAAGATCGAACCCCATATGGAATTAACTTACCCTGTAAATATCATATTAGGTCACTAGCACACTATGTAACGAATTTATCTTACCGACTATCTTTATTTGTTGACTTTAGACTAAAGTTGTCTTATTTGCTATCATAACACATCTTCTTATTTCTGTATTAAAGTGTTCAAGTGTTTAATTTTAAAAACCTTCTTCAATTGGTCTGCACTAAAAAAAAAAATAATGTAAACGATAAATATCTATTATCAACAATAGATCACAATAGATATAGGAAGATGTGGTGTGAGTGCCAATGAGACAACTCTCCATCCAAATAATAATAAAATTATTTATAAAAGTAAACCATTATAGGTCAATGAACGGCCTTCAACACGGAGCCTTGGCTCACACCGAACAAAAAGCTATACAGGGCCCCAAAATTACTAGTGTAAAACCATTCAAACGGGAAACCAACGGTCTAATCTATATAAAAAACGGGAAACGAGCAACACGTATAAATTACACAAACAAACGACAACTACTGTACATCAGATTCCTGATATAACAATATCAAACATATAAAACTTTCAATACTTTTAAATAACCAAACAGTGCCTAAGTCGTAAATCCAATACTAACCGTGTATTGAAATAAGCCCCGCCTCCCTACTAACCTAATATGGAATATACACGGTCTCCACGAGGTCGCTTTTAACCAATCATATTCCTAGAAACGAATAGGAGGTAAGATAAATATATATATGGCAAATAAAAAAAAAAAAACATTTCATAATTTTGTACGTTCAAAGCACTGTTCTTGATTTATCTTTCTCAGCAACGCTCAAATCTAATAAAAAGAGAACCATTGATGTATTAATACTTTGAATCTTGAGTTTCAATGTGATCAAAGGAGACATAAGAATATTAATGTATGTTAAACTCGTCAACATGCAACATTCTTCTTAAGATCTGCAACTATCTGCTTCCAAGGGACACATTTATGTGCAATAATGAACTCTGAGGACATTGTGTTTTAAGTGATAATACAGAAAAAGTATAAGTTATTAAGTTATAGAATTGGTTTACCCCAAATCAATTCTAATCAGTTATTTTCTCAATGATTGTGACTTAAATAATCATCGTTAATGCTCACTATAATCTTTGGATATAAATTGGCTTATTTGATTTCAACAAAGACACTACGTTAAGTATAGCACCCACAATAGTATTTCCTCCAAAACTGTCGTTTAGTGTACTTTTATGTAAAATATCAGGATAAACTGAACACTTCTACATATGAAGACTAAGCTACAGATTTAAATGGCCATTTGTATTGTCTTCAAATTCACTGCTTCCTTGGATTGGTGGATAAGTGGCTTTTTAGGTTCAAAATATTTTAATGCGAAAAAAATTTGAATTCTGCTTTGCACTAGACAACACAACGATATCAGGGCCCTAACTAGCCTCTTTTAATAGTGAGGTAAGATATATGTATTCGCCGAGCGGAGCGAGGCGAAAAATTTTGGGCGAGGGGTCTGGGGGCCGCTTAAGGCCCCTGAAGCTCTGAGAAAAATAACGCAAACTCGTGCATTCTGAGCGTTTTCCAGACTCTTTCTTGCATTGAAACGGTTTAATTAATTTTTAGATATTTTTTTCGACAATCAGGTCCCAAAGCAAAAACAAAGATTCATTGTAATTTAAGACCGTTAGCCATAGGTATTAGAGACAACATTAAAAGACCGATATGTAGGATAAAGCAAAAATCGTATCTGTCTGTTATTGTCTTGTATTGTGATTAGACTTTGGTGATTTTTTTATGACTAGATTTAAATATAGTGACATTGCAGTATTATACTTTAAGTACTAGTGCTGCTTAAGTCCACATTAGGGATCATCTTCACCTTGTTTTACGATCTTTTACGGTATTAATGATTCTTTAAAAGCATTGTTGAAGACCATCCGGCAACTACTAAGATAAGGAGCAGGAACACAACCTTTGACCATTGATCATTTGTATATTTTCTATGCATTGACTTTGTGTGCGATTATGTCCCCATACTCCTTTATTATCTGTTAAAGCGTCTCAACACGACTTAATGCAAGTTTAACCTTTCAATGTAAAAGGTCATATATGGCAATACCTTTTTTTTCTTCAAATTATTTGATACCGGGAAATATGTGACCTTCCTTTAATTCAAACCATGTCAGCTACCTAGTTTTATTTACAATAAAACAAACTGTTTTGTATTCTTTGATATAAATTTCAATTATCCATGCAGAAAAGACAATTTTTTTTGGTGTCCACTGATTAGCATCGCATGTTCTTAAAACATATTTCTCGCACAGTTTTGGACATAGGTGGACATGCAACATTGCAAAACCACGTTTACAAATGAATATCAACGCTCAGACTATAGTCATAAAGTAGAACAATAAATGAACAAAAGACAAACCCGGAACACAGAAGTACAAACAATAGACCATCAACTCTTTAAAACTAAAAGGAATAATAGAAACATGGATAACGAAAAACATCCAGGGGATACACCAGAGAGTGAAGAGATCTTGCTTCTTGCAAGACTCTTTCCTTGAAAACAATTTGATATGAAAACAACCTTTTGTTTCATTTTTTTTTATTTTTTTGAAATATTTTACATGAAGCATTTGCCTCAATGTAGTTACGGCCCTGGTAAATATAAACAAAAGTTTATCTCCCCTTATTTAACTGTCATACTATCCTGCCGGCTTCATAATTTATTTCAAATCAAGACATAATTAATGCATTTTAAAAGCCGATCTGTTTCAAAAAGTCTTATAGTTTTTACTATCAGTACAAATGTCTAGTCCTACACGTGTCAACGTACATATATATAGTTTTTCCACCTAACAGAAGGTCCAATGGAAACTTTGTTATAAACGTTTTCATGATATGGACCCCCTTTTTTTGGACGATTAATGCATTTGAATGGGGACATGTAGTTGGAACCCCCCTTTTGTGCTGGGTTAGGAACCCCCTTTTTAAAATGGCTGGATCCGCCCGTGATATCTATTCCTGTTGGAACAAATATTCTATAGCATTTATTCCGTTATATTAGGGCCGTCGGAATAATGGTGTGTAACCTATGTTACACCAAAAACTGGGGCGTTTCTGAGGTGCTCCTGAAGCGTAAGCAGATCTTGCTTCACATGTGTTACCCATCGTGTTGCTCATATTGTTACAAACCCGGTAATAGTCTAAATAAAACAGTTGAATTAAAAAAAAAATATTCTCCACCAATACAACATACTTAGTTTTTATTAGAATTGAGAATGGAAATAGGGAATGTGTCAAAGAGACAACAACCCGACCATAGAGAAGACAACAGCAGAAGGTCACCAACAGGTCTTCAATGCAGCGAGAAATTCCCGCTCCCGGAGGCGTCCTTCAGCTGGCCCCTAAACAAATATATATACTAGTTCAGTGATAATGATCTTTGTTTATATTAATATTTAGGACAAATAATCTACGAAAACATCTTAAGACTAGAGAATGGTAGTGGTGGCAGGAGAACATCAAGACTTTATTACATACAGGATTATCCATTCCCTGATTTCATATTAACCAAAGAATACGTCGACATTGGTGCAGATGAGGAAACACATGTACAGCTTCAAAAAAGCATATCAGAAAAAATTAAAATAGGTAAATTTAAAAAATAAAAATGTGTCATTCGTACGAAAAAAGGACACTTACAGTTACTGTATGTACTGCAAAGATAACCTGGAAGAGAAGCGTAAAAGTCACTAAACCGTTCATGTTTAAATATTAGCCTATAGAGGCACACCAATGGTGATGGCTTCCATAAGTCTGTTAAAAATAGTTATATGTAAAACCAAATTGGCCATACACAACAGGATTCTGATTTAACATGTGCTATAAAATCTTTTTTTTATTCTTGGCTAAAAAAAGTTTGACGACTTTCATTGGTGGTGTATTAATTTTCTTTTAGCAACTGCGAGGCCAAGAAAAATAGCCGTTTTTGTCAACCCTATAGGCGGACAAAGAAGAGGTAAACAGATATGTGATGAAGTAGTGGTGCCTATTTTAACACTAGCAGGGATAGAGGTAAATGTTACAGGTGAGACTGGTACCTTGTGTAATACAATCAACGTTAACATCCAAAACAAAGTTATGTTATTACTTGTTACTATACATGTATCATACATGCAAATACTTTATTACAATCATGTGCACATACAATGAGAAGTAAAGTATATAGAATGAAATTCAAAACAGTGTAGCTGTGGCCATTGATTGACACATTAAATTCATCCATTGACTGTGACAATTTATGTGAACGTTTGTCTGTAACGACCACTGTTCACGACGTACCTACGATAGACATTTAAACTGTGGGGTCACCAAAGGTTTCTTAACGCCTTTAATTATAAAATAATTCGAAAAATTAATCAGGAATAACCTTTGTGTTTTGATTTATATAATTGATATAAATCAAAATATCGTGTTATTTCTGATTAATTTTTCGAATTACTTTATTTAGGTGTTGAGAACCTTTGGTGACCCCATAGTTTAAGTGTCTTTAAAAAGTACATAGTGAGCATTGGTCGTTACATACAAACGTTCACCTAAATTGTCCCAGTCAATGGATGATTTTAATGTGTCAATCAATGGCCACAGCTACACTGTTTTGAATTTCATTCTAAGATAGACAATCAACTCTACCCACCATTATTCTCTGTTCTTTATATTTTAGCACGTCATTATTCTATACTGTGTTTCTTTTGTCCGTTTGTCTCTATTCGGTATAACTTTTGCCCATTATTCATTCAAATTTATTTTAAAAAGCCCTGCTAAGATCTTTATTTAAGATGTTGGTTTTCAACATGTTTGTTATCTTTTGTAGTGTCTGAGAAATCTGGACATGGAAAAGAGTTTGCAGAAACATACGATTTCAAATCTGTCGATGGGTAAGCTCATACCCTTTTCGATGATGATGTTAGACTTGTAGGATATTTAAAAAAAAATGTATAATTGATAAAAGAGGGACGAAAGATACCAAAGGGACAGTCAAACTCATAAATCTAAAACAAACTGACAACGCCATGGCTAAAATTGAAAAAGACAAACAGAAAAACAATAGGACACATGACACAACATAGAAAACTATATATATATATATATAAAGAATAAACAACACGAACCCAACCAAAAACTAGGGGTGATCTCAGGTGCTCCGGAAGGGTAAGCAGATCCTGCTCCACATGTGGCACCCGTCGTGTTGCTTATGTGATTACAAATCCGGTAAATAGTCTAATTCGGTAGGTCACATTCATGAAAGGGAAGGGGATTGTAGTTACGACGTAAGGAACATATCCGATATCATTTGTGAAACGGTTATTCCATAACGGTCAACCAACTCGTGATGGCGTCCGTAAAATTTACGAAGGGATGATTTCAACTTCACATTTGGAACTCTTGGTTTAATATCTTCCTTGTGAGCAGTAACCCTCTATCAAGAAAATCATGATAGGAAATGCAAGCACGGGAATATCGTATCAATTGTGAGATATATACTCCGTATACAGGTGCTGCTGAAATGTTACCACTTAGAAATGAAAAGTTCACAATTGGAAAGCTGAAATCATCTCTATTGTCGTAAAGTTTTGTTTTCAACCGACCCTCATTGTCAATTTCTAGATGTAAGTCAAGATATGAAGCCGACTTAATTGTATCTGTAGTATCCTTTATCTCCAATTCGATGGGATAGATGCGTTCCACATAGTCATCAAATTTTGAATTGTTTAGTGAAAGAACGTCATCTATATAGCGGAAAGTAGAGTTAAAGGATATTGTTAACTTCTTATCTTTCTTCCTAAGAAGTTCCTGCATGAAGTCAGCCTCATAATAATAAAGAAACAAGTCGGCAAGTAGAGGGGTACAGTTTGTTCTCATTGGGATGCCGACAGTCTGTTGAAAAACACGTCCTCCGAACGTTACAAATATGTTGTTAATCAAGAAATCAAGCATCTTGATAATCTCGGTTTCAGAGAATTTTTTGTTTGAATCAGAGTGATTCTTTACAAAGTATGATTTATCTCTCCCTAAGACAAGATACTTGTATCTACGTTGGCCATTCTTAAAAGATACAGAATTTTGATAAAAAATACATTGATAAAAGATACAGAATTTTGAAAGTTAATCACAAGACCTGTAGGAGGATTTTTTTTTTAATTTACGACATATTTTATATCATATTAAAATTAATTGAACAAGTTAGTCATACTTGGCGGAGATGGCACTATATCGGAAATATTCAATGCTTTGATGAGAAAAACCTAGAGAGATGCTGGTTTAGATTTGAATGACCATAACACCACGTTACAAAAGATGGACTTGACTATTGGCATAATACCTGCAGGTAAACATATTTCATTGTAATGTAATATTGATTAGAAATGGTTTCAGTGCATACGAAGAACTAGCGTGACAAAGGAGTAGGTCCAGTAAGACCCCTTTTTGGCCCCAAAATATAGCAGTTTAACAAAATTGTTAACATGTAAACTTTTAGTTATTTATTGGACAGTAGAATGCTTCTGCTACATAAATATGGGCTGGAAATCTTCACAATTTTTGCATTTTAGTTAAATTTTAGACAGTTTTCGTGTGAAACGAAAGTGGCCGCATTCGTGTTCATCCTTGATATTGAAATGTAAGTTGTATTTTATGATAATACATAACATATATAAAGGTTGAGGATGAACACGGATGCGGCCACTTTCATTTTTGACAAAAACCATCTGAAAAGTGACATTTTTCGGCATATTTGGTAGATTTTTCATATTTGAGCTTGAATCGGGTCGTTTTTAATGACCAAATCAGTTAAAATCTTTCACGTAAACTAATTGATTCAAATGAAATAGACACTTAAGTGTTTAAAAAGTGTTCAAAATCTTTCGTAAGATGAACTTGAAATTTGAGTCCAAAATCGGTCCTAACCGGACCTACTCCTTTGACAAAAGACGAAGTCATGAAAACCGGAATCATAGCTAAATATATTTCTCCTCGACAATTTCATATATTGTTTAAAGTCATGAAAACTCAAATTAGAAAAATGATGGATATGTTTTTTATAAAAAAATTGATAGTTTTCATTATTAATATGTACATATACTTTTTTCAGACGAAAATTGAATTTCTTAAATTTTTCCACATTTAGAAAAAGTTTTAATACTTTTTTTTAATTGCTTGCTTCCAGGAAGCAATTCGCCGACACATTTTCCGTATACACCTTCTCGTAAAATTCCGGTGATCGCAATACGCATGGATCTGTCACTGAAATAAACTGTTATCTGATTGTACCTGTTAAACACGTGCTCAATATCCATGCTCCTTTGTTGACTGTTTACTATAAGGTGACAATCGGTAAACTTCGGATTCAAAACACGACATTTAGTGAGCTGCCATATTTGTTACATCGTAACAGACAGAGAGATAAAAATTGACGATTATACGATATATTTGCGTAAAAAATGATAAAATCGTGCACAGAAAACTAAGTTTATGATATAGACATGCATTGGTTCAAGAATTGGATAAACATTATTTTTCACCAGTCACTTGTTTCATATGACTTTAATTTCGTTAACTAGCGCTGGGTCTTTACCGCTGTTGGAGGCCATGTCCGTTTATGGTCTTCAATTGTATTGTATAGCCAAATAGTCAGTGCGTCTTGCACATAACTGATTTTTTAATATTTATGCACAAATGCATTTATTGTTGATTTTTTTTTTTTGGAAACTAACGTTGTAACTTTCTCATGCAATGTTGACCTTTTCAGAACTGGTTTATGTTACAAGTATTATTATACATTATGAGCTTTCAATGCCTTGCAGTAGATCACATAGAACTCCCAATGTTATCATGCGTTTATTATAAACACATTTTAATTAAGATTCCTTATCATTTATTTTAATTCATTTGTCAAGGAAAATACAGATTCACTTTTGACAGATTGAAAAAAATGTTGCAGTTATACATGTTGTATCATGCAATCTCTTTCGAATTTATGCGATGAAATCATTTTAGCATCATCCAGTTTAGACAGCTTGCTAAATTCATTTTTTTTTTTTTATCTTTTTCACATTAAAATGTGCTGCAGTTTTATATTTTAGGCACAGGTAACGGTTTGGTTAGCATTCTTCATGGGTGTAAAGATGTAATGACATCTACATTACATATTGTCAAAGGTATGTTGACGACTATTTTTGTTTTTGTTTGTTTTTTACCATGACATTGCCTTTTTTCAACAAAAAAATGCTCTTAAAGTACATGACTTGAATCTTTCGTCTTTCTTTTACTGCGTCTCTATTACTATGATCCACCAAGTCTACACCATTAAGAATTAATCGATTTCGGATATAGCAATTGGCTCAGAGTCTGAAAATTGTTTGTGACTAGGGTGACATTTCTTCCTGCAGAGTATTTTTTCGAAATCTTGCACATTAAACTTTCGATTCGGAGGTTACAAGTATTTCAGAAAATGATAAATATAATTGGTATAGCATTGATATTTTATCTCCACAGGAACTTGACTCACAAAGTATCCATCATATTGTCGCATACTTAAACGTTGTTTTTAACACAGAAATAATTAAAATAATTTGCTCATTTTACCTTGACTCTTGTCACCGAAAACACTTGTGTCTGATTTTATACATTGTAAAACTTACAGAGGCAATGTTTACTGTACAGCGTGAGTGTTTTGATGTTTACCAAGCCGTTAGACAAGCATCACACAATGCACTATAAATGAAACCGCTCTACAACAGGATTTAAGCTTATAGGATTTTGTTTAACTTATGTTTTAAAACTATCTTTAAATAAGGCCCAAATCATATCTATAGTTCCAATAACAAGTGAATCACAGGCATTTTCTTATTAAAAGAACTTTGTTCATTATGAAAATCTGCATACAAGATTAAGTAATGAAGATGTTAAAAAAAAACATCAGAAGAAAAACATTTTTGTAGGTAGGAGAAAATGATAGTAATGTTACTGGAAATTATAATGACGGAGATCTGATTGGTTATGGGGTATTTATAGCTGCTTATGGATTATATGTGGACCTCGCTGATGATATACACAGGTTCCGCTGGCTGAAAATATTTAGGATCATAGGTTTGAAGCAATACTTTTTATTTGTTTATAGTGTGAGTCGAATATGAACTAATGATGAAGACTCTAATAAGAACACAAGTTCTTACTGTACATTCGTTTTGTGTAACGTATAAATGATATTTAATATATACTATTCTTTGGGCTTATATTGTATTGGCTTCTTCTTTATACAGAACAATTTTCTTGATTACGTAACAAAAGGCAAGAACTGTGATTACTTATTCCGACTGTTGGCCTCTTACATGTGTACCGAGGACGTTCAGTCTGACGTTCTTTTTGAAATTAAAACTATTTGACTACTTGCTGCATTAATCGCCCCACTATGTAAGAGACAATTGGCACCATCTATTAGGAAAGTTCACAAGAAACTAATTATCTATGGAACACAGTATGGGTTTTGCTCATTGTTGAAGGCCGTACGGTGAACTATAGTTGTTAATGTCTGTGTCATTTTGGTCTCTTGTGGACAGTTGTCTTATTGGCATTTAAAAATATTCTAATTAAATATTTCGTGGAAGGGCAAACTAGATTTTTTTAGTGTATGAAGACTATAAACCCTAGTAATCACACACAAAAAATTAGAATTTTTCGAAGATATGCATTTTCATCATCCAACTTGAAAGACTGTCGTCAAGTACTTTCAGTAAAAAAATAGCTATTCGAACACACCTTCTCTCCGTTTTTGTGACTCATTAGATAGGTATTTCACTTGACCCATATATTTCATCTTTTAGTACTGTGATTTTTTTGTGTTATAAAGTCAACCTGTAGCTTTAATATATAAAAATGATAGAATCTGAAGCGAGACGATGTATGAAATATTCTTATTTTGTACGATATCAAGACAAAATACTCAACTCAAACACGCCCTAACATAAAAAGGTGCACTCGATTTTCTCTTTTCGATACAATTGTTACCCATTTTTTGGAATTTTTTCTTCATTCACATAATGGAAGGGCAGAGACGAAAATTACTGAACTAATATGTTCTCCGTCCGTGGTATTTTTTTTTTAAATCGGAGGTTATGTATTTTCGTCATCCAACTTGATAGATACCCATGTCGTCGACTTGATATCTAATTGTTCTGCTAAACTATGTAATAGATAAATTGAACACTTATGCAAATGGTGATTTAAAATAAAACACTTCGTTACTGAGAAGAAAATTGTCATTTTATTTGTTTCTGTTAACTTTTAAAAATTTTGTTACTATAGTAAACATTACAGTTAGTAATCATTTATCGCCTTCTCGAACAAAGAGCTTCGATTCTTTTGTTCTTTTTCAACCGGGTTTCCGCATGTCATCATATATACCAGGATTCCGTCTAAAAAATGCTCGAATTAAAAATAGTTAAAAAGGCTAATAAAGTACGAAGCTAAAGAGCATCGAGGATCAAAGTTTCTAACGGCTTAATGGTTTTATACTGCTCTGTGACAGATTAATCAACACAATTTAGGAATGATCTGTCAGTTAGTAAACATTGCAAGTAAACATGGTTGTACAACTTGTACATTGTTATAAACGTTATATGTTTTTTTTTTAAACTACCTCTGAATTAAATTTGAGCAAAGATAAGAATAAATCTTTAATTATCACAGATTGATACATTGAGCAAAAATCTGAGATTTAAATGATACGAAGACTGTCTTCCTGATAATAACGGAGTGTTTATACATTTTGCAACCACCATAGACAAACTAAGTCTCTGATATTAAGTACGATGTACTTGTTGAAACTTGATTTTGTTTTTCTTTAGTTAAACAAAAGAAACGTTTAATTAATTTAATTGAGAATTGAATGAAATGTTTTGGACCACTAATGACAGTGAAGTACGATTTTCGTCCCTGTTCCGGTATATAGAGATCGTCATGACCGTCCAATTTTGCAAATCAAATGAACAAAGGCGGGTAGATGCTTCAGACAAAAATATAGCACTTTTAATTGAAATCATTCCTGGTATGAAAATTTGTTCGTTTAAATATACGTAAAGCATTTTTGTTTTGTTTCAAAGTGTCACCTTTAAGATTTCACTTATAACGGACTTCCTAACAACACTTTAAAGATAAGAATGAAGATGTGGTATGAATTTCGAATGTCAATGAGACAACTCTTCACATGAGACTTTAATGACACACAAATTAACAGCTACCGGTCGCCATATGATCTAAACAATGAGATAGGCCCATTCCGCATATAGTCCGCTATAAAAGGCCCGTAAATCTCAACTGTAAAACAATTCAAAGGAGAAAGTTATACTTAAACATTCTGATTTATCCATGTGAAAGCTATACAATCTTTATTGTAGGTTTCATCCTAGATGTTATAATGTCTACAGCTCGTATACAGGACCACTGCGATGGTCGTAGCATGTCAAATCAGCAACGAGTGTTGTGACCACACCTAAATACACCAGTCTTGATAAATATAATTACGACGTTTTGGTTTTTTTAACCAACCATCACTGTCAATTTGAGTTATATATGCAGCTTTCACCTGGGATATTTCTCGTCACAGACTTTCAGACCAGTTGGCATTTAAAAACCAATATTGTGTATTTCTTTACTTTGCAAACAAAGATATCGATCTTATCAATATAAGCAACATCCTTCATTATTAATCAGTTCAATCAAAAATATATCCTTACTTTAAACTTGAAATCGGAACATTGTTAACCAAAAATCTGAAATTATTTTAATATGGCGTTTTATGCTGTGACACTTTGCTAATGAGATTTATTAAATAAAACAAAACATGCATATAGTCTTTCTCTGTTAGTTGTGCCTTTCATACTTGTCAGCCATTCAGTAATGCATTTAAACTGACATCATGAAAAGAAACTCGTAGACGGTTCAGAAATGTGTTTGTATAATGGTACCCCTCAGGCCTGCACTCATAAATGGAATTATTAGCTGTCATTTCCGTTATTTTAACAGATTTTGTTCATGGAATTTCATATTTATATGGGTCATTTTAACTAAACCTGAACCTATCAAGATTTCACCTCTTTGTCTAAGAACTTATTTTCGTAGATATATGAGTAGATAAAAGTAAATTCTACATCTTATCTTTACCTACATTAGAAATTGACAAATATGGTCGGGCGAGATCACAGCGGAAATCACTTCAGATTCTCAAGTGTGAGCATTCCATTGTTATGTGGCAGCTACCACCAACGTCTACATACGGAGTTTATATTCCCAATTGGTACGACTTAAAATGCTTTAATTTCATTTCATATTACTAGTATGTTTCCTTGATGGAGAATTGCTGCTTACAAGGAATCTATTGAAGAAAAAGTTAAACTTAAGATGAAATGGAAATCATCACGTCGATAGTTTTACGGTTGCCATTACGAGTTGTTACAGTTGTTACGAAAATGACCGACCGAATTATTCTTATCACCGGGTTTGCACTAACATTAACAACACCGAATAATTTCACAGACCAAATTGCCATACTTCTGCCTAAGCGGAAACTGGCAAACAAACCCATCACATTGCGGACAGACACATCATCAATTTCATACTACTAGTATATGCAAGTGTAGTTTGCATATTCTAACGATCCGGGAATCAATTTTGATCAGACTCAATCTCTTATACAATATAGATATTTCAATAAACAAAAATTCAAAGATTATCAGACATCGAATGGTCATTTAGTAAAACGTTAAACAGATAAAATAGTTTTAAATTAAATAGAAAAAAAATATATAGAATAATTAAAAATGAATACTTTAGGCGGAACTCATAGGCACACACTATCCTTAAATATTGAAGGGTCTAAAGTTCCTCTGTACATCTCCGCACAACAGTGAGACAGATGTTTATGGGAGGTAATGGCTTTGCCGCTGTACAGAATGTATATTAATGTTCTCCCTCATCCAGATAGAATATAGGGATGCTCATCCCGGAGGTTTATGGAGAGCCTCACTGTTCTTGAGCATCAAGGATACCTTGGAAAAAATTATCAGAGATGTTTTTAATATCTTAATTTTGGCCTACACTGGAAGAGATTTCTGGGGTATTCACTTCTTATCGTCATTTAGCTTTTCCAATAGGCAGTAAAACCTATTCTAAAAAGGGGTGTCAGCTTGGCTGTTTTGAATGTACGAGTACGATGAATTCGATGGCTCGTGAATGAAAGGTGTCATAACTCTTTGCTTGCTAAAAGGCCTCTACAAACATCTTAAAGAGTCCGCACGTTGTTTTATACACTTGGCAAATGTCTGCCCAAATCTTACTTAGATTATCGTCATAAATATGCATAACATATTTTCCACTGAACGCTAAAACGAAGGGGAAATAATACAATTGACATACTATTTCTGACCATATTGGAGAAAAATGTGGAGAATTAAAGGACTTTAAGAACATTTTGAAATTTAATTTTATTTATATACATTCTCAACCCGGGATTAAATGATAAATGATATTCTAATTTTAACGTTACCTTTTATAGACTTAAAATGATATTAGTAGTCGTCATACTATGGTTAACGTCAATCAATTGTTTTATATATATACAAGTCACATTTCCTGAAGATCTGTGAAAGCAGTGAAAGTACTAGTGAAAATGATGAATTGAAACTGTTATTATCTTTTAATAATTTTCTTATATACATATATATATATATATCACCCTTTTCTATAGGCTGTCAAAAATGGACTAGTTCTTCATCCGGTATCTACTTATTACTTGAAAACTAAAACCAATCAATCAATCAATCAATCAATCAATCAATCAATGAGCAATAAATTTTTCACATAGATACGGATTACTTCATATTAAACCCTATGAATGCTGAGAATGACTTTTTGTGCCCTCCTGCAATGTGATATCCCAACTTTGTTTTCCTTAGCAAGGTCAACATGGTAGGTTGTGTGTGTATATTGTCCATTACAGACGTATTTGGGGATTTTTTTAATGACCATAAGTTCTTGACAAGTTGTAGGCGGTGTAAGGTAGATTTGAATAATACTTATATATTTAATTATCATTTTGTTTATTTTCGAAACCATTCAAACATAGCTATATAATAGATTACCCATTTCTTATATCTTCATTTACACAATGCTATATAAACTGCTAAGATATAAACTGTTCAGATTTTACACGGATATATACACCAAACCAGATATACGCCTTATTCATGTTATTGTTATAGTTTGTAGTAGAGTTATCGTTCTTTTTAACCATTAGCCATACTTAGCATATTGCTGTAAACAAATTTAAATTATAAGAAATATCTGTTTATCGGGCCTCAAAAGATGAATTTTAACGTTCAAATATCTGGTGCTTCAACAGAAATACAAATAGGAGAGTCAGGCATTGTGTATTCCACGAGAAAAGAAGAACGTAAGTATATATATATATAGCCATCAAATCTCGAGCATCAAATACAGGTAACAGTTATACATATATATATTTTTTTCTGTATGAGATCATGAAGTAGCTATTTATAGATTAAAAGTATAGCTTGAATGATACAGTTTTGATCAGCTGATCAACAACATAGTTGTGTAGCCAACAACTAATGCATATATATCATGTATAAAAATTGAAAATTACACTAATTTGAAGAGACAACGTGTTGTTTAAATTAATCATTGTTAATGTAGTCTTAGAGCATCATGATATCAGTTCGATACAAATGTCATGAATGTATATACAAATAGCATTTGAATAGGAGAGTCGGGCATTGTGTATTCCACGAGAAAAGAAGAACGTAAGTATATATAGCCATCAAATACAGGTAACAGTTATACATATATATTTTTTTCTATATGATATAGTAGCTATTTATAGATTAAAAGTATAGCTTTTGATCAGCTGATCAACAAGATAGTTGTGTAGCCAACAACTAACATGACTAATGCATATATATATGATGTATAAATATTGAAAATTACATTAATTTAAAGAGACAACGTGTTGTTTAAATTAATGTAGTCTTAAAGCATCATGATATCAGGATTGTATTCGATACAAATGTCGTGAATGTATATAATAAGTGAAGAAATTACTCCCGATAGCTTACTTCCTGATATAAAAAGGTCACTTGATAATAAACTCATTATTGACAAGTACTTTACCAACAAATTGACTATTTTTGCTTAGGGCAAACGAAAATTAGTATTGGTGTTATTGAATTCAAACCTATCCTAGAGTATATAGCGACATTCTATTCTCTTCATAGAAACTGGACGATATACCAAAATACCACGAAATGAAAGAAAATGTAAAATATGTAATATCTTAGACGATGAATTTCATTTTTTCTTCAACTGTAAAATAAATAAAAATATAAGAGAAATCTTTCTAAAATATTATATACAAAAATATGTAAATTTTAATACACTTAATTTTACTGATAAACTCGTGATAATACTTAATCCATCAACACCAAATGATGTAAAAGCAGTTGTTTCTTTTATTAAAGAGTCATTATAACTGAGGAAAGGAGAACAGTAACTGTTTTTATCATATTTCTTATAATATTGTCGAGTTTTCATTATGTTTCATTATGTTTGTTTGTCAATGTATTTGCCACAACCAAAATTGGTTTTTGTATGTTTTGCAAATAAAGATATATTTATATTAAATTATTGAGTTTGATAACTCGCCGTTGTAACTTGTTACATATATACAGTCAGAATTGGTGCATGCAAGGATTTGTATAGTTATAGACTCCTACTATACAAATCTTTGGTTCATGAGATCGCCTTGAAAATTAAAAGTGGTGTCGTACTTTAATGATAAATATAATTCGTATATTGAACGTGTAAAACTCCTAACACCACAACGAGCAGAAATATCAACATTGTCAAGTAATAAAGGTATGTAAATGTGCACTAAACATATATATAGATCCCTTCTGAAGTTTTTTTTTATCTGTTTGCTAGTGAAGGTTAAAATCAAATGACGGGTTATGCGATATACTGTTACACTATCTTTTAACTCGTTGGTCTTACTAACAAATCACATGTCATGTCAGAGTTGTATTGAGCGCCGTAACTGCATTATGGTACTTCCTTCTTTATCATGATGGGGTTTTCATGCGCGTAGCTACGTTTACGTCAAAACGCCCGGGCGTACACTTGAATTTTGAAATTTCTTTTTTTTTTATCTAAATATAATAAGAAAGACTGGTCAAAAGCACATCAGCCTTGTGCTTCTCTCTTCAATGGATTGTAATTTTCAATAAAAAGGGACTAAATTTACTTTAATCAAATAGTTCATTTCATGATATGTGTTCCAATTTTCTGTCAAAGTCTGAATCTACTGTGAATTCTGCGTACTTTTCTTATATTGAAAGCAATTCATTGTCTGCTGAGATTCGATATGCGGTTTGCATTGTTGTCGAGCATGTGACTTATGTCGCAAAAGCGAGACATAGCGTCGTCAGCGCCGTCAATATTTAGGTTCCGAATGTGGACAAAGTTTTTTGAATGACTCTCTGTTAAAAAAAATGTTTATGATCAAAAGAGTACCCAGTGCAATATAATGCAATTAGTTCTTTAATTTCCCCCACATTTTACGGATAAAGGGTATTTTTTTATTTCTTAATTACATTAACTACTTGTCGAACCTTCATCGAAGTTTATGAAAATTTGGAAGAAGTTTTTTCTATGATTAACGTCTAAAACAAAGTTTTGAAAGCATCTGTTTTCGTTCATTTTTCTGTTCTTTACTGATAGCTGGACTTTTCTTTGCGCAATTAATTGTTTTACATGCTCAATTTATAAACCTTCATAAAATGTGATATATTGGCATACGTTAAATTCCAGATCAAGAAAATATAATAAAGAAAATTTTTGATTTTTTTTTAAATTCCTTGAAAAGACTGGTAAATTGATTCACTTCTTGTGGAAAGAAATCGTGTTCCAGAATTTTTTTTATATTGCATCTCTAAGAAATATTTTTTTCGTGTTCATTAAAAGGTGCTTTTGTCGATTGTATGCTCACTCACGACTTTAAACAATTTGAAAGTAATATTGGTTTGAACGTTTTCTCTAAAACCAATGTCCGTTAGCTTCCAATTAACACGATGAATAAGTTCTCAAAATTAAACATAAAGATATACCATTTAGATTCAAAAGTATGTTACTATCAATGATTTTTTACTGACAGAAATGGTATGTCGTTCTCGATAACTCGATCGCTTTCGGGGGCTCCGTCCCCTCGAACCAACTAACAGCAGGGGGGTTGGCATTGAGCGGTTTGTCACCCCCTCAGACCCCTCGCCAAGGTTCGGGCGTACACGTAAATATGACCCAGCTACGCCACTGGTTTTTCTTTATTATGATGAGATTTTTCTCTATTATATTGAGGGTTTTCAATATTATGATGAGTTTTTTTCTCTATTATGACTAGCTTTTCTTTATTATGATTAGGATTTACTCTATTATGATGAGAAAAACCTCATCATAAAAATTAAAACCCTCATGATAATAGAGAAAAGCTCATCATAATAATGATTGTATGCTTTTCTTGTTGTTAAAGTTATATTGAGGTTAATAATATGAGGACTCACTTTTTATGGATTCGAAATCAAAATCAACATTGCATTTAGGCAGGACGATATGGATTTATAATGAAAACTAGTTTGGACTTAGATTATTGCTTTTTGAAGTAAAACCCAAGGACCATTTTTTTATCCTCGAAAGGAAAGCACAAGTTCATAAAAACATGTGATGTTAATATATCTTCAAAACAAGGACCTTTTATGTTGGATTTTTTTCTGTTTTACAGATAAGTGTCCATACGCAGATATTATATCATTGGAAAAAGTATCGAGTGACTGGAAAGCATGCAGACTTCACTACATACAAGATCATCCGTTTCCAAATCACAAATTGACGAAAGAGCATTTAGATATTAAATCAGAGGAACATGTCTTAAGAGATTTCCAGGAAACTCTTTCAAAGAAAATCAGTACAGGTGTGTTTTGTATTAATATCCTTGTATTTGATAAACAGTTGTAAACGATAAACACAATACTAGTAAGCAGTTGTTAACGGTAAACACATAACCGTTGGTAACGGTAAACACATAACAGTTGTAAACGGTAAACACATTTTTAAACAGTTGTAAGCGGTACACACGTACACAGTTGGTTCTCTAATTAGAATTTTCACGTTTGCTTTTTTTGAGAAATATAGTTTTTTTTGCCGTATAACGACTTCAGGATAAAAATAATAATTCATGATAGCAATCTCCAAGTATGTATGCTCATTTTAAATGATCTTGTTGGCTTATATTTGAAAACTTATATAACTGTATGTACATTGCATTTTTAAACAATCATTAGCCTTAGGAGGATAAATAAATGAAGTATTAATATACAAGACCAAAAAAAGGGAAGAACCCAAATAAAGTCAGAGAAAATCGTAACATAAAAAAAAGACGCCGCAGCTAATTTATTGCATTATATGAACATAAAAAGAAATAAGTTTCCTCATAAGCGTAAGAAACCGAACATACAAATACATAAGAATCCTTCAATTACACAGTCATTGATTGATTTTGTTTCTTCTTGATTGCTTAATTCCAGTCGCAAATATTTCATGAATAGTCTGACGACAATGAGCAGTCCGAACCCAGTCCGTACTGTATCAAAAGCTACGACATGTCTCAGACAATAAACACTTATTTCAGTATTTTATTTTACATTTTCGAAGTTACAAAAAGACCGCGGAAATTAGCTGTGTTTGTTAATCCAATTGGTGGAAAAGGAAAAGGTAAACAAATTTGTGATCAAACGGTGGTTCCTGTTTTGCAGCTAGCAGGGATACAGACAGATGTTGTTGGTGAGTAAATCTTACACCACGAAGTTCCTCAGAGTTAGAATGGTTGTTTATAAGTGGTACATTATTTATATATACATGCTGTGTTAGAAAGTTATCTGTTCTGTTCACATATCCGATATATCAGTTTTGATTACAGCAGATTCCAACGAGTATGAAGATATATGTAGATTCTTTGGTTAGCTTCCTTGCTAGCTCAACCATGAAATCATTATTAGGTAAGGTACACAAGCCTGTGGGTGGAGTCAATAGTTAAACAGAGAACCAATCAGAACTATAGTGACAGAATATAAACATTGTAAAACTAGTTTTACAAGTCAGTTTAAAAATAAGTTTTCAATCTAAATTTAAAATTTATTGATTCACAAGCATTTTGTAGGTGTGTTTGAATTGACAATTTTATTTCAATCAATTACTCCGTTCTTTATAAATACAGTTATGTGTATATTCTTTACAATGGTACAATCACGGCGTAAATATCCTTTTGTTGCCTTTGAATTACGATTTTTTCAAACTGCAATAGTATAAAAACAGCAAAGATAACGAATAATAGAGATGGGCCATTTTGTACATATACAAAGGGAAACTTCAAGCAAGCATTATTATTTATAGTTTCATTGCATTTTTAAAGGTAAACGGGATTTTGTGGCAAAAAAAACCCAAGATTTTTGTAGAAAATCCACAGATATTTTTGTTATAAAATTTTAAGCATAGATTACTCTCTTGATTTTCTATGATATGCTAGCGTTTAAAGTTTACAAAAGTCCTATTACAACCTTTAAATTAAAAAAATCGTGCTAAGTCAAGAAATTCGAGCGCACCCTAGAAGGTGTACTTTAATTGGTCCACATTTATATATATATTTGTTTAAACCAATATCTAAATTTCTAAACTTGTTTTTTAGGAAATCATTGCTAGCACTGCTTGCAATAATCCTCCATCTATCAAGTACCAAATGGCCAACTATGAGAGTACAACGGGGAAATGATGTGGTCTATAAAATTTCTGTTTGTTTAACATTGAATCAACACTAAATATTATCATCCTTGAACAAAACATAAACCGTAACTCCGCTTCTAATTTATTGTAATACAAAGATTTTTTTTAATTCAATCAAAGACTATAAGAAATAAAATTTAATTTGCAAAGTTATTTAGGTAAACCTGTTTGTATGAAACATACATTATTATTATAAACAGGCCATTGATATGAGTGTTTTCATTGGATGACGAATTAGTGCTATGCTCCTCCCAATTATAAGGTAATAATCATTTCATGGTTGAGCTAGCAAGGAAGCTAACCAAAGAATCTACCTGTAGCTTCATACTCGTTGGAATCTGCTATAATTATCCGTACTGGAATAAGTTATCCGTTCAAGTCAAAAATCCATCGTATGGTTCATACGTTTGCACGAAATAGTTTACCTTTATTCAAGAGCTGATAAGAAACTATACATATATACATTTATAAGAAAAAATATTTTAACAGTTTTGTTTAAATGACATGATTTATTTTTTCCAGTTTCACAAAGAGCGTTCCATTTTACAGAAATAACAGAGAACTACGACTTTAATTCGGTGGACGGGTAATTTCAGATAAACATAACTTGTCATTTTTTTTAAATAGAATAACAAGATGAAATATTATTTAAAACAAAAAAATAATTCATCATTGCAAAAGAATAATGTAGTAATTTACCAAAATTAAACAAGTGGTCAAGATATCGGTTCCTCGTTATGAAAACACGCATTGTAATTAAACAAGTGGTCAAGATATCGTCTTTGGTTCCTCGTCATGAAAACATGCATTGTAAATATTCATCTGATTGGAATTTTCTATTTAATTTGCAGTTGATAACAAAATCTTTAATTTAGTGAAGTTTTCCCTCAGTCCATGTAAAATACCAGAAAAAAATCCGTGAATTATTTATTTGACAGGTTAGTTATAATGGGAGGGGATGGAACATGTTCAGAAATTATTAATGTTCTAATGAGAAAAAGACAACAGGAAGCTGGTGTAGATTTCAACAGCAGTTCTACTCCTTTGAAAAAGATGGATTTCCCTATTGGGGTTATACCGACAGGTAAGGGAAAGCTTTAATTTTAAAGGTGATATACAACTTTAAATTTGATATACAATTTAGTACATGCATTGTCATACTAAGGTTCAAACCATTTAGTTATATGTAAAACATCATAGAACGAAAGAAACATTATTATTAATTGCATAGAGGTGCTGAAGTACATTTTGAACTATTGCTACTAAAAATATAAGTAAATTATATATTCTTAATGAGATTTTAACATCACTGATAAGTACCGTAATTGAGGTAGAATTTGGAAAATTCAACTAGAGGCTCTAAAGAGCCTGTGTCGCTCACCTTGGTCTATGTGCATATTAAACAAAGGACGCAGATGGATTCATGACAAAATTGTGTTTTGGTGATGGTGATGTGTTTGTAAATCTTACTTTACTGAATATTCTTGCTGCTTACAATTATCTTTATCTATAATGAACTTGGCCCAGTAGTTTCAGAGGGGAAGATTTTGTAAAAGATAACTAAGATTTACGAAAAATGGTTCAAATTGACTATAAAGGGCATAAACTCCTAAAGGGGCCAACTGACCATTTCAGTCATGTTGACATATTTGTAAATCTTACTTTGCTGAACATTATTGCAGTTTACAGTTTATCTCTATCTATAATAATATTCAAGATAATAACCAAAAACAGCAAAATTTCCTTAAAATTACCAATTCAGGGGCAGCAACCCAACAATGGGTTGTCCGATTCATCTGAAAATTCAGGGCAGATAGATCTTCACCTGATCAACAATTTTACTCCATGTCAGATTTGCTCTAAATGCTTTGGTTTTTGAGTTATAAGCCAAAAACTGCATATTACCCCTATGTTCTATTTTTAGCCATGGCGGCCATCTTGGTTGGTTGGCCCGGTAACGCCACACATTTTTTAAACTAGATACCCCAATGATGATTGTGGCCAAGTTTGGTTTAATTTGACCCAGTGGTTTCAGAGGAGAAGATTTTTGTAAAAGTTAACGACGACGGACGACGGACGACGGACGCCAAGTAATGAGAAAAGCTCACTTGGCCCTTCGAGCTAAAAAATAAAAAGTCTGTTCTCCACCAATTGAAACTGTTAGCGGGAATTATGACTAAATATCTTTGTTGGGATTACTATTATTAAAATATTTGAATTTTATACATTTTAGAACAGTTATTAATTTTCGCCTTATCCTAGAGTAAGCTTATTGGAACATAGTATAACTCACACAAAAGTGTCCCTGGTCATAAGATTGATATATAAGATTGGTCATTGATCGAGAAATAGACGTAAACAAATGCATGTGTTAGCCTTATCTATTGGACTTTATAAGTATCTGCATATCATTCAGTCAACTCAAAGAGGAAACATATTGAGTGTGTAAAAAAATAATAACATTTTATTTGAACAATGACTATATTCGAATTCTTTTACAGGGTCTGCTTGTGGACTTGCTAGACTTGCACATGGAGTAATGGATGTAATGACATCAGTTCTACACATTATAAGAGGTTTTTCTTATTTTGCTTTAAATTTTTGTTCATAAAATATAGGTCTGTGTACTTTTTATATAAAAAAAGTGACCTATTGTAATCTACATGTATAATTCAATACGGTTAGTACAAATGTGGTGGGAACAACTATTGATTAAGGGCACTTTTTTTAACTATTATTCATGCTTTTTGACTAGACATTTTTAGCATATTGATTTTTCAAATTCTCTCAATCTTCTTAATGGATTTAAACATGCACTGTAATAAAATTAACGGTAAGCTGCATTGAAGACCTTATACTATTAGAACTCATGTGCCTTAATATCCTTTAAATTTTATAAGAATTACTACTATATTGAAATAATAACCTTCCAACGTAAATGCAAATACTTTGTTATCTTATATACATTTTGTTTTTCACAATTTATTCAAAGTCAATTTTAAGGTTTTGTTAATTTTGACTTCTAACTAATCATAAAAAAAAACATGTTACATAAATGTCATACGTCAGACGCGTTTTTCTGGATTTACCTTTATCAGTTCGATGGAAGCCAACTATTTTAAAGCCGAGGATGTATAAGAACCGAAACTATTGAAATGCTATACGATCAAAATGAACATGAAATAGCCGAATCCATGTAAGGCCAACTGTGCCTGAGAGAGGTGAAACAATAGTTTTTTTTATAAGTGTCTTAATTCCATCCAATAAAGTTTTTAGATTGTGTTTTACAGGGACATAACTACACGCAGTTCTTTTTAGAAATATAATGAGATAAGATACATTTTATAATTTCAAGCATGCATATATTTCTTATCCACATTTTGCCAAAGGGTCAATACCTAAAATAATTTGCTTGGAAATAGCAAGGCATTATAAAATGTCAACCTTAATTTAATGAATCATAATGATGTTATAACATGAAGGTCGTGTCTTTTTAAACAAAAGTCTTTAGTTTTTAGTACTATTAACGTTACCACGTGGCAGGGGCATGGCATTATAACCATTTTTTTTTATTTGTAGGTAAAACAGACCTCTATAACACAGTTGGTTGTTATAACAACGACAAACTGGTTGGATATGGAATCATATGTTTTGGATATGTCCTCTACGCAGATATGATGTATGATACTGATGTTAACTATCGATGGATGAAAACATTTCGTTATTTATGTAAGCCATAACAAGGAACATTACTAGAGATAAATAAATTGAAAGCAATTAAAATTTATTTCGATAACTTTTGTTTAACTTGTCCTTTTTCGTTTCCTTTCAAATTGTCTTGTTATTTGCACAACTTCTATATTAGAACAATCAACATTAACATAAGATTCGAATTCCTGCTGTCTATCTGAATTAATAGTAGTATCTATTTAAAGTGACTTGAAGGTTTTTTTAGCGGGGTGAAATGTACTTGAAATATTGTACATGTATATTTATGTCATACACAATGTCATCATAATAAGCATATTGGTATTGTATTGTATTGTTCTATATCGTGTATCTAAATTACCATTGTAGATGTGCCGTTCATGCGCATGTTTTTAAAACAATTCAGAGAGTTGGAAGTGGAAATAACATACGAATATTTGTAAGTTAAATTGTAATATAGATATATATTTTAAAGTTCAGCCTTAAATTAAATAAATGACCTAGTGATGTATGAGCAATGATTTAATACATATCTGCCATCGACTACATTGATTTCCTTGTTACTGTTTCCAATAAAGTCTGTGTCAAATGAATACACAATTACTGTGATCTGAATATATATAACGCAGAGAAAAGCAAACATATTGTATTTGAAAAAGTAAAAAGGTTCGATCTTATAAAAATCTACACATACGCAAAAACGAAAAGATAGAATTATCAAATCAAGGAACAACTTGTACACTTCACACTGATTCATACACCAATGTAAATAAAGGCACCAGTAGTATACCGCTATAAACAGTGTTGATTCCAGACCAGAAAAAAACAACAGACAACGAATACGTTGTGTAATATGTGTTTGTTTTATTGTTATCTAGAGAAGATAGAGATTCAGGTGATTTAACTGATGAGACAAAGGCTAATTTGAAAGGTTAGTTTTAGTGATATTTGTAGTTTAAATAACTTATAACATGAAATGCCAGATGCAATATGATATTGAGTAACATGTTATCTTAAGTTTTGGTGCTATTTCTATCGTACCTGAATGATTAAACCTGTCTTATTCTGATTGAAAAAAGAGAATAAAAAAAAATAAAGTGATGCTCAAACTTCTATATCGAAATCAAACTGACATAGTCATGACAAAATAAAAAAAAAAACGACGAAAAAAAAGGGCTGTTCGGAAAACACAAACGTCACCGAAAACCTGTTGTTGTAATTTCAGGAAAAAATGAGCTCTTAAACAATCCTTGTCCTTCACCAGTTTTCTCACATTTTTCAGAATATTTTATGTAGCAGTGAGCTATTTTGGAATATTTGCATGTATACTTGTTTGTTTACAGTAACAGAGACGAAAAGAATAACAAATATAATAGGTGGGACGGACGACTTAGATTTTGAAGACCGACCTTATGATAAACAACCTGCAAAAAAAGACCAATTCTTTTTGTTAGATTATACTATGTGCGGTAAATGGGCTATGGCCAAGCATTTTGTCAATCTGTATCAACTAACTCAGGAGCATGTAAGTTATGCATAGCAGTTGTATAGAAAGTGTATGAGAAAAATAATTATTTCTGACATTTTTCATTTGCATTAAATATATATGTATATATGTATATATTTAAATAGGAAATTAAAGTATCATTAATATCAATTTTATTGGGAAATACATGTATGATATGCAAGCACTTATTGAAATATGGGTTATTGTGTGACAGGACATAATGTCTGCGAGTAGAATTATAGATCTTTGAATAATGCTTTTTTCTATCATCAAATTGCTGGACATATTTTTTTGAGTTTTGTTGATTGATTTTTTCGCAGAAATTTGGTATTCGAATGGATACTTGTTGTTCACCATTTCTGTCCGAATGTTTTTATTTACTTATTCAATGCAGAATTCATGCAGAATATTCTCGAAGACAAAAAAGAGAAAGAAAGTTAACCCGTTTGAATTCGAAAGTTTTAAAAGGTTTTAGCATATTTTACATGATAAAAGAGATTTCAGTCAGATTTTGTTGTTTTTATATATATACAATGTTCAAAATGCCTAACAAACACAACATAGTGAGCACAGTTAAAAGGATTTTGCCAGATGGGATTTGGAAGGCTTCTGTTGTTTATCTACTTTTTTTCCTTTTTGTGTATATGGAAAGTCAATGTTTTGTCAGTAAATCAAATCAGATCATTACAAATATTTTCCAAAAATATTTTTTTCCCTTCGTTTCATACTTTTTTGTTGTTTACATTCATTGAATTTCTTATAGCTGGATTCGGTGAAACATTTTGTGAGTTTCAAGAAAATAAAATCTGTACGTATTAGAGCCACGGAAAATAATGATCCTAGCCAGAATGAAATGAATCTAAGGTTCAACATTGATGGAGAGAGTCACCAAATAGAAACACCGGACGTATATATCAAGTAGGTCAAAAATAAAATCACAAAAATAATGAACTCCGAGAAAAGTCCCAATCGGAAAGCCCTAATAAAATGGCAAAATCAAAAGCTCAAACACATCGAACGAATTGTCAACAACAGTCATTCCTGATTTCGTACAGAAATTTTCTTCAGTAGAAAATGGTAAATTAAACCTGATTTTATAACTATCTAGGTAAACGATTATTCGACCTTAACGGTATTTTGATTACATATTTAAAGTGTTGTTCATATTTATAGAACGATCATCATTCTTTTCTTCCAATTAATTATACAATGTGAAATTTCATTCAAATGCACTACGAACAAGGAAAAAATATCGGAAGGTTACTTTTGTTTTGTTACATTCACATCTTCAGTAGTTTAGATGGTAAACACTGTAAAGATCATGAGATATATCGGACACACGGATATAGATAAATCATCCATGAACTTTATTTATCATATATGGTGACACTATTATTAAATAAACTATAACAAATGCTTATTCGTATTTAATGCCCTTTAAACTTTAAATCAGTTTCTCGATCGTTAATTTTAAATCACCACTTCATTGTGATTGCAATAAAAGGCCCTTACATGAAAATATGATACCCAACAGCCTATTTTACAACAAAACAATTTTAAGAAAAACAAATATGGCAGACATGAAAAAAAGACCATCACTGAACTACAGGCTCCCGACTGATAATATTATACCGTCCTGAACATGCATGCAATATTTTAAACTGGACGTTAAGCAACCAACATTCAATATAGCTCAATACAATATAACAGAGAATTACAGAATGTGGCGGGGTTTAACATGTTTATATATGATTGTTAACTTTGAAATATAAGTCAATTCATTAATTAATTAAACGTTTAACTTCTTGATTTCAGATTGTTTCCTCGATGTTTAACATTATATACATCATACATTGGATCACGGAGATGGCGCTAGACAACCAATGCTAATGGATGGAACAATCAACATTAATCGCAAATTTTAGATTTCAAACTTCAACTTACAATTACATGAAGTTTTAGTATATTTTAAAGAATTGATGTAAAGTATTTTTTAAATTGATATTTTGCCATTCAAATACTATCAATTTGGTGCAAACTAGAATCAGCAGGGATGCTGAAGTCATAACATTGAAAGCCAAGACTGTATAAAAACCTACATTCGTGAGGGGTTCCTTGTCGCACCATTACCTAACAAGAATATCCAAATCAAAGAGAGAGTTGGAAATTTTGGTTTTATACGATTCCTGTATTTATCATTAGAATATATAATTATTAAAGCATGTTGTAAATCGTTTAATCACCAACTCACTTATCACTAAGCTGATGATACTCTTTGGAGATCAACAGTCAACCAACAGAGGTATTGTTTCCGTGCTAGAAAAAATAACAACTTGAATTCGAGGCGCGTGGCAGGTGTACTATACGAATTGGCAACGTCATGAACAATTAGCTATTATGTTTTTTCTACAATATCGTTGACTATTATCATTTAAATTTGATTGATTTAGTGTAAACTTTAATACATCACGAATTTGACCTCACAGAATTATTGTATATGTACATGCAAAAGAAATAGACGATTCTGTTTATTAAAAATAAAAACGAAATTCTGTTTGTTTCAATTACTTTATATACATATTTGTATGGTGTGCATGGCACTGGGAGAAGTGTGCTGATCAAAGTCACGCTTTTCACAACTGCAAAATTTGTATAAAATGCAAAGGTTCCCTTCGATATTTGAATAAACGTCCTAACAACATGTACGAAAATAGTGTAAAGGTCTTCTCTCGTTTCATGTTCTGTCATTTGTATGTATGTGATAATCCTCGATTTAATGATGTGGGCCGGTTGAATTATTTAAAAAAAAAATTTAATCTACATGCCATGCACTTCACATTAATATATCGTGTAGAACGCAACATGTAGTTAGTTAGCTATGTTAGACAGTTTTTGTAGCAGAAAAAAGGCGATCAAGGAAAGTAAAAATATCAATATTTTATTGCTTGAGAACTGTCAGCACTAACTAATGTATAGCACTCAATGAACCGAACTATAATCTATTTTCAAGCAAGCAGAATTAGACATTTGTAGTGTTATGGTTTCTCAAACACCTCTTTCTAGTTGTTGTAGATTTGGAGACCTGGTATTATGCAATTTCGAGTTAAAAACAACTTTTGATGATTTTTGTTCATATCATTTTTATGCAGTTAAGCTGCGTTATGCGATCACCCTAGATTTGTGTTCCACACAATAAATGCTGAAATACTTGTCATTGTTATTATCTAGCTGGCTACTATGTTATACAGTCGAGATCAGTTCTAACCTCTCATAAATTCTGTCAGAATCTGTCAGGAGAACTGTTCTAGAACAGTATGTAGAACTGTCAGCCTGACACCTTTTAGTCAGTTCTAGGTTAGAACTGTTCTAGCTAGAACTGATTTGGTCAGTTCTACCTAGAACTGATTTGGACAGTTCTAGCTAGAACTGATCCTGACAGTTCTGCCCTAGAACAGTTCTACGGTTAGAATGGATTTCAAATTCTACGGCTAGAATTGATTTATAAATTCTACAGCCAGAATTAATTTATAAATTCTACGGCTAAAATTGATTTAGAAATTTCACGGCTAGAATTGATTCATAAGTTTTAAGAAATAGTTGTCTTAATATAAAGGCTTCGGCAAAATAGCGATTTATATTATATAGAGTTTTGCTATTTTGCCGGTTTTATTTCAGATTTATAATCGGCAAGAGTACATGTTTAACCCCGCCATATTCTGCATGTATGTCAGTGCCTGTTCCAAGTCAGGAGCCCGTAATTCAGTGATTTTCTTTTGTTGATGTGTAGTATAAAATATTTGTTTTTCTTTCATTTTTTGTACATAAATTAGGCCGTTAATTAGTATTATGGAGGGGGGGGAGGGTTATTATTTGAATTGTTTTACATTTTTTATTCTGGGAGTCAGGATGGCTCGTTATCACATAACAAAATTATCCTCATTAACCAAATGTAATATCTGTTTACGAGTAGTTTTCATACCTCGGACGGACCTGTTTAACAAAAATCTTTTGACCACATCAATCTAAACTGACATTATTTGCTCTTCAGTCTTTCTGCAAATCTATATAGCTGCACAGTACTTCAGTTTTAATTTTAGGTCAAGAGGGACTGTACTATACAAGTTACAGCAATATTGGAAAACAATTTTGTTCACATCAATTTATAGTGCCAGCATGCAGGGGCAGATCCAGCCATTTCAAAAAGGTGGTGGGGGGTTCCAACTATATGTCCAAATTCAAAAGCATTGATCGTAAAAAAAAGGGGGTTCCAACTCCTGAACCCCCCCCCCCCCTTGATCAGCCAATGAGCATGTCCTCTTTTTATTCAAAATATTGAATCATAAACAAATATCAGTAGTGTTCATACTTCAGACTGAGTCGTATAATAAAATCTTTTGACCGCATCAACTGAATCTTACCATATTTACTTTTTTTTTTTATGTAAATCTAAATAGCTGCACAGTAATTCAGTTATAATTTTAGGTCAAGAGGGACTGTAGTATATAAATAACTACAATATTGGAATTGAGAGTGCCAGCATTTCCTATTTTTATTCAAAATATCGCATCAGAAACAAATATCAGTCATGTCAGTAGTTTTCATACCTCAGACTGACAGTAACATGTAATCATGTAACAAAATTATTTGTCTGCATCAATCAAAACTGACCATATTTGACAGCATCAACCAAAACTGACCATATTTGACCGCATCAACCAAAACTGACCATATTTGCTCTTTTTTTATGTAACTCTTATAGTCGCATAGTAAATCTGTAATATTTTTATGTAAGGATGGATTGTAAAATCATGAAAATACAAATGATAGAAATATGGGAACACAATGCTACCTAATTTCATTTGCATCAATTTAGAATGCCAGCATGTCCTCTTTTTATTCAAAATATTGCATCATAAACAAATATCAGTAGTTTTCATACCTCAGACTGACTGGTATAACAAAATAATTTGTCCGCATCAACCAAAACTGACCATATTTGCACTTTATTATGAACATGATGTGAATCCTAATAGCCACAAAGTAAATCATGTATATTTTTATATCAGGATGGATTGTTTAATAAAAATGAAAGCAATATTGGAAAATAAAATTATGCTCACATCAGTTTATAGTGCCAGCATGTCCTCTTTTTCATCAAAATTTTGAATCGTAAACTAATTTCAGTAGTTTTAATATCTCAGACTGACTCATGAATATAACAAAATTATTTGTCGCATCAACCAACACTGACCATATTTGACAGCATCAACCATAACTGACCATATGTGACAGCATCAACCAAAACTGACCATAATTACGCTAGGATGAAAAATTGTGTCCTGCATTTTTTTTTAGCTGTAATCTCTGTCCTGCCTTTTTATTTTTCACTCTGTTTGGTCCTGCTTTTTTTTTTTTTAGTTTATCCTGACTTTTTTTTACCTAAATTGTCGTCCTGACTTCTTTTTTTGGCAATTGTCTCATCCTGCCTTTTTTTTTACTCAAAACTCCTGTCCTGCCTATTTTTTTCAAATTTCATCCTAGCCCCCCCCCCCCCCCCCCCCATAAAAATCAAATGGTAGCTCCCTTATCATGTAAATATACATGTATATGGCCTCATTGTAAACATGGTAAACCAATGTTATTTCTATGTGAGGACGGATCGTATGATAAAAATGAAACCAACTTTGAAACACAATACACCTTATTGCTAATCCTGGCTGACCCGGCCTCTTGAACTTTTGAAGCATACAACAATGACTTTTCCATTGTGGCGTCAGATATTTTGTTTTATGACGTCAAAATTTTACGGGAACCTGTAATGGCAGACAAATTGCGACAAGGTGTATTTATACCATATCTAAGAATTTAGCGCGCCGTTATTTCCTCTCTGTATCCACAATAATGAACCGTCATTAAACATGCTAAAGTGACTTTTTAACATGTTTAAGACAGTAGTTTGTGATGGGTTTTTTTTTAAACAAAACTATTTAATGGCATCACCTAACACTCACATGACTGATTCATATACTTTATTTTAAAAATAAAATAAAAAGTACATGTATGGGAAGTTCTCTTCTTGGAATAGTATACTGTAATATAATTTGAAGAAGGCAAAGAAAAATGCATGATTTTGTTTGTAGCCGAACGTCCAGGTTCAAATGTTTCATTCATGTTCAGATCCAGTATATTTTTCTGAGTTCCAGACTCCCAGATATCATTTATTTATATAATCGCTATGGATAAGTTTGGCTACGACGAGATGGTGCAAATGTATATAGTTTTTTTACGTTATACAACACTTTTTTCATTAATATCCCTTAATTCATCCACTGCACAATTTTCGTTTGAACATTTGTCAAAACAGAATTATAAATGAATGTAAATCCCAGGCAAACAAGGTAAATTACGATTAAAATTCCATGAATTAAATGTAGAGTTTTATTTTAATAGGAATTCGAAGAGACTGTTAAAAACGGGGAACGAAGAAACGTAAACAATGATGTTTCCGTATGCAATCTTATAAAAATATCTCCGATGAGTTGGATAACCTTCCATTCACTTCGATATTTGTACATGTAACGTAATAAAAGTCGTTTGATCAGTAAAAAATATAGAAAATCTGCTATTTAATATATAGCAAAGTAATTGGAAGTGATTTATTTCTTCTAAATTCTAAAGTGCCCTTACTGCAGTGACGTCATTTAGAACTGTTCTACAGTCCTGGCTGATTAAGTCAGTTCTGCTGACAGTTCTACGGTTAGAAGTGATTTGGACAGTTCTACCCTACAACTGATCCTGACAGTTCTACCTAGAACTGATTTAGTCAGTTCTACCTAGAACTGATTCTGACAGTTTTACTTAGAACAGTTCTAGGTAGAACTGTTCTAGGACAGGTTAGAACAGTTCTATGACAGAATATTCTGACAGTTCTAATGAGAGGTTAGAAGTGATCTCCACTGTACATAACTAATTGAATACTTTTATAATACTTTTTATTCTGGATTTCAAAAAATATGCCCAGAAAAACATTAAATGATCGTCGAATCACCCAAAAGTTTTGAAGTTGCACATAGGAAGTAGTGCTCATTAGGAATCCTTGTGTAGTTTATTATGACCTGTGCTTTTGGCTAAGATGTCAAAGAACATTTGTATGAAATATTTAATCGCCGAAAATCTCTTAAGACAAGTAGTTTAGATTTTCCAAATGGCAGAAGTCGTAGGAATATTGTTTGTCATCAATACGTAGTACAACGTCAGTAGTCTATTATATAATAAGTTAAACTGTTCATGCTGTTGGCGGCAATTTCAAATTAGAAGACGAAATTTTCGTATCTTTTCAATTTGGAGGCAGGGGTGCAAATTAGCGGTTGTCCAAGGTCCCACTGTTGCACGCAGAAACTCGACTTGTTTTCAAGCTACGCCCGACGGAGTCACCTTTTACTTGAAAGAAAATAAGAAATAACTTTGCAAACCTTTTCACCAAAGGCAAAGTCTCCAAATAATCGATATAAAAACTTATTTTCATCATTATAATTCATGACAGCGATGTTCATTTTGTTCAACCGCTAGCTTTATACAGAAAATCGCCCACAAATAATGTGTAAATTCGAGTAAAATCGTATCTGATTGACAAAAAACGACATTGTAAACACAATAAAATGGCTGCCGTGAAGACAACATTTTACAATATCGGATCTGATTCCGGAAGCGGATAAGGGTAATTCCGGGTTTTGGCGACCAACTACAAAAAAATCCAAACAGGTGACAAAATGCATCTATGCATGGAAAATAAATATATACACTATAATTGAAAACCAAAAGATATATGTAAAGGAAAGAAACAGCAGAAAATATTTTATACAGACATTCAAAATTACTTTTTGACAAATTTTAATGTCAAAATCCAATACAATGTGACAGCTGGGAACAGTTTATCTAACAATATAGAAGAAGCAGAAGAAGAAGATGCTTTATTTCCATAAAATGGGCTCACAAGGAGCATAATATAATATCATTGTAATATAATATTCTTTTACAAATATAATAAACAACACATAGTTACAAACACAAATAAGAAACAACAGTTATCACATATTAGTATATATATAAAACCTTTGCCTTTATATATATGTTTATGGTCACAGTAAACATTTTCTTTATCAGTGATAAATGATGATAATGCATGTGAGATGCTTTTAAAGTGTAAACAAATTACTTCAATTTTAAAGGGGTATTTTTTTTTCAATTTTGAAGGGTCAATTAAAGTAGCTGGAAGTTTCTTACTTTATTTTCACAAATAATGCAACTATATTATATAATACATGAATGTAACCAAATCATATTATATACAAGTAGCGTCCTTTAGGCCACTCGACCCCTTCCTGTTTGATAACTTGGAAAAGGTCGAGATTTCCACCCCTAAACCATTAATTCAAGTATAGGACAATATAATAAATCAAATAAAATATAGCGGGAGTCCCTGGAGTCACCCATCCCCTCCTGTTTGAGAACTTGGAAACGGTGGAAATCCCCACCCCTTAACCATATATATTCATGTTTGTGACCGTAAATATGAGAAATCAAATGAAATATAGGGAGAGTCGCTGGGGGTCACCCCACCTCTCCAGTTTTAGAATTTTAAAACGGCCCAGATCTCCACCCCTAAACCATATGTATTCATGGATGGGACAATATAACAAATCAGATGAAATAAAGGGGAGTCCCTTGGGTCACCCACCCCTTCCTGTTTGAGAATTTGAAAACCGTTGAGATCACCACCCCATAACCAAATATATACATGTATGGGACAATATAACAATTCAAATGAAATATAGGGTAGTCCCTGGGGTCACCGTACACCCTCCTGTTTGAGAACTTGGAAATGGTCAAGATCCTCTACCCTAAACCATATATATACTCATGTATGGGACAATATAACAGATCAAATGAAATATAGGGGAGGTCCCTGTGGTGACCCTACCTCTCCTGTTTGAGAACTTGGAAACGGTTGAGATCCCCACACCGAAACAATATATATTAACGTAAGGGCCAATATAACTAATTAAATGAAATATAGGGGGAATCCCTGGGGTCACCCTACCCCCTCCTGTTTGAGAATTTGGAAACCGATGAGATCCCCACCCCTAAACTATATATATTCATGTATAGGACAATATAACAAATAAAATGAAATGTAGGGGAAGTCCCTAGGGTAACCCTACCCCTTCCTGTTTGAGAACTTGAGATCCCCACCCCTAAACCATATATATTCCAGTGGCGGATCCAGTCATTTTAAAAAGGGGGGTTCCCAACACAGAGTAAAGGGGGGGGGGGTCCAACTATATGCTCCCATTCAAATGCATTGATCGGCCAAAAAAAATGGGGGGTTCCAACCCCCGGACCCCCCCCTTGGATCCGCCACTGTATTCATGTATGGGACAAAATAACATCATTTACATTTACTATTGGCAGGTCAGTCAGACCTCACCTTTGATCCCTGTTGTAGTGAAATTGAGAATGAAAATGGGGAATGTGTCAAAGAGACAACAACCCGACCATAGAAAAAACAACAGCAGAAGGTCACCAACAGGTTTTCAATTTAGCGAGAAATTCCCGAACCCGGAGACGTCCTTCAGCTGGCCCCTAAACAAATATATACTAGTTCAGTGATAATGAACGCCACACTAATTTCCAAATTGTATACAAGAAACTAAAATTTAAATAATACAAGACTAACAAAGGCCAGAGGCTCCTGACTTGGGACAGGCGCAAAAATGCGGCGGGGTTAAACATGTTTATGAGATCTCAACCCTCCCCTATACTTCTAGCTAATGTAGAAAAGTAAACGCATAACAATACGCACATTTGAAATTCAGTTCAAGAGAAGTCCGAGTCTGATGTCTGAAGATGTAACCAAAGAAAATAAACAAAATGACAATAATACATAAATAATAACAGACTACTAGCAGTTAACTGACATGCCAGCTTCAGACTTCAATTAAACTGATTGAAAGATTATGAACATTTGTCTGATTCGTGTCTCGTAACTTATGACTATAGAACACAAACTCCATTTTCTTTCCAGGGAAACCAGTCCATTCATACTATAATATGTTCATAATAAGTCAACTTGTACTACTAGCAGTCAACTAAAACCAATGTTAGCTACCAAGTAGAACAACTGCAATCATTGCCAACTTGTACCACTGCAGACTCACCATATAAAATATACATTGATATTTGCCTTGTTTTTGAAACCTTGATAACATATAAATTATTTTCCTTAATAATTAATTCATTAGATAAACATAAATGTACTATATATGAATGTTTAATGTTGAAGCAACATTGTTACAGTTTTTATAATAACGTTTGCCTTGGTTTTTGGTTAACTGCCTTCAGCGCTTACAGCGCTTTGATTAAGGAAATGAATCCCTATCATAGAATTTAACCGAATGACAGCTTTTTAATCAAAGTATAATAGTTTAAAAGAAAATGTTTAATTTTGGAAATTTAATGTGTCGTGCGGGGTTTTAGATTTTGCATATCAAAGGGATGATGCGTGGATGAAAAGTGAAATAGATTTGCCTATAATTCTATCTTTATCTGATAATTTGTATTAAAACACACCAACTACATTGTATGTTAAAAAAAAATATGATTACTAATCACACAATTATTTAGGTATTTTATTTCGCTTATATTTTTGTTTATACCTTTTCAAACATGATTTGTTTTAAGTTACTATCACAGTGAGGAATTCAAAGAAGTAACTAATATTGCTTAATGAACCATGACATTGAGCGAAGCACAGGCACAGTAGACCTCCGTATGAGAAAACCACAAACATCTAAACTTCGTAAAATTTCTGCAAAAGTTTTCTCAATTTTTACTTACTACAAAACATTTACTTATAACTCCGCAGAATTACCCAATGGCATATATATTTACATTTGTTTCGCTTAAAGAAAGTATTAAGATATGTCTGTCTCTATGATCATTAAAATAAAATAGAGGAGCATATATATGTTTATACTTGTATTATGTATTATAATTATTGATACATATATTATAGTATTGAGCAAGCCACAACAAATACATATTATCTAATGGGAATTTATTTCCTTATACAATTAATTTCGATGCATGGAAGGAAATCAGTCGCCAGATTATTTTCATCTAGAAATTCTGATAGCGTTATTGTTATTTTTAGATATAGATGCCGGTGAGTATTTGCGAGGAGTGCGTAAGCAAATTTAATTAGGAGTAATTCCATTTTGTGGTCTGCTTGTGTGCTTTTACGTTTGTAGGGAAAACTGTTAAAGAAAAGATGGAAACTAAAATGGAAAACAAGTCATGTCCAGGTATAAAACCAAATATATACCTGGAGGCTATTTTTCTATTGCTATAATTTATAATTCTATAAATATAAGTACATTACTCAAACAACTTAAGTATTGGCCAAATGAAGTACTTTGTGATGAGCCATTGCACATTTCGAATTACAACCTATCAGATAAAGACTTTATAGTAGGTTAATCTATCCTTTTTTCGAAATTAATTCCTCAATCCTCTTCAAATACCAAATTTGACACTTTAAACGACACATAACATTTAAAGTTAAAAGCTGGTACATGATTAAATTATATTAAAGGAAGTAATACGTGCAAAAAGCAACGTGTTAAATACTTCCTTATCCGAAACTTGCATATGAAAAATCAAAATATTCAACACAGACACTTTTGAAACGAGTAATATTGTTTGAGAAAATAGATTATAGTTCGGTTTCATCCGTGCAATTATTTTTTTGTTGCTTATAAATCTCCAAAAACAAACAAAGTTTGATATTTTCACGTACCCGTGTCAAACTTAGCCAACTACCTGCAAGTGGCGTTTTAAACGGTGTCATATATCGACTTCCTTGTTTAATGTTTATAATAGAGAAAATGTGGATTATATTTTGCGTCGTTATAACTTTTTGTAAGTATATCTTTTTGTAAAGTACTGATTAGTTATTTATTTTGCTAAATATTTCAATTTTGTCAGTTTTTTCCACATTGTTTGGATTTTAATTTTAGAAGATACGATTAATAATTGTGTTAGCCTTTGTCCAACGTATTGACAATTAACGCATCATTTACCTTCCTATATAAGGTATCATGATATAGAAACCAATCTGCCATAGTCATATGAAAGAGAAGACATGTGATCTGTTTTGTTCTTTTTGCTTATATATTAGCTGTACAACAATTTTACACATTAAACTGTTTTCACGTCAAGTGGGTTTATTTGAACCTACACATGCGTTTAATCTATGTCTCTTTTTATTCACAATATACCAGAAATGTTGAACACAGCTATTTAAAAATATAGTTAAATGTCTATTCTCTAACCCTGCGACTATATAACATAAATAAACAGTGAATATTTATTATCTAACCATGATAATTAAATGAATAGGTTATTATACGCATGACCTTTGATTACAGTGTGTACTTTGTATCTGGAATACACTTCATTACTCTAGTTTTGAATTCAAAATATGAAACGTTTTCAAACACAATACATAAACTTGAGATTCCAAGTAGTCTGCATTGCTGAGGTAACATTTCGTCATAAAATGTACACAATATAACAAATATTTGTGTTGATGGTGGGAACTATAGGCTTATATCGTGTCTTGCTGATCATTTTTTGTTTGTCTACGATTTGTTTTTAAGGATAATAAGCAAACATGAAAATAAAAGGGTTACAATCGACAGCAATAATGGATGGTATCGATTGACGATTTCTATCATTTTGAATAATTTGAAGACCTGATAATTTTATCCGTTCAAAGTTATAGTGAATCTTGTAACATTTTTTTCAGGATATTAAATATAAAAATATCCAAATTATTTAACTCGTCATGTAGGTATCTAATTCAATATTAATTAATCCTTTAAATTATTAGCTCACCTGGACCAAAAAGGCCAAGTGAAATTTGTTCATCTGACGTTGGTGTCGATGTACGTTGTCGTCGTCGTCCCTTAATTTTCACAAAAGTCTTCTCCTCCAGTCCTACTGGGCAAAATAAAACCAAACTTTGCTTAAATCACCCTTAGGGTATCTAGTTTCAAAAACAATCCGGATGGCCGCCATGGCTAAAACAAGAACATGTCAAAAGATTATTTTGCTGTAGAAGTGTCTCCATATCTGTTAAAGATAATAGCAAATACTTAAAGCAAATTCAGTAAACATCGTTGTTATTTGTTTGCAAGATAAAAAGAAAAATGGAAAAATGGATTAAAAATGTTATGTAGAGACATCAGCTTATGTAATGAGTCAATTGTGAATTTATACCAGCTTCACCTGCATATGGGATGTTCATTTTCCAACTTATTTGATATTCAAGAGCTTGCAACTCCTACTCAGACTTTGGAAAACGTCACCATTTTCTGAGCAGAAAGTTGATGAACCAGAGGTATGTCAAATAACGTCTCGTCCTTTTTTTTCTTTTTTTTTCAACTTGAAACGTTCATCTGAAGGTACCAAGACCTTTTTGATAAATATTCCGTATCAACATCACAAATAATACATGATGGTCTTGGTGTATATATTCTTCTTACTGACGTCGTTAATCATCTTAATAACGTGTTATATTTTTTTTTTATTTCTCTTTGTTCTATTATTAATATTACTTTTACTGTTTGGTCTGATTTTAGTGATATTCATTTGACGTGGCTCGGTACTTATGCATCCCGTCAATGAGTTGTTTGTATTATCTTTGATTTTTGCTAGTGTGCTTTGAATGCGTGACTTTTAGTGTTTCTTTGGTACGTGGCTCTGTACTTTTAAACATCCCGCCATTATGTAATTGTTCTATTATAATGCCATTATTTTATTATTGTTAAATTATAATTTTGAAAATACGTTGAACGACAATCTTTTTTTAATAACTCTACCTGTGCGACTTTTACATTCTGACGTCAAACGCGATTCTACATCAGAGTTGATGTGAACCTAGGCATACAGTCACATGAATTTATTTCAATCCTTTATGGGTTGATTTAAAATACAAAAATAAGAAAGCAATGAACGTGGTTGTTAATAAAATTGAGAAAGGAAATGGGAACTGTGTCAAAGCGACAACAACCCGACCATAGAACAGACAACAGCCGAAGGCCACCAATGGGTCTTCAATGTAGCGAGAAACTCCCGTAGCCGTAGGCGTCCTATATAAGTTTGATATATACTTGGTTGTTTTTTGTTAAAATTTGTTTGTTTTTGTTCTGATTGAGAATGTGACACGGTGATGACTACTGTACCCCTATACTGACATTTTTACCAATTATGTCTGTTTTGTTCACGCATCGTTATCTTTACAATGGAATTTGATGCGACTGTCATACTAGTGAGAGGTTTAGCGCTATAAAACCAGGTTCAATCCATCATTTTCCATATATGAAAATGCATATATACCAAGTCAGGAATATGACAGTTGTTGTCCATTCGTTTGATGTGCTTTATGTTTTGATTTTGCCATTTGATCAGCGCCTTTCCGTTTTGAAATTTCCTCATAGTTCAGTATTTTTGTGATTTTACTTTTGCATTCATTTGACTATTTTTATTTTATAAATTGGTCATGTTTTTGCTGTACAGAACTTATTTCTATCTAATCTTGAATTTGAAAGAAAATAAAACGGCAACAATTTGTCAAAAATCAACATTTAAAGGAAACAAAATTCAAAGTTGAGGCTTAATAACATTAACGGTACCAATTTTTCTGCACCAGATGCGCATTTCGACAAATAATGTCTCTTCGGTGATGCTCGTGGCCAAAATATGTAAAATCCAAAGCTTATATAAAAGATGTAGAGCTATATAATCCAAAAGTTCCAAAAAGTATAGCCAAATCCGTGAAAGAAATCAGAGCTTTGCACGAGGGAGATACATTCCTTAATTTATAATATTTTTTAACCACTTAAAGGGACCCCACAAATACAAATTGTGATTATAGAGGAGGCAAACTCTTATAATGAGTGGTATGCATTTTTTGGTATTGCTAGACATAAGGTAAGTTTTGACATTTTCTCTATTTCTACAGGTTTAAAAGAATAAGAAAACAATACCATAATTTTACCATTATCTTCTGTGCTTGCCTTAGTTGCCAAATTTGGTGACAGTCGTATAGAAGGGCACATTTGACTCAATACCCTAAAGACGTTTATGGCGTATTGGCCTAGTAGTTTCAGAAGAGTATGTGAAATATTAACGGACGATGAAATATGGACACAAAATGAGTGTCTCGATCGATTCCTGCTACACTTTTGATATACAGTAGGTTTAACTTAACAGATTATTGTATCCTGGATTTTGATATACACATTAAAGCAAACTAACATTATCGTAATAAAGTAACGTGAAGATAGAATAGAGTATATATTCAAATCGTTATTTCTTCTTGTGTAACCCACGTATAAAGAAACTAGACTTCCAAAAGAGGGATATAATTAGTTGTCTTTTGTTTGTTTTTAAATAATTTGTTTAAACAGGAAATAATGGTACAATGTTTGTCCTACATGAAGTCAAGTACAACCAAACGTAAAACGAGCTTTTATCGAAAGTAAAAGGTTGAAGTTAAACACTTTTTTTTTAGGAAAAAGGACAAATACTAAAATTTAATTTACAGCGGGGAAGTGTCAAAGTAACAAAGACCTGACAAAAGAGCAGAAAAAAGACCAAGTACACTGACTGTAATCACTAAAAGCATCAACGAAATAAATAGCATAGATAAAATAGAACATGTCAAAAACTGAAAAATCAAGAAAAATTAGCATGAAATCATAAAATTGGTTTGCTTGAACCAGATACAGAGTTTCTGTATCTGATTACGCTTGTCTCAAGTAGATACAAAGAGACAAAATATTAATTATCTGACTCAACTTTTCATAGACCGATACATGCAAGCCACATTTGCCTTAATGACCAGGCTTATCCGAGTCCGATATAAGAAGCCAGTATTTACAATATCTTACCATACTTGTTCGACCCAAATTTTTACAAGCACGATTGTTTTGTTTTAACTTAAGTTTTTCGAGTAAAAAAACAACCTAGAAAGATTTGCCGTATCGGACCAGACTTGCCCGGTCAAGTCTTTTACAAATGAACAAGATTTGCCGGATCTGGAAAGTAATAGTTTGATATTCTCGTCTCGAAAAACATAGTATTTCTCAGTGGAAATAGGCTAAGAACACACTTTCAGTAACCGCAAATTTCTTTTTTTTTTCAGATAGCGTTCATACTAACACAGTATACGATTTCGTGGGTTCTACAGTTACTTTTAAATGCCCGTATGTTCAAGAAGATTACGCCAAAGTTGTATGGAAAGGACCATATGGTGGTCAGACTGTCTATGCACATTCAAATCATCGGAATACTCATTTACCTAGTGACTTGTATAATCGTTTATTCATAATAAGCAATAGCAGTTTCGGCAGATATAATCTGCAAATTAATAATCTACAACACAGTGACGAAGGAGAATACAGGTGTTCAGTAACTTACAATGAAACGACGAAAACAAAAACATTTAACTTATCATTACCTGGTAATTATACATATTTAGTAATGAAAATACTTCAAAGGAGACATCCATCACTTCTTTTGTGAAAAACACGTTTTTTCTTCACTTGGATTTAAATTACTTGTATTTACAAACATCAATTTGACTGCAGGGGTTCATCTAATAAAATTAAATCATTGATTTGAAATAAAATAATAAATTGTACGCGTCCGATGCGTTTTTTTTACTGAACCTTCACCAGGAACTCTCAAAAGTTAAAGGTTTGACATCTAATGATGCATTAGTACTTCAATGCGTTAAGAGTTATATGACCAAAAGGAGCCAAAGTAAAATAGCCAAAACCATTAAAGGCCTATTTTCATTGAAAGATAAGTGTTACCGCTGGGTGGAAAGATGCAATGGATGTCAATTATTGATTGTTTTTATTTCAGTATACCTGTTACGTTCGGATATTCCGATTTCTTAACAAATCAGTGTAGACTGATTATCTGTCTTTTATCTGTTATCCGTATGTTCCAAGGGATAGGACCAGCCTACACAACGGTGTTCATTGTCAATTTCGAGGAGTATAGAATTAGTTTTGTTGTGTATTTCAGCATTACTCCAGTCATTGACGCCGTCTTATTATAGGCACTTAAAACTTGATCCAAGTTCCAAGAAGCTTATTGTAGGTCATATGTAAGTAGCATGACTTTTTATTTATGTCACAAATGTTCTTAGACATTTAAAGTAATAAAGACATCATTCGTAAATATAGCTCAACATGCAGACTTCTAATACGTTCAGGTATTTCACATCCAATTTTTTATGGAAATATTCTTTATAAAGCACAAAGATGTCAGTATTCACCTCAGAAACCTACAAAACCTTTGAATAGACTTATTAAGAAGGGATATAATTACGATACTGTTGTCAAGTCATTAAAGATTGCATATTTTGGCGTTAATATTGAGTCACTGATAAGGTCTTTGCATCGGAACTAAACACATTTATTCTAAAAACAGTTGTTGGCATGACACGGGTTATGTTCTTCTCATATATGTTATGATGGTATGATACTAAACCCCTAACGGGAAGGATTGTGCCTGATGTTCATATGATGAAATCATAATCTTTCAGTCAGTTTAATTGAAGTCTGGAGCTGGCATGTCAGTTAACTGCTAGTAGTCTGTTTGTTATTTATGTATTATTTTGTTTATTTTCTTTAGTTACATCTTCTGACATCAGACTCGGACTTCTCTTGAACTGAATTTTAATGTGCGTATTGTTATGCGTTTACTTTTCTACATTGGTTAGAGGTATAGGGGGAGGGTTGAGATCTCACAAACATGTTTAACCCCGCCGCTTTTTTGCGCCTGTCCCAAGTCAGGATCCTCTGGCCTTTGTTAGTCTTGTATTATTTTAATTTTAGTTTCTTGTGTACAATTTGGAAATTAGTATGGCGTTCATTATCACTGGACTAGTATATATTTGTTTAGGGGCCGGCTGGGGGACACCTCCGGGTGCGGGAATTTCTCGCTACATTGAAGACCTGTTGGTGACCCTCTGCTGTTGTTTTTTTATTTGGTCGGGTTGTTGTCTCTTTGACAGATTCCCCATTTCCATTCTCAATTTTATTAGACGACAACATTCGTTCTTTGATATGTGATTCTGAATAAAACATGTGCGTCCTAGCATTATCAAAAGTTATACAATAGAAGTGTAATGGTTAAACGTTACATAATACGAATGATTGGGTTTTTATGTTTAAATTATGATCTTTATGATTATCAACCTACAAGCAGTTCTTAAACCATTTATCGTGGATAGCAGGTCAGTGGTAGACAATCATTACCAGTAATATCCGTTTACAGTGTATGAGCTGCGTCGTCTAAAACACTAAGCACCACAAGTTATATTTAATAATAAGTTATTGAATATGTGAAACGATCCATATTTAGAGTTGTTAGATGCCATATCAACAGTTTAATTAGAACATTATTACTTTCAAGGATTGTAGACAAGTGACTTTTCTTCCATTTACAGGAACTATGTCAGTGTTGTAGACATTTTAGATATTCCTCGATTTCCTGTAAATTATGTGAGTAGCACACACACACATGTTAAGAAGTATGTCGACGTGTGTAAAAAAGTATAAACACATTTTATTTCATCGTGTAATACTACGTCGCAAGAGAAAAAAAGGTGAAACCTAATAATATACTGAGATTGATCGGCCGGCTAATTATCCAAATGTTCTTTAATTTTTACCTGACAATTCAAAACCATGTTCCATTTGTAATATTGTCTTCTTCAGAAATATTGGGTCCAAGAAATCAAGTCGAATATAAATTAATAAACTAGCAACATCGATAAAGTAAAATAATTACTACAAAAAAAAAAAACGAGGACATCCATATTTTTACACTATACAGAAAAATAAAGACGAGCTACACGAACCACACTTAATCCAGATGAGGACTCTGCCAGTTACCAGACTGCGTTAGCAATTTAAGCTTCAAATTTGTATGCACCATGTTATATCTTAGAATTTAAACAAATGGAAATAATTTAGTCTTTAGTGAAGTGAAAAACTACAATATCCGCCATTAACTTATTCACTGTGCCTGTGGTGTTTTTTTTAGACTCATATACAGTTTCCATCTGAAGCAAACAAACTAAATTACTGCACCTTATCAAAAGAAAAGGTAAGCTATGGTACTTCAAAGCTTATGGTTCGTTAAAAAACAATAAGTTAAAGATCATAATAAAAAAAAGAACTGTTTTAACAAAACAAAATCGTTAAACATATTCTATTTTCCACAAAACTACCAAAATATTGTGTTATACTAAATAAGATTTGACATAAGTGGTCAGAAGCTTGTTTATATTTGAATTTGTTAATTATATTTTGGTTCGTCAAAGAATGTGGCTACCAACGCTAACATATAGTATGATTGCTAACGAGACAAATTTCCATTAAACGACATGTGAACAATTTCAGACCACTACACCTTTGAGTTCTAACAAAATTATATGTGAATTTATAAGAACTGTTTTCACGAAGATAGTGATTTATGACCAATGAGCATCGCTGTTAATATCATTATGTAAACCATACACAAATATGATAGATATACATGAGTTGTAATCAGTTAATCAGTCAGCTAGCCCAACACATAGAATATATATTGTTTTGAAAGTAGTGAACACACTTTTTTGTCATTGAAACCATATTAAAAACTTTTGTAGATGTCTGTCTTTTTGGAATGTTGTATTGCTTGGTTTAGTTGTATTTCATTGACGTATAACTCATATATATTGCTTTTTAGAAAACATTTTAAATTCATTTAAGGATAGATTTATATAGTATAGTATATTATATTTAATGCCAGATAAAACATAATTAGACTTTAGTGAAACCTTACTATAGCGTGTTACGTTGTAGTGTTTATTACTCTTTCAATTCACAAATCTATTTCATTGCAGATTCCATATTGCCAAAATCACATTAGAGTCCTAGAGTTTCGAACTGACGACACCGTCATACTGTGTGGAACAAACGCTGATTCACCAACGGGTTTTGAACTGAACATTAAAGATAATTCGTATATAAGCTTAGGCTCTGTTCCATGTGCAAACGATCCATTTGATAATTTTACAACTACATACATAAGTAAGTACTACGTAAACACTATTTAAAAGAACATTGTGACCAAAATAGCAAGAAAGGTAAGAATGAAGACGGTGCATTTTTCGATTTTAATTTCGTTTATTTTTGTTGGATATTTGCAGTTTAAATTACATGTATTGTCATTTGTCAAGAATTATCATAAATATGCTTCATTGTAACACATGTTCAAGTGCTTATTTAACTGTTTCTTTTTTTTAAATAATGTGTTATTTGATGATCGTACTCGTAAGCCAAATGATGACAGATGATATCTTTTACTAATTGTTTACCTTATAAACACTACTGACTACTGACACTACTGACTAGATGTCGGTTGCGGAAGGATACTAAATATTAAATTTGACTGACCCGAAATCAAGTTTCACCGTTTTTTATGCGCATCGGTGAAAATCTGTTAAAGAATGCCTGAGTTGATGTCATATTGAGGAACAGTTATTTTAAATAATTCTATATCGGTTCAATTTCAGTGGTTTGTATGCGAATACAATAATATTAAAGATTGAACGTAATACTACAGGGAAATAACTCTGCAAAAATCAGCTGAAGGATTTAATCACGTTCGATTGTTAAGAAAATATTAATCTTCTCATAATTAGTGTTTGTCTTTTTTTTCTCAATCGATTTATGAATTTCGAACAGCGGTATACTACTGTTGCCTTTATCAAACAAGACAAACTAATTTGAGTCAAGGTTTTTCAAGGGCTTGTGTACAACTTTAAAGGAAATTCCATAGGCTGTAAAATTGCGGTTCAATGACTTGACCTACATTCTCGCAGTTGAATTATATCATACTTAAACGAATATCAAAATTAGAAAAGTCCAAAAAAATCAGAAAGAATGCACTCGTTATAATTCATCAGCATTTGGTGCGTTTGTTTAGAATGTATGTACTCGAAAGAACGGCCCTTCAACACCTCTATGTATTATCCGAATACAGTATGTACAGTTTCTATGTAGTATAACATGGCGGACACAAATGACTGTTATTGTATAAAAAGAAAAAGAAAAAGAAATTGTTTCTGATTTTCAAGGATGAAACTAAGGTATCGCGTGTGGAAATGTACAATTGCAAATTTTTATAAAATAAGATTTTGACATTGTTTCAATACTATCTAATTAGCATTCAACACAGATTTTCTAGCAGACAGCATTTTATGGATTGATTAAAAAGGTAAAATAAGATATTTGTTTGCCCAATATTAAGTTACAAAATACTTTTAAGTCTTCAAGACAACAACCAATTTAAAATAATACATGAAATACAGATATTATGTTCTGCATAGTGGAACAAACGGAATGAAAGACGAATACACTTTGAAAAAAGACGGAATATTGAATATCAGGAGAATACAATCGACAGATATCTCATAGAGTCGTTATATGGTTCCTCAATGTTCTGTGAAAAACACTTTCTTAACATCGAGAATCGGTCTGAGTATGTCTATATTGTTTCCAAGTTATTATTCTGCAAGGCAAAACTAAAATTCCTCTAGCGAGGGCTCTAACCCGTTCAGTCTGATTTTATCCACAGAGTGCTGTCAGGACTGTGTTGAAAATATCAATATATTGTTTTTAATATAGGTTAATCTTATCCGTTTATTTCAATACGCATTTAGTGATTTCAGATTTATTGTGCCATGTTGATAATGCTGCAATATGAAAAGACAAAAGGTATATTAATTGCAATTAGATTACATGACAAAAACTTAATCATCAAGTCATAGGTATTTGTCTTTATCTACAGGAGATCAGAATCAGTATGACAAAGGAACTATGTATTATGGCACGACATTGCATACTGAAGCTACAATATTTAGACCAATATATGATAGCGACGGAAGGGTTAGGGAATACCAGAAAGGTGTCATAAGCTCTAACTGGATGAAAGGTAATTGATGATTTGTTATGCATTGGAAAAGAGGCAAACAATATCAGAGGAATATTCAAACTCACAAGTCGAAAACGAACTGCACTATATAGTGCCATTGCAAATATAAAAACTACAAGACGACAAACAAAAGTCGCGATGATCTCATGTGCTTCAGGAGGGACGCGTTAAGTTGATAATGTAAGTACGAACCTGGTATAAATTTCATTTCGAAGGTCACATTAGAGGTAAAGAGTACGGGATTGTGATAACAACAAACGGTACATATCCTCGTTTATATGTGAAAAAGATATTCATAACGATGAATAAATTCATGATGGTGTCCTTACAATTCTCAAACGTTGTTTTCATCTCAACCACTTTTAACTATTGGTATAACAAAATTCGTTTAAGCAGCCACACTGTGCCAAGAAAATCATGTTAGGAAAGGAAAGCCCTAAAAATTATATCGTATCAATTTGATGATACGTAGTACCCTCTAGTTTAAGGTTTGAAATATTTTTTTAACGGATACCTTGAGTGGTACTTAACATAGTGGGGGCTTTGTGTATACGAAAAAATAATAAACGGAAACTTAACGGAAATATAAACGGGTCCTTTGACTTGTTTTTTTGTTTGTTTCTAGAGTGATTAAGATTATGACACAATGATGACTGCTGTATCCCAAGTTTATACATTTTGAGCCACTGTCTTTTTTGTTGTTGCTCACATACTGTTGTCAATAAAAAGGAATTCTTTGTGACTGTCATACATATGAGAGGTTTAGTTTCCTATAAAACCAGGTTTTAATCGCAATTTTGTACATAAAGAAATGCTTTTGCCAAATCAGAAATATGACAGTTGTTTTCCTTTCGTGTGAACTGTTTGGAAAATATGTTTGCCATTTGATAAAGGTCTTTTCGTTTTTAATTTTCCTTGCAGTTTGGTATTTTGTGTATTGTACATTTCATTAAACATATGATTTGTGAATATTTCCCAGGTCGAGTACAACTTTGGATGTTTATAGGTCTTTTTTTTCGGTTTGTAGCTCTTCAATGTGTTATGTCCTTTTATTAACCAACTAAGTACATTATTGCCAAAAAAGACTGTTTATTAAAAATTACATATTTTCTGTAATGGCCCTGTTTTTTTATAATGGTCCTGTTTTTTCTGTAATGGCCCTGTTTTTCTGTAATGGCCCTGTATTAATGCCCAGTTTGTCTGTATTAAGCCCAGTTAGGGTTTTTAATAAAGTTTATAAAATTAAGTTGTAAAGGGTATAATACCTTTTTGTATTTTATGTAATTTAGTAACCAGTAAACAACATTAAAGAACCATAAACAGCGATCACTGTTCATCCTGTTTTTCAACACATAACTTCTTTCAACTTAATATATTGGATATTTGGTATATTTAAAGCTTTATCATGGTGAAGTACAAATTATTTTTTTTCAAACTAAACTGTCATTAAAAGAGAAGGATAGTACATTAAGTTGGCAGCAACGCATACACTTTTGTTCAGTTGGTTAATAAATGTATTACACTTTTGTTAAGTTGGTTAATAAATGTATTAAGAAATGGGTGTTTTTATAATGACCCTGTTATATGTCCTCGGTCAGTAATAATGGCCTCGGATGTTTGTAATGGCCCTCGGCGTTGCCTCGGGCCATTACAGACTTCCTCGACCATTATTACAGACCTTGGACATATAACAGGGCCATTATAAAAACACCCATTCATTAATACTATAATACATCCTTGGCCTTGGGCGTTTATGATGAATGTAAATCCAGAAAAGCGCTTATGACACATGCAATTTATATCGTTTTTTTTTAATGTACTGATGAATCGTTCATCTCAGCATGCACCGTTATCGAATAGTCAGTACTTTACGCTTAAACATGATTTTAGAATCAAATATGTAAACACTAAAAAATAAAATATAAAATAAAAAAATAAAAAAATAAAACCAAGAACCTGCAACTAACAAACTAACAAAAAAATGAAATAAAAAACAAACAAACTGGATATAATGAAAGTTTCATAAGCATGCAAAAACTGTTTTCGCTATTCAAATTCAAGCATTGCAGTTGCCTCTTAATATATATTGTTTTGCAGACCCCCAATTTGTCGGATCTTTCTCCTTGAAAGAATCAGTACTTTTCTTTTTTCGTGAAACTGCTACTGAGATTGATCCATCTGAACACAAAGTGTACTCGAGGGTTGCTAAGGTTTGTAAGGTACGGTGAGTACTGACACAATTAGATAATTTAGATAAATAAAAAACGTGAATATTTAAAAAATATTATCAACGAAACCAACGTTTCTGTACCAGCTACGCATTTCAACAATAAATGTCTCTTCAATGATCCCCGGAACAGACATATTTGAAAATCCAAAAACAGCTATAAACTGAAACGGACAGAACATAAGCTAAAGGCGGTTAAAGAATCAGAGCTTTGAATTCCAGAGATATATTCCTGAGTTGAAATTGATATTTATTTTTTTGGCACTAAATTGAATAGCACTATGTCCGCATTTTCATAGAAGTACACAGGTACTAACTACTGTGCTAGTAATACCGTCGTGCATACATTACATCTTAAAAGAAAGAATGGACAAAAAGATTATAAGAGGAGACAATTGTAATAAAGTAGTAACTTTGTGGTTGTCGTATGTGGCTGTTTGCAATATTTGTGTTTGTTAACTGTTCATAAATCGTGTCTTTGGTTGTCTTGTTTGAAATGTATCACATTGTTGTGGAACTATAGTTACTTATATTTAAATCATTTAATCTCTTGTGGGTAACCGTCTCGTTTGCAGTTATACATATTCAAAATGTCCATGTTGTATTGAAAAGCAAAATATAGCAGGATGATTACTACATAACCCTAGAATAGAACAATCAAATCGATGAATACTGAAACAAACTGCCAAGACAACTATTCGACATTCTCCTAAATTATGTCTAAAGTATCGGCCCAATGAAATATTTTCGTTTGTTTGTTTATTAATGTGGACTAAATACGGAACCTGCTGTACCGTGTTTTAAATAAGATTTGAAGGCCATACACATATTTGATCACATTTTCTCGCAACGTTTTCCTTTAATACATAATTATATTGTAAAAATAGTTGCTGTGACTACTGGGTGATTGAGTTGCAGCAGAGTATGTTTTTTGTTCTAGATTTCTATCAAACCTGTTCATTCATATAAAACACAATGAATATTGTTTAGTGCTTTGAATTTCATATAGGAAAATCAAGTACAAGAGAACTTCAATTAAATCGATTATTGAAAGAATCTGTTAATATTATTTTACTTCCTATTTAACTTTAAGTTATTAACTAACCGACTATATAATTCGTTTGCTTTACATTAAGAAATTGTAATATTTATAGATATATTTGAATCATTCGTCTAATACAACCATCGTATTATTTTGATAAAAAATATCAACATTGAACAAAAGAAAAAGAAAAAAACACACAAAAAAACGTAAAAGCTGGTATTGAAATACAATGACTGTTTTTGTCGATGTCAATTTATTTGAAATTTGTTACGGAAATCTTTTTTAATTCTTTTTTGTAATACACCTGACTTGATTTATATATAACTTTGTAGTCTGATATTGGAGGAAACTCAATTTTAAGGAATAAATGGACAAGTTATCAAAAGGCCAGACTCAAGTGTTTCACTGAAGGACATTCCCCAGTTTATTTTGATGACATACGTATGTATACTCCTTTATATTAACATTGTTTCTCTCGTAGTGTGTGGTTACTAGAATGAAACTTTTACCTAAATCAAGTCTTACTCGAATGCATTTCCAATCCGAAACTTATTACTGTTATATAATTAACCAAAATTAATATGACAACCTATTTATATACATATTTATTGTGTATAGATATGAACATTCTGGGCTTATATGTAATCTTTTTTTTCCCCATTAAAACTAAGTTTTATTAACATATTTACATTTGTTAATAGATACATCAAATACCGGTACCTTTTCCCGGCCTCGTTAATATTAGTATAGAACATTTATTATGGTTAATTATGTTAGTACACAAATTTTCAATAATCCGGATATAATTCATGTCTTCGCCTAAATGATTTTCTTTACTAGTTTCTTTGTTTACAAAGAAGGTAGATAACACGTGTAGTGCTTAAATGGAATATACATTAATCTGGTAAGGTTTATGTACCCTGTAGCCATTTTTGTACGAACTTTTAAAACTTCAATTGTATCAAAACTACAAATACTATGAATAACAGCATTATTTTTTACTGTTCCATTGCATTTAATAGAAAAAGAGGACTTTGTGGCAAATAAATCAAGATTTTTATAGAAAATTCACAGCCTTTATCCTTGTACTCTCATATTTGGCAATTCGATGACTGATAGATACAGGATTATTGCATGCAGTGCTAGCATTGATTTCCTTAAAACAAGTTTATAAATGTAGTTATTGGTTAAGACAAGTATAAATATGGCCAAAATCAAGAACACCTTTTAGGGTGCGCTCTACTTTAGTGACTCAGCACGAGGTGTTTTGGAATTTACAAGTTACTCAGAATTTTTTGTAAAAAATAAACACTAGCACATCATAGAAAATCAAGTGAGTAATTTATGTTTCAAATTTTATAACAAAAATCTCTGTATTAAAGGCTGTGGATTTTCTATAAAAATCTTGATTTATTTGCCACAAAATCCCCTTTTTCTATCAAATGCAATGAAACAGTAAAATAATGCTTTGCATCAAGTTTCCCCTTGGAACATGTACTAAATGGCCTATCTCTATTATTTATTATATCTTTAGTTTTGATACAATTGAGGTTTGAAAAATTCGTACAAAAATGGCTACAGAAGGGTACATAAACCTTAATTAGTGCTTTATTCAAGGAAATGTTTCGAAAATATTTGTTTTGAAAGGATTACTGATATGCCATTATCTTTTTCTGTTGTGAATATTCGTTTGAAATGCAAATGCGTTTTACAAAATCTAACTACACTGTCTACAGTAAAATCGGATGATATTTTATCAGCTGAAGGTAATTTTCATTTTCTGAGTTTTTTAATGACAGATTATAGATTGTTATGTCTTGGATAACGTTAAACTAGTAAAACAAAATATGAGTGGACCACAACAAAAATGAATAATATATAGTACAAGTAATAACCATTAAAACATAACAAAATATATATATAAAAACAACTGTTGACTGTTGTATGAAAATACAGTCAAATCTGAACTCACAAATGATGAACACTATAATTTACATGTATACTCAAACAGGTAGTTATACCTGTGCAGTGTTTGAAGAAAAATTACAGTATAATCTCAATATTTCAAATATTTACATGTATATACATATGATAAACAGGTAATTATACCTGTGCAATGTTTGAAGAAAATTACAGTACTGATAATCTCTGTATTTGGGTGAGGTATTATTTTTCCAGTCATCATTTATTATGTCCTAGTCAGACATTCAGTTCATTAAATTGCTTTAATAGTCCGTCAATTTTATATCCTATAACGTTTCTTATTTCAATAAAAGTTCTGATCTCTTGTCTTAATATTTTTTGTTTGTGATGTTCAGATTTTCTTTTGTGTTTATATTGACTTGTGTATGTTTAGAAGGAGAGTTTTTGATGATATTGGTCCACTGTTTTGGAATAGCTTTCTTCAGTTTTGTAAGCTCAGCTATCCAGTTTTCCTTATTTTTTAGTTTACTTAGTATGATGTCTGAGGATATAGAATGAAATTCATAACAGTGTAGCTATGGCCATCCATTGACTGGGGAAAATTAGGTGAACGTTCGTCTGTAATGCCCACTGCTCACGACGTACTTATCATAGAAATTTAAACTGTGAGGTCACCAAAGGTTCTAAACGCCTAAATAAAATAATTAAAAATACTAATCAGGAATAACCTTTGTAATTTGAAAATAAATAAAAACGGTCTTCAACACGAAGTCTTGGCTCACACCGAACAGCAAGCTATAAAGGTTGAATACTTAAAATTCTTTACTTGATTTTTTGTTATGGTTTGACCATCAATTTTCCTAATATGATATCACACGTTCTTTCAGATTATTTTTTTTTACTTAATTGGCTTTAAAAGTTACAATGCATGATGTCGTCTGTTTATGTAGTTCATATGTGTTTTTCGTTTCTCGTTGGTTTTCCCGTTTGAATGGTTTTACACTAGTAGTTTTGGTGCCCTCTATAACTTGCTGTTCGGTGTGAGCCAAGGCTCCGTGTTGCAGGTCGTACCTTGACCTATAATGGTTTACTTTTATGAATTATTACTTGGGAGGAGAGTTGTCTCATTGGAACTCATACCACATCTTCCTATATCTATCTATATCTATACATTTTTTTTCAACAAGAGAATACATCACAAGAATATAAGTTTTGTAAGAAACGTGAGAAATTGTGTTGGACTTGAAGATAAGGCAAAGTGACAAATATCTGAAAGAATGAATAGTTTTATGGTATTAAACAAAGAAATCAAATGATTTTTTAATTATCCAGAACTCTTCACAAACAAAACCCACATGTATACGCATTGAATAAATAGTAGGCCATTCTTAAATGATCACACCGTAGAAGTAGTTGTGCTCTTAATCAATGAGATATTTTGTGAATTAACCCCATCAACTTAAATGGTTTTTTTTTACAATGGATAAACCTATTTTTTAATTTTTATTAAATAATATCATCTCTGAACATTATTATTCTTATAAATTACACGGTTGTATGTGATGATTATAATAAATATTTAAAACAAATTCCTTTCAAGCTTTGTAAAATGAAAGTTTCATTTTATGTATCGGAATGTGTAACAAGTGAATATTTCAATCCCCACTGGAAGGCCTCTGACAGACTGGGTGAGCATAAAATCATAGCCGTTGACAAACAAGTTACAACCTACAAACGTTTTACTGTCGACCACACTTTTATGCAATTAATTCTATTTCCATCTTTATCTAATAAATCATTTATAACCAGAATGTTGCTTTGTATCCAGTTTTTAAACAGTAAACATTTATTGTTGATGTTAATATATTTATTGCCCCATATTATTTGTTTCCTTAATTCCCAAAACATTGTAGGCTTTCGTATAGTTTTTTCTTTTGCTTTTATCCAGGTCTTTATTAACTGCATATAAAACTCTGGAATTTGTTTTATAATATCTTTTTCAATTATATTTATATTGGCTATATTCATCTTGAATATTAAAAAATTATCTCCTAATTTATTCAAAAAATATTTTGGAGTTATCTTCCAATTTTGCTCATCATTTTCTTCAAACAATAATTGTTTTGTCCATTTTAATTGAATTGTTGAAATATAGGTATCTATACAAATCATTTTTAATCCTCCTTCCGTATAATTTTGCGACAAATTATCTCTTTAATCATATCTCTTTTTCCATTCCATATATAGTTATATATCATAGTTTTAATGTTTTGTATAAAATCTTTTGGTAATATCATATTGCTTGCTACATGTATATATGTTATATTTGGCAGTGATAGAGACTTGACTACAGTTATTCTTTCTAGCATACTTAGCTTTCTTTTTGACCACATGTTTATGATTTTGTCAATTTTATCAGCTTGTTTTTGACAATTAAGTTTTTTTACAGTTTTCTTTATTATAGCCAAAATAAATGCCCAAACTTTTTATAGGTTCTTTCGTTCAATTGATTCTTTCGAATTTATCTTTAGTATGTTTAAGTCTGCCTAGCCAAATTCCTTCAGTTTTAGTTCTATTTAATTTTAATCCTGAGAATGAGCCAAATGTTCCTATTAAGTTCATGACTAAAGATATTTCCTTTTTGGATTTTAAAAATATGGTTGTGTCGTCAGCCAATTGACAATTTTTTATACTACAGTCTTTTCCATTTAATTTAATTTGGAACCCTTTAATATTTTTCTCATATTTAATTCTGCATGCTAATACCTCCACCGCTAGTACAAATATCAAAGCGGACAACGGACATCCTTGTCGAATTCCACGACAGATCTGAAAGGAGTTTGATATCCACCCATTATTTACAATGCACCCTGATATACCATTGTATATAGTCTCAACCCAGTGTATAAAATCTTTTTTAAATCCAATTTTTTTTTTTAATGTTTGTATCATGAAAAGCCATTCAATTGAATCAAAAGCTTTTGAAAAATCTAGAAATAAAATTGCTCCTTCATCAACATTGAAGTTTTCAGCATAGTCAATGACATCTTGTATTTGTATTATATTAAATCCAATGTATCTATTTTTTACATAGCCCTTCTGGTCGGCATTAACAATATTGGGTAGAACTTTTTTTAGTCTTTGTGCAAGTGTATAAGCAAGAATTTTAACATCTACATTTAATTAAGTTATTGGCCTATAGTTATCCAGAGATTTTGGATCATTCTTTTTAAAAAAGATCAATGAAATTACCCCCTTTTTTTGTGAATTGGTCAAACTTTTCTTGTTATATGACTCATTATATACTTTGGTTTGTATCTTTTGAATTTGGGGCCAAAATTTTCTATAGAATTCTACAGTAAGTCCATCTTAACCTGTTGCTTTATTAAGTTTCATTTTAAACACTGCTTTTGTAATTTCTTCTGATGTCACTAGCCCTTCTAAACTATTACTATCTTTATCTGAGAGTTTTGTTTTTCTATTTTAGTATTTTGAATTTACTCTTTAGTATGTAATTTATCTGGATTTGATGATTTATATAGTTTTTCATAATATTTTACTTCCTCTTTTAAAATTTCTGTTTGGTCTGTTATAGTTTTGCCTTTATTGTCACACAATTCTTTTATAGTTTTATTTATTTGTCTTGATTTTTCTAAATTCAAGAAAAAAGCAGTATTTTTTTCATCTTCTTCTATCCATTTTGCTTATGACCTTATTTGAGCTCCTTTAGTTTTTTCAAGGTATAATTGATCTAAAAGTTCAGATATATCATTAATTTGCGAAAGTAGTTCAGAATTATTAGTACTTTCACTTTGGTCTAATTTAGTATTTAGCTTATTAAGGTCGTTTTCATAAGTTTGAATTTTATCTCTTTTTTGTTTTGCTTTACGTTTGCAAAAATCTAGACTGATGTCCCGAACTTCAGATTTAAAGTTATCCCACAGTATACCTAAATTTTCTGTCGTTTTTTCTTTTTTTTCATAATATTTTATTAGTTTTTCTATATTACAACAGTAGTCTCTATCATTCAGTATTGATGAATTTAATTCCCAGTATCCTTTTCCTTTGTTTACTTTTTTGAGTTCTGATTTTTAATGAAATACCGTTATGGTCTGTTGATTTTAATATGATAGGCCTTATATCTGCTTTGACTATTTGTGATTTACATTCTTTACTTACAAGGAAGAAGTCGATTCTAGTTGCTTCTAATCCTGATTTTCTACGCCACGTATATTGAATTGGTGTTGGGTTTTTATCTCTCCATATATCTATGAATTTGAAATATTTTATGAGCGTTTTAAGCCCGTGAACTGGTTTGTCGAATTGGTTTTTTGTTTATTTATTTTTTGTATCATTAATTTTTTGAATATCATTAAAATCTCCTCCCATTTGACCTAAGCTATGTTCTTGAGTCCAGTCTTTTACTTTTTTAAAGAAGGCATATCTTTTTTTTGCTATATTTGGTGCATATATATTTATAAGAGAATAGACATTATCTCCTAGTTCAACATTAATTAACAGATCACGTCCCTCCTGATCTTTAAATTCATTTATAATGTTATATTTTGTTTGTTTTGTAAACCAAATAGCTACACCCCTTGATGCGCTACTACCCCAACTATGAAAAATTTCTCCAGGTAAGTCATTTATATAATTGTTATTCATACTTCTGGTAAAATGTGTTTCTTGCATCATTAAAATTTGACATTTTTGCTGTTTGCACCACTCAAATAATCTTTTCCTTTTTTCAGATTGCATGTGTAATCTTAAATATCTAATCAAAGAACACATATTGATGTTTCTATATTATTTTAGAAGACATAGTTGAAAAAGATGGCATATTCTATGGCCTGTTTACGACAAGGTAAGTACAAACTAGCAAGCGTTTTGACAACCTTGATAAAACAGATCGACGATATCGGATTTTAAGGAATGTAAAAACACCAGTGGCGCTCGAATAAACATAGCAGAAGTGGAAATCAAATACGAAATTGACTCGTTTTGCAAATTTAAAGTAGATGTGCTTAATCTAAATTGAACATCAAAGTGCTTGGGGTGGAACAGACACTTTGTAGCAGCAACAATTTTAAAGTTTGATAAATATATAATTTAAAGATAACTATAGTATGACCTCAACATTGGTAACATTTGCGAGGAATAACTTTTTTGTACTGTAACAAGGTCACTATAGTGTTGATTTTGCGAAATATTTTCGCTACTACCTTCATCTCTGTACGTTAATCATTAATTATAATTATGCTATGGCCTATTATGCTAAATGCCAAAGAGTTTAATACATCTTTTTGTTTTGAAAGAATGGATAGCAATGATACAAACATTAAGTTACAAAACACAAAACAATAACTTTACCAGAGCCCCAATCTCATTCAAACATAAAGGAATATGGAGAAAGTAGTTAGAATGTTTAAGTTTCAATACATTTCACCATCAATCGAAGTCTATATATACTTCAGACGCACGAAATGTATACATTGTACTAGTAAATGCATTTTGTATTATTTCTCATTTCATATCAAACTTGGTAGATGAATTTTAAGTTTTTTTCAGAAAAAGATTCAATTGATTAAATATTCTTCTCTATTTTGATGTTTATGTATAAACGCACTATTTTAATATTTCTAAAAGTTCTTATGGAACGGGGATGGATCAAAGGGACAACAACCCAACAAAAGAACAGAAAACAGCCCATTGTCATAAAGGAGTCTTCATATTTCGGAATTTTAAAGAAATGGGTTAAAGACAGTAACTTTGCCTGCAAGTATATTAAAAGAATATAAAATACTTTTGTAGAATCAAGTCACCAGTCTCCGTAATATGTGCTTTTAACACCTCTGAAATTGAAGCTGTATTTTATGGGCCATTTAAGACACAGGTGATACCAAATTCGTTTTGGACTGAGGCAAAAAATATACCACAACCAAGACCTGGTATGGTAAGTGTGTGTCCAATGTTTAATTTTTCAAAATTGCTTGCCATCTTGTGTAACTGAAATATACAGATCTGACACAATACTTACATTACGTTTATCAATCATAGATGGAATCACCAGATACAGTCCTTGGATGGTGTAAAATCCCCACTAACACCATACACCATAACAACATTTACCATACAACATTACACCACACACCCTGTGCCATTACACCATACACGTTACACCGTTGCACCATAAACCTTACATATAACATTAATTTGTTAACAGAGATGCTGCTTCCATACATGTTACACCATAAAACCATAACACCATTCCCCTTACACCATACACCTTAGCACCATACACCTCCTACCATTGCACCATAGCACCATACAACTTCTACCATTGCACCATTTGCTATACGTCATTACACCATACACGTTTTTTGAGAAGTTAACACCATCCAAGTGCTGTACGTACCAGTACACAGTCATCGTTAATTTGACATGCATCTAATTTTCTTCGATCATCAGAAATACCAGTTGGAAACCAATTGTACACTCGGCTTTTCGTTCATTTTAAAGGATACAACCACAATCTACTGTAAATAATTACAATAAGAATAAAGACCCATGTGGTAGCAAAAGCAAATCGAATGTTCAATTTGTTTTCCAGTGTATCAATGATTCAATGGGTCAAAGTGAAGATGTTCTTAACTTCATTGCCAACCATCCTCTAATGCACACATCTGTTAAGCCTTTGTATGGAAAGCCAATCTTTGTCTTGCACGATCATCTACATACATTAGAAATACACAAGAATATGACGGAGATTGTGTTGTATGCAGGATCAAGTATGTATAAAAACAGATGCACCATGGACCAGAGATGGGTCTGATTATTTTCAATGTAATTGATTAAATTACAATTACTTTGTCAGTAGTACGAATAAATTGAATTAATGATTACATCATTTCTGAAAGTATCTGATTAAATTAATGATTATATTGGCAAAGTAATCATAATTACATCTGATTTCAATGGATTTAAAAAAAAAAAAAAAACATTTTGAATGATATGAATGAATAAACGTTCAATATACTTATAGCATTTTTTAGATAGATTTTTATTTGATACATTATAAAATGATAACTTCAAACTTCATCTATTTAATTAACACAAAATTTCGCAACATATATATATATATATATATTATAGCAAAAGTAAATAAACACGGTGTACAGAATGTATATAATAATATTTTTAAATTTGCAAACTACATTTCACATCAAATAATAACAGTTCGTTAAAATATTGTCACTAGCGCTTTCATGCCTTCTGGCAATCTTCAGGCGACGTTTTAACAATGTTAATATATATATATATATATATATATATATTAACATTGTGTCACTGGTTATGATCCATTACACTTTATCTTCATTGATCCCTGAATTATTTTGAATGAAATTGAATAAAGATTTTTAAAGAGTTTGCTGTTTGTCTTCTGACCTCTTCCAGACAATGTGTATTTCAAGATGCAGTTTATGGAAGTTAATATATGGATGAAATACAGTTACCAGTTAAAAACTATGTTAAATTTTAATAGAAATGTTTAATCAAATTGTAAAAAATATGTAAATACTAAAAACCATTGCATTTTACGTGTCCAGTTTAAACATCATATTTGTCCAACTTTTAATTTAGTTTGTGCTAATTAGATAAATTTTCATGTCTGATTTATCTTGTATCATATATATTTCCCTACAGCTATACTCAATTTGTAATTGCAATAAAAACAAACCTTAATTAGTCTCCTACCTGTCAATTCAAAGTTGACAAAAATGACAAAATAAACAAAAGATTATAATTCAGGGTTTACCTTTTTTACCAGATTTTTAAAAAGTGGGAATAGAGGGAATTAACCAAAGAAAAGCATTACCTAAATTTATAACAGTTATTATCAAATATTTTAAATATGTACATCGTTAAATTATGAATATATGTACAATATCTTCTACTAAGGCAAGAGGTACATAATTGTATCATATGTCTCTGCATAGGCTAAAGATGACTTTTCAATACTGTGATAGTTTTTCTTTAATTTTTACTGAAGTATACAAATTATTTACATGCTTAAAGTAAACCAAACCATTTTAACATCTTAGATATTTGTTAAATATGAATACCAAAGAGGTTAATTTAATTACCATATTAAACACAGTTTTAGAATTTTATTTTCATTGTAATCAGAATGTAATAAAAAAGTAATCAGGATTACATGGTATTTTGAAAAGAAATTGATTAAATTAAATTACATGTAATCAGATTTTTGTCTGATTAATGATTACACTGATTACTAGGGAAATTGTAATCAATTACAGCCGATTAACGATTACAATTACAATTACCCCATGTCTGCCATGGACATATATATGAGACAAAGAAACCATTGGCATATTGATACAAATGTATTAATAACCCTAAGATTCTAAAAGATATATGGTATAATCACAATTCTTATCCGGTTTCAGCATATACTTTTTCATCAAAAGGTTTTGCAAAATGTATAAGAAAATAAATGAATATACTATCCGATTACGCTAGATTGACATAAGAATGATGGTAATACCAAAGCAGTTCCACATACCAAAAGTACAGACGCAAACCATGGGATTAAATTTGCCTTGCTTTGAGTAAAAGCTCAATGATATCAATATGTTTCCAGTTCATTTACATGTTAAATAATTAAAGATTGATGAAAACAAAACCTTAATTTATGAAACGTACAGTTGCTGTTAGTAAAACAAAAGGGTTTATTGTAGTTTGTTTGTCATTTTTAGGTAGTGGAAAGGTTTATAAATTATTTTCAACAAACGAAAATACTTACGTGTCAAATACTTATTCACCTTTACCGAAGAATGAAGCGATCTGGTCATTAGTCAGTTTTGTAAGTCTTTCATTTTTAATTATTTAATTGTTAAAAAAAGGAAATAGATAATAAAAAAGAAAAAGAGCAATTACCCTTGAAAAAATAAAAAAAAATAAAAAAAAAACACAAAAAAAACCCGATTGAAATCCAAAAGCAAACATACCATCTCTCAAATTAAGTCAATGAATACACAATATTGTTAGCTCTTAAAAGGAGTTATAAGTAGAATATAGATTCTTAGATTCAAATGACAGTGATTCATAGATGAAATTCATGCAAAAAAGTAAAACTTCAATGTTATAGTGACCATGTAAAAATATATAGAAATGAAAAAGATAATAAGAAAAACCTACATGTGTATTGTGGAAAATATCTTTATATTTATGGCAAAAACACACGTCTAATGAATTGATGTCCGTTTAATGCGTCTGTGATTTGTTATGATAATTATATTTGCATTATAGGGAGACTTTTTGTTGATTGGAACAGACTACTCAGTGCGTCAAATTAATGTAACAAACTGTGAGCCGTATATAACGATTGAGCAATGTATAAAAGATCCACATTGTGCCTGGGTGGACATAGTTTGTCGTTCCAAAAAATATGTACCTTTAAATCATAATGCGTAAGTAGAAACACATGGTAATGTATAGTTTTCAATAAGCACACATGAGTTTATAACGTAGATAGAAACTCAATCGTCTTAGAAACAGTCTTAATTCTGGTGTCGTGAATTAACTTTGAAAAGCTAGTAGATGTTTTAATTAATTAGAGCGATAGTAGTTTACCGATATTTAAATCTCGAAAATCAATAAGTAAACCAAATACATCTGATATTCAAAGTACAAAATTTTGGGAAAACTCTTTATTCGTCAAGAGCATTAAATTCGTCTACGGTCAATCTTCGTGAACACAAAACTCTTTGAAGTTTCTATGACATTTTATATTCTGTATTGCAAGCTTGCCATCTTTTCACAGTTTTTAAGTAGCTTTCTTGTGAATGAAAATTGTTTCTATGCATACATTTTGTAGCAACGGTATACAAGTATATTCTTATGACAACATTAGTTCGACAGATCCTTTGCCATACATGTGTAAGTATTTGAATTCAAAACAAGGCAAAGATGCTTCGTTTATCATCACCACTTTGAAATAATTTAAGTATGGCAAAAATTGAAGACGCAACAATAGTTTGTTATATATTAGTTTGTTGTATAGTGAGGAACATTGTAACCCTATTTTATACATTTCTACATATCATGTCTGTTTGTTTTGTTCACGCATCGTTGTCAATAAAATGTGCTTTGATGTGACTGTCATACAAGTGAGAGGATTAACTAGCTATAAAGTCAGGTTCAATCCACCATTTTCTACACAAGACAATGCCTTTACCAAGTCAGAAATATGACAGTTGTTCTCTATTCTTTTGATGTGTTTGAGGGTTTTTTTTGCCATTTGATTAGGGACTTTCCGTTTTGAATTTTCCTCGTCGATCAGTATTTTTGTTATTTGTTTTAACGGATGTTCAGATTATCGTCGCTAAATCAATGTTTAATTTAAACAAATACATAAATCAATTAAAAAAACAATTTCATAAGTTATATGCTTTAAAATAATGAGTGTGATTTACGATAACGAATTGATACAGTTTTGTATAAATCTCATCAGACAGTTGCTACAAAATCATCTGCAATGTTCCAAAGAGAATGTCTCTTTAAATAATTGTGGAAGTGCATAATACAAACCTATCATATTATCTAGGAATGTTGAATTTGAAGAAAATAAGAAAGACACAATAGGGAAACAAATTTACATTATCTGTCAATACTCAAAGCTTTAAAATATAGAAATAAGAAGATGTGGTAAGAGTGCCAGTTAGACTCTAACCAACTCACAATGTGTTCAAATTAAACAATAATAGGTCAAGATATATATATTGTGTACATTACTTAATTTGTAGATCGTCCGAAAATGCCAAAATGGTTACGTGTTATTCATACATTTGAAACGAAACTTTTGATTGAATGGATGTCTGAATTCAGCGGAGTCAAGTCACGTGTCTTTGTACTAGAGTTCAGAAAATATGATGAGATGTACTGGACAAGGGTCGAAGTGAATGAAACAGATAAACAAAGCGATTTACAAAGTTTCGAATTGACTAACCTAAATGGGGGTCAAAAATATAACATAAGAATATTCTCAAAGAACTCATTTGGAAAAAGTCAACTTTCAAAACTGCTTACTGTATCAACAGCTTGTTTCGATGAAAATATAGTTAAAGGTTTGTATTCAAGAGTAGTTTTATCATTAGCAATACAGAAAAAAATAAAAATTATATATGGTTTCTTCCATTCACATTTGGAACCGTGTATAAACACCACATCTGTCGAATCAGATATTATATGGGCTATTGATTCAATGATGTTAATGTAACAATAGTTATCGAAGGTAACAGGATTATAATTTAGTACGCCAGACGCGCGTTTCGTCTTCATAAGACTAAAAATTCAAAGTGTTGTAAACAGGAAATTTATAAAAATGACCACATAATTGAAATTCATGTTATCACCGTAGTGTTGACGTCTGGGCTGATGATACCCTCGAGGACGAAACGTCCACCATCAGTGGCATCGATCCACTGGTGTAAATAGTTATCGAAGGTACCAGGATTATTATTTAGTACGCCAGACGCGCGTTCCGTCTACTAGACTCATCAGTGACGCTCATATCAAAATATTTATAAAGCCAAACAAGTACAAAGTTGAAGAGCATTGAGGATCCAAAACTCCAAAAAGTTGTGCCAAATACGGCTAAGGTAATCTATGCCTGGAATAAAAAAATCATTAGTTTTTCGGAAAATTCAAACATCAAATGTCTATTCATTATTTTAAAATTGTAATTAACAGATAAGTTAAGGTACAACCAAAAACATTTGAATTTAACTACATTTGATATATCTAATTTGATTTTGAAAGCAAAATAACAAAAACTCAATTAAATAAAATAAATACTATTATGATACCATAAATGTAAAAGAAACATACAATGTTTGGTAATACATCACCGGGTAACATGAAATTACTGAGAAAGTTTAAAAAGCAAATGAATGGAATATCTATCAAACCGTTAATTAATAATAAGTGATAAATAACTTCAGTATTCACCGTTAAAGATAATTTTGAGCAGCTCTAATAGAGATGACGTCCATATTGTGTGTTAAAATCATGAAAACTGCTATGATAGGCGATTCATCGAGGAATCAACTATTGAGAATTTATAAAGGGCCGAGGATAGCATTCAAAATGACTCTTTCAAAGTCATAACTGGTGAGAATAAACATGTGTTGCATAAACGAGCCGTCGTAGACTCAAAATTATTTTGACATTTTTAAATTACAGTAAAGAATATTCTTCTAGAACTGATAAATTCAATAGTTCAAACATCCGTCTACTGTTATTGATATGATAAAGGTGTTACATATTCAAAATTGTGCACTCTAACTAGTTATATGTCTAATGTCGTTGTAAACTTTCATACTTGATAATTTGTTCTCCCCTACAATATACAGTTTTTTTCATTTAAAAATAAGCAAACACTTGAAAAACTATGTTTTGTTACATATTTGATAAATTGTCAAGCTTTTGATTATGTATATTTCTCTTTTTCAATAATATTAGATATAATTTTTGTACAAATTCAATTTATTATCTTTATAATATTCTTCCAAACCCGCAGCATAATTTTCTGCACATTTATATACTTGCACATGAGGCATGTCGACATCAAATGTTAAATGAGAGAAATTTTGTTAATATTGAATTGCATTGCTGGCCATGGTATTCTAAGAACTGGAATTATTTTGGGCCATTGATAATTATCACATATGTCTTTCAAAGAATCAAGACTTAGCTCTTACTAACCGTCTTTGCATTTACTTCAACGGGTGTACCGTTGTGGACAGGAATTATGTCTATGTAAGATGCAAAGCTTAAACACACCTAAAACCTATAAAACGCTTGTTTTGAAATATGGATTATATGTAGAGCTCCAATGGGCATCCGTTAAAACAAACCAAATGAACTCGTTAAACGAAACACTAAGCAATACACGAAGAGGCCTGATTAAATGACAAATATATATCCTGTTTGTTTTTAGATATCGACCAACCGACTAGTGTGACTACAGTTGATATCAATGATGCAACAACTCGTTCAGGTAATAGTAAAGGCTTTGTTTTACCGCAATCATATGAAACTTCAAATTAAAAAAAAAAAACATATAATTTTTTTGACTTATGGGCTTGTTACTTTGGGTTTTTTTTAGTTACAATACACCTGTATATATACTTTTTTCTCAAGAAAATTCTATAATTTGTCCTTTAGAAGAAATTTACTATTTTTAACTGTTTGCTTCCATATGTGACCTTTCTTGTAAAAATCCGGTGATCGCAAAACGAATGTATGTGTCTGTTAAGCTGGGGTCACACATTCAGGATTTTTACTGCCGTCCTTGACAGGACCATTCCCGATTAAAATTTGTCAAAAGTCTGATCAAGATCCTGTGAATCGTGGATGGAAATTCGATTTGTATCTTTCGCCAGGTAAAATTCGACCGAGTCTGTCACGACTGCGTCCCGATTCTACCGAATGTAATCCGACAGAGATCAGATAGTGACAAGACAGTGAACCGACGCTGACGGAAGTTATCCGTTCGAAAACTGTCGGCAGAATCGGGATGATCAGGTACTGTCGGAACGTAATCCTATCACAGTCCGCTCTATCGAATTGCAAACGGCTTTGCCTGGTCTCAGTCGTATTGTATTCTGTTATTGTCGGGACTTCTCCAGATCATTCCCGTTCCACAGGACACCGTCCCGAATACACAGAACATTGTTAGGAATTCGATCCGATACAGCAGAATCTGTCACGACATAGGCACGATTGTAATCCGACTAGAAAAAATCGGCTGAGTTTCCCCGAATGTTACGGGACGCACCTAACTGTCGGGATGCTTTGCCGAACTATTCGGACCCTTCCCGACCAGTAGGAATCTGTTACGAACTAAATCGACTGCGTTCAGACAATAATAGGACATTCCAGATAATTGAGGATACTAATCCGACTTTTTCACTTTTCGTGTCGTATCGCTGTCTGATCTCAAACGGGAGCAATAATCGGCAATGTGTGAACCCCGCATTAAATAAACTTTTATCTTATTGTACATGTTATACACGTGCTCAATAATCATGATTTTGTGTTGATTGTTTACTATAAAGGTGACAATTGGTAAACTACGGCTTTAAAACACGATAATTAATTAGCTGCCATATTTTCACATCATAGCATAACCTGATAAATATTTTTGACGATTATACGATTTGGACGTAAAAAATGATGAAATCGTTCACAGAAGATTAAGTCTATGATATATACGCGCTTTTTTTTAATTGGATAAGCATTATTTTTCACCTGTCACTCGTTTCACATGACTTTAATGAACTATTTTTCCCCCATAAAATTAAATTGATAAATTACCTAATGGAAGACTAAAAATTGAGAACCTTTTGTGTAATTGAATTAGTTTCTTTAGTAAACTGTGGATTCTTTAATTTTTGTTTGATACACATTTTCGTGGATTTCTTGGATACAGGAGAACCACGAATTTAAATGTTCAACGAAACACAAATGTTCTTTATGAATGCATGCAGACTTTATTAAAACCACGAAATAAAATATCCACGAATATGCAAGTTTTTCTCTATCCACGAAAATTCGCGCACAAAAAATAAATAAATCCACAGTAACATACTGTCATGGACTCTAAGTCAAACCAGTTCAAGAACCTGTCAAAACACACACACGCACATTTGATCCATTCAACACTCATCATCAAATAGTTATGAAGTTGTGAAGTGCATTATAAAACAAAATTCAAAAACGTTGTGGGAAATCTTGCATAGACTGTTTACATCCTTGGGGTAGAAAAGCCCTTGTGTTTAGAATGATGTTTTCATTTTATGTACACTAATTTGAACGAAGATGATATATGAATAAAACTGGGCTGGTTATTTTCTCTGGAACCAAACATCCAACAGAAGAAAAAAAACATAAAAAATAAATATTTAAATAACGCTTTTTGAATTTTAGGTCCACCAGGAAAGCCCCAAAACATCACAGTTGTACAAATATTTAGAACCAAATGTTTTATTGAATGGGTCCCTTGATTAAGCGGAATTTTAAAGCTGAAGTTTATATTAAAAGTCTCAAAAAAAAAAAAAAAAAAAAACCCGAATGGCGACTGCTGGAAATAAAACAAACTGATGCCAACAATAAATTACATTTTTTTGAACTAACAAAAAATGATCAGATGTGAGATATATACTATAAAAATGTATGCAAAAATTTCAGACGGTGAAAGTCAACCTACGGAAAAGATCACAGAGTGTGTGAAAACGATAACAGAGTGTTCAAAAACGTATCCAAATGGAGGTTTGTATTTTGACATATGTGTTTTTATACCTTTTTTGTTAGAGGAATACACGAAAAATAATACAAGCAGAGACCAAAATGTAATCTACATGTTATATATAATTACAGTTGTGTAGTTTGTATTAAATATCTATAGACAGTATATAATATATTACAACGTACAAAATGTAAAATTTTATCGACATATTTCCTTTCTTTACGGTAAGAAACTTTTGTCTCCAGTTTACCAGAAGTGTACAATCATTTTGCACAAACTATATATTTTATTAGCACAAGTTTTGATCATCAAGAGATAAATACACAGTGTATCATTGCCATCGCAAATATGATACCATCGACGTGGAGATGAAAGATAAACTGAAATAAACAAGACTAGATAATATTGTCTTTCTTTCAAACTAGTTCTATTAATTTGATGACGCAAACGCTTATGATATAAATGTCTGATGTATTCTGCTTTTATTTGTTTTGCCAAAACATCCGAACAAATGCAATATTTTTTGTTATTACAAAAAAGTTTAGATCTAATAATGTTACCCAATAATGAAATGTTTATGGATCTTAGATCCAAACTCAAAGTTGTATATTGTAAAATCCAACATCTCTCAACTAAAGCTCACTTCTTGTTACAGAAACAATTTTCTGTTGAGACAAATATTCATTAAAAAACAATATCATACATTAAAACGATTAAAATATAAAAGACCATTTACTACCTGGTCTTTATTTCAGGCTGACGGTTTCATACGTATTCGTTCAACAAAAGAATATGACAATGAATTAATTCGTAATAGTTAAAAATTCACTATCTACTCGTACATTTATATAAGATATGACACTTATTCAAAATAATCATATGTAATAAAACATGCTAACCTTACTTATGCAGAATGGAGCAAAAACAAGTTGGTGGTTACACTTGTTGTTATCCTGACTGTCTTATTAGTACTTATTCCAATAATGGTTATCATAGTTATAATAAGAAGGAAGAACAATACTAAATATGAATATGGTAAGACAAAACTGTTTGTTAAGCTTTTAATATTGTAAATATATGTATAACTCTGATCTGTGATGGTACTCCGAACCGCGACTCTTTTAAGTGCATTATAGATCATACTGAAATGTGATGATGGCATTTTGAAGCTATCTTGTAGAAAGTTACGCCGAGGTGAATTGTGGTAGCTCTAATGTGCGATGGTCTACACAAATTCTCAATGCTTTATTTGTTTTCCGAGTTTTTAAGTTGATTACGGGCTAACAAAACACTACGAGAAACGGTGAGGATATGTGAATAATTTTTATTCCAACAGATACAAGAGGGACATTCAAACTCTCAGATCAAAATTAAATTGACAACGCTATGGCTAGAAAAAAAAAGACAACAAACAAATAATAGTACACAAGACACAACATAGAAACTAAATACTAAACAATACGAACCCCACAAAAAACTTGAGGTGATTTGAGGTGAACCGGAAGGTTAAGCAGATTCTGCTCAAATGTGGCACTTTTCGTGTTGCTCATGTTATTACAAACCCTGTAAATAGTCTAATTCGGTGAGTCACATTCGTTTTTCTTTTCTTTTAGACTAATATGATTTTACGCATTTGAGCTTAAATTTTCCGACATGATAAAAGGAGTAAGCTCTGCAAGAACCATATTTTTACCCTATTATAAAGTTCAATGATACAAGATAAAATATTTTTTAAATTGAATGAAAGACATGTTAGAAAGTTAAATAAAACTGTTTATGTCAAAGTTTCATATTAAAGCGTTGATTTTCACATCGCAAATATGTGTTACAGATATGTTGGCAAAATTTGACAAAATCAGCCGGATCATAACCAAATTGTAGATAAAAAAAACATTGGGCCCAGGCGTCGACAAATATTCAAGTAAGACATGTATAATGTCTTTACAAACACTATTATAAAAGATCTGTTTGTCGACTAATGCGCTCTAAATTTCATGACCAATAATGAAAGGAAATGTAGTCATTTGTATTGATTTTTTCATTGAAAATCAAAATGAGAACTATTTGTCATGAATAAAACGCTACTACGTTAATTTTCAACAAAAGGCTTATTTCCTATCAAATCGCCTAATGAGAGTCGATTGAAAATAAAACTTTACGACAAAAGAGATGATTTCAGCTTTCTGATTGTGAACTTTCCATTTCTAAGTAGCAAAAGTCCAGCAGCACCTGCATACAATGTATATATCACCCAATTGATACGATATTCCCGTGCTTGCATTTCCTATCATGATTTTCTTGATAGAGGGTTGTTGCTCACAAGGACGGTATTAAATCAAGAGTTCGATATGGTGACTTGAAATCATCTCTTGGTTACTTTTACGGACGCCATCACGAGTTGGTAGACCGTTATGGAATAACCGTTTCACAAATGATATCGGATACGTTCCTTACGTCGTAACTATAATCCTTTTCCCTTTCATAAATGTGACCTACCGAATTAGAATATTTACCGGATTTGTTATAGCATAAGCAACATGACCAGCGCCACATGTGGATTAGGATCTGCTTACCCTTTTGAAGCACCTGAGATCACCACTAGTTTTAAGTGGCGAAACGCGCGTCTGGCGTACTAAATTATAATCCTGGTACCTTTGATAACTATTTACACCACTGGGTCGATGCCTCTACTGGTGGACGTTTCGTCCCCGAGGGTATCACCAGCCCAGTAATCAATATTTCGGTGTTGACATGAAATTAGACGATAATTAAATTGACCAACTGTTGGCACGAAAAAAAAAGGTTTGCTTATTTAAAATGGTAACAATGTATTAAAAATGAAAACTTCGCAAAAAAAAAGCTGTTTATCGGGAATGTATTTCCACGCAATAGTTGTTCTAACAGCTTAACGGTTGTTACCTTTGAAATTACAGAAATTTACCAGTTTTATTTGAAGCATATCTTTCTTTCGCTGTTGTAAAAAGCTATAAAACCTACGTCATTTTTAAAATTTTCGAATTGTACAAGCCTTTCTGTGTTTGGTTTCAACTGTTTTATTGTATAAGTACTAATATTGTTATAGTTTAATCAGAATAGATATGATTCATTTTACATCACAATCATACTAACAAAGGATATCTGTTATCCGAAATATTGATACATAAATACATTTAATGTTTCCTTTTTTGTTCTTGGTGTTGTTTTGACACTTCTTATGCGTTTATATTGAACATGGACATCTGTTGATTTCATAATTTTAAATGTAAAATATAATAGGATAATATAAATATATATATATATATATATATATATAATTCTTCGTTATCATGTCTAACAGAATCAATAATAAACGTACATCATTGCAACCAAAAAATATATTATCATTATTGAAAACAATTTACAATATTTGAAAAACACTGCCACAATTAATAAGTTATTGGCATTACAAATGTGTTTAATGGTTTCTTCACCAAGTTTACAAAAAGTGTTTAACGTGGTATCGTTTAATATCGTTTTATAAAAAAAATGCTTTGATTCTATTCTTTTGAAAGGTTTTTGAATAAATATGTTTACATGATTGTTAGGTTACCATGAACTATTCTTCCTATTTTGTAGTAAAAAAAAAACCAACTCTTTTTTTTATATACAAAATTTGGTTTCACATAACAAATGCGGAGCATGATCTGCTATATGTTGAGCAGAATCTTCTTACCCTTCCGCAGCACCTGAGATCAGTCCTGGATTTTTGTTTTGCGGGGTTTGTGTTGCTTAGTCTTTTGGTTTTCTATGTTTTATCTTGTGTACTATTATTTGTCTGTTTGTCTTTTTATTTTTTCGATCTATGAGTTTGACTGTCCCTCTGGTATCTTTCGGCCCCTTGTTTTAACAAATATTTGAATAAGAAAGTACCACAGCTCTCTCTTATGTATTACATTGTACATAGGGTTTGCGTTTTTGAAATCGGACAAAAATATGTGATAAAATGGTTGATTTGTATTGACAAAAGTGTGTCAGAACTCATATCTGATATTCTTCCTCAGTCATAATAACCTTCCATCAATACTGAACTGAACAAAGAAATAACACGACGGGTGCCGTATACGGTGCAGGAAATGCTTACCCTTCCGGAGAACCTGATTTCACTCCCGGTTTTTAGTAGAGTTCGTGTTGTTTCTTAATTATTATTTATAACTGTTGATGTAAATGTCCTTTGGTTTTGTGAGTCTTTGTTTACTGCTTGTTTTGGATTGTTATTGTCTTTGTTTCTTGAAATTGTTAAAATTATAAAAAGTCGTAGTTTCGTGATTTATAAAGTCATTAACTGATTGCATACCCTAATTTTCAATTGAATACAATATAATATGGTAAATAGTTTTCAGAAGAAATGATTAAAAGATGTAAGGAAAAACAAAATTTCATTGACTGAAATATTAATATTCGGGTTTGTAATCGGAAAGCAAAGTAAACAAAGGCAACAACTGTATACTGCGTTTCAAAAGTCATAAATTGATGGAGAGAAAAAAACAAATAACAAACCCCGGTTACAAACTAAAACCAAGGAAAAAAACATCAACTATTAGAGAAAAAAGACAACGCGACAAAACTGAACTGCAACAAAAGCAAACGCCAACATACATGGAAACAATTATTTGATAACAACTGCCATATTACTTTCTTGGTAAAGGACACTTTAACATTCGTCCAAAATGAATGTTTACATCAATTTGACACGTCAATCAGCTGTTCTCGAGCTAATTTCAGGTGCAAAACTGTTTTCATTGCATATTTCCTTGTTAGTAGTGTATATAGAATCAGTTTAAAAGATCAGAAAGACAACTAAATGTCAAATATAATATACTTGATTTCTTTCTACAGGCCAAATAGAAACGAAATACTAAATATTTCTAAATTATTACATGTGGAGATGAATCTTTTTACCTTTTGAAAGCACCTGGGATCTTTCCAAGTTTTGTTTCGATACAACCATTATTGTTTTCATTAAAACGGAAATTGAATTACTGCTTGACTAATTTCTTATTCTACTAAAATTATCAATCAATTGCAGTCATTTTCGACAAAGATTTGAAAGATTTTAATAATACTCCATTAATGTCTCTTAATTGAAAGACAAAAAAATGAATAAAAAGGTATGAAACTAAAACAGAAAACAATTAAAATAATTAAATGACGAACTTAAAAGAATCAAACTGAATCTGTTATAGCGATCACCAACCCCTCTGGTAAAAAAAACACAGCATATTCAGAGGAAGAGGAAATGGGTGTCATCAAGTCTTCCAAAAGTCTTGACAGTGAGTATATTGATGACTTTGATAGAAACAAAAAACAATTAAAAGATTCACTCATTATAAATTTTTAATTACGTTTTTTAAAACCATTTTTCTTGTCTTCCTCCTTTGTAAAACAAGCTGTGAGTTAATCAAGGAAATTTCACAAGATAAGAATGTTTGCATTGTAGTGTTGTTTCGTTGTTCTCCTCTTATATTTAATGCGTTCCCCTCAGTTTTAGTTTGTTACCCCGATTTTGTTTTTTGTCCATGGATTTATGAGTTTGAACAGCGGTATACTACTGTTGCCTTTATTTTGCATCATATAAATACGAAGACGCGTCTTTTTTTTACTAAAACTGCGATACAAGTGTAGACTTTTAACCTATTAAATAACTCTGCGTTGTTTAGGACAAAGATAATCACGTTACTACAGCACAGCATTTAAATTCGCTGTAAACATCAGCAGAAATATTGTTGAAAATAGTAAAAATACAATAAATTCATGAAAATAAGACACAATATCGATTTTTTTTATATATATATATATGACACCAAGTGTAATGAAAATGAGAATTATAACGAACTTGACAAAGCTGCAGAATGTTTTATAAAAGTCATATGACCTCATACGGTATATGTAGGGTCAGTAAATTCCATATGGGATGAGAGCGAAGCTAGTGTCCTATCAAAACGAGCAAGTCTTCAATACTGTTATCATTAAGAAACTACTTCCATTGATCCTAAAAAATTAGATACCAACAATAACAACTTGTTAGGTATAAATGTGTTTTATGAAATTATTTCAATCTAAGTCATCAATTTCGTCGTCTATTTGAAACCTTTACGATTTTTTCTCAGTACCGCTTTGTTTTTATAAAGGGACGTAACACCACTACTAATCGTGTATGAGATAAACCCCCCACTCCCTACTAACCTAATATGAAACATACACGGTCTCCACGAGGGCACTTTTAACTAACCATATTCCTAGAAATTTTATAGGAGGTAAGATAAATGTATATATCATAAACGTAGTCTTCTGTACACGGTTTTATCATTTTTTACGCAAATATATCGCAAAATCGTCATTTTTTCCTCTCTGTCTGTTATTATGTAAAAATATGGCGGCTCATTTATTGCCGTATTTTGAAGCCGTAGTTTACCGATTGTTACCTTATAGTAAACAATCAACAAAGAAGCATGGATATTGAGAACGTGTATAAAAGAGGGACGAAAGATACCAGATGAACAGTCAATCTCATAAATAGAAAATAAACTGACAACGCCATAACTAAAAATAAAACAAAAAAAAACAGATTAAAAATAGTACATATGACGCAACATATGAAACTAAAGAATAAGCAAAAAGAACCCTACCACAAACTTGGGTTGGTCTCATGTGCTCAGGAAGGGTAAGCATATACTGCTCCACATGTAGCACCCGTCGTGTTGCTTATGTTATAACAAATCCGGTAAATAGTATAATTCGGTAGGTCAAATTCATGTAAGGGAAGGGGATTGTAGTTACGACGTAAGAAACATATCCGATATCATCTATGAAACGGTTATTCAATAACGGTCAACCAACTGGTGATGGCGTCCGTAAAATTACCGAGAGTGATTTCAACTTCACCATTTGGAACTCTTGGTTTAATAGCTTCCTTGTGAGCAGCAACTCTCTTTCAAGAAAATCATGATAGGAAATACTAACACGGGAATATCGTATCGATTGGAAAATATATATACCCCGTATGCAGGTACTGCTTGAAAGTTGTAGACCATGTTTGATTAGATTAAAGTATATTTCAATGACAGATTCAGGCGTATTGCGATCACCGGATGTTTACGAGAAGGTTCAAGCTAAGTTTACTTGAATACAGAAAATATGCTGGCGAATTGCTTCCTTGAAGCAAGCAATTAAAACATATAACTTCTTCTAAGTATGAAAAAATTGTGCATAAGTTTTATAATGAAAACTATCCATTTAGGTATAAAAAACCGTATTCATCATTTTCATTTTTAATTTGAGGTTTCATATGACTTTGAGTTGTAAAGCTATCACCCTGCTCTGTTGCTCCGTGATTCTCGTATCATGGCTTCAAAACTAGACCAGGCATTATCAGCGACGTCATAATTTGAGAGGAGAAGTTATCATCGACTTCACAATGTTAGAGGAGACGTTATCAAGCTTGTTTTCGTCAAGCATGAAGTTGTCTAAGGAATAGGGAAAATACCAGCTGCGCTTACTCACCAAAAAGGTCCACATTGTGGCTCGCGGCTGATATTTTACGATATCAATGTGTAGAAAAACCCGATAATCTATACTTATCTTTATTCAAGTCAGTTCAGCAGGATGCGTCTCTTTAGTTTACATATCCAATATTTATTTCGTAGATGAACAACATAGTGAACAAAAAATCAATTTAGAAAAACATGCATTTATTTTTGATCGATAACATCAATTATTGAGTTGAGTGTATTATGTAGATGAACAAAACAGTGACCACAAAAAAAAATCGAAGAAATCAGACGAAATTCCTGTTATGAATGTAACTGATAACACAAGTAGTCAAGAAAGTAAGAAAAGTGGTGAGTTTACATATATACAGATTCATTTCAGCAGTATCGTTACTATATCCACAAATGATTAAGTCTGTTTAAAGGTTTTGTAAGCTTATGAGTTGAATGACGACATTTTTTTAGCTTTGTAAGGAACATAAAATTTTGATGTGATACCTGAAAGTGTAAAATGCCTGCACGTTGATGTATATTAACAAATGGTATCCTTGTACCAACGAAAAGAATATCAAGTGTTTTACAAATTAGTGATATCGGAACTCCTGATGTTATAATTTTCAGTTGAATAGCTATCTTTTGTTTAAATCACACAGATTTGATGTGATACCTGAAAGTGTAAAATGCCTGCACGTTGATGTATATTTACGAATGATATACTTGTACCAACGAAAAGAATATCAAGTGTTTTACAAATTAATGATTTTGGAAATCCTGATGTTACAATTTTCAGTTAAATAGCTTTCTTTTGTCTAAATTACACAGATTCTTTCATACACGAGCGAATCGAAAAAAAACATCTTGAGATAAGTAAACATCATAAATAATGCATGGTTACAAAGTCACGTCTCCGTTAAAAAATGAATGATAACAATAATAAATGTAAAATCATCTCATTTATCTCAAAGTTGGATATGAAGCTTCCTGTTAACAATAAAGATATCAACATCCAGGAAAGGGCACTGTTCATCGATAGTATTATCTTTATTCAACGTCAGTTCAGCGGGATACATCTCTTTAGTATATGTATCCAATATTTAAGAGAAAACAAAAGAAATGCTAGTTATGACTTAATCGATAACACCAATTATTGAGGTGAAACTATTAAATTCGCTGTACTTACCAAAATAGAATGAAAACACAAAAAATTAATAAAAATATAAGAAACCATATTTTTTTCATTAATAATACCAATCGTAATGAGAGAAAAAAGGACGAACTTTACCAAACTGAAAAAAGTTTCCAGAATGTTGTAGAGCAAATGACTGTTTTATAAATATATCTGAGGGTTTTTCCTATACTATACAGGAAAATGACTGTAATAAATTATCCGGCAATGCATTCAAACTACTGCTTTTATGATATTATCCTACATTTTTTCGTAGATGCACAAAACAGTGACCACAAAATAAATTCGACGAAATCAGAAGAAATGACAGTTATTAATGAAACTGATAACACAAGTAGTCAAGAAAGTGAGAAAAGTGGTGAGTTTAATTATATCGAGACTCATTTCATATTGATGCTTCATCTCCCTTGATTTGGTATCGTTAAAATCTTTGTACTCGCTGATCTGCTGTTATTCAAGATTAAACGAATTGAACGACATCAGTTATAAGTACTGTAGTCTTTTGTCTATATCACTTTAAATAGATTAAAAAAAGAAAATAATGCGTTATAAATTTCATTCATCGGGAGAACCTTGTAAAATAGAGACATTTTAAAGTAATATTTACAAACAATGATTGAAATGCATGAACATAGAAGACTGGGTACTTGTACAGAGTAAGCATTTCCTGCTTTTTTTCACGAACCATCTTGCGAATCAACACTCAATCAAATATGAAAATCTTGAAAATGTCACAAATAACAGTAGATATCAGACGACCATATCGGAATGTAAAGATATAAGATGTCAAAATTCAATGTGTAATTAACACAGCGACATAATTCCGCATCCGGAGGTAGGCTTCAACTAACCCCTTAACCAACACACATCAATACGCACAGTAAAACTTAGTTTAAAAGAGGTTCGAGTCCGATGATAGAATAAATAACAGAAAACTAATTAAAGCAACATGACAATGATATATAAATCAACAAAGGAGTACTAACAGTTACTCAATTGCCAGATCCAGACGTCATTTTAACTGATTAAATGAGTAGGTCCCCATCATATGAAAGTCAAGCACGATCCCTTTCGTTAGGGGTTTAGTATTATACTATGATCAACTGTATGACATGAACATAACCCATATCATGCCAGCAACTTTTTTATGGAATAAATCTGTTTATTTCTGAAGCAAATCCATATTATTGAATCAATATTAATTTCAAAATTGTCACCTTTAATTACCTAACAACAGTATCGTTACTATATTAATTGATGAATAAGTCTGTTCAAAGGTTTAGTTAGCTTATTAGGTGAATGACGACATGTTTAAGCTTTGTATAGAATATTACCTCAAATATTCGATGCGAAATACCTGAACGTGAAAGATGTCTGCACGTTGGTGTATATTTACGAATGATGTATATTCACGAATAATATCCTTGTATCGTTGATAAAAATTATCAAATGTTTTGACAAGTGTGTGATATCGAAAACCCTGATGTTATAATGTTTAGTAAACTGATTTCTTCCGTTACAATCAAATAGATTGTTTCATATAGTGAAACAAAAAATCAATTTGGAAAAAACATGCATTCATTTTTGATCGATAACATCAATTATTAAGTTGAGTGCATTATGTAGATGAACAAAACAGTGACCACAAAAAAAATTCGAAGAAATCAGACGAAATTCCTGTTATGAATGTAACTGATAACACAAGTAGTCAAGAAAGTGAGAAAAGTGGTGAGTTTAAATATATACAGATTCATTTCAGCAGTATCGTTACTATATCCACAAATGATTAAGTCTGTTTAAAGGTTTTGTTAGCTTATGAGTTGAATGACGACATTTTTTAGCTTTGTAAGGAATATTACCATAAAACTTTGATGTGAAACCTGAAAGTGTAAAATGCCTGCACGTTGATGTATATCAACAAATGGTATCCTTGTACCAACGAAAAGAATATCAAGTGTTTTACAAATTAGTGATATCGGAACTCCTGATGTTATAATTTTCAGTTGAATAGCTTTCTTTTGTCTAAATTACACAGATTCTTTCATACACGAGCGAATCGAAAAAAACATCTTGAGATAAGTAAACATCATAAATAATGCATGGTAACAAAGTCACGTCTCCGTTCAAAAATGAATGATAACAATAATAAATGTAAAATCATCTCATTTATCTCAAAGTTGGATATGAAGCTTCCTGTTAACAATAAAGATATCAACATCCAGGAAAGGGCACTGTTCATCGATAGTATTATCTTTATTCAAAGTCAGTTCAGCGGGATACATCTCTTTAGTATATGTATCCAATAATTAAGAGAAAACAAAAGAAATGCTAGTTATGACTTAATCGATAACACCAATTATTGAGGTGAAACTATTAAATTCGCTGTACTTACCAAAATAGAATGAAAACACAAAAAATTAATAAAAATATAAGAAACCATATTTTTTTCATTAATAATACCAATCGTAATGAGAAAAAAAAGACGAACTTTACCAAACTGAAAAAAGTTTCCAGAATGTTGTAAAGCAAATGACTGTTTTATAAATATATCTGAGGGTTTTTCCTATACTATACAGGAAAATGACTGTAATAAATTATCCGGCAATGCATTAAAACTACTGCTTTTATGATATTTTCCTACATTTTTTCGTAGATGCACAAAACAGTGACCACAAAATAAATTCGACGAAATCAGAAGAAATGACAGTTATTAATGAAACTGATAACACAAGTAGTCAAGAAAGTGAGAAAAGTGGTGAGTTTAATTATATCGAGACTCATTTCATATTGATGCTTCATCTCCCTTGATTTGGTATCGTTAAAATCTTTGTACTCGCTGATCTGCTGTTATTCAAGATTAAACGAATTGAACGACATCAGTTATAAGTACTGTAGTCTTTTGTCTATATCACTTTAAATAGATTAAAAAAAGAAAATAATGCGTTATAAATTTCATTCATCGGGAGAACCTTGTAAAATAGAGACATTTTAAAGTAATATTTACAAACAATGATTGAAATGCATGAACATAGAAGACTGGGTACTTGTACAGAGTAAGCATTTCCTGCTTTTTTTCACAAACCATCTTGCGAATCAACACTCAATCAAATATGAAAATCTTGAAAATGTCACAAATAGCAGTAGATATCAGACGACCATATCGGAATGTAAAGATATAAGATGTCAAAATTCAATGTGTAATTAACACAGCGACATAATTCCGCATCCGGAGGCAGGCTTCAACTAACCCCTTAACCAACACACATCAATACGCACAGTAAAACTTAGTTTAAAAGAGGTTCGAGTCCGATGATAGAATATATAACAGAAAACTAATTAAAGCAACATGACAATGATATATAAATCAACAAAGGAGTACTAACAGTTACTCAATTGCCAGATCCAGACGTCATTTTAACTGATTAAATGAGTAGGTCCCCATCATATGAAAGTCAAGCACGATCCCTTTCGTTAGGGGTTTAGTATTATACTATGATCAACTGTATGACATGAACATAACCCATATCATGCCAGCAACTTTTTTATGGAATAAATCTGTTTATTTCTGAAGCAAATCCATATTATTGAATCAATATTAATTTCAAAATTGTCACCTTTAATTACCTCACAACAGTATCGTTACTATATTAATGGATGAATAAGTCTGTGTAAAGGTGTAGTTAGCTCATTAGGTGAATGACGACATGTTTAAGCTTTGTATAGAATATTACCTCAAATATTCGATGCGAAATACCTGAACGTGAAAGATGTCTGCACGTTGGTGTATATTTACGAATGATGTATATTCACGAATAATATCCTTGTATCGTTGATAAAAATTATCAAATGTTTTGACAAGTGTGTGATATCGAAAACCCTGATGTTATAATGTTTAGTAAACTGATTTCTTCCGTTACAATCAAATAGATTGTTTCATATAGTGAAACAAAAATTCAATTTGGAAAAAACATGCATTTATTTTTGATCGATAACATCAATTATTGAGTTGAGTGCATTATGTAGATGAACAAAACAGTGACCACAAAAAAAAGTCGAAGAAATCAGACGAAATTCCTGTTTGTGTAACTGATAACACAAGTAGTCATGAAAGTGAGAAAAGTGGTGAGTTTAAATATATACAGATTCATTTCAGCAGTATCGTTACTATATTCACAAATGATTAAGTCTGTTTAAAGGTTTTGTTAGCTTATGAGTTGAATGACGACATTTTTTTTAGCTTTGTAAGGAATATTACAATAAAATTTTGATGTGAAACCTGAAAGTGTAAAATGCCTGCACGTTGATGTATATTTACGAATGGTATACTTGTACCAACGAAAAGAATATCAAGTGTTTTACAAATTAGTGATATCGGAAATCCTGATGTTATAATTTTCAGTTAAATAGCTTTCTTTTGTTTAAATTACACAGGTTCTTTCAAAGTCACGTCTCCGTCCAAAAATGGATGATAACAATAAAAAATGTAAAATCATATCATTTATCTTAAAGTTGGATATGAAGCTTCCTGTTAACAATAAATATAACGACATTCAGGAAACGGCACTGTTCATCGATAGTATTATCTTTATTCAAAGTCAGTTCAGCGGGATACATCTCTTTAGTATATGTATCCAATATTTAAGAGAAAACAAAAGAAATGCTAGTTATGACTTAATCGATAACACCAATTATTGAGGTGAAACTATTAAATTCGCTGTACATATCAAAGTAGAAGGAAAACACAAAAAATTAATAAAAATATAAGAAACCATATTTTTTTCATTAATAATACCAATCGTAATGAGAAAAAAAAGACGAACTTTACCAAACTGAAAAAAGTTTCCAGAATGTTGTAGAGCAAATGACTGTTTTATAAATATATCTGAGGGTTTTTCCTATACTATACAGGAAAATGACTGTAATAAATTATCTTGCAATGCATTAAAACTACTGCCTTTATGATATTATCCTACATTTTTTCGTAGATGAACAAAACAGTGACCACAAAATAAATTCGACGAAATCAGAAGAAATGACAGTTATTAATGAAACTGATAACACAAGTAGTCAAGAAAGTGAGAAAAGTGGTGAGTTCAATTATATCGATACTCATTTCATATTGATGCTTCATCTCCCTTGATTTGGTATCGTTAAAATCTTTGTACTCGCTGATCTGCTGTTATTCAAGATTAAACGAATTGAACGACAATAGTAATAAGTAGCCTTTTGTCTATATCATTTAAAATAGATAAATAAAATGAAAATAATGCGTTCTAAATTTCATTCGTCGGGAGAACCTTGTAAAATAGAGACATTTTAAAGTAATATATACACACAATGATTGAAATGCATGAACATAGAAGACCGGGTGCTTTGACAGAGTAAGCCTCTCCTGCTTTTTTCACGAATCATCTTGCGAATCAACACTCAATCAAAATATGAAAATCTTGAAAATGTCACAAATGACAGTAGATATCAGACGACCATATCGGAATGTAAAGATATATAAGATGTCAAAATCCAATGTGTAATTAACACAGCGAGAAAATTCCTTATCCAGAGGCGGGCTTCAACTAACCCCTTAACCAACACAAATCAATACGCACAGTAAAACTTAGTTTAAAAGAGGTTCGAGTCCGATGATAGAATATGTAACAGAAAACTAATTTAAGCAACATGCAAATGAAATATAAATCAACAAAGGAGTACTAACAGTTACTCAAATACCAGATCCAGACGTTATTTTAACGGAATAATGAGTAGGTCCCCATCATATGAAAATCAAGCCCGATCCCTTTCGTTAGGGGTTTAGTATTATACTATGATCAACTGTATGACATGAACATAACCCATATCATGCCAGCAACTTTTTTATGGAATAAATCTGTTTATTTAATTTCCGAAGCAAATCCATATGATTGAATCGATATTAATTTCAAAATTGTCACCTTTAAATACCTGACAACAGTATCGGTACTATATTAATTGATGATTAAGTCTGTTTAAAGGTTTAGTTAGCTTATTAGGTGAATGACGACATGTTTAAGCTTTGTATAGAATATTACCTCAAATATTCGATGCGAAATACCTGAACGTGAAAGATGTCTGCACGTTGGTGTATATTTACGAATGATGTATATTCACGAATAATATCCTTGTATCGTTGATAAAAATTATCAAATGTTTTGACAAGTGTGTGATATCGAAAACCCTGATGTTATAATGTTTAGTAAACTGATTTCTTCCGTTACAATCAAATAGATTGTTTCATATAGTGAAACAAAAATTCAATTTGGAAAAAACATGCATTTATTTTTGATCGATAACATCAATTATTGAGTTGAGTGCATTATGTAGATGAACAAAACAGTGACCACAAAAAAAAGTCGAAGAAATCAGACGAAATTCCTGTTTGTGTAACTGATAACACAAGTAGTCATGAAAGTGAGAAAAGTGGTGAGTTTAAATATATACAGATTCATTTCAGCAGTATCGTTACTATATCCACAAATGATTAAGTCTGTTTAAAGGTTTTGTTAGCTTATGAGTTGAATGACGACATTTTTTTTAGCTTTGTAAGGAATATTACAATAAAATTTTGATGTGAAACCTGAAAGTGTAAAATGCCTGCACGTTGATGTATATTTACGAATGGTATACTTGTACCAACGAAAAGAATATCAAGTGTTTTACAAATTAGTGATATCGGAAATCCTGATGTTATAATTTTCAGTTAAATAGCTTTCTTTTGTTTAAATTACACAGGTTCTTTCAAAGTCACGTCTCCGTCCAAAAATGGATGATAACAATAAAAAATGTAAAATCATATCATTTATCTTAAAGTTGGATATGAAGCTTCCTGTTAACAATAAATATAACGACATTCAGGAAACGGCACTGTTCATCGATAGTATTATCTTTATTCAAAGTCAGTTCAGCGGGATACATCTCTTTAGTATATGTATCCAATATTTAAGAGAAAACAAAAGAAATGCTAGTTATGACTTAATCGATAACACCAATTATTGAGGTGAAACTATTAAATTCGCTGTACATATCAAAGTAGAAGGAAAACACAAAAAATTAATAAAAATATAAGAAACCATATTTTTTTCATTAATAATACCAATCGTAATGAGAAAAAAAAGACGAACTTTACCAAACTGAAAAAAGTTTCCAGAATGTTGTAGAGCAAATGACTGTTTTATAAATATATCTGAGGGTTTTTCCTATACTATACAGGAAAATGACTGTAATAAATTATCTTGCAATGCATTAAAACTACTGCCTTTATGATATTATCCTACATTTTTTCGTAGATGAACAAAACAGTGACCACAAAATAAATTCGACGAAATCAGAAGAAATGACAGTTATTAATGAAACTGATAACACAAGTAGTCAAGAAAGTGAGAAAAGTGGTGAGTTCAATTATATCGAGACTCATTTCATATTGATGCTTCATCTCCCTTGATTTGGTATCGTTAAAATCTTTGTACTCGCTGATCTGCTGTTATTCAAGATTAAACGAATTGAACGACAATAGTAATAAGTAGCCTTTTGTCTATATCATTTAAAATAGATAAATAAAATGAAAATAATGCGTTCTAAATTTCATTCGTCGGGAGAACCTTGTAAAATAGAGACATTTTAAAGTAATATATACACACAATGATTGAAATGCATGAACATAGAAGACCGGGTGCTTTGACAGAGTAAGCCTCTCCTGCTTTTTTCACGAATCATCTTGCGAATCAACACTCAATCAAAATATGAAAATCTTGAAAATGTCACAAATGACAGTAGATATCAGACGACCATATCGGAATGTAAAGATATATAAGATGTCAAAATCCAATGTGTAATTAACACAGCGAGAAAATTCCTTATCCAGAGGCGGGCTTCAACTAACCCCTTAACCAACACAAATCAATACGCACAGTAAAACTTAGTTTAAAAGAGGTTCGAGTCCGATGATAGAATATGTAACAGAAAACTAATTTAAGCAACATGCAAATGAAATATAAATCAACAAAGGAGTACTAACAGTTACTCAAATACCAGATCCAGACGTTATTTTAACGGAATAATGAGTAGGTCCCCATCATATGAAAATCAAGCCCGATCCCTTTCGTTAGGGGTTTAGTATTATACTATGATCAACTGTATGACATGAACATAACCCATATCATGCCAGCAACTTTTTTATGGAATAAATCTGTTTATTTAATTTCCGAAGCAAATCCATATGATTGAATCGATATTAATTTCAAAATTGTCACCTTTAAATACCTGACAACAGTATCGGTACTATATTAATTGATGATTAAGTCTGTTTAAAGGTTTAGTTAGCTTATTAGGTGAATGACGACATGTTTAAGCTTTGTATAGAATATTACCTCAAATATTCGATGCGAAATACCTGAACATGTAAGATGTCTGCACATAACAACCGTAACACCACTACTAATCGTGTATGAGATAAGCCCCCCTCCCTACTAACCTAATATGAAATATACACGGTCTCGACGAGGGCGCTTACAGTAGCCTCATTCCTAGAAATGTATAGGAGGTAAGATAAATGTATATATCATAAATGTAGTCTTCTGTACACGGTTTTATAATTTTTTACGCAAATATATCGTAAAATCGTCATTTTTTTCACTCTGTCTGAACATATCCGATATCATCTATGAAACGGTTATTCCATAACGGTCAACCGAATGGTGATGGCGTCCGTAAAATTACCGAGAGCGATTTCAACTTCACCATTTGGAACTCTTGGTTTAATAGCTTCCTTGTGAGCAGCAACCCTCTATCAAGAAAATCATGATAGGAATTACTAACACAGAAATATCGTATCAATTGGAAGTTATATATACCCCGTATGGAGGTACTGCTTGAATGTTGTTTACCATGTACGATTAGATTAAAGTTTATTTCAATGACAGATTCAGGCGTATTGCGATCACCGGATTTTTACGAGAAGGTTGACCGTTATGGAATAACCGTTTCACAAATGATATCGGATATGTTCCTTACGTCGTAACTACAATCCCCTTCCCTTTCATGAATATGACCTACCGAATTAGACTATTTACCGGATTTGTAATCACTTAAGCAACACGACGGGTGCCACATGTGGAGCAGGATCTGCTTACCCTTCCGGAGCACCTGAGATCACCCCTAGTTTTTGGTGGGGTTCGTGTTGTTTATTCTTTGGTTTTCTATGTTGTGTCGTGTGTGCTATTGTTTTTCTGTTTGTCTTTTTTATTTTTGGCCATGGCGTTGTCAGTTTGTTTTAGATTTATGAGTTTGACTGTCCCTTTGGTATCTTTCGTCCCTCTTTTCAAGCTAAGGTCACTTGAATACAGAAAATATGCTGGCGAATTGCTTCCTTGAAGCAAGCAATTGAAAAAATATAACTTCGTCTAAGTATGGACATATTACAGAACTTTCTTCAGAAAAAAGTATATGTGCATAAGTTTTATAATGAAAACTATCCATTTAGTTATAAAAAACCGTATTCATCATTTTCATTTTTAATTTGAGGTTTCATATGACTTTGAGTTGTAAAGCTATTGACTCTGTTAAAATATATCTGGGTTTTGTCCTACTATACAGACAAATGACTGTAGTAATTTTTCCGCATTTAAAGTAGTTTTTAGCTCACCTGGCCCAAAGGGCCAAGTGAGCTTTTCTCATCACTTGGCGTCCGTCGTCCGTCGTCGTCCGTAGTTCGTCGTCATCGTAAACTTTTACAAAAATCTTCTCATTTGAAACTACGAGGCTAAATGTGATTAAACGTAGCCACAATAATCATTGGGGTATTTAGTTTAAAGAATGTGTGCGGTGACCCGGCAAACAAACCAAGATGGCTGCCATGGCTTAAAATAGAACATAGGGATAAAATGTAGATTTTGGCTTATAACTCCGAAACCAAAGCTTTTAGAGCAAATCTGACAAGGAGTAAAATTGTTTATCAGGTCAACATCTATCTGCCCTGAAATTTTCAGATGAATTTGACAACTGGTTGTTGGATTGCTGCCCCCCCAATTGGTAATTGTTAAAGAATTTTTGCGGTTTTTCGGTTATTATCTTGATTACTGTTATAGATAGAGATAAACTGTAAACAGCAATAATGTTCAGCAAAGTAAGATCTAATAAAAAGGCAACATGACCACAATGGTCAGTTGAGCCTTAAGGAGTAATTGCCCTTTAAAGTCATTTTTTTTAAAAACATTTTTCATTAATTTGGTAATTTTTGGTAAATTTTAACAAAATCTTTTCAAATGTATCTAAAGGGCCAAGTCTATATAAATTGAGAAAATTCTAAGTAGCAAGAATGTTCATATAAAGCTCTTCAACGATTTTCGGTACTTATACATCTTCGGATTTCAAATGTTTGGCTTTGAGCGTTCCTGATGAAGGTAAATCCAGAAAAGCGCTTCGGACGCAATAAATTATAAAACGTGTTGTTTTCCATTTTTTTCAGTAAAGTGAGATCTACAAACACATTACCATCACCAAAACACAGTTTTGTCATGAATCAATCTGTGTCTTTAGTTTACCGTAATATGTACATACCAAGATGAGCGACACAGGCTCTTTAGAACCTCTAGTTTATAATATTTATCTACATTGATTTCGTAGATGAACAAAATAATCATAAAGCAATTTTAAAGAAAACAGAAGAAATGTCTGAAATTACTTCAATCGATAACAACAATAGGCACGAACTTGAGGAATGTTGTGAGTTTGATTATATAGATACTCATTTCATATTGAAGGCTTATTTCGTTTGTATTGGAATCGTTGGAATTTTTATACTCGCTGATCTGCCATCAGTTGTGATCAAATGAATTAAACGACTATAGTTTGCCTGTGTCGATATGTCGTAAATCAATTACGAAATGAAAACAGCACGTTCTAAATGTCATTCGTCCGAAGCGCTTTTGTTAAATAGAGGCATTTCAAATTTAAACACACAATCTGAGGGAATCGCAAAAACTTTGAATACCGGGTGCTTGGGCAGACTAAGCATATCCTGCTTTTTTTCGCGATTCAACTTGCGAATCAACACTCAGTCAAAATATGAAAATCGAGAATCTGACACAAATAAAAGTAAAAGTAGATACCAAATGACTATATCGGAATGTAAAGATATAAGATTCATAACAAAAAAACTTAGACGTTAACACAGTGAGATAATTCCGCACCCGGAGGTGGGCTTCAGCTAACCCCGCAACAATCACAAATCAATACGCACAGTCAAACTTAGTTTAAAAGAAGTCCGAGTCCGATGATGGAATATGTTACAGAAAACTAAATTAAGCAACATGAGAATGATATATAAATAAACAAAGGAGTACTAGTAGTTATTCTTATGCAAGCTCCAGACCTCATTTAAACTGATTAAATGAGTATGTCCACATCATATGAAAATCAAGTTCGATCCCTCTCATTAGGGGTTTAATATTATACCATCATCAACTGTATGAGATGAACAAAACTCGTATCATGCCCAAAACTACTTTTTTTTAAAGGATATTGTTATGTCTGATGCAAAAACTCTATGAGTGAATCAATGTTAATTAAAAATGTCATCTTTAATAACCTGACAACAGTATCGTTATTATATCCAAAAATTAATAAGCCTGTTTAAAGGTTTTGTTAGCTTATAAGTTGATTGACGATATTTTTGAGCTTTGTAAGGAATATTATTATAAAATATTTGATGTGAAATACCTTTAAGTGTAAAATGTCTGCACGTTAATGATGTCCTAGTACCGACAAATTTGTGATATCAGAAATCCTGATGTTATAATTTTCAGTAAAACAAATTTCTTTCGTTTAAATAAAACAAGTTGTTTCATACACTAGCGAATCATAAAACATATTGAGATAGATAAACACTATAAGGTGGTAACAAAGTCATGTAATCATTCAAAAATGGATGATAACGATAGAAAATGAAAAATCATGTCGTTTATCGTAAAGTTGGGTATGGATTTTAAAATTAACGATAAAGATTCGAGATCCAGGAAAGGGCACTATTCATCGATAGAATTATATGTATTCAAAGTCAGAAAGTCAAAAACAGAAGAAATGCCAGTTATATTTTAATCGATAACAACAATTATTGAGGTGATACTATTAAACTCGATGTGAATGTCAGCGGAAATGTTGATAAAGATAACGACGACAAAAAATAAATAAGACACAATATTTATTTTTTCATTAATAACACCAGAAGTATTTTGTAACAAGGTTGTAACATTTGTAAAGCAAATGACTATTTTATGAATATATCGGAGGGTTATTGTCCTCATTAACTGTAATAACGGATCCGGCCATGCATTAAAACTACGGCCTTTTTGATATTATCCTATATTTTTTTCGTAGATGAACAAACCAGTAACCACAAAATAAATTCGAAAAACACAGAAGAAATGCCATTCAGTAATGTACCTGATAAAACTAGTAGTCAAGAAAGTGAGAAAAGTGGTGAGTTTAATTATATCGAGACTCATTTCATATTGATGCTTTATCTCGCTTGTTTTGTAATCGTTAAAATCTTTTTACTCGCTCATCTGCAATCATTCAAGATTAAAAAAAAATCGAACGACAATAGATATAGTTTGCCTTTGTCCAAATCTTAATTTTCATTCGTTCGAAGGGTTTTCGTTAAATAGAGACATTTAAAATTAAAAAACACACACAATGGGTGAATCGCATAAACTTGAAAGACCACAATTTCTTGTTTTGTTTGAACTCAAAATAGGAAAATCGTCAATAAGACACAAAGAAAATATCAAACGACCATATTGGAATGTTTAGATATAATATCGCAAAAAACTATTATGACGCCAACACACCGAGATAATTCCGCATCCGGAGGCAGGCTTCAGCTGACACCTTTAATAAATACACACCAAAACTCATAGTTAAACTCTGTTAAAGAGAAGTCCAAATCCGATGTTAGAATAGGTAACAGAAAAAAACCAAGCAAAATGACAATACTATAAATCAAAAAAGAAGTACTAGTACTACATGCAAGCTCCAAATCTCATTTTATTTGATTCAATGAGTATGTCCCCATCATATTAAAATCAAGCACGATCCTGATGAGATGAAGACAACCCATATCATGCCAGCAACTTTTTTATGGCATAAATCTGTTTATTTCCGAAGCAAATCCATATGAGCGAATCAATATTAATTTCAAAATTGTCATCTTTTATAAATTAATTGTCTGACAACAGTATCGTTACTATATCAATTGATGAATATATCTGTTCAAATGTTTAGTTAGCTTATTAGGTGAATGACAACATGTTTAAGCTTTGTATAAAATATTAACGCAATTATTCGATGTGAAATACCTGAACGTGTAAGATGTCTGCACGTTGGTGTATATTTACCAATGATGTATATTTACGAATAATATCCTTGTATCGATGATAAAAAGTTTGTGATATCAAAAACCCTGATGTTAAAATTTTCAACAAAACAGATTTCTTTCGTTAAAATCAAACAGGTTGTTTCATACAAGAGCAAATCGAAAAAAAAAACATATTGAGATAAATAAACACCATAAGATGGTGACCAGGTCACGTCTCCATCCAACAATGGATACTTAACAATAGAAAATGAAAAATTATTTCTTTTATCGTAAAGTTGGGTATGACGCTTGCTGTGAACAATATTGATATTAACATCCAGGAAAGGGCAGTTTTCGTCATAAATATTATCATCCTTCCCTACGCCGATATCACCCTGCTCTGTTGCTCCATAATTCTCGTATCAAGGCTTCAAAACGAGACCAGGCATTATCAGCGACGTCAAAATGTGAGAGGGGAAGTTATCATTGACGTCACACTGCTAGAGGAGACGTTATCAAGCTTGCTTTCGTCAAGCGTGAAATTGTCTAAGGAATAGGGAAAAGACCAGCTGCGCTCACTCACCAAAAAGGTTCACATTGTGGCTCGCGGCTGATATTTTACGATATCAATGTGTAGAAAAACCCGATAATCTATACTTATCTCTATTCAAGTCAGTTCAGCAGCATGCGTCTCTTTAGTTTACATATCCAATATTTATTTCGTAGATGACAAACATAGTGAACAAAAAATCAATTTAGAGAAAACATGCATTTATTTTTGATCGATAACATCAATTATTGAAGTGAGTGTATTATGTAGATGAACAAAACATTGACCACAAAAAAAATTCGAAGAAATCTGACGAAATTCCTGTTATTAATGTAACTGATAACACAAGTAGTCAAGAAAGTGAGAAAAGTGGTGAGTTTAAATATAAACAGATTCGTTATAGCAGTATCGTTACTATATCCACAAATGATTAATAGTTATCAAAGGTACCAGGATTAAGTCTGTTTAAAGGTTTTGTTAGCTTATGAGTTGAATGACGACATTTTTTTAGCTTTGTAAGGAATATTACCATAAAATTTTGATGTGATACCTGAAAGTGTAAAATGCCTGCACGTTGATGTATATTTACGAATGGTATCCTTGTACCAACGAAAAAAATATCAAGTGTTTTACAAATTAGTGATATCGGAAATCCTGATGTTATAATTTTCAGTTAAATAGCTTTCTTGTTTAAATCACACAGATTTTTTCATACACGAGCGAATCGGAAAACACATTTTGAGATAGATAAACACCATAAATATAAGTTGGTAACAAAGTCACGTCTCCGTCCAAAATTGGATAATAACAAAAAAAAAAAATGAAAAGTCATCTCATTTATCTCAAAGTTGGATATGAAGCTTCCTGTTAACAATAAAGATATCAACATCCAGGAAAGGGCACTGTTCATCGATAGTATTATCTTTATTCAAAGTCAGTTCAGCGGGATACATCTCTTTAGTATGTGTTTCCAATATTTAAGAGTCAACACAAGAAATGCTAGTTATGATTTAATCGATAACACCAATTATTGAGGTGAACTATTAAATTCCCTGTAAATATCAGCGGAAATGTTTACCAAACTGAAAAAAATTTCCAGAAGGTTGTAAAGCAAATGACTATTTTATAAATATATCTGAGGGTTTTTCCTATACTATACAGGAAAATGACTGTAATAACTTGTCCGGCAATGCATTAAAACTACTGCCTTTATGATATTATCCTACATTTTTTCGTAGATGAACAAAACAGTGACCACAAATTAAATTCGACGAAATCAGAAGAAATGACTGTTATTAATGAAACTGATAACACAAGTAGTCAAGAAAGTGAGAAAAGTGGTGAGTTCAATTATATCGAGACTCATTTCATATTGATGCATTATCTCGCTTGTTTTGGTATCGTTAAAATCTTTGCACTCGCTAATCTGCTGTTTTCAAGATTAAATGAATTGAACGACATTAGTAATAAGTAGCCTTTTGTCTATATCACTTAAAAGATTAAAAAATGAAAACCATGCGTTCGTCGGGAGAACCTTGCAAAATAGAGACATTTTAAAGTAATATATACACACAATGAACACAATTGAATCGCATGAACATAGAAGACCGGGTGCTTGGACAGAGTAAGCCTCTCCTGCTTTTTTTCACGAACCATCTTGCGAATCAACACTCAATCAAAATAGGAAAATCTTGAAAATGTCACAAATAACAGTAGATATCAGACGACCATATCGGAATGTAAAGATATAAGATGTCAAAATCCAATGTGTAATTAACACAGCGAGAAAATTCCTTATCCGGAGGCGGGCTTCAACTTACCCCTTAACCAACACACATCAATACGCACAGTAAAACTTAGTTCAAAAGAGGCGCAAGTCCGATGATAGAATATGTAACAGAAAACTAATTAAAGCAACATGTCAATGATATATAAATCAACAAAGGGGTACTAGCAGTTACTCACATACCAGATCCAGACGTCATTTTAACTGATTAATGAGTAGGTCCCCATCATATGAAAATCAAGCACGATCCCTTTCATTAGGGGTTTAGTATTATACCATGATCAACTGTATGACATGAACATAACCCATATCATGCCAGCAACGTTTTTATGGAATAAATCTGTTTATTTAATTTCCGAAGCAAATCCATATGAGTGAATCAATATTAATTTCAAAATTGTCACCTTTAATTACCTGACAACAGTTTCGTTACTATATTAATTGATGAATAAGTCTGTTCAGAGGTTTAGTTAGCTTATTATGTGAATGAAGACATGTTTATGCTTTGTATATAATATTACCTCAAATATTCGATGCGAATTACCTGAACGTGTAAGATGTCTGCACGTTGGTGTGAATTTACGAATGATGTATATTTACGAATAATATCCTTGTATCGTTGATAAAAATTATCAAATGTTTTGACAAGTGTGTGATATCGAAAACCCTGATGTTATAATGTTCAGTAAACTGATTTTTTTCGTTACAATCAAACAGATTGTTTCATACACGAGCCTATCGAAAAACATGTTAGGATAAATAAACACAATAAGATGGTGGTGAGGTCATGTCTCCATATAGAATTGTGAGATTAACAATAGAAAATGAAAAATCATCTCTTTAATCGTAAAGTTTGGTATAAAGCTTCCAGTTAACAATATAGATATCAACATCAAGGAAAATGCAGTGTTCATCGTTAGTATTATCTTTATTCATAGTAAGTTCAACAGGATACATTTTTTTAGTTTACATATCCAAGAATTACTTCGTATATGAACAACATAGTGAACACAACATATGTTTAGAGAAAACAGAAGAAATAACCGTTAGTTTGTAATCGATAACACCAATTATTATAGTGATACACTTTAATTCGCTGTTAACATCAGCGGAAATATTGATAAAGACAATGTCAACACAAAAAATTAATGAAAAATTAGAAACTCAAAAAAGGAATGAAAAAATAACGAACTTGACCAATTTGAAAATTGTTTTCATAAGGTTGTAAAGCAAATGACTATTTAATAAATATATCTGAGGTGTTTTGTTCTACTATACAGAAAAAAGACTGTAATAACTTGTCCGTCCATAAATACTGATGATTTCATGATATCATCCTATATTTGTTTCGTAGATGAACAAAACAGTGACCTTAAAATAAATTTGAAGAAATCAGAAGAAATGCCTGATAGTATAAACGTAGCTGATACCACAAGTTGTCACAAAGGTGAGGAACGTGGTGAGTTTGATTATATCGAGATCCTAATATCATATGAATGCTTTATCTTGATTTTTTGTAATCGTTTAAATCTTTATACCCGCTTGTCTGCTGTCACTTCGACCAAATGAATTGAACGACAACGAGCGCGTTCTATATTTCATTCGTCCGGAGGGCTTTTGTTAAATAGAAACATTTAGCACACACAATGAGTGATTAGCATAAACTTGGAAAACCGGGTGCTTGTACATAGTAAGCATCAACTGCTTAGTATTCACGAACCATCTTGCTAATCCGCACTCGTTTTAAAATATCACAATCGGGATTACAATAAGTTAAATTACATATCAGACGACTGATTGTAAAGATATAGAATTGCAAAAAAATCATGCTACTAGTGAATTGGACATCGGTACATCGTGTCTTTCAACCAATTTGTGAATGTGGTTGTATCAATTTCAGTAATTCTTCCTCACAACTCTGATAGAGCATATGTTTTGTAGAAGAACAACCCCGTCAACGAAATCTGCAAAATGTTATGCATAAGCGTAACATATAACTACGATTCGTATACGCTCTACTGCAGATGGTATATTACTGCTGAAAGTGGGAAACGGTCAATAAGAAAGTTGACATTTTTTTGTCGAAAGATCAAATAAACAAGCAGACTTTGTACTTTCAGTAGTATCCGTTATCAATTCACTTGTATATAACAGCAAGATGTAAAAACTCGTTAAAATATTTTAAATCATGGTTGTATGTAGTGACAAGACATCGTCAATCTATCTTTGAGTGAAACTAAAGAATTATGCAGGGCGTCTTTTCTTTTTTGTTTTGAAAAGTTTCTTCATGCATTCTGCTTCATATAAAAAACCAAAACACATTTGTTAGAAGCGATGATTTAAGTAAGATTGTGTACGACCTTTAACCTTTTATCTGCGTATCCGATTTTTGTAGAGAAAAAAAATTGTGCCACTTGTTTAGGAAAATGAGGTCGAAATTTTGTATATTTGCTCAATATTCGGATTTGGATTTGTGGCCGTATTTTCCCTTTCGAAAGAAGGCCATTTTTTTGTTTTAAAAGATAAACACAAATTGTTTCATTGTTAAATAATTTGTAGTTTCTTTATTTTATAAGTGTCCTAAAAATGTATACATTTTTTATTCAAAAATAACTCATATTTATCAAATATTCATGAATGTAGAAAAATACATCATTTTTTGCTGTATATTTATCAAGTTAAAAAAAAATGCACTATTTACGTTTTCATGAAAATAGTCACAAATAATCTTCTTGCGTAATCAAACCAAATGGTATTTTAAAAAAGAGGGGTCAATGAACTCGTTTAAAAGTTAAATAAGTTTGAATGATAAAAATCAGTCGAACACTGAATCTTTTCCCGATAAGTCATAGTTTGACGTCGCGAAAATAACAATTTTCGTTAGCAACGTCATAACCTCCCCTGTACATGTATCGTATGCCCTTAACTAAAAATCTTTTTCCTGTGCAACTATAAAGGAAATTAATAAGGCCGAAGAACCATTTTCAACTTATCCCGCTGTATCCTTTATATTTGTAAAAAAATTATCTTTTGGAATAAAAGGCTGAAAAAGGTATATCGAAATGTTATAGAAAAACGACATATGAACATTGTGCAATTGCCATTGTTATAGTTATCCTTTTATATCCAGAATTTTAAGAATGTAATAATATTATACAAGAAAATCAACGATTATTTCCTTCACGAATAAAACATATATAGTGTTTACGTTTTTATCCGGATCAATAACTATAATAACTGGACCCTTCATTGGTGAGTTTATCCAAAACATATATCTATAGATGGACTGGTCTATGATAAGCGAGCCGGATAAACCCTTGGTTATTTTTTTACCCAGTCAAGTTAATTGAATGAAGTAATACATACAGATGACTTTAGTAACTAGTCCGGCCATTAAAACTGCTGTCTGTATAAGATTATTCTGCATTTATTACAGAAGAACAAAACAGTGAACACAAAACAAATTCAAAAATTGTGTAATCAATAATACCAATAGACAAGAATCGTTCAAATTTTTATTCTGACTTATCTGCTATCGTTTGTGTTCAAACGAGTTAAAAAAAACACAGTATTTAGCCGTAGTTCATATAATTGCAAACGAAGAGGATATAGAACTAAGTAACTTGACAAAAGTGAAGGACAGTTTTAGATTTAATATATTTTGTAAAGGAAGTGAATATAATATAAATACGAACACTGATGTTTGCCTTTTCAAATATGGTGAAAATATTGAAAAAACTGCTTTTATAATACTACACTGCATGTGTTTTGTAGATATTTCATGTTGTGGTAATGCTGAACTGAAACCAGATTTGAACATTAACGAATGAGATGCAAAATTAACAATTTAATTTTGGAACGAAACCATGAAAAGCCAAGAAACTGAGAAATAGGACAAGCTTTGATAATTTAAACATGTTTTCATGAATCATTAACTCATCTTTATAATTAGTTATCAAAGGTACCAGGATTATAACCTTGTATATAAGTTGTATCGTACACACTTCGGATAAATAGAATATTACTTGTGCTTACATGAACGTCTCTTAAATATATTATAAATATACTACTGATGGAAATCATTAACTCGATAACGACTAGGACCGGGTTCGTCAATTTGATAGGCGTCTTCATATGCATGGATCACGCAACCATGAAATGCAAACTTAATCAATTTAAAGCTGGTAAATATTATACAACTGTTAAATCATATCAGACATCTATATTACTACCTACAATAAAATTGAGAATGGAAATGGGGAATGTGTCAAAGAGACAACAACCCGACCAAATAAAAAGAACAGCAGAAGGTCACCAACAGGTCTTCAATGTAGCGAGAAATTCCCGCACCCGGAGGCGTCCTTCAGCTGGCCCCTAAACAAATATATACTAGTTCAGTGATAATGAACGCCATACTAATTTCCAAATTGTACACAAATCTATCACAGCGACAATATGTCTTAGGTGGGATAAGAGACGGATTTCTCGAGAAAACGTGTCTATGCTGTGTTAAGAGACAGATTCAATGTATTGGTCACTTGAATCGTAAATATGCCCGTAAACTGTACACAGGGTTGATTTTGGGTTATTTTATACCATGATGGAGATACCGCATTTGAGTATGACATGTTATTCTTTTGAAGAAACAACATAGACGATGAAATGTGATTCAAAGCATAAAATAATGACGTGAACAAGGTCACTATACTCCTTGATTGAGTGCAAAATTTGGAGTAGTTACACATTTAATACGTGTTTCCAATTGAGTTTTATTGACAATCATCTATTTTGAACTTTTTTTGCACATTGTTGTTAATATACTGGAATTTGATTTGACTGTCATACAAGAGAGATGTTTAGCGCTATAAAACCAGGTTCAATACACCATTTTCTACATAAAGAAATGCCTGTACCAATTCAGGCATATGACAGTTGTTGTCCATTCGTTTGATTGATGTGTTTTATCTTTTGATTTTGCCATTAAATTTGATTAGGGACTTTCCGCTTTGAATTTTCTTCGGAGTTCAGACTTTTTGTAATTTCACTTTTTCTATGAAGTTTATGCAGAAAGTTCCAAACCATTCTTTCCTGCAATTATTTAGCTGAAATAAATAACAGTTACTCTCTTAAATTCAAAATATTGCTATTTTCTATAGGGAACAACCACGATCTTTAAAAAAGGGAGATATTATATTTGATCGTGATTCTCAATTTTTGATGATATTCACCAAACTTCAACGTATTCAGATCACAGCTGACAGACTAGTAACCCGCAAAAAGAAGTTTGAACATATAAATCAAACACTTATGACTCTTCATTGGCTACCATTTAAATTCTCATGCCAGTAAAAACTGTTTCTATACGCATGCAAAGCCTTGAATGGACTTGCACCTTCGTATCTTAGTGAACTAATACATTTTTACAAACCAGCACGATCGTTGCGATCTGAAAATGCATCTTGAATCGAGATGCCAAAAAATGCACGAACCAAAATGTATGGTGAACGGAGGTTCGATGTGGCGGCTGGGACTCTGTGGAATAGACTTCCAACAAATCTTCGAAATGGACAACCGCTAGAACTATCTAAGAAAGGACTAAAGACGCATCTATTCAAAGTTGCATTATTTTGTGGATCGCTCATAATTAAAACCTGGCACTGTGATTGGTTGTATTTGACTGATGTTGATTTTTATTATTTTGTACATTTTTGTCTGATTTTTTTGTGTTTCTGTATACATTTTTTGTACTTCGATCTAACATTTTTATTTTTATCTTATTTTACAAGCTGGAGTATTTTAGTAACTTATTTTTAAATATAAAAGACAGCAATTTTAGAAATATTTAGTTAAGATAACAAGTTTTCACATTTTCATTAATTCATTTATTATTCTTTTAATTTATGTTTCTAGAGTCTTAACTTTTTATAGTTGATTTGATGTTGTATGCTTTTAAACAAATTTTGGGCAATTTTTAACTTTGAAATTTCGTGTATGTACGAACTTGTGTACTTTTGTTTTAACATATAAAGCGCTTAGAGTAATTGTAGTTTTATATAATGCGCTATAAAAATGCCTTGTTATTATAATAATAATAATAATAATAATAATAATAATAATAATAATAATAATAATAATAATAATAATAATAATAATAATAATAATAATAATAATAATAATTAAAAACCAATTGTTCAGAGAACAATTGAAGGTCTTTCCACCAAAAACCATGTATTTTGATATGAAAGTAGTAAAATTCGGTTTAAAATGTAATTTCCAGCGTCAAATGATAGCTTATTGAACGCTGATTCCAAAAATATATGGTTTCTATGATATATCTTTTAAAGAAGGGAGATAATTTGTTACTTCCGGTTTCTTCTGGTATTATTTGAAAGTTTACTTGACACTGATTCCAAAAATATCTCGTTTAATACTTTTATATTCTTAAAAAAAATTAAGATACTACCGGTTTACACAAGGCCACTTCCGGTTGTCTTTTCTAAGGTTAAATGGCTTGAATTCTAATGCAAAAATTCTCATGGCTTTATCATGCATACATATGAGGAAAAGCAAAGGTCAAAATCTAGAACGTCAATTTAACCTATGACCCTGAGCTCAATTTCAAGGTCATCAACCAAGGACTTCAATCAAAAGACCCTAGGTGTTAATTATATTTGGTCCATGAGTTTTATCACCATATGCATATTTTTATATAAAAGAGGGGAGAAAACTCTAATTTTAAGTTAGCGTACCCTTTAAATTAATATGTATGTGTTACGACATGTCGCAACTAACAATTAAGTAAAAATATGTTGTCGATATCTTATATGGTGTTTAAAAAGAGGTGAAAATAAGCCAAAATCCAAATTTAAAAATGACCTTGACCTTTGACCTTGACCCTATTTTCTTTTTTTCGGACCAAGGACCTCTAATCAAAACAACCTATGTCTCTATCACTTATGGTTTACCAATTACACTTACATTTTACTTATTTTAAATACAGAAGGGGAAATAACTCTCATATGCAGTTTCTGACCGCTTCGGTCAAAATTATTTTTAAGATCCTGAGGATATAACGAGCATATTGGTGAAATAATTTTGTTGTGATCTTTAACGGTTGCGAAGGAGATTTGTACACAAGAAAAACAGTGTTTGGGGAGATAACTCTTACCATAAAAAGTGTTCGGCTTAACAGGGTCAGTTTCAAAATCGTAATAATTGTTCGATATCATACGCAAAAAATCGAAGTGATATCTTGCGAAACAAAGTCAGAAAAAAGTGGCGGAAGAAGAAAAAAAAAATAATAATAATCAGAAGAAAAACAATAGGTTTTCTTTCCACAGAAAAGTGGAAAGACCTAATAATATAGGGTTATTGCATGAAAATTGGGGAATATAGCGAGTAGAATTTTATATTGCACTAGCTTGTGAGTGCAATATATGTTCTACGAGGGACAATATTCCCCAATATTCATGCAATAACCCTTTTATTGTATAGCAATATAATATTTAAAAGTAAAAATTGGTTTAAACTAAAATTTTGTCGTGGATGACGTCATAAATTTTTTGAAGATTTATTGCACTAGTGCAATTTTAGAATTTATTTTACGCTAACTTTAGGTTACTTTCTGTGGAAAATATTATATTTCTATGCAATAATAATAATAATAATAATAATAATAATAATAATAATAATAATAATAATAATAATAATAATAAACAAAATTGTATTGTAACGCATATAGAGTGTAAAGGATTATTCTAAATTAAAAATTGTTGAAAATAATGATCTTCCTTTTCATGATATGAATGTCCTGAAACAAGAGAACAATATAAAGCTTATGTGAGTAGTAACCTAGAAACAGCCTTTTATTTTAAAATCTTAACAATTCATTTGTTTTTGTCGTACAATTACTGTATCATTTATATTGCAACTGGACAGTGATGGTAACGTTGGTATCTAGATTGATTCATAATATCAAATATAATAGATACGGCTAATTTAGTCCTTATATATATTTGAATACATTAACATTTATTTTAAGTGAAAAATGTTTTAACGTTAATTACAAATTGTTCGCCATTCCCTCTCTGTGAATAAAGTAAGGTAACTTGTTAATTTTCCAAACATTCTATTATCGTGGGGAGACAAGATCATTTCGGTTTTCATTGAGATAGTCGTTTTCAAAAAAAGTTAAAATGTTTTATGTAGGTTCCAAAAATAATTTCTCAGTAAAGCATTTAGCTCTGGATTACAATGTTCTGAAGATCTGTTTTGTGTGTGTGCGTATGTCTATCTTTGTGTTAAAGGTTGTTACATTCCAACCATGTATTTGTCATTCACCTTAACATATTTGTTCAAATTAAAAGAGTACTTGTAATGTATTGTAAAACCATAATACGGCATTAAAAATAAACAGTTTAAAAAAAACTATACGTACTGATGAAACTGTAAACCTTTTCAAGCGTACATCGTACAAAGAGAGGTTACTTTTGCATTAAGGAGGGTCGAAAGATAACAGACGGACAGTCAAACTCCTAGATTGTAAACTGACAACGCTATGGCTAGAAAATAAAAATAAAAGACAGTCTAATAATAGTAAAGAAGACACAATAAAGAAAACTAAAGACTAAGCAACACGAACCCCACCAAAAACAGGGGGTGATCTCAGGTGCACTGGAAGGGTAGGCAGATCCTGTTTCACATGTGACACCCTTTAAAATGACACATTGAACACATTAAAGTGGTGAATAACACTGCAGAGAGCTAACTCTGTAAAACTCACATGGACGTTATAATCATGTTCTATTGTTAGGAAAATATTAGCTTCTCAATTATCAAAATAAGTATTTGTCAAACTGTTATATCTTGACTTTTATTGCTCATAATTAACATTTTTATACATTAATACAATACGGTCGTTTAAAATTATATGACCCTTACAGTATAAGACATACTACAGATCGTAGATTTGCATAAACGTACCCAAATAAAGGTTAAATTAAAGCCTGCACATTGATAATTTTCTTTTATCACAACTTCCTGTTAAGATTTGACTAAATATCCTACTATTGTCAGGTAAATACTCTATTTCGTTTTATTAATCCTGAAATGCTTCGAGTTGTTATCCGATAATAAAAAAAACTTGACCTATATGTATGCATTATCTATAACATATCATATCCCTCATAATAATAAAACTCATAAATAAATGTTCTGTAATATTGCAATGAGAGAATTCTCCGCATGAGTCAAATGATTTACTCATGTAGACGTTCATAACTAAAGGTCTTCAACAATGATCAAAACCCTATACGTATGTTAAGCAATAACCGCGAAATGGCAATTGTGAAAATATTAAAACGAGAAAAATAACCTTCTGATTAATATAGAAATCAATAAAAGAAAAGAACATATGATGTACTTCAACATACGACGACCACTATGAGAATGTGTCGAAGTAATACATGTTTGCTGATCTCAGACTCTTAGTTGACACCTAATTTTTTAATTGTGACTACATAAGTCATTTTTAGGCAATTTCCCATGCCTAGAAGATTAATTTTTTCCCCAAAAAACCATGATACTGAGAGTCGGAGAACCGAATCTGTAAACCAGAAATTACTGCCCCTTACAACTAAGGCCAAGCAATTAACATTTCGGACCTGAATCAAGTTTCAGCCGGAACGACCCTGCTTTTCCGAATAAACCAAACCCTTTCAACAAGATATGGCTAATTCTGTTGGCAAAGAAAAGACCAAAGATGAACTAAACACTTGGCAAAACAAGAATTTGATGTATTTACATCTGTTTGTAAAAAGTCCAATTTAGTTCTTTTTTTATTTCGATATTACCAATATTTCTCCTATTAGTTCAACAGATAAAAAGGACATGAATAAAAATGTATGCTTCTTTCGGAGGCAGATTGTGAGCTTAAATGAACGGTGATCCCATTTTATTTTATTTCATTTTTCTATTAGGTATATGATGAAGTTCATTTATAGAAAAATATAGCGAAATCCTATATAAGAAAAAAAAGAAGGTTTATACCCATTAGCCCCCTTTAACACAATTTCAATTCTTATTTGTAATTCCAATGTTATATAGAATCTTCATCTACAGTAGTGTCATAAGTAGTATTTTATTTTATTGTATAGCAATATAATATTTCCCACAGAAAGTAACCAAAAGTTAGCGTGCAATAAATTCCAATATTGCACTAGTGCAATAAATCTTCAAAAATCCATGACGTCATCAACGTCAAAATCTAGTTTAAACCAATTTTTACTTTTAAATATTATATTGCTATACAATAAAAGGGTTATTGCATGAATGTTGGGGAATATTGTCCCTCGTAGAACATATATTGCACTCGCAAGCTCGTGCAATATAAGATTCTACTCGGGACAATATTCCCCAATATTCATGCAATAACCCTATAATATTTGTATGTTAATCAATAGATAAATCACATAACAACTTTAATGCATATAAATAATAAAATATTTGACAGTACGAGTTAGTATAGATGTGAGTTGGTTGAGTACGAGCTGGATAAGTTATGAGTTGACATGTATCTACTTTCAATCAGGTGTGGAATATTTTGGAACTATTTTTTTCTGATTTTTAAAACATCTCTATTTGTGAAACTGATTTGTGAAACTGCCTGATTTGTAACATTCATTCAATCAACATGGGAGTACTTTAATTTAACATGTTCTTGGATTAATTTGCACTTCTCATAAGTGCAAATTGGAACCACACTTTTTTTGTCGTAGAATCATCAAATTTGGCAATAATGTACCTCTGGGGATAAATAACACAATACAAAAATAAATTTGATATGGCTCGCCCGGTTCGGCAACTGGAGCGAAAACAGTGACAAAATCCTGTAGGATATTTTTTTCTCCCATAGGATTTTTAAAAATCCTACAGGATTTTGAGAAATCCTATAGGATAAAGTCATAATCCCGTAGGATATTTTAAATATCCTATGAGATATATAAATCCTATCGGATTTATTTATCCTATAGGAAAATTTATCTCCTATGGGATTAAATTAATATCCTATGGGATTTAAAATCCTGTAGGATTTTCAAAAAAAGTGTTAAATCCGATAGGATTTTTTTTATCCTATAGGATTATCATGAAAGACTTTTTGACAGAAACTAATGTCCCTTAGGATATTTTTTTCTCCTAAGGGATTTATTTTGTCCTGTGGGATGTTTTTTCTCCCATGGGATATTTTTTTCTCCTACCGGATTTTTTTCTCTCCCTTAGGATAAATTTTGTCCTGTAAGATATTTTGTTTTCCCTTAGGATTAACTTTGTCCTATAGGATTATTTTTTCTCCCATAGGATTAAATTTTGATACGTTTTGTCATCTAAGATGGATTCGTCAGTTTTGTTGGTATCTTACAAACGTTAACAATTGTTGCTACATAGATATTGATCACTACGTAGCTACTACGATATTGAACTCAACCTTTGTATTTAGCCTAGCTGCTACATAGATATTGATACCAGGGATCAGTTCAATATCGTAGCAGCTACGTAGCGACTATGTAGCTGCTATCAAAATCTAAGTAATAACTAGTCTATAGCTACACGTTCAATAGTCAATATCTACGTAGCACTACGTAGCTGCTACGATATTGAACGCGTCCCAGGGTTGGGTTCAATATCGTAGCAGCTACATAGCGGCTACGTAGCTGCTATCAATACTTATGTAACAACTAGTCTATAGCTACACATTCAATAGTCAAAATCTACGTAGCACTTCGTAGCTGCTACGATATTGAACTCGACCCATCTACGTAACCGCTACGATATTGAACACGACCTTGGGTTGTGTTCAATATCTTATCGGCTATATAGGGCTATGTAGATTTATGACTTTTGAACGGGTGGCTAGCCTAGCTGCTACATAGATATTAATAGCAGCTAAGCTAGCTTCTCGTTCAATAGTCATAAATTTACGTCGCACTACGTAGCTGCTACGATATTGAACGCAACCCTGAAAAGGGTCGTTATAGTTTCAATAATTATCGAAACGGATACACGGAAATATTACTTTATAGGATTGTGCAAATCTTGCCTTCGTATATGGTTTTCATGATATTAATTATTAATGAGTCTGTTTAATAAATGTTGTTTGTTTTACGTCCTGTGGCAAATATTACATGTATGTTCATAACGAGAACACAATAGGTAGGCTTTTCATAGCAAATATAAAAGGTCGACTGAGAGAATGGACATGGAACTTGGAATGGTAATGCAAAATGAGGATATATTGAATAAAAAACAGAGCTGCCTCAATTAATTGTGCAAGAGTACCAAATGTGCAGAAGTCTTCCGTGCATGAAATCTATACTTAAATCGACCATCGTTTTTCAAGTACTGTTTTTAATAATATCAACTGGTTAAATGCATTTTGATGGCCTAAATAAAAGGGAGAGTTCTTTTAGATTGGATTATTTATAGCATTTTAGTTTTTTTGGTATGATACTATATTTCAGATTTCTCTTGGTTATGTTTTTGCACTTAGTGCGGGAAATCGTGGGTTCAAATCCCGGCATGGTCAATCCAAATACGTCAACATTTAAAATTGCTGTTCCTCCGCTAAGCAAGTGGAATTAATAATTTAATTACACCTCTCCTCCATTACATGATATATCTGTAAAAAAACACTGGTATGCTCGAGTGGCTAAATGATGTCCAAATGCGGAGTGTTACCTTGTGAACTAGCACGTTAAAAATCTTTCTCGACACTATCAGTCTAGAACAGGGTTCATATTCAGTATAACATTTGGAACTTGAATTTGTCTCTGGACAGGTCTGGATATAAGGCATATTCAACGTTCATTATATATCTACTAAATCGTTAATAAATAGAGAAGTATTTTCCTTGTACTGATTTTTATTTCATGTACTTGGTTTGATTTCCACGAATTGATATCATAAAAATGGTATGGTTAAACTTTTCACAAAATATGTATGTGCCTTTTGTGATATTTTTAATGGCAGGTAATATGAAATTAGCTCCTTACTTTATTTATACATGGAACGTTTTTGTTTGGCTTGATAAGGTGTATAGGGATCTCTCTATAATAAAAAAAAAACAACAAAAGACTGTAAAAAAAAAATTTCAATATCTTGATTGTCTGTGTTGTTGGGTTTTTGTCTCATCAATATTTACTCTTAATCCCTTTTTTCGAACCCAAAGGGTAGACTTGAGCACAGAAATATTGTCCACTCATCAGCTCGACTTTCGACTTAACCTTGCTGAAAAAGTAAAGCCCCCCCCCCCCTATTCCTACCAACGTGAAAATTAGTTAACAGACTAAGATGGCCACTACGATGCTTTATGCTGTTGTTTTTTAATCGCTGCCTATTGCAGCTATCATTCCCGGTTTTGGACAGAATAAAAAGTAGATGTGGTTCGATTGTGAATGAGACAACTTCAAACTATTGCTTTCCACCAAGGTCCACATGAAGCTGATGAACGCAAATTTATATAAAAAAAAGAAGATGTGGTATGATTGCCAAAGAGACGAATGACATAGAAATTAACAACTATACATGTAGTTCACCTTACGGCTTCCCACAATGAGCAAAGCTTTTGTATCTAATTTTATTTTATATGATTAATGTATTGCCTTGTGTCGTTTCTTTTGTTTACTAGTATATTGAATGTCTCTGGTGGTATGAATCTTACTTCATTACATCCCAGCTCCTTTGTTCTAACAGGGGTGATCTGAGCCGGATCACCCCTACCAGATCACACCAGTTTAAGTTTCTTTGTTATGCATGCTTTTCTTTGTTCTGTAACATTTTGGCGGGAATGTCAAATCCAGTATAAAACTTATAATTAATTATACGAAGAAGACTGTCTATCAAAATTCACGTAGAAAAATCCAGTGTATATGCTGGGATTCGAACTCAAGACCTTTAGCATATCAAGCCACGACACATACCACTTCACCAGGACGACTGCATACGAATTAATAGAAATTTAACATACTTAAAGGAAGCAAGATATTTTTATAACTGGGGCGAGTTGGCAGACCTTTACTTAGTGGGGTTTAAACCCTTTTCGTTAAATAAATGAGTTGTCAGACTGATTGTTCAATTTGATTTTACACTTTTTTAAAGTTGGGGGAGTCGGATACAAGAGTGGGGCGATTTTTTCATAAAGTGGCGATATAGTGTGGGCCGATTGGCCAGTGGGGCGAGTTGATATTGTTTGATATCTACTCATCGTGTTAGGGGGTCATAAAGGGAATACATCATATAGTAATATACAAAGTATGTAATAATGGTTGTGTGGCATTCTAAACTAGATTTTATGAATTGTAAATGGTTTTTCGTCTAATCTAAAACAGCTGGGATGTAAAATAGTTATCCCATTCGGACTTGGTGTGTCAGTGTAAGATCACCCTCTGGCCTCCGGCCATCGGGATGATCTTACACTGACACACCGCGTACTTATGGGATAACTATTAATGAAATTTAAAATTATACCCTTTTTCAATAATAGGCTACCGCAATAAAGATATAAGCTTAATAAAATAATTATTTCAGATTTTCACTCGTTCAGGAAATGTCATACGGGACAAGAATGAGTTTTAATGGCGAAAAATATTTTTTAAACAAATGTGCATGTGTAAGCTGTTTTGTGATGTTCTATTCTATCAGGAGTTTCAGAAAAGGGGGAATAAAAACAATTATGCCAAAAAAACAGTTTAACTTGCGAAGCTTTCTTTGGTATTCAATGTTACAAAAATAGTTATTCTTTTGTAGATTTAGAACTTTGAACACAATTAAAAAAATGTCTATTGAAATTGGTAGATAGCAAAATAGTTAAAGAGAACATTTTATTTATTATATATACTTTATGTAAAATTAGGTGAAATTGAGGACGAGTTTCATTATAAAGTTGAAACAAAACGAAAAGTGTATTTAACGTTTTTTGTAAATAGCTTCTCAAATATTGAATTGATTTTATCAAAACAAAAAGTATAAGATCAAAAATTAAATTTTCTATCAAGATTCTTTATTTCTTATAAAACCAAGTTTAATGGTACAAGGAACGATATTTTTACATATAATAACATACAGATTTTGCGCATGACAAGTTTGCACAAAACGAGCAACAAGAATGAGAGATTGGGGATCAACCTGGAGAACATACGTCTATATTGATATTTCTAATTAATTTACACAAATTTTTCAATACACGAATATTTTTTGAAATAAATAAAGTGCCGAATGCATATCTATACCACATCTTCCTATATCTCACACTCACACCACATCTTCCTATATCTATAACTTGCCTTGGGTATACTTTATATGTCCCTATTCGTACAGGAAGTCCTGTGTTGTTATTTAGACGTACCGATCCACAATATCTGACACACATTTGCAAAACAGGTCATTTGTAATATAAGCTGGAAAAATTTCATAGTTTTAGAATAAAGCGGAGCATCGCAATTGCGTTAAAAATTAATATTTAATTTCCTACCAAAAGATATTGGTTTTTGTTTTCAATTCTTTCTCAAATTTAGATATAGAGTTGACACTGCAATGTTTTGTATCAGGTTTGTTCCACTCAGGAACTATAGAAGGAATAAACGATTCAGGGAAAGCCTGCAAAATGGAACCACAATTCAAAATTTTTGTGTTTACTTTGCCTTTGTTTTATTTTGTTTCTAAGGAAATTGCTATGTAAGCTTCTTTGTTTATTAAAGAAGCCAATTTTGAGATACAAAGTGAGAAACAAAGCTTTTGCGATTTCATTTCCTTATTTACAACACTAGAGTTTACAGACTATCATTATACCTTGAGAGACATATGAGAGTATGTGGCGTCCGTGGGGTTCTTCAAATTCGATTACAGAAGTAATGTAGAAAAACTCCAAGGGGTAAATACGATATTACGTTTTTAAAAGAGAATATAAATCATAACTGTCTTCTATGAACGATAACTTTAAAACTGATGTCAATGCTTTTTTTTAACAATTCATCTTTATTCAACAATTGAAGATGAATACCATTTTATTGTATAATGTAATAAGCAGTGATGTAAGAAATATAATTCACAATGTGCATGGGAGAACTAAATAATTTAGTTAACTTAATCATATGACTCTAAAGTCCGTTCTGTCATTATTAAGAGACGCTAAAGAACTGGACAACTGTGGAAATATAAGATTTTAAGATTTGGAAATAAATGAAATTGGTGTCACAAATGGTATGTCTGCTTGTATTTGATTTTTTTTTATAAATATATATGATGCTCTTATACACAATTATTAATGGTTGTTTTACTTCGCTTAGTTATAGCATTTAACAAATAACTCTTCGTATTCTTATTTTCGGCATCAAATAAAATTTATAATGGGATATTTTTTAAAAGACAAGGAAAATGAAAAAAATTATATACAACAAAAATAAGCAAAAGGAGATGTGGTATGGCTGTCAATGAAACACCTATCCACAAACGTTGAAATTGAAGTAGCTGTAAGAAATAAATAAGTCATATTTACAGTCTAAAAATGTGTTTAGCCGGGGCCTGAACATCAAATTACACATATCTATACTCGTAATGCATTTGTAAACAAGTTCGTACCCTAAATATGTTCCTCTCCTAAACATGTCGAGGAAAGTGTTTAACCCTATATGTATTTAACCTGACCACATGTTAAAGATAAACATGTTTGGTACTGCCTCTTATAAATAAGTGAAACATTCTCAGTAAATCACATCAGAACTTAGATCAGACAAAAACTGAAAATATTTGAGAAGACGCTATTACCTTAGAAGTAAAAAATTTACCAGACAGAATAAACACGGCAGAAACAAACAAACGAAAAAAACCAAGAGAACAATTTGAAATACCATATACATGTTAAAATCGGTATATACAAGCGGATTATAAACGGGACAGGGTTGAGCGAACATGAATTTCTACTGATTACACTAAAGGTGGCAATCAACCGATTGAAGCACGTGTCGAGAAAATATTAGATAACTTTCTAATTAAAAATGACATAATTATAAAATTTGATTTTATGATTTTTTACAAAGTCTTTTTCTAGATGCCATATCCGTTGGGATAGTATCTTTCCATCAGGTCATTAGTGTACAATTTTGTTCTTAGTGCACTAAGGAGGTCCTTTGTAGTATTTCTACGAATCCCATGATTTACATGTATGCTGAGGGAAAAGTCGCACATGTTTTTATATGTAGGACGAAAGTCACAAAAATGTAATCAAAGTGTACACGTTGGGAAAAAGTCTGTGAGAAAGGTTTAAATAATTTTATTTAACATCTTCATATTTTTTTCTGCGAAATCATAACTTTGCTAGCCGTTAAGACGGAACGATATTCCATACCGCAGATACCATTTAATGATAGACTTTGTAAATTTTGTAGTTAGAACTGTGTGGAAAACGAAATACATGTTTTAATGGTCTGTCTTTTATATACAGACTTCCGATATGAACTTTTTAAAACATCACGTGAACATATTAACTTTGACAGAATGAACACAGAGAAAAGATGTATTGCTCATATGAACTGTAAATACAAACAAAAGTTTTTAGCTCGTACAATAAATAGTTTTTTTATTAGAAGAAAAAAGTTTTTATGAAATTATGATTTACAAACAATATATCTTCAGTATTATTTTTGTCTTTCTTTGTGCATATTTGTTTCTTACATAAAGGTTACTGTGATGTGTTTCAAATAAAATCCCAAGTTTATATACCTTTATTTTCTTTTGCAAAGATAATTTCAATTGACAATTTTATTATTAATAATATCCATCATCAGAATATTAGCATTTTAATAAAGATTTTATTCGTTTATTTTGTTACTTATATCAGGGACATATAATACATATGTATTATATGTCTCTGCTTATATCAAATGTGGATATTATTTTAATTTCATCAAAGATTTACTAAACAAATCCTGGATTTCATTGATAAAGATGTGTGTGTAACTATACAAATCCTTGTTGTAACTAATTCATAATTGTATATATTTTAATTAATTTTATTGTAAATTTAGTGTCTCGTAATTTTATGAAGGCTGGCTATCGATCTTTGTTTTAACTGTAAGACCAATGTGCGACACTATAATGAAATAATCATTATATTCATCTTTTATATTTAATCTCAATTACCAGATTAAAATTTCACACCTAATTGAACATTGCAGATGTACGTTGACCACTATGTGTATATACCAAGAAACTGCTAGGTGTGAAAATAAGATGTGTCAATTGTATGAGGACCTGTACGGGGGTCCTTAATTCTATAATTGTTCAGTCTTTTTCTGTGTTCTTTATATATATAAGCACTTCGTCATTCTCTATTCCTTATCTTTTTCTCTATGTTTCTGTAGTCATTATTTATTTTCCTTTATTCGGCACTTTTAACCCATTATTCACTATTCATCGACCCCATCCTGACCCTCTTTTTTAATGAACCGTTAGCAAATTCGTCTCGAAGGGGGCAGCATACATCACAGTCCACGACATTATAAACTAGTAAGGCACACATACTGCTGGTGATCAACCTTTGATTTATAAACTAGAATAAATATACTAAAAAATTTTAAAGATAATATATATTTTTTACAATTTCGTTCGTCCGTTTTTTATCGACAAATGGTTCAGTTTTTTTTCTCGCAGTTTTAAGTAACGTTATAATATATATATTTTATAGAATAGCTTAAAAGCAGATACATATCTTTATTTCGTGTCAAACCATTTCTTGGAACTTGTGAAGCTTTTTATGATAAATGGAATATTTTTTTTCCCGATTGACCTATTGATATCCATAATTTGTTTTATAAACCAATTGAAATACCAAACACATGACGAAAAAACAGTCGCCAAAAAAAACATATTCATAGTCAAACTGTTTGTACACACGTGCGTGATTAGCGGTCCATGGTTGAATGATCATGAATTTCAATCGATTACACAGATTGCAATCAATATTGAACGTGGCATGTGTCGATAAAACATTAAATTTTGTAATTCTTGAAGATGTTATTAATATAAAATATTGAATTATTTATTTTGAAATAGTTTACTTCTATAATTCATTCCCTAGTGCCAATTATATCATATCGTCTGGTCCCTTGTACTTGCATCACTTTTTATTAAAATTGTCATAAGAATCTTTCGACAATTTTGATCACACAGATGAAGCTTTAAAAAGTTGAAAAATATTTTCACGAGTCTAACAGTTGACGTGCTTTCTTTATCATGTTTAAGCATGCGAGAATGTATTCTTAAAAAATCTAAGAGACACAGAAAACGTAATACTACTAGTATACGAAATCATTCAATTTTGCATAAAGATGATAACTCTAACTTTAAAAAAAAAAAACGTTCAGAAATATGAAAAGGAAAAGATGGACTTCTTTCTTGACCAAAATACAAAACTAGTAAACGGTGAATGTATATGAACTACTGTAGACTTTGTTATGATGACCTTTAACTTAATAAATATTTATTTTTTATTATTCAATCAACAGGTATACCTTAATTAATTTTTTTCCGGAATAGTAATTTCTTTTTCTGGAAAAGTAATACCAATTTGCGGAAACGTAACAACGCCGCTACTTATTTCGGAAAAGTAATGCACGAAATTGCGGAAACGTGAAATTGGACTTTTGGAAAAAAAAATAACTACTTAAGGACATGTTAGCGCCGACATGAGTTGTAAGAAAAGATTTCCAAAACAACCATATCATTAAGAAGGAATGTTTACATGCTATACTCTCGTACTAGTATTACAGGGTTCTTGTGGCGTTCACCTTAATAGACACACATCTTTTTAACGATGTTTAACAAGAAAATCCCTATTTAGCGGACAAGCAATTTTTTTTTTCTGTTATTGAATATCGAGAAAGAAAATAAATCCCGAAATTAATTTGGAACTTTGATACTCAATAGTTTCCCATCAAAATATTCACAATTAGTGTTCGTCCAGTGGCATACATAACAATCTTATTTCTATATGCAATCAACAATGAGCAAAACCCTAACCTTGTAGTCATTTATAAAAGACCCGAAATGATATATGTAAAAACAATTCAAACGAGAAAACTAACGGCCTGATTTATGTACAAAATGTGAAAATTCCTTGATAACCTGAATTTTCTTAATTATTTGCCTACAATATATAAGTCCCTGTTTAAGAAAAATAAAAAATAAAATTCTGGGACTATTATATTAAAGTTAGTATAATAGTCCAAGAATTAAAGTGTTGATAAAATAAGAGCCTCACATTTGAAAGTTTTAAAACATTTCGAAGATAAAAAAAAAAAAAGTAAAAAAATATACAAAACAGACTTTTTCGTTCATTTTGTAACATGAATGAGGCAGTTAGTTTTCTCGACTGAATTGTTTTACATTGTCATTTCGGGGCCTTGTAAAACAGACTATGCGGTATGGACTTTGCTCATTGTTGAAGGCCGTACAGTGACCTATAGTTGTTTATTTTTGTGACAATTTGGTCTCTTGTGAAATGTGGTCTCATTGGCAATCATACCACATCTTTTTTATATATTTAAATCATTTTACAAGACATCAAATTGTTATTTTGTGTTACTGTTGCAGACAATTCTTTTCAAATATTAACAATTATATTAATTAAATGGAATTTTGCATTTGCACCCGCTTGAAAAAAATAAAAACATATAAAGAAGCAACATCGAAATTCTCTGTACTTTAAGCGGCATTTTCACATGAGTAAAATATAAGGTCAACGTTTGAAACTTTTTCAGTCTTGTTCCGTCTTGTTCCATAATTTCAGTCTTGTTCCGTCTTGTTCCGTATTTTTCAGTCTTGTTCCGTAACTTTCTACCCAGTCGTATAAACGAATCGTCGACAAGTGCGTACATTTTTTGGAACAACGTCAAAATCGTTGTTTTATTAGGAACGTCGTGTAACGCTAAGTGGCACCAATACCGTGCGTAACGTCAATATAAATCTGTGATTTTACTATGTCCACAACTTCGATGAACCAAAGCAAGTTAAACATCGACCTGTATCTAAATCAAATTGGTTCTCTTCTTCTTCTTCGTCTTCTTCTTTTGGTATACAATAGTCTATCGACATTCGATGATTACATACTGTTGGCATACGTGGACTAGTCTATTTACAAAACTTTTACCCCAATTTATTCAAGATATATGTTTTTTTCTTATGTTTAATGTATACATGTATATATTTTAAATGCGCTATAGTTCCGTAACTTTCTACCCAGTCTTATAGACGAATCATCGACAAGTGCGTACATTTTTTTAAATCAATATTTCTGGTATGTTCCAATCTGTCCTTCACTATTGACATCGAGTATATATTACATTTTCCCAAAGTCAACCTTGGAAAAAATATTTAAATAGGTTGTAATTTCATCAAATCTTATTTTTTGGGTATTATTTATATTTTTATTTTACACCAGAAATGTTATTTATAAACAAGCGTATGAGTTTAGTTATGACAAGTAAGACAGAGTTGTATATTATACATCTGATAGTTCAAAATGGAAAGTTATAAGTTATCGGCCGTGTACACTGAATATTACCTGCAGAAGTGAAACGATGCATGAACTTGCAAGTCCGACAGGAAATCGCTTGAATACCTGGAAGTGTCACCTCACAACCCTTACAATACCTTTGGAAGTAATACCTTAAGCCATGCTGGTGATCAGATGAGGGAAGATCAGAATTTATTTGAAAAAAGTTTATTACTTTAAAGAATTATGAACAAATTATATTTTCGAAAACAATTTTCACGGAACACTTATTCATGATTTCAACTTTGACTCTTTACTTAATTCCAATATTAACAGTTTAAAAACAACAGACCATGGTAATTTAAAAAAAATGCAAAAATTTTCCGTATAAAGTTAGTTAGTCGAATAAAACAATAGTACGATTGACAAGATTACGACTACATCCTTATTCTTTCAAAAAGAGATTCCCAGGCAACCTCAGAATATAAAGTTTCAGGTTTTGTAAATATTAGTAGACCTGTTACTATTCTCGCGGCCTCTAATTGCAAATTTTCTAATTTCCAAGGATCCGTGTTGAAGGCTGTTCTTTGACCTATTCAATTTTTAAATAAAATATGTTTAAACTAAACGCAGCATTGGCCTCAAATGTTGAAGGCTATTCTTTGACCTATTAAATTTTTAATAGTCTTCAAATTTCAACAAAATTCCGCGTAAGGGACCACAACTTGGAAATGGAGATAGGTTTTTATAAAAAAAAAAAATTTTTGATGGATACGAACATTTTTCTCCATTGCCAAATCAACTGTAATATTAGCACTCATACCACTTATTATATTTATATCTATTTTCAGCATAGAATATCTCAGTTTGTTATTGTCGACATTTCTATTACATTTACATGATAAAACTTTTTAATACATGTATAAACATTTTAACAAGCTCACCATATTCTAATTTAAGAGTTGGCGCCCATCAAAGCCATGCACACGAAACTATTTATAGGAAGAGAAATAAAACAAAAGCAAAATGATTTGTCCTTTTAATCTCTGAAATTATCAGCAATAATGATTTTTTTTTTTAAGTTTTAGTTACGAATGATATATTATACCCAGTTGCAAAACAGGCAAGAAAAGAAAAAAGAAAAGTACGTATGGTAAGGGACAAATTGTACATTGATGGTGATTTGTACAAACCAAACACTGAAGGAGTTGGAAACGAAAATGTACATGATGTTTTGAGTTTTATACAGCGGAGAAATATAACACAACAATACGAAAGATTAACAAATGAACCTCAGTTATTGCAGCTTGAAAGGTTTCCAAGTGTTCAAACAAGATTTGACTACCAAACAGCAAAGAACGCAGACGATTCTAGAAGTAATACCTAACGATTAACAGTGTTTTAAACATGAAACCAACATATTCTACTTTTAAGAGAAAAGGGAACATTACTTCGTTAAATTATTGCTTTGCTATTAATCATTTTTAAAGACAATCCGGTACATGTATAAATGTTTCTATGAAAACCTCTTGTTTCACCATCGCTCTGACAGAGGGTTACTTTGTTGTTATTGTTTTCTGTTATACCATTGTATCCACAAAGGTTTTTCGGAATAAAACTTGAAAAAAAAATCTGAATGAAGAAGTATTTTCTCAAGTGTATATTTCTTGTAAATAATAAATTTGTCACCAGAGAAATATATCTAATGTCGGATTTTTATTTGATGTTCATATTAATAAGTGACTGAAATACAAATTTTTATAGATATTTAATTCACATTTATATATATTTTTTTTAAAGTACGTGTTGAAGTTTGGATAACCGGCAGATGCTTGTTGCGTTTTCATTAAATTCACCTTGTTATTGGGCTGTGATAAGCCCGGTAGTACCGAAAAATTAATCTAATATTTCGTAGCGTTCTTTGTCTCTAGAACCAATTTTATTTTTCAGGTGGTCGGACACATTATCTATAATGTGTTTTGTACCCGTATCTCTATTCTGTTTATTTTTTCTTGCAAGCGTGCTTTAATGTGGTGACAGGCGACGACGGACATGCGTTTGAACAATAGACTGGTTTGGAGCTGGAAGACTTTAGTTTGTTTCTTATGGTGCACTGTTCAAAATTTATTTTCATATATGAAGACATTTTAAGAAATGTATAACTGGACAAAACGAAACCAATAAGATAATGCATTTTTACTACATGCAACACACTAAGTTCATATATGACCCGTTTGAGTAATATATTTCGGGCCTTCAACAGTGAGTAAAGCGCATAGCACATAGTCATTATTTCATAAATTATTTCGTACGATATGTTAAGCAGACAATTTGTTAAAAACAATACAAATCGGATTTCCTTCTGACATACTTGCCACAGGCATTTGTCTCAGAAAAAAAATTCCTATATACCTTTTCTGAGACAAGTGCCTGTGATACTTGTTCTTCTTTAAGAAAAGTAGATTTAAAGAAATTATAGTTGAAAATATTTCTGTCGGCTTTTTCTTTTTTTCGCGTGATATATTTAGGTTTAAATATTCTGATTATATTGCATTACAAAAAATAATTATTTACACATCATGTGGTAAAGGCATATTTTCAAGGCATTCATACGAAGCATTCTCTTTCTCTGTCAGAATTATATCTTTAGCTCTAAATTTACACATACTGAAAAAAAATTCGTGAATACTGTACTAAAAACTGTGGAACATTTAAAAACATTTGTCTCTTTTATATATTTGAAAATGAAACTTAATCTGACTTAAAATCGGGAAATGATTTATTTAACTTCTTTTACTTTTAGAAGAATAATAAAATGTCGAAATATACAAACAAATAAGTGCCGTATGGAGCCTTTGTAAACAAATATCAAGCTGGTTGAAAACTAGTGGTTTGGATAAACCCCAAGAACGACACATAATTTTCTCTCTCTCAATTCCATCGTATTGTTTTAGTGAAACCATTTGTATATATACACGCATCTTTGTCGAAATTAAAATAAAAACAAAACACTTATCAATATATATATTTATTTTGTCTTCATATCTCTTACATAACAAGCTGACCACACTCTAACTTATTAGTCATTTAGTAGGCGCACATCAAAGTCGTGCACCTGTGGCAAATAACTTTGTCGGGAAAGAAGTAAAACAAAAACAAAATTATTTGTTCTGTAATCATTTTTCATAAGAACAACACATTTAATTATAAATATTAAGCATACATTTTTTTTAGATACAATTGTTTATTACCTAAAATAAAAAGATTATGATTGTTTAATGATTATTGTTTTGTCATTTGGCACGTGTCAAACGGTTCATTGATTTTCGGCATATCAAAGAAAAACGGGCACGTACCTAAATAATGTTGAATATCTTGTTTATTTATGATTATTTTTCTATAAAATTTGAAATTTATGCATGAAATATCAATCTCTAACATAATATGTAAAAATAATACAAACAACAGCACTCCTTCTAGTCCTTAGTGGCATTGTATAGTCCTTAGTGCACTAAGGAGTCCTTAGCAGTGTTTAGACGTACCGTGATATTCTAGCCTAACGTGTTGATGTGTCTGTTGTCAGAGATGCACATAGACCTAGGTGAACAATACTGTCTTTAGTTACATCTAGTGTTTAGTTCCATAAAATTTCAGTTATTATCAAATTTTGTTGAAGAATTTATTGGTGAAAGTTAATGTAAATGTTCAGTTGCAAATACTACATGCATATTGAGGACACAATAGAAGAAGTATGGTTACTGGCAAATCTATCCAGACATCTCCACAATAAAAATATCTTCACGGAAAGCAAGCTATACTAAATAAAAAAATAAAAAACACTTATGTACGATTTTCAAAGTTGTTTAAGTAATTGTAGTGTATTGGATATACCCGTTGGACGCATGTTTCTGTCTTGTCATTACTTTCAATGAAAAGCTGGTGGTATTCTTAGCCCCAACACCATGTGTTGTTTTAAAATTGCTTCTGATTTTATTCACAGTTTTTGTTCAGATGGTGTCACAGTCGAATGTAGGACAGAAAGTCACAGGACAAAAAGTCACAGACAAAAAGTCACGGACAAAAAGTCACAGGACAAAAAGTCACAATTCATTTTTTCTGATTATTTTCTTAAAATAAAAAATGCTTATTTCTACAAAAATATTTTTGTATTTTTCTTGAACTATAATATCTAAACCAGCTTTGTAAACAAAATTTATCAAAAAAATTTCAAAGATGATCAAATAATTGTTAAAAAAACAAAATGTCAAAGTGGCTAGGCACTTAAATGGCTTAATGGTGCCAAGAAATCTTTCTTTTGCATGATTGAAATTAAACACATCTACATTTTTCAAGTATAATGACACATTTCCTAAACTTTGATATGAATATATGTATTAAAAAGTAAATATTTCAAGATATTTCTCTTATATATTCAAACAATAGTCAACAGATTGTTTGTGACTTTATGTCCTGTGACTTTTTGTCCTACCAAATTTGTGACTTTATGTCCTGTGACTTTCTGTCCGTTTACCTCACAGTCATGTGTCAGTACCCAACAAGTCGGTTGAGTACAGGAACCCTGATGAGTTCAAAATGATGAGTCCTCTATGCAGAAAGAAAATTCCGCACATAGAGGCGGGCCTCTTTTGGTCACTAAACAATAATGAATAATAGTTCAGAGAAATGGTTGCTACACTAAACACTAAAATGCACTTTTGAACTTAAATTGAAAAAAAGCACATGAGATTACCAAAGGATAAAGGTTTCTGCTTTGAGACAGGCGATGGATGTATACTCATGACTTTTGATATCTCAACCGGCCCCTATTCCTTTAGCAAATGAGGAATAAACAACCACAATGCATTAAACAAGAGAAAACTCGATTTAAAAGAAGCCAGAGTCAAATGTAGAAATAGGTAACAGAAGAAACTACGCAAATGGCAATAATAAACATAAAATAACAAACGGACCAGTAGCAGTAACTCAATGCAAGCTCCATGTTTGAAGTACACTTATCGGTAATTTGTGTCATTGGTAGAACAATTAACAATTCTTAAACAATAATATCTGGGAATATTTGGTCTGCTCCAATAAAATAATATCCTTACCTACTACAAAAACATATAAAACTATTCTCTGTTCTTTGGTTGAGTTCACAAATAGATTTTTCTCTAAGATATTTCATTCTCCCATAGGATATTTGTTTCTCCTATAGGATATTTATTTCTCCTATAGGATATTTCTTTCTCCCATAGGATTTTTTTCTCTCTTATGACTTGCTTTGATCTCCCATAGGATTTTTAATCTCCCTTAGGATTTTTAATCTCCCTTAGGATTTATTTATTACCCTTAGGATTTATTTATTACCCTTAGGATTCTTTTTTATCCCACAGGATATTTTTTCTGTTATGAAATCCCTTAGGATATTTATTAATCCTATCGGATATTTTTAATCCCATGGGATTATTTTATTAGACTAATATCCTGTAGGATAAAAAATATCCTATAGGAAATGCTATTATTTTTCCTAAGGGATTTTTTTAATCCTAAGGGTGAAACTATATCCTATAGGATATTTTTATTCTCCTAAGGGATTATAAATCCCTTAGGATTTAAATATCCTGTAGGATATAAAAAATATCCTATGGGATTATGACTTTATCCTATAGGATTTCTCAAAATCCTGTAGGATTTTTAAAAATCCTATGGGAGAAAAAAATATCCTACAGGATTTTGTCACTATTTTCACTCCAGTTGCCGAACCGGGCGAGCCACACCAATTTTTTTTTTGTATTGTGTTATTTATCCCCAGAGGTACATTATTGCCAAATTTGATGATTCTACGACAAAAAAAAGTGTGGTTCCAATTTGCACTTATGAGAAGTGCAAATTAATCCAAGAACATGTTATTTGACTTTTGTCTTGGTGAATTGCTAAAACCTTAGTTGTTTGATGATACATGACAACACCTCTATGTAATATGCAACTAATTGATATAATAAGAGTGGCTAAAGATAAACGCATTTGAAAAGAATCCTACTTTAAAATGTAATTGGTAAAATTGAAAACAAATGTCTGTAAAATATTTGAAGTGATATCAGTCAGTTGAAAGTGCGAATCGAAAAAAAAAAACGCGAAAAACGTGTGTTTGTGCAGTATTGATATTTTAGCACCTCAATGGGTGCAACTTGGGTCCTTAAAGCAATTTGAGTATTGTGACGTTATGTATAACAATTAAAATATCAATCCGAATTATGACGCCATACTGTATTTTACTCTGAACCTTGATTTACCATAATTCTTTCATACGATTAAAAAATAAGTTTTACTTTTGAAGTTGACTGTACCAGTTAGATATCTTTTAAAAATTGATATTAGGACAAAATGTTTACAGCAACGTTGTTTAAACCACGAAGATTACAATACGATTTATGCAATCGTAATACCCCAGTCCCACTAGGCCACGATCGCACTACGATCTGTAAAAACAATGCAAATTTTGATGATCGTAGTGCGATCGTGTAGATCGCAGTAAGGTCGTATCACGGTCGTGGTGAGGTCTTCAAGATCGTGAAGAGCGTGGCCAACTTTGAACATGTTCAAAACAATCGTTGTGCGGTCGTGGCGAAATCAGGTCGTAGTAGAAGCGTAGTGAGAGCGCACTAAGATCGTAGTAAGATCGCAAAGGTCGCTGTACAATCTTAGTGAAAGCGTAGCGAAAGCGTGATTCTATTCGGAGAGACTGCGCTACGATCGCACAGCGACGTTATCACGACCTCACTACGACCATCACGTTCTCAGATCGCACAGCGACGTTATCACGACCTCACTGCGACCCAACTACGCTTTCACTACGACTATACCACGCTGTTCACGACCATAGTACGATTCAAGCACGCCCTTGCCGTCCTCATCACGCTCTTCTTATGACCTGACTACGTTCACACTACGACCATCATTCTGATTGTCATTTTCACATAAAATATATAAAAATGCTCCCTAGATTTTGTTTGTTTGAATGTAATTATCCATTTGCTCTAACGGCTCAACCATGCTTCTCGTTTTTATATATATTAGACCGTTGGTTTTTCCGTTTAAATGGTTTAACACTAGTACTATGTTGGGTCTTTTCTAGCGTGCTGATTGATGTGAGCCAAGGCTCCGTGTTGAAGGCCGTACCTTGGCCTATAATGGTTTACTTTTATAAATTGTTACTTGGATGGAGAGTTGTCTCATTGGCACTCATACCACACCTTCCTATATATATTGATACATCTATGTCATCTCTGCTATCGTTCACTAAAATATCGTCATTGAGCTTTATGGACAAGCAATAGGTTGTAATTTAGGTTGGATTGGTCGGTCCGACATCTCTGCTTGATCAGGATTCGTTACTTTGCTCCCTCTGCCTCTACATCAACTCCTACCACCATGTCCACGTGTTCTGGTAGATTTTGGTGGCATTAATGCATTGTTTCCGAGAAATCTACGATTTAATCAAAAATAGAAGAAATTGAACTGTATTGATATGGAACACGATGTTGAAGTTATTGCTGAGAACGTAGTAAGATCGCGCTATGAACGTAGTATAATCGTGGTAAGAACGTGTTTTAATCGCAGTAAGATCGTGTTGCAATCGGATAACTCGTAGTAAGATCGTAGTGAGAACGTGAAGAGCGTAGAAAGATCTTGATAAGTGTAGTGAGGTTGCAGAATAAGCGCGGTGAGAACGTGGTATATTCGTAGCGGGATCTTTGTAGAAGAGTAGAGAGGACGTAGTAGCATCGTGAAAGCAACGAAAAGTTACATTTTCATGCCGCTCATACAGCGACCTCACCACGATCTAAAATAATTTTAGATCCGGTAGAGCGTGGTGTGATCGGGGTCTAGTGGGACTGGGGCTTAAGCAAACGTAAGGTTCCTTTCAATAAAATACTTCTTACGAATTAATTTAAACACTACATTTAGTGTTTATAAGGTTTTAATCAGTATAAGTCTTGACAAAATGTCAAAGAGCAGATTCCTTTTACATATATCCTTGAAGCTCCAGGTATTTGCAATTGGACTCAGTCATTTGTGTTTTACTCAGAATAAACATAAAAAATTAAACAACTGTATAGTGTTAAATTTATATAGACAGGTTGGGGTATTATTTTTATCTTACAGACAACGTAGCCATGGTTTTCCTGTACATCAATCACTGCTTTTCAAATATAAAGTATGTGGAACTTTAATCATTCTTATGGTAGAGCATATCATAAAAAAAATGATGTGGTATGATAGCTAATGAGACAACTTTCCAAAACTAGACTGCCTTTTATAGCTGACTATGCGGTATAGGCTTTGCTCATTGTTGAAGGCCATACGGTGACCTATAGTTGTTTTAAATGTCTGTGTCATTTTGATCTCTTGTGGACAGTTGCCTCATTGGCAATCATACAACACCTTCTTTTTTATATTGTCTATCTTTCCCTTGTCCGTGGCGTCCGTCAGTTCTTCAGTCCGGATAACTATATATACAATATCTTTTTAAATATGTTTTGAGCTACAGCTTTGATATTTTGGACGTTGTTTCTACACGCAATAGAAGTCTGGATGTACAACTTCAAGTTGTACTTCAACATCACTGTTTGTCAAATCTACAGTATATGGAACTATAATCATGCGTAATCATGCGTATGTCAGAACATATAAAAAGAAGATCTTATATGATTTGCAAGGAAACAACGCTCCACAAGATACTTAATTGTCTATCTTTAAAATAAAAATGCTAAATATTAAAAAAAAAAAATACATAGTACACGGATGCCCCACTTGCACTATCAAGTCATGTTCAGTGGGCTGTTCAATTGAGGTCAAACTCTAATTTGGCCTTTACATTAGAAACTCTCAGCATAGGAAACATGTGTACTAAGTTTCAAGTTGATTGGACTTCATCAAAACCTACCTTGACCAAAAACTTTAACATGAAGCGGGACAGACGGACAAACGGACCGAACACGAAAACAATTTGAAAATGATGTCAGTTAGAATCTGTCAAATAGAAAAATGTTATATCATTACCAAATATACAATCAATAACTGCTCATCTTATTTCTTTTAAAAAGATAATCAGTGACGGCGACAAGTTTCTTATTTCTTCGGACCTGCCATTGATAATTGCTAATGTTTCATACTTGCTTTGAAAGTATTGTGCTATACTGTAATCCCCCCCCCCCCCCCCCCCCATACTGCCGTAATTGGTTTCATATTGATCAAAACATCTTAATTCTTTTAAAAAAATAGCATTATTTAATAAGTTTTTACTAAAACTATCAATCAAAAATTGACTAAATCATGTAGCATTGTCATTTTATTATAAGTAACCGTGGCTTAGGGCTTAGAATGTTGTGGACACCATTGAATATGCTCCTCACTGGCTTTGTTTATTGTATATGTAGATCTCAAAATTAATTATTTGTAAATTCCATATGTCTCTTTCTGGTATAAAACAACCTTATATGTACACAACGCATACACAGTTATACAGATGTTTTTCCTGTTTAACAACTACTTAATATCGTAAACTGTTATTTGTTCTTACAAATGTAAGCATTTGCTTGTGATAATTACACAATACATCTTGTTTACAAAGAAATATATCGCTATTCAACATAAGAAACAATTTTGTAGATTCGCACTTTCCAGAGACTGAATATGTATTTATAAATAGATGACATCCGATATGCAGTGACCTTGAGTCTGTAGCTAGTGTAGGATTAATAAGATGTGGATTCTACTTTTTGCCGTTATAACTATTCGTAAGTATATCTGTTTGTAAAATAAATTACTAAGAAATGATTAATGCAGCTAAATATCTCAATTGTGTCTGTATTTTTTTTTATAAGTGTAGTTATATATGTGTCTCTGGACTCAACCTGAATTAATCACATTTAGTCAAACTTACGCGTGTCATTCTGTATGCCTTCCACACATACAATATGTTAAGTCTTAACTTGCATAACTTTTGTCGTTTACGCTTTTCATTTTAAAAGCTTGAAGAACAAACCATAGTTCTAAAACACCACAAAGCTAAAAAATAAATAAAAATAGTTTTAACTAGAGGCATGTATTTTTAACTGCATGATGCACAAAGTTGGAGTAATTTAAAAACATTTGTGTTAATATGCGAACAATATTTCCTTATGTATGTATATATAGCAACCTCAGTAACACATTTTAAAACAACCATATTAGAACCTAGCTGGTTTAAATTAATATCACGAAATAATGTGTCAAAACACAATCTCTTTCTAATAAAGATAATAGATCATAATACCAAGTAACAATTGTAAGATTTTAAATATTATACAACAAAAGGATAGAAACTTCAATAAAACATTTCTCTTTGTTTGTTTCAAAATACTCCTTTCAGCTGTTTAATTAATTGATTAGTGATTTACGCCCCTTTCAGCAGTAATGGCTATTTTGTTGCCATCAGTTTGCATTGGTGATGCTCGTAGAGAACCACGACCTTCCATATGAAAACTGACATTCCTAGTCTTTTTAGATTGGATTCGATCGCACCTTCCATGTGCAGGATTCGATCCCATTCTTGTCTCTCAAAAGTTTACTATTTTATAAGTTATTGCTTCCACATATATATGTTCTAGGAGTTTCTGTGTTCAAAAATAGATACATGTTTACCACCAGGAACTATTTTGTTTGGTATTTTTATTAGAAGTAACGTTTTTTTCTTCAGTAATTTGTCAATTTTTCTTCCAGAAACATTTTTTTTCCAAAATAAATCACAGCCCCACCCCGACCCCCTCGAATATCAAATGATTGCTGTCTAAATTCTTTATTATATTGTATGATATTTAATCCTTTGTCATTCATATAGTGACAAATAATTCACAGATACTTTTATGTAGTGTTGATCGAATGTAATTATTTGTTTACTTTTGAGGACATGTATTGTGTATTTGTTTATATAATAATGATAAAGTATCGCTGCAATAATGTAGTACAGAATATATATTGTGGTCGACTAAGTGTAGTAATTAAAGTGTAGTAGATTCCTTAAATTACTCACATCTCAGATGTAATTCTTTGGAATCTTACAGAAACTGTTGTAACTCATACTCGTATTGTATCAGTCCTCTCTCTTACTTGCCATATGCACATGAAGAAACAGTATTTGCAAATACATTTTTGTAAGTGTAGGAGTCAGAATTCTGCATTCTTAAAATCCAGAATAATCAGATAGATCCAACAAACCTTTTAGCCTAATTAAAAAAAAAGTTTTTAACTTTAATCTTAGAATAACGATTTCTGAGAGGAACCATGAGGAACCATTTAATCATTTTTTTCTTTTTGTTGATTTATTTGTAAATTTTGTGTTGATATTCAGGCTATTTGTTCAAAACTTTGGCCATAAATTATTATTTCAATGATATAACGGGAAAAAGGTATATTTAATAAAAAAAAAAAAAAATTGTTATGGCTTAAAGGAGTCGATTGATAATGTGAACTGTGTGTACATGAAGACCTTAATGTGAGTCCCCTGTCATAAAACCTTTTTTTCTAAAATGTCCTGTACCTATTCAGAAATATGACACTTATAATCAAATAGTCTGTTTGTTTTTGTAGCAGTTCAGTGTTTTTGTTATTCCGTTGTTTCCCACTAATAGTAAATATGTTTTCCTCGGTTTTGAATTGAGACTCGGATTCGTTTTCGAGCTTAATCGATTTATGACTATTGAACAGCGATTGACTAATGTTGCCTTTCTTTAACATGTTTAAAGAACAAATCGCCGAAAAGAGAACGGGTGCATGTACCAAATGGATATTTCAGCTGTTTAAATTTATATCATCTATCAAAAATAAGCAGACACAATTGCAAAATCATATCCAGACTTTTCAGATACACACAGATGACAGTTATAGAACAATACAAAGAATGAACTTAAGGGCCAATACAAAAAAGATGAGCAAAATTAAAACAATTTGACACTCTTGTTGAAAAGAAAAACGACAAATCTTTAACTTAACCTATTGATAGGAAAGGTTGAAATAGAACATTATTTGTATGACCAAGGATAGACATGGCTACTGATATAAACAACACCGACACATGAAACGAAAGGACATTAAAAAATTAGTAAGTCAGCTACAGGCAGACAATATTCACAATATTTGACCATGCTTTGTTCCAGCAAGACATAAACCAGGAATATAAAGTTAGTTTCACATCGTTCATGTCGTTAACTCTAAAATAATTATAGCAATACACTATGTTTTATCTGAACAAATTCTGAGGACGGATTTTCGACAAATTGAAATTTCAAATGAAACATTAATGACGCTTGTTATATACATTCTGTCCATTTCAAAACTTTGAAATCTTGGGTATTCAAGGTTTATTTAGTACTGGATGATGGAGTTAAGATAACTATTTTTTAGTAACCAGGATTTCTTTTTTTCAGATGGCGTTTATACTAGAACAGTTTACGAGTTCGTTGGTTCTACAGTTACTTTGAAATGCCCGTATGTTCAAGAAGACTTCAACAAAGTTGTGTGGAAAGGACCAGTTGGTGTCTATGCACATTCAAACCATCGGAATACTCATTTACCTAGTGACTTGTATAACCGTTTATTCATCATAAGTAACAGCAGTGTTGGCAGATTTGATTTGAAAATTGTTAATTTACAATACAGTGATGAAGGCCAGTACAATTGTTCAGTAACTAACAATGGAACGAAAAAATCAAAATCATTTCACTTATCATTACCTGGTAATTATATATTTAGTTATCTTCTAAGTATTTCTAATGCGAGGGTCAAAGTAGCAATCCATCACTTTTTTTGTGGAAATTTTTTTGTATTTTACACTCTTTCATAAACATCATTTATCGATATTACATGCAAACTGTAGGGTATATAGTCGAATTTCAAAACGAAAACCAACAAGCGGTTTAAAAATGAAACTAACATTTTATGCATTGTTTGCGTACGATCCCTTTATTTTTGCTTCAGAATCATTAGAAACACTCAAAAGCCATTAGCATCCAAGGATGCATAAGTACTCGAATACATTGAGGAGTTATATGACACAAAAGGACCGAAATTGAATAGTCAAATTTAAACTATTAAAGTCAACTTTCTCAGAAAGAGTATTTGTTTTTATATCTGGGTGCAAATATACAATGCATGTTAGTTGTTGATTGATATTTGTTAATGTTCCTGTTCTATTTATACTGTTATACTAAGTGAAAAATATTTTTCAGTTGATATGTGAATGTTTTGATTTAAAAGACACCTGTAACGTTACGTTGACATGTTTGCATTTCTTAACAAACCCTTGTCTGTTTTCAAAAGTGCACTCTAGAAGTATTTTAAGAACCACCATATTCATTATATAACAAATATATTTTGGTCAAGTTGAGATTTTGTTTTTCTTGTATTACAGTATTACTCAATTCTTCGAAGCCGTCTTATTATAGATACTTAAAACTTGATCCAAGTTCCAAGAAGCTTATAGTAGGCCATATGTAAGTAGCATGACTTTTTTTAGCTCACCTGGCCCGAAGGGCCAAGTGAGCTTTTCCCATCACTTTGCGTCCGGCGTCCGTCGTCGTCCGTCGTCGTCCGTCGTCGTTAACTTTTACAAAAATCTTCTCCTCTGAAACTACTGGGCCAAATTAAACCAAACTTGGCCACAATCATCATTGGGGTATCTAGTTTAAAAAATGTGTGGCGTGACCCGGTCAACCAACCAAGATGGCCGCCACGGCTAAAAATAGAACATAGGGGTAAAATGCAGTTTTTGGCTTATAACTCAAAAACCAAAGCATTTAGAGGAAATCTGACATGGGGGTAAATATGTTTATCAGGTCAAGATCTATCTGCCCTGAAATTTTCAGATGAATCGGTCAACCCGTTGTTGGGTTGCTGCCCCTGAATTGGTCATTTTGAGGAAATTTTGCTGTTTTTGGTTATTATCTTGAATATTATTATAGATAGAGATAAACTGTAAACAGCAATAATGTTCGGCAAAGTTAGATTTACAAGTAAGTCAACATGACCGAAATGGTCAGTTGACCCCTTTAGGAGTTATTGCCCTTTATAGTCAATTTTTAACCATTTTTCATAAATCTAAGTAATCTTTTACAAAAATCTTCTCCTCTGAAACTACTGGGCCAAATTAATCCAAAGTTGGCCACAATCATCTTTGGGGTATCTAGTTTAAAAAATGTGTGGCGTGACCCGGTCAACCAACCAAGATGGCCGCCACGGCTAAAAATAGAACATAGGGGTAAAATGCAGTTTTTGGCTTTAACTCAAAAACCAAAACATTTAGAGGAAATCTGACATGGAGTAAAAATGTTTATCAGGTCAAGATCTATCTGCCCTGAAATTTTCAGATGAATCGGTCAACCTGTTGTTGGATTGCTGCCCCTGAATTGGTAATTTTAGGAAATTTTGCCGTTTTTGGTTATTATCTTGAATATTATTATAGATAGAGATAAACTGTAAACAGCAATAATGTTCATCAAAGTAAGATTTACAAATAAGTCAACATGACCGAAATGGTCAGTTGACCCCTTTAGGAGTTATTGCCCTTTATAGTCAATTTTTAACCATGTTTCGTAAATCTTAGTTACCTTTTACAAAAATCTTCTCCTCTGAAACTACTTGGCCAAAATAATTCAAACTTGGCCACAATCATCTTTGAGGTACCTTGTTTGAAAAATGTGTCCGATGACCTGGCCATCCAACCAAGATGGCCACCCCGGCTAAAAATAGAACAGGGGTAAAATGTAGTTTTTTGCTTATAACTCTGAAACCAAATCATTTAGAGGAAATCTGACAAGGAGTTAAATTGTTAATCAAGTCAATATATATCTGCCCTGAAATATTCAAATGATTTGGACAACCGGTTGTTGGGTTGCTGCCCTCCAATTGGTAATTTTTAAAGAAATTTTGCTGTTTTTGGTTATTATCTTGAATACTATTATAGATAGCGATAAACTGTAAACAGCGATAATGTTCATCAAAGTAAGATCTACAAATAAGTCCACATGACCTAAATGGTCAATTGACCCCTTAAGGAGTTATTGCCCTTTATAGTCAATTTTTAACAATTTTCATTAATTTGGTAAATTTATGTAAATTTTTACCAAATATTTTTCTCTGTTACTAATGGGCAAAGTTCATTATAGATATAATTGTAAGAAGCAAGAATGTTCAGTAAAGTAAGAACTTCAAACACATCACCATCACCAAAATACAATTTTGTCATGAATCCATTTGTGTCCTTTGTTTAATATGCACATAGACCAAGGTGAGCGACACAGGCTCTTTAGAGCCTCTAGTTTTATGTATGCCCAAAATGTTCTTAGACGACAACATCTCATTCGTTGAAATGTGATACTGAATAAAACATGCGGCCATTGAGTGAGCAAAAGTGGTACAATGCAAATTTTAAGTTTAGACATTGCATCATAATAAAAATGATAAGATTTTATTTTAACTTAATTATGAGCACGGACCAGTGAAAACTGTTTTTTCGTCTTTTTCGTTTAATGCAGTGACTCTGATATAATTAGGAAATGGTCGTTTAATATTATAAAATATACCTTCATCACGGATAGCCCTGATAAATTTGGCGGATTTGGCTCTACTTTTGTAAATTTTAGGATATTATAATATCTGCAATTTTCTGTAAGATTTTTGATTTCCAAATATTTGGCCTCAGGCACTTCGAAATATGGAGAGATAATTAGTCGACATCTGGTCATTTAAATGTAGTAAAACCTTATTGCAGAATATTCAGTCCCATGTGAAGTGATTTGGCGATTGATGTTTTTGTGTCCTGTTTATCTTTTTTTGTCACAAATATGAGTTTCTTTAGAATTATTATTTCGAATAACCACCTTATAATCTAATTACATTTTCCGTCTAATTTGCTGAAGATTGTTAACATTCGTTGTATTTAAGGTCTCATATTCGTGTTGTTGTTGTTGTGCACTTAGTAAAACCTCTCCCAAAAACGACCAGTAGCACCGATTGGAGCGGAACTCTTAGTTTAATGTTTACCTTTTAAATTGGCAAATTGACACACATAAATAGTGTTTATATACAATCAGCTATTTTACTATACAGATAAAGCTATACGTATAAACGTTAACTTTATACGTCAATGGCCTCAACTAACCTATAAACCCCGACTACTAACCGGAACTATTGTATTTCATCAACAACGTCACGTCACAACCATGACAACGTGTAGTAACAATGGTCAAACATTAATGTATTTAAACTTGTTATATCTTCAAATTGTTAATTTATATACCATTTGTATCAAATGTTATTATTTAAGTTCATTTTCCCTTTCTCATTTCTTAAAATTTCAATGTCTTACCGCCTGGACTACGCTCATAGGGAAATACCCCCAAAACGGTACCCCCAAGAGGGAAATTCCAAAACACTTTTTTCTAACAATATTTGTTACATATTTTTTTAAATTTTTTATCGATTTCAGTATAAAAACAATATACGTATAGTGTCTTGAAATATGACATGTATGTGTATTCGGCACGAAACGGGAAAATGTGAGGTTATAAACTTCTCTTATTACGTCAATATATTTAAACATGTCTTACTTAGCAAGAAGGTTAACATGAATAGAGCAACTACAAATGGTTTCAAATGACTGCCTAACAATTGTCATGAACACACAGATGTTAAAAGAAACTGTTTATATCAAAAAGTATTTATACGCTACAAGAGAACATACACATTTCTATAATACTTCTCAAGAAAACGGAAACATTATACGTTTATATATAAATGTTTACACAACATGATATCTTGTACGATTTATTTCCTGCTTAATATTTAATTTTCTAATTATTACAAGTAAATGTTGAATGTCAATTGGTTTAAAGATAAAATCCAGGAAGCAGGGGGCGAGTGTAAGATAGGAAACACCATGTTATGTTTCTACTTCTCTAATCTGAAAAGTGAACCTTGAACATTGAAATGCTTGTTAAGTTTGTAGTTATAAAATTAACACTTAATTATTCCTGACAAAATCTTACAACTAAAATTTGTTTATTGTATGAACGTATACGTCCAAACAATCTTATAATTTTTTTTAATGTAAAATCTTAATTGTCCATGTTATGTTTTGTTCATCGTGTATGTTCTCTTCTCTATTTTTATTTTTAGTCAGGTAACAAGTGTGGACACAGATGAGTGTGGATAGTATGTTTGAATGTTTGACAGTGTTTTATGATAAATGTAGTTCTATGATTTTCCTATATGTGTTATTAACTGTGTTGCACGATGACAACCAACCGGAGCATTAGGAGTATTGTTTATTTTATATTTAGTTTAGTTTTTATGTTCAAGACAGGCATGGAAGAGACACTAATTGCATTAGTTACCAAATGATTATGAAAGAATATGTTCCACATCTTTGATTTTGGATACATTTTATAGCTAGGACAGCAACACATAATAGGTTCAATTTTTCGTGATTTTTTTAAATTGGGAGATGATATCTGAGAACATGATATAAGGAGCCTGTAATTCAGTGGTTGTCGTTTGTTTATGCGTTACATATTCGTTTTTTCTTTATTTTTTGTACATAAATAAGCCTGTTATTTTTCTCCTTTGAATTGTTTCACATTGTCATTTTGAGACCTTTTATAGCCGACTATGCTGCATTAGCTTTGCTCATTGTTGAAGGTTGTGTGGCGACCTGTAATTGTTAATTTCTATGTCATTTTGGTCTGTTGTGGAGAATTGTCTCATTGGCAATCATATCACATCTTTTTTTATATGTATTTGCTAACTATTTGTATGGTTCTATTTATATATACTGAGTGCCAATGAAAACGCAACACTTGGTTTTTCAAAAATAAAATTTATATTAGAAATCATGATCTTTCAAAATGAATTGTTCTTGAAAATTAACAATTCTAACAATAGATCGATATCAAACAAAAATGTTTCATTGTCATCTTTCGGGCGCAATTATAGATAAACGAAACATCCAATGTCGAATCATCAAATCACAGTCCTAACAAAAAATGTTACAACCCTGTGGTGCAGCGCAATCTCGACAGCACCGTGGAATTGATCATCCCGGACGTTTAATGTGATCTCGAGGAATGTTATTCCACTTGTCCCGCAAAGCAAACTCAAGCTGACTTTTTGATATTGGATGTGGTTTGCATCGTCTAAACCATGTCAAATCTGATGCAAAATTTGCTCTATCGGACCTAAATCTGGCGAAACGCATGACTTTTGGTCAAGGCGGGTGCCAAACGTCTATGTAACCACCACTGACGATTTTTGGTACATAATGAATGATTTTTGGTCTACAGAATTCAATGTTTATGCCAGACAGCCGTTAAGATGTCGGCTGTGGTGCTCTTTAACTGTTGAATTTCTGCGCTAATGGTGCTTTACTGAAATTGCTCCAGAGGATCTACCGTGACCACCATTGAACTCTCAAGACATTTGGACATCCATCAGAGTCGATATCGGATATGTTAAAGACCAAATGTATCGGTTTTGCTGAGCGTTTCTTGCTTTTTGAACCCCGGGATGTGGCTTATCATTAACTGATCCATTTTTGTTGAATTTGTGGATGATTTGGGTTATTGTAGAGGCTACAGTCTTCTCGAAATTGTATGCTGTGAAAGGCTTCATTGGATCATGCCGGAAACTGCATGTCGCTGGTTGTCAGAAAGTCCTGGCATTTACTCAGATGTTTATTGCAGTTTCCTTACAATAAGGGCGGGAAAATTCATGACATTAGCCAAGCTTTAAATGACAAAATCGTGAAAATGGTGCGTATATTGAAAAGCGGTGAACTCGGTTTATGTCCGTTCAAAATAACCCTTACTTCGCATTTGTTCCAAAAATCACCCAACCGTAAAGTTGTCGACAATTGTCTTTAAAGTCATTTTCAACCAACTTTACAAAGTTGTAATATAAAATAAAAAAAAATTATCAGACTTTTTTGAAAAACAAAAGTGTTGCGTTTTCATTGGCACTCAGTATATCTTTGTGGTGGCTTGTCAGTATCATTAGTAAAACACTTTAAAATGTTGAATTGATCCTCAGATTAGAAGAAATTTATTGGTTTTTAGTAATGACAATGCCTAACATGATGCTTGGGCCTGATGAGATAGAAAGTAAGCTTTTGTGCTGTTTTCTATCAATTCTTTGATAATATCTCCTTCAAAGCTGGTGAAAGCAAAACAAATTTGGTCAATGGACAAATAATGTTTAGTTCAAACAAAAAATGAAATGCTTTTATCTCCCTGTTACTTACATTGTACATAAAAATGATAATACTTGGAGACATCCTTGTACATGAGAGTTGTCTGTAAAATCTTTATTTCACAAAGAATGAATTGCATAACAATGAACCGAGCTCAAAGCAAAGCACTTTAATAATACACTTAGACAGAGAGCTCAATCCAGTGATATACTTTGTACTACAGGTCCTTCATGAACATCCATCAACCAGAATCATATCTCAATAACATGCCATTCTACATGGTTGGATCAGAAGTCCTGAAAAAGACATGATTTTTTTTTAATCGTATTTAAAGTATATATGCATAGGTTAAAACTTTCACAAATTTGTGGTATAATCATTCAGTGTCTGGCAACTATCAATCGCTTCATGCACAAACTGATATGAAACTGTTGGAAATAAAAACATACCTCCACCTAATTTTAGTCAACTGATGAAGAAACATTCAAAACTATAAAATGTTATCCAAGATTTGTCAGTGTCTATATATAGCTATTCACCATCGCCACTGAATCAGTGATATATGTACACATAAATACATGTAAGACTAAAATTAAAGTACATATATAAGACTAAAACTGACATTCGGTCTTTACCTTCATTCCCCAAGTCCTGTTCAAATCTAATTCATGATAAAATAAAAATTACAACCAATGAAATCAAAGGCAAATTAAGAGCCCCCCCCCCCCTTGTCTGGAAAAATATGGTTGATTATTTAGAGGACCACTGGAGCATGATCTGAGTGGGCCCTCTCTCAGGCAGTCAGTGGGCCTGCACTTATGAAAATTTCTGGATTCGCCACTGGAAATATCCCTCTAATAGACTAGCGTTTAAATCCCAGTTTTCTAATATGGTAGCTAGGTGGAACCTAAAACTAAAAAATTTGAAAAAAATATTTTAAATATATTTCAAATGCATGTATATGTGATAATATAAATTCTCCAAATTTCACTGTATTTTCCCTTTTGATGTTTTTCAACTACAGCCAGTTTGGTGTGGGTTGATGTTTGATTGTTGTACATGTTATATATCGACATGAGATTTGTTTATATACATAATACTTATTTCCCTAAATTCAAATAAAATAGATGTGAGAAATTAAAGGAAACCATATGCAAATATTAAAAAAATAATTTGCATTTGTTCTGTTGATTGATAGTGGTACACATATGAAGAAATGGTGAAATCACTTATATATAGTTCTGATCAAAAGTTTCATGATAGACATGCATAGTAAATAAGCAGTAGGTTGTTTGAAGTTTGCAGCAATGCTGCATATTCAACTTTGAAAATCTTTTTCAGGTCTACAATCCATATAAAAATCTGTATATATGTGGTATAATTTCCAATGAGACAGCTTTCCAGAGGTTAAAATAACAAAGTAATTATAGGCAACCATACAGCCTTAATAAGTGAGAAAAACTCACAGTCTAGACATGTTAAGTAAGCAACAATTAATGTAATGGCCTGATTTGCAACTTATAAACAACAGGTTTGGAACCCTCCCCCCCAAAAAAATCAAAGAGCAGATTGCTCTGAAGGATACGATTGCCGTTGTTTCGTTGACACATGTATATGTATACATGTAGCTGGATAATATTATTTTCAAAACTAATTCAACTGCACATGTAAAATAGTTACAAAATAGCCAATCCCGGATAAAAGTGTATGAACAATGTAATTAGGCCTATTGTGTTTTATTTTTGTACTATCAATTCCAAGTTTACTTTCCACAGCAGTCACTGAGACTCAGAGTGAGAGAAGGTATTTCACTTCGTATCTTATCACCTATTTTCCTACGTTAATTCTAGGAGGAACCCCATTCCCAACTCTTTAAATATTTAATTTCCTTTCGGTCAGTGATCATGACTCCTTTCCGTACACATTTATTGGTTTAAATTTCGATCATTTTTAATATAATACACTTTATTGACAGAACGAGCTAATACTCGACGTATTGTTTTAATTCAGAATTCACGGAAGTTACTTCCAGAAGGGAGACAACTCGAAACAATAATATGGAAGACTCTATTTCGCCTGAAGGGGTGTTCTACTATGTGGACTATATTTATTTTAATTTAAATGATGCATATGATTTAAAATTATGCAACAATAATAACCTTCAATAGCAGACATACATAGAAAAGATCCCATGAGTTTAAAATTAAGTGGGGAATCCAGAGCAACCATTCAATCGAAAACCCCTCGAAGTCAAGAAAACTATACGCATGCGCATAATTTCCAAAAAAAACCTGGAGCAAGAACGTATATTATATGTTTATTGAAAGACCTAGATGGTTCTCTATTTCTTTATGGAAGTACAATCTCAAATATCAGTTTCATAAAGGTAAAATATAAGAAAAACTCCACTTCAGTTCTTATATGACAGAAATAGATTTATCGGAATTCAGAGAACTCTCGCATTTTATCAAACTGGGAATTCCCTCTAACGTGTTTCTAAATTTAGAAAAACACTAAATATAAATACTGCGTAATTCTATTTTCCGTGTTGTTAAAAACACGCATATAAGTCAAGGGAATTATCAAACATGAAGATTATGAAAAGAACATTATAGGAAAGTTGTTAAAGTTCAATCCCTTTGTTTGTTTTTACCTTTTAAAGCAAGACAATCATAAGAATCTGAGATGTTCCTTAATGTTTAGAATAAAACAATTGACGTGAGGGCAATGCTCTGAGCCACCAGTATAAGTCTACAGATTGCTTGAAAGCAATCGTATCCCAAAAAATGTTCCAATGAAGATAAAGGCAAGCCTGGAGGGGATTCATTACATTTGGAACAACTTTTCTGAAGGATGGATACGTATAAAAATTAAAATATGTAATAAGATTGCCAATAAGACAACTACCCACAAATGTTCAAATGACAAAGCAATTATAGGCAACCATACAGCCTTCAAAAATGATTTTTTTGCATACCGAATGCTATAAATTTTTATTTTGACATTTTTTTTTGCATGCCGAATGCTATAAATTTTTATTTTGACATTCTTTTTTGCATGCCGAATGCTATAAATTTTTATTTTGACATTTTTTTTTGCATGCTGAATTGATATGCACGCAGTTGCGTGTTGGCATATAGGGAGCTATGCGCCTGAATACAATTTAATTAAATATATTAAATAACTTGGAATCCTCCCCCTTTATAAGTAGAGACAATCCATAACCTCAGAAATATTAATCTTAAATTTATATAAATGCAAAGTAAGCTTCCATAAATAAAATTCAACAATGTTTCTTAAAATTGGTAAAAGTGGTATAGTCATACCCCAACATGTTGACCATAGATAGACAAACAATTCACTTGCATTCGATTCGCATTTGAACTATGTGTTTGTTAATGTAAACCGTTTCAAATTAGTTAATGTCAATCCAATTCAAATTAGGTGTGAACTCAGTATGATTGTCAGGTAGTTTCAAACTGAAGGATACTTTTAAGGGAAGGGAAAGAAACGGATAAAACCATGCGTGTTACAAACACTGTTTATTCAAGTCAGAATCCTGGATCTCAATAGTACTTTCATAATGTCAAATAAAAACATGAATATGATAGTTACATACAATGCTACATGTATTTAATACGTATTAAATAACATTTATTTTAGTGATTGGTAATTCGGAAAAATCTGAAATTCAGGCGTAAATTGAGACAAACAATATCACTGAATGCAGTTTCTAGTCAAGTGACCAGCAAACATGGAAATTTACCTTTTGAATGAAAGGAGAACTCTTACATTAAAAATGAATGATGTAAATCTAGATTCTAATAATAGCCGAAGGCAGCTCACATTCACAACAGTTAAAGCATTGCTGAATTAGTGAACAAAGCATTTTTCTCATTAACTTGAAAATCCACCTATTTTTATAATGGAAAAAACCAGAATTTTAAGACATAAATTATAAAATTCCTGATAAAAAGCGGTGCTGAGAATGCATGTAATATGCTTGAAACATATTCAAAGAATAAAGTTTTATTACTTCCTAATGTCATTTCCAAAATTTATCAAAACCTAAATCTTACTGTGGATTGCTATATTTTTCGTGGATGTCAATTCTCCTGGATTGTTGAAAACTTGCATATTCATCGATATTTGATTTTGTGGTTTTAACAATCCAGACAGACAAATAGCAATAAGGTGTTTAGGAAAACATGACCTAAAACCTCCTTCATATAAGACAAAAATACATGGGAACTCATACTGAATGGACTATGACTTTTGAGCAAATTTAAAAGTAGCCCGAGAATACTCTGACGTCCAACAGCTGTTTTGCCAGACAAGCTGGGGCCGTGGGACGTCAGAGCTCGTCCCATATCAAAAAGTGGATATTTGCCCACCCAAAATAGATTCGCTGCTTCGTCGCTTCTGATGCCGACTGACGGCCATGGAGTTATATAAATCGGGCACCAATCTGTTCATTTTTCATTTATCTCTTCATATTGGCATTTTGCATTTTGCCTTTCATTTTCAAAGATAATCACGTGACCACGAGAAAACAGTGTTGATTTATGCAAATATGCCCTTTCATTTGGTATGCAGGTTTCAAAAATAGAGGGAGAATCAGAGGGAAAGTTGAGTCATCTTATTAGACTTCAGTTAAATAATGACTTATGAAGTTATGTAGACTTAATATACCCACTAATTTAAAAAAAACCCAAAAAAAACACAATACTCAGAACTATATGTCTAATTCACTTTGACTACTGATATGCAAACCTAAAAACAGAAAAATATATTATAAAATAGTGATTGAAAGATTCATAACACTTTGAAAGGATAATTCAGACACGTGTTACACGGGGAGCATGTTTGTTTACAAATAATAATGTCACGTGATCGCGCAGACCTCGCATGTTGCATCGCCCTTACAATCCACTAATACATAACCCATTATCATGCAAACATGCAACGTGAATGTGATTGGTTATCAAATAATACAGAAATAATGCATGCACAGTTTATGAAGAAATTAGTTCATCAAATAGATCGATTTTCACTTTTGACACGAATAGGTCGGGTTGACATTTCTGTCATCGGGGATAATATTGAGATAAATGGGATAAAACTGACCGTCAAAAAGGTCTAGAGAAGCACATCAGTAGAACCTTAACATTAATAAGTAATACTTACCAAAATTTCTCTAATTAAAAAACTATATAACTGAAATTTCACAAAGATAACGGTAAATAATTTTGATGGCGGTGGTGATGCTGGTTAAATTGGCGCGAAATAATATTCTTACTCCTATTGCTTTACGTAAAAAAAATGTATAGAATTGAATTTGACTAAAGTTGAACATAAAAAAACGTGAATATGCAAAAGCCTGGTAATATATTAATGATAAAAGTGTGTATAAATTTCTGTAAACGAATTTACCCGTATACTTCACTAAGAATTACATCTGAGCGCAAGGAGATCTTTATTGTGAATCGGTTTGTTAACTCAGGGTCGAAGTTCAACATGTTTATATTAACGGATTTTTTTTGCGTTGCTTTTAAATCATTGAGGCCATCTATTTTTATTACGGGTTTCCACATCTTTAAATCGGAATTATAGAAAAAAATGGAATGTTGTTAGCAGAATCAAAACAGAAATGATGAACACTGCAACATTTTCAGCAAAACATAAATAGGATGGAGGATCTGTGTATTCACATTATTTGTAAAACTCTCCTTATTCCTGTGAAGCGTGTGCTTTACATCGAGGCTTTCTATGCTTATCATCGACGCCACAGTACTTCAACCAATCAGACAACGTTTATTTGGGGCAATCGACCTGTTTTAACTCAGATTTTGGAATTTTTTAATCGAAATTATAGAAAAATGGAATGTTGTTAGTACATATAAAATAGAAAAAGATGAATACTATTAGTTAAAGCAAGTTTGGATGGGGTACTGTGTATTTACATTGTTTGTACAACTCTCCTTACTGATGCCATATTTTGGAATTTCCGTGACCTAAATGGTTCGCGAAAATTAATATTTGTATATATAGTATAGTAATAAGAACCCTCTTTTTTATCAATGCAGTGCCATTTAATCATTTTCCAACTTACCCCTACTTTTTCTTCCGTAGTTTTATAACGCATAGTTTCAAATGCTATACTTGAAGATCTTTTAAAAATCCTTGTTGTTATTTTAAACATTTTGAAATAAAAAAGGTACCAAACCCTTATTTATGAGAAATGTAGAGGGGATCATTTAAATTTGCGCATAATTTTCAATAACGTATGTCTCAAAAATAAGGACTTAGGCTATTTAGTAAAACAGATGATATCCTTAATATGTAAATATTATTTCAATGTAGGAGAAAATGGAAAGATATTAAACGAACAATACCAACTCCATTATCAGAAATTCAAATTCAAAATAAAAGAAACACTTCGAATTAAAGAAAAGAGACGACCAAGGTTAAATGGTGATATGTTCATGGATTACACTGGGTGTATGGTGAAGATTTGTCTCATTAACCATCTTAACACTTCTTCCTATATTAAGAGACAACAAAAACAAATATATAATATACAATACAATTTACAACAAGCGTAAATTAAGCAAATGGGTCCCACCAAAAACCTACGATGAACTTAAATGTTTCCAAATCAAAATAATCATGGCACATTAAAACCCGAATCTGACATATAAAAATGGCGTTTTATGTTGTCATCAACCTGTAACAGAACACGGTATTGTGGTTCAAATCCTGAAATAGTCGGATACACTTTTAAAAGTTTATTGAACTCTGCCACTTAAAACCTCCGTTTAATAATGTTTATTTTAGAACGCATTTCTATACGAATTAATATATTAATGGGGGGGGGGGGGGGGGGGGGGCGTATGCCCTACCTATATATACTCTATTGGTAGGTGCTGTTGGTAAACAATGTTGATCCATAGAAAATTGAACTTTCACAATTAAAAGATATTAGAAATTGCAGGTTTTACTTTAGTTTTCAGCCAACCATACTGCCAATGTTAAGTTTGAATTCAAAATATGGAATTAACATAACATATTAGATGTACATATTATTTGATAAGATAATTTTAATTATTCCACGAGAAGACTTAATTTATATAAATTAATTATTTGAGTTTATGTTTTGCAATATATTGTACTGTCTCAACGTTTAATACTCACATTGATTAACAGTTTGATCAAACATTTGTTTTCGTATTTACGACAATTTACTCATATTCTTTTAACAGGAATTATGCCAGTATTGTGGACATTTTAGATAAGCCGCGATTTCCTGTAAATTCTGTGAGTAGTACAAACATATGATGTGAAGTTTGACAACTTGAAAAAATATTCTTACAATTATAGCTAGTACGGCTAGAGAAAATAAATCAGAATAATGATAAAACTGTTGTACCAGTTAAATATACACTATAGATACTCAATATAGTTCATATCAGACCAAAAGTGCCAAAACGTTTACTCAATATACAAACACATTTAATACGTGCAATATTGTCTTCAACAGCAACCAAAAACAACGGTAAGACGGAGACATAAAAAAAAAACGCTACATGGAAAAACTTCCCAACATGAACATCTCAAAACTGGGTTTATAACTTTGAAAGGCGCACTTAGATGAGTTATCAGTTTATGATCCACTTGTGTATAAATAATGTCATTTTCTGAAAATTGTAACATATGCTTAAGAATTAGTTTTAAGTAAATTAAAAATCTGCAATATCCAATGTTATTGTATTCACTATGTTTTTTTTTTTAGATTTCTATACAGTTTCCATCTGAAGCAAACAAGCTTAGTTACTGCACCTTATCAAAAGAAAGGGTTTGTTCTTTACACAGCAATTAAATCATCATAAATATTTACAAATATTCAGATATATTATAAACTTCGACCAATCTGAGCTTTAGCTATCCATTAGCATTCCCTGACTGTCTGTTTATAAATAGAGACATCAGTAGTATACCGCCGTTCAAATGTTTAAATAAGTTTACAACAAAACTTCTTAAAATATTTTTGTACTTAGAAATTATTTGCCACAATGTGTAGATTATAGTTTGTTGTTTACATGTTGTTTTATCAATTGAATTGACCTCCAAACGTACATGTATAATATAAGATGACTGCTAATGAAACAAATGTCCTTTAAACACCAAAAAGACAGACATGTGAGCGATAACAGGTCATTGCATCCTTCATTTCAATCAATAAATCGGATAACTTCTTTTACACGAAGAGGATGGGTGTTGATTAGGTAGGGATTTTAACATGAGTTTGAACCCAATGAACTGTAAATAAAGGCACACGAAGTATGTCGTTGTTCAAAGATCATAAATCCATTAAGAGAAAACTAATCCACGTTACAAACTAAAACTCAGGGAACACATCAACTAGGAGTGACAAAAAACGGAGAAAGAGAAACATTGAACTGCAACACAAACAAGCGCCAACATACATGCAACTAATAAAAGAGGGACGAAAAATATCAAAGGGACAGTCAAACTCATAAATCGAAAATTAACTGACAACGCCATGGCTAAAAATGAAAAAGACAAACAAACAAACAATAGTACACATGACACAACATAGAAAACTTAAAAATAAACAACACGAACCCCACCGAAAACTAGGGGTGATCTCAGGTGCTCCGGAAGGGTAATAAACTAGCCAACACATATTATTTTCGTAGGTTTAAAAAAAGTAAAGACGCACTATTATTGATGCATTTTTTTTAACGTTTTATCGATTCTTATTGGTTGTTCACGTATACCTCATACATCCCTATTAATACAGGTATTAACAATATAGAACACGTCTAATATTATCTTCACCTTAATAAGTTTAGGTAAATCTATACAAGTGTAGAACATTGTCGTAAATATTTAGTTCTTTTACATGACAGATGTATTTCATTGTAGATACCATATTGTCAGAATCACATAAGAGTCCTAGAGTTTCGAACTGACGACACCGTCATATTGTGTGGAACAAACGCGGATTCACCAAAGGGTTTTGAACTGAACATAACAGATAATTCGCATATTAGCTTAGGTTCTGTTCCGTGTGCAAATGATCCATTTGATAATTTTACGACTACATATATTAGTAAGTAGTGCATTATTTAAAAGAAGGATACAATGTACAATAGTGTGACCAATAAGCAAAAGGCGGTAACAGTAAAAAATATGGTAAATGTTTACTTTCATTTTGTTTTTTTTGTATTGAATATTTGCACATTGATTTATTGTTATTTGTCATGAACTTCATTTATATTCTTGTTTTTACCACTTATAAGTGATACATTTGAATGTGTTGCTGTCTGTCTCACGCCAGCGGTTATTACATTTTGGTTGCATGTTTTCTTGAGAATTTCACTCAATCCATCAAGATGCTATACACTGTCATGCTTTAAAACATTTAATGTTCAAAGTTCAACCTTTGCGACTTTTTAGTGTACTCCATTCGTATCTGTGGACCGAAGGAAGCAATACATACCTCAGATAGTCTTATATTAGTCCTTATTTTTTCAAATCTTTCCATGTTTTTTTAAAACGAAAAATAGATATAAGAGTATCGATACTCTCATCATACTCAAGGTAGAAACATGTGTTACAAGAGTATCGATACTCTAATCATACTCAAGGTAGAATCATGTGTTAAAAGAGTATCGATACTCTCAATATGCTCATGGTAGAAACCTATTTAAAAGAGTATTGATACTCTCAAAGTAGAAAGCTGTTTAAAAGAGTATCGATACTCTCGAGATGGATACCTATTTCAAAGAGTATCGATACTCTCAATATACTCATGGTATAAAACCTATTTAAAAGAGTATCGATACTCTCGAGGTGGATAACTGTTTAAAAGAGTACCGATACTCTCAAGGTAGAAAATCTTTTAAAAGCATATTGATTCTCTCAAGTTAGAAACCTATTTCTAAAAGTATCAATACTGTCATTATGCTCAGTGTAGAAACCTGTTTTGAAGAATTTCGAATCTCTTAAAGTAGAAAACAGTTTCAAAGAGTATCGATACTCTGTTAGAAAAAAATAGTTTCAAATAGTATCGATACTCTGTCAGAAAAAAACTCTAGTCTAGATGCTAAAAAATAGTTCTAGAAAAAAAAAATCACCGGAGTTGTCTAACGTTGGAGGTAGGTACCGTTTTATTGAGTATTGCTACTCTTAAAAAATGAGAGCAATATTGATACTTTTTAGTAAAAAGAGCTATAACTAGAGTAGTAATACTTTGTGGTATTATAAATGTTACTCATAGTACTAGACCGTACTCTTGAAGTCAAGAAATAAAAGAACCGCATACAACAAAGAGTGTCAATACTCTTTAGATAAGACTGTAATAGAAGTAAACGTACCAAATAATGTGGAGAAAATCTGTTTTATACAAATTGAAGTAACTATATTTGAGTATCAAAACTCTCTTACAAACCTAGAGTTCCAAATGGTGAAGTTGAAATCATCCCTTCGTAAATTTTACGGACGCCATCACGAGTTGGTTGACCGTTATGGAATAACCGTTTCACAAATGATATCGGATATGTTCCTAACGTCAATCCCCTTCCCTTTCATGAATGTGACCTACCGAATTAGACTATTTACCGGATTTGTAATCACATAAGCAACATGACGGGTGCCACATGTGGAGCAGGATCTGCTTACCCTTCCGCAGCACCTGAGATCACCCCTAGTTTTTGGTGGAGTTCGTGTTGTTTATTCTTTAGTTTTCTATGTTGTGTCATGTGTACTATTGTTTTTCTGTTTGTCTTTTTCATTTTTAGCCATGGCGTTGTCAGTTTGTTTTAGATTTATGAGTTTGACTGTCCCTTTGGTATCTTTCGTCCCTCTTTTACAAATAAAATGAGAAGAATCTGACGAATTTTATAGAATTGATGATTATTTTTGTATTTAATGTCCCTGTTTTACAAATTAATGTACATATTCTTCATGTAAAAAAGTTAATATCAAAACTGGGCCAAAATGGGAATTATTTACTTTCCCTTTTTTGTTTTTAACGTGTTGAGCATACATATGCTTCATTGACACATATGTTTCAGAGCTCACCAGTCAAGTAGTTGTATCTGGTTTTCAAATATTAACTAAAATACAAATAACTAAATATTTTTTCCATGTATTGTTGCATATTCATTGCTTAGCTGATAAAGTTTTGTGAAGGTCTGCAAGGGTTCTGCCATTGTAATTGAGCGATTGTTATCCAATTGATGACAATTTTGTTTGTTAAATATTTGTTTGATTTGAGATTGTGACAAAGTGATGACTGCTGTACCTATATTTTGACTATTTTACCTAGTATGTCTGTTTTGTTCACGCATCGTTGTAAATATAATAGAATTTAATGCGACTGTCATACGAGGTTTTAGCGCTATAAAACCAGGTTTAATCCAACAATTTCTACATTTGAAAATGCCGGTACCAAGTCAGGTATATGATTTTGCCTATTGACAAGGGACTTTCCGTTTTGAATTTTCCTCGAAGTTTAGTACGTTTGTCATTTTACCTTTTTGATAGTTCACAAACATTGACGAAATGCTCCAATTTTTTACCAAATCTTTAGATACTTAAGGTATTGACTTCTGACTAGATGTTAATTGTGTAGCAGGATATGTCTACTTTGACAGACCACCTGATGTTTTCCAGAGTTTTTTTTGTGTATCGGAGAAAACTCGTTTATATATGTCTGTGTAGAAATTATATTGAAAGCATTGTTTAAAACAACCTTTATAAAAAAAAAGGAGATGTGGTCAGAATGCCAATGAGACAGCTATTCTCCCAAAATTCAAACGAAGTGGATGTTAACAGTTATTTGCAACTGTATGTTAATTGCTAGGGTCCTGCAGTAATTTTTTAAAGTTACTTGCATTTTAAAAAATGATACTTTTACTGGTATTAAAAAGAAATTCTATTAAATAATCATCTAATCTTAATAGTTAAATTATCAATAATAATTTAACTATCTCGATTTGATAAATCCGACAATTCACTAGTACCATGTTAAAAATCTATATGTATTAAACAGCTATAATGTTCAAATTCATGTTTCCTTAAGATTATATCCATCGAATAAAAAAAATAATATACGCTGTCATTAATATTCACTGATTTTACTCCAATTCTGATATTTGTTTTATAACATAATAAAACGAATATAAAATTAGAAAAAGTTTAAAATAAGCATTTAACAAAGCATGGACTCTTTAAAATGTACCAGCATTTCGTGCTTTCTATTTGATAATCATCGTTTTACAAGTATAAGAATATTTTTTGTATACAGAATCGGTCAACTAAGTAGATGTCCTCGTGTATATCCTGCAATTAGTGAATACATGTAGTACAATATAAGATTTAATTATCCATGTTGATACGAAAATAAACTTAACTTATAATTATAACTTAACATAATTATAGTGCGTCAGAAACCTCCATTTGAGTCACGGATCATTTGTTTAATCTACAGGAGATCATATTCAGTATGGCAAAGGAATTATGTATTATGGCGCCACGTTGCATACTGAGGCAACAATATTTAGACCAATGTATGATAGCGCCGGAAGGGTTAGTGAATACCAAAAAGGTGTCATAAGCTCAAACTGGATGAAAGGTAACAGTAAATTATAAGTAATGAAGTGGAATTATTTATTTATAAACCCAAATATATCACATGTGCCAAGACCGTAGTGTTGACTTATTTTACGTGAAAAATATAATTTCAAATTACGTTTCGTCCGCACGGAAATCATAAAAACTAGTATTATAGTTGTTTTGTCAACAGTGCTGCTTATGTTTATTATTTTATATTGGGACAGTCCAGTTAATTTCTGACAGGTGGGGATGGATGGTGTAGAAATTTGTTTATACGTATCAGAAAAAAACATCATGAAAAACTACCTATCAGGTCTAAAAATTAAGACCTATCAGATGTAGAGTTTCTGTTCATATTGGGTGGATGGACTTTCATGGGAAAAATGACCTATTAGAATTTTTAACTGCAAGGATTGTACCCATCAGAATTTTAAATACAATACCAGATAATGCATGATACGTAACTGTCTACATTCAAAAGCATCCCTAAGATCTGAGATAGGCATTTTTGTAACCCCTAAGATGCAATTATTTTAAATTATTTACTGCTGCAAGACCCTCAGAAGTTTTTTGCGTATAAGTGTACGTGTCAGATGAAAAAACCAAAATATTCACCCCTAAGATGTATAAATTTTACACCCCTCAGAAAGCACATTCCAACCCTCTTTAGCAGATATTAACTGGAATGGCCCATTGTTATGGTGCATTCTTATACTTGCTTGCACATTTACAATAAGAAGTTTATGGCAAAGAGATCAATAAAAAAGACAAATGGAATATTCAAGATAATTGAAGGACAATAACAAAACTCGATAGTATCTAGAAGTTTTGTTTTATGGTATACTATATGCCGCTGGAGTTATAAAAACATGACATTGGACCATTTTATACATTTAGTGCCTCTTGTACGCCTTACGAGTTAAAACATAGAGCTAAAATAATTATAAACCAAGCTAGAAAAAAACCAAAACAAACTGGAAGAAATACAATATCTATATAACTAGGATGCTCAGTTTTGGTGGTCATTTTAAATTTAAAATATACTTTAGAACTGATATAGGTCTTTTTTCTTTCAGATCCACAATTTGTGGGGTCTTTCCCCTTAAAGGAAACAGTACTTTTCTTTTTCCGCGAAACCGCTACTGAAGTTGATCCCTCTGAAAACAAAATTTACTCGAGGGTTGCAAAGGTCTGTAAGGTACGGTGAGTCCTGTATTGAAATGAGTTAAAAAAAAAAATACAACTAGTACTGATTTCGAATAAGGAAGGGAAAACACATATTTATTTTTATGCCGCATCAGCACAAAAATTGACTCGTTATATTTTCTTCTTCATGTGGACCAAAACATACACAAATGAAATAATATTTCGCTACATGCTTCGTTTTAAGACACACGATTGTTTAGATAGTTTCTGTCGCTACTGGACAACAAAGCATGTGCTTCTTTTTCAACGAAAAATGCTAATTGATCCATGTAAAACTTTTATTGCGTATAATACACAAATATTATTGTTTAGTGCACTAAACATTGTAGAATGTTGGATATCTGATTATCATAATTATAGGGAATTAGCAAAACATTTTATCATAAAATAAATAACTTCAATAAGTTGACATTATAATGCATTTTGTAGATGTTTACATATGTAAGTTGTCTGCATTCAATAAGGTATGGCAGATACTTAAAAATAGGTAGAGTCCATATTGAAAGCAACACAACATTTAAGTTGAGTAATGGAACATGTGAACACAATTATAACTTCTTTTGATCGTTGTTGTCTATAGCATGTCATTAGAAAACATGTCTTTGAAACTTCTACATTCTTAACTCCGATAAATCTCTCTTTATAAATCTTTAAATTTGCAGTCTGATATTGGAGGAAATTCAATTTTAAGGAATAAATGGACAAGTTATCAAAAGGCCAGACTCCAGTGTTTCACTGAAGGAAGTTCGCCAGTGTATTTTGATGACATACGTATGCATAGTCCTTTATATTAAGCATATTTTCTATCGTACTGTGTGGTTGCTAGACCGTAGCAATTGTTTAAATTAAAATAAATGGACATGAAAAGGTCTTACTCGTCGTTTTTCTTCTTCTCGAAAATGTATAACGCTTAGCCAATTATAAATTTATAGATATATTTATCAGTTACTATTAGTTGATATACATATTGAGCAGTTGTTTGTCATAACATGGACTGATAGATAATACTATGTAAAAACTAATCAATTAATTATGAAATTAAAAGCCAATTATATGCCACTACAGATGCAGGCATGCCATTGAATTCCTATGTTTGGTAATTGACTCGTAGGGAATGCATTGGCAAGCATATATTACCATTTGATTCAACTAAACACAAACAATATAGGGTTTTAATATTGTTTGTTAAAAAGAATTATGTCAATATTCTATTTATTGAAGACACTTGCTTAAATTTAAGGAATGCATGCTATTGAATGTTACGAAAAGAAGTAACGCCCTGTTATAATAAACAGTTATAAATAAACATCTTAACATCTACTTCTTTCATATAACAAATCTCATTAAATCGCCCACATTTAAATATGTATACTTTGTAACCATTGACCTTACAAAAAAATGTTATATAATTTGGGCTGTCGGTTATATAACGGTATATATATATTATTTGATAGATAGATATTTTTATGCCCCACCTACGATAGTAGAGGGGCATTATGTTTTCTGGTCTGTGCCTCCGTCCGTCCGTCTGTGTGTCTATTCGTCCATCTGTGCGCCCGTTCGCTTCAGGTTAAAGTTTTTGGTCAAGGTAGTTTTTGATGAAGTTGACGTCCAATCAATTAGAAACTTATTACACTTGTTCCCCATGATATGATCTTTCTAATTTTAAGGCCAAATTATAGTTTTGACCCCAATTTCATGGTCCACTGAACATAGAAAATGATAGTGCGAAGTTCAGGTTAAAGTTTTTGATCAAGGTAGATTTGATGAAGTTAAAGTTACATCAACTTGAAACTTAGTACGCATGTTCCCTATGATAATTATGATCTTTTTAATTTTAATTCCAAATTATAGTTTTGACCCCAAATTCACGGTACACTGAACATAGAAAATGATAGTGCGAGTGGGGCATCCGTGTACTATGGACACATTCTTGTTTTTTAACAAATATATTGTAATAATGAGTAATTTTAAATAAATCGATGAAAATAATGTACATTTTTTATGATGTTTCAGAGGACATAGTTGAAAAAGATGGCATATTCTATAGTCTGTATACGACAAGGCAAGTTAAAAAATAGCAATCTTAAAGGCATTCTTGATAAAACACAACAAAGATATATTATTTAGCAGATATAACTCACCCGTGGCGCTTAAATAGTCGAAAGACCAAAATAAATAATATTGAATAATTTAAAATCAAAGAAATTGTGCTATATATAGATTAAGCCCATGGACTTGAAACTACACCAAAAAACTGAATGTCCCAAATATTTTGAAATGTGACAAATAGTGACTCGGACGACAGTGACCCTATTATTTATATCTGTTTCAATTTTAAGTACTGTAACTTTATTGTCGACCAATATTTTTCAAACGATTTAATATAGTAATGTTAACTCTTTACACTAAAGCCTTTAATTGTAAACTTAAAATTAAAAGTCTTTAAAAGAATGGATTTAAGGATTTCGATTCCGGTTTAAGAAATACTAAACAGTTATTTTATAACATTGTATCGCTCAAATTCAATTCAAACAAGAAGTTCTATATAGGGTATAGTTAGAATGTAAAATGTGTTTATTATATTTACCAACAAGAAGAAAGAAATCAGTAGATGTTTTTGAGTTTTGCAGAAAAAATAATTGTTGAAAGATTTATGGTTTCATTCTTATTCCTTCTGTCTATGCTTCTCTTTATCAATGCATATATCATAACAAAAAACTTGTTTTAACCCTTCGTCGACTAAATGTATATTTTATGGATAATAGCAACTGTATATGTAACTTTTGCTTGATGTTTATTTAAATGGGGGTAAAATATGTTACGAAATATTCAATGTTGTGCTATGTACTAATCTTTTTTAAGAATCAAGTCACCAATCTCCGTAATATGTGCCTTTAACACATCTGACATTGAAGCTGTATTTAATGGGCCATTTAAGACACAGGTTACACAAAATTCGTTATGGACAGAGGCCAAAAATATACCACAACCGAGACCTGGAATGGTAAGTTTGTTTTAAGTGTTTATGTTACGGTATTACTAGACATTTTAAATAGTCGAAACATAAATATTTTATACAACACTGAAGATAAAAAGTTATCAATCAAAGATCGAATTAAGCACTGAGTCTAGCTTTATTTTGACATGCATATAAATTTTCTTCAGTCATTTATGAATGATTTCGAATAATAATGATGACAAATCTAAAGGATAAATAGCTGTTATAACTGGGAGGTTTAGCGAGCAATACAATCTATCGGAAAATACATTTACGATGTCGAAAATTAACTGTTTTTTTTCTTCAGAAGTTACATTGGTTGGACTTTACCCGTTTTTAATTTACTTTGTAATTCAGTGTTTTTGCTAATACTTTTCTTTACGTATTATCGAATGAGCATTGCCTTCAAATTGAGACACAATATAATGACTACCGATCAAACTGTAAAGCATAACTTTACAAAGGAGACGGAACAAAATCCAAAAACGCACAGGACAAAAAAGAATAAAGAAATAAGTCCAAACAACACAACATCATGAACATAGAACAACACGAACAATTTGTTTCATAATCTTGATAAAATATACGATATTTAATTTTCACATTCACACCGTTAAAATACACAGTCAAAGTATGGTTCAACTTTATAATGGCAAGATTAAAGTTTAAAACAAACCACTTCAAATTTCAAAATATTTGGCTAAAAGCTATGAACTTTTTTTGTGGAAACATATGATACTTATTCATGCTTAAGCAAATCTGCTATATTTGAACAAGACCAAATAAGTTTGGAATATATTTCATACGGATTTATTTAATTTGTTAATGGTTGTCGAAACGTTATGCCCAAAGACAAAATAACTAATGTTCAATTTGTTTCCAGTGTATTAATAATTCAATGGCTCAAAGTGAAGATGTTCTCAACTTTATTGCCAACCATCCTCTTATGCACAAATCTGTTCAGCCTTTGTATGGAAAGCCAATCTTTGTCTTGTATGACCATTTACAGAAATTAGAAATACATAAGAATATGACGGAAATTGTGTTTTATGCAGGCTCAGGTATGTATCAAAAAGTATACAAATGTTAATGAGACGGTACAGCCATCGTGTTATTAATACGACTACATCAAAATCAAACAGGATCTTGAAAATATTTTAAGTATCGTGTGCATAGAAATTGGCTTATTCCTTTTTTTGCATAAACTATTTTATTAAAATGTTTTAAAAATTTACTGAAGCTGAGTAAGGAAAAAAGAATTATAAATACATTATTTGGCTCTTCAAATCAATAAAATGATGCAATTAAGTTTAATAAGCATATCATTAAATGTCATGTTAGAATAATGGTTATACCAAGTTCAAATTAAAAAAACCACAAACAAATGTCAACAGGATTGTAAACAAGTAAACTCTGTTCTACTTTGCAGAAAATCAAGTCAATTATTCATTAAGTCTCCTGTTCATGTACAAGTAAAACAACATTTGAGAAAGAAAAAAAAACTAATTTATACAATATATATTATTAAGTAGTTTAAACTTGCATTGAGATGAAACTATTGTTTGCTCCGCTTTGGAGGCCTCCTTGTGACTTTGGGAAGAAGAACAGCACTAAAGAGCCGTCCCTTTTCTTTTTTGTTTTTGTTGTTGTGCGTGTAACTTCTTTGCTGACATGAATTATCATCGATATGGTCATATCTATGAATAAACTGTTAACAAAAGTTTTGAATTTTTGAAATACTAAGGCTTTCCTACCTCAAAAATAGATTACCTTAGCTGTATTTGGCAAAAATGATAGGAATGTTGGTCCTCAATGCTCTTCAACTTCGTACTTTGTTTGGCCTTTTTAACTTTTTTGGATTCGAGCGTCACTGATGAGTCTTTTGTAGACGAAACGCGCGTCTGGCGTAATTACAAAATTTAATCTTGGTATCTATGATTTATGTACTGATTTTGTGTCATAGATAGTAACTCGTATCGTTTGTTTTTGTATCATACTATTTTTAATTACTGTAGTGTCATTTATATATGTTTTTGATTATTTCAGGTAGTGGAAAGGTTTATAAATTATTTTCGACAAACGAAAATACTTACGTGTCAAATATGTTCTCACCTTTTCCCAAGAATGAAGCCATCTGGTCTTTAGTCAATATCGTAAGTTGTTTTTTTTTAATTATAAACAATATTAGGGTACATACCTTGACATAAGACAGCCTATTGCGATATATATCACAAAAAAAATATAAATAGTTTCACCATTATAGATTTGGTTTTGCACATTCTTAATGTTTTTTTTTGCGTTGTGTTATGTATACTGTTGTTTTATTTTTGTCTTCGACTCGTGATTGTTAATATCCCTTAGGTATCTTCCGGCCTTTATTTCCCCCCAAAATGGCTATCTATAAATAGTAACAACTTACTTTCTTGCGCACTTATACCAGTATTATGCGTATGTAGTTTCTAATAATCATTGCAAATTAAATTGCAGGGAGACTTTGTATTGGTTGGAACGGATTATTCAGTGAGACAAATAAATGTGATAAACTGTGAGCAGTACATAAAGATTGATCAATGTATAAAGGATCCCCATTGTGCCTGGTTGGACACTGTATGTCGTTCTATGAAATATATATCTTCAAATCCTAACGTGTAAGTAAAAGTTACTGTAGATTACACACTATTTCAAATAATAAAAAAAAAAGTAAATGAATAAATCACTTATTCAATAGGTAGAATCATGTGCTTCATTTGAAAATTCGGTAAGGTATGGCGAAAGGCTATTGGAAGACGAGAACTGTTGATTAACTTTCAAAAACTAACACAAGTTTTAATGAATGTTTGCAACTGCTGTTTATAGATGTTAAAAACTCGATTTAGAAGAGATAACAAAATAAAAATTAAGACGAAGGGAATCTCATCAACGTCAAAATAAGCATGACTGAGTGCGTTTGATACGGCGCTTTTTGTCCGCAATTTGCTTTTTGTCCGCTTTTGCTTTTGTCCGATCATTTTGCTTTTTGTCTTACACTTTTGCTCTTTGTCCGTTGCTCTTTGTTCGTTTTGCTTTTTATCCGATAATTTTGCTTTTTGTCCGACACTTTTGCTTTTTGTCCGTTGCTTTTTGTCCGTTTCGCTTTTTGTCTGATAGTTTTGCTTTTTGTCCGAAACTTTTGCTTTTTGTCCGTTGCTTTTTGTCCGTTTTGCTTTTTGTCCGTTTTGCTTTTTGTCCGCTGATTTTGCTATATGTCCGATATAAAAATGTGTATATTTTTTGCAGGTTTTATTTTGAACATCAAAACACCATGCCATATTTTTATTATTACAAAAGTAAACATACATAAGTGATTGCGCATATTGTCAACAGAGGCAGAAATTTTTAGTGGTATCGTGCGTATTTATGATTTTTTGCGTTTTGTTTTTAATAGTTTGTAAGAAGTATTCCATAGCTCAAATTTCAAATTATGCATATAACATTATTTAACTTAATTATCTAATTAACTCGCCTTCAAACCAAGATAAACAACAGCAGGATGTTGAGCTCTACCGATTGTCCATGCATGTCAAAACGGTCAGATGATGTCAAAAAATTGGTCAAAAAATTGGTTTCCATTTTCTAACTATCATAGTTTGCTTCAAACCAATGTTATTAAACTTGAACACAATGCTTATTACTGTATAACCCAGAACAAGTTTGAATTTTGGTGGCGTCACTTTTACTGTTCTAGAGTTATGTTCCTTTGCCAAAACTGTTGATTTTTTTATTTCCGTACTTTTACTTTACAAAAATGGTATGAAATGTGCAATGTATATAACTGCAAACCACAGGTCAAATTGGTGGCCTCACTTTTCCAGTTATGCCCCTTTACAAATAGGGAAAATGCTGACTTTATCGTTTTTGTTTTCTAATTTAAGTTTGTCTCAAGCAAATGTTATGAAACTTATACACAATTCTTATTATAACAGAAGTTTGACCAAGTACAAATTTGGGTGTTGTCACTTTTGCCGTTCTTAAGTTATGTCCCTTTCTAAAGGTAAATGCAAACGGAGTCATTATCTGTGTCCAACGGACTCATTTCCCATTTATTATAGGATGTATTGCCCTTAAATGGTTTTTACCATTTAATTTCGTGTTTGCCTTCTATTTTGAAAATTATAATAGAGACCATGGAGACAGAAAAACTTTATGATGATCAGAAAGATCAGTTCTATACAAGTGAGACAACATGGTCAAAATCATTATTAGACTCCTTATTACAGTAAATGTCCTTTGATGATGATTTTGACCATTTTTTTGGTTGCGTTTTTTCTTATTGAAGTTATTGCCCTTTAATGTAGTGTCTTTACGCATTTTTGGATTGTAAATAACAGAGAACCCAAGGAAAAATTTGTAATTAAGGTAGCAAAATTTGATTTTGTTTGTTTGATTAGTAATGTTTTTAAATTGGTATTTTTAGGGGAGATAACTATAAAATAGCGCATTTTCTGAAATAGTCTACATGAACTTTTGCTATTTTTCATTTGAGCACGGTGACCCTTTCAAATCTATTAATATTTTCAAAGCCTTTTCTTTCCTAACAGCTATCTTCTATCATTTGTTTATAATTCTATCATTTAGTTTAGCTTCTGATTACATAATGTTGTTTTTTCCCTGTATAATCAATACAAAATGTGTCATTTTGTCACAACCTGTATCTTGAAAATGGTCGTTTATCTATCATACTTATTATATTTTTGAACATTTCACAATATTACTAAGTTTTGGCAAAATCATTTTTAATCTATACTCCCATACCACCTTAAAGACGATTTTCACCACCAATTTGGCGTTTTGTCATATATCCAATGTCGAATACTTTTCGCTTGATAAATTTTTGGAACAGATGTAAAGTTCATGGGGTTATTTGAGCTGATGTAATTCGAGTTCGAACGTTTTCTAACTCAAGTATGACTTTCTTGTTTTATTTTCGGCATGTAAGTTTAAGGTTATGTCATGAATTCAACGCCCTTATTGTAAAGAAACTTCAGTAAACAGCAGAATATTTGCCAGGGTTTTCTAACAACCAGTGACAAACAATTAGGTGCATAATTTAAATATGATTTTTCCAGGAAGCAATTGCTCGTAGACTGTATATTTACTCTCTACATTAGACCAAATAATCCACAAATTACGCAAAAGAATCTTTTAATGAAAGGCAGTGTCTAGGGAGACATTAAGCAACAAACGCCCAGCAGGACCTATGTATTTGTCTTAAACAACTCCGATATTGTTTCCGCGTTAGCTTTCTTATTGACACGAGTATCCATTATTGTTCATGGACCTATAGAACTATATCAGTTTGCGTGGAAATTTAAAAAGAAAAAGCACAGCAATCTTTACTTGGTGTTGTTTTAATGGCCGTCCGGCGTAAAAAAAAAATCTGATAACCAACAATCATTATATATAAGTGTACCAAAAGCCGTCAGCGATTCATTGTGGACCAAAGTCATGCTTTTCGCGGGATTAAACATCTGTAGTGTTGTCACTTCCATGTGTTGTAGAGATTTCGTTGCACAACATGACAGATACATTCTCTGTTAGGGCTCTATATTGATAATTCTTGTATGTTTTATATACCCATTGTAGCCGAAAATGAAAATGAAACATTCTTATTTGATATCGATCTATTGTTTGAATGGTAAATTTTCCTAACCATTTTTTGTTTTAAAAAATGATCATTTTGAATATAGATTTTAATTTTGAAAAAGCAAGTGTTGGACTTGTGCTTTTATTTGCACTCAGTTCATGTAAGCTGTCATTTTTTTAAATGTGCTTATCCGAGACCTGGACTGCATCCCAGCGGCTTTCATTCGTTTATGTTTGTAGTACATTTTATACAGACACTGTTTTCAATTGTTTTTACCAATATTTGAGATGCAAGTTACATCTTGAGAACTCAGAACAGCGTTACAAAATTTAGATTTCAAAAATGAATAGCCTTTAACAATCAACGATGACTTTTCAAAAGTTTTTTTAGTTAAAGGATGATTCCTTTATTTTTGTGCAATTTTTGCTCTTCACGACAAACAAGATAAAAAGAACATTACGTAAAGCATTCAGTATTATCTATAGTATTTTACAACCTTCATTGGTGGAAGTTCATATATAATTCTGTTGTTTGTTTTTGTTTTGTTTTGTTTTGTTTTTTTTGGGAAGGGGGGGGGGGGGGGGGTTATATAAGTAATTATTGTCCTGAATAAACATCTTTATGCGTTTGTGCGTTTTTGCATTTCAGTTTGTATTGCGAAATTTCTTCTATCAGCCAGAACAAACTTTAAATTCGGCCGTTATAAATGTGTATGCCAGAAATCACTGTATTTTTTTTTAGCGAATAGCTACAAACTTAATCAGTTTCTAGTTGCCTTAGATGAGATTTTCCGAGACGCTGGGTTGGTAATGTGGTACCCCGTTTAATTTATACAATATTTGAAATCTTTAAAAGATGCAGATGGGAATTGTCGGTTCTTATGAATGTGTTCGCAAGGAATTAGATTATGACTCCTTGTGAGATCATCAAAAATGACTATTTAGGACCCCTTGGATAAAAAGATCTTTCAGAACAACGGGTTTGAAAGTTCACTTAAACATATATCTTTAAACCTAAGATTAATGGACATGGCACAATGAAGTCTTGTCGAAAATATGATTATAATACGACACAAACGGAGCAGGATTTGCTAACCCTTCCAGAAAACCACAAATCATCACGTTTTTTACAGGGTTAATGTTTCTCAGATTTTTTTTTCAATGTTGTGTTTTGTGGACTATTGAGTGTCTTGTTGATTTTCATTTTAGCTGTGGCTGCGTGGTTTGTTTCTATCCGGTGTTTTTAGTGGGATTGTCCCTTTGGTATCTTCCGCCTCTTTCTTATATATATTATCACAACTATTATATATATATGTACGCGTTCAGATACATTTATATGGATACACTGTTTAATTAAAATAGACCTAATAATTAGATGAGTGAAAAAAAGTATGAAGAAATAGAAAAAAGGGGACATAACCAGGAGAGGTAACAGGCAAGATATAAGGATATTTGTACGTGTGTGGAATTGGCATTCTTAAGTGTTTTACACAACAAGGAATATTTAAGATTGTTATATAGAAAAACGCTAATTCATTCTGGTCGCAAGTTAGTCTGGCATCCTTAAACGTGTTAACAATGGTGTACCTTCTCCAACTTTTAGAATTCATGGGATATCTAAAGATAAAGACGAATATGTTCGAAACTTTATATTAGTTTGGAATTGATCAAATAAAAAAATCCATGTGTGATGGTTTTGTTATTGAAATTCTAAATATGTTTTACCGCGCTAAATATTATAAATGAAAATCATATAAATAAGTCAGGAACGGTGGTTCAACCTGTAACTTAGTACCGTAGCTGTTGTTTGTTTCTGTATATCATATTTGTTTGTCGTATACAGTTTTGTAAATCAATCAAGCCGTTGTTTTTTTTCTCGTTTGAATTGTTAAAATACCATTATGGTAAATGGTGTCAGAGTTTGCTGCATATGGATGTGCGTCCATTTACGACATTATATAGCTTATATGCACAGTGTTTTCTTTCCGTAAGTGATATTAAGTCACCATTTGCACTGATATAGGAACGGCCGTCTGTCCGTCGCTGCAAAATATTTCGCAACATTTTAGTTTAAAAATAAAACTTTTTTAAAGTCCATTAATAATTTCGTCATTTTCCCAACAACTTCATTTTTTTCTAAACATTACAAACATTACAAATATGACTAACAATGCTGTAACTTTTGGAACACTATCGCAAAGTTTAAATGATATCGGATATGTTCCTTACGTCGTAACTACAATCCCCTTCCCTTTCATGAATGTGACCTACTGAATTAGACTATTTACCGGATTTGTTATCACATAAGCAACACGACGGGTGCCACATGTGGAGCAGGATCTGCTTACCTTCCGGAGCACCTGAGATTACCCCTAGTTTTTGATGGGGTTCGTGCTGTATATTCTTTAGTTTTCTATGTTGTGTCATGTGTACTATTGTTTGTCTGTTTGTCTTTTTCATTTTTAGCCATGGCGTTGTGACTTTGTTTTAGATTTATGAGTTTGACTGTCCCTTTGGTATCTTTCGTCCCTCTTTTAAGGAATATATGTGTAGCTATTTATTGAGATAACTGTTTTAATCTTTAAAGTTTGAAAATGTCTAGTAACTTTTTCCAAAATGGTGTACCGTTAAGACGTTCGAGGCTGTTCAAGGAATAAGGAAATTTTTGTTAACACAACAGCATTGTCAGCCAAGTAGTTAATTGTTGTTTGTCAAACTCGAAAAGAGATGGGCAAGTAAAACAAAGGCTTCTTATCATTTAATTATTTTTTATAACGAAATATATGTGCACAATATCTCATGTACACATAGTGCATTTCTAAATATAAAACACTTTTTTAATTGAAATATTTGAAATAAATGCATCAACAATGTTTGAAATCAAATCTTTAACAGGTCTCGGTTACCCAGACGGTTGAATTTAAGAAATTAATATGTGATACAAGTGGAAAATATCAATGAATTAAAAAAAAGTATCATAATCAAACATAACTCTGTTAAAAAAGAAGTTTTTAAGTAAGCAAGTTGGTTAATGCGTTAAAACAAGTTAGCTTAGTTGAAATACAAGCCGTTATTACAAGTAAGCTCAGTCGTTATAACGACTTAAACATAAAACTTCATTCAAGTAAAAACCAAAATCTGCTAATTTTCTTCAAAGTTACCAATTAAGGGGCAGCAACTCCAAAAATTGTTATCCGATGTGTCAAAAAAAATCAGCAGATATATCTCGAATTGATGAATATTTTTACTCCTTGTCAGATTGGCTCTGAATGCTTTGGTTTCAGAGATATAAGCCAAAATCTACATTTTACCCCTAAAGTTCTATTTTTAGACATGGCGGTCATCTTGATTTATTGGGCGGGGTCATCGGATATTTTTTTGAAATCGTGTCAGTAGTTTCAGAGGAAATATTTTTGTAAAATTTAACGTCGACGACGGATACCTAGTGATGAGTACATCTCAGTTAGTCCTCTGGGAAAGGTGAGCTAAAACAGCAAAACGGACAAAAAGCAACGGAAAAAGGCAAAAGTGTGGGACAAAAAACAAAATTATCGGACAAAAAGCAACGGACAAAAAGCAAAAGTGTCGGACAAAAAGCAAAATTATCGGACAAAAAGCAATTTGCGGGCAAAAAGCACCGTATCATGCGTTGACACGATAAGCGTCTCCTGCAGAGTATGTATTCCCAACAATGTGCCGTCACACGTAGTCAACATTTCATAACAATCGGCACAATAACAGATCAGACGACTTTTAAAACCACACCAAAAGAGCAAAATCAGATTGCTAATGATTCATAGACGTATTTTAAAACAACGACAATTTTAACTTAAACCTCTTATAGTTTAGCTAATTACATATGTAAACTGAATCCATTTATTCAACATATTACTGAGGTTAAAATCTTTTGTGCTTAGTCTAAAACCAGAATGGGCACTTTTTCGTTGTTTGAGTGAAATATCCATTGCGTTTCTTTTGTGTGTTTAGAGTTCCTTTTTTTATGGCATAACAATACAACACATCTCCTATTCATAGAACGATTTAATGCAAAATCGTTTGTTCTCCAGGACCCTTTGCTTTGTCTACTGACAATCAACATTAAAACATTTCTTACAGCTGTTGGGTGTATCTTTTGAAAGTATTATTCATTGTGATATATATGGGGCACGCAACTGTTTGAAGTGTCTAGAATTTTTATTATTCGCTATTGCAAACGAGCCTACCTTTTTTGAACTTAACCTGAATGAAGTTTTTCATGTTGTATATATTTTCTAGCACTCGGATGCAAATATATACGTATGCCAACTTTAGTTTAACAGATCGTTTTCCATATATGCGTGAGTAACAAAAATAACTAATATAAGTATACAATTTCATTATAGGCAGCATGAAACTAAAGTGATAAATCTAATATCCCAATTTCTTAGTAAATTTAAATTTTCATTTTCATTTTCATTGCAACATTTGAGAAAAAAAACAATAGTTAACTAATTTAATCGACGAAACGGCTACAGAGCAAATACCAAGTATCGACCATCTATTGTATTTAATGCGATGCAGTGACTATATTTTGCCGTTTTGGTTTTTTTTTTTTACCAAGTACACTTGATCTTTTACCGTTAAAACCAAAACCCTATTATCATTTCCCATCGTTAAAACATAAATGCATGTATCAAAAACATATAGTGGTATACAAACATTTCTTTTTAAAGAAAAAGGTATGTAGTACAAATTGGAAAAATGATTTAAAGACAAAATTAGAACGTTTTTCGTACATATCTCGTGCTTCCCTGAGTTTTCCCGCTTAAAAAAAGCGAAATCGAGATAAATCTTGTACATGGGTCACGATGTATGCTGTTTAACCCATGAGTTAAACTGTAATTAGTCAATAATACTATGTATATCTCTGAGTCTGTATTATACGTACGTAGATACATGTTTATCAATACCCGTTTTGTATATTTGTAAATATTGAGTGCATTACTGATTTGTAGTTCATCCTGAAATTCCAAAATGGTTACGTGTTATTGCATTTGAAACGAAACTTGTGATTGAATGGATGTCTGGATTTAGCGGAGACGAGCCACAAGTTTTTGTACTAGAGTTCAGAAAATATGATGAAATTCACTGGTCAAGTGCTAAAGTAAATGAAACAGACAAGCAAAGTGATTTACAAAGTTTCGAGCTAACTGGTCTAACTGAGGGTCAAATTTATAAAATACGAATTTGCGCAGAAAACTCATTTGGAAGAAGTCATTTTACAGAAATACTTACTGTATCAACAGTTCATCTCGAAGACGATATAGTGGAAGGTTTGTACTTAACGGTTTGAAAATTCTCAATGCATACATAATGCATTGATATGTTTTTATGCAATTAAGCTGCATTATGTGAGCACCCTAGATTTGTGTTCTACCCAATAAATGCTGAAATATTTGCCATTGTTATTATCTAGCTGGCTTCTATGTTATATATAACTAATTGAACACTTTTTTAATACTTTTTATTCTGGATTACAAAACATATGACCAGAAAAACCTTAAATGATCGTCGAATCACCCAAAAGTTTTGAAGCTACACATAGGAAGTAGTGCTCATTAGGAATCCTTGTGTAGTTTATTATGACCTGTCCTTTTGGCTAAGATGTCAAAGAACAATTGTATGAAATATTTAATCGCCGAAAATCTCTTATAATAAGACAAGTAGTTTAGATTTCCCAACTGGCAAAAGTCGTAGGAATATTGTTTGTCATCAATACGTAGTACAACTACGTCAGTAGTCTGATATATAATAAGTTCAACTGTTCATGCTGTTGGCGGCAATTTCAAGTTAGAAAACGAAACTTTCGGATCTTTTCAATTTGGAGGCAGTTGTTCAAATAAGCGGTGGTTCGAGGTCCGCGACCTTCCACTTTTGCAAGCGGAATTTCGACTTGGTTTCTAGCTACGCACGACGGAGTCACCTTTCACTTGGGAGAAAATACAAAAAAACGTTGCCTACCTTTTCACCAAAGTCTCCAAATAAACGATCTGAAAACTTATTTTTATCATTTTTATTCATGACAGCGATGCTCGTTTTTATTCAACCGCTAGCTTAATACAGAAAATCGTCGACAGATAATGTGTAAATTTGAGTAAAATCGTATCTGATTGACAAAAACAACATTGTAAACACAACAACAATGGCTGCTGTGAAGACAGAATTTTACAATATCGGATCCGATTCCATAACCGGATAAGGGTAATTCCGGGTTTTGGCGATCAACTACAAAAAAAAATCCAGGCAGGTGACAAAATACATCTATGCATGGTAAATGAATATAAACACTAGAATTGAAAAACGAAAGATATATGAGAAAGAAAGATAAAGCAGAAACTAATGTATACAGGAACTCAAAATTACTTTTTGACAAATTTTAATATCAAAATCAAATACAAAAGAGGGACGAAAGATACCAAAGGGACAGTCAAACTCATAAATCTAAAACAAACTGACAACGCCATGGTTAAAAATGAAAAAGACAATAGTAAACATGACACAACATAGAAAACTAAAGAATAAACAACACGAACCTCACCAAAAACTAAGGGTGATCTCAGGTGCTCCGGAAGGGTAAGCAGATGCTGCTCCACATGTGGCACCCGTCGTGTTGCTTATGTGATTACAAATCCGGTAAATAGTCTAATTCGGTAGGTCACATTCATGAAAGGGAAGGGAATTGTAGTTACGACGTAAGGAACATATCCGATATCATTTGTGAAACGGTTATTCCATAACGGTCAACCAACTCGTGATGGCGTTCGTAAAATTTACGAAGGGATGATTTCAACTTCACCATTTGGAACACTTGGTTTGATAGCTTCCTTGTGAGCAGCAACCCTCTATCAAGAAAATTATGATAGGAAATGCAAGCACGGGAATATCGTATCAATTGGGAGATATATACCCCGTATGCAGGTGCTGCTGGAATGTTGCTACTTAGAAATGGAAAGTTCACAATTGGAAAGCTGAAATAATCTCTTTTGTCGTAAACTTTTGTTTTCAACCAACCCTCATTGTGACAGCTGGGAATAGTATATCTATCAATATATATGTTCATGTTCACAGTGTAAATTTTCTCTATCAGTGATAAATGATGATTATACATGTGAGATGCTTTTAAAGTGTTAACATATTACTGCAATTTTGAAGGGGTATTTTTTCTCAATTTTGAAGGTTCAATTAAAGTAGCTGGAAGTTTCTTACTTTATTTTTACAAATAATGCGACTATATTATATAATACCGGAATGTAAGCAAATCATATGATATATAGGTGGCGTCCTTTGGGCCACTCTACCCCCTCCTGTTTGATAACTAGGAAACGGCCAAGAATCCCGACCCTAAACCATATAATCAAGTATAGGACACTATAATAGATCAAATAAAATATAGGGGGAGTCCCTGGAGTCACCTCAGCCTCTCCTACTTGGAAATGGTCGAGATCCCCACCGCTTAATCATATATATTCATGTTTGTATCAATATGAAAAATATGATGAAATATAGGGAGAATCAATGGGAACACCCCACCCCTCCTGTTTTAGAATTTAAAAACTGTCGAGATCCCCACCCCTAAACCATATATATTCATGTATGGGACAATATAACAAATAAAATGAAATATAGAGGGAGTCCCTTGGGTCACCCCACCCTCTCCTGCTTGAGAATTTGAAAACCGTTGAGGTCCCCAGCCCTTAACCATATATATTAATGTATGGGACAATATAACAATTCAAATGAAATATAGGGGAGTCGCTATGGTCACCGTACACCCTCCTGTTTGAGAACTTGGAAATGGTCAAGATCCTCACCCCTCAACCATATATACTCCTGTATGGGACAATATAAAAAATCAGATGAAATATAGGGGAAGTCCCTGTGGTCACCCCACCCCTCTTGTATTAGAACTTGGAAACGGTTCAGATCCCCACACCGAAACAATATATATTCATGTATGGGCCAATATAACAAATTAAATGAAATATAGGGGGAGTCCCTGGGGTCACCCTACACACTCCTATTTGAGAACTTGGAAACCGATGAGATCCCAACCCCTAAACCATATATATTTATGTATGGGACAATATGACAAATCAAATGAAATGTAGGGGAACTCCCTAGGATCACCCTACCCTTCCTGTTTGAGAACTTGAAAACCGTCGAGATCCCCACCCCATAAACCATATATGTTCATGTATGGGACAAAATAACAAATCATTTACATTTACTATGGGCAGGTCAGTCATACCTCACCTTTGATCCCAGTAGTAGTGAACATTTGTCCGATTCATGTCTCATAACTTATTTACTATAGAACACAAACTCTTTCCAGGGAAACCAGTCCATTCATACTATTACATGTTCGTACTAAGTCAACTTGTACTACTAGCAATCAACTAAAACCAACGTTAACTTCCAAGTAGAACAACTGCAATCATTGCGAACTTGTACCACTGCAGCCTCACCATAAAAATAAACATTGATATATGCATTGCTTTTGAAACCTTGATATCAATCATTTGCCTTAATAATTAATTCATTAGATAAAATAAATGTACAATATATGAATGTTTAATGTTGAAGCAACATTGCCACAGTTTTCATAATTACGTTTGCCTTGGTTTTTGGTTAACTGCCTTCTGCGCTTGCAGCGCTTTGATTGTTAATTACATTATCTAACTATTACTGCACATGTGGAGCAGGATCTGCTTACCCTTCCGGAGCACCCGAGATCACCCCCAGTTTTTAGTGGGGTTCGTGTTGCTTAGTCTTTAGTTTTCTATGTTGTGTCTTCTGTACTATTATTTGTCTGTTTGTCTTTTTTTTTATGTTAAGCCATGGAGTTGTCAGTTTATTTTCAATCTATGAGTTTTACTATCCTTTTGGTATCTTTCGTCCCTCCTTTATCAAACATTTACAAAAAATACATTGACGGATTCGGTATAACTCGATCTATCTATTTTGTTGTATACGACTTTTGAAAAATTATATACAGTTTACTTTATTAATTATGCCGTTAATTTATCTGGTTTGAATTATTTAATATTTTTCTTGTCGAGGCCTTTCATGTCTGACTTTATTAACGGAATGATCTTCCCATTGTGAAAAGTCGAGCATTTGCCTACAAATGCTTTCATTTACTACACATTATCCCTATTGAATAGTTATCTCATAAGTAATCCTGTCACATCTCTTTATTTTCTGTATAGAAAAGTCACTGTAATTCACCAAACACATTAACTAAACATGTCAACTTAAAAAATAATACAACTTATGGTAACCATACGGCCTTCGACAATGAACAAAGTCATACGCATAGTCAATTATAAAAGACCCCGAAATAGCAAAGGTAAAACAATTCAAACGCGAAAACGTACGGCCTCATGCATGTACAATATAAGGAACAAAACACAAAGATACAACACAGCAACAAACGACAACACACTGATTATTGTCACAGGTTTATAATCATTTATAAATTAAAACCAAATTAAATTATTTTTTTAAATCTTGATTTAAGGTCTACCCGATCGACCTTCCCAGCTAAAAGTCATAGAAGTATGGAAAACAAGGTTAATAATTGAATGGATACCTGCAATACATGTAGGAACCGATCAAATATTTGGTTTGAAATATACAAAGAACGATGGAGTCGAATGGACATCTGTAGAAATAAAGCAAACGCAAATGTCAAATGATCCAAAAAATATAACGTTAACAGGCCTAACTGAATGTCAGATATACACATTGCATATGTATACAGAAAACGATGTGGGTGAAAGTTACACTACAGAAAATATCACTGTGAAAACAGATTGTTCAGGTAAGGATTTTCGAAAGTTAATAGAACATCAATACTCTCCCGGTAGAAATATTTTCTCTTTCACAGTATGTTTTTTAGACAAAAAAGTTGATATTTTTTTAGTTTATTTGAAATGTGCATTTTTTAAACGCACAATTCTAATTATACGTAATTGCATATGTTTCTTGAATAAACCTTGTGTGGCATTTTGAATAAACCATGTTTTTTTAAATTTTAGGCCAACCAGTAAAACCACAACATATGAGAGTTATACAGACATTCAAAACAAAGTGTTTGATTGCATGGATTCCAGGTTCTAGAACTAATCAAACATTCATAATAAAATTTATGAAGAAAGATCACTCTTTATGGCAATTAATTAAACCAAACCAAAGTGATACAACCAACGTAATAAACACTTTTGAGTTATCAAACCTAACTGGATGTGTGACATATACCTTACAAATGACCGCAAAAAATTACTATGGCGAAAGTCAACCAACAGAAAATATCACTTTCACCACAAACTGTCCACATCCAAGTGAAAAGGAAGGTTTGTAGTTTTTACATATTTCCTATGCAAATCAGTATTATAAAGTACAATGATCTTTCATGCATTTTAATTAATGTTTCTTTTTGTTATCAATACTTTTAGCATTTTAGTTAAGAAATACAAAAAACATAATATCTGAATGAAAGTGTAATGGAAATTTAATATAAATATAAGTCGATATTTCTAATTTATAAAAAAATGATTGTTATTTTCTGTAATTTAAATCAAATAATTAAGAAATTGCTTGTCTATTGATCATTTAGTAAAACAAAACTTCTCAATTGATGATGAGATAGGTAAAATGAAGAACGGAAATTGGGTTGTGTTAAAGAGACAACAACCCGACCAAAGTGTGGAAAACAGCCGAAGGCCATTAATGGGTCTTCAATTCAGCGAGAAAATACTACTTCAACTGTCCCCTAAACAAAAAAATGTACTAGTTCATTGATAATAGACGTCATTCATACTTAACTCCGGAATATTTAAATGAAATAAAAAAAAAAACCAAAATATAACAGATGTCTGTTAAATGTCAGCGGCAAATTTTGAAAATCAAAAATGTAGTACAAAGAAAATTAAAAAATAATCTGTATCATCATCATCATCATCATCATCATCATCATCATCATCATGATTTAATCACCTGATTCAGCTACGTTTTTTTAAATTCTAGTATCTATGGTAGGTTACTTTTCATTTCGACAACAGGAATAGAATTCTTTAGCTGCACTTATACTTCTGGAATTTTGCCTTTTCAATGATGTTAAATTACATACTTAATTTGGACTCTTTAATTATTTACAGTAAAATCTGTCACATCACAAGGTTCACATACAAATGAAAATAAAGGTTTGTAGTTTAAAGCATATTATCATATTGTTATCAGTACTATATAGTACACCAATGTTCAATCGTTCAAATTAATTCAGTATGTTTCTTTTTGTGTAATCGAAACTTTTATTATTGTGGTCCTCAAATACACAAAAATTGTAATATTTTAAATTGAAGGTGAACGGTAAAAAAATAACTGATTAATATGGTGATCAAAGGTACCAGGCTTAAAATTTTATACGCAAGACGCTCGTTATGTTTACATAAGACTCATCATTGACGGTCAGATCAAAATAGTTATAAAGCCAAAGAAGTACAAAGTTGAAGAACATGGAGGACCCAAAATTCCCCAAAAAGTTGTACCAAATACGGCTTATGTTATCTATGCCTGGAATAAGAAAATCCTTAGTATTACGAAAATTTCATACTTTTCTATACAGGAAATTAAAAAAAACAACAACCAAATAATTGATATTCATGTCAACACCGAAGCGCTGACTACTGACAAATTAATCAAATATTCATATAAAATCGAAATGTTAATTTGATTAAAAACAACGTTTTTTCATTATTAATTGTAATATAAATCACATAATGAAGAAATTGCTTCATTATTGATCATTCATTTATAGAAGACTTCACTATTGATGATATTTATAGGTGGCTGTTTAACGTCAGCGATAAATTTGAAAATCGAAAATGTAGTACAAAGAAAATATTTTGAAAAATATTATGTAATGATTAGGATACGTACAGCAACTCATTCAACTGATTACAAAATGTTAATCCTAGTATCTATGATAAGTTTCATATTACGATTTTCCTTCCAAGGATCTTTTTATTTATATGAGCATCACTTATGAGTCTCTTGTAGACTAAACGCGTGTTTGATGTACACAATTTAATCCTCGTCTCAATGATGATTTAATTCTTACATGTAGTTTGTTTTTGTTACAAAATCAAAATATTAATTAGTTTTGATATTTTGTAGAAAATATTTAATACTAGTCTTACCTTTCTATTTTAAATTAAATGGATACGAATGGATTAAGGCTGTAATGACGTTGATACAAATGACAATTAAAACAAACATGAATGGATATATGAATAGCATAAGCTACATCATCCTTGAAAGACCGAAATTTTGTAAAGCACCCGTCTACTTCTATGATAAATCTGGTGTTGTACCTGCAGATAAAGCCCTACAACATCATGTGTGTGTGTGAATCATACCACATAAATTGCTTGATAGATAAATAAGTTTTGACAATGTACATATTTACTTGGAAAATCAACGTAACACACAGAAGACACTTATTAAGGGGAAATTTTGGGTAGTCATTTATCTGCTCTATGTTCCTTACGGATTTCTACAAAGATTAGAAATTTGGTCTTCCATCGTAGAATTGGTTACACAATTTACATAATTGGATTTTAAAGCTGTTATATAACTACTTACTCTAGAAGCAGTGTGAATCAGATGTGGATACTAAAATATTTCAAAGATCTGTAAGAGAACAGCTGCAGTAGTACTGAAGACGTAAAGGCAATAGTAGTATACCGCTGTTCAATAATCATAAATCGATTTAACAAAAACAGTTGATCTTTCTACCATTTACATATTCCCCATTAAAAATTAAAATTTTCAGATGAATCGGACAACCCGTTGTTGGGTTGCTGCCCCTAAATTGGTAATTTTAAAGAAATTTTACTGTTTTTGGTTATTATCTTGAATATTATTATAGATAGAGATAAACTGTTAACAGCAATAATGTTCAGCAAAGTTAGATTTACAAATAAGTCAACATGACCGAAATGGTCAGTTGACCCCTTTAGGAGTTATTGCCCTTTATAGTCAATTTTTAACAATTTTTCGTAAATCTTAGTAATCTTTTACAAAAATCTTCTCCTCTGAAACTACATGGCCAAATTAATCCAAACTTGGCCACAATCATCTTTGGGGTATCTAGTTTCAAAAATGTGTCCGTTGACCTTGCCATCCAACCAAGATGGCTGCCATGGCTAATAATAGACATAGGGGTAAAATGCAGTTTTTGGCTTATAACTCAAAAACCAAAGCATTTAGAGCAAATCTGACATGGGTAAAATTGTTTATCAGGTCAAGATCTATCTGCCCTGAAAGTTTCAGATGAATCGGACAACCCGTTGTTGGGTTGCTGCCCCCTAAATTGGTAATTTTAATGAAATTTTACTGTTTTTGGTTATTATCTTGAATATTATTATAGATAGAGATAAACTGTTAACAGCAATAATGTTCAGCAAAGTTAGATTTACAAATAAGTCAAAATGACCGAAATGGTCAGTTGACCCCTATCTTAGAGTGGTATTATCAGACTTGTTAGGCACAATAAGAAATAATAGCTGTTTCTACTTGTAAATCTCAACCTCATAAGTAGCGTGACGTTACAATACATACATAGCGGTACCGCGAACGTCTAATGAACACAGTCCTGAACATCCTTGGGGCCCGCGAATGATAATTTAAGCAATAAATAAAGAAAAATTCCTAAAATGAAATAACTATTGTCTCTCAAAGAAATAAAACTTTAACTATTTACACTTAAACAGTCTTTATGTTTTACGGAACGGTTGAATCCAACTTTTGATTTTCTCCTTGGCATCAGTTTTAGCTTTTCTAGTTGAAGTAATAGTATTGTCACTAGAATTACAAGGACCATCTGTTGATAAGAGTTCAAGTGGATATAGCTTACTTATCGGTCTATCGGTACCATTTTAGTGCGTAAAATGGCAGACCTACAAAGTCCATCTCTCCCATAAACTAACTTAACGATAATCGCTATATTCCACACTGTCCTTGGGGTATCATCATGAATCTGTACAATGTCGCCCACTTTAATGATTTGGGTGTTATTTCCGGTGTTTCTATGTTGTTCCCTAAGTGAAGTGAGATATTCTCGTCTCCATCTGTTCCAGAAGTCGTGAATAATGCGTTTTTGAACACTAGATTGTCTATTTGCTGTGTAATGTGTTAAGTTTTGTACGTTCTCCTCACTGTTGAAATTAATTGTTCCTGAATACGGTAAAGTTTTAATCCGTCTCCCATAGAGAAGATGAGACGGTGTAAGCGGTTCATCATCGGTAAGGTCCGTTGATACGTGGGTTAACGTACGATCATTTAATATAGCCTCTATCTCGGTCACAATTGTCTCTAGCACTCTAAAAGTAACTAGTGCTCGTTCTAACACTTTCTTTATGCAATCCTTGGTCAAGCCGATTAATCGCTCCCACCAACCACCATACCATGGTGCACGCTTCGGAATAAATTTCCACTGAGTTCCATATATGTTGAGTTGTTCCTGAATAGTAGTAGATTTTGTAAGCATTTCAATTTCCTTCGCTGCTGCGGTATATGTTGTACAATTGTCAGACATCATGATTTTTGGTAACGATTTGCGGCTGGTGAATCTCCTAAACGCTAGAATGAATGTTTGTTCTGTAAGGTCTTCAACGATTTCCAAATGCACAGCTCTAGTGTTAGCGCAGGTGAATAGACAAATATATGCTTTACTAATACTGTTGCTTTTTGTTCTCAGATTCAATGCTCCTGTGAAGTCGACACCGGTTACGGTAAACGGTGGTCAATCATTAAGTCTGTCGGATGGCAGTGGTGGTGGGTCGGGTGTAAAATAGGGTCTTCCTGTAATTTTACGGCAAGTAACGCAATTACGGAGTATTGATTTCACACATTGTCGAATCAACGGAATCCAGTAAGACTGGTGAATAAATGTCACTGTACTTTCTAATCCAGAGTGAAAATTCCTTGCGTGTGCATCCATTACAATTAATTTACAAAGTCTGTCTTTGTTCGGTATTAGTACTGGAAATTTAGCTGATTCATCAATAGGTGCATTATTAATTCTCCCGCCACAACGGATAATGTTTATTTTGGTCATGTACAATCTAAGTTGCTTCACTAGCACATTTTTCTCTGATTTGTTATTTAAACACTCAATAACATCCGGGTATTTACGCAGTTGCGAAGTCGAAGCAGTCTGAATTTCATTGACACTAAGATTTCCTGTTAGTTTGTCATTATTTCTACAGTTGTTTATGAATCTGTACATGTATGCTGTTATACGCAAAAGTTTTTGGTATGAGCTGTAGCGTTCTATATCCATAATTTTACTTATTCCTTCATAAGATCTGATTTTCTGTTGCGGTTCACTAGTTGATTGTCCTTGCTCAATTGTAGTGCTAAGAATGTGTGATTCTTTATTCTTCCACTGTGGCCAGTTTGATTTGTCAGTGAGCCATTCAGGTCCTTTCATCCAAAGATCCAATTCTAAGAATTTCGTTGCAGTTACTCCTCTCGATAGCATATTTGCCGGATTTGAATCTGTAGGACAGTACTTCCATTGATATTCTTGAGTAATTTCGTTAATTTCCTTCACTCGATTACTAACGAAAACGGGTAATTGTTTCTCAGTAGTTAGCCAACACAAAGTTATCTGACTGTCACTCCATAATGTGACGCTTGTAACATACAAGTACGATTTCAAATGCTTGACGAGTCTTGCGCCTATCAAAGCTGCACTGAGTTCTAACTTCGGGATTGTTAACTGTTTAAAAGGTGCCACTCGATTCTTTGACATGATAAGTACGGTTTCTTTTCTACTGACTAAATATGCACATGCACCATAGGCTTTCAAGCTTGCATCCGTAAAAACATGTAATTCTACATTGTCTGATTTTTCTTTGAAATACGGTCTATTAATCTCCAAATGTGAACATTCAGTAATATCTTGTAGTACACACTTCCATTCTTTTGTAATTTCAGATGTAAGAGGTTCATCCCAATTTAATCCTTTCTCCCACAAAGTCTGCATAAGAATCTTCCTACGCACAGTAACTGGACCAATAAGTCCGAGTGGATCATAGATTTTCGACGATTGTCTTGAAATCTCTCGTTTTTTCAGACGTGTATCTTCAATATCGGTGTATTCCGGTTTGGCGAAAGTAAGTGTGTCGTTACAAGTGTTCCATCTCAATCCAAGCACTTTTATGAGTTCATCTTTGTCTAATACGCTGTGTGAATTTGCGCGGTCTCGCAAAAGTTGAGATTTTGAAGCCCATGAGCGCAAGTTAAATCCTGCTCTAGTGAATAAGTCTCTTGCTGTATCAAAATATTTCAGTAATGCACTCTCTGTAGGAAAACTCGACAGTATATTATCAACATACAAATCATTCATTAAAGTGTCAGTATATTCACAACGGTTCTCTCTCAAGTGTTTTTGTAGAACGGAATTCAGTATGAATGACGATGAAGTGGCTCCAAATAATACAGACTTAAATCGGTAAGTTGATAGTGGAGTTGATGGGTCTGTTGGTGTATCGAACCAAAAGAAACGTGTGACATCTCTATCCTGTGTCTCTAATCCAACGTTCAAGAACGCCTTCTCTATATCAGTAGTAACGGCAAAATGGTGTAAACGAAATCTTAAAAGAATGCCGACTAAGTCATTTAAATTGGGTGGAGTAGTCATCAAACAATATTTAAGACTAGGCGATTCTGGTGACGCTTTACAACTGCAGTCGTATACGACCCAAATTGGTGTTGTAGTTGAATCTTTTCTCACAGCATGATGCGGAATATAGTGTATTTTGCTAGTTTCATCGGTCTCATTAGTAGTATCAACTTTTTCTATGAAGCCCCTTTTTTCCTGCTCTGCCATTATTTCTCCATATTTTTCAAGTAGTTTGGGTTCTTTGCTAAGTCTTCTTACTACATTTTCTGTCCTTCGTTGTGCAATGACTTTATTTGTCGGTAACGTAGGGTGATCCTCTTTCCCTGGTAACGTTACAAAATATCTGTTGTCATGGTAACGAATTTGTTTCTTTTCATAAGTCTTTTGAATATCTATCTGTTCTTCTAATTTTGTGGTGTCAATTTTCTCGGTAGCCAGTGATTCTATTTTCCAAAATTTCTCCAAGTCGTACTCATCGGTTTTTGTTACGATCATCACGTTCATCATTGAAGCTCTCTTGTATCCATCTGTGTCAGAGTTGTGTGAATGTAGCGTTCCAGACAACAAGTATCCGATTTTTGATTGAACAGCTGTTGGTCCTACGCCTCGGATAATATCATTCTGAACAATTGACCAGAAGTAATCAGCTCCAATTAGAATAGAAATTTCAAAGTTTTCATCTGCTGTTGCTGGGTGAGCTAATTTGATTCCTGACAAATATGTAAGTTTTGCTGCTTGGCGTACATAGGTTCTCATCGGTGCTGCGATCTCTGGAACGATCAAGACTCGAATCGGCAGTTTACCATCGGTAGTTATGAGATATACCAATCCTGTTCTCAAATGGCGAATTTTAGTACTATTTGCATTGTCTCCAAATCCGGATAAGTTAACGCTTTCAGTTCCAGTAGGCTTGAGTTTCAATTTCTCGGCTAATTCCTCTGTGATAAATGACCGCTGTGCGCCTTCATCAAACAATATTTTTGCATGAAGTATTTCATGTTCTGCACTTACTGGATTAATTGCTGTCTTCAAAAGTACACGATCTGGCGATTGCGAGTGTAAAACAATGTCTGGTTCCTTCACGTTGTGTTGAATTGTGCCTACGCTTACATCCCCTGTTGGTTTGTTGTCTTCATTTGTTTTAACATTGTCTTTGCAAATGCTGGTGTGATTACGTTTGTGACACTTGTTGCAAGTTTTTACATGCGGATAAGCTATGGTGTCCTAGACAGTTAAAGCATAAGCGGTCTTTTTTCACGATTGACATCCGGCTATTGTAATCAGATACTTTAGTGCAATTAACAGCCGAGTGTGGCTCCTTACAGTATGCACAGTGTGGCTTGGGTTTAGTGTTACTTGCGTTTGTATTCTTGTTACCTCTATTTCGATTACTGTAATTTGTATTTGTCAGAAAGGCGGCGGTAGCTGTAGGGGGTTCTAACTGTTCTGAAGTTTTGCCTGCATCCATAATATAAAATTCATCAAAAATTCCACGGCGTAATTCATTCAGTTGTAAATCTGTAGATCTATATTGTCTGGCAAGATTCTGCGGATTTCACCGGGTAGTTTGTTCAAAATAATGGGCACTAAAAACGCTCCGTATGTGTCTTCACTTTGACCTAATGACTCCAAACCTCTAATGTGTATCTCAATTTCATCGTAGTAGTTTTTCATGCTAGATATCGTGTATTTAGGAGCTGGTATATCAACTAGTGCTTGCATATACTTCTGTCTAATTACATGCGATTGTCCATATCTTTCTTGCAGTAAAGAAATAGCTTTCTCATGATTTGCATGTGTAAGCGCAAACCCTGTGACGGGTTTCAATGCCTCATCATGGAGTAGTGACTTCAAATAATTAAATTTCTGAACATTTCCAAGAGTAGTGTTTTCGGGAACGGATGTCTCGTATGAATCCCAAAATGACTGCCACTGCATAATATTACCATCAAAAGTAGGAAGATTCAATTTGGGCAACTTGTTGTACTCATTTACTCTAGTGTTACTACGTGAAAACTGAGTTTCCGGTTCACGGAAGTTTGAATTACATGTATTCTGTTTAGTGCATCTCTCGGGTTGAGCATAACTTTGTTGATCATGAGCGGGTTGAGCATAACTTGGCTGATCATGAGCGGGCTGAGCAGGGGCGGAATGAGAAGGGCCGCTATAACTGACGAAATCTTTTGCATTTGTATTGAGTGCGGATGTGTTGACAAGAATGAGCTTTTGTATTTGCGTTATTTTTCCATCTAATGTGTAAGCATACTCATCTGAATCGACGATATCGGGTTCTACTTCTCCTTCATCAAGATTTTCTAGAATGTCCTCATTTAGTTTTTGTAGTGTCTCTTGTTTCTTCAACAGATTGTTCACAATTTCAGTTAACTCTTCAGTGTTCACGTGCTCATCTCCGTCGTCTCGGATGTCCTCAAACTTCTTCAAAAGTCGGGAAATAACACTTCTGTGTCCTGCACGTATCGAACGTAGTTTGGAACTCATCTTGGTCCTTCGGCACCAATATCTTAGAGTGGTATTATCAGACTTGTTAGGCACAATAAGAAATAATAGCTGTTTCTACTTGTAATGATTCTAAACTCATCTTGCACAACCCCTTTAGGAGTTATTGCCCTTTATACATGTAGTCAATTTTTAACCATTTTTCGAAAATCTTAGTAATCTTTTACAAAAATCTTCTCCTCTGATACTACATGGCCAAATTAATCCAAACTTGGCCTCAATCATCTTTGAGGTATCTTGTTTAAAAAATGTGTCCGTTGACCCGGCCATCCAACCAAGATGGCCGCCATGGCTAAAAATAGAACATAGGGGTAAAATGCAGTTTTTGGCTTATTACTCAAAAACCAAAGCATTTAGAGCAAATCTGACTTATGTAAAATTGTTTATCAGGTCGTAACCTATCTGCCCTGAAAGTTTCAGATGAATCGGACAACCCGTTGTTGGGTTGCTGCCCCTAAATTGGTAATTTTAAGGAAATTTTACTGTTTTGGGTTATTATCTTATAGATAGAGATAAACTTCAAACAGCAATAATGTACATCAAAGTAAGATTTACAAATAAGTCAACATGACCGAAATGGTCAGTTGACCCCTTAAGGAGTTATTGTCCTTTATAGTCAATTTTTAACAATTTTTATAAAATTTGTAAATTTTTACTAACATTTTCCACTGAAACTACTGGGCCAAGTTCATTATAGATAGAGATAACTGTAAGCAGCAAGAATGTTCAGTAAAGTAAGACGTACAAACACATCACCATCACCAAAACACAATGTTGTCATGAATCCATCTGCTTCCTTTGTTTAATATTCACATAGACCAAGATGAGCGACACAGGCTCTTTAGAGCCTCTAGTTTATATTATATATATGCTTGCTCTCTTGATTGACAACATATTTGGGGTTCGTGTTTATTCTTTAGTTTTTCTATGTTGTGTCATGTGTACTATTGTTTGTCTGTTTGTCCTTTCATTTTTAGCCATGGCGTTGTCAGTTTATTTTCGATTTATGAGTTTTTCTGTCCCTCTTGTATTTTTTGTCCCTCTTTCTAATGGACGTGTTGTTCAACAAATAGTCGGCATTACAATGGGAACCAGCCCTGTTCTTTTCGACTTACTAAATACTACAGTTTGGTGACCATATTGAACTCATCTATTCCATCGTATTTGAAATACAAGTTGCAAAATATGATGTATACAGTTAAGGTTAGCTCACAAATTGACAACGATTGTCGATTGAAAACAAAAAGTAAGACAAAATAAATGATATATTTAAGAAGATGTGGCATGAGTGCCAATGAGGCAACTCTCCATCTAAGTCATAATTTATGAAATAAAAAACCATTATGGATCAAAGTACGTGCTTCAACACAGAGCCATGGAACACACCGATCAGTAAGTTATAAAGAGCTCCCAAAATACTAGTGTAAAACCAGTCCTACATGAAAACCTGCACATCAGATGTCTGACTTAGGATAGGTGCATACAATTGCAGTGCGTTTCAATGTTTTAATAGTTGTCAACTTTCATACTTATCTGAATTAAAACAAACATGAATGACCCGCTTCATTTTGACATTAAATGCCCGCTTCCGAATGGTGAACATTTCTTTTCTACGAAGCGACATTATAGCAAATGGAGTGTATGTTTCCGAGTTAATATAATATTCTAGAACTTTCATTTCCTTATTAAAACAATTCCTTATGAGGGGGTAATTAACATCCCAAAGGAAAGCTATCACACTAAGGATAAAAGAAGGGCAGTTGTATTCATCCCTTCGAAAATTTTAAGGATGCTATCATGTGTTAATTGATAATCATATAATATCTGTTTCCCGAAACTGACCGACCGACCTGGACTTATTACTGGAATTGTTCGTACATATGCAATACTACACTGCCACATGTGGAGCCAAATCAGCTCACCCGTCTGGAACACCTGCGACCATAACATTTGTATTTGGGTTCGTGTTGCAACTGGTTTTTTTTCCTTTTCTATGTTTAGCACTGAGTTGTCGGTAAATTATTCGACTTTTAAACTTGTATGAACCATTGTTACCCTTCACCTTCACCTACATTTTAAAATCAACAGCAGTTGGAAAACCCATTTAAAAATACAAATCAAGGTTAACAAGTAAACTTAAAAATCCGTAAAATTTGAACTTCCAAACAACTCATACCAAATATGGTCGTGTATGTCCAAAGTGTGAGCGTCTCAAACTGCATGCTAATCCGCATTTTCAATCCAAACTCATAAAAATGTATTTTTTTACCAAAAATTATGATCGTCTTGCATGGTCGATACGGGTCTTAGATGACAAAAAGTTGCTTTAAAAGAAGAATGCTACAAATAAACATTGAAAATAAATGAAATATATGCGTGTGCGAACGTTTGTTCAAATTGTTAAAGAAGGATTAGGAATACGTTCGTAGAGATTCATTATTTGATACCACCTGCTTAGTATACGATTATACATCAATTGATTTCAATGTTTGTATTTTTGTTATGTTGATCAACGTTAAATGTGATGTTGTAGATGTCCAGGAATACCATTGGGCGTTTGCAATACTCATTGTTCTGATCGTTCCTGCTGTTATTGTAGCTGTTATAGTTTACTACAAATATTTTCACAAGAAAGGATATAGACCTGGTAAGACTATGTATATTTTAGTTATTCATATTACATTTTGATTGTCAAAACTGAGAATGAATATTGTTTGTTATTTTTCTTTTCGAATATCTTTGAAAAATTACTATTAAAACGTTCTCAAAATTTCTTATTTTTATATTTATAAGATAAATATAATATTATGACAAAAGAATTTGAAATAGTTGTAATCCTTTTACATATGTTAAACGATTATTTGAATAGAAAAAAAGAGCTCTTGTTGAAGATCAATTTTATATTTTAACATTGTTTCACAAACTCAACAAAATAAAAAGGGAACATTTCGCAGAATAGTTTTTTTTTTCTCTTTATATAAAAGATGAGGTATGAGTTCCAATGAAAAAAACTATTCACAAGAGACCATATGAAACAGAAATTTAGAACTATAGGTAACCGTGCGGCTTTCAACCATGCGCAAAGGCCATACCGCATAGTCAGTTATTAAAGGTTCCGATATGACAAATGCAAATCAATACAAACGAGAAAACTAATAGCCTAATTAATGTACACAACAAAAAAAAAAAAAAAAAAAAAAAAAAAAAAAAATTTGTATCAAAGCAATAGACGACAACCACTACATTACGGCTCCTGACTTGGAACAAGAACATACATACAGAATATGGCGGGTTTGAACATTTTAGATGAATCCAAACCCTCTTCTAACGTTGGAGAGTGCCGAAGAGTACAACCTATTAAAAAACTATAAAATCAGTTGGAAAAGGTTTAAATCTTCAAATGAATACAAATAGAAATACATCTTACAAAACCACAATGTGGACGTGGCTGAATATATACGTGTACATCCCAACCACAAAAGACACCGAGTACTGAATTGAGAAGACTCTCAGTTACTGGGCGCTTGTTTGAAGCCAATAACAAAACAAAAACATGTATGTAAGACTAAATAGTTAATTCAAAATCACACAATGAACATGACTATGGCTTTGTTATTAAATTTCGAAAAAGATAGTAAACAATAAATATTCTTCACCATCACATTTGTTTTTGTATTCCGGAATCAACAATATCATGGCATTAATCAAGTATATTAATTATTGTAACTGAAAAAGGGTAATGCGAATTCATTCAGAGCGTTTTCAAGTTTATTTTAAGACGTAAGACATGAGGTAATGAAAAAATGGGTTTTTAAACTCGAAGATATCAAAAACTCACCTCATCATTATTAAATTCACAGATTGTTGCATTTGACATTTCTAGGAACGAAATGTAGTATCTTTCTTGTCGTTATGATCTTGCATTCATATCAAGCACTGACAATAACCCGTTTTCATTTTGTATGATATTAAAAACTGGTATGTAAATTGAAAGTGGAAAGGGATTAATATAACTTGCAATAATTTGTTTCCAAATACTCTATAAATAAATATATTTAAATTAAACTAAAGGAAAAGTTATAATGATATAAAAATGATTTCATCTAGTAAAAGAAGTAAACTCGATAAAATATGACATTGGATCATTGCACTACTTTGCAGACAAATGTCTGTTGTAATTTTTATGCAGTTAAGCTGCATTATGCGAGCACCCTAGATTTGTGTTCTACCCAATAAATGCTGAAATACTTGCCATTGTTATTATCTAGCTCGCTACTATGTTATATATAACTAATTGAACACTTTTTTAATACTTTTTATTCTGGATTACAAAAAATATGACCAGAAAAACCTTAAATGATCGTCGATTTATCCAAAAGTTTTGAAGTTACACATAGGAAGTAGTGCTTATTAAGAATCCTTGTGTAGTTCATTATGAATTGTGCTTTTAGCTAAGATGTCAAAGAACAATTGTATGAAATATTTAATCGCCGAAAATCTCTTAAGAGAAGTAGTTTAGATTTCCCAAATGGAAAAAGTCGTAGGAATATTGTTTGTCATCAATACGTAGTATAACTACGTCAGTAGTCTATTATATAATAAGTTCAACTGTTCATGCTGTTGGCGGCAATTTCAAATTAGAAAAAGAAATTTTCATAGCTTTTCAATTTGGAGGCAGGTGTGCAAATTAGCGGTGGTCCGAGGTCCGCGACCTTCCACTTGTGCAAGCGGAATTTCGACTAGGATAGTTGGTTTCTAGCTACGCCCGACGAAGTCACCTTCCACTTGAAAGAAAATAAGAAATTACTTCTTTACTTTGCAAACCTTCCATGCAAGTCACCAAAGTCTCCAATCAAACGAGCTAAAAACTTATTTTTATCATTATTATTCATGACAGCGATGTTCATTTTGTTCAACCGCTAGCTTTATACAGAAAATCGCCGACAAATATTGTAAAAATTCGAGTAAAATCGTATCTGATTGACAAAAACAACATTGTAAACACATAACAATGGCGGCCGTGAAGAAAAAATATTACAATATCGGATCCGATTCCGGAAGCGGATAAGGATAATTGCGGGTTTGGCGATCAATTACAATTCAATTACAAAATAAATCAAAGCAGGTGAAAAAATAAATCTATGCAGGTAAATGAATATAAACACTAGAATTGTAAAACAAAAGATATATGTAAAAGAAAGAAAAAGCAGAAAAATATTTTATACAGAAACTCAAAGTTACTTTTTGACAAATTTTAATTTAAAAATCCAATACAGCGTGCCAGCTGGGAACAGTATATCTAACAATATACATTTTCATGGTCACAGTCTAAATTTTCTTTATCAGTGATAAATGATAATAATGCATGTGAGATGCTTTTAAAGTGTAAACATATAACTGCAATTTCGAAGGGTCAATTAAAGTAGCTGAAAGTTTCGTTCTTTATTTTCACAAATAATGCAACTATATTATATATACCTAAATGTAAGTAAATCATATGATATATAGGTGGCATTCTTTGGGCCACTCTACCCCCTTCTGTTTGATATCTTGGAAACGGTCGAGCTCCCCACCCCTAAACCATATGAGGGGCAGATCCAGGATTTTAGGTTAGATGAGGCGCAAACTTAAATTTTCGCCCAGCAGAGCGAGGCTACACAAAATTGGAGGTAAAATTATCGGAATATTCTTTATTAAGCTGAGAACAACCCATGCTTGCAAATTTTAGGGGGGTGCAAGCCCGTAACACCCCCCCCCCCCGCCTGAATCCGCCCCTGCATATATTCAAGTATAGGACAATATAATAAATAAAATGAAATATAGGGGGGGTCCCTGGAGCTACCCCACCCCCTCCTGTTTGAGAACTTGGAAACGGTGGAGATCCACACCCATTAACCATATATAGTCATGTTTGTGACAATATGAAAAATCAAATGAAATATAGGAAGAGTCACTGGGGGTCACCCCACCCTTCCTGTTTTAGAATTTAAAAATGGTCCAGATCCCCACCCCTAAACCATATATATTCATGTATGGGACAATATAACAAATCAGATGAAATATAGGGGGAGTCCCTTGGGTCACCCCACCCCCTCCTGTTTGGGAATTTGAAACCCGTTGAGATCGACACCCCTTAACCATATATTTATGTACGGGACAATATAACAATTCAAATGAAAGATAGGGGGAGTCCCTGAGGTCACCCTACCCCCAGTGGCGGATCCAGAAGTGGGGGCCCGCTGACTGACCTAGGAGTCACGTTTCAGTGATTCCCTATATAAGCAACCAATTTTTTTCTCCAAAAAATGGGGGGCGGGCCCCCTGCCACCCTAAATCCTCTGCCTACCCCTACCTGTTTGAGAACTTGAAAACCGTTGACATCCCCACCCCTAAATTATATATATTCATATGTATGGGACAAAATAACAAATCATTTACATTTACTATGGGCAGGTCAGTCAGACCTCACCTTTGATCCCTGTTGTAGTGAACATTTGTCTGATTCGTGTCTCGTACCTTTCGTACTATAGAACACAAACTCAGTTTTTTTCTAGGGAAACCAGTCCATTTATACTATTACATGTTAATACTAAGTCAACTTGAACTTTTAGCAGTCAAATAAAACCAAGGTTAACTACCAAGTAGAACAACTGCAATCATTGGGAACTTGTACCACTGCAGACTCACCATAAAAAAATATACATTGATATATGCATTGCTTTTGAAACCTTGATAACATATAAATTATTTGCCTTAATAAATAAATCATAAGATCAACATGAATGTTTAATGTTGAGGCAACATTGCCACAGTTTTCATAATTACGGTTGCCTTGGTTTTTGGTTAACTGCCTTCAGCGCTTACAGTGCTTTGATTTTTTTTTGTATGTGTTCAAATTTTGTTTCAGATTACGTTATATTAGTGACTAACTTAAAAAAATTCATTCATATATTTATATAGAACAAAAGAATGAAGACACAACCAAGTCGACAGAAAAATGCAATACCAAATTAATATGTTACAATGATTCAGGAAATGACCATGGCCAGGAAGAACAGGGTAAGACTTACATTTGAAAACAAATATTATAATTGGTTCGTTGTTGTCATTATAGTAAGATTTTTTATCGCGCAGATAATTCCGAGCACAATTTTGTGAACCTTTTATTTTTATGATTCATTATTATTCGTTGGATACCAATTTTCGTGGGTACAGGTGAACCACTAATTCAAATGTTTAACGGATAATATATTTTTGATTTGCTTTGCATATAGAGATTTGCAAAACCACAAAATCAAATATCCACGAATATACAAGGAATCCGCGAAAACTGGTACCCACGAACACAGTACATGTATCATCAAAATCCAAAGATAACGAAAACAGGACAAGAACGGCAGATGCAATTTGAAATGATGGACTACTAAAGTCCATGGAACTTTTGGTAAACATTTACAACAATTGAATATAAGATAGGAACGAACGTTTTAATATGTCATTTTGGCAAATATGTTTTCTGACAATTGAAGGTACTGCATTTGCAAATTATACTTAAAAATATGTTAAGTGATATTGTGCAATTGTATCAAAAACTTGACAAAATGATTTTTTTTTATATTTATTTAAACAAAGTAAAACTCTTGGACATGAATAGGGAACCAAGTTGTTCTGCCCAAATTAGCAAATCTGGTGATGAAAACAGTGAACATAAGGGAACAGCCGAGGAAAAAGACGAAAATGATCTTAGCAAAACAACAACAAGCCGAGAAAATTATATAAGTGGTGAGTTCAGAACGTCACATATAAGGTAGAAATATTTACGTTTCATTTTTGTTATAAAAGACTGTAAACTATGCCCATTATGCGTACATTGTAAAAAGAATACATATAATTCTGGAAAGATATTGTAGATTGTCAATGTGTTGTGAGACAAGAAGGGTCTGCGTTCATAGGTGGTAGATGATTAGAAGGTTCTAGAAACATTGTTACATTGTTTATAGTTAAATTATGTGTATGTAGTAAATATCTATTCGTGTTTAAGATTTTGTTTCACATGAATTTTGCAAAACATTACATGTTTCTTATGAAATATGCCATAGATTTATCAGTTTAATGCTTTATGATTTATTTATTCATTGCAAAAAGTAAACTTTCAAAAATACTGATTTTTATGAATATCACATCTAAAACTGATGGCATGTCTGTTTACTACTTGTTCTATAACTTTCTCAACGTTTATAAAATTATTGTAATTTGTCCAATATTGATGTAAAATTCTTTTATCTTTAAAACAGACCAGTTGAATGAAACCATTGGCCAAGAAGTAGTCAATCAATCTTACAGTTCTGAAAAGATGTAAAATACCAAAGCCGCTTTCTCGCTGAAGTAGAAAAAAGTCATGCTAATAATTCAACTGGTCCTAATAATTAACACTTTGACAACATTCCAGAATATACAGAACACCGATTTCGACAAGATATTAACAGCATAGAAGTAAACCACGTGTGATAATGAACGGTTTCAAAATAAATTTAAACCGACTAATCATAATAATCATAATAATTAGTCAAAACAAAAAGGCATGCAGAAATGAAAACAAACTTACACCTTACAAGTAGTTTGTCCAGATATTTTTAAACAAAATTTTTATGATACATGTATTGTTACTGGCTTGTCTGCAATAGAAAGCTATTTCAAAATTTATGCAATAAACGAAGGTCTAAACAAATGGATTTTCTATTTGTATCCTCTTTTTTTTTTTTTTTTTTTATCTTTCTGTACATGCCACTTCGTAGCTTATACTATATATGACTTACAATTGTAAGTAGATGCAGTATATATGTAAATGAAACAGAAATTTATGTACGCAATGAATGGGATTGTTTGATAGATGCTTTTTCGTGCTTCTTTGTTAAATATTTTGTTTTTGTTTTGTTCTAATCAGGATTGTTACACGGTGATGACTTCTGTACCCATATTTTGACAGTTTTACCTATTATGTCTGTTTTGTTCACGTATCGTTGTAAACATAATGAAACTTGATGCGACTGTCATACAAGGGAGAGGTTTAGCGCTATAAAACCAGGATTAATCCTCCACTTTCAACATTTGAAAACGCCTGTACCAAGTCAGGAATATGACAGTTGTTGTCCATTCGTTTTATATGTTTTATCATTTGATTTTGAAATTTGATTAGGGACACTCTGTTTTGAATTTTCCTTGGAGAGCATTTTATGTGACTGATAAAACTAATCAGACAAGAAAACATCATTACGTCGTCAACAACAGACATGATGTGTACAACAATTGTGAATAAACTGGACGAGGACTAAAGAAGATCTCTCGACATTTAAGTGTATTATCATAAATTCTTAAGATCGTTCCTTACACAAATTTTGTATAGAAAGAGAAAGAAATGCCCGATATGTATCAGTAAAACGACAATAACCAATGCAACAAATGACATCATAACATATGGTAGGTGTCTACATATTATGTGCTCTATCTGTTTTGCAAATGATAAAATATGGAACGCCACAGCTGCATTATGATAACAATAACCATATCATTAAGGGTAGAGATACTTGTATATCATGAAGAAAATGTTCAATACTATAACGACATTTGCCTATAATACTCTGTCAATTTGCTATATCACTAAGATACATTTATATACTATTACGGCATTTGACTATAATACTTTGATGCAATATGGAGTTAGCTTTTCACAGTATTCTGTCATTTCACTTTGTTATGAAGATAATATGTCATACTATGAAGACATCTTGATATAACATGGAGCTACATTTTCATATTGATTTTATCATTTTAATAAACTATTATGTGATATTGATACGTCATAAAGATACATTGCACACTATAAAGACATTTTAATATAACAGTCAACAACTTTTTCATACTACTTTGTCACCTCAGTATATTATAACAATACATTTGTATATTATACAATCATCTCGATATAACATAGAACAATTTTGTCATACTATTATGTCATATAGCTATCTTATAAAGACTAATTTTAATATCAAGCTAACAATTCGTATATCACGAGGTGTCATCTATATACCAGTAGACTATTTCATTACGCTATAAGACCATTGCGCCATACTATAAGACATTTTTTTCATACCATAAGACAAATCAATTAATAGCGGCGAAAATTTCGCGCGAAATTCATCAGCAACATCGATTGTAAAATTTAAAAAAGACCGTGAGAGAAATTGTTTTGTGGAACCTAGGAAATCGCCCAAAAGATGAATGAATTTATCGACTTTAGCGATGCAGAGTTGAAAAGACACAAAAGGCGACACATTCAGTAATAATATAATAAATTCTTTATTCAAAGAGGGTAAACTCAAGTCAGGAATTTCGTGACCACAAAGTACTTATAACTTTTACTAATTTCTTCCATAGATATAATAAAAGATTTGGTTTTGATATTTGGTTGTACATTTAGAAAACTTATTTCAAACGGGATAGCACATCTCCATTTTTACGGTCGTTGTTTTTTTACCGTGCCTGGAAATTTAGAAACGATTCTGGATCGATCCTTTAAATACTAATTAATAAACTTACGCTAAAAGGTTACCAATTCAAAATTGTAATTAGATCATTAAATATTGTTTTTTATTGGTATTAATATTGATTTTGTTATCAGTAAATTAAAAGCAAACTAAATATTTTATTATGTTATATACATATACACATTCATGGATCTTCAATCTGTCGATACCTGTATCAAGGTCATGTTTTCTCTGACTGTGTATGACGTCGTCTTTACACCGGCTAAATTTATTGGATGTTGGATGTTTACTTATTGATTATTTACATGCAAGATTTCTTTTTTTATTAGTTGTTAGTGACTTTGAACTAGCTGCCAGTAACTGCGAGTACTCTCAGATCTGTTCTTAGCGTCTTTTTGTTGTTGGGATGTACAAGTACCCGGCCACGTCCACTTGTATTTGTAGTATTTGTATTTCTTCAATTCATCTAATGAGTAAAGACTTTTTCAACTGATTTTTATAATTTCGGTCTTATATTTTACTGTTATACCACTGTCCAAGGTTAGGGGAAGGTTGAGATCCCGCTAACATGTTTAACCCTGTCCCCGTACCCATTACAATTTAGCTGTATATTTTAATATTAGTATTAACAAAAAATTGAGAGCCATATTGGCATATGTTTAAAATGATAGTATTGTTAAAATCATAATGATCTGTAGAATGAAGTTAACAAATCAATGCTGAAAGTTGATAAATCTTTACTTTTCTATTTATTTTACGAATTTGTCTAGCGTTTCATAGACATCTCGGGTCAAAAAGGGAGACGTACATTTTAATTTTAATACTTAATTGATAGGGTGCCGCTGGGATTCCGATGCTCTACCCTTTTCGTTAATTAAGATTCTTAAAATGCATTTCAAAATTTGCGTCAAAATTCGCATATGCGAAATTGACTCTTTTCCATTTTGGTTTGGTTTCATGAGGTGTATTGAAAAATTGACTACCAAGGTGACAAGAGGGAAAACTTGTGGACAGAAACACAGCCATGAACACACTAATTTTTGGCTATGAAAAAATACCTGGCTTTTTATTTTACAAGAAATGAGATTTATTTTTTAATCTTATATATTTCTGATATTTTTGCCTACCTCTTTTGTTGTTCCGGTGGCTGTTACACTTTTTCTTATGTTAATGCATTTCTGCTGTCACCAGAAATTTGTTTAATAATCAACTTGAAATGATACTTATCATACACGTGTAAGTGCAGTTGAGCAGGGAGAGCATGTCTGCTATGTGTAGGAAAAATGCGACTTTGCAGACTGTTTTTTGTGCACTTGACACATATAAATTCCAACTCAGCATGTATGCCTTGTAAGAAACATGCTCATATTCAAACCACCATAACTTACTCCTGATCCGATATGAATGTAAGATTTGTTACTGGAACTTAAACACTAGCTCATCATTTTCATTCTCTTTTTTCAATTAAAAATCCAGTCTTAAACTTAAAATTCAACGGGATATAGTATATATATTTCGCATAGATGTTTAATATTATATATTTGATTAATTTTTATTTTGTTTCGTTTATTTCGGTTTCTTTCGTTTTTTTCTATTTCAGTTCACACATGTTGGTGTGGGGATTACCGTTCGGTTTGGGTACGTAAATCAAAGATTTACACCTGAACGCTTCATTTTTGAAAAAACTTCAAATAATAAAAAATCGAAACATAAATGCTTCCGGGTGCGGGAGTTTCTTGCTGCATTGAAAACCATTTAGTGGCCGTCGGCTGTTGCCTGCTATCTGGTAGGGTTGTTGTCTCTTTAACACATTCCCCATTTCTTTTCTCAATTCTATTTCAGTTTGAAAAGGTCACATTTTTTCAGCTAAATAATATGTGAATAGGTAGATTATATCAGAAGTATATATGATATGACACAAAAAAGTTGCTATTACTTGTTATATAAAATGCCCGGTATTTTTTTTTCACAGCCGAAAGTCTGCATGGCTGTATTTATATCCACAAGTAGTCCGTCTTCAACACTTTTGTAGTCATTTTTTTTAACACACCAGATGAAATCAAACCAAAATGTAAAAAGGTTACACTTTCACATACGCAAATGTTTTGTCTTTCGTGTCGCCCTAAGTCTTTTCAACTCCGAATCGCTGTGGACAAACAGTGGCGGATCCAGAACTTTTTGTAAGGGGGCCATTTGACTGAGCTTAAGAGGGGCCGCTCCAGTCAAGCTTCAGTGATTCCCTATATAAGCAAAAAAAATGGCAAATGCAACATTAGAGTCGATAAATTCCTTCATCTTGAAAGCGATTCCATAAGGTCCAGAAAACGATTTCCTTCAATATCTTTTTTTTATTATTACAAACGCTGTTGCTGATGAATTTCGTGGGAAATTTTTGCCGCTATTTATAGATTTGTCTTATTGGATGATGAAATGGTCTTATGCCCGATACTGGTATGGTGCAATGATCTTATAGCGTTATGAAATAGTCTACTGGTATATAGATGACACCTCGTGATATAAGAATTGTTACCTTGATATTAAAATTGTCTTTATAAGATAGTAACATGACATAATAGTATGAAAAGATTGTTCCATGTTATATCGAATTGATTGTATAATATACAAATGTATTGTTATAATATACTGAGCTCACAAAGTAGTATGGAAAAGTTGTTTAATGTTATATTAAAATGTCTTTATAGTGTGAAATGTGTCTTTATAGTGTGAAATGTGTCTTTATAGTGTGAAATGTATCTTTATTGCGTAGCAATATCAAATAATAGTTTATTAAGATGACAAATCAAAATGAAAATGTAGCTCCATGTTATATCAAGGTGTCTTCATAGTATGAAATAAAATTTTCATAATATATTGAAATTACTGAATAATATGAAAAGCTAATTCCATATTGCATCAAAGTGTCTTTATAGTATATAAATTTATCTAAGTGATATAGCAAATTGACAGAGTATTATAGTCAAATGCCGTTATAGTATATTAATGTATCTTAGTGATAAAGCAAATTGACAGAGTATTATAGTCAAATGCCGTTATAGTATATAAATGTATCTTAGTGATAAAGCAAATTGACAGAGTATTATAGTCAAATGCCGTTATAGTTTTGAACACTTTCTTCATGATAAATCTATACCCTTCATGATAGGGTTATTGTTATCACAAGGCAGTTGAGGCGTTCCATAATAAAACATGAAGATATAATTAAGACAGTTAATAAATAACTAGGCGTATGATATCAAGAAAAAACTGAGATCATAGCCTTTGTATTTGTTATTGACGAATACCTAAATAACATTTAGTTACTTATACATTTTCGGATTTCAAATGTTTGCCGTTGAGCGTTCCTGGTGAAGGTTAATCCAGAAAAGCGCTTCGGACGCAAGAAATTATTAAACGTGTTGTTTTCCATTTTTTAACACACTGAAGAAAGGACAGTATATCTCAGCATTCGGTGAAATATATAATCGAAACAGAAATAAATATATTCTTGACATATAAGCACTTTATTTTCTATAGTACAATCTATTTTATAAATGGTGTGTTGATTATCTCCTTGTATGAAAATTAAAACAACTGAATAAGACCACTCGATCTGTTTTTCTATTTTGAATCTTTTTTCAGTCAAACGAAAGTTTGTTAATTAAACAATTATTATTAAAAATAATACATCTTTTTATTTGTTTACCATCATCATGTTCCATCAGTCAATGCAACTAACCATATAATAATACGTAGTGGTATTTTCTTAATCTATATCTATGTACATATTGCCTAATCTATTCATTGAAACTCAGCTCTCAGCATAAATTCATTCAAATGCAATAGTAGATTTTCTACTGTTTACCATGCAAGTATATGAACAAATCATATTAGATATACACAGATGTACAAGTATGGTGGTTCAAAAAGAAGTTGTTGTGCTGTTTTCGTTTGCATAAGCAGAATCTACAAAATTCAAAAAGTACAGAATCATTACAGAAATTTCATTTATCAGTCAATATCAGTCCGGGTACATCATAATTAATTTATTTCAAAACTGAAATTACATACATAAATCTACAGCAATGTGTGTTTGGCTAACAAGCGTTTGGAGAATAACCAAAACGGCATGTATGTAGAAAAATTAGTTGTAAAATTTCATTCTAGTTTTGTAAAAAGTTTATTCTATATAATTCAATAGCATTGACCGGTATTAATTATATACGACTCTCTTTCAATTCCTTCAAGCACTTTTACTTTTTTTTTAAAATTATTATGTTATCTTGTTCCCCACAGGAACTTATTCTTTTGTTTTTGCAATAGCACTGTAAAAAGAGATGGTGAAAATGAAGACATTTGTAAAGATGTGAATTGACGAATAAGAAAGTGTATGAGTTACATGAATATATATATTTAACAAATTCCAGAAAACATTAATAAAGCGGGAAATTTTGTTAAAAGAGGAACGACAGATATCAGAAAGACAGTCAAACTCATGTTAAGTTGTATAAAGTTTCAAAAATATAAACAAAGATACCATGTTTCATATAATGGTTAAACAAATGAATCCTGGTTCGATTCCCGTTCCGGGATGAAAATTTCAGGGACTGAATTTTCGGCTCTCACTTGACACCATTTGGGAGTATGGTCTAGAGGAAACGATGATAGTCCGTCGGAAGGGGACGATAAATGGCTGACCCGTGTTAAAGGAGGCCATATCTCTTGCACGTAAAAGACACCCTTCGATAAAGAGTAGACTTATGCCGCTACAAGGCAGCACCCGCAAAGTGGAAAGGGATCAATAAAAGTTGCAAAACTTGTTTCCCAATCCACTATTAATAAATATGTTTAAACTTAAAACTAAACTAACAAATGAATAAATTTGTAAAACAAACCCCGAAGGACGGCTGTTTATATCAATAAAAAGGATAACATATACAACATGTTTTGCAACAATATATAAAAGCAAGAACCATGTTTGATTTGTTTTCGAAAGAGTCGTGTGCTGGTGATCATAGTCTGATGTAGTATCAAATATGATATCACGAATTATTCATCCAGCCGAAGGTTTGTGCATTCTAAGGATCATTTCTGAATAACTTGTTTATATCTGATTTCATCTGAATGACCAGAAATATGGCCAGCTTATATTTGCTTTGGCAATACAAATCCATTTTCAAAGAGTGAACTTTAAAAACAAATATTGCTTAATATGCAGTTATCAAAACTACTGCATTTTTTCATTTGGTCTATGTTTTATTATTTTTTTTTAAATTACATAAATGCGTGTGAATTAAATAAGTACAGAAACAGCAACTTACGCAAACTGATGTTGAAAATGTCATTATACTAATTTTGAAACCATTAAGATGAACTAGGATGTGGGCGAAAATTTACTTGAGTAAATGTTAAGCAAAGTAATCTACTTACTATATACCAGTTTTACTGACTTACTTGTTGATCCATTGACTCCATTTTTGATTTTCTTTGATTTTTTCTTCATGTGTTTTCTATTATCTGTTATGCAAACGAAGTAAATGATTGGAAACAAAGCAACATTCAGAAATATTGACATTATTGCATGTTTTATATGAAACATTCAAATGATTTTGGTATATACACTTTTTGGCCGGGACATAATTAATTAAATTATATATTAAACAACAGTGGGTTTTGGGCATAAAGTAATAAGGAAATAAAAATTACGATACTTTGATACTTTAAGTCGGAGAATATTCAATTCAATTACTTCTTTCCCTTTTATCGGAGAGTGGTGGCCATCTATTAAGAATGATCTCATCCACTTCTACTTGTATTTTTGTCCATCTGATGAGTTAAGCCTTTTTTAACTGATTTTAATAGTTCGTTTTTATGTTTTCTTTTATAACACTGTCCCAAGTTAGGGGGAGGGTTGAGATTCCGCTAACATGTTTAAACCCCCCTCATTATTTATGTATGTGCCTGTCCCAAGTCAGGAGCCTGTAATTCAGTGGTAGTCGTTGTTCATGTGTTACATATTTGTTTTTCGTTCATTTTTTTTTATATAAATAAGACCGTTAGTTTTCTCGTTTGAATTGTTTTACATTGTCTTATCGGGGCCTTTTTTGCTAACTATGCGGTATGGGCTTTGCTCATTGTTGAAGGCCGTACGGTGACCTATAGTTTTTAATGTCTGTGTCATTTTGGTCTTTTGTGGATAGTTGTCTCATCGGCAATCATACCACATCTTCTTTTTATATCATGGTGGTTTAATGATGGTATGACAACTATTATAGGTTTAACAAACACGCATTTGAAGTATACTCGATGACGGGACACTTAGTAGTAACGTCTGGTGTACGTGTTTTTATCCAATTGGAAACAACTTTAATTGTTTGCAGACATTATACAGATATCTGTCAAGAATCAAACAACGTCGCAATCTGCTTTGTAGCTGGTTTTCTGTCGCTGACTTACTTTCAAATGTGAGCCTTTCAAAACAAGTCTATAGGAAATACTAAATATCTCATCATATATTGATTTTATCTAAACATGCTAAATGATAACTATTATGGTCCGATAAGAACCAACCTTAATGACAACGGTCTAACATCAGACCCAATAATGCTTTTTCTTTTAGTTTTGGTTTCCAATTTTAATCATTGTATTATACGACATTTGATACAAAAAAACTTTCCACCTAACGAATGTTTAATGAACATTGCCATGATTGGTTGATTATTATTAGTTACATGTATTTGTAACAGGTGATCTTGAGAACAAATGATTTTCTTTGTCATGGCTACAATTCGGTAACCGGTATGCCGGTATGTTTCACAAGTATCACAAAATGCTTTAATACAATATTAAGGTCATTTATGTGAGAAGTTTGAGGGTAAAGGAACTAATATATCATTCCTTTGCACCTGTGTTATCAGTTTTAAGGTTCTTGGATAGAGGTAGTACGAAATTGTAGTTTAGTTTCTACGATTGACCTTATTTCATGTGTAATGAATACACTAATTATTGAAACAGTTCCAAAGCCAAAGTTATACAATGTTATGTGCTTTGTCTTTGAGAATTTTCTCTTTTCATTGTTGATATACTAGTTTGTCTGTAAATTGATTTAGATTATAACAAGATTTTGACTGCTTTTCTTCTATTTTTGACATTTTTCTCATATGTCTGTTTGTTTTGCACTCACATAATTGTCAATATAATGGATCGTTTATTTAACTGTCATACAAGTGAGATGTTAAGCCTTCTGTAACATATTTAACACCAGGTTTAATCCGTCATTTTCTACATAAAGAAAAACATGTACCAATAAAGGCAACAGTAGTATACCCCTATTCGAAATTCATAAATCGATAGATAATAAACAAATCCGGATTGCAAACTAAAACTGAGGGAAACATATCAAATATAAGAGAACTACGACACAACAGAAACACAACACCGAAATGTAACACACACAGAAACGAACTATAATGTAAAAATGGCAATTTTCCTGACTTGGTACAGGGCATTTTATGAAAAAATGGTGGGTTGAACCTGGTTTTGTGGCATGCCAAACCTCCCGCTGTAATGACAATGTTAATTATAGCATTACAATGACAACATTACACGACAGGGCTACCATAAATAAATGTGAGAACATATATGACAGAGAAACAAACGAATGATAGCCATAAAAAGTAACAGGTTAAAATAAAATGTTATACGCCAGACGCGCGCCACGTCCACACAAAACTATGCTCAGATGTAAAAAGTTGAAGCCATAACAACTACAAAGTTGAAGATCGCCAAGGACCCAAAGTTCCAAAAAAAATGTGAGGCTAGGGTAATCCACCTGGGACAAAAATATCAATATTATCAAAAATAATACATAGTTTTGCAAACAGTAAATTTTATAAAATGACTATATAATAGATATACATGATTAAACTAATGTGGTGACTGGCTATAGAATAAAAACAAATACATTACAAAATCTCAGCCGTGTAAGTCAAAGTCATTGCAACGCCTAAAGTGACGTCACATTTGACCAAGTAAGGAATATGACAGTTGTTTTTCATTCGTTTGATGTGTTCGAGCTTTTGATTTTCCAATTTGTATTTAATTGGCATTCAGTATTTTTGTTATTAAACTTTTTGATCGTTACTGTTTACAATTCCTATCCTAAATCATATGTCAACGTGTTATTCTATTCATATGAATATAAGTAATTTTCTCTTACAATTCAAGTTCAAACAAAACCTTTTTTAATAGGGATGTACGTGTATTTCAAAAATATAGAAGCATTCAGATTTGATTTTCTAATTTAATCATTAGGTGCAATTTCCTTTTTATTTAGATGATATTAATCATGTTTTGAAGAACAAATTACAGGTTTATAACTCTAGAAAATGTGCACCTAGGTTGTTTACCATAAAAATATATTTTTCCATTTGACTTACGGAAGTAAATTTGAATTATGATATAAAAAAAGGTAAATAAGATAACTTACGTTGCATACACATTTTGATTTTATCACACTTTGTAATGCATTCACTACACAGAATTTCTTCTAGTTGAAAAACACGATTTGTTTCTTCGTTGTCATAGATTTTGATTTGTACAGAATTATTTGATTTCTACAATTATAATGGAATATCATATAAGTACATGTACCTAGTATTATATTGGTCAATTATTCTGAATCGTCATCTGAAAGAAGTCTACCTTACCTGTTTAAAAACCTATCGCAAGCTTAAGATTGTATTGCGTAGTGATGTCCGTCCGTTGATATATATCTATCAGAGTTCGATAACAGTGTTCGCGGATAGGACAGTAAAGAGTTGGTCCTATTTGATATTTATGTTTACCCAATTATTTCAAACTGTGTTTTCAAGTTGTATTTCGAATATCTACTTCTTTCTTGCCATTTAAAAACTAAAGAAGTGATTTAAAAATTCGATAGCTTAACCGTAAAATTTCTTGTAGGTATATAATAGCTTATATATTATTAGTTGTTTGCATGCTACGGGTTATGTTCTTCTCATAGTTTATTATGGTATGATAATAAACCAATAACAATAGGGATTGTGCTTGAATTTCATATGATGATGACATAATCTCTCAATTAGTTTAAACTGAGTTTTACTGTGAGCATTGCTGTGTAATTGTTTAATCTAAATTGGCTAGAGGATAGGGGTAAGGTTTAAATCACACTAAACATGTTTTATCCCGCTACATTTATGCGCTTGTCCCAATCCAGGAGCCTATGGATTTTATAGTCTTGTATGTTTTGTTCAATTTTAGTTCATTCTTATGTTTAGGAGTATAGTATGAATTCCATTTTCAGTGAACTATTGCACATGTTTGTTTAGGGACCAGCTGAAGTTCACCTCCGAATGCGGGATTTTTTCACTGTGCTGAAGGCCCATTTGTGGTCTTCAGCTGCTTTTTTACTCTTTGGTCGGGTTATTGTCCCTTTGACACAGTACCCATCACCATAAATAACCTACCGGTTTGGATTTGGTCAATGTCATGTTCATGACCAAGTGTAATATAAAATGCAAGCCATATTTTAAGATGTTGTTTGATGGGTCGTGTGTTTATGTATATACTATGTCTTTCCCTAATTTATTATAACTGCATTATGTTTTAATCCAAATCTCTTATATATCTCTATATTACAAACAAATAACAAAGTTGCATGAGATTTAAGAAGGTAGGAAAATCCAAATGTATGAAAACACCTAGACAACACCACGGCCAATTGAGCAGTATAACAGACATTTGAAACACATGCCAAAAAAAAAAAAAAAGAAACATTGAAAATTAATATACATTGCATCGGAATTATTTCCGACATAAAGGGCCTTTAAAACATTGCAAACAGATTAGACAAATCTAATTTATGTTATCTTTATATCACAAAGGGTTAGTAGAACAACCTTTGTTTGTTTACTGAATTGTTTTACAAACAGTTTAATCGTAATTTCATTGGAGATTTTCAATTTTTGATATCTGGAGCTGTAAAATTGGTACTGTTAAAGAAATGTTATAAAATGCACTTAAACAATTATTTTTTATTGAGAAAGGCGTTTAGCAACTTATTGTTATTTAGAATAAACACGAATATCTAGTCATCAATTTTTTTTCGAGCTTTTATATACATATAATCTTGGCAATTACAACTATGTAAGGATGTATTATCATCTCTTAGCTATGCACTGAAGGCGTACCGAAATATGTTACAGAAAAACTGCATGTGTTAAATCTAGATATCTAGAAACCGCTGCATGTTTTGGTTCATAGCCAAAACTGTTTTCCCCCCGTAAGGATACACTTGAGAAATAGAGCATATTTTGAAAATAGGTTCTTTTAGTTATAACAGATTTTTTATTGAACCCTGTTATTAGTGTAACCAATGCCATAGTTACCTCCTCGTCTTCATTTTGAAAAACACTCTGTCCATTTGAAGGTTTTGCTAAAAAAACATAATGTTAACAAGTTCATTAAATTGTCACAATAAAACAAATTAAAATTGAGAATGGAAATGAGGAATGTGTCAAAGAGACAACAACCCGACCAAATAAAAAACAACAGCAGAGGGTCACCAACAGGTCTTCAATGTAGCGAGAAATTCCGGCACCCGGAGGCGTCCTTCAGCTGGCCCCTGAACAAATATATACTAGTCCAGTGATAATGAACGCCATACTAATTTCCAAATTGTACACAAGAAACTAAAATTAAAATAATACAAGACTAACAAAGGCCAGAAGCTTTCTGACTTGGGACAGGTGCAAAAATGCGGCGGGGTTAAACATGTTTGTGAGATCTCAACCCTCCCCCTATACCTCTAACCAATGTAGAAAAGTAAACGCATAACAATACGCACATTAAAATTCAGTTCAAGAGAAGTCCGAGTCTGATGTCAGAAGATGTAACCAAAGAAAATAAACAAAATGACAATAATACATAAATAACAACAGACTACTAGCAGTTAACTGACATGCCAGCTCCAGACTTCAATCAAACTGACTGAAAGATTATGATTTCATCATATGAACATCAGGCACAATCCTTCCCGTTAGGGGTTTAGTATCATACCATAATAACATATATGAGAAGAACATAACCCGTGTCATGCCAACAACTGTTTTTAGAATAAATGTGTTTAGTTCCGATGCAAAGACCTTATCAGTGACTCAATATTAACGCCAAAATATGCAATCTTTAATGACTTGACAACAGTATCGTAATTATATCCCTTCTTAATAAGTCTATTCAAAGGTTTTGTAAGTTTCTGAGGTGAATACTGACACCTTTGTGCTTTATAAAGAATATTTCCATAAAAAATTGGATGTGAAATACTTGAACGTATTAGAAGTCTGCATGTTCTGCATGCGAGCTCTGACGTCCCACGGCCCAGCTTGTCTGGCAAAACAGCCGTTAGACGTCAGAGTAATCTCGGACTAATGATTTTTAACCCCCATAACAAATACCAAAAAATACAAGAAATCTACATGGGGACCTTCATGACAGATTTTGGTCATTCTCGACTAAGGGGGGACCATGAAGACTTGGCATTTGAATGGTTGAAAACGGTAAGAAATGAAAATATTGATACTGCCAATTCTATAATGAAAATTCAAATAGATATAATTTAAATAAGCAATGAATTAGCATGTTCACCATTCCTTGTATGGAGAATAAAATACTTTCGATCGCGCTACACTGTACAGCGTAGACACGGTTTGTAATGTGAAAGTTCCTCAATCGTTCAAGTGTCATCCATGGAGATCCCTGTGATCTTAAGGTTAGGTATGAAAAGACCATGCTGCGATTCTGCGTATTAACACAAAGCAGATAACTAAACAATATCATGTAAGAAATATCATGAATATAGTGTTAACGAATGGATGTATCCGTACTAATCTTACGCCTTGATCTAAAACAGTAATTAATTCTAAACATGATTTCTCAATGGTTTTCTTATGTTTTAATCTTGGCACTGCATCCTCAGATAAATAATATTTTACAGTTCACCAGTCTTGAAAAATATAATAAGAACTTTAACATCAAACATAAGTAACACCACTACTCTCCGTATATTGAAATAAGCCTCGCCTGCTAATCCAATATGAAATATATACAATCCGCCAAAAGTTAAGCACCACCTTTTTTTTTTATTGCATCGATATTTTTCACATTTAAAAAATCAATTATTCCTCGAAAAAAAGGAAAGATTCATGTAACAATTTTTCTAACATATACCATAAACAAACCACAAATATAATTTTGGTCACTTATGACGGTTCTATGCATTTCGGTTTTACGTTCATAGAAATAGTGTAAATTACACAAATCAGAAACGGAATTTAAGTTTCACTGTGATTTTATTTTTTTACAACAAATAATCACCCAATATCATTTAAATTTTCTACAAATAATCTTTGGTTGTTCGACAAATTTAAATATTTGAGTCATAAGCATGTGTAACAACCTCTCTTCCGGTACAGTTATAAATCCGCCGTCTCATACTCGTTACAAGCCTTCAAAATTTTAGTTGAGGAAATCGTAGTCATTTATCAACAATTGCCACTTCTAAATCGACAAAATTTTGTGAAGGTGGGTTTCTGCGATTGAGTTTTCAGCCAATGGCATCCCAGACATGTTCGATAGGGTTTATGTATGGATACATGGAAGGCCAAACGACAGTGTCAATGGCTTTTTGCTCTTTGGACTCGGTTACAATCCCTACTCTGTGAAGTCTAGCGTTGTCGTCCATGTACAAGGGTCGTGACCATGTTGACATAAGTGGAGGATTATCAAAATGAGGAATTCCAATGTTTTTATGCACCAAATCTCTGTCTGTCTGTCTGTTTATGTAACTCTACAGAATATGCATAGCCGGCCTACAACGGTACAAGAAGCAAACCCGTACCGTAACACCACCAGGACCGACTGAAAGCATTGGGCGAATATTGTTTTGGTCATAAACCGTTTTATTTCCCCGCGAAACTCGTAGTATGGCGTCTACTGGTCGAAACATATCCGTCTCTCATTTGACCACTGAGTGTTTTGCCAGCTTAGCTCAAATTCAAGCATTGATATTCATTCTCTTATTGAAACCTGCCGAAACAATGCCTGCCTGTTAGGGCATGTCTCTTGACAACACGACTTACCCTACGATTGCCTCTATGAAGTCGACGGACGAGATTTCGCACACTAACACGACCGCCTGTAGAAACATTGTATTTGTAAATAAACTCATCATAGATACCAGGACTAAATTTAATATTTACGCCAGAAAACGCGCATATGGCCTTTAATAAAGAGTTGCTTGACTGCTTTATCGGAGTTCAATCTTTTTGGTCGTAATGAATTTACTTAGTTTATCGTAAAGGCAATTCATAACATCAAACATTATTATTTTTTTTGCAATAGTTTAAAAAATATTGCCAGTTATATATAGATGGTGCTTAACTTTTGGCGGACTGTATATAAAAAAATGTATGGGAGGTAAGATAAATATTTACCTTTCATTGAAATGTTTGCACCTACTTTGTTATCGTCTGCCTTTCCTGTAAATTTTAAATAGACAATACATTTCAATAACAGAGTTCACGAAACAATATCATTTTTACTCTACTCATTGATATAATTTACAATATTCCGTATATGTACAGATAGTCACAAATTTGTAAAAAATATTAGAAATGGTGTCCCACAATATTAAACATCATGAATATACTTCATTTTATAATGCAAAAGTGAGAAAATGTGTAATGTTGTACGCTTTTTCCTGGAATGAATAATGTGTGATGTATATTTAGACAATTTGAGTAAACTGTAAAAAGTAAAATATCAGAAACACTGAACTCCAAGAAAAATTCTAAACGCTAAACGCCAAAATCAAAATTTCAAACACATCGAACGAATGAAAATAGCTGTCATATTCCTGACTTGGTATAGTCATTTTCTTATGTATTTATTGGTGGATTTAGCCTGGTTTTATAGCTAGCTAATAAAATTTATATTCATAAAGACAAATTCAAGAATACTAGAACACAATATTTAGATGATAAACAATGCCAGTCCCAAGAATCTTTACTTCAAGACCATCGTGTAAATTTCTGAATTTGATACCGAATATTTATTAATAAGTTCGTGGTACCTTCTGATATTTTGTTTTAGAAAAAGGACGAGATTTTTAAATCATGCAAACATTAAGATGACATAATACAAAAAAACGAAAACAATTAAAAACGGAACATCTCTTAACAAACTGAAAAAAAACGCAATCGCATTAAGCGATTGGAAAATGCTGTCATTTTACTGAATTGATACCGGCATTTCCTTAAGAAGAAAATGGTGGATTACACATGGTTTAATGACTAGCTGCACCTCTCACTTGTACAATAGTCGCATGAAATTGCATTATATTGAAAACAATGCCTGAACAAAACAAACAGCAATAATGGGTAACAGTGTATCAAATTGGCATACTCAGCAAGTCTTTAAAGAACACGAAATTTAACAGTTGTCAAGAACATTTAAACCTATATCTTATATAAATATTGTGTTATTGGTGATGTTTTCTAGTATAATAGTTAATCAATGTAAATTTACAAAACAAAAACAGTTACAACTTGAACTTTTATTTTATTTGTAGTTTTTCGTGACTTTAAAACTCCATAATTTTACTTACGTTTTTTTCGTTCGATGAAGCATATCAGCAGAAGAACGATCACTAAAATACTGATTGCAATTGCAAAAAGAATTATGAAGAGGTTTACACCTGAAAAAATGTATATAATATGTTAACAAAATAAAGCATGCATAAGTGTTAAAAATATGAATAGGGTCTGTTACATATATATTGTGTAAAACTACGGTTAGCTAGAATCTTTTTAAGCAAATATGAGTAACAGAAAACAAAATATTCGGAAAACTAACAACATCTTCAAACTGAATAAACGTATGAGCATACGGTGTTAAAAAACACATATAAATATATGTAATGTCAATAAAAAAAATCTCTAACAGCACAAACATTAACCAACTTCAAAGCTTATAAAAAAAGTGTTTATGTTCTTCCTTATCGGATTTGATTTCTAAAAAACGGAATTTGTACATCTTATACATATCATTGTTTGACATCTGTATTTTCACTTTGTAGGCCTTTCTAGTTTGAAATATAAGAGTCACAATGTACGTACGCATGATATCTTTATCTTATCATTTGTACCACTTAAACGTGTCGTTCTTTTTCATCTTGCAAAATTAAGCATGCTCATTCTATAATAATAATAAGTAATTTTCAATTATCACTTGCATCTGACAAACAAAATGCCAAATTGCTGATGCAAGTTCACACAACAGAGGACAATACTTATACCTCTGCTTGCTGTCGATACCGCAATTAAATCAGTATGTTTACTGCTACCAAATATATTCTTCGCACACATCCTTATAACATAAACTTTGTCATTTACAAGTCCAGTTATTTGATAAGTTTGAACACTTTTATCATTGACTTCTGGGTTGTATTCCTGTGTAGTCCAAGCACTCGAACTTTCAATTTGATAATCGAAGACAAACGTTTGGTCGTAACCCTCATTCTTTCCTGGTAACCATTGAAGGTATATTGTGTCATCTGTTGTCTTTGTGACTTGCAAATGTCTCGGTTTGTCTGGATGGCCTATCAGAATAAAATAACAACCAATGGTGATGTTTTAAACTAGAGTGTTATCATATAAACAGCATCTTTAATCATTATACATCATCGTAGGTCTCGTGGTAGCGTTATCGCTCATTTGCGGCAGATCATTGGTTCGAACACACGCCAGGATCGAACCATAAACTTTAGAATTTGTATTTGCAGCATCACCCGTAGGAATGTACAACATTAAGCATAATATTTCCGGTTATTGTGACATTGTCTGTCTGTGAACTAATTTCGTGTAAACTACCTCGTTTAAAAACCAGGTCAGTTTTTTGTCTATTACAAGACGTCAAACAGCAATATGTCAATCATAATAATATTGGATTATTATAAGTAAACCAGTGATTTCTTTCTACGATTTATTTGGACTATTGTATCCTTATATGAATAAGAAGGAGTTGTATAGGTGACAATGAGGCAAGTCTCTATCAAGGTCACAATTTAATAAAAAGTAAAAAATTATAGCTCAAATTTAATCCAATAGGTTGCTTTTTGACGGATTGCATTTCTTTTGAAGGTTGTATTATCAACAGGTGGTAATACATGTATTAAGATTGAGAGTACTGTGTAATTATAATTGCAAAATCGAGGGGTAAGGATAAAATATAATGCATTAAAACCGGAAACAAAGTATGGAAAACAGGTTTTATATTTAATATCAGTTTGGCAGTGCGAATACTTAGTTTAAAGCATATCCACATATTATTTTATCAGCAAAACAAAACGCAACTTTTACATAACAGACTGAACAGAACTGTAATGTCCTTTATAAAGCTTAATATTTCCTGAAGTGTTTGTTGTTGTATACCTTGTATATTTCACGTTTGAAATTTAAAATTGATTATACATAATACTTACCAGCATGAAGATTATCCATGGACAGATTGTAATTAATGTGGGTGTAAACTCCTGCCTTATTTCTTTGAAGAGAACAAAACAGAGATGTAAATATCTTATTTTACTACCGATAATGGATAACTCGTAGAATATTTTTTTTTAATATTTTTTGGAAGGATCTGTTGAGGAAGAGCATGTATTTTTTGTTGATAATATGATTGAACGCATTAGTTAATATTGGCAGTGAAATTTATAATATTTTCACACATCCAGATTTAACTATTACAATTAGTATCACCTTTTCTGCCTTTTTTGGGGCATCAACTGTTTGTATGAGTCTTAAGCGAAACATGCTTTTTGTCATGTTGGGATATTTAGTACTCAGGAATAAGCTTCAACCATAAATCTTCCTATGTTCTATTTTAATTTCGAAGATTACAGTTGAAATTAACTTAAATTCTCATAAAATTTCTAGGTATATGTTTTCCTTTTCATTCTTCTGATTTCATTAGAATCGCGATGTTACATTAACTCATAGTTCAAACTAAGTTCTTTTATTACTTTAATTACATGTATATATCAAAAGGTACTACTATGAGTACATTGGTAGAACATGACTAAAAACTTTGACGAGAGTCATTATATGACCCTAAAATTGTGAAACTAGTAAATCTATTCAAGTCTGTAAAAATAGTTAACATTGTATTTAAAAATGACCAGGCGATTTACATTTACACACATCAGTACAGAAAAGGTTACTTGTGGCGTAATAAAATCAACATTGACAAATTCTACTGTAATTGATTGGAAAACAATTGTTACATTTCGGACTTGGCGAAGACTTTTATGTGTGTAGAAATAGTGGATTCTACCTAGTTTTATAGCAAGTTGAACCTCACACCTAAATAGCAATCGCATTAAATTCCATTTTATTGACAAATATGTGTTTGCAAAGCATACAACATGTACAGGCATAGTTGGTTTAAATGTCATATATTGGAGTACAACATTCAACATTGTGTTATAATCTGAATCAATGTAAAACAAACAACTATGTCATAAAAGAAAATCAATATTGTACGAAGACACTCTATAGACAAAGCATAGTAGCAAGCATGAAAGACAGGAATACAAAAAAGCACATGTATGCAAATTTAAATGCGTCATGTATTGACAAAATGTAGGAGCATTATATTAAAACATTCAACATGCGAAATTTAAACCCAACAGAGACAAAAACTTACGTCAGTTGGTGTTCTTCAACATAAGTAAGAGCACGACACTTGATGTTATATTCAGTTTCTGGTAATACATTGGTATCATTTATCCAAGCACAATGTGGATCTTTAACACATGAATCTATTCGTAGGTGCTGTTCACAGTTTATGACATAAATCTGTTGAACTTTAGTGTCTGTTCCTACATAAACTGAAGCTTTCTAGAAAATGAAACTATGTAGTGCATTTTTTTTTTTAAATGACACTATTTATTACATTTTACCATAGTCTAAAAGTAAGATGTATCATCACGTAAATGTTGCATTTCCTTGTCTAAAGATTATCGTGATAACAATGTAGCAATGTGAATTTTGTTCAAATTTACATCGAGCAACACATTTTTACGTGTAGAAGACTCCTGAAGCTATATATTTAAAGGCAATTATTTTATATGATTTGAAGTTCTACACACTTGTCATTGGTCTGTCTTTTACTTTTGTTCTGTTAGGTTTATAAGCATCATTTTAACAAGTTCTGTAAAAAATTTTACATACTTTGGTACCGTTGATATTACAATTTTTGTCGAGGTTGACACATCGACAGACCATTTTGCCCAAACTAATATCATAACCTAACATAAGTACATTTCACTTTACATTCTTGTCGATACGCACGGATGGAATCCTTTGGTTCCAAGAAAGATAAAATCAGAGGACAACCTTTACGAATATTTGGTTGAAGATTTATAAGGCTTTAACAATTCTATTCTATAATCTGTTGATGTTAAAACAGGTCTGCTGACTGACAAACTTTAAATAAGAATGTGCATGCATTGTGTGCATTGATCGATAGAGTTAAATCATCAATGACTCCCAGAAAGAATATTCAGCAGAGAACATTTTACATACACTCAGGTGATTTTACATATGTGAGATGACAGATATTATCATCATCTGGTGTTGTTGTTTTTACTATTAATCATGTTTATAGTAAAGTTAGAACTACATGTAAGAAACACGACCAATAACTTTCATAAGTATTTTATATATAATTATTATAATAATCATACTTACATGATGTTTCATTGACCAAATAACATCTTGATCCAAAGAAGCCGAGTATATACTTGAGACAAATGTCTTCTTGTTGTCCGTATGAAATAGTTTGTATATCTTCCCAGTATCTAAAAAATAGTATATGTAGATGCTGATACAGCTTAAGTACTCTTCATATTCAACCAATTAGTATACAGAATAAAAAATGAAAATACAAAGTTTTAACGATTTACCTTTATCTGGAACGCCCAAAGTCGACTAGTTGACGGCTAGGAATATAGAAGAACTTAAATAGTTGAAAAGATATATAACTACAAACGTCCTAAAAATAGCCAAAAATATATCAGGTCGACTTTGCCTAAATTTCGAAAATTATTAACGTTAAATGTCTTTAATTTGAATGAAATTATGTCAATGGTCATAAGTAAAGTGTGAAGGTTAGTTAGCTAGAAAGTCAGGTTGAATAACCAGTCTTACAGAAGGAAGTGCATGTACAACGTCAGGCATATGACAGTTCTTTTTCCCATTCATTTGATGTGTTTAAGCATTTTATTTTGAACATTGATATAGGATTTTCCGTTTTCAATTTTTCTTGGAGTTTGGTTTCTATACAATTGTTTAAAGTTGGACATAAACAAAGGGATTTTTCCACGTTAATACGATAAATAACCGTTATTACAGTTTTTAATATTGACCCTTAAAAGAGATTTCTTCCACATCAAAATATAAGTTTTTATCTGCATTCATTAACTATTAAGTATATGTTAGTCCCTTTTAGTCATAAATCTAAATGCTGCATGTTTATTAAGTACAACATCGGTGATTGAACAGAGTTTTGTTAAAACTGAAATGATATACATATATAACAGAAGGGCCAATACTCCCAAAACGTATTTTTGTCTAGTTCGAAGGTCAAAGCTTAAGGTCAAAGCTAAAAGTTGTCAAAACCTACTGGTTGATTGATTATTAATTTTTTGTTACTTAACGTCCAGTAGCAAATATGTCATGCATGTTCATGACAAGAACACACTAATAATACAAGGAGTAGTTCCTCAAGTAGGAATAGACCGGAAAGATGATATGCAATTTTAAAAGGAGGGTATACTGGACAGGGAAAGAAAGTTGGGCTTGCAACAGGCTACCTACGGACCACTCTAATATTTGTTTCAAATGTTAAAACGAAGAGATCGTTGCACTCTCTTTACATGAGGCATCGGAGGTCATATTCTCATTCCTATCCTCTGTGTCTGCGTATTGAGAATCTTACACATCTACATGGACGCCCAATTTTCACAAGAGTTTTACTGATAGTTGGAAGAAGACCAAAGTGACGATATTTAAGAGATAACTGTATTGTATTCGAAGCTTTAAGAACGTCCATCGGTAGTTTATCTGTCGCAAATTTAGTTTACCTGGTGACGCGGAGCGGAGACAGGTAAACGGGTATTTGCAACAGTAAAACTACCGATGGACGTCCGCAAAGCTTCAAATACAATACAGTTATCTCTATTCTAATGCAAAACAAGTTCATAATTTAATTTCAATCATTATTTCAGTGTAAAACCTTCATTACAGAAAATTCCGCGAAAAGATGTTATCTTCTTTGGTCCCTACACTAGGTGACGTCATATGTATGCTTCCGGCGTCAAACATAAACACCGTGCGTTTTCTGGCTTCTGTGCCGTTTCAGAATGTAATAAAATTTGATAAAATGAAGATTTTTAGGCGCAACAAGTGAGTTTTGTGTTTATTATTGTAGAAATAACATGTCAATACATTGCGAAATTCAAAATGTCGGCTTCCTCAGTTACAGACAAGGAGATAGAGAATTTTACGCTTGCTGTCATCCAATCAGAACAATTGTTACAACATAATTGCATTATAATTCTATATATTTCAGTCACACTTGGGGTTATTATTATTCGAATATACTTTATATCATATATCTAAAACTTTTTGTTTTAAATTGTATAAATTCCTACAGATTTTTTTTATATGCAACGCTGTATGTTACTAGTGAAGGAGTTTTGATATAAAGCTACTAACTTTTCGGTACTGACATGATTTACCAAACTTTATTTGAATTGTACGTTATAAATTTTGAAATTATTAAGAAACTAAGGTTTCAACTCCCTCAGGCAAAATTGGCTTTAGATGAATTTGGCTATTTATTTTAGGTATTTTACATATATCTCTTCAACGGTTTCGGTACTTATACATCTTCTTATTTCAAATGTTTGGCTTTGAGCGTTCCCGATGAAGGTAAATCCAGAAAAGCGCTTCGGACGCAAGAAATTATTAAACCTGTTGTTTCCATTTTTCTAAAAAAAAAATCAAGTTTCTGTAGAATTATATGCATTGGAGAACGTGTCGAGTTCAGTAAAATACTTTCTTATCCGAAAGACAGATTACATGAATAGCTTTAATTCCAACTTGATGTAGTTTTGATATCTTTTTTTTCTTCTTACAGTGTTGACTTGAAAACTACCAACAATTTTCCAAAATCTGTCAAAATTGCGGTTTCGTGCATTCTCAGTGCTATTATAATGTGCTTATCTGTTTTTGATAGGCCAAATTATGGTTAGAAGCTCAAATTACACTTATGTATCTGTTATATTGACAACCGAAATAGACATTTAAAGATATTTGTAAAAGGGTTTTAGCGTGAAATTAGTTCAGGGGTACTTGGTTTTGAAGTGAACTAAATTCAAGTATAAATGGCCAAACCTCTTTCACATTTTTCGACTTTTGTCAAACATTTGTGACACCCATTTACAATTTAAGCATTGTTTCTTGGTGTTTACCACAAATCTTCTATTATATCAGTGAATGTCTTACTTGATGCAGCATAGAATACCATTTCGGTTAAGTTTCGATCTAGTTCTAGATGTTGTAGTTCAGTCTGATACAAAACAAAAATTGGTTTTCCATTTAATGGTTGGACTGTCTCATACATTAAAGGATTGTCGGCAATGAATTGGAGGTTGGCTTCAGGTAGAGACATTGAATCGTTTGAACACTGAAAACAAGATTTAACAGTGTTAATATTTAAATGTTATTCTGTTTAAATCATACATGTGTTTCATCCATCAATAAATTGTTATTCAAATGTTTCGAAATCTTTTTTTTTGTATTTTGATTAAGTTAACACAGAATGAAAACAAAAGATAAAAAACAAATATTTGCACATGTGTATGGAAGAGATTAGTCTGGAAGATATACGGTGAACAAAAACACAGTAACATGAGAGAAAGTATGTCTATCTGTCAAAATATATTGAGCTGACCTGGCCCGGTCTTGGGTCTAGGGAGGTTGTTTTCTCTTTCCAATAGCTGTTCGAGTCGGGCTGATATTTAAATGAACCTGTATACACTTTGTCAATATCTGCTAAACTGAATGCACATATAGCTGAAGCAGGATTTCCAGTTCTGAAAGACGATGCATGATACATGAATATACTATTTATTCCTAATCTAAGAAAGTATTTGCTATTTTTACTCCTTGGTTCGGTAAAATTGACGATAATTTGATTTTTACAAGCTTGCTTCTATTAACATTAACAGTCCACAATTCATGAAATAATATATGTTGTCTTTGGTTTATCATATTTTCATTTACAATCAAACTTTCCAAATAAACAAATTGCAAACCTTGTTGTAAACAACCCATAGAAAATGCTGTTATCTATCGTCACTACATCCTCTACAATATAATATGGAAACACTATTACATGCAATTTTTATTTAAAAAAACCCAGATGTTATAGTAACTCAAAAGATCTATCTAAACGTTCATAATAATGACAAGGACACATAATATTGTCGTATAAGCAGATCACATTTGAGATATAACAGATATCATCTATAAAGGAATATGATATGGATAACTCGGGTATTTACGCTTCATTAAATTAACCAATGATGACGTACTAGACCTCCACCGTTTCTGATTGTTCTTAACTTAATAGCATTCAGTTGACAATATTTCATGCATTTAAGGACGATCAAATTGATTACTAAACTACATTAGGGATTTCGACATAATTAATTTGTCTCTAGTTATAAACCCGAAAACCGAAAAAATCAACATATTCATATTGATGAATGTGGATTGTTGAAATTGGTATATTTTTCTTTCGTCTTGTTAATAGTAGACTGTTCAAATGAGAAACTACATAGAGTTTATAAAAGGTTAATTGGTGAATAATTGTTCATTAAACATGCCATGACATTCTCACATATTTATGTTAAGCAAAATTTAACAATAACTTGATTTCGATAGGTGTTTTTAAGATCAAGTGATGAATTTGTTAAAATAGCATTTAACTATCAAATGAACCTGACAGAATTCTGTAATGGTGAAAAAGCTTGGCACTGATCTTGTATTTTTCCTAAACAGACATGGAAATATAACTAGACGTTAGGCAACCAACAATCAATTCTACATGAGTATCGGATTCATCTTCTTCATTTTGACAGAAAGACGCAATTTAAACATCCAGTGCTGAAAAACGATAGCACCACCTGTCTTAATGCCGAAACAAGAACATCCTACGTAAAACATGTTCATTTCAACTATTATATTTAGAGGTAGAAATACCTCAATCCCACTCACAAGAGTCAGTAATTTTTCTATTCAATGACGGGTATGTGACATGCATGCAAGACAAATACTACTGTCGAATGTTTACATTGTTTCATTTTCAATTTTTTCCCAACTTGTATAACAAGTACATGTATGAGGGAAACAAGATGAGAGAAAAAAAGGTAGCTGAAAATTATGATATATTATACTAAAAAGTAATGTACTTACGTATGGAATCAAAATATACCGGCAACGTCCCAGGAATGGAACAGTTTAGTCTCGTCTTCTGGAAGCTCGTCCATTTATTCCTCAATAATGAGTTTCCTCCGATATCTTTCTATAAATCATTATAGATGTGGTATATATTTTAATTAGCAGGCCGTTGAATATACAAAGAATTGTTAACAAATCTGAGGGTTTATATATATATCCAACCATTCTTGTGTATATGCATATGTTTAAAATCTTATGAATTTTTACTATATAAACTACAGTTGTTTCTACAAAACTGTATTAAAAAGATTAAATACACAATAGAATATCTGTATTCTTAATCGTAGCTCAAACTTCTTTCGATCTGTACTGAATAACCCTCACTAGATAACAGATTGACCACTAATTTGATAGAATCAACTTAGATATTTTTATTCAACAACATGCTGTTAACAGATTTCTCACTGATACAGCTATTTTAGTGGAGAACCTTGTATATCAGATTTAAATGATTTATTTACATTACATTTGAAGTTTTAAGTGACTTACGATATAGGGGCTTGGAAATATTCGCGTCTCGCATGCGACAAGAATAATTCCACAACTTGCACTGTCATCAACAACTTTTATAAGTTTAAATGTTGTGTACATATTCATGAAATTGTTGCACGGGCTTTTGTATATTTTCATTACCGAAAGATCTGCGAATACATGTAGATGATGACTGGGCGACCCAAAAGCGGTTGGATCTATTATATATATCATGTGGAGCAGGATCTGCTTACCCTTTCGGAGCACCTGAGATCACCCCTAGTTTTTTGGTGGGGTTCGTGTTGTTTATTCTTTAGTTTTCTATGTTGTGTCGTGTGTGCTGTTGTTTGTTTGTCTTTTTCATTTTTAGCCATTGCGTTGTCAGTTTGTTTTAGATTTATGAGTTTGACTGTCCCTTTGGTATCTTTCGTCCCTCTTTTATAGATGGATTGGGCTAAATTGATTTGACTCGAAACGTATGACTATTATATTTCATATAACTTTGTGTTTTACGACGTATATACAGTTTGCCTTGAATATAATACCTACACTATTTGCCACTAGGCGTTGACGCGAAATTTAGACGACCAATATTACAATCGAAATTAAACTTAAGAACATGTACAATTTTCCAATATTGTACAGCACCAATTTTAATCATTGAAAATTTAATATTTGCATTTGATACTGAAAAAAGGAGAAATGTTCGCAAAATGCCTTGGAATTAAATCATTTAGCTGCAACATTTGTTTGCCGATTAGTTGCGTGACTGAGTAGGACAAATTCAAGGGAAATAGTTTTGCATCTGTCTTTTTGTCAAATGGAAGCTTTTCCCATACTCTAATACTATACTTTTTTTAACCGAATTGTGACGTTTTGAATTTGACATTCTATATAACTTTTAAAAATATCTCCATTAATTTCCATTAAATAAAAAATTGCATAACAAGAAAGTTGATTTTATTTAGTTAAAGGTTTAATCCACTATATATAGTTTTGCTACATAAGAAAAAAATTAGTAGCCAATCAGGAATATGACAGTTGTTTTCCACTTGTAGGGGGTGTTTGAACTATTGATTTTGCCATTGTTAAAGTTCATTCAGATTTGAATTTTCATTTGAGTTTCTACTCATCAAAATACATGATGTAACTTTTTCTTGCTATACTTCTATAGTTCGATAAATACATGCACTTTTAAAACTACTTATTTTTTGTATCAGTACTCATCGTCTAACTGACATAAAAATGACAAACACTTAAAGTCGTGCAGTATGAGTATAAATATGTTAAAGCCAATATTTTCAAATAATTGTTTGATTGATAATCTATGTATGATGAACAGAGATGTGATATATATGCTTGTCAAACCTGTTACATAGTTGTTTTTTTGTTTAAATGATATTTTCTAACTAATTTGCGTCATGATATAAAACTTTTATTTTCTTTCATTTTGAAAATTATTCAATTTTGTACAATGTTGTAAGGCATGATACTGTGTCTACTAACACACGAGTGACAGAATTGCATAAATCGTTGCCAAAACATTAATAAGCTATAGGAATTAAGAAACATCTAGCTATTGATCAATAAAGCTTTTAAAAATGGATATGAATGTTTACATTATTAATGTACATGATCTTTTGATATAAATCTAAGACGTTAGGTTGATTAAAGAAATCTAAAACTGTCACACTTTCAAATTCTTACCAGTTGATACCATATCATACTATAATCTGCAAGATTTCAAAGTATACAAGATTAATGCACAATGTATAGAAGCTAATTATAAAGCAGACTGTTCAGTTTTACTGTTGTGAAAGTTATAAAAAGTTTGCAAATATAGAATCCACTAAGTTAAATGCAATCTATTGAATAAACGGGTAGTTTACGCACAATTTGTGCATGCCATTGTCGGCAAAAATGAACTAGTTTCATTCGAGTCAAACTAAAATATGCATGCTACATACATTCGATGAATAAATAAATGAGATATATGTATATATATATGTGTTACCTTACAAACTTTGGCAACTCTGGAGTAAACATTGAATGCATTCGGAGGTACATCTACAGCTGTCTCACGGAAGAAGAAGAACACTCTATCATCAACATTAAAAGAGCCTACAAACTGTGGATCTAAGGAACAAACAAATTGAATAGCGTAATCAACGCTTCAGATAGTAATATATAGTGATATTAATATTAACACATGTGATAGGTTTAATGAAGCTGTTTTCAAATCAAAAGATCGTTGACACATTCATTCTCTTGTTCTCTTGGTGTTGTTATACAGGCTCATACCTACAATTCAAAGGTCAAGATAAGGATCAGCATGACATCCAATGCCCTTTGTAGGCTACTTATTTAAAGGGTTAAACAAGCTATAAACCAGATCGCTCGACCTACCATTTACATCCGAAAATGCCTGGACCAAGTTAGAAACATGACCTTTTTTGACAATACGTTCTATTTGTAAATATAGTCGAGCGTTTGATTTGTCCGGTTTTATACATCACCTTTTTTGAATTTACCATGGAGTTTGTCATTTTTGTGAATACATTTTTGATGGATAACTATTAGATATGATATATCTGCTATATGTTGTAATCAGTTTTACTTCAAACAGTTTTGCAAGTCTACATTATCGGCCATTAATCTTTATTATCAAAATACAAGTTAATTAAAAAACTATTTTTACTTGTACCTTTCATCCATTTGTTACTTATTACGCCTTTCATATAATCAGTAGACCGGGGTATAGGTCTCTGTATTGTTGATTCCGAATGCAATGTGCTACCATAATAAATATCATCCTCTTTGCTAGAATTTTGATGTTCTGAAAAAAAACCAATACTTTAAACATTACTTGCATTGATGCAGTGTATAAGTAATGATAAAGAGTGTTGTTTCAAATCATATATCATTAACATACTATACTTATTGAGATTTATAATAAAAAAAAATGCTTTTGGATAAATGCTTTAGTTACAAAGTGGAAATAAGAAGACACATAATTAAAAATACAAAGTATTGAAGTTAACGACATAGAATCTACTTGGATGAAAGTATTTTATGTAAAACTGTTCTCCTTCTTTCTTGAACATATGCTTTTTTTAAACAAAAATCACCATTGCATTATTTTGGTATTTCAAAGTGGGTGTGAATCAACTGAATGTTGTTAAATAAAAATCCCCAATTGCAAAGAAAACAAACCAGACTTTTTCTTGTTTTCAAATTCCTGAATATTCATATTAGAAGTGTTGATTATTTGGTACTAGTTCTATTTTAATACAAAAAAAAATATTTCTACTGAAAACATAAATAAAAAAACATTCTACCAATGAATCTTCAATTATTCACTAATATTCAGAATGAAGCAGCATTGCGACATATGTTATATTGTTTTGTTTTTGAATTTGTATGACCTTAGGTTCACGTCTACTACATATGAAATGTTAAACATGTAAACTGTGACTCCTGTCAATAAAAAAGGGACGAAAGATACCAGCGGGACAGTCAAACTCATCAATCGAAAATAAACTGACAACGCCATGGCTAAAACTGAAAAAGACAAACAGACAAACAATAGTACACATAACACAGCATAGAAAACTAAAGAATAAGCAACACAAATACTTGCACTGTCGCCGGACAAAGAAACAATTAAGATAGTTCAATTACTGTAAATGTATTTGACTTCTGAATTAAGTAATGCATATATCATATTGTGGTTTTGATGTCTGATTGTCCGAAATATCATCAACTTGTGGAACCGGTGTCCTATTTAACATTAAATATGTACTAGAAAAATATTAAGTCTCATTATATAACCTTTTACATCACGACAAGTTCTGAACATGCGACAAATTATATTAAATCTGTGAACAAATTGAAATCAATATTATATGTCTACTAGACAGCGAAATAAATTTATGAAAATTTAATACTCACTAATGTTAATTGCTGTAAAATTATGAAATGGGTCATTTGAACAAGGTACGGCTGTGAATTTGTTACCAGATCCATACGTTGTAACACCACTGGTTGTGTTGATTTCAAAACCTTTAGGTGCATCCGCGTTAGTTCCACAAACAAACAAAATATCGTCCGTCGTTTTAGTTATAAACTTTATATGATTTTGACAATAAGGTACCTGCAAGATAAACGAAGGTGTCATTTATTTGAATATAAAATAAGTGTTAAATAAAGATAATGTAGTGAAAAGTTAAATTACAATTAAAAATAAACTCCGAGGAAAATTAAAAAAAAGCCTCTAATCAAGTGGCAAATCCAAAAGCTCAAACACATTAAACGAATTGACAACAACTGTCATGTTTCTGACTTTGCACAGTCATTTCGTATGTAGAAAGTGATGTGCTTAACCTGATTTTGTAGCCGGCCAAACATCTCACTTGTATGACAGTAGTATAAAATTCCAAAAAGTAAAAGATATTAAAAATAAAGAATTGTAAAATCAGTGATTATGTCAAATCCCTAAAATACCAATGTACGTAAATTTGTAAAATCCTTGAAAATGTTTGGAATTATACAGAATCACAGTAAAAATTGCTAGGGATTCTATAAAACCGTTAAAAAGTTAATAAATTTCATAACAACATTACTGAAAATATTAGGCATTTGTAAAAAATCGGTAAATATCCAAGAGATTTTAGAATTTCACTGAAGGTAAATTACGAAAATACCCATCTTCAAGCTTCAGAAAAAAATTCGAATCGGAAAGTCCAATTTAAATGAACGAAACTGTAAGGGATTTGTACAAAATCACTAATCATTTTATAGATATTACAAATCTGCTGTAACAATTTAGCCTCACAACTACTACTCAATTTATTTAAGAATATAATTTCATCTGCGTTAAAACGGATACGATGACAATGTCAATAATGCTATACGTTGCAATCGTTCATTGTTATAACATCCGAACTGATTTGTTTTTTTCTATTAATATTCGTTTTGGAAAGCAATTATGCTGGTTATCATTTTTTTTTTTATTTTGATGTTGGTCATTTTACATTGTATTATTATTTATTGACAGTCAGTTTTTAGTGAATTCATGTGCAACTTGAGAAAACGATACAATTTCGAAGCTTTATCAGTTACATTGAATCCTGGGTACCAGGTTGCACACGCGATCATCAGGAGACAAACATAACTTTCATACTGATGATAGGCACAATTTAACATATATATATATTGATCTTTAATATCTACTTTTTCAACCTGTTCATGCCTGCCATTTTTATATAATTGACACAGCTTGTTATAACAACTTTAATGACAATTATTTTTAGTAATGCAATATTTGTTTACAATTTATACTGTGTTGATTTATAATAAACTGATATAAAAGTTAATGAGTAATGTACAACAAAATAAAACCTACCTCTGGTTTGGAAAGTTTGCAGTAGTTTAAGTTGCTTTGAATAGGTATGAAATGATACGACTTCTGAAATAAGAAATTTTATTTCAAAATGCAGGATAATAGTTTAAATGCAAAAAAAAAAAGTTATTTAAATAATTCTATTTAGGTCGCAAGTTCCATACCAGGAAAGTCGCCTCCCAAACATCAGTATAATAATTCTAAATAAATAATGAATGGTTAACAGATGTGTTTCTCGATCGATACTGAAAAAAATATGAATCTATAATTCTTTTCGTAGATATGTTTGAAAGTGTGGTTGCACAAATCGTCAAACTAATCCTATTCCTTTAACATAGTTTGCTCATTTCCGGGCGATACAAGTCCAAATCTTGTCATACATAAGTTTTTATTATAATTAAGGTATTTTTACATATTATTTTACGGTTCATCAGTGCATCTACTACAGTGCACTTTTGCATCATAGACATTTGTAATAGGCGATGCCTATAGAAATTAAGGGATTCAAAATAAATATGGATTTCGGTTTCTAACATAGACAGCATTACGTCTTACCAAAAATGTACATAGGGCCAAACAACTATCAGACAAAAATATTCACAAAACCTATTGAAAAAAGGTCGTTCAAAAAGATTCAGCATGGTAATTTCATTTCATGTGAATATTCGCAGTTGGTGTAGTACGGAGGAAATACTTATCATGGTAATTAGTGGCCCATTTAATCAAAAACGGTAGACAAAATCAGGATGACGACCATAAAGCCTTAAAAAATTACTACAATAAAAATTAATCAATAAACTGTAAACTCACAGAAAATCAAAATTCCAAAAATGTGTGATTTAATCCTATAATCTGATAAATTAAAGCAATATTGTAGCCTCTTAATTATAAACTTACCGATTGGATTGGGAGCAACGGCTGATCGGAAATATCAAGAATATCTACACGATTCCTTTGAATGAGTAAACAAAGCATATACAATGAAAATGGTATTTTGAAAAACATTATGATTTGTATCATGACTTTATGAAAATGGTTGCTATACCATATCAAGTTTGGTGTGTTAAATATATAATGTCAGCTTAATCATCATATTGTTTTGCGTATATTAATGTTGTTAGGTTGCAGTCTTGAGTAATATACTCTTTATATCAACGTTTGTTCATAATAAATGGTAAATCGAAAAATGATTCTGTATCTCTTTTAATGAAATACTGATGATTAAGTAGTGTAATATTTTTCCTTAATGGGATCACAATGTGGCGTCATTAAAGCGTAACTTCATATGTCGAATGACGTCATTAATGGGTATGTGACGTCACACTGAAACGTACATATATTTTGGCACACGAAATTCAACAATATAAAGCTACCGGCAGCAATATGATGACATAGGACTCAAGTCTGCGGTATTCTTATTCTGTTCACTCTTTGGCATCTCACTATTCCGAAACACTACACGAAACCCAACCAATATAGGAAAAGGTTACATGTGCACTGACTTGTGTATGGAAAGATATACTTTTTTAAAAAATATAACAAATATGAAAATAACCATAGAGGCACCTCCTATCAATTCAGAATTGACGTCTTGCCGCTTTCCCCACCCCTTCCCCGAAATTGTCAAATTGTCACATACATTTAAAAGTTCAAAACGTTTCACAATAAAAAAAAAATCTAGAGATTTACAGATCAAATATACCTACATATAACCTATGACAAGTTTCTGTGAAATGGCATCCAACATCATATATCTATAGTAAGACGGAGTTGATGAGTTCAAAAGCGCTAAAACAATAATATTGTCTTGTACTCACAAACCAAAGGTAATTGATCTATAATATATCAATATATCAAATTTCAATAATGTTATAATCGCAATTGTACCGTTTATACGAGCTTCCAGATAAACTTTTGTTGAAAGTGAGCAATTGTTGTAGATGAAGATTACACATGCATGTATATGTCCAGGAATATGCACCACGACGAGTGTGCATATAGAATAGGATCTGTTTACTTTTTCTGGAGCACCTAGACACTCCCGATTTTTGTCGGGTCCGTGTAGGGCATTTTTTATGTTTTGTTTGTATATTGTTTATTGTGTACTATTGGTTGTCCTTTGATCACTTTTTGTTTCATGTAAGGACGTTTATCAGGTTGTTATTAACTCGTGACCTATGCTGTCTTCTGATTCTCTTTGACATGGTTACTTACCAGGAAACGACAGAAGGAAGGATTTAACTGGAATTTTCATTGTGATATCTACAAAGCATTCGTACAACCCCGTGTCAGTTAACTGCATATTGACTAACTTCACACCATTTCCAATAATAAACAAACGGCTGCCTAAATTTGTTGGAAGATTTTCATTTACATGATTTCCTTCTGAATAAATCGTGCCACCATCATATGGCCCTTTCCAAACGACATTACTGTAACCATCACAGGCAAATGTCACAGCTGATCCTATAACATGATAAACCGTTTCACAAACACCAAAGTCTGAAATTTAAAAAAACAATTGTTAAATGTTTATCTGTTTTTCGAGTTCAAAGGTTTAAGTCTTTTTGTACGGTTAGAGTTTTTCAATTTTTGAAGACCAGTGCCAGTGCCAGTGCCAGTCTATGACATGATATTGCATATAACTTCGTTTTGTGGAATCTGTGAAATGATTGTCTCATTGGAAACATAACCACATATTTTTTTTGTATTTAATTGAAGACTAATATTTAAAATACATGACAAAATATTATGTTTTAAATCAGTCACCAAAACACTTAAATGAAAATTTTAATATTCAATTACACGATAATGAAAACCGTCTAATCCCGCTGCAAATGTTTGCACCTGTCCCAAGTCAGGAATCAGATGTACAGTAATTGTCGTCTGTTTATTCAGTCCATACGTGTTTCTCGTTTCTCGTTTTTTATAGATTAGGCCGTTGATTTTCCCGTTTGAGTAGTTTTACACTAGTAGCCCTTTAAAGTTTGTTGTTCGGTGTTAGCCAAGGCTGGTGTTGAAGGCTGTAACCTGACCTATAATTGTTTACCTTTCTAAATTATTACCTGGATGGAGAGTTGTGTGGCACTCAAACGACATGTTCCTATATCTATTAAATATTTTGTCACTTATACATAACATGTGACGTAACGTATCATGGTGTGACAATGCATGTTTTTGGTGCCGTTTTATGTGCTGTCCTTGGTTGTTTTACGTCTTCGTCTTTGTTCTGCGGTTAGTCACCATTTCGGTGTTGATATGAACATTAATTGTTTATCATTTTTATAAATAAACTGTTTGTCAAAGTACGAATTATTCTAAATACTACGGATTTTCGTATCCTAGGCAAATATAACCGTAGCCTTATTTGGCACAACTTTTTGGAATTTTAGGTTAACTGTGCTCTGTTTGACTCTGTTTGACTCTGTTTAATATTTTAAATTGAGTATCACTGGTGAGTCTTATGTAGACGAAACGTACGTATGGTGTATTACGTTATCAGCCTGGTACATTTGATAACTATCAGCTATTCAAAAAGTTCTTTTGTTATGTTTATTTGTGTTATTTTTCTCTCTGTGATGTTATTGCATTTATTTGAACTTTCGTCCTGCCATGTAGTGCTATCGTTTTAGTGTTATATTTAACATTGCAATAAAAGCTAGCCGCAAAAACAGGTCCAAAACACCATTTTTCTTGAAATGTCCTGTACCAAGTCAGAAAAATCTCAGTTCTTATCCTATATATTAACTAGAGGCTCTAAAGAGCCTGTGTCGCTCACCTTGGTCTTTATGAATATTAAACAAAGGAAGAGGATGGATTCATGACAAAATTGTGTTTTGGTGATGGTGATGTGTTTGTACATCTTACTTTACTGATCATTCTTGCTGCTGAAAATTATCTCTATCTATAATGAACTTGGCCCAATAGTTTCAGTGAAAAATGTTAGAAAAAATTTACAAATTTTATGAAAATTGTTAAAAATTGACTATAAAGGACAATAACTCCATAGGGGGTCAATTGACCATTTCAGTCACGTTGACTTATTTGTAAATCTTACTTTGCTGAACATTATTGCTGTTTACAGTTTATCTCTATCTATAATAGTATTCAAGATAATAACCAAATACAGCAAAATTTCCTTAAAACTAACAATTCAGGATCAGCAACCCAACAACGGGTTGTCTGATTCATCCGAAAATTTCAGAGCAGACAAATCTTGACCTGATAAACACCTTTACTCCAGATTTTTTTTTTTTTTCATTTTGGTTGGATGGCCGGGTCACCGCACACATTTTTGAAACTACATACCCCAAAGATGGTTGTGGCCAAGTTTGGATTGATTTGGCCAAGCAGTTTCAGAGGAGAAGATTTTTGTAAAAAAATTACTAAGATTTACGAAAAAATGGTTAAAAATTGACTATAAAGGGCAATAACTCCTAAACGGGTCAACTGACCATTGTGGTCATTTTGACTTATTTGTAAATCTTATTTTGCTGAACATTATTGCTGTGTACAGTTTATCTCTATCTATAATAATATTCAAGATAATAACCAAAAACAGCAAAATGTCATTAAAATTACTAATTCTGGGGCGGCATCCCAAAACTGGGTTGTCAGATTCATCAGAAAATTTCAGGGCAGGTAGATCTTGACCTGATAAACAATTTTACCCCTGTCAGATTTACTATAAATGCTTTGGTTTTTGAGTTATAAGCCAAAAACTGCATTTTACCCCAGATTCTATTTTTAGCCATGGCAGCCATATTGATTGGATGGCCGGGTCACCGGACACATTTTTGAAACTACATACCCCAAAGATGGTTGTGGCCAAGTTTGGATTGATTTGGCCAAGTAGTTTCAGAGGAGAAGATTTTTGTAAAAGATAACTAAGATTTACGAAAAATGGTTAAAAATTGACTATAAAGGGCAATAACTCCTAAAGGGGTCAACTGACCATTTCGGTCATGTTGACTTATTTGTAAATCTTACTTTGCTGAACATTATTGCTGTTTACAGTTTATCTCTATCTATAATAATATTCAAGATAATAACCAAAAACAGCAAAATTTTCTTAAAATTACTAATTCAGGGGCAGCAACCCAACAACAGGATATCCGATTTATCTGAAAATTTCAGGGCAGATAGATTTTGACCTGTTTAACAATTTAACCCCTTGTCAGATTTGCTCTAAATGCTTTGATTTTTGAGTTATAAGCCAAAAAATGCATTTTACCCCTATGTTCTATTTTTAGCCATGGTGGCCATCTTGGATGGTTGGCCGGGTCACCGAACACATTTTTTAAACTAGATACCCCAATGATGGTTATGGCCAAGTGTGGTGTAATTTGGCCCAGTAGTTTCAGAGGAGAAGATTTTTGTAAAAGTTAACGACGCCAGACGACGACGGACGACAGACGACGGACGACAGACGACGGACGACGGACGACGGACGCCAAGTGATGGGAAAAGCTCACTTGGCCCTTTGGGCCAGGTGAGCTAAAAAGAAGATGTTGTATGATTGCCAATGAAACAACTGTTATCAAGAGACCAAAAAGTACAGAAACTAACAACTTTAGGTCACCGTACGGCCTCCAACAATTCGCAAAGCCTAAACCGCATAGTTTGCTATAAAAGGCCCAGAAATAACAATGTAAATCAATAAAAACGAAAAAACTAACGGCCTTATTTATATACAAAAATGAACAACAACAAATATGTAACACATACACAAATTGTTCGTTTCTGTTCCGTTTTCGTTTTTTTTACTATGATAGTGTTTCTGTTGTTTTGTTTCTGTTGTCTTGTTGTTTACCTCTTATAGTTGATGTGTTTACCTCAGTTTAAGTATGTAACCCGGATTTGTTTTCTCTCAATCGTTTTCTGATGTTCGAACAGCGATATGCTGCTGTTGCCTCCATTTGTGACCTTAGTATCATGGAAATAATTATATTTGTGCATAGCGGAAACAGATCTTAATAACTAATATTTTGTGTGGTTACATTAATTAATACAAATTACTCTTCTAAACTTATGAACAGAACATGTTATACTTTTAGTATAAACATTTTGGTTTTCATTTCATTTCTCCTCAGTGAATGAACATGGGAGTACTTATATTCTATATAAATTAACATATTATATTCGCATATGAAGAATATGGTCAATTACATCCCAAAAATACGAGTTTTTTTTTAAATATCACGAGTTTCTAATCATTTGATGATATCATCATGATCATTTTTGAAATGAATAAAACTTTTAATGATTTTCATGACTGATGTAAAATGATGTGGTGTCATATAGGGTGAGTCAATTTTCTTTACATTATCGTAACGTATTAATACTTACTATGATGTGTTCCGTCTTATCACAATACAACGGATGTCTTTACGTATTTGTCAGGGAAATTATGACCACCGTGTCTTATTCTTTCAAAATCATTTCCCCAAATATACCGATTTGAGAAGAAATTTATAAAATGGTAACCCAATTACGTTCGCTCATTTTTAATGGCAAGATCAATGCTATTACCTTGTTCTTTTCGTCGTTCCTTTTATTTTCCACACACTTTTGTCTTTCTATCATCGAGTTAGTTTCGGATTGTTCCTTGCTACATGTATATCTATTTTACAAACTTGGTGTTTTTACAATAATTTCAACAAGCTTGAAATACATTAATAAAGTTTCAATCATGACTAGAGGTTACCTGTATGATTCAATCTTCTATTTTAATTCGCCATTTACACGACTTCATCTGTCTTCCTCATAATTGAAATGAGTTATTATAGTTATTTAAAGGTTGAAGCGATACTAATAAGCGTAGAGAATAGAACATTTTCGGCAATGTTATACAAATAAAAATACTCACCAAATATTGTTAAAATTGCAATGAGTGTAATCCACATTTTACACAATAATTATGCGCACATATACATTAAATTCGTATTGTCAATTTACAATTCTCTACCTTGATAAAAAATCGATACAAATAGACAACCAATCTTAGATATACATGCAAATGATTAATAATCCAAATGATATCATAGTAAACTTCCTTTTAAATACGGTTTATCATGGTAAATTTCAAATCGATTCATTATTGCTAAAATATCAATAAAAAAGTCAACAATCATAAAGTATAAAGACAACACCTTAATCAATACATGTGAGTGCTGCACAAAATCAATTAGTTCATTCAAGTTTAATTTCCATCAATTTACCACAAGATTTTACCATGTTTACTTCCTGTTTAAAACAGAGGGGTACAATCTAAAGCATGAAATCATATGCTCTTAAATGTCAGAAAATACTACATCAAACAACGACAATTTTAACGGCCGCCGTACAATGCGTCAATATATATGTCCTTAAAATGCAAGCCCACGACTGAAATTCAAGATGTCATTTAGGTGTATAAGATTTGAAAGATGTTATTTGGTATATATGTCTGTGTATTTATGCATCAGTCACCTAAGGATATTTCACGTATTTTATATGGCAGTCAGTCAAACAGGTAAATTTGTTTATTTATGTAAATAATGGTTGATGATTCATTCATTTGCTAGTCCAAGTTTAGAATTCGTTTGTTTCTACACGCATTTGAATAAGGGGAGATAGTTGTAGAAGGGGCTATAAGGGGCAAAATTGGCCCCTCTTCAGAATCTATTGATGTTTCTTTTAATTGATCTCTATGATATGGAGCTTATAAAACACCAAAAATTTTATAGTTATCTCTTGCGGTTTTCTTGTTATGACGTCGTAAAAATGGTAGGCCGACTAAGCTTAAATATCAGATTTTTACGTATTTCATCTTTTTTTTTATGTATTGTGTACATTTTACAATAGATTACACCTTAAATAATCAACGTGAATAAATCATTACTAGTGAACCATTGTATTAATACTATAAAGAACAAAATTGATATAAAGTTTAACTATTTAATATCAGTAAAATCGTTGCTATGGTAACAACAAGTTAACATTCGTTCTATGTATGACCAATTTATAGAATTTTTCACCAGAGAAAATCTATGTAGTTATTTTTTGTATAAAACAGAAGATGTGGTAAGATTGCCATTGAGACAACTGTCCACAAGAGACCAAAATAACACAGACATTAACAACTATAGGTCACCAAACGGCCTTCAACAATGAGCAAAACCCATATTGCATAGTCAGCTATAAAAGGCCCCGATATGACAATGTAAAACAATACAAACGAGAAAACTAACGGCCTTATTTATTTTTCTTTTAACTTGAATAACCCAAAATGAGTTTGTGTGTACTTTTATGTACTCGGCTGATAAAAACACAAAAAGATGGGACATATTACGTACTAGTATACAGATAATATATGAATAAAGATCGCAATTTCATAAACTATACATTTCAACAATGACCGGCTCAACCTTAATAAAACTATCATGATAATGTGATTTTAAACGTTAAATGAAAAAAAAGGAATGATGAAAAAACATTGGATTTGATGAGACTGGAACGTACACCATCATGCCGATTGCGCAGCGTGTAGGCGATTTTAACCACATTGACACAGCAACTATTTGAAGTTAATAACACGTATTGATCATTTTGATTCATAAACATAGGAACAATTTTTTTTTGTTCTTATTCAACTTAATTGTTTATATCAATGATATGGCCATTTCATCATTGTTGATTAGGCCATGGTCTAAATTAGTTTTGTTTTACGAAACAGACTTTAATTGTGCAAAATGGAAACTGAATTTTTCGTCTGGGGCGTGTTTTATTGTCTCTTCTGCACATCTCCAGAATGTCTTCTGGTGAAGTGTAAAATAAAAATTAATTTTGACGTCGAATATAGCAGATTTTTGTTATGTTGGATGACATAAATTAAGTTTTCGATGACTTTTTTTTTTAAATTAAGATACGTTCCGTAGACATGCATGACTGTAAAAGTGTGCTCTGTTCGTTACAATTTTTTTTTGTGCTTTCCTATATCTCAATTTTTCTAAACAAACCAGGCTTAATCTCCCGCTATTTGATTTTTAAGAATAATATTTCTGTTTACAAAACTTTGAATTTTTCGAAAAACTAAGGATTTTCTTACCCCAGGAGTAGATTACCTTAGCCGTATTTGGCACAATTTTTTGGAATTTCGGGTCCTCAATGCTCTTCAACTTTGTATTTGTTTGGCTTTTTAACTATTTTGATTTGAGCGTCACTGATGAGTCTTATGTAGACGAAACGCGCTTTTGGCGTATAAAATTATAATCCTGGTACTTTTGATAACTAATTAAACTGCACGAAAAATCGTCAATGTTTGTCTGGAATATGACTGATCAAAAAGTACATCTCAGTCTATACATTTTTTTTAAAAGTAACAGAACTGGATTTTTTTTGTATAAAGCTAAGATATCTGGAAGTTCTAAAAATCGTTTTTCTATGGTGCTCCTTGAAGAACATCTTCTGGTCCTAACTATTATTTCTAATGCACAATTTTGATGGTCAAAAACTTCGGACTACCATTTTTCTACAACTTTCATTGTATAGGGATCTATATGTAAGTATACAAGGTATACCAGACGTTTCTTAATAAATAAATCAGTTGGTTGTGTACTGACTGATACTTCATTTTGGGAGAACAAGATTTATCTCAGTACTAGTTGCAAGTAGTTTTGAACACACTTCCAGTAATTGCAAATACTCTTAGTTCAATACTCTATTGTCTTAATTCTAGTTTGCTGGTTTTTTTTGTGTTTGTCTCGTACCGATATTTTGAGTTAATCTAATTGCAACTGATTTGTGCAGGTTGTTTTTATATTGTACTGCTACGCTACTGTTTCAGCTTCGGGGAGGGTTGAGCGTTTACACACATGATGTTGTGCTGTTAAACCACTGTACTAGGTTCGGGGATGGTTGGGATGGTTGGGATCCGCGGCTTACATGCCTATCCCCACCAAATTATGTATGTAAAACACTATTATGCTTGTCCCAAGTCAGGAGCCTGTAAGTCAGTGGTTGTTGTGTGTTGCTGTGTTACTTACTTGTTTTTTGTTCATTATTTTGTATATTAATTAGGCTGTTAGTTTTCTTCTTAGTGATTTCGGGGCCTTTTATAGCTGAGTATGTGAAATGTTGTCTCTTTGACACATTCCCCATTTCCTTCCTCAATCTTATTATGCTTATTGTTGAAGAGCATATGGTGATCTATGGCTGTTAATTTCGGCGTCATTTAGTCTCTTGTGAGAAATTGCCTCATTGGCAATCATACCACATCTTCGTTTTAATATTAACCCCTGCCATATTCTTTATGAACCTGTCCCAAGTCAGGAGCCTGCAGTTTAGTGGTTGTCGTTGGTTCATGTCTCATTTTTGATATTTTTAAAATTGATTTCTTATGTATAATTAAACCGTTAGTTTATTAAATTGTTTCACACTTTTCATGGACTTTTATAAACGGCTTAACAGTATCGGATATTGTCATTATTGAAGGCCTTACGGTTGCCTGTAATTGCTTACATCCACTTCATATTTGAACTCCAGTGGATAGTTGCCATATAATCAATAATCACACATCTCTTCGTTTTTATATTATATATATCTGACGTTTAATTTCGTGTTTCCTGAATATGCATGAAATATGTATCACTGTGCGTTAAAAATTAGCATCAATTTAAAGTTGTGTGATGATTTTGTATCTAAGGTTAAATTGTTTACACTGGTTACAGTTCGGCAGAAGCCTTATTTTATATATTTATATGATACTTTAATAAACATAGAAAAGAGTTTCGCGGGTAAACTTTGGATCAGGTCAAATGTGAAGGGGTTTTCCAACGGAAACTCAGATACGAGTAACGAGACACTTTGGTAGAACACCCCTCCTTCAAGAATGGTACAGCTCCCATCGAGGTATATAAGCAGGAGAGAATCCTAGGTCATAAGTCTTCAGAGACATAAGACCAAGCTACGGTACGTCGATATTCGAGATCGCTGTCTCGTATATATAAGGTATTATAGATAATATTACTAAGTGTAATAAAGAACAGGTCGGTGCCTGTTATAAATACGGACTGTACATTTACAAGCGGAACCGTATTGTACCGTATAGGACAAGTGTGAGTCTGTATGACCACCTTGTAAACTACATAATTGTACCAGAGGAACAAAGACGAAGTGTGTAAACTTGTAGGGTACATTATTGTACCAGGGGGACAACTTTGTTCCTGACCCAGGACAAATTTGTAAGAGAGTACAAATTTGTACCAGTGTATATATATTTTGAGTAGAGTATTTATAGCTAGTTTATTAAAGATTGCAAAGAGCAGTTGTACATATTTTGGTTCATTGACGTTAATATTTGAATAACGATTATTTGTTATATGTTTTGTAAATAGAGCAATTTTGGATCCAGTATCAAACTGGTAACGGACTCATTCTAAAATCGAAACAGACACGCTTACCCGGTGTACACGTTACATAATTTGGTGGCTAGCGGTGGGATCCACATTGTTAATCTTTAAATCCATAGTGAAAGATTATATATCCAAATTTGATCATCTTATAAACTTATATCCAAACTGTCTTGTGAGAATTAACTGTTCACTTTTGTACAGATCGTTTTTGTTCAAACTGTTCACTTTTGCACAGATCAAAATTGTCCTGTTAACGTTTTAAATTTCCCACGGTTAAGTTACGATTATTATTTACATTAGGGATTAACGATCGATAGTGGTACAGGAAAGTTTTTGATTGACATTTATTACACTGTACATTTATGACATTGTGTTGACATTATTATATTGTATGCATGGTTATATCGCAAATTAAAGTACAAAAAATGTCTTTTGATGACGAATTGACAAAACAAATTGAAGATATGAAAGAAACAAGGTACAGAAACAGTTTTGTTTCGTCTACACTTAAAGATCAGGGTGTTCGTCCAAAAGATACTTTTATAACAAGAAATGATTCGGGTCTGGGATCAAGAGGGTCCTCATTGTCAAGAAAGGGAGATAATGAAAAAGTTGATTTACCAACATTCAACAACCCGAATACGCACAAAACTGTAAAATTTTCCCAAATTGATTTAAAGGAAGGGGATACTCTGCCTTTACCCATAAAAAATTGTTATGAAGGGCGTCGTACAAGGCGAAAGCCAGCTTGCATAGCAGATTACATTGTTGAATAGATTTTGTACATTTAACTGAATTAATATGTATATATAGTACTTCAATGTTTTATCCGTTCTAAAAGTTAGTTTTAGACATGCGGGACGCATATGTTTTTGAGGCGTGGGTTATGTGATAATTTTGTATCTAAGGTTAAATTGTTTACACTGGTTACAGTTCGGCAGAAGCCTTATTTTATATATTTATATGATACTTTAATAAACATAGAAAAGAGTTTCGCGGGTAAACTTTGGGTCAGGTCAAATGTGAAGGGGTGTTCCAAAGGAAACTCAGATACGAGTAACGAGACACTTTGGTAGAACACCCCTCCTTCAAGAATGGTACAGCTCCCATCGAGGTCTATAAGCAGGAGAGAATCCTAGCTCAGGGTCGATTGTCATAAGTCTTCGGAGACATAAGACCAAGATATTCGAGATCGCTGTCTCGTATATATAAGGTATTATAGATAATATTACTAAGTGTAATAAAGAACAGGTCGATGCCTGTTATAAATACGGACTTGTACATTTACAAGCGGAATCGTATTGTACCGTATAGGACAAGTGTGAGTCTGTGTGACCACCTTGTAAACTACATAATTGTACCAGAGGAACAAAGACGAAGTGTGTAAACTTGTAGGGTACATTATTGTACCAGGAGGACAACTTTGTTCCTGACCCAGGACAAATTTGTAAGAGAGTACAAATTTGTACCAGTGTATATATATTTTGAGTAGAGTATTTATAGCTAGTTTATTAAAGATTGCAAAGAGCAGTTGTACACAATTTGGTTCATTGACGTTAATATTTGAATAACGATTATTTGTTATATGTTTTGTAAATAGAGCAATTTTGGATCCAGTATCAAACTGGTAACGGACTCATTCTAAAATAGAAACAGGCACGCTTACCCGGTGTACACGTTACAGTTGTATTAAATAAGGGAAACCCACTGATATTAAATAATTTCGGTTGGGGTGGGGACAGGAGTATTTCGTATATGAATATGGTTGCCTGCTAAGAGTTGAAAAATAGGCATGTTTAGCGACATATTAAAATGATCAATAATGCCCTCTTTCCTTCTTCATTCCTCATCAAGTGATTTTAACTGACCACTAGCCAAATCATGAGTGTTGACAGAAGAGTTTGTTTTGTGCCTCTGCCGTCTAGACCACCTATTTAAAAGGAAGCGGTAGAAGAAAACCAGAAGCTCTTCCCAATGCAAAAAAAAAAAAACCCAACAGAAATGGACATCTTCTTGCTCACTACCAAAGAACAGAAAAAACACGCCCCTGCTGTGCTGTGGAATTTTTTACGTGTTAAGTTATATATTAAAAGTTCTTTTAACAAGTATTTAACGAATGATACACTGATTTCTATTCCGCTATAAAAAGTTTCCTTCCGCTATAAAAAGTTTCCTAACAACAGAAACCAGTAAAAATCCGTGTGCGTGTTCCGTAATCACTTACAATAAATATAGACGACCAAGGCTACACTGTACTTGAGAAACTATGTTATACTTTAATATGAAGAAAAACACTTTATAATTTACTTTCTATAATGAAACTTTATTATTATCAACCATTGACAAAAAAATATGTTAAAAACATACAACTGTTCCCGGTCAACCTTAGTCCGATAAAAAAAACGGACGAACATTTTGGAACTTTGATGCCGGTTTTGAGCAAGTTTTTAATTAAAATTCAGTATGAGCGCAGCTTTGCCCCACTGAAATATTTCAACATAAGATGCATTTTGTTGGTATTATTGCTCTGACAAAATATTTCTTTGGGGTAAGAATGCGCTGGTACTTTTTCCGTAAAAAAAGTTAGTGAAAATGAGTAAAAAATTGTGAAAAGCCAACAAATATGCACGTGAAGTGTTGTCAAAACACGGCATTATGACGTCATAACTACAAATAAAATGAATATGTCCAACGGAAAAAGAAATCCATACACATACGAATAAGTAGAATTTGATAAATTCTCAAAATTGAGGCTAATTTTGCCCCTTATAGCCCCTTCTAAATCTGGTATATCGGCTGTTTTATTATTAAATATTCTAATACACGTCCTGTAGGTTATCAATATTTACAATCTAACCTGTATACATGATGCTCTTCACTGCAACTGTTACAGTCATTTATTCACATAATAGATATGACAATATTACCTCTCTCTACAAAATTTAAATAGTTTAAAATACATGTACTTTTTACTGTACAGGAAACTTTAATATTAATATAACGCCGCCATATTGAAACTTAAAGGGGTCTATTGCTAATAGTCAGAATCAGCACCAGATGATTTTTTAAGTGTAACATACCAATAACATATTTATATAAAACACAATGAATACATAATAACATAATACATGTTTGCATTGAAAAATAAATGTAACAATTGAAATATTGGTAACCAGCCAAATTACTGACTGATATCATTACACACAATACCTGCTTCTATAAAATATGTGATGTCAAGATTTTGCTATAAATTGTTGAATTGTATCATCTGACATTAAGAAAACAAATTTGTCCTGTAAATCAAGATCGTTAAAAGACAATAACAATAAAAACTAACGAGTAAACAAAGAATCATAAAACCAAAAGACATTGACATCAACAGTTACAAATAATAAATAAGAAACAACAAACTCAGGAGCCTTGGTTCACACCGAACAACAAGCTATCAAGGGCCCCAAAATTACAAGTGTAAAACCATTCAAACGGGAAAACCAGCGGTCTAATCTATACTAAAAAACGAGAAACGAGAAACATGTATAAATTACTTAAACAAACAACAATTACTGCACATCAGATTCCTGACTTAGGACAGGTGCAAACATTTGCAGCAGGATTAAACGTTTTAAGTGTACCAAACTTTCTCTCTTTTACTGAGACAATAGTATAACATCATAACATAGAACAATACACGATAACATATCAATTGGAAGACTTAACTCAATCAAAAAACGTAAATTAACACACTATGAACGAATAAATTTGACATGCGATACCTGAATAAAATTACATATTTAATTAGGTTATTAGGGATTTATATTTAAGGTCAAAAGTAAATAAACAAGTTTAAACAAAGCTATGGTAAGATATCCCTGTGAAATATTTAAAAATTTATACAAAATCCTCACTTTTGAAAAAAAAACGGTATATATGGATTTTGATATTATATGGCTGCCATCTTGGAAAAGCTGCCATATTGAAATAATATATTTGATTAAACACCCAGAACTTCTACCATGCCAAGTTTTATGCTTTAATCATTTAAACCAACAATTTTTCACAAATCTGCATAACTATTGTCCTTCACGTTAAGATGCCTAATTTGAATTGCCTAATATGACCGAGATAATTTACACCATCCCATGGCTCAGTAAGAGACTTTTTCAAAGTCAACCTTTTTTGCAAACTAATCAATAAAAGATAATGTAAAGGACAATATATTGAATGAACATTAATTATCTAAATAAATTGCTTCAATTCTACGTTTTGACCTCAAAACCTTTTCATATTGTCAAAAAAAAACTTATTGTTTCACTTAAAAATGTAGTTTTTTTATTAACTGTTGAGATGTTTTATTCATGACGTCATATTCAAGTACTTTCAATTAAAATGTTTCAAAGATAATTAAGATTGGAAAATGTAAAATCACAAAAATACTGCACACGAAGAAAATTTAAACGGATATCTCTAATCAAAACGCAAAACCAAAAGCTCAAAACACATCAAACGAATGGATAACAACTGTTTTATTCCTGACTTGGTACAATAATTTTTTTGTGTAAAACATAGTGGATTAAACCTGGGTTTATAGCTAGCTAAACATTTCACTAGTCAGTCGCACAAAATTTCATTATATTGACAACGTTGTGTGAACAAAATGAAAAGACAAAATAGGTCAAAATGTCACAAATATAGGTACAGCAGTCAACATTGTGTTATAATCTTTATCACTATAAAATAAACAAATATATAACAAAGAAGCACAAAAAGGCATATATACAAAGTAAATTAGCAAAAATAAAATACAAATATACAACAAGAAGTAATTGTAACAGGATTCTGTTACGAAGTCTCCCAAACAAGCTCCCATAACTCGCCATTTATATGGTCCAATGTTCATTTGATTTGAATTTTTGTCCAATACAAGAATATATATGGCTTACGGGTGGGGATCTCCACCATTTACAAGTATTCAAACAGGAGGGGGTGGTGGTAACCCCCATAGACTTTATCTACATTTCATTTGATTTGTTTTATTGTCCCATACAAGAATATATGTGGTTTAGGGGTGGGAATGTTGACCGTTTACAAGTTTTTAAAGAAGAGGGGGTAAGGTGACCCCCTCTCGGGACTTCCCTTTTATTTCATTTCATTTGTTTTATTGTCCCCTACAAGAATAAATATGGTTTAGGGGTGGGGATCTGGACCATTTACAAGATAATAGCACATTCTCAAATTGAACGGGGTGGGGGCAACCCCAGGAACTTCCCTTCAATATCATTTGATTAGCTTTATTGTCCCATACAAGCATATATATGGTTTAGGGGTGGGGATGTTGACCGTTTACAAGTTTTCAAACAAGAGGGGGTGGGGTGACTCCCTCGGGACTTCCCTTTTATTTCATTTCATTTGTTTTATTGTCCCCTACAAGAATATATATTGTTTAGGGGTGGGGATCTGGACCGTTTACAAGATAATAGTACATTCTCAAATTGAACGGGGTGAGGATGACCCCCGGGGACTTCCCTTTAATTTCATTTGATTTGTTTTATAGTCCCATTCAAGAATATATATGGTTTAGGGGTGGGGATCTGGACCGTTTACAAGATAAAAGCATATTCTCAAATTGAAGGGGGGTGGGGATTAAAACCATGTATTTAGTTACAGCTATCAGATTAGCTAGACCAATTATTCATATTTTATTCAAAAGATCCACTTTTTAGTTTATTTGAAATGAAATTCACCCTCTTTCACAATTAAGTCACACACAAAAAACAATTTCATTTATTTTAGAACTAACATAACGTAAGTTTTCAATACAAAGGTTATGCGAAGACAAACTGATTTTTGTAATGTTTTAATGAACATCATATACCATATCATCAATAATTAAAATGTATCTTCCAAAAATGAGTAAAAACGAACATAAAACTTCAAATCAGTTATTTAGTATGGCATCAAATATAATGAGCAAACATACGAGGTAAATAACCCATAATAAATAAACTGACTAGTGCATACACCGAAGTCGATGCAGGAACGTTATTAGATTAGATTACCTTAGCTGTATTTGGCAAAGCTTTTAGGAATTTTGGTCCTCAATGCTCTTCAACTTCGTACTTTATTTGACCTTTGTAACTTTTTTGGATTCGAGCGTCACTGATGAGTCTTTTGTAGACGAAACGCGCGTCTGGCGAATATACTAAATTTATTCCTGGTATCTATGATGAGTTTATTTACAACCACTGGGTCGATGCCACTGCTGGTGGGGATTTATTTCCCCGAGTGTATCACAAGCCCAGTAGTCAGCACTTTTTGTGCTGACATGAATTATGGCACCCTCAACGGAGTTGGGGGGACATATTGTTATTCTACGTTTCTTTTTATGGCACCCTCAACGGAGTTGGGGTGACATATTGTTATTCTACGTTTCTTTTTTTTCTTATTTTTCTTTTTCTTCTTGCACACATTTTGTCCGTCGTGTTTCTCGGAATCCAATGGACCAATGTTGATGGAACTTTACTATAAGGAGGACCCCCATGTAAAGTTGTGCACCTTGGTATGGAATGGTAAAAGATGGCCGCCGTTTCCATGGAAACAGCATAAATGCGAAAAAAATCAAAGTGTTCCAAACTGGAAGAAACTCCACAGGAATGTTGACTGGCATGTCCTGATTTCCAGTTTGACTTTGGAATTTTCAAAATGGCTGCCGTTACCATGGAAACAGCTAAAATATCAAAAATTCTAACTCTTTCGTTATAAGATCCAACTGGATGAAACTTTATGAAAATGTTCTCCAGTATGCCAAGATGTCGAGACAATATTTGGATAGTTCAAAATGGCCGCCGTTGTCATGGAAACTGGGGCCAAGTTTTGCATTGACCCTATGGAAAAATGCATAAAATCAGCATTTTCTCAGAGAGTATTGCACCAAAGTAAATGAAACTGTATTGATATATAACATGACATGTGGCAATGAGATGTACGCTTTTAGAATTTTGGAATTATCTCCTGTAACCATGGTTGCAGCACAAATGTTCAAAATTTCTAAAAAAAATAAAGTGCTGCAAACTGGATGAAACTTAACAGGAATAGTGACTGACATGTGCGGAGTTGCAATTTGAAGTTGGAATTTTCAAAATGGCCGCCGTAACCATGGAAACAGCAAAAATATCAAAAATTTCAAAATGCTTCAAACTTAATGAAACTTTGCAAAAATGTTATTAGACATCTGTAAATGCATTCTTCGACTTTGGAATTTTCAAAATGGCTCCCGCTCACCTGGCAATGAGGGGAAGGGTGCCATCCGTTATTGCTAGCAATTACAAATCTAGTTTTTCTTATTTTTCTTCCACACATTTTGTCCGCGCGAGTTCTTGGAATCCTATGGACCAATGTTGATGGAACTCTACTATAATGAGGACCACCATCTGAAGTTGTGCACCTTGCTATGGAATGGTAAAAAATGGCCGCCGTTTCCATGGAAACAGCACAAATGCGAAAAAAAATCAAAGTGGTCCAAACTGGAAGAAACTCCACAGGAATGTTAACTGGCATGTGCTGATTTCCAGTTTGACTTTGGAATTTTCAAAATGGCTGCCGTTACCATGGAAACAGCTAAAATATCAAAAATTCTAACTCTTTCGTTATAAGATCCAACTGGATGAAACTTTATGAAAATGTTCTCCAGTATGCCAAGATGTCAAGACAATATTTGGATAGTTCAAAATGGCCGCCGTTGTCATGAAAACTGGGGCCAAGTTTTGCATTGACCCTATGGAAAAATGCATAAAATCAGCATTTTCTTAGAGAGTAGTGCACCAAAGTGAATGAAACTGTATTGATATATAACATGACATGTGACAATGAGATGTCTGCTTTTACAATTTTCGAATTATCTACTGTAAACATGGTTGCAGCACAAATGTTCAAAATTTCCAAAAAAAATTAAGTGCTGCAAACTGGATGAAACTTTACAGGAATAGTGACTGACATGTGCGGAGTTGCATTTTGAAGTTGGAATTTCCAAATAATTTCCGCCGTAACCATGGAAACAGCAAAATTGTCCACAATTTCATAATGCTCAAAACTTAATGAAATTTTGCACAAATGATAACTTGCAGGTGTTAGTCCGGCGGCTACAAGCATATTTCAGACGAATTGTGCACATCCTGCTACAAGCATGAAATTTGGCATAGATCTTCCTCAACTATTACTCTTTCATTTCAGATAGGGAGGCATTTGAAAAAAATGTCTCACTTCCGGTAAAATCCAAAATGGCGGACATCATACTTAAATAACCCCTTTATCGAAGGCTATTAAGGTAGAGAAGGACACTGAAGACCAAAAAAATCTAGCCAATGAACTTTCTTAAATTTCCCATATATTGTTCATTGGGGTGTACCTAACAAAATATCAAAATTTGAGAATAGGTTTCCAGGCTATTTTTAGAAATATTCTTTGAAAAAGTTACCTCCCTTTGCAGTCCTAAAAATGTCATTTTTTGGCCTGTTTAAGCTATAAAGGTACCTGCCAAAACAGGCATATATAAATTTTTTTTAACTTTTTCTCAGAACATTATGATAAATGAATATTTTGAAATATTTTAGACATAATTTTTTTTTTTAATTTTTTTTTTTTTCAAAATGGCTACCCTTTTTTGCAATATGCCTGTAACCGGTTTGTGTACAATTTTGCCAAAAAAATATTGTAAAAGTAAAAAAAAAAATTGTGTCAATGAACTTTTTTTTAAATTTGTATATAAAATACTTTATATCCATGCTACAAGTTATAAAAAAATAAAGATATGCTTCCAGGGAAAAAAAAAGTTACGGGGATAGAATGACACCCTGTCACACACCCTTTTATGCAGATTTCATGAAAAATGTTAAAATTTTCACTATTTTTTTTAAATATCGTAACTTAAGGTGGGATTGTTTCTTTAATGAGCATAGATTTTGCAGCTTCCATGTCTTTGTAATACTTTTTTATCCTTTCATTTAACCTTCTTTATGCTGAGAGGAGGTTGCATCAGTTTTGAATATTCAGGAAGTTGACAGTTGACCTATGAGCATAATCATCATTTTCATGGTTAATAATTCTTGATGAAAATATATGAAGTATTCATAACTATTTATCATACCTTGGTTTTTTTTTCCTCATGTGAAAAGGATTGTCCTACTAATTTATATATATCATTACAGTGTATTATGTGTTTCGTGATGTTTTAATTTTTTAAAATTGTATGATTTTAATGTTCTCATGCTCTTGTTTAGTAGTTTTGTTGAGTGGTCACTGCTTGGAAATACTAAGATCTTTTAATTGACTGTTGATGTTTATTTTTTTAAATACACCTAAACATATAGACTATTTTGTTTGGACTATGCTCATTGTTGAAGGCCATACAGTGACTTATAGTTGTTAATTTCTGTGTCATTTTGGTCTCTCGTGGAGAGTTGTCTCATTGGTAATCATACATCTTTCTTTTTTTATATGAATAGTGTAATGTTTGATCTGAATGATTGCTGTGAAAGTCTTGGAAGTGTAAAAATCAACATACTCATAAATCACTGTTCATGATTTTAATGATGTAGAAAAAAAGAAAATATATATATATATATATATGCAAAATAAATTTTATTTCACATCATATTTTTTTATGTAATTGCAGACATTTTACAGACAACAATTGATTTTTATCTAGATGGACCATGTTTCAATAATATAAAACAAACCACTGTATTAATTATCAAAATATTATGATAATATAACATCAATTTCCAATACATATCCAGGATGAGAATGTGGATGACACTTGTAAAAAAGTATACTCTCAAAAACAAAAAATAAATATGGAGCAGATTCAGTTTCCAAGGGACTCACTAGAACGTTTGTCCAATTTCATGAAAACTGCATTCTCTGAAAATATATTTGTGAGTGACTTGGTCCAGTTTATTAACCAATAAATTCCTCTAAAAAGCGTTTAATCCTTATTCTTTAATTTTGGCCAAAAATAATAATTTTCCACACTCGTTATCACCATCATAGCATAATACATGTAGTATATTTGTGTCATTGAATTGGCCAGGCACATGAATTTATTTGTTGGTTCACACAAAAATATGTACTCCTTGTTACTAAAAGTCTTATTATGATCATCAAAGGAATTTTTTGTGTTTGTATTCAATTTAAAGATTAACGCCATGTGCAAATAAATAGTTTTAACATTGAGTCAGATTGTGTTACATGTACTATCGCCTCATTGATTACAAAAAGAAGTTTTGTACTACTTTTGGATATATGATATAAATAAGATGTTTTCAAAAACCCTACTTCCGGTGCTGGGCAGGAACCTTTCTTTTGTTCCTCTCATGGATACAATGTATAAGACATCTCTTTAAAAACCTTACTTCCGGTAAAATTTAGAATGGCGGACATAGAAATATCAATTTTCTATTTTAATATTCAACTTTTTTCAAAATGTAAAGAAAATGTTTTTTTTTTGCTTGACATTAAACTATTGGCTTCTAGTTATCCTCAAAACCAATAAATGTTTTCTAATGTAAATGTTTTAAATCCCACTTCCGGTATTAAAAAAACCCAATATGGTTGAAATTTCAAAAATGAGTCCTCATGCAATACATATCTTTGATTTAGAGTTTTAGATAGATTGGTTAAAACAAAATAAAATTACTGAGCACTACTGTGTCGTCTTGCTGATTTGACGCGATCACTGTCTTTACAAAGAATGAGTTTGAGTATTGTGGAGTTTTGCCTAGTGGAATGTCAAAACACTTAGAGTGATTCTTTACTTGCTTTTCAACAATATTTGTTGCATGGTATTCTTCGAACTTCCTTGCAGTTATGTTTCTCTTAGGACGTGCTTTTTGGAGAAATTTGTCTGGTTCAATAGCGGGAATCAGCCCCTAAACCACTTTGTACATAAATATCAACTTCTAGCTTGTTCGTCTTGCAAATGTCTGGAGGTCTTGTAGTTCCAGCTTGGCAAGCATATTGGAGACACACCCATCCTATCTTGACTTGTAACCTATGGTGATAAATCTTGCCGCTTGACGTTGTATCCTTTCTAGCTTATTTATGTTTGTTACCATGTTAAGGTCCCATACTATGGCTCCACATTTCATCGCTGATCAAAGAGCGAGATGTAAGCTGTTTTTAGCAATCTTGTGGGCAGTATTTCAAGTTTCTTCTTTGAAAACCTAGTGTTTAATTTACTTTCTTTGCCACGTTTAATATGTGGGTGTCCCATTTGAGGTCTTCCGAAATTTGTAGGCATAGGTACGGGTTAGGCTTGACTTATTGTAGTATGTGTCCATTTAAACTAGATTTTATGGCTTTTGTTTCTGATGCTTAGGATGTAGCATGTTTTGGCATTGAACCGCATTCCCAAGTACATCCACAATGTACAAGCTTCTGACAAAATGATGAGGCCTTAGATAGAGTTATTTAAAAGTTATGCTCTCTGTCCCTTCGCCATTCATAAGCGCTTGAACTGGATATCATAAGAGTCAATTCCAAGCTCGTCCCCCTAAACACCTGCCTTAGTATATTGCACGTTTTACCCTCAATTAGTCTTCCCTTTTGCGCAAATAGTTATTTTCTTGCTTCGTTAACCATGTTAACCCCATCTGATAAGTTTGTGTGATCTTACAGTTAAGCCTCAGTGATTTAGGTTGATCAATCATCATTCTTTATGTCAAAGTCACATCTTCAAATGCCATCAATGTCTCCCACGCAGTCTTATATTCCTTTTCAAGCAATCAGAGAACCATATCACAACTGTTAAAGACAGTGAGCACAATACGTGTGTGTAATCACTCATTGCCAGGTGCATTTGTAAATATATTTATCCAAAGCTTTTTGCCCTCCCAAACACAATCCATAGTTCATCTACCCCTGTCACGGAATAGCGAAACAATAACGACTATTCGAATCATGACTCCTGCAAGTTCGTGGTTCATTGCATCAAACACATGCACCATGATTATATTGTCAGCCTCTTAATGTAAACATGGTGATAAACTTGAAAAACATCTCGAGGAAGATAAGATAGAATATCCTGAGCATTTGCTATAAGAAGCAAGAGCTACATTTAGGGGAAAGGGAATACACTGACGAATCAAGAGTCAAAACAAGATTACGACAATAAGAAAGAACTTTTAAGTTTTCATTCGCAACAGCTTGCTCAATAGATTTTGAGGGAAAGGTAGTTGTAGCAACAATTACTCAGGATGTTTTGTGCTATCCATCACATGGTGATATGTTTCAAGCTTAGCTTCATGTTCACGTAAAGAGGCTGACACTTGAAGCAAGATGCATGTGTCTGATGCAGTGAAACACAAACTAAACTGAGTCAGGACTCGAACATTCGATACTGATGTTGCTGTCATTGCGGTTTCGCTTTTGAGTGACCTAGGGGCAGACAAACTTTCGCTTGCATTTGGAAGTGGGAAAAGCTTCAGATATATATCTATCCATGACCTTTCAAATACACTAGGCATTGAGATATTACACGCTTGCTGGAAAAGGAACTGCGTTGGTGACATGGATAGTGTTTAAAGATGTGACTCTATCATTTAGAATGATGATTGATCACCCAACATCACCAGATATGGATTTGACAATGTCATAGATAGAACGATACGTGGTTTTGTTGTACGATCGAACAAAGTTATCAGATTGGGTTAACGAAGCAAGAAAAAATGTGTTTTTGGAAAAGGAAATACTTATTGAGGCTATTCCCACGACTCGATCTAGTCTTTTTCAGCAAGTAAAACGTGCAATAACCATGGTGGATGTGAATGAGTAACAAGCTTGGTATTGGTTCCTTTTCTAACTAGTCCATCCCTTACGAATGGCGAAGGGAAAAATATTATCCATGGCACCCTTTTCAACAACTCTTTTGTGAGGCCTCTTAATCTTATCAGGAGCTTGTACATTATAGATGTAGGAAACAATACCACGATCTTTGTAAATTAGGAAAATAAGCTGTCCGGTTGTGAGTAAACATGTATGCGGCCATAAATAAGTCATTCTAAAGATGTTTAACAACTTTAGTGATTTTATTTTGTTTTAATCAATCTATCCAAAACTCTACATCGAATATATGAATTGAGGACTCATCTTTGTAATTTTCGTCATATTGATTTTTTACCGGAAGCGTTAATTTTGTATTGAAACATATGCAGCTGAATAGAATTAGTGGTTTTGAGGATGACTTAAAGCCAAAAGTTTAATGACAACCCCAAAAAATTCATTTTATTTACAGTTTGAAAAAAGAATAAAAAAATGAAAAATTATCAATATTTCTATGTCCGCCATATTGGATATAACCGGAAGTAAGGGTTTTAAAGAGATATGTCTTATTCATTGTATCCATGAGAAGCACCAAAGAAAGACTCCTGCACAATATAATGATAGTAGCAATACTTTAAAACACATTTCAATTATCCTCCCTAAAAATAAGCTTATTGTAGTACTATATCCGCCATGTTTGATTTCACCGGAAGTAGGGTTTTTGAAGACATTTTATCTATATCATATATCCAAAAGTAGTACAAAACAAAGGTTTGTACCAAATATTATGATAGTAGCATGTTAATAACACCTTTTCATATACTAGCCTTCGATATTGGGCTAATTTAAGTATGATGTCCGCCATTTTGGATTTAACCAGAAGTGAGGCATTTCTTTCAACTGCCTCCCTGTCTGAAATGAAAGAGAAATAGTTGAGGAAGATCTATGCCAAATTTCATGCTTGTAGCAGGATGTACACAATTTTTCACAAAGCCGCCGTACTATGTAGATGCACTATTTGACTTTGGAATTTCCAAAATGGCTGCCGCTCGCCTGGCAATGGGGGGGGGGGGGGGGGGACGAGGGTGCCAACCGTTATTGGTAGCAATTACAAATCTAGTTGTCATTGATATGGTTATATTTATAAATTTACTGTTTACAGTTTTTTGAATTTTTGAAATACTAAGGCTTTTCTATCTCAGGCATAGATTACCTTAGCTGTATTTGGTAAAAAATTAAGAATTTTGGTCCTCAATGCTCTTCAACGTTTGGATTCGAGCGTCACTGATGAGTCTTTTGTAGACGAAACGCGCGTCTGGCGTATATACTAAATTTAGTCCTGGAATCTATGATGAGTTTATTTACCTATCTCTCTTGTTGATTTACGTTTCAAGAATGGTGTTTATTCTTTAGTTTTCTATGGTGTGTCATGTGTACTATTGTTTGTCAGTTTGTCTTTTTATTTTTTAGCCATTTCGTTGTCAGTTTATTTTCGATTTATGAGTTTGACTGTCATTTTGGTATCTTTCGTCCCTCTCTTTTGTGATTTGTTTGGATTTTCTATCTAGAAAACAACTATTTACATTTTGATATTTGGAAGCAGTGATTGTGTAAAATCCTTAATTTCCATTTTAATCTAGTTCAGAAGTAAATTGTGGTTTTCTTCCTTTAGTAAGTTTTAATTTTATTGTTTACATATCACGGTATTGACTATAATCGAAAGCAATGTTACTTCTTTTGACAAAGTAAATATTAATAGTTATCAAAGGTACCAGTATTATAATTTAGTACGCCAGACGCGCGTTTCGTCTACATAAGACTTATCAGTGACGCTCATATAAAACATTTATAAAGCTAAACAAGTACAAAGTTGAAGAGCCTTGAGGGTCCAAAAGTCCAAAAAGTTGTGCCAAATACGGCTAAGGTAATCTATTCCATTTAATCCATTTCTCAAATACCCCTTTTATAATCGCTCAGTTATCGATTACATATGGCAGTAATCGGGTCCATTCCTGGTTTATAGTGATTTTTTGTTAAAAACTTACTCCTTTAAATAATAATTCTAAGTATTTACCTTATTGTTAAAAACAAGCCTGAGTACACAGGATATATAATAGAGTAGAATCATAGAAGAACTGAAGTTGGAGTGCGTAATACATAATTTAATGACAATGCCTACTTTAATTAGAACAAATACTATCAAGGTATATAAGAAATGTATAAACAAAAGAGACAAAATCAAAGGACAGAAGAATGCACTTGATACAAATAGTGAAATAGGTATATAGAAAGATAAAAAAAAAAAAATAGTTAAATGCGCTGCCAAGCTAGGCATGTCATCACGTATATTTCTGGAAGTTTAGGACATCTGGAATTTATTGTCTGACAATTCCGAAAACTTCTTACACTTTAACAATCATCACTGCTGTTCAAATGTGATAATTCACAAACACGAGAAAAATGTGATAAGCATAATTTGGTTAGTATTACAGTTTGGAGTTCATTAGAACTCACATTCGCGTTTTCAAAGGTGGGAACCGAACAAGTTTAAATTATCTTATTGATGTTTCTTAAGGCGGGAACAACTATATACTTGTAGCGTCTTTGGATGAAAACAATATTATCGCTGTTTTAAATCATATAGTTAAATTAAAAGACAGAAAGTCAGATTATAAAGGGCAGTTAACGGAAACAATTAAATAGGGTTTTCAACAATTAGGAAAACGACAACAAGTTGGACGTGTCTGTCTAAGCATAATTGAAAGTATTTAAAACAAGAAATTTATTTTGTAAAAGTATAACACAGAAGATGTTATATGATTACCAATGAAACAACTCTTCACAAGAGACCAAATGACACAGAAGTTAACAACTATAGGTCAACGTACGGCCTTCACCAATGAGCAAAGCCTAAAACGCATAGTCAGCTCTAAAAGACCCCACAATGACAATGTAAAACAATTCAAACAAGAAAACGACTAACGGCCTAATTTATGTAAAAAAATGAACAAAAAATGAGTTTGTAACAATAAACAAACGACAACCACTGAATAACGGGCTCCTGACTTGGGACAGGCACATACATACAGAATGTAGAGCGGTTTAACTTGTTAGCGGGATCTCATCCCATGTTTTTTTCTAGTCACCATCGTCAAGCCGCTGACCAATTTGCTGACATTTCAATTGTGATAAAAATGTTAGGGCTATCATTGTACCTTTTTATTTCTTCAAATGAGTACTCAAATTGAGATTGGAAATGGGGAATGTGCCAAAGAGACAACAACCCGACCACAGAGCAGACAACAGCAGAAGGTCACCAACAGGTCTTCAATGCAACGAGAAATTCCCGCACCCGGAGGCGTCCCTCAGCTGACCCCTAAACAAATATATACTGGTTCAGTGATAATGAACACCATACTAAACTCCAAATTGTACACAAAAAACTAAAAGTTGAAACAATACAAGACTAACAAAGGCCAGAGGCTCCTGACTTGGGACAGGCGCAAAAATGCGGCGGAGTTAAACATGTTTGTGAGATCTCAACCCTCCCCCATTACCTCTAGCCAATGCAGAAAAGTAAACGCATACCAATACGTACATTAAAATTCAATTCAAGAGAAGTCCGAGTCTGATGTCAGAAGATGTAACCAAAGAAAATAAACAAAATGACAATAATACATAAATAACATCAGACTACTAGCTGTTTACCGCGATCAACCTAGCTTGGTTTGTTCGTACAAAAAAGTTCAAGGGTTCGGATGTATATCACCTTTTCCACTGTCGACGCTACTTTCAACAACATTTATCTTGGTACAAATGTAAGTTACTCGCCGTTGAAATGTAATTGCACATTCAAAGTTCATTATTATGGGTACTTCTACTCCAGTCATCATCGCAATAATCCAAATTTCAAGACAGATATTATTATTCTTTTAAAACAAAGTCCTATTATTGTTTTTATATACAGCGTTACTGTCGTTTAAGATGTCATGTTTTTATGTTTTTGTCTTGGCTTCTAGAATCTGCAATAACAAATAAAAGAAATTAGAAAAAAATTATTCGTGACCAAACATCTACAAGATTTGTTTTATCAGCTGTGGTAAACATAACCGTAAGTCTATTTAGCTGCATTATTTGGTATTGTTAGAAATGTAAATGCAGGAATTACTGTGCTAACACGTGATACATATCGATACTACTAAATCTAAAGACCGTTTTTTTTGTTCACCTAATAAACGTATAAACGAAGAAAGCTACTAGTCTAACTTATAAAAGCATATATATACTTACTGACAATTTTACTCTATTACATTGATTACTGTTTCAAACAATAAGCAATTAGATAAATTAATAAGTTCCGGAACTATCCGATGCGATTTCCTTATAGTCATAACATTGTCACATGTTAAATATAACCTCATCTGTACGTTCTGCATCTGTCAGTGTGCACCACCAAACGGTGTATTTAGGATTTGCTATATACACGGGTCATAATCACAGGGTTGACACTATAAACTTTAATAATTGTCACAATGTTCTCAATTGTTTTATTTTAATCAGCATGACTCTGTGTAATGACAATACCTATACTATACATCTAGACTTAAAATAAGACGAAGGTAATGTTTCAAATTCCTTAGCCGACATGACGTAAAACGGCGAATCGAAGAATTATATTATAGGACAATGCTGTTGATTAAGAATTACTCCATTCTATGCCCTTTTGTGTTCCAAATAATTAATATTACCAATAATTGACAAGTTCCAGGTCGACTGGTTCAAACAGAAATATTTTGAAAGCAGAGAAAACTGTGCATTTTATAATCAGCATGACTGTATCAGATGACAATACTATGCTTACAATCAACGCTAAAATAAGACTTACACATAATTAATTAAATTTGAATTAACAAACATGTTGAATAAAGTGAAATCATGCAACTATTGTACTTAAGCATTAGCAATAAACAACCTTAGGATATTCATAAGCACACGCAATTTCCATAAACACATGTTTAGGGGCCAGATGAAGTCCGCCTACGAGTGCGGGATTTTCTAACTTTGTTGAAGACCATGCTTGGCCTTTGGTTGATTTATTTTTTATTCTTTGGTCGGGTTGTTGTCTCTTTGATACATATTCCATTTCCAGTCTCCATTTTACAAAAGGCGAGTATTTGAGAATTGCACAAAACGAAGTCGCTATTCAAGGAGAACAACCACTATCTTGGCCTTTATACTATTTAACTATTTAAAACAGGAAAACAACAATTAACATTACATTAAAGAAAAAATAGAAGAACAATAAAGGCATAGCAAAACTGGGACTGAAATCATGGGCTTTTGACTGAATAACAAATCATTTCACAAAATAATCACCATTCTCAATATTTCAGATAATAAAATACAATAAGGGACTAGTAAACGACTACTTTAATACACTATCACAAAACCCTTTTAGAAAATATTGCTTAATATGAAATCAGGACAGGAATAGGAATACTACTTTTACACCAAAAATGACAGAGTCGTTTTAGATGTAAATTATCAAATATCGTGAATATATAACACTATCACTAAGAAATCATTAAAAATTTAATAAATAGAAAGCAAAAGAGTTATGAATACTGTATGCATATTTTTTTTTAATAAAAATCAAAATTTAGGAAGACTTTAGAGGAATATTAATGTAATTATGGAAATAAACACGGTAGGTAAACAATACAGATGAGGAAAGTCAAAAGACTTGATTCGAAAAATCTAAACCGCACATGTAGATGATGATGAAATTTTTACTGAAAATTTGTAACGTTTAGAATACATATTCACTAGGATACAATCTGCACGTAACGTTAACAGACGGATATGTTCCAATTGTTGTAGCAATAATTACGTATCAATTTACTCGTATTTGATAACAATTAATGTGACTTTTCACCAAAGCTGTACGCAAATGAGGAACATGACAAGGCCACATGTTGGGCAGGATCAACTGATGGTAGGTTTCTTGTTGGTCAGTCGTTAGTTTCATGATTTATTATATGGATCGTTGTTTTTCATTTTGTCCTTTTTTCTTTTTAGTCAGTTTATCGTCGATTTCCTCTATTTAAATATTCATTTGAAATCTGCCGCTTTTTGCAGTTTTGATAATAAAAAAGGATGGTTGTTTCTAGCGTATCATTGTCAGATGGGTAGTATTATTTGTGTTTCTGTGTAAAAAAGGGACAAAAGATACCAAAGGGACAGTCAAACTCATAAATCTGATAACATCTGATATTTAACATTGCTCAGATAAACTTAATTGTTTCGGCATGTTCGATCTTAGCATATTCCAAAATGGATCTTGGGGCTCGCTAGAAACGAATAGATAAACAGTTATATATTTGAAACGAATGTTTCGAATATTCACACATTAATAATATAAACATTAATAAATTAAAAAAACTCAATTTACCTTGGTTATAGAAAGTTGCGCACATGTTTTGGTCATATATTAGTGTCAGAACTGGAAGCAATTAATTAATTTACTAACTGACTGCTTTGCTTGTTAATATCAAAATTGTCAGAAAGCAAACTGTATGTTGTGCGAAAATATGAAGGAATTTTAAAACATAGAGCAAATAAGTAACTTTAAATAATTTTATTTTTCAATCTGTACGTTACATTGAGTTTTTATGGTACAACATTTTCGGGACAATAATTAAGAAATTACGCCTATAAGCGATGTATTTATCGTTCTCATAACCTTGCCTAATTATCACAGCGTGACGAATATCTTCATCTTTAAGATTGCAATCAGACAAGTACATGTGTAATCTTTTTATATATGTTACTTTATATGAAGAAGGTAAAAAGCTAATCATTAAAAGGGGAGGACATAAGCAAGTTATAAGAGGAAGATTACCTTGAATAATGCATATCATCGAGGATGAACATTATTCCGTTTTATGATATTGAAAAACAATCATTAATGTGTTTACCATTATGTTTAGAAAAAATAAGCATTAGTTAAGTGGGAGATTAAACAACAAGGTTTGTTTACATTACCTGATCATCATATACATCTACAAAAACAAACAATTACACGTATGATTAGTAAGTGTTCATCTTAATAATCAAAAGCGGCTTCGTTATAATAACTTACTTATTAGATCATTTTCACCATTCTTCAGTTTTATTTCAAGAGTAACAATTTGTTTTTTTCTCGATTTTTTCTTTCTTTTCTTCTTTTTTACTACTTCATCAGCTGGAGAATATCAATACAGATGCAAGTATATGGAGAAACTGAGATACGAGAGGTCTTGTACAAAATACTCACTATTTGAAACATACCACCCTTACGAATTGACAAACATAACATCGTGAACGACTTAGAATAATTTATATTTTTTTCAATTTCAAATTCGATAAATAAATCGATATCTGACTCTCATCACCATAATATAACACATATCCTTCTATGAACTGCTATTACAATGAATGATAGTGTTTTGAAAGATGTGCATTGCCTGTTACATTACAATACAATACAATACAATACAAATGTTTTAAAGTGGAACAGCGCTGCTGTTCTTTCTGTGCAGTATCAAACGCCAGTCAGTAACTTGGCAACTCTGGGGTCTTACAATGCAAGTATTGATTTTTTTTCTATAGGTTGTACTTATTCGATATATACTGATGTTACAGTCTGTCATATAATACTTTACGAATAGTATACGTATATATTTCCGCCTATTGACATTTTTATTGTTTTTTTTATATATTCATGTTCACTCTAAACAGGGACATCAAATTGGGGTCCCAAAATAAGTACTAAGAGTATTATTCCAACGGAACGATATGTAGTCACTGTTATACAACTTTGTATCCCCCTTTTTTTTTACTTTCAAACTTTTATATCTGGGCGTCACTGGTAAGTCTTGTATGGGCGAGGCGCGTTTTAACGCATTGAATTTTAAACCTGATGCCTTTCGTTGTCTATTATTCATGTGTTTCTTTGCCTAATACGTTCTCCTATTTATTTGTATTGTAGTCCTGTATTAATATGTTCTCATTTTAATGTTATATTCAACAATTCCACCAAACTGCGAGGTTTGGCATGCCACAAAACCAGGTTTAACCCACCATTTTTGTCTTTAAAAATGTCCTGTACCAAGTCAGGAAAATGGCCATTGTTATATCATAGTTCGTTTCTGTGTGTGTAACATTTTTACGTTGTGTTTCCGTTGTGTCGTTTGTTTTCTCCTATATTTGAGTGTGAATTCACATTACTATAAGACGTGTCACGGTACTTTTCTGTCCTAAATTCATGTATTTGGTTTTGATGTTATATTGGTTATTCTCATCGGATTTTGTCTAATGCTTAGTCCATTGCTGTGTGTGTTACATTTGAAGGTTGTGTCATTGTTCTCCTCTAATATTTAATGCGTTTCCCTCAGTTTTAGTTTGTTACCCCGATTTTGTTTTTTGTCCATAGATTTATGAGTTTTGAACAGCGGTATACTACTGTTGCCTTTATTGATTATGTATGAATTTACAGTAGAAACATGTTAAGTGTGATCTAATAATTGTACTGAAAAAATGTAGTAAAGCTGTTAGACCATTTAGTTATTAACATAAAGCACAATTAACTTCTGATCAATTGGTAGTACCAGGTCAATGCATATGCTAAGTTATTATAATGATATTAAAACACCTTCGAACAGAAAGGAATGCATATACAAATGACCTAATAAATGACTGTACGACTTTGCATTACTTATTCATCATAATTGTCAGCATTCAAATAACACCATTGGATAGCTATAAAAAGTTAAGGGTACAAATGATTTAACTCAGATATCTAGCATTAAAACTTTATTTTGGACATAATTCCTCTCTTGCATATTTTCTGTCATGAAGACACATTTGATGAGTTATAAACGGGATGATTCCTTGCCATAAAACCAGGTTCAACCCACCATTTTCAAAAATTGTCCTGTATCAAGCTAGGAATATGGCAGTTGCGATACCATAGTACATTTCTATGTATATTGGCGTTTGTAGAAGTAGACGCTACATCTTCGTAATGTTCCCCTTGTTTTTTGTAAATATAAAATGTCGGAAGTATTTAAACGAATTAAAATCAGAGGAATGCAAAGTGGTTGACTTCCGTACGGAAACTATATAGGCAACAGCTGCATGTACTTGCTGATTTATACATGTACACGTGAATACTAAACCTCCGATCGGTTGTTTGGGTTGTAGGAAGAATGAATAACACGGGATCGTATATAGTTATAAACACAATAAACGACCGGTACAAATATTTTATTTATATCTTTACCTGTTTCAGCATGCAATATATTGGGATTTTTATTTTCAAATTCATGACTATTTTGAGACGGATGGTCTGTCGTTGGTGACTCTTCCTCATTGCTGGGAAAATTTTTCTCGCAGTCCTATAAATATACAATGTACACTTAACAAAAACGTATTGTAAACTCATCATAGATACCAGGATCAAAATGGTAGAAAAAAAGTCCTATGTTATACCTATTACATATTATTACTATAATAAGGGGACGAAATCCCCTATAAAAGTAGAAAAATCAATAATAAAAAAAAAAAATCGGGAAAATTCCCATCATTTGCGCAGAAATTGGCCCGCTGAAATCTACTTTACTCTTCCGGTCTCGTTTGTCATGAGACTTTCAGTGGAATATTTATGTTAGCAGTCCAGTAAAATATAGGAAGGAACTCAATAACAATTTCATTTCTGATTATTCTTATTTTTTATATGAACAAGAACGTAACCTTATGATAGCGTTTCTTCAAAATCTGTACATGCGTATACATTTATTCAATTCATTATGTCAAACGGGTGTCATCTTTTACTCACTATCTTTACATTTATCTTATCAAATGTGCGGGACAAAACAATTTGTCTTTCTCAAATGTTAATTACAAGTCGAGATTATGAAGACAATTTAATCTAGGCTGTGTGAGAAGGAAAGGGGTTACAATAAAGAATATATCAAGAGGTGAATAGCTAATATGAATTATTGTATTAATTTTAAGTTTCAATAGGGATACGCTATAATAATCAAGGAGAGTTATTTGTTTAAAACTGGAAATAATGCAAGAAGAAGGTTTACGCGAAAACAAATCGCAATTTTTCTGCATATAAAATAAGAATAAAAAATAAAGCAAAAGAATCTATGGTAAAACACGTTTGTTTTTGAACAGAATTAAAGAAATGTTGAATATACCAAAGGGCCATTCAAACTTATAGATTAGGTAGACAATACACTAAAAAAGTCATGGCACGGGATTTTATTGATAATGGATGTTAGTTTTGTAAATTCTAATAAATACATACGAAGATGTGGTATGAGTGCTAAGGAGATACCTCTCCATCTAAGTCACAATTTGTAAAAGTAAACAATCATAAGTAAAATTTCTGTCTTCAACACAAAGCATTGGCTCACACCGAACAGCAAGCTTTAAAGGACTTAATTTAGTTGAAATCAAGTGCAGCAGGCTTACAAGTTTTTATAGGTACCAACCATGCCCTAACCTGGATCAAACTGTGTAAGTATATTTCATTGAGATATGTATCAACCAAATGTAACAATGACGTGTCCTTAAAAGTATACATTTATCTCTTTTCAGCTGAATAATTTCAAGTACTATCTTTACACTAAGTAACTTAGAAGGTATGCGATTGGTGTTGTCAGTTTCTTTTCGAAATATAAGTTTGAATGTCTCTCTGGTATCTTTCGACCTCTTTTATAAAGAAATAAATGTAATCCTTACGTTGTTACCATATTATGTTTCTTTGCCTATTTGATGACAACTATATATATTAATGGACAACTTAATCACAAATATTCTCAGCAAGTCAAATTTTGCCGATATAGTTACATGAGTTAGTAGACTGTCCATTTGTATACATATTGTATACAATTGCAATAATGATATAATGATTTTATAAGGAATAAGAGGAAAACAACGAACCAACAGAACACTGATGTGCAACAAATTCAAACGACAATACAACATACATAGAAACGAAGTCTTAGATAAGAACTGCCATATTCCTGACTTGGTACTTGACATTTTAAGAACAAAATGGTGGGTTGAACGTGGTTGTATGGCCAGCCAAACCTCTACATTTTATGGCAATGTTAAATATACTGCTTAAATAAAAACATTACATGCCGGAAATGCAATACCAATAAATACCAGAACACCAAAGACAGAGAAATACATAAATTAATAATATAATAGTACATTTCGATATGTTTACCTCAGAACTAAAATTAAGTACACAAAACAGCTTAAATAAATTACGAATTGCGTGTCTGTCACACCAATGCACTAACGCAACAAAAAGTAACTTCACAGGTAAAATGTGTATATATAATTTCAAATCAGGATTATGACAGTTGTTTTACATTCTTTTGACTTACTTCAGCATTTTATTTTGCCATTTGATAAGGAACTTTCCTTTTTGAATTTTATTTTGAGGTCGGTATTTTTGCTATATTATAAGTATACAAAAACTTGAAAGATTTATCTATATATTACGATGATCAATACTCTTGCTGTCATATATGACACATATAACTGTATTACTACAGTTTTTATGTTGAGATTGTCAAATAAAACAGCCTTTCGACACAGTAACCGTACGAACCTCCGCGTGGACATATTCCTCTAGTTTCTATTCGCTTTTTTTGTACCTTCTGCATAGTCAAGTTGAGTAATACAGGGTTTGAATTTGCAAACAAACGACGGTTGTTCAAGATTGACTTTAAGACTTTCTAATTGATTTAAAATTATTATGGTTCCACTGTACCTTTGCTTTTATGTCGGTGCTTTGTCCAGTTTGAAAAATATTACCATCTTTTGGACGTTCACAACTTTCAATTGAAAAATCTAAAATATTGAAAGCAGAACAAGTGAAATCAGCGACAAGTTGAAATGATGATATTTAAGAATACTTTATGTAAGTATGCATATCTTTCTTCTCTTTTGATGTTATATCTTCTAAATACCGTCTATGCATAGCCAAATCTTTTGATGATTATGAATGATAAACAACGACTTCAAAATACATTAATTGGTTTATACGCAATGCATTCTAGTTTTCCAACAACAACATCTATAAGATAATTTAATTTGCATTTAAAACATGTACTATGCATGAAATCCCTGAAGGTTAAACTATGTTCTGAAAACCGTTTTACAGTCATGACAATCAGTTTAATCACTGCCAATCAAAAACTAACCAATGCCTTAATGATTCGTCAAATTTTTGTTTTTCCATTTATCTGCATAACTGTTCATGACGTGCTTTTTCTATCGAAACGTAAAATTTTGTAAATAAAAAAGGATATATCTTTGAAAAGATCAAATGATTATGATAATCTGAAGTAACTAAAACGTAAACAACTCTAAGTTTTAAACATGAACAAATACGTGACGGCAAAATCAAGAAACCTTACTTGGAAAAAAAAAATAGCACTAATTTGACAGAAAAGCCATTATTGATTGCTACAACTCATCGGGTGAATTTATATTTCAGGCGAAGTTATATTTCAGGTGAAGTTATATTTCGGGTAGAATAGTTTGATTGTATATTTTTCATTTGTAATTATTGAGAATACAGATTAAACCGTCGTAGTTACAAATTAGCTTTCATCATCCCAACAAATTTTTACATTTTAATATTGTGTTTTTGTTGCGCCGTAGTTCCCCCTCTTATATTTGATGCGTTCCCTCAGTTTTAGTTTGTAACCCGGATTCGTTTTTTTTCTCAATCGATTTATGAATTTCAAACAGCGGTATACTACTGTTGCCTTTATTTATACTTATGCCTCATGGTTTGTTAGAGGTCTTTTTTGTTACCCTTTGAATATTATATGCACCAATAATTTGATGTAAGGTTATCTTATTAAAATATTGGTGATTACATATTCAACAAGTACACATTTTCATTTAGAAGCCACCTGTGGATCACGTCCTGGTGCGGGATTTGATCGTTGCGTTGAAGACCAATGATTGTCCGTCGACTGTTGTCAGTTCGATGGTCGTGTTGTTGTCTCTTTGACATATTCTCCGTTTCAACTCTCAATTTCATATAGAATTATATAAATCAATGTTTGTTTTACTGTACCTTTAGATGGCCCTATTTGTATATGCACACATGCACAACTTAGCGAACTTGTCTTGCCTTGGTTGCCTGAACATAATAATAAAATAGCCGATTATTAGATGAATATACGTATAAAAAATTTGACAACAAATTATATATGTGCATAGCATAATTAAGAGTTCTCTAATTCTTTCCTGATCTGTTGCGTAATTTATCTTATCAACGTTAACGTGTGGATCGTTTGGTCTTAACTCTTAATTTGTATAAATCGATTATGACGTCAGATTTGCTTGTTTTACTCTGAAATTCCTTTTCTGATGTCACGAAAAAAAGCGAGCATGTCTAATGACGTCAGGTAAAAAGAACATACTTTTTGCTGGTTCTTTGAATAGATGGCTTAGAATTGTCTGCATATGGTCAGCTGGAAATCAATACAGAAACCGATTTAAACACAAAATATCGTGTAATACGAGGCAAGTTATAGACATATTGGTTTTATCTTCACAGAATGTTATTTCTTATCAAAACCATTGATTTAAGGAAAACGCAAAAACAAATTTTTAGATTTTTCGTTTATTTAAAAACCGTGTTTCCACACAAAAATTCAAAAATTGATATTAAAACTTTAAACTTTTACACTTAATCTTGGTCTGGTAAAATTTTGAATGCCTTTTCAGATATTTAAATGCTTAATTATCATTTTCGAAATAAATTTTCGACTATTGATATCTTTTTCAGTAAAAACCTTAGAAACTGTACGGCTACAGTTTCTGTAATGAGATTGTTCACATATGACATCAATTTTTCAACACAATTACAATAAACAAAAGTTAGTCTGGTCTTACGCTTGAATGTAAAATATACCACACAATAAACCTTCATTCCAGCAAATTACACTCTTTACTCTATTATAACAGCATATTCGATAATAAAACAAAACAAAAAATTCTATACAGTATTCAACAATGCTCGTTGTAAATGAAAATATATTATTGAAAAAAATCTAAGAAGATGGAATTTTTTATTTCATAAAGCCCAGTAATCAGCTCTTTTGTGTTGACCTGAAATAATCATTGATTTTGTTTGTACTGTTTATAGCAAATTAAATAATATAAATACGGAGTTGTTTCTGCCCCAGATATATATTGTTCCCCGTATATATAACTATGGTGTTTTCTGTCCTTTAATTGATGATTTTGTTAACTTCTATTGCGGTAATATCTGAATTTTGAAACAAACAAATAATGGTAATTGACGGAGAAAATGAGACTACTTTTGAACATGTATGATAGCAAACATTTTTCACCAACTTAATTTCTCCAAAATTGATCCCATTTGCAATCTTATTTTTACCATGGACCAAATTGCAATATAATATTTGTAATGTTTTTGATTGTGTGTTGGTTTATAAGGTTTTTTTCGGTAGTTTAAAATTAAAATCACAAAAATACCGAGGAAAATTCAAAACGGAATGTCTCTAAGCAAATCGCAAATAAACGGTATAGAAGACATATATATATATATATATATATATGTAGATCTACATCATTTTTTTTGTTCGATGTTTTTTCTATTTGTATCCATCAAATGAGATAAGCCTTTTTCAATAATTTTTTATAGTTCTTCTTATGTTGTACTGTTACACCAATGTCCCAGGTTATGGGAGGGTTGTAATCCCGCTAACATGTTGAACCCCGCTTGTCCCAAGTCCGGAGCCTGTTATTCGGTGGTTATCATTTACTGATGTGTTACATATTTGTTTTTCATTTATTTTTGTACAGAACAAAGTCCGCTAGCATCTCTCGTTTGAATTGTTTTATATTTGTCATTTCGGGTCCTTTTAAAGCTGACGATGCGGTATAGGTCTTGCTCATTGTTGAAGTCCGTACGGTGACCAGTAGTTGTTACTGTCTGTACGTTGTAACGTCTTTTTTCTATATATACACATAAAACAAGCGCTCATCACCGAAGAGCCTGGTTTGCAGGATAAATCAGCTGACTCAAGCAAGTCATCTAATAGGCTGAAATGTTTACAATAAAACCAAATTAATTATTAAGGCATGAACGTATAAGCTTACATTCCTCATACATAAGACGTGAATGGACGGTCACATTTGGCATCCCAATATATACAAAATACATATTTAGGGATTACGGTATAAAAGAAAGCACGTGATATCTTACTTTGAAAAGGTTCGTATAAAGGGATGTGTGTACAAAATGAAGAGTAAACTATAGCTTGTATTGATTATTGTTTTCATATTCAGGATCTTGATGGAAAGCCTCATCTGTAAATTACAAGCTCGATAAACCTCATAGTGAATATCAAGGGTATATATTTTCTTTAAATACATGTGTAGGTTTAACAAGATTCTAATATTTCAATTCTTTAAAGTTTCTCCTGTCATAGCTCAGGGTATCAAGTCAGAATAATGAATATCATTAACCAAAGTCACCACTAATTATAATACTGTAAGACTATGTTTACTTGTAATTTGCCAAAGAATAAGAAAATATCAACATTTGACCGATAATCATAGATTATCGTTGGTCATCTCAATGAGATTGATTTTCTCGCTACGAGGAAAGTGAAAAAAGCAACCGAGAAGAGATAACCAAAAATAATCTGTTTATCGCTATTTTACCCATGACGACGTTGTTTATTTCATTGACAACGGCACGTACGCTCTAAGGGTCTAGCGATAATTTTAATATCACTATAGGATGCTGAAAATAAAGTTATCAGTTTTACACATCATATACACATTGTGTTATCAACGGATAAAGCTAGAGCATCAACGTTTTCATTATAACAAAAACCCCAAAAAAAAAACCAGCTAACTAGTCGTACAATAATACACCTCAAGAAAATTACTCCAAATATAAGGAATGCAAAAATGAAAATTGTTCATATCCCATTCAGAATTGTGTTTATTTTGTGTCCCATTGACTTATTCTTAACTCATTGAGAGAACGTAAGATTGTCTGCTCCTGCAGTAGATTTGTCAGATCATAATGTAGGAGTATTGTTTCCTTAAAAGTTGTGAACTCTATACATAACATATGGTGTTTTCCCGAAAATGCAGATACATGTACGAACCTTGTTGTTTGCACATGTCTGCCACATTTGTTTTTCGTCAATCGTTTAGTTATAAATTTGTCATATCCGCGACTATTAAAGAAGACTATACGGTATGGGTTAATCACGGTTAAGTCCGTATGGTGCTTGTAATTACTTACATCTACTTTATTTGCAGTTTGGTGGTTAAGTGTATCCTTGACATTCATACCAAATCTTTTTATTGTAATACTGACAGGCTGAAGGTTTTGTCAATGTGGAAGAACCCTTTATAAATTTGCGATAGGTACATCAGTTGTTTTTATAAATAGTTTCGAAAGCCGGATGACATATTTTTACGGTTATTTATGTTTAGATAAAACGATGATAGAAAGAATAAGGACTCGAGATGATCGTCAATAAAACAAACTTACAATAAAAACCAAACGGCTAATAATTTCATAAGAATAGACCATTGTTTGACTTTAAAAAAAAATATGAAAAAATCAACCCATACATTTAAGTTGATTGTTGCTTAATGAACGTAAGATCTTACTTATCTTGTCAAAGGGTTATACTATGTATATGATAGCGAAGACTACTAGTAAATCAACTCACATTTACGTATAATACAATATACTACTAATAGTAAAATACATATGACCATAGGAATAGCAAGAACTGCAGCAAATATTTCCAATGGTTCGTCAAATAGTTTTTTTTCCATTTCCGTCGACCCTAAAAATACAACTAGTCAGTTATTATGAGAAATTTAATGACAAAAAAGTAAATAGAAAGGACATGAAATTATTTAGAATAGACTTCAGTTGATTTAATGTTTTATGGCACATTAAATCACCAAATAGTAAACATCATGCAAGATTAACAAAGATGTAATTAGTATTTTTTTTCCAAAGACACGATAATAGAACTTATTACAAAAATCTAAAAAAATTTCATCTAATATAGTGATCATTGAAGTCTATTTAGTCTCTCTCTATCTTGTTTACCATTTGCACAAAACACAAAAGAGAGTAAAAAAATCCTATTCTAAGGACAATAACTCCTATAACGAGTAACATTCTACTTATCATAACGGCAAAATTTGACTTGTTAGTAGTCTTGTCTCACTTATCATTTTAAGTTTCTATCTATCAAGTTTAACTTTTATCATATAAGGAAAAACGCAAAAAAATGTTAAAAATCTTCACTAAAGGGCAATTACTGCGATAAGCAGTCGTCAAAAATTTCTATCATTTGTCTCAATTGTAGATCTTTTCTTTTTGATCATTAATGTTTATCTAATGTTCTTTCTATCTATCAAAGAAGATAGAAGAGAAAAAAGAACACAAATACAGGTGCAAATCATCATCAAAGGGCAATAAGTCAAATGACGATTTCAAGCATAAAACCTGTTTGTACAACGTGTCTATCTGATAATTTTTGCAACCTAAAGATTGTGTCCAGTTTAATTTACTTTAGACGAGTAGTGTCAGAGGAGGAAAGAGGTTGACGACGCACTACGATGGCGATGGACGACGGACGTCAAGCAATAAGAAAAGCTCACTTCGTCCTTTGGCTTAGATGAGCTCCAAAATAATATACAAAATAAGCAGGTATTTGAAATTTAAAAGAGTTAACAGTTTTAAAATATGTTTATTTAAACAAAATCAGTTTCGTTTTTATAACGTGAAGAATGTATCTAAAATGATAATGTGAAATATTCCGATTTCTGGTATGATATCTGCGCGAGCCTATTAGCAGTATGTTTATTGTTTTACTATAAGATCAAAACAATCACAATATAAATTTACGTAGTTGATTCCTTTTTTTTTCTTATTATTTCCAATATTTAGAAAGTGCCATAAAAAGGTTCGAGTTACATGTATATGCAAACAAAACGTGTGTCTTATGTACAACTTTTAAACACTTATGGTGGATATTTCGTACTACGGGCATCACCATTCCAGTAGTCATCATTTTTTTGTTGACATTTTTGGCGATTTTTGTTTTTCAACTTTATAATTTTTTTTTTTGTGAATTTGTATCTAATTCGACTTAAGCACAATTGATAAGTAGTACAATGTATGTGTATGACGTACCAAATTATAAGCCTGCTACCGTTGATGAGCTTTATGCCGCTTTGTGCGATGAATGTACTAACAACCTTCATGTGTAGGCCTCGATGACACAAATATATTTCTCTCGTTTAATTACTTTTATATTGTCACATTTAAATGGTTTGTTCAATTAATCATCTGTCAAACTCTTGTTGAAATTCACCGGTGCATTAAATCTGTTACGTTATATTGAAAATTAGTGTAGACATATTTTTCGAAGTCTGAAGTTGCATGGTATTTGCAGCGAATTAATAAGTTTAAAATTAATGAAAAAGTTTTAAATAAATGAAAAAGTTTTAAATAAATGAAAAAGTTTTAAATCTTGCATTCTTAGATAACACATTTGTTTTAAAACTTTAGCACAAAAAAAAATCGTTTTCATTAATTTCTAAAAAAATTAATGAACAGGTTATTTTCATAAACCTTGGAAATTACAATTTTTTATTGAATTTGACGGTTTTAAATTTACAAAATCTGCATATAGTTTGTTGAAAACAAACATTACGACAAAAGAGATGATTTCAGCTTTCCAATTGTGAACTTTCCATTTCTAAGTAGCAACATTGAAGCAGCATATACATACGGGGTATATGTATCTCCCAATTGATACGATATTCCCGTGCTGATTTTCCTATCATGATTTTCTTGATAGAGAGTTGCTGCTCACAAGGAAGCTATTAAACCAAGAGTTCCAAATGGTGAAATTGAAATTATCCCTTCGTAAATTTTACGGACGCCATCACGAGTTGGTTGACCGTTATGGAATAACCGTTTCGCAAATGAGATCAGATATGCTCCTTACGTCGTAACTACAATCCCCTTCCCTTTCATGAATAAGACTACCGAATTTGACTATTTACCGGATTTGTTATCACATAAGCAACACGACGGGTACCACATGTGGAGCAGGTTCTGCTTACCTTTTCGGAGAACCTGAGAACACCCTAGTTTTTTGGTGGGGTTCGTGTTGTTTATTCTTTAGTTTTCTATGTTGTGTAATGTGCGCTGTAGTTTGTTTGTCTGTTTTCATTTTTAGCCATGGCGTTGTCAGTTTGCTTTAAATTTATGAGTTTGACTGTTCCTTTGGTATCTTTCGTCCCTCTTTTGTCTTACAGACTAAGAAGATTTTGGATAAATTCTTGTTTTTGTATAATCATTTTAAAACTTCTGCAGTCTCTCTTTTTATTATTTGCGTGTTTAAGCGAAGTGGTGTGTATCTGTCGATAAGTGTTGTCAAATTTATATCGAAATTACATATCAACACTATATAATACATAACGTTGGTCTCTTTAATTTCCCTACAAAACAAAATTATTTCGATTTCGGCTGTCACTATCGTTGTGCTAATTTATGTTATTTGTTAGCAATATCTTGTACTAGAATGTTAGATTAGTTCATTTCTTCAGGAATATTACTGTCTGTATTTGAAAACCAAAGATATGCATCTAAGTTCAGTCTATAGTTTAGCACTATTGGCTACTTCGTTATAACTTCGCAGTCCGACTCATTATTTTTTCAGAATTCAACTTACTCAAACCTTCATAGATTTTATCTTAAATGGTAACAAGAGTCATTTCCAAAACTCAGTACAAAGTTGTTTTAAGAAGCATTTCATTTACGCATTGCTATATTATTATTTTTACCTTTACAATCTTAAAAAAGTAATTCCTTAATTCAATGAAAATGCGATTGAAACTTGTCCGACTTTCGTGAACGCTGTATCATTATCATATCCAAATGAACAAAACACACACTATGTCCCTCTTTGAAAACTGGGAGGTTCAAAAAGCTCAAATGATCCCTTTTACACTTGTTATAGTTTTCTAAGATACCCTATGTCTTACCAATCAACTAGGAATCATTGAGAATCATACGTGTAGGTCGAAATAGAATCCTGTCATATCAAAAACGGTATAACATTAAAAAAATGTCATGCTATTAAAATACGTTCATTTATTCCTCAAAAGTAAACTTAAAATAGCTTAGAAATACTTGTCTGTTTCATTAAATAATACTTAGTAAGTACATTTGTTTTGTAAGTAGCAAATAGTTAAAAACAAATCTTGCAATTTTCAATTTGGGGGAAAATGGTTTTTTTTTCTATACACGAAAAATAAACGAAAAACAGAAACGTATCTTTCATCTTCTTAAGTTTCTCCTATATTTTGGAATGTTAATAATGATCAATATTTGAGTTCGGATCATATATATTTATCAGTTACCTGAAGATATTGTTGATACAATTATAACAGCTGTTTCTTGACTGTACCCTATATAATTTCTCGCAGACAATTTGATTTCATAGCTACAAGATGGCTGAAGATTTGATATTTTATAAATTTGTGGATCAGTATATGCTGCATTGTGTTGGACTTCTAACAACTTGTCGGAACTCTGTTGTTGAGAATGTCGATAACTTATAACATATGTGTGATCAGTACAATCATTAGAGCCAGAAACCCATCGAACTTCAATCTCATTCAAAGTGGATGTTGTTGAACGCAAGTATATAGGTTTTTTTGGTGGTCCTACAATACATTAGATATGCCATCTTGATAAATGAAAACAAAAACAATGAAACGACTGCATCAAGAATAATACAAATCTTAAATAATAAACATATTAGTAAAACTAAAGAAAATCATTAACAAATGTTACTCAAAATATTTGCTGACCTGAGATTTAGAATCACTTAACAAGGCTAAAATGCGACACTTCAGTTATAAAATTGCATTTTTTTATATTTGCATTGTCTTCAATATAATCTGGGTTATCGGGATTCATAATTGTTTGTAATGAAAGCTCCTTGACAAATTTACCAGTTGATGAGACCAGGGCTCAGACTAGATAGGTGATAAGATTATATTAAACTTATTCAGTTTTTTTGTTGTCTTTAATATACATGATATATAAAATGAGGTGTGAATGTGATATAAGTCAACGATAAGCAACATAATGAAATAAATATACAGATGAACATCAAGAGGACAAAGACTTTAAAAAGGTTTGTATATAATATGTTAAGCTCTAACTCTTCCTGTGTATAAAGAGAAATGAGGATTTGAAAGAAAAACAAATCATATGTTTGACAATTAAATCTAATTGTAAACGTGTACAATGTTAAGATGTAATTGTGCCATAAAAACATGCGAGTTTAGAATATGGTAATTTATCTCAATTTAAACCTGTTTATTAGTTTCTTAAGAACATGTTCATTAAAGAACACACAGTAAAAACAACTTTGCCGGAACAGCACAACCATTACATTACTATTTTGTATTGTACGAATACTTCGAGTGTGAATGTAGGGTTATTTGCTTGTGTTGAACAACCAAACAGCAATTTCAAAGCATAAAGTAAAGTTTCAATTGTTATTTAATATTCACCTGATCTTGGTGTAACGAATGACAAATCATAGTTTTCGTGTGTATAAACACCAATTGTGTTGCTGTAAATACATGAAAATATTGTTTGATAATGAAAATGTTTAGGCTTTGGTTGTCACTGTTTGTGTATATTTGGAGATTTTATCTTTAATTTTATGTTCATGTTGTTTATATATATAAATCACAAACACAATTGGTGTATAGGTAAGTCGTTTTTATGTATATCTGTATCCTCGCAACACCCGTTGAGTTTTTAACTTGTCAATCGTATTAAAATTGAAAGGATCAAAGCTATAATAATGTTCTCTTTTAATTTAGTCAGGCCATACAAGATTATAAGATGTATTGCATGTCAAATATCTTGGTCCTGCGCAGAACTAAAGATGTAATGGTAGAAATGCGCATCGGATGCAGCAACTTTGGAACATGAACCTGTAATAAAATTATATTTGTAAACAAAATTTATGTTTACGTATATGAGGTGCAGAAGTTGTATCTGTTTTAATAATGAATTGAAAGAAACGTTCCATTATGAATAATTTCTAACCTCGATTAAATGCTTGTGAAATACAAGAAACTTTGACCACCCTTACACATGTTACAGAATACGATAGAATTAATATCTTCAGAAATAAATGTAGTTGTTTTTTGTTGTAAAAAGCAAAGTTGTTGCACCTGATCACAAGATTACGAAATGATACATGTTAATCTGAATTTTGTCTTATTCTGTCTGTTCACACAACTGGTATCATCATATTCACCAGAATTATGTTATCATTGGTTTTAAAGTAGATAACATATGAATTAACAACGGACAAATAAAGATAAATTTAGTCGAAAATTATATTGGTCTTTGGAAGAGTGAACTTAAAAAGATTCACCATATATTCAATAACAGAAATTTAATCAAAGGGACAAAAAAATCATACTTATATTACATTCAACGGTATTCGATACGAATATATATATTGTAGTAACAGACACATATTTGAAATAGGTGTAATACATTGTTTGTACCACCATTGATTTTTCCCTATTATTTCTTTTATTAAGTTAGCACTTTTCTAAAAATTGTGCAGACTTTAATTTTGTTTCAAATAAAAAATTAGCATCAGAAAAGTTGTATCCTGTTCAGTACTTAAGACAACATTTCACATAACCTTTCAATGCTTTTTTAAAAAAGAAAAATTTAATTTCAACCGTTTGAAGGAACTGAATTAGATTAAATTAAATTCATGGGATATAGCCATTCAACACGACAGGATCGACTCGACTAGACGTGTTTCTCAGTTAAAGTAAATATGGATTTCGATACCCCTCATGAAGAAATTTCTTTGCGGACAGTTTTAGACGCAGTTAATCGTCAAAAGCAGGATATCGAAGTTCTTGTTGACGCAAAGATAAGTGAAAAGATAAATAGTTTGCGCGACGAAACCCATGGCACAAACCAGAGCTTGAAGTCTCAAGTTAAGAAGCTGAAGTCGGACACCCAGTACAAATGGCGTTCTAAAGGTAACAAAATTCAGTTCAATTATAATACAGAGAACCTTGAAGATTTAACCTAAGGTATTGGGGCTATTGGCAATGGCAAAGTTGATTTCGCTAGAGACATTGTTGCATCCTGTACAGATAGGCTTAAACATAGAAATAACTAATAAAGATCGCGGATACTTCTGATGGAAGGTGGGATACAGCTCGCCAGTACGAGGCAAACACAATTGCTAGCGATTCTGAAGATGAGTCCAAGATTATAAGGGCCATTAGGAAGAAAAAAGTAAGAACAAACCAGCAGCTAAACAGCAGCAGATTCCTGCTACCGCTAGCTCTAGCTTCAACTCTCAACAGCCCTTTCGAGGGGGCCAGCCGTCTTGGTATGGAGGTTTCCTGTATGCCCAGGACCAATACGCTGGAAAATCTCAACGGGGGTCATGCTTCAACTGTGGGTCGTACAAACACTGGAGAGTTAATTAACCCTTCCAAAGCAACAAGACAGCAGCATCACACAAAAGAAACTAGCTTTGTAAAAGATGAGTATAATTTTGACATTAGTTCCTTAGATAATGAGTATTATTACGAATATGAGCAAGATGGTACTGATATTATTGTTAAGGGTACGCTGAAGGAAAATATACAATTTTTGATAGATATTGCTGCTTATGACTATATAGTTGATACTATTAGAGAAGGTTATAAGATACCATTTTATTCTTTTCGTCCGTCTACGTATTTATTCAACAATTTATCAGCTTCGAATAAATCCGATTTTGTACATACATCTATTCAAGATTTATTACATAGAGGTTTAATAGTTCAGTGTGACCAGTGACCTTTTGTTTTTCATCCTCTTACTGTATCAGTTCAGTCTAATTTAAAGAAAAGATTGATACTTGATTTGAGAGTGGTAAATAAACATTTATGGAAACAGAGCGTTAAATATGAGGACATGAGGACTGCTCAACAGCATATTAAATTGAATTATTCCATGTTGAAGTACGACATTCACTCAGCTTATCACCATATTGACATTTTTGAACCACACACAGAGTTTTACCATTTGGTTTGAGTACAGCTTGTTTTATTTTTACCAAACCGACTAGGCCACTTGTAAAGAAATGGCGATCTGAAGGTAAGCAAGTTATAATGTATCTTGATGATGGTTTGGATATAGAACAAGATCAAGAAATGTGCAAGATTGTGTCAGAACAAGTTAAGCTAGATTTAGTTAGAAGTGGCTTTGTACCTAAAGCTGAAAAGTCATTGTGGAAACCTACTAAACGTCTGGTTTGGTTAGGTACATTTATTGATATAGAAAATGTTTTTTACAAAATACAAGATAACAGAATAAATAAGATGATACATTCTATTGAAGATATTATATCTTGTTTGACTGGGCGTAAAAGCGTGTTTGTGAAAAAAGTTGCATCTGTTGTAGGTCAGATAATATCTACATACTTAGTTATTGGAAATTTAGTTTATTTAATGACTAAACATTTAACTATAAACGTGAACACATCTGCGTCTTGGTATTCTTATATCAAACTTGCAGAATCTAGTATTGAACAGTTACAATTCGGGAAACGGTATATAAGTGAAGTTAATGTAGAAGATTTCAGTATTGATGAATCATGTAATAGTATTATCTACAGTGACGATAGTGATACAGGTTTTGGTGGTTATATTGTAGAAGCACCACAAAACATTGCACATGGTATGGGGTTTGAATCAGAACGTAGTAATAGTTCAACGTGGAAGGAACTTTCTGCGGTAAAAAAGTTTTGCTGCCCTTTTAAAATTAACATTATATCCGGAAAAAAGGTTAAATGGTTTACAGATAACCAAAATGTTGTGAACATTGTTAGCAAAGGAAGTACGAAAACTGTTTTACAGAACTTAGCGTTAGACATACTTAGCGCATGTTTGAAGTACAATGTCAACATTGATATAGTTTTGATACCCAAGACACTAAACGAAAAAGCTGATTTTCTGAGTCGTATCGTTGATCATGATGATTGGGGAATATCATATTACATTTTTAATTCATAGAATCTTTATGAGGCCTGTATGAAGTAGATTGGTTTGCTTCTGATCACAATTTTAAGTTACTGGTATTTTATTCAAGATTTTGGAATGAAAATTCTTCTGGTATCGACGCGTTTACATTAGATTGGTATGGGGTTAACGTTTTTTTTTGTTTCACCTGTATTTCTTATACCACGTGTTATTAATTACATGAGACAATGCAACGCTGTAGGTACATTGATTGTTCCTTGCTGGCCATCCGCAAGTTATTGGCCTGTGTTATGCCTAAATGGGGATGATTTCACATATCAAGTTATTGCATATGTAGAAATACCAAGCGGTAAAGAGTTTTATACTCCTGGTAAAAGCAAGAAGGCCATTTTTTGGTAATACTAATCTTTCCTTCAAGATGTTAGCTTTGAGGCTAGATTTCAGAGTATAATACAGATATGTATGAAGGTTGTAAACCTATTTTGTTTATGGAGCTGTTAATGCTTATCTGGATTTTACAGATGATATGTTAAAGGCTGTATTAGTGCCTTGTTTGTGTACTAACGTTATAATGCATATCTGAATTGGTTTAAGATTTTGGCATTAAGACTTTAAATGGCCTTGTTGAGAACTAATATACTAACAAATACAAATGCTTATGATCAGCATTAAGACTATTGTACATAGTCTTGTGAGATGTACTTACAAGTATTTTTCTGTTGATAGTTTCTTACTTTTAAGAGTCTGTTATTGTTTAATTATTGTTTATATATGTATTTTTGCAGGCCTATGAATCTGAGATTATTTGTTTGCCACCAGCTCTGCATACCAATGTTGATGTTCTTATAGATTTACCGTGCGAATCTAAAGCTGACAGTACCGTTAAAACTTATCATGCAGGATTTATCCGTTGGAAAAAGTGGGCTGTTCATAACGGTATAAGTCGTTGTGATATTTTACCGGCAAAATCTTTGCACGTTTCACTATATTTATCTGCACATCATATGATTGGTCAAACGTCTCCTACTAAAAATTTAGTTATGAAAAATGTTTAAAAAGGTGTAAAACGCCGATTAGCTACTCGAATTGAGAAAAGGGAACCAGTTACTCCTGAGCTTCAATCTAAAATGTATAGTTCGTCATTTAAGGAATATAAAGTTATGTCACAGCATATTATATGAACGTTTTTCAGGTTTTTTGGGTGTGTCCGACCTATTAAATATACGGAGATGTGATATCATTTTTGAATTAGGTTATATATCTATATTTTTTCCGAAAAGTAAACCTGATATCTATCGTGATGGCAATTCTGTAGTTATAGCCTGAATGGATTCAGATATGTGTCCAGTTCAGAATTTAAAGTTATATTTGTTGTGGGCTGGTATATCGTCGGCATCAGAAGAATTTATTTTTTGAAATTTATTAAAATTCAAGGATAGATATGTTCTTCGGAAGGGAAAAAAACCTGTCTTACACACGTATGAGATAATTATTTATTGAAGCTTTTCAATCATTTGTGTCAGATATTTAGAAATATGGATTGCACAGTTTACATTCTGGTGGAGCTACAATTTAGGTATTTCCGATCTTTTGTTCAAAAGACATGGCAGATGGCGTTCAGAGACGGCCAAGGACGGTTGTATCTGAGATTCTTAAAAAAAACAGATTGATTGTTTCTGGAAATTTAGGTTTATAACCTGGTATTGACTTTTTATTTTCAAAGTGAATTAAATTTTATAAGCAAGATAAGCAAGGTAAAAAAAAATATTTCCCGTTCTTTGCAGTTCAGCAAATGACACTGTCATGTGGGTATTCAATTTGAACTTTAGTTTGGTTTTTATTAGTCTTATGTGCTTAGAGTTGGGTAGTCAATGGGCGTAGTAATTGTGGAAGAAAAACATCATTAGAAGTTGACCAATCGAATTTTCAACCCTTTGTTCCAGTGTTCAAGCTTTAATAAGCATGTCGATAAAAAAATTGATCATAGTTACCAGGATTGATTTTTGTATTTACGCCAGACGCACGTGTCGTCTACAAAAACACATCAGTGACGATCGAATCTAATGAAGTTGAAAAGGCCAAATAAAGTACCAAGTTGAAGAGCATTGAGGACCAAAACGTCCAAAATTTTTGCAAAATACGGTTAAAATAATCTATTCCTGAGGTAGAAAAGTATAATTTGTTGGTATTACACCTGGGACTAAGGGACTTTTCTACTATAAACAACACTGAAAGAGAACATACAAATTAATCAAAGTATGTGACCGGATTCTGATACGCATTCAGCAAAGATTTTACGAGTTTTACTATTGAAGAAAACAATGATGCATTTAGTGCTGTGGCCTACGAAATCTAACTAAATTTCTTGACTGTTATTTCTACTTTTTCATGTTAAATTCTTTAAAAACGTCATGACATTACACTGGACATGGTAAAATGATTTGATAATAGGCCAGCTTATTAACAAACCAGGATTTACATGTTTACTACATTGGTTAGAGGTATAGGGGGAGGGTTGAGATCTCACAAACATGTTTAACCCCGCCGCATTTTTGCGCCTGTCCCAAGTCAGGAGCCTCTGGCCTTTGTTAGTCTTGTATTATTTTAATTTTAGTTTCTTGTGTACAATTTGGAAATTAGTATGGCGTTCATTATCACTGGACTAGTATATATTTGTTTAGGGGCCAGCTGAAGGACGCCTCCGGGTGCGGGAATTTCTCGCTACATTGAAGACCTGTTGGTGACCCTCTGCTGTTGTTTTTTATTTGGGCGGGTTGTTGTCTCTTTGACACATTCCCCATTTCCATTCTCAATTTTATCTCGTACTGAATGCATGTAATAATTTTCAATAGGTCATGATATACATTTTATCATTATCTTTTGATTGTTATTCTGTGGTACCCGAACGTTGAAAGAATGAACACTAAAATAAACTTAAATATAACATACACAAAGCTTACAGTATATCATTTTCTTGAAGATATTCAATTGTACGGCATCTGTTGAAGAACTGAAGATAAGGCAATGCAGTTACATTATCCCATCCACAATGAGGATCTTTAACACAATCGTCAATCCAGTAATACTTCTCACAGTTTATAACCCTTATGCGGGTCACAGATGAATCTGTTCCTATCAATACAGAGTCATCCTATAAAGAAACAGACATAAGACATGAAGGATGTAGTCAGTTTAAATTAAAAAAAAATTACAATTTATAATTGATATTTTAAATCAAAAGAGCGTTGATAATCCAATTCCACCAAAGACCAACATTGTGTGAGTGATTTTATTCCTTAGCTTCAGAATCATTTATACATGTATATAGTTTTTTTAACGAATATATATCTATCGATTTGAATAAACACACAATGTTAAAACTGATTTCTCTTGATCATGTCCTCCAGGCAAAATATGAAGTCAATCTGTATACCATTATTTTATAAATATTCCACGAAAATATGTTAGTATAACAAAGAAGATGTGGGATGATTGCAAATGAGACATCTTTGATTTCATCATCTCCTCTGTAGCTTTCTTGTGAACAGCAACCCGCTATCACGAAAATCATGATAGGTAAAACATTAACAATAAAAGTGTATCTTTTCTTTTGACGCTAAGTATAGATTACTTGTTCATTCATATGTAGTTACACATCTAAAGCTCATTATACCAAAAATGTGAATAGGGATAGTGTTTAAGCACCTAAACTCGTTCACTTCTAAAATCTTATATTGTTTTTCTTATTAGTACATTTCTTCATCAGACAATTTCTTAATCACTGTTAATGACAAGAAGAACATATTGTACTCACATTATGCTTGAGCGCCCAAATAACGTCTGAATTACTCAGGGGTACGTAAGTACTTGAAATGTAGGTACTTCCATTTTTTGAAAACAACTTGTAGACCTTACCAGTATCTATAATAGTTATCAAAGGTACCAGGATTATAATTTATACGCCCGACGCGCGTTTCGTCTACATAAGCCTCATCAGTGACATTCATATCAAAATATTTAAAAAGCCAAACAATTACAAAGTTGAAGATCAGTTGAGGATCCAAAATTTCAAAAAGTTGTACCAAATACGGCTATAAAATAGTAATGTTCAAATAATATTTTTTAATAATAAAGAGACGACACCGCAACGGTAAGCAAAAGTATAGTAAATCATGTAAATGTTTAACTGTTTATATATTTCGAGGCAAAAAAAAAAAAATTAAATGAAACACCCTTCTCATTACACATAATAGCTTGTTTCATTAAACATTAACTTTGAATTATAAACTGTAGTCATTTGTTCAATTTTTTTAAAGGAAGCTTGAATCTCGTGGTCCGAAAAAATGATGAACAATATAACAAAGTCTCATTTTTCTTCTGTTTCTGTCTTATTTAGTATGTTTGAGAGCATTTTAGACAAAAACGTCCTTACATTTGATGCCTAGCTTTTGCTCAGATATTTACCATGTTAACATGTTGTAATTCAATTCATACAAATGACAATGCTACAGTGATGTTGATGAGCTGCGCATGTATACCAGTAAATACCTATTCTGTCTTACTTCGTAAAATTTTAACCATCTTAACCTTAAATCTTTGTTTCTTTAGTTGCACAAATGAGTATTTTACTGTCATAAGTAAACAGTAAGTATTATAGATTAAACTTGCCTGTTGCTTGAAAAATAATTCAAAATTGGGTTTATTAGAGGCTACTAGGTTACAATATGTTTTATTTACTGAATAACACTGTTCGACTAATTAAGTCCTTATTTTTCGCAGCACAATTTTTTGAATGTCTTTATGATGTACGGAAGGTAACTGTACCAAGTCAAGAATATAATTGATGTTTTCTATTCGGGTTCCGTGTTTAAGCTTTGATTTTGCCATTTGATGAAGGATTTTCAGTCTGAACTTTTCTTCTAGTTCGGTATTTATTTTCATTTTTTTTCAATGCATAACAAAGAAATAGTTTTGTACACTATCCATAAATTTCCTAATACGTTGAACACACTCAATTGATGTTGTCCATAGATTTACGATTTTTAAACAGCAGTATACTACTGTTGCCTTTATGTATTATGTACCAACTACTAAGAAGTTCGAATAGCAGCATTTGCTCGTTTTTCGGAAGTAAAGAGTAAACGATTACTGCATGAACAAGAACACATAAATGCTTACTGGATGCCGCATAAAACACGATAGACGTCATGTTGCTATCTAGTTCTAGCTGTTGAAGCTCTTCATTGTCAGAGACAAATATCGCTTTCCCATACATTGGCTGAACTTTTTGATACATTAATGGATGATCAGCTATAAACTGCAGAACACTATCACTGAGAGACATGGAATCATTGGTGCACTGAAATATTTATGAAATGATAGTTTCATACGTTTGTTGGTTCTTAAATAAAACATACACACACACACATACACACAAAGAACAAAAAGGATGATTTAACAAATGATGAGTGCTGTGAAGTGAAAAGATGTTAGTGTGTGAAAGTGTCTCACAATGATAATAAAAGAACTGCCGAATTACGGGTACAGAAATGAAACCTTCCAACGCAAAACAAATATCTACCCATAAATGATTGCAGATAAACAAGTCGTACCTTACTTAAATATTTAAACGTTATATCTTTATAAACCTCATCTTTTTAGCAAGCAATGATGAAGAAAACTGGTCAACATTTTAGACATTATAACAGAACAGTTATAATTGTATTTAGACATAATACGACTTTGTTATGTGTCATTTGTATTCAGAGGAGGCAAACAATTCAGTCATTTGAAACGTTGATAATTACGATTTAATTTCATCAATAGATAAACATAATTGTGTAGAAATTGTAAATTATGATACAGAAAAGTTTAAGTGTTATGTAATAAGTGCAACATACAATGAAAAAATCCTCAATTAACGTATAATTTAAAAAAAAAACGGTTTAATTGCATCCGATTTCATTTGAACTTTGGTGGATCTCCGTCTTTTCATATTTATGTTATACATGTGCTCACTTGGCCCGGTCTAGGGGTAGGCACAGTTGTAACTTCCGTCCAGAATGCGTTTGGTGATGATTGCTCTGTAAAAGATCCGTCCAGTACAGCATCAATACTAGTTAAATTAAAAGCACATATTGCCGATGCTGGTAATCCAGTACTGCAAATGAAAGTTCAATGTGATATGTTATATGGATAGTGTTTGTATTGTCTAATGCTTTAACCTGAATAGAAACTTGGCAGTACGCATACCCTTCTTGTGATTTTGAAAGATAGTAATGAAAAATATTTCTGATATTGAAAAAGTAAAAATAATTAAGAACATGAAAAAGTAGCCATAAAATTTAATGGTCATGTATTGTAGAGGATTTTAGAATAAACTAATTTAAGAATATACTACAAGATAATTTTATTTTTGAAGACTTCTTATAATATTCTTATGCTGGTATTGGAAATAGAAATATTCATATCATAACCAACATAATCAGATTTTTCCTCAGATCATGTTCCGTTTTTGGTGTGCATGGGATCCCCCCCTACTGTTTCTTCTGAATAGTATATTCAAATACAAAAACGACTTTCAAGAAAAAATAAACAATGAACGCTAGTTATTTCTAAAATAATTCATTAGCAGTGACAAATAAAAATACATTTAAAATACTATCAACTATCAAAATCTTAAACGAAGTTTTTTTAAACGTTTGAAGACGAGGTAATGATTGACCGAAAGTTTAGAAAATCCATCGTTTTGATTCAACGATCCGAAGATCCTGGTTCGCTCATCTGACACGTTTGCATAAAAATGTTATAACGCATTAACTCATGATTACGTGTTCGTGCTGACAACTTGTGTGAGTCCAATTTTCTTGTTATGTATTATAGTTCTTATGACAATTGCCAAAATAAGAACTAAATGTGTATGAACGCCGATGTCATAAGCCCGTGGAGCAAAATCAAATGTAAACGCGATCTGTAACTCGTCAAAGTAGACTCACATACCAAACTTCACTTCAATATGTGACGGGCGTTTAGCTAAAACAAATACGTAGAGTCAGAAATATATCAGGTCAAATGTTCCTTATGGAGTTTAGAACCTTGGTTTCTTCATAATTTCTCAATGTGTTGACATATAATTTAAGAAAGGCATTTATACAACATTTCATTTACTTACGTTGTGGTAAATAAACCATAGAACACATTGTCCCTCATAGTTACGTCTTCTAAAAACGAAATTTGTCTTACTGTTTTTACAAATATTTTGTTTTAGTTAAAAATGAAAATAGATCAGGAGAATGCGTGTTTCATTAATCGACGTCAGTTGTAAACATATATTGTGGAAAAAAATAGGTGACATTGATAACTGTGAAAAGTTCTATTTAGACACAAACTTCGATTTTATAAAATGACTGGCATTAGCAGTGATAATATGGATGTCGTTTTTAATGATTTTGTTTTTATGGTTTTTATATGACTAATATTGTACTGTATATTGTTTAATTTTAGGTTTCTATGCTCGCAGGATGCTGTCTTCTTGACTGTTACTCATATACAATGCATTCTTAACAGCATCGTACAATACGTATGTATGCTTACGAATATCAAATAAACTCATTACAGATACTAGAATTGAAATTTTATATTTACGCCAGACGCGTGTTTCGTCTTCAAAAGACTCATCAGTGACGCTCGAATCAAAAATGTTAAAAAAGGCAAAATAAAGTACGAAGTTGAAGAGCAATAATACACTCACTTTAATTTTTGTATTTAATACTTTAGTTTGTTTGGAGTGTTTTGACCACTTCCCTATCTTTAATTCTAAATCACTAAATGATTACGTAAGTTAACCCTTGATGTGATAAGTGCATACTGTTAAGCAAACAGCATGGATGTAACAACATACTGCAAATTATTGTAATTGTACGTACGAATTGAGTCAAAACACACTGGGAGGTTCCCAGGAATAAAACAATCAAGTCTTGCTTTCTGGAAGCTTGTCCATTTATTGCGTAACAGCGAATTACCCCCAATGTCTTTCTAGGTAATCAAAATAGTATCATCATAAAAAATCAGGTGATAAAGTGACTGAATGTTCTTCAAAGCGGATTTTAGTCTCAATATATAGTTGGTTATTGATAAATATAATTGAAATAACAAAGGAACAGACATCAATTGGTTAAGATTGAATATTCTCTCAGATATGTTTTTGTGTCTTTTAAAATTTTTTGGATGTCTATCGATCTTATGAGTTAAGTCTATTTATAGTTTGGCTTTAGTGTGTGCTGTATCCTCATTGTGCCATGTTAAGTGGCTCGTAAACGTGTTTATCACCGTCACATTCTTTATGTGATCTAAAGATAGGAGCCTGTTATTCAGTTTTGTTTTCGTCAGGCATTTCGTTTTCTTGTTAGAATTGTTTTACTTCTTCATGTATGACATTTTATAGCCGACTATACTGTATTGGATTTTTTACTTTATTGAAGGCCGTACGGTGGCCAATATATATATTTAATTGTATATATTTACCTTATTAGAACCTTGGCTGATAGTCGTCTCATTTGCAATCAAACCACATCTCGTAAGCTTAGTTGTATACAGAAATTGTTTTTATTTCGAACGGAATGACCCTTTGAGTCAACATAGTATGAAACATTAGTGTCCATAGGGATTCATACACAACTTGTAATATCACATTCCAATATTCACTGTACCGAAAATCTTGGTAAAAATCAATATAATTCAAATTGGTCAAATCAAAAGCTCTAACACATCAACTGAAGACATAATAACTGTCATATTCCACACTTGGTTTAGACATTGTCTTGTATATATAGAAAATGATGGATAAGACCTGGTTGTATAGTTAGCTGAACCTTTCACTTTTATGACAGTCGCATACATGTACAATCCCATGTTATTGACAACAATCTATGAATAAAACAGACACGCGAAGGAAGAAGGATAATACTATTGAAAGATTCTGTTCTTCAATTCTAAAGACTTTGGCATTGTTACGTGTACTTTCAATAAACGTACTAAACTGAAATATTATATTGTAATTAAATGATTATCCGACATCAGTTAGTAATTACTGTTCTGCAAATCAGGCAGTTGTTCATTAAAACAACGATGTAATTTATTTAATAACTTCTTGTACTTAACCATACGTGTAAGAATATTTTCGTGAAACAATAAAACAATATCGATTTCTGCAGAGCTTGCTTATAGAATTCAATACAGATGGTACGTAGCAATCAAAAATTAAATAGAAGTTTAAATAATTCTGGTTAATAGGTTGTTCAAAATATTATATCGTAAAATGGTCCCTTCTCTAAGAAAAAGGGAAATAAAATACGAATGAACGAATAGTTGGAGCTCCTTTAATTTAATTCATACCTTGCAGACTTTTGCGACACGTGAATATATCTTTTTTTCTGCTGGATCAATTTCAACAGCTGTTTCGCGGAAGAAGATAAATACTCTGTCACCTACTTCAAAAGATCCAACAAACTGTGGATCTAAAAAGCAGAAATTGTTCATTCAACTATAGTTGAAAGCATATTTATCAGCTACGGTTTTGCCCTTAAAAATTAGTAGTATTAAAACAATATTATGCCAACACGTCAATCAAAAAAAATTGTCGGGGTATTTAACACGTTTTCTTTTAATACTTCATTCTTCATACGGTAGGATGACCCTTCTACTCATTACAAAAAAACGCTAACAAAGGTAATTCTATCAATATTATAATAATTACAAGATTGATGAAATAAAAAGAGTCAGTTTCGCCCAGTTATGATCATTTTTACACAAAAGTCAAAACTATTGAAAATACATTTTAAACCTATGATGATTACCGATTTGTTATTTTGAATGAATGGCAATATGTCTTCTCGGGAAGTTATTTTTTGAAAAATGTCTACACTATAATTTACATGAACTGTTAACAAAAGATTAACTGTTTTAATAGCTGACGAAAAAGTCGACAGGATAAAGAGTATAATTGACACTAGAGAAGAACAGAAATCAGCTACAACCAGATAGACAACATGTGAAAGACAGAGGGTTTCAGATTGTAACTTGTGTCGTTAGAGAACGAGCTATATGGCTAAATGAAAAAAAGTAAGAATTCTACTCATCTCAACGATATATATGATATTTTTGAAATTTTATATAAATATCAGCGTAAATTTAAAAAGGTTTATTCCCTGTACGTGTTTTGCTCCTATATACTTGCTGTCGTCACACTTTATATACTTTATAATAGTTAACACAGAACTACTGCTTTTAGTTAATAAATATTCTTATAAAATTATGTGGCATGAATGCCAATTAGACATCTCCACCACAGACCAAATGACGTTAAAGTTAGAAAATATACGCCTTCAACAATGATTTTTTTAACAATCCTGCAACTCTTGCTTTCTTTTTTTATGACTTTCTTTCGTTTTTGTTCATGAATGCGAGATACAAGGCCTACTTGCAAATTGGCGTCGTCAAGTGACAGCCGAAAAAATGTTCAAGCCTTTAGAGCTAGTTCATCCTAAGATATGCAAGAAGACTTCGTAAGGAATTTATAAACGCTTGTTTAAAATCATTTTGTGCCTGTCCTAAGTCAGGAACCTTTAATTCAATGGTTGTCGTTTGTTGCTGTGTTACATTTTTGTTTTATTCTGTACATACATTAGACCGTTAGTATTCTCGTTTGAATTGTTGTTATCTTGTCAATTTGGGATCTTATTTTTTATCTAACTATGTGTTATCACTCGTTGTTGAAGGCGGTAACGGTGAACTAAAGTTGTTAATTTCAGTGTGATTTCGTCTCTTGTGAAGAGTAGTCTCATTGGCAATCATACCACAACTTATTTTCTAAATGTAATGACTCCGTCACATTATACCGATATCGCACAAAGCTCACCGCGATCTAAATTTAATTCAAATCGTGGCGAGGTCGCGGTATCAGCGGCATGGAATATAAGTTTTTATTGTTTTCACGATGCTACTACATCCTCACTAAGCTTGTACAACGAAACATATTGTGACCTTTGTTACGATTATCACGATCTCACTACGCTAATCACGTTCCAATCTAGATAATCACGTTCTCACTACGACCATACCACGATGTACTAGTTTTCGGTTGCAACATTATCTTTCCACGCGTCCACTGCGATTATAGCACGCTCTTACCACGATCATACTACGATCATACCACGTTCATACCGCAATCTTACTACGCTTTGCTTTCAACAATATTGTTAATACCGCAGTCCCATTAGGCCACGATCGCACTACGATCTGTGAAAAAAAATGCAAATTTTGATGATCGTAATACGATCGTGTAGAGCGCAGTAAGGTCGTATCACGGTCGTGATGAGCGTGGCCAACTTTGAAAATGTTCAAAACAATCGTGGTGCGGTCGTGGCAAAATCAGGTCGTAGTAGAAGCGTAGTGAGAGCGCACTAAGATCGTAGTAAGATCGCAAAGGTCGCTGTACAATCGTAGCGAGAGCGTAGCGAAGGCGTCATTCTATTTTGAGAGATGCGCTACGATCTCACAGTGACGTTATCACGACTTCAATACGACCATCACGTTCTCACCGCGACCCAACTACGCTTCTACTACGACTATACCACGCTGTTCAAGATTATAGTATGATTCTAGCACGCCCTTGCCGTCCTTATCGATCTCTTCTTACGACCTGACTACGTTCACACTACTACAATCATTCTCATTGTCATTTTCACATAAAACATATAAAAAAAGCTCCCTTTAGATTTTTTTTGTCTAAATTTAGTTATCCTACATTTGCTCTAACGACTCAACCATGCCTCTCGTTTTTATGTAGATTAGACCGTTAGTTTTCCCGTTTAAATGGTTTTACGATAGTATTGTTTTTGGGTCCTTTATAGCGTGCTGTTCGGTGTGAGCCAAGGCTCCATGAAGAAGGCCGTACCTCGGCCTATAATGGTTTACTTTTATAAATTGTTACTTGGATGGAGAGTTTTCTCATTGGCACACATACCACATCTTCCTATATCTATTGACACATCTGTGTCATCTCTAGGTTGTAATTTAGATTGGATTGGTCGGTCCGACATCTCTGCTTGATCAGGATTCGTTACTTTACTCCCTCTGTCTCTATATCAACCCCTACCACCACGCCCACGTGTTCTTGTAGATTTTGGCGGCATGACTGTATTGTTTCCGAGAAATCTACGTATTAATCAGAAATAGAAGGAATTTAACTGTATTGATATTGAATGTTGACGTTATTGCTGAGAACGTAGTAAGATCGTGGGTATGAACGTATTATAATCGTGGTAAGAACGTGTTATAATCGCAGTAAGATCGTTTTGCAATCGGATAACTCGTGGTATGGTCGTAATGAGAACGTGAAGAGCGTAGAAAGATCTTGATAAGCATAGTGAGGTCGCAGAATAAGCGTGGTGGGAACGTTGTAGAAGTGTTATGAGGACGTAGTAGCATTTTCAAAGCAACAAAACATTTACATTTTCATGTCGCTCATACCGCGACCTCATCGCGATCTGAATTCATTTTATATCGCGGTGAGCGTAGTGTGATCGTGGTCTTGTGGGACTGGGGTTAACATCGTATTCCATATAAATACTGTTATATTCCTTCTATTTCTAAATTCTCATTTCTAAATAGAGTATATGTTTTCTTATTCTTGGACCAACTCTTTTTAGGAATTCATCGAAGCTGTCTTTGGCATTCTATAAAATTAACAAAAAGTGAAAGGAGGGTTCATCCTTGATTCGTTACTTGTTCATCAACTGATCATAATGAGCAAACAGGAGTCTCCTTTCAATTGATAATCAAAGACAAACCCAACTGGAACTTCGCCATCTAAAATTTTTATTATGCTTCTTCTTCTTCACTATCTCAATAGCGATTTCATGGCCTGGTCGTTAAGATTTTGTATCTGTGTTTAATATTGTAGAAGCATTACTACAATGAACATGTAATTGGTCTTCCATATGCATGTTTAATTGAAATTGATGCATCAAACAAAACCTTGAGAGCTTTATTTGTATATTTTATGTAACAATGACAATGAACATGACTAGAACTCGAAATGGTCGTTGTATGAACGTAGTCAGGTCGTAAGAAGAGCGTTTTGAGGAGCGTGGTTGAATCGTACTATGGTCTTAAACAGCGTAGTATAAACGGGATATAGTCGTAATAGAAGCGTTGTTGGGTTGCACTGAGAACGTAATAGTCGTAGTGAGGTCGTATTAACGTCCTTATGAGATAGTCGCGCAATCTGCCAACTTGTAGAAATATACCTTTGAATCGTAGATAAAGTGATGAGTTGTCCTAATGTTGTAACAAAATGTTTGGGTGACATCTTACCTTTCATCCATTTTTCACTTATAACACCTTTCATATAATCAGTCGTACCAGGTATTGGCCTTTGTATTGAAGATTCAGTATGTAATGTAGAGGCATAATACATTAATTCCTCGCCGTTTGGATTTCCTGATTCTTAAAAATAAGATATGTAATGTTATTGCGAGTGTGTGACTTAAAGACGAACAAAACACAAATACAAGCGTATAATAAATCTGATGAATGCTTGTTCCTTTTACAAATTTTGCACTAGGTGATACGATATAAAGTTTCGTTGCATATTGTTTGTACATACATGTTACAAACATATTATAGATCATCATTGAGTGCAACAACCTAAATATCAAATCACAAAGTAGATTGTAATGTTTACTTGATTGTTGAGATATAAAAATACACAATGTTGTAATCTTAACACTTACTTGCTTATTTGTACGAAAAATGTATATGCCAAAATTGTGCCTCCCATTTCAGGAGAGCGAACAATTTCTAAACACATATTTTACTATCATTTTTTACAGTTCTATTTCAATATCAAAATGCATGAACAGTCGAGGGAAAAACTGTAAGCAACTTCTGCTCAACTAGAAACACGTGACGTCTTATTCTTTTGCCAAATTAATGTATAATAAACTCACTGACATATATTGCTGTAAAATTATCAAACGGATCATTGGAACATGGAACACTTGAACTGGTATAAGTCATGTCTGTTATATTGAATTCAAAGCCTTTAGGAGAATCTGCATTAGTTCCACACAGAAAAAGAGTATCCTCTGTCTTCTTGGTAATGAATCGTATATGATTCTGACAATAAGGAATCTTAAATAGAAAGAGACGAATAAATACAATTTCAAATCTAAAATATTATTGTCATCTAAAACCAAATGCCTGAAAAAGATTCAATTATAAAACAATTGCCAATCAATCAGAAATTAAGTCGTATTTTAAACAGGTCTCCAGTAGTCTGTATATTGAAATTTCAGCTGGTTGTTCTACTGGGTTAGTTCGAGCTGTTTAATCTTACTCCAACGTCATTTGATTTTTATGAATGAGTTACCACAGAATATTAGCATTCTACAAGAAAATACATGAAAATTATAATAACGGATTTGTTGAAAGAAATAAAATTCAGATAATCCAACCTGTCCGAAAATGTTATAATTATAAATCTCGTCATCAATATGACAGAAAATTTAGTATTTGTCCTTTAACTTCACATGCTTCAAGTCACCATTTGAAACGTAAACCAATAATCATAAAAATAACAACCAACCAAATTGATATCAGACGTTATTGCAAGTCTATTTACTCTTAAATTCATATACTTCTCATAGTTATAAAGTAAGAGCCACTGGTGATGAAACATTACATGTTGTTTACAGTAATTTGTATTAACTTACTGTAGGCTTTGAGAGTTGACAATAATTAATCTTATCTGCCTCTGCTGGGAAATCAACATTTGTCTGAAAAGAAAACGTTTACTTACTATTATATTAAGACTTGTTCAAAATAATTATAAGTCTTATTGTAATGTTATATTTTGATTAACAAATCTAATTAGGATGCTAGTTTGTCATTTTAAGGCATCGTGAAGAATTTTCTACTGTATGTTTAAACTATATTAGATTCATTAAGTGCGATATACGTTTACATGTTTCAATTTACAAAAATGTTAGTAAAAACCTCCTAGTTGGAAGCCAGCTTCAAAGTATTCCGTGACCTAGCAGTTATTCTCTGTTTTCCGTAATAACATTTTGGGTAAATTAATCATATTACATTTTCTAATACTTACAGAATTCACTGGATATGCAACATTTGATAGTTCTGTTATGGTTAGTTTGTTCCTAAAACAGATACATAAGAAATGACCAAGATACATTCATGTCAAGGATGTCACAATACAAGAATAAAGGTAAATGATCTTGATCTATTAGGATAAACATGACCTATTTAATCTGTAAAAATATTCATTATCCTCTCGCAAGTTCCAAGACAGAAGCCTGTAATCCAATGGTTGTCGTTTACTGCAGCTAATCATATTTGTTATTCATTACATATGAATTGTACTTAAATCAAGTAAAAAAAAAGAGACACTTTCTCAATGCAACAAACGACAACCACAGACAGGGTCATTTTTGGGACAGGCATCAAATGAGGCGAGTGAAAATACATTTTGATAGTCTTAACTTTCCTTGCTATATGTATAAGTGAATTAACTAAAGGTTAATAAGAAATATAAAACATAAATCCTTACAGAAAATTATCTTTATCAAGTATGTATAATAGAAAAAAGAAAATAACAAAACATGCCAAACTCCGAGGGAAAAAAACACCGGAAAGTCCCTATAAATTAAATTACAAAATCAAAAGCCCAAACAATCAAACGGATGGACAACAACTGTCATATAACTGACTTGGTACATGCATTTTCTTATGTAGAAAATGATGGATTAAACCTGGATTAAATATGTAATCAAAGATATCCAACAAACAAATCAATATAACACAATTCCCTTAAAAACGCTCGTAGTTAAATGAATGTATTGAGAGTCATGAATATGCATTAGAAAAAAAGTTAGTTTCTTGTTTGCTTTTTTAATGCCTTATTGTTTACGGTCCTTTCTATTGTTAAATTGTGACCAATACATTATATTTTACGGAAATGATGTTCTCCGTATCTTTGACTTATCTAACAAAGTTATTTTAAAATACTTGTTATGTCTTTTTAAACCTTTATACAAACAAGAATACAATACTAACGCTGATTATACATAACTAAATGAAATGACGTGCGAAATCATTATATATTTTTTTGTAAAAGTGTCCTGATAGATATCCGCCATGTCATCAAAGAATTCAATCCTTACGTTCACGTTTTGAAAGATATCATTGACAATAGTTTACCTAGATTAAAATATGTTTACGTCAAAGTATTTGCCACTTTTTTGTTATTTAGTACTATGGTTTTTAGATAAACATAAATATAGTGAACAATTTTTTTTTAACTGATTTGAATAGTGTTGTACTGTTATACCACTGTCCAAAGTTAGACGGAAAGTTAAGATTCCACTATCATGTTTAGCCCCGCCACATTCTGTATGTATGTGCCTGTCCAAAGTCAGGAGCCTGTAATTTAGTGGTTGTCGTTTGTTTTTGTGTAACATATTTGTTATTCATTCATTTTTGTCGTCCATAAATTAGGCCGTAAGTCTTCTAATTTGAATTGTTTTTCAATAACATTTCAGGTCCTTTTATAGCTGACTATGCGGTATGGGCTTTGCTCATTGTTGAAAGCCGTACGGTGACCATAGTTGTAAACTTCTGTGTCATTTGGTCTCTTGTGGAGAGTAGTCTCATTGGCAAGCATACCTCATCTTCTTTTTTATATATGTAGAATAAGTCGAATTAAAACAAAATGCAAACTCTAGAGCTTCCACGAAATATCTAACAAGTCTATGTTCACTAACAGTAACGACATTTATCAGTGTATTACGTTCAGAGGGGTTGGTTGTTCGTCGTTTAACACTGTGTGGTATGTTGTAATTTCAATTTATATGATAAATAAGTCTGACTATTCCTTTTTATTTATGACATATCGTAACACATACAGGTCGCTCTTTTGCTTTATTCTTTGACATATAACACCAATATATGATATGTTACATTGATATACAGAGTACCATATTTTAACTTACATTTGTCCTACAAACAGCTTCTGTAACTCCGAATCAATCAAAATGTATCTGTTGTACGTAGCATCCGTTGATGTAAGCAATGCTGCATTGAGTAAATAAAATAATGTTATTTTATCGTATGCCCTTCTATATGAAAGTTCGTCGTTGGAAAAATAAGTGATGAGCCTAGTTCAAAGTGACAGTTTTAGTGCACAATCCCATAATATGCCCTGGGCTAATAAATACTCATCTTCATCATTACAATCATGACTCGCTTTATCAAATTAAAGTTTTAGTGTTTTGAAATGTGCACAAAAAAGAGCACTTTCATGATGCTTCAATAACAAGAAAGTCCCTTTCTACTCAATGGGGGAAACGGCTTGGCATACATGTTAACCGTTTGAATAGAAAAAAATATATGTATAAGTCTGAAAATTACACACAACAGTGTTATAATTATATGTGTATGCCGACAAACGTTTGTCCCTCAACGGGTCTCGAACTCACATATTTGACACATTATACAAGAGAGGCTGATGATACCAAATACAAACCAAATTAAACCAAAAATGCATGGTTTGAAAAAAAGAAAAGACCAACAGTCATACAACAGTTCACAAAACACAACATACAAAACCATTAAATGGGCATCAATAACCCCATTTGACTATAATATTTAAGTGTGTCAATAGCACTATATAGGCCTGACATAAATAACTTACAATACCTGGAAATGTCAGGTAATATGTTGTGGTTCCTGAGCAGTTGTATAATCCCTCATCACCTAACTGTGCGTTTACAATTCTTAAATCTGATTGTCCTTTACTTTGGTTTCCAGTTATGAATAATCGATTTCTCAGATCATCAGGTAAAAGTTTGTTGATATATCCTGACTCTGCATATAATGTACCTCCTTCGAATGGCCCTCTCCACTCATGTATTGCTCCTTCTTGAGAAGCTATAATACATTCTAACAACACGGAAGTCCCTTGAATTTCATATCTTGGTATTATGCTACAAACAGTGTAACCTAAAATAAAGAATATTTTTATTTCAGAGCATTAGGGTTTTCCAACTAAAATCTAAAAGCTTGTCATTTCGCTGAATCATGTTTCACTGATTAATTATTTGTTTTCAAAACTAATATAATTAAGATATCACAGTTTATTTAAATTCCATAGAATAATAAACTGGCATTTGGTGATTGTAATATTATTATTTAAATAAATAAAGAGTTGGTAAAGAGGCATTTGCTGTCAAATTCATGTTCACCGATTTTACTAAAACATTCATTTGATTTATAACATACTTAAACTATATCCAAATTATAAAAGAAGTCTAAATTAAAAATTCTCTATGCATAAGATCGATTAAATGTATCAGCATTTCGTGTGTACTTTAGACAGACCCCATCCAATATACCATTGAGGTGACTTCTGAAGACTGCCGACTGTATTAGCATACATATAAGTATACATAGCGAACTCATACAATTGGTTCTGTTACTAGGTCTGCTTGATTTCATTTTAAAAACATATGTTAATCATCATTTTAACTGAATACAAAATAAGTTTTTATGGATCGAATCAGTCACTAAAATAGTTTACACTTGTTTCACTTTAAATCTTGAAATTCTTTTCCTTTCAATGAATGAACACTTCCAAGCCATGCGAAGCCCATTTCTAGATAAGGGTTTACGTTGAAGGTACCCTGAATTCGGATTAAATGTGGTATAATTATTCACTTGCAAGTGAATGATTTAGCAGCGATGTTTCTTAGCTTATTTTGATGGTTTTAAAAAATAACAAACATATATGTGAAAGTGTTTGTAATTTCAAATAACAGAAGAAATCATATATCTCTCTATTAGATGGCTTAGCGTAAATCTTTTAAAACCTTGAAAATGATCAATGACGAGTAATCGTTCCATAATACTTGACAAGCCAATCAAATTATCACAAGGTTCGTATCATTTTCTGGTTTAACACTTCCTACAGTAGTGTCATCATGATTATATGAAAAATATTTCTTCGTGCAAGATATCGGACAAATTTTTACTTCCAAATCGCTAGTTTTATATTATCCGGTAATTCATGTCTGTCAAATTTTAACAAGTTTGGTGCAAAAATGTATTTTATACTCCTAAAGTTAAACTTCTTGTGCAAAAATCAGCTAAACGTTTAAATTAAATAAAGCGGTAAATTCGCTCTGTAAGTCCAACTGAAAAAAAATGAGTTCCGCGTTATGACGTTGCAGTAAGGTGTCAAGGAAAAACTTAAAGTTGTGATCTTTAAATTTACGACTTTTTTTTATTTTACGATTTTGGACTACGAGCGAAATATAGATGAAATGACATAGCAATTGAAAAATCCGTGCTACATCCTACAAATAATAGCAATTCTGTTTTTTATCCGCACTTTATGTACAAAAATGTTATTGGCTTTGTTTTGTGTAAGAATTTTTATTTCAGATTACTGAGTTGTTTTGAATCAACCAATTATATAAGCTATGACAAACTGTTTCTCATTTTGTGATGTTTTGCTGTTTCGCCACTGTCCCATGTAAGTGGAGCGTTTCAGCCCATACAGACGTTTTTAACCAAGTCATCTATGATAAAAAAAAAACTGGCACTTTTAAAGTTAAAATGCCAGCTGTTTTTTTATGTTTGGGTTTTAGTCCTTTTGAACGACGATAATAAATTTCATAAAAATATTTTTTGTTTATTTTGTATTACTGATATTTAAGTCTCTTTAGTGTCTCTGTATCTTCTTTTTTTTTTAGTTTTCCTTCAAAATACAAATGAGGGTAAACTAAATCCTCATTCAAGGACAATCGCTCCTATGAAGAGAGACAATCTACTCATTTATATTTATATTGGTAAAATTTTACTTATTAATTTATATTGCCTTGCTGGTCAATTTTGTGATTTTAAAGTCATAAGAAACCTCAAATTAGAAAAAAATCATCATTATACAAATTATGTACATATACTTTTTTCTGAGGAAAATTCTTTAATTTGTCCACATTTAGAAGAAATTTACTTTTTTTTAATTGCTTGCTTCCGGGAAGCAATTCGCCGACCTATTTTTCGTATGCATAGTGACCTGAGTGTAGCCCTCCTCGTAAAATTCCGGTGATCGCAATACGTATATGGTCTGACATTAAAATAAACAATTATCTGATTGTACATGTTAAACACGTGCTCAATATCCATGCTTTTTGTTATGTGTTTACAATAAGGTAAAAATCGGTAAACTTCGGCTTTAACACATGGCATTTAATGAGCAGCCATATTTTTTAAAATCATTACAGACAGAGAGAAAAAAAATGACGATTATACGATATATTTGCGTAAAAAATGAGAAAATCGTGCACAGAGTTCTAAGTTTATGGTATATACATGTATTGGTTCAAGAATTGGATAAACATTATTTTTCACCACTCACTGGTTTCATATGACTTCAAGTATTATAACTTAAATCATAAGGTATAACAGAATAAAAAAAAATCTCTCTACATATCTCTCATAATAATTTTCATGATAATAAGCAAAAATGAAAAAAAATGGTTAAATTTGTCAGCTATGGGCAACAACTCCTATCAGAATTTGTCTTAAAGTTTTGACGTTTATGGACAATTGGAAGAGCTAATTATTTTCCTTTCAGATTTTCTCTTTTATAATGGTTAAATAAAATACACAAAACTTGTATTTTACCACTTTGTACTATTTTAGCCATGTCGGTCACGACGATCACGTTGACTTGCTGGCGGGATCATCGGACACATTTTTCTAAAACTAAATAAATTAAGGATGATTGAAGCTAAGTTTGATTAAATACATCTCAGTTGTTTCAGAGAAGAGTTTTGTAAAAGATAACAAAAATTAACAAAAATATTAAAAAATGACTATCAAGGGCATCTCAGTACCAGAATCTATGACAAACGAGACGATTTTAATTTTGAAATCATAAATTTCCCCCACCTTAGTAGCAATATACCAACTTCACCTGCATATGGGATATATATTTCCCAACTTATTCGATATTCAAGAGCTTGCAGCTCCTACTCAGACTTTGTATACGTCATCAGTGTCTGAGTAGAAAGTTGATGAAACAGGGGTATGTCAAAGAACGTCTCGTTCTTTTTCTAAAAAAGTTCATCGGAAGGTACCAAGACCTTGTTGATAAATATTCCGTATCAACTTCTCAAATAATACACGATGGTCTTGATGTATAGATTCTTCGTACTGATGTTGTTTATCATCTTAACAACGTGTTTTATAGTTCTTTCATTTGTCTTTGTTCTATTATTAATATTACTTTTACTGTTAAATGGTTTCATGTGATATCCGTTTCACGTGGCTCGGTACTTATACATCTCGTCAATGTGTTTGTATTGGCTTTCATTTTTTTGTGGTTTGTTTTGTATTTGCGACTTTTTGTATTTCTTTTGTTCTTATAACGTGACTCTGTACTTTAAAAGATCCCGTCAGTATGATATTGTTCTATTATATGTCATTATGATATATTTCTATTATGAATTATAATATACGTTGAACCACAAACGTCAAAATCATTCAATCGCGTAGTGGTATTAACTATTTTTGGATTCTTATAAATTCTATATATAACTTTTGGACTAGTTTAAATCTCGGTCTATTTCTTAAATTTATTCTTACATACTTTTGATTTTTTAACCCTGTATGCTAACATTCCCATGAAAATTTTAAAATTGTTTGTACGTACATTGAACGACAAATTTATGTGACGTATAAAATTTTCTGACGTCAAACACTCAATAAATGTGTTCGTAGATGGTAGATGTTTTTGTGTTCTGTTAAATTGTTCCTTTTAAAATTGTTAAACGATGATGACTGATGTACCCATATTTTGACTATTATATTTATTGTGTCTGTTTATTTAACGCATCAATGTAAAAATATCGGAAATTGATGAGACTGTCATTACAAAAGTGAGAGTGTTAGCGCTATAGAACCAGGTTTAATCCACCATTTTCTACATTTGAAAATGCCTGTACCAAGTCAGGAATATGACAGTTCTTGTCCATTCGTTTTTGATGCGTTTTGTTATTTGATTTTGCCATGTGATTATGGACTTTCCCAATTGATCTTCCTCTAAGTTCAGTATTTTTGTGATTTTACTTTTTATGTATGGAGGGGTATTTGCAAAATACCAGTCAAGGGACTGTGAAATTTCCCGAGCCGCCAAAATCAGTTTAATTACACCGAATATATTTTGATTGAAACTGTCGGTACAGGGGGGTCATTGTTATTCTATCATTAAATCGTTAATTTGTATACACGTTTTTTCCCCTTTATTTGTATATCTCTGATATTTTTGTTTCAAGTTTTCGGTTTAACTCAATCAGTAGTGGTTAACCATGTTGTTTTAATAATCTAGATAAAGTGAGAAAGGTTTATAATATTTTGGTGACAAGAGACTCACTAGGGTAAAACCGGAATACTCAAAAAGCCAAATACCACGACAGAGAGGGGAAATTGAAGCAATTTCACCGCCAGTGGTGAAAAACGGGCAAATTCGTTCGAAATGAGGAAAAATGTTCGAATATGCCAAAAATACACTGGCTAACAACCAATCAAATTCCGGCATTCTTAAATAAGTTGTAATTATGCATATAATAACCAGAAACCGCAACATTTTCTTAAAATTACCAAATTCAACTGCGGGTTGTCTGGTTTGTCTGAACATTTAAAGGCAGATATATCGTACCTAATGAACATTTATAACACTTGTCAGATTGCTCTAAATTATTTAGTTAAAGAGATATAAGGCAAAATATGCATTTACTCATATGTTTTATCTTTAGTCATGTCGGCCATGTTAGTTCGCAGATGTGGTCATCGAACATATTTCTTAAACTAAATATCATAGTGATAATTGTGATAGTGATAAAAGTTTGATTAAATTTGTCTGAGTAGTTTCAGAGGAAAAAATTTGTGTAAAAGATTACAAAAATTTACCAAAAAAATGTAAAAAAAATGTTTATAAAGAGAAATAACTCCGTAAGGGGTCAATTGATCATTATCGTTGTGTAGAATTTCATGTATATGTAGATTGTACTTTGCTATACATTATTATTGTTCGCAGTTAATCTCCATCTATGATAATATCGACGACAATGAAAAAAAAAAGGCAAAAAGTTCTTAAAATGACCAATAGAAGGGCAGCAACCCATGGAAGGGTTGTCTGATTTATGTGAAAATATCAAGACAGATAGACCTTAACCTGATAAACGAATTTAACCCCATATCAGATTTGTTCTAATGTTTTGGATATCAGAGGTATAATGCAAAATCTTCACTTTACCTCTGTGTTCTATTGTTAGAAATGGCAGAAATAATGATGAGCAGGCTGGCTATATCATTGACAAATTTGTTAAACTAGATACCGCAATGATGATTGTGGCCAACTTAAGTTAACTTTGGTCCAGTAGTTTCAGAGGAGAAGTTTTTTGTTAAAATTAAAGACGACGACAAACGACAGTCGCCAAGTGATGAGCACAGATTGTAGGCTAGGTGAGCTAAAAATGTGAAATATGGAAGAACACATGTTGAACGGTACAAAATTGGCATATAACTTCCTTTGTTCTATGTCATCAATCATTGAAGCTTTAAAAAAACACATTCTGTTTGTAAACACTGTTTTATAGACAGGTGGTTTTATAGAAACTTTCTCTTATGAATGTTATAGTGAAAGTTTTTGAATTATATTTCATCGCTTGAAAACTCGGCATCGTTACACCCATGTCATTTGGTATTGAGTAGCAAGTTGTCTCATTAGGAAGAATAAAACATCTCCTTATATTTATATGTCTATCTAGCTGTTTTGTTTGGAATTTACCCTTTCTTCAACAACAACTCAAATGATTAAATGTTTTAACAGTACTAGTTCTGTCAGCTTGTTGTTCTGTTGTTTTTCTTGCGTTGCTGTAATTCCCACAGTTTTGGCTTGTGACACGGATTTGATTCAGATGAATTCAATTGTTATGACTATTGAAATGCGGTATACTACGTTGGATATTCATCAACAGATAAATATTTACAGTATATCTCGTTTGATCAATTTGGAGTAAAGATTATAACTTTAAATCAATTAAAATTAATCATCTTTTTTATACTATTACGACAAAGATTTAACATTGGCTATCGAACAACTTGTACGTTACGGTTTGATGTGTATCCCTCAGATTTAATTTGTTACCCGGATTTGTTTTTTTATCAATCGATTCATTAATTTCGAAGAGCGTTACATATACTACTGTTGTCTTTATTTATCAGTAAATCAGTTTGATACAGTAAGTAAGATAAACACAAACATGTTTTTTTTTGGTTTATATTCAATGTGCATTTATTCCGTCACATTGAATGAATATATCCGCAGTAGAAATATATAGAAGCAAGAGATAAAATACAGAAACATAAGAAACTACGTAGATGTTATACTCTATCATTATAGTTTGTTTGAAAAAGTTTTGTGTTCTTTAGTTTAATTTAAGTTTATACTTGTATACATAAAGCTTCATGTGAAAATCCATTTTAAATGTAATAAGAGTATTGAGATACAATATTGTGGAGGAATACTTTGTATTAAAGAGTCACTCTTTATAAGATTTGTATTTTTATAATGCATGCACCCTTATGTGACAATTTGTGTTCACAATAATAACTACTTACCTAAAATTGTTAAGCAGGAGACAGTAAATTTCAACATTGCACTGAAAAATAACAAAAATAAAGGCACGTTAAAACATCACATAATTATACATTTATTGGAAATACTAATTAACTGGAATACGACCGATATTAACAAATCCGGTATTGCAATATATATCTATGCAGTAATATGATAGGTGTATCAGTGTTGCGTAGTTTTACTATTACAATCTAAAAACTGTATAAATTTATATTTGATATCATACAATCAATAAACAGCCGTTCGTAAACAGATCAATAAGAATGAATGGATCAACAGAATATCAATTACATCCTTTGATAACTTAGATGTAATAGCTGTAATTTACTTAAAAGTAATATCACAAAATACTGAACTCCGAGGAAAATTTAAAACGGAAAGTGTCTAATATAAAGGTATAATTAAATGATAAAACACATCAAACGAATGTACAATTTCAACTGTCATATTCCTAACTTGGTACAGGCATTTGCAAATGTAAAAAATGGTGAATTGAACCTAGTTTTATAGAGCTAAACCTCTCACTTGTATGACAGTTGCATCGTTTCATTATATTTACAACAATGCGTGCACAAAACAGACATAAAAGGTATATTGTAAAAATAGGGGTTTGCCAGTTATAACAAAAACAAACAAATATTTAACATATAAGCACAAAAATCTATCAAATATAACAACCACATTCATTGATTACTTATATATGTATTTTATATCAACCCATAAAAGATTCACATATTTGAAGTCCTGTGACTGATTGATGAGGTTCACATTAACCCTAGTGTTGATTCGCGTTTGACGTTAGAATGTTTCACAATTGAACAAAAAAAAATTAAATGTTTGTTTATGTCTCATAACATCTAGAAATTGACAATGAGGGTCGATTGAAAACAAAACTTTACGACAAAAGAGATGATTTCAGCTTTCCAATTGTGAACTTTCCATTTCTAAGTAGCAACATTCCAGCAGCACCTGCATACGAGGTATATATCTGCCAATTGATACAATATTCCCGTGCTTGCATTTGCTATCTTGATTATCTTGATAAAGGGTTGCTGCTCACAAGGAATCTATTAAAACAAGAGTTCCAAATGGTGAAGTTGAAATCATCCCTTCGTAAATTTTACCGACGCCATCACGAGTTGGTTGACCGTTATGGAATAACCGTTTCACAAATGATATCGGATATGTTCCTTATGTCGTAACCACAATCCCCTTCCCTTTCATGAATGTGACCTACCGAATTAGACTATTTACCGGATTTGTTATCACATAAGCAACACGACAAGTGCCACATGTGGAGCAGGATCTGCTTACCCTTCCAGAGCACCCGAGATCGCCACTAGTTTTTTGGTGAGGTTCGTGTTGTTTATTCTTTAGTTTTCTATGTCGTGGCATGTGTGCTGTTGTTTGTTTGTCTTTTTCATTTTTAGCCATGGCGTTGTCAGGTTTTTTTTAGATTTATGAGTTTGACTGTCCCTTTGGTATCTTTCGTCCCTCTTTTATAGTTAATGCCCCTTAGATGCGTGCTATTGACATTATTTATATCAGTATATTCATGTATATAATAAAGGGAATGGTGTCAAATGCAACAGCTCAGTCTATCAGAAGGAAAAATATTTCTTAAGTTCATCAACTCTAAACAAGTATCGATGATAAAAAATGTTTAAAGTTACGACGTATAGAAAAAGGTGGTTTTTAAACTGCATCACTGATACTCAACGACATAACATTTACAGTTGAGTACACAAAACTGGAGAAAAGAAGAGGGGAGGGGATTTATTTGAAGGTAAAGTATTTAATCAGTTAGGAAACTATAATTTTCTTATATTTTACTATACAAGCTAGGGATGCCCCAGAAATTTCTATAAATAACACCACATGGACAAAATACTTCCAAGATTTAAATTTTATATCTGATACTGATAAATCAAAAATAAATCTATTAAATAACATGCTTGTTGATTTAGAAAAAGAGAACATGTCAAATGTATTAGATTATAAAGTGACTAATCAGGAAATATTTAAAGCAATTACCAACTTTAAACCTGGAAAGGCATGTGGTCTGGACCTGATACTAAATGACATGCTTAAAGCTGGACAAACAGCCCTTATAGGCTGCATTAATAAACGTTTTAATTTAATATTTGCTCATAGTACTTATCCAAAGCTATGGTGTGAAGGATACTGTATACCTATGCATAAATCAGGAGATATAAATAACCCTGAAAATTACAGAGGTATAGCTATAAATTCTTGTATTGGAAAGTTATTTAATGTTGTGTTAAATACAAGACTTTCTAAACATTTAGATGAGAGAAATATTTTGGCTGATTGCCAAGCTGGCTTCAGAAATAAATCAAGGACAACAGATCACATGTTTATCCTCAAATGCTTAATTGATAAATATACTAATTGTAAGGTAATTAATTTTATGCTTGTTTTATTGACTTTAAAAGAGCTTTTGATACTGTGATACACCCAGGTATCCTTATCAAAATGCTAAAGTCAGACATTTGGGGAAAATTTTACCAGTTAATTAAACAAATGTATACCCTTAATAATTTAAGAGTAAAAGTTGATAAAAAACTAGGTCCATGTTTTAACTCTTATATTGGGGTTAGACAAGGGGATATTTTAAGCCCTGCCCTTTTTAATCTATTCATAAATGATCTACCTAACTGTTTACTATATTGTCCTGATAGTGTAAAACTCAGCACTAGTCGCATAGACTGTCTTATGTATGCAGATGATGTCATTGTATCATCTGCTGATGGACTTCAGAGGCGCTTGAAGGCAGTAGAATCATACTGTGATACCTGGTGCCTAAATGTAAACTTAAAAAAACTAAAGTCTTAATTTTTAGTAAAAGTGGACGCCACATAAAAGAACCATTCTATTTTAAAAATGAATTAATTGAAACTGTTTTCAAATATAAATACCTTGGCGTTATATTCCAGTCAAGTGGCCTATTTAATTATGCAAAAGAAGACTTATTTAATAAATCTTTAAAAGCTTCATATAAACTTAATAGATGTTTATCTGGCTCAGATGCTAGTATTAAAACAAATTTACATCTGTTTGACCATACCATTAAACCTATTATCTGGCGCAGAAATATGGGGAATGTTTAAAACCAACTCTGCTTCTTGTAAAAAAGATGCAACAAATGTACTTGAAAAAATATAGCAGAATAATGTTGCTGATAAAATGAACTTAAAGTTCTGTAAGCTTATTTTAGGCTTAAATAATTAAAGTTCAAATGTTGCTGTACAATCAGAATTAGGTAGATTTCCTATATATTTTAATATTGTTATATCTATGTTAAGCTATCTGCATAGATTACATCATAGTAACTCAAATTTATTGAAAGAAGCGTAACAAAGATATGCATGAAAATAACACTATGACATGATATTCCTCTGTTAAATTTATTTTACAAAAGCTTGAATTGAAAGAAACATATTGTATTGATTATTCAATTAATAGATTAAAACAACTTATTATGAAAAAGTTAAAGACATTATTTTTAAAAGCATGGTTCAATGATAAAGATAATGTTAATGGAAAGCTAGATATATATTTTTCAAATGGAAAAATATCTTGATATTCAAAGTTTTCAATCAAGACAAATTTTATGTAAATTTCGCATAAGTGCCCACCAATTACGAGTAGAAAAAGAGCGACATAAGAACAAACCTATAGAAAGGTCACAGAGGACTTGTAATTTTTGTTCTCATAATGATATTGAAGATGAGTTTCATTTTTTAATAAACTGTCCATTGTATAATAAATGTCGGGAATCACTGTTTGCACAAGCTCATGAGCACTGTCAAAATTTTAATAACTTAGACTGCAAATAAAAATTTGTATGATTAATGACCACTGAAGATAAACATATACTTAAAAAAGTTAAGTATTTTTCTTATCCAGAGTTTTGAATTGAGATCCATAAATTCTGTTAATGGCTAAATCTCTTTTAGTTTATCCATATATATATTTTAAATTCAAAAATTAAATTTAAATACACATTTCTCTATCTATGTGTATGCATATTTCATCTATTAATATGTAAATGCTTATATATGCATTAATAAACTACAGTCAAATCTATAAGTTACGTATCATATTCTTGCAATTGTGAAAGAAATATTATTATAATTATATACATAAATATCTAGTAATTGGTTGATGTGTGTACATGGGAGAAAAACACCCTTATATCTAATTAGTTGGGGCTGCATTTCATTTTTATGCAGCTCATAACACCATATCAGTTCAAAGGGGAATAATCCTTACAGAAATTTATTGTCTCCCATATTACTTTCTCTTCCATGTGCATGCAATAACTGTTCAATGTTCTATTGTCATGTATTTCATCTTATTATTTCATTGTTATAACACAAATCATTGTAATCATTGTACGAAATTTAAAACCCGCAAGGGTCCATGATTGGATTAATAAAGTATTCTTATTCTTATTCTTATACACATTTAAATATTGGTGAAGACCAATATATAGTGGATAAATATTATTGATTTCATTTTGATAACGTGTAATTACATAACGCACCACCTAATGCTTTTGTGTTGCACCTGTGTCGGGCAAAAGGTTATGATAGGCTATAATATAATTATTGTATTCGTAAAACAAAACATAGCATCATTATAATTTGATGTTAATCAGTATTTGAAATTTCATTGTAACAATTTGCAAGAGGGGATAATACGCTTAATGTACTTAATCTTCTAATGTAAACGTATTTGTAACAATATTTTATTGCAAATAGCATTCAACTTATCTTAATGACTACTACGTCTCAGTAAATCAATATTAGTGTGTGTACATTGATAGCTTTTCTATCTATATAAATGAAGTTATTTCTGTTTTCGGTCTATTTGATTACAGAAGAATGTTAGTGTTTAAATAAAGACGAATGCATGCAAGTGATGCACGGCCTGTACATTTTAGAAGAGAGATAATGAAATGTTTAAGACCAATCCGTCTTGTATTTAGTTTTGAATGGTGTAAACATTTATGTCTTTCTTGTTAGATATTTAAGTAAAGTAATCATTTTCTGTCCTTTGTTATTGAAAGCTAATATACAAAATCTTACAATGAATGTGAAATTGACAAAGCAGGTTTACCTGATTGCTATTAACTTTGAATAATATTGTATTGTTGAATGATGCGTGTATACAGATCATTCGTGAAGAGAAATTTACCAAAAAATAAATAAATACTGTTGTTGTGACTGATCCATACAAATGCACAAGTATCACCAATCAGGGGAGCATGTTAGAACATAACAAGACAGAATACGAATTATTAAATTTGATATTAATAACCCTTTTGAAACATTGAACATTTGAATAATAAACACTACTATTAACATAATTAAGTGATCGACATTTGTTTTTGAACACTTGATTAGTATAACGACATGGATTTCATTGTTTAGAATAACATTATGCTCGTAATCATAAAAATACATTTCCTTACCCAAAATGGTTTATAAAGAATTATATTATGGTAATAGATGTATTTTCTAATTAATCGAATCACCGCTACATCATCACATATATGATATTTTCACCACTTGACAAAAACGTGAATATCTATGTTGTGTCTTCTGTACTATTATTTTTCTGGTTGTCTTTTTAGTTTCAGCCACGGCGTTGTCATTTTATTTTCAATCTATGAGTTTGACTGTCCTTCTGATATCTTTATTCCTTCAACATATCATGTAACATTTCCCTGCGATCGATGTGGTATATTAATTTAACAATATATTAAATGTCCAAATTTCAATAAAAAAAAACTCAACGGACTTATGGATTCTAGCCATTACATGTGTAACCGGAGAGCATGATTCTACATACAAAATTGCATGTCTCCACCGGGACTCGAACCCAGGACTCTGTGTTACAAGGCAGCTTGTTAACCGACTGAGATAAAGAAGTATTTCCTTAGCTCAACCACCTATGGATGACTAAGTATCTAACACATGATATAAGGAAAGCAATCCCGTCACCCTTCCCCCACCTCAAGAGTCATCATACCATTTATACTCTTACACAAATATACCCTAGCTAGAATTCCTCTGTAACCACCGTGGGTTTTTTAGTTGGGCGCCAATGTAACCGAAGAGCATGATACTAAATACAAAATCGCATGTCTCCACCGAGACCTCTGTGTTACAAGGTAGCGCGTTAACCGACTGATCTAAAGAAGTGTGTCCTTAGCTGAACCGCCTACGGCTGACGAAGTATCTTAAACATGTTCTAATGGAAGCAATCCCGTCACACATGAAACAATAAACCGAACTTGAGTTCATTTGCGCACACAAAATCCCTTATGCGAAAACTGTCAACAAGAGACGAATGTTGAAAGCGAGAGTAATAAATCGAATAGAAGTATAGCACAAAGATTCATACGTTTTTAACCTGAATAAATAAATATCTAACGGAGCTATTAATGTCAGATTAAAATATTGTATTAATAGCCATTTCATAGAGACTAAATTGAACTTGCAAAAAAGTGCTTTGGACGCACACAATTGTAAAAAAGTTATTTTCTTTTTCTAGTACATTGTGCTACTGCAGGTGGTTGACACATAGTCTCCCAGTGTATCCTCGCGATAGTAGTACGAGAATCATACATTGTCTTAATTCATAACAAATTAAACTATGTTGAAATAGCAAATTACAAAATCACTACGAAATGTAGGTTTCAATAAAGGTTTACTTTTATAAATTGTTTCTTGTTATATCAATAGTATTGTAATTGTTATAAATACATCAAATACCCTAATTACAAACCTAATCTTCAACTTTATCAATTTTTTTTAGAAATTTACCTGTGACGTCTATTTTGTGGCGTCAATCCTATTGTGTGACAGACAATGCGTTGTTCTTTTGTGTCGTTCTTATGTGCTGACCTATGTTGTTTTACGTGTTTTTATTATGTGGTTAAGCAACTCTTCGGAGTTGACATGTATATCAATTATATTGTCATTTTTATAAAGGAGTAGGTCCGGTAAGGGCTGATTTTGGCCTCCATTTTCAAGTTCATCTGACGAAATATTTTAGACACTTTTTAAACACTTAAGTGTCTATTTCAATTGATTTAATTAGTTTTTGTGAAAGATTTTAACTGATTAAGTTATCAAAAACGCTCCAATCCAAGCTTAAATATGAAAAATCTATCAAATTTGCAAAAAATCGTCACTTTTCAGATGGTTTTTGTCAAAAATGAAAGTGGCCGCATCCGTGTTCATCCTCAACCTTTATATATATTATGTATTATCGTCAAATACAACTTGCATTTCAATATTATGAATGAACACGAATGCGGCCACTTTCATTTTAGACAGAAACCGTCTCAAATTTTACTAAAATGCTAATTTTGTGAAGATTTCAGTAATTTAGCATGACTTTATGATGCTAGTACCCGATATATGTGCATTGTATTGTCAAAAACAGCCCATATTTATGTTTTAGAATCATTTTACTCTCCAATAAATAGCTTCACGATTACATTATCACAATTTTGTAAAACGGCTATTTTTTGGGGCCAAAAAGGGGTCTTACTGAACCTCTCCTTTACTGTTTGTAAAAGTATGAATAATTCTAAATTCTAAGGATTTTTTTACCTTCAGTCTAACTGTAATGGATTTGAACAGAATAAGTTATCGTACGAAATAACAGGCTTTTAACTTAGTACATGTCCATACAAAACATGGCGAGTGTTAACCGTTCTTGATTTCCAAGGCAGTTGATGTCTCCTTTCATTTTGATGAAAATAAGTCATTTATTGCAGGTTAGGGGGAATAAAAGTCCGTTGGTCATTTGCTATATGGAGAAAACAAATTTAATTTCCATATTCGTAGACCCTGCCCACGAGACTTGTCCAATTCAGTCATTAAATTTGGGATAACGCAAAAAATGTTCTTCATGAAATTTGCTAAGTGAAAATTTTGTTTAGCGTCGAGCATGTTTGCGTTGCTATCGCCGCCATTTTGTTTATATTGGTTACCAAAATAACATCAAAAGCGACTACCATAAGCACCCTCGACCAATCATATTGACATGCTCCCTACTACGTAAATCGAAGAATTATTTAAGAATAGATATGAAAATTGTATAATTTACATCCAATCGTACGATTTATTTTGAATATTTGAAAATAATGTTAACATACGCAGTGGAGGTCAATCACTTATCATCTTTAAGTCAGGGGACGTAGTTGTATGGTGTTTACAATGTCAAATTGCTTTTTGTTTAAACCATATTTCGTTAATTGGTAAAAACGTATTCATTAAATATATTATTATCACTTAAATAAACTCATCCTAGATACCAGGATAAAAAACGTCAGACGCGCGTTTCGTCTACAAAAGACTCATCAGTGACGTTCGATGTTTAAAGGGCCAAAATAAAGTACGGAGTTGAAGAACATTGAAGACCAAAAATTCCTAAGCGTTTTGCCAAACACATCTAAACATGTCTTATGGTGATTACCTGATTATCATAATTAACTTATATTTATAAATTCAAATATTCAGGCGTATTTTTCTAGTTTCAACATCGGTTGTATTATTTTATATTCACCTTCTTCTTTAACTAGTGGAACATGTCCTTTGTATTTATAAAGGTAAATAAAGGTAACAGTGGTATACCGCTGATCGAAATTCATAAATCGATTGAAAAGAAAACAAATCGGCGTAACAAACAATACTTCCGGAAACACATTAAATATAAGAGAACTACGACACAATAAAAACAACAATAAAATGCAACACACACAGAAACGAACTATAATATAACAATTGCAATTTTCCTGACTCGGTACAGGACATTTTGAGAAAAAATGGTGGGTTGAACCTGGTTTTGTGGCTAGCCACACCTCCCACTTTTATGACAATGTTAAATATTACATTAAAATGACAGCATTACAGGACAGGGATACATTACAAATACAATGAAAAACATACAGGACAGATAAACACACAAATAATAGCTATCAAAAAGTACCAGCCCTATAATTTGATACGCAAGACGAGCGTTACGTCTACATAAGACTCATCAGTGACGCCCAGATCAAAATAGTTCGAGCGTCAAAACAAGTACAAAGTCGAAGAGCACTGAGGACCAAGAGTTCCAAAAAGTTTACCCAAACACGACTAATGCTATCTGTCTGGGACTTAAAAAGTCCGCAGTCTTTAGAATAATTCATACGTTTGCAAAAAGTAAATTTATAAAAATGACTATAAAATAGATATGCATGTTAACATCGAAGTGGTGATTAACTACAGAATAAAAACGAATGCGTACGTTTGATGATACCTGTTGCTGTAATGTCGGTTTCCTACGTTTGTTTATATCCAATGACTGTTGTGTTTTTGTTCAAATAAAAGTCAGGAGATGGTGTTTGATTAAAATGAAGTTGATTAAAGCAATTATGTTAACCGTGTGGCCTTTAACAAAGAGAAAAAAATCTAATATAAAAAATGTGAGACGAAAAAAACCCGACGTGAACAGCTACTACCACTAAACTACAGGCTTCTAGAAATAAAGAATATGGAGGTATTCAACATGTGTGTTAACACTCAATCATTTCCATACCCTAGCACCGGTGTAAAAGAACAAAATGTACAAATCAGTTGCAATTGGCTTAACTAAAAAAAATCGGTATGAAGCGAAAAAAAGATTTAATATACATTAGACAAAAAACTGTTAAACACCGAAATAATAGTACTCGCAGTTACTAAATTTAATTTTAGAATGGAAATGGGGAATGTAACAAAGAGCAAAAAACCTGTCCATAGAGAAGATAAAACAGCCCATGGCCACAAATTGTTCTTCGACACAGCGTGAAAATCGGCACCAGAGCGCGGCTTTAGCTGGCCTAGACACAATAATGTATACTTTGACCTAAAATGGTTAACTTTTACAAATTGTGACCTTGATGGCGAGTTGTATCTCTGACACTCATGTCACATCTTCTTATATCTACTTCAGCTAAATTGACACAAGTTCAAAGCTCATGCGATAAACCATATTTCTCTAGCTTAACGTATACTCTACCTTCGTTTTTCCATTATTATTTCTGATATGATTATATTCAATTAGTATGCATCAAAAGCTGTTTGCCTTTCTTTATAATACACAATTTAATTTAATTTAAACAACAAAATTGAATGTCTTTAAAACTTGAAATAAGTATGTATATACTTGTCGTGTCATGACAAACAATAAACTCGTAATTAAAACTTAAAAGACTGTTCCGATATGAGACATATTATATTTGTTTACGATTTGTTTAGTTTATGTTTTAACTTGAGACCTTGCAAGGGTAATTATGAAAAAATGCTATTATTTGATAACCGAATTACAATTGTCTCGTCATCGGTTAAATTGTGTTTTACAACAAGCTAATTTAAATGTAAGAAGTACACAAAGAAACACATACCATTGACATTTAAAATCCTAATAAAACAACCTTTTGGAATTTCGGGTCTTCAATGCTCTTCATCTTAATACTTGTTTGGCTTTCTAACTATTTTGATTTGAGCGTCACTGATAAGTCTTATGTAGACGAAACGCGCGTCTGGCGTATTACATTATAATTCTGGTACCTTTGATAACTTGTGTCGATATTTCAGCGGTGTTCATCGGTATATGGTTCAAATATGCAAACTGTATGTAAAAACCTCAACAAAATGATAATTGAGTGTAATTGAGGTTTTTATTTTTGTTTATGTTTTTGTTTTTTGAGAAAAAAGAGCATTTTTTTAGAGGTCAAGTTTTAATATTACTAACCTCTGATACAAGTAGCAGACTTTTACAAGAGTTTACACAAATATATAAAATACCTCTGACCACAATAAATCATGACGTTTTTATACACTAAAAACACAATTTTTAAACACATGCACAAAAGTTAATCTGACATAAAAATCGATCTTCCTTACCTTACGCTTTCTACGTCAAAACGTGTACAGCTAATGTACCAGTGTATCGAATTACCAGGTAATGAATTATTTGTCTACACAATGGTATACATTAATCATTTAACGTTTCTCTTTTGTTTTAGTTTTTAGGGTTATTTAAATAATGTTATTCTTTATGATGTTATTCTTTATGTTATCATTTCTTGGAAATTAATTGTTTTCAAGTATCATTTTTTTTTAAATACAGGCCACAATTGTTTGCCGTTGTTAAACAGTCACAAATCGATTGACAAAAAGCAAATCCGGGTTACAAACTAAAACTGAGAAAACACATCAAATATAGGAGGAAAACAACGGAACAATAGAAACACTAAAGTGTAACGAAAGCAAACATCAATATACATAGAAACGAAACATGTTTGAGATATTAATGAAGCAGAACTCACAACATAACCAAAATTAAAGCATCTTACAATGTTCTTAATTTCACTTTCACATGTATTGATGATTTTCAGTCGTTCAAAATCCCTCACTCCTGTTGGTTAATACATCTCATATAAACTTAAACAAATGCACGACAGAAAATACTGCTCCATCGCAAGGTATTTCCATATCTTCAATACATTAAAGTCGTACAAGTTCACATTATACGGGCTTAATTAACAAAATAAGATTATTACGTAAAAACTACCTCATCTGAGTTAGGAGGAAGAACAACTTAAATTTACACTACATGTGAATTGCCGGAGTCACCATCATGAAATGGTTGACAAGTACGTTGAGTTAGTTTCAAAAATCACTTGCGATATTTTTTACGGTCATAGATCGGAAGCTTCTAGTAAATCAGATTGGTCTAAAATTATACTTATTAAGATCTTTTCCTAACTGTGACATGTTTACTGATTCAAATACATAAGGGGAAACGTTTCTACCATCAATGTACCCAGTCTCAATCCCTTTTAAGTCAAAGTAATTCAAATTCGTTACCATCATGTGTGCCTTCCAAGACAAATTACGAGATTAGAACATAGGTAATCCGCTGTTGCTTATTTATAAACAGTATTGAAAACCACAGGTAAAGTCTGATGTAAAAAAGATGTAATCGAGCCCATTGTATTATCGATCAGAAGAATGCTATGTGATGAAAACGTTAATCTTATATTACTGATAATGATGACATTAAAATTAAAACGTTTTATGACCTCAAAACAAATGTTATGTTTTGTGTTCGTCTTTTAGCCACAATCATATTGGAGTACATTGGTCAAAACCTTTATCCGATGACCCTGTCTTCAAGCCAACATGACCGATAGGGTTACTCATAGAGCATAAAATACGTTTACTGAATATTATGGTATTCTCTTGTATGTGTTTTGTTCTTGTCTTGTTTTAAAAGATATGAATGTGTGATTTATATAGATCGTTATGTAATGAATGGCGAGGCTTGCAAGTATTATCTTAAAAGTTCTATAATGTGTGTAAGAAGAACGAACACGAAACAAAGATATTATAAAGAGTATGACTTATTTCATAGTTATTATTATATATTTATTTGCAAGCAAATATTTGATATCATTTGTTATATAAAAAAAGTGTCTCAATCTAACGCACAATAGAGATCATAAATAAGAACTTTATTAATGAAAATTAAAAAAAAAAAGTATTAAGATGTATCAACATTCAACAATCATTCACTGCAAAGGTGTAGGCTTAGCTGTCGTAAAATCTCGCTGTGACTCTGAGAAGAAGGAGAAAAAGATTAAAGGTACTTTGTTTAGACTGTGTAAAGTATTTGAAGTCAATCGTGTCAATTAATGTTGTGCTATAAATCTGAACACCACATCTCCTTACTTTTTTTTAGGATCCAGCTTGCAAATATATAAACCAAAGAGGTCATTTTATCTAATAAGTCTGTTGTACCATCATCCATGTATATCATATCTCCCCGTTTTAATTCATACGAAATAACAATGTAGGTGAAAAAATTTAATAGGTCAAAAGTCAGATGAATAGGTAAAAAATAATACAAAATTCAGCTCCAATAAATAAGACAAATATTCAATATAATCTTTAGTGGAGAATATAACTCCATTGATAGATTATATTCATATGTGAAAGTTAAAGGCACTTAATTGTTTTCTGTTCAGAACTGGTCAATGTTTGGGTAAAAAACAAACTGAAGTAGAAATATTCTTGTCTTTAAAAATAAGGAAAAAGATACAGTATTAACGAACCATCTCTCTTATTTTACTTAAGGTTAAATCTTAAGTTTAATTTTGACCTGGTGGCCAATTCTTTAAATAAAAGGTTGAAAAGAAATCGCATTTGCATTATAATCGATCCCTTACTGATTAAACAAGAGAAAATAAAAGTACAACTGTAACATTATATGTAGCAGTAGAACACCTGGGATCACCCCAAGATTTTGGTGAGGTTCGTAATGCTTAGTCCTAAGTTTTCTATGTTGTGTTTTGTGTACAATTATTTGTCTGTTTGTCTTTTTATTTTTCAGTCATGCTGGTGTCAGTTTATTTTCGATCTATGTGTTTGTCTGTACCTCTAGTATCTTTCGCCCCGATTTGCAAGATGATTATGGATTAGTAAAAGTATACTGCGCCATTACACTTTTCTTGATTTGCTGGCCGATGGAGAAAAAAATTAAATTGTCAAACCCAATCATTCCATGAAGTATCATAGTTAAATATTTTATTGACTGCACTTAACTTTACTACTTCAACATAAAAAGCAGGAAGTAATTAAATGACTGCACAGTTCATGTTCCACTTAATATTTCCTTCATGCTATTACCATGACGTGGTATCACCAGCCCAGTAGTCAGCACTGTGCTGACATGAATTATCATTGATATTGTTATATTTATAAATTAACTGTTTACAAAATTTAGAATTTTAGAAATACTAAGACTTTTCTACCTCAGGCATAGATTACCTTAGTTGGATTTGGCAAAACGTTTAGGAATTTTGGTCTTCAATGCTTTTCAACTTCGTTCTTTTTTGGCCTTTTTAACTTTTTTGAATTCGAGCGTCACTGATGAGTCTTTTGTAGACGAAACGCGCGTCTTACGTATATACAAAATTTAGTCCTGGTATCTATCATGAGTTTATTTACATAGAAAATATCTTTCACTTGTATGACAGTCGCATAAAATTACTTTTATTTCGATGTTTTTTTTTTGTAATTTTTCATGAGGTACAATGATATGAACTTACAGAGATTTTAAATGTTAGATTAGAAAGAGATAATTTAATTGTCCATTCAAGACGGAAAAATTTAATTATGCAAATCTAGAAATACTTGATATTATTTTTACATTTGCTTATGCAATATTTTTCAATAAAACAAGTAAGTTCGATCGTTTATGAAAATATTTACGGTAAATATTGGTTACTGGATGGCACACAACATGATGGAATGCACAAATGATCCGTGTCTCCCGATTGCTTTTTGATGTTATCTTTATTAAAAATAAATCGCAATACATTTAAATACTAGTATTGCCATATGAATTTTACCGTTATGCTGCAAGATGAACTGTAAATTTTGTACCTTTTGATTGACAGTCCATCCAAAATATATATAAAAATGTATACTTGACTTAACAAGGAAGAGACTTGATTCTAAATATAGATAACCGATATTTAAAATAGTTTAAATCGATGTACAATGAACAATTATTACATATTGAAGTAATATTTATGCATACATTTTGTCACATGAATGTCTTAATATCAAATGCAGCACAACATACCTATTAAGACTAAGCTTGCTTAAAAAATGATACCTGTTAATAGTTAAAAAGTGTTATACTAACTTCTTTTGCAATGGAAAGTTTAAGCATTGAGAACACAAAACAATTTGGAATTTTTATCAAAATTTCTTTTTAACTGTGAAAGATATGTACAAAATGTGTGTACCACATCATTTGTTTATCTTTCAATATGATGAATTGTGACCAGAATTTGTTTTTTCTCATTGATTTGGGACTTTGGAACAGTTGTATACTAATGCTTGTCTTTATATAGAACAATTACCCAGTCAGGTATAATGTACTTTACAGGCGTGATAACTTCTGGGCTTTATACACTTTTAGAGAGAAAATACGTCTACCAACAGTCATGATGGCGAACAGCTGTAGCTGCTTATTTTAATAATTTCTCATAAGTTATGTGGAAATGTGTTGGCCATATTCATATTACCCTTATCCAGGTTCAATATTATAATTTTGAGAGATTTTATATAGCCCGTGAATGCAACGTTAAAAGTCGGTTTGTTGTAAGGTTAGCTTAATGAGTAATGTTTGACAGCACGGGTAATATATCTCTAAATATTTCCTTCTTGTTTGATATCCTTAATGTTTACAGCTTATTTACTAGGTGATTTCTTTGTAGTTTCTCATACAGATTTTGTTAATTTTAGATTAGAAATGGATACTTTGGCTATTCAAGACGCAAACAATTAATGTATGCAAATCTAGTTGTCTACTCATGAGCAAATGATAGTATTTTAACATTTGCTTAGTATGAAATATATGTCAACAGTAAAAGTAAAGTCCATATTATGTACAGTAAATATTAGGCGCGAGCTAACACAGAACATAAACAAATGTCGAGAGGTTCATACAGGATCCGTGTCTATCGATTTGGAACTAGAACAATTACATTTGCTTTTTGACATGTTTGATACATACGTTTAACATTTTTTTCCAAAAATACATTAAACATTTAAATATTAACATATGAAATTTAACGTAATGTTTAAAAATAAAATGTAAATTTCGTACCTTTTTTATTGACAGTCCATCCAAAATCTGTATTCAAATCTATAACAAGAGACTTGATTCTAAAAATAGATAACTGATATTTGAGAAGTCGTTCGAATCGAATGATTACCTAATAGAGTCATGTTTATGCATAACATGAGTGACGATAATATTAAAAATAGCAAAATATCACTATCAAGACCGAACTTGCTTCACAAGTGATACTTATAGTCTTTTGCAATGGAGAGGTCGATCTTTCTGTTAAATGTTTACGAACACTAAACCAATTTAAATAATAGGTCATAATTCATCTTTAACTTTGAAAATTTATACAAAATGTATGTCCGATATCATTTTTTATCTTTTAATATGATGATCGACCGACAGTTGCTTTGTTAACACCGACGTAGCATTCTAGCTACAAATCTAACTGAAAGTATCACAAGGTCATGAATTTTCTTAATCCGCATACAAAACATTATCACAAGACTCGGACCGAATGTAGCAAAGTAATATGCCCTGACTTCAAAAAATAGATAATTGAAGAAAATAAAACATTTCTAACCGGACAGTTCTTATTCCCAATGGAAAAAAAAGATTCGAAACCTGTAAAATTTAATTATTTTCCTAACAGAAACTCATTTCATCTGTATTAGTTTACTAGTGTTATTTCCCTAGTTCTATGTATATTATTTATATTTCAAATAAGTATGGTGACTTTTGAATGTCGGTATGAGTCGAAAGACAACACAAACGAATACGTGGCATATATATAAGCGACAATCGTGCCTGTAGACAGAGACGATGCTTGAAATTAGGAACCAGGGAATTGTATAGTGTATCTATATGAGTGTATAACTTGTAACCAAACGTAATGAAGAATTTCAACTAGTCGCATGCATGATATCGTCACAAATATTACAGTTCCGAAACACCTAGATTAGTTGATCGGGATTCTGTATTGAGTGTTGCATATCTGCTGGTTGTCTTTTCGTCGTTCTCCGATTTTTGCCTAGCATGGGAAGTGTTAGCTTTGCTTATGAGTTTTAATATCAAATTTATATAATCACTCTCTCTTATATTTATTCCCGCGTCACAGATGATTCTGGTGTACCTTATCTAATTCTGGTCTCTATGCTGAGTTTATTAACATTAGTTTCTAACCTGACAGAATAAACTAATTAAACAAGCAGACACTCTTGTTTAAAACTACTTTAAAAAAAGTTTGTTTGATGCTGCATCATAAAATAGGTTGAGCCACAATTCGTAGTTTGAAGTTCAGTTATAATCATTTATTCTACATATCCTACAAATTGTGACGAAAATTTCAAATACAAACGTCAAGTTGTTGCTAGATTTTTCATTCATGTGATTTTTAGTCCGGTTATATAGAACGTTGATTATTTGTACATTCTTCGATTTATTAAAGATGGCTATTGGCAGTTATATGTTATATTAATGCCACATTGTAAACTTTAAAGTAGAAATAAATTAACAAGCACTTGGAGTTGTAAACAAAAAGAAAAACTATCCATATCTCAAGTTTACTAAATAACCTAATATCGACCGGAAAATGTTTAAAAGGAAAAAGACTTGTTTAAATAATAGAAAGTTTAAAAAACTGAGAGCGAAAGTTTAAAAAATTCATTTATTTTACCAGGTAATGCATCTAAGAAAGTATGAAGGAAATATAATACAGTAAAATTTATTGTCAACACGCATATATTGATGAACATTTTAATAGTTTTACTGATTGTCAGAAAATGGTATTTTTATTTTCGAAACAAGATATTGTAAGAGTATGTGCCAAAACCTGTAATTTTATTCTTAAACGACGACGAGAAGTTTTATATTGTAAATAATAATTAACATGATTAAATACTTTTGTTATATAATTTTACCATTCATGTTTAATATTTATCATGTACATATACATATTCTTTTAAGTGATTATCGTCTCTCATAAATCTGTACAGATTGGCTTATGTATACAAAATGTATCTTTTATAAATGTATTGTGTAATTTTATACATAAGGTGAGACGTAAATAAAATATTGAATTGAATTGAATTGAATTGAATTGTTTTATTACTTCAAACTTGTATTCTATTCGTATACCTTAACTCCTAACAATAAAATTCCTTTATTCATTTTTAAAATATCTAGCAAACGAAACAATGATACAAATCAAAACCAGCAAAATGGCCGTTAGTTTGGATTTATACAAAATTGATTTATTCATAATACATGAAGTTTCCTTTAAAAAAGACATTACAACTAGCAAATTAAACATGAATTACAATTTAAAAATGCACTGAACTTTTGGTTACGTATAGTACACAAGAAACCAGTAAAATATCGGTTAATCTCTACCTCTACTAAGTGTTCTACAACTTATCTTGGTAGATACGTCTGATTAGTTCTTTAACTACTATTTTAAAAATGTTTGTTTATTTAATGTCTCCATATTAATATTGTTTATAATGTTATTAGTATGTATTTTTTTTTGTTCGGTTATTTATTATTTGTATGTAATGGAGAAGACGTTCTAAGTAGCAAAACCCGTGTCTAATCCTATTTTTGACAATAAAATATGTTTAAACTAAATACTATCAAAAAGTAAAATTACAAACATACAAAACTCGAAGGAAAATTCAAGACGGAAAAGTTCTTATCAAATGACAAAATCAAAACAGACATAACAAACCACACAAACAGACAACCCATCCAAAATTCAAGAAATTAAAAAAAAAAAATTCAAAGTAACCTTTGGCCGTTGCAAGTCTATAGTCAGTTTTCTTGTAATTTTGGTTTATTTATTAGTTTCGGGATTTGTTGTGACGTCAATTTTCGCTGAACTAGTATACATTGTAAGGTGCGCGGGTGCTGGATTTTCTCGATGTGTTGGATACCCATTAGTGGCTTTTGGCTTGTTTTCTGCTCTTAGGTCAGCTTCTTTTCTCTTTGAAAGATTCCCCGTTTCCATTCTTAATTTTTTATTGGTTAAAACTGTCTAAAATAGAAGTACAGCAGTCCACATTTTGTTATAATCTTAATAACTATAAAAACAAACAAATATGTCAACAAAGGAAAACAAAATGGAATATAGACAGAGCACATAAGCAAAACTGATCTACTAAATAACTTCTGTACTACAGTTGTACTAACAGATAATGAAAGAAAAAAAAATAACTATTTTCGAGTGCAAAAAAAATCTTTTGGTATTCTAGATATAAAGTTAGGTGTTTGGTGATCCTTATAACTCGGTCGACAGCAATTTTTCACTTGTCAACTCTTCACACATTATCTCCAAACAATTTTATCAGACAACCGATTTCCTATCGTATTCAATTGTCATTTGAAACTTTTTATTGAAAATTATTTGATGCAACTCAAATCAATAATCTCATCATAGATATCAAGATAGAAAGTGTTTTTTTTTTGCGCCAATTGCGCGTTTCGTTTACAAAAGACTCATCAATGACGCTTCAATAAAACAAATATGTTAAAATGGCCAAATAAAGTACGAAGTTGAAGAGCGTTGAGACCCAAATATTCCTAAACGTTTTGCCAAATACAGCTAAGGTCATCTATAACTGAGTTTTAAAAGACTTAGTATTTCAAAAATTCAAAGTTTTGTAAACAGTTAATTTAAAATTATGAACATATAAATGATAACTCAAGTCAACACATACATGCCGACTTCTGGGCTGGTGTTACGCTAGGGGAATTAAAACTCCACTAGCAGTGGCACCGACTCAGTGGTTGTAAATAAAATCATCGTAGAAAGGATTGGAATTTTATATCTGCGCAAGACGCGCGTTTCGTCTACAAAAGACTCGTCAGTGACGCTCGAATAAAAAATATGTTAAAAAGGCCAAATAAAGTACGAAGTTGAAGAGCAGTGAGGCCCAAATATTCCTTAAAATTTTGCCAAATACAGCTAAGGTAATCTATTCCTGAGTTTGAAAAGCCTTAGTATTTCAAAATTTCAAAGTTTGGTAGATAGTTAATTTATAATTATGAACATATCAATGATAACTCAAGACAACACAAAAGTGCTGACAACTGGGTTTTCACATTGATTAGACTGTACAATGACCTATTGTAGTGTTAAATGCTACGTCATTTTGTTTTTGATGAGTAGTTGTCTAATTGGCAAAAAGTAAAATCACAAAAATATTGAACTCCGAGGAAAATTCAAAACGGAAAGTCCCTAGTCAAATGGCAAAATCAAAATGATAAAACACATCAAACCACATTTTCTATGTCAAATTAAAGCTTTCACTCTGTGGGAAAAAACAGATAATATATACAACTCGTCTAAACATCAACCCAACAATGTTAGATCTGTAAATTTGCTTTCGCAAATTTTTGGTGCTTCCCTCGCCGGGATTCGAACCCATGCTACTGTGATATCGTGACACCAAATCGCCTGCACTGCAGCCGTCCCGCTAGACCACACGACCACCTGGGCTCTCAATAAAGAGCTTTCGCTGGTCGGGTGTTACCTTTCCTCGTCCGTTTTAATCTAGCGGCGTACTACAGTACATGATATATAAGGCATAAAGATGTTATTGTTGCAGATCAGCTAAATATATATATATGTGTATTTGGTGGTGGTGGGTAAATTAATGAGAGTGACAAGCACAAAGCTTTTTGTGACAGGCCAATAGTCTAAAAGTAAGCAAATTTCATGTACTAGACTTAGTATGGATTGTTTTTAATATAAACAATAAGGGTATGTTGCAAAACAGAACTGTTGAAAATGTGAGGGGCATCCAAGCGTATATACCAGTGATGTGTATCTTTACTATAAATGAATCGTGCTTTAACATAATAATTTCATATGAAATCATAGACTTGCATATATATTATTTCCCCGAGGGTATCACTAGCCTAGTAGTCAGCACTTTTTGTGCTGACATGAATTATCATTGATATGGTTATATTTATAAATTAACTGTTTACAAAATTTAGAATTTTTGAAATACTAAGGCTTTTCTACCTCAGGCATAGATTACCTTAGCTGGATTTGACAAAACTTTTTGGAATTTTGGTCCTCAATGCTCTTCAATTTCGTACTTTATTTGGCCTTTTTAACTTTTTTAGATTCGAGCGTCATTGATGAGTCTTTTGTAGACGAAACGCGCGTCTGGCGTATATACAAAATTTAGTCCTGGTATCTATGATGAGTTTATATACATACAGGAATATTACTTTTCCACCTTAAAAAGAAGCAAATTAAAAATAAGCCATCTGTAATGAACCTTTCAATATATGCATATGGAATTGAATCCAAATGTCATGACCACAATTACATCTTTTCTAAGGTTTTATGTTTAAAAACATGACTATGACGATAACAGTTTTCATTTTGAATAAACTGTTTCAAATACAATTTTTAGTTCTAATAAACAGACTGATTCTCAAAATAAGATATTTATGTTTTCTTTTTAATATATATAATTTTAAACTGAATGTATAACAAACAATAGACCATGTCGACGGACAATGCGTGAAAAATTTGAAAACAACATCCTACTACTTAAGATCAAAATTAATGCTGAATAGGGGATTTTGTACAATGAATATTTGATTTGAAAGAAGATAGCTCATAAAATACTTAATAAATTCCAATATTAAATAATATTTCTATTAACTTTTCATATTAACAATAAACATAATTTAAAACCAACGATGAACAGCGTGGCTACAACTAATGGAAAAACCAAAATGTTCTACAACATAAAATAAAACGAAGAAATTCAAAACACAATTTAAAATAAAATAAAAATTTTATATCTTAGTCTGTAAAATTCAAACCAATTATTAAATTTATTAGTGGTTAGGGGAGTACTTTTTATTACTATAATGAATGAAAATAGGATTAGAAAAGTTTGTACAACTATGCTAAACTTAAAAGAAAGAGATAATGCTTCAACAAGATAAGAAAAAACATGGATGTATCAATTACAATATATAGAAGATGTAGAAAATTTAAAGTGCACATCGTATTTCAGACTAGAGGTTACCTTTATTACAACAATTAATCGTAGGTCAAAGACACTCACAAGAAGTTAAATATAAGTATAGTATGCAGATGGATGAAATTGATAATTATGTATTTCGCAAGACATAAACTATATCAGAATATATAGTAGACATTTATTTGAATACAGCAGATGGTATAGAAAGTACAAATCGCAACTGGGAGTAAATGTACTAATAACACACGTTTGTTGGAATTTCACTTCATCTCGATATATGTTTACGGAAGAATTGTTTTCCTCGGCCATGTACTAATAAGGATAATTCATACGCTATATCGATTTCCTGTGTATGGTTAGTAAACCAAACCCATTAAATACAATAATCGTCAACCATTTGATTAAAGTTTTGACATTTAAAGTCCTCATTTCGTTTGCTTTCATTTTCAAAAGTCTTATAAAAGACTACAGGAGGTCAAAATAAAAATTCAAAATAGTCTACAGATTAAATTATAAAGCTGCTCTTTAGGGTGAAGCTCGTTAACCTGATATTGGTTTATTTTTTAAGCATTTTAGTTTGTCTTTATGATCACAATTAATCGAAATAATAAGACTAAATTTCATTTTAGGGGTAAAACTTTGAATTTAAAAATAAAAATAACAGTTTTAAATTAATAACCTCCGTTCAAAGCGGTTTTTGTTTTTGTTTGTTTGTTAGTATTTACTCTCATCAGGAACGTTTAAACCAAAGCATTTAAAATATATCAGACCTAAACAGTTGAAAAGCTATATTAAGAATAGGAACCAAAAAAATAGCCATATGCATGTTAGGTAATCTTTGTCTGGGGTCGTTTAAACCTTAGCTTTTAAAACTACATGAGAATTATATTTTATCTGTTTGAATAGTCGAAAACTTCGACAGATTTGTTTAATTCTAAAAAGGTTTTGACAAAATCAAATAAGAACGGCGCGTTCTATTGCCAATCAGTATACTATTAAAGTTGGTGAAGGTAAACGTATCTCTATCCACACGGAAACAATATTTACTAATGTCGACCACTTCTCGATTTGTGCTTTCCATGTAATTATACTTTATAATATTTTGATTAGATAAAATCGCACTATTTTGCACTCATACTAGAGATACACACAAATGATGTATTTTTTAAGATCACACTGCATCTAGGTAAAAAAATATATTTAGAACTTACCTGTTCTTAAATTGACATACTACATGTATCCGAACCCGGAAAACCTTAACACATCACATGTTGTGGGCTATTTGTATACACAAATCATGAAAGCCAATTTGAATGGTTTATAACTTGAAGTAATATTAGTTGAGATAATACCACTCGATACTTCCTTGTTTGTAAATATCATAAATCATTGTCTCTGTGGTTCAATTTCTCACGTCAACTTACACACGTATCCCACTAAGCTTTTTAAGTATGCATTTGTTTTTTATGTTATAAATATACATTTTTGTACATGTATTATTGACATGATCTAATTTCTAATGTTCTGCCTTAAAATATAACATACTAGAAAAAGTTGGTGATACTGCGTAAAAAGATTATCGACAGCCATTTTCAAGTTTAGATTGTACATATATATACTATAATGATAATACTTATGAAGTACAGGGACAGAAAATATTAAAAATTATAATGTTTGAACTATAACATATTATATTTAAAATCATTTTAGTACACATGTATAAATCATCATCAATCATATACAAAGAATTAATTTAATAAAAGTATAGATTCAAGAAAATATAAAATAATAGTGTTTTGTTTAAATATATTTTATTATTTACACAAGACTGATTACCCTTGCGGTCACATTCACTCCTCTTCACATGAAGATACTAGCAAAGCTAATGGAATCTGATATAATCGTGAATTTGATGGCAAGATAACTTTTAATATCTTGTATTTGCATTGTAACGGCAAAACTTTCGGATGAAAAGTGGCGAGAGTGTAGAGGGATAAATCAAACCCACACGTCAAAGAAAAAAAACGAAAAACAACAAAACCGAAAAGAAAATAATGTCAGAAAGACCTTCCATAAAACACTACTGTAACACTTAAAATTAAAAACTTAGATTAGGAACAACAATATTTAATCAATGTCACCTTCGATGAAGTCCAAATCGAAGACGAGTTGATGGTATTGTGGATTCGAGTAACCTAACATATTCGTGGTCATTGGACACACATATTTTATCTTGTTAAACGGAAAACCAAATAATATTGTATCAATAAAACTTTCGAAGAGGCAACTTTATTTTTACCTATAGGTTTCCTTGGTTCAAAAACAATCCTCTATCAAAAATATAAAAGGATACCCAAACTTAGAATATCTAACAAATCAGTAATCCTGTCAGCAAAAATATTTAAATGAAACAATAATGAAACAGTTTAAAATTAAATATGCAGCAGCATACATCATTTATGAATGCATTGAAGTTTTCCTTCAATGAATATGAATCAAATGTTCACTGAGCATGAATCCAATGTTTTCAATATGATAAATTAAAATTATAAATATTATATCATTATACAGTCAGTAGTTCAATGCAGGCACGCTATAACATGTGTATATTTTTTTCAATTCAGTTTAATCTATAAAGAAAACATCTGATCAAGGAAGTAACCTTTATTTAAAATCATTGAATAATTTTCTTTAAATACCTTTTATCTATAATATTTTTTTGTGATAATATCTCAAAAATATCAAGATACATCTGACTGGTTACAACCTAAAAGAGAACATAAGGAGAATATATATATAAATCCATATTTAAATAACGCATAATGATTATAATGAACCTTATCAAATTACAACAGATCTATTATCACTGAACAAGTACACATTTTTAGGGGCCAGCTGAAGCACGCATCCGGATGTGGGATTTCTCGCTGTACTGAAAAGCCATTGGTGGCCTTCGGCTGTTTTCTGCTTTTTTTTTCGATTGTTGTCTCTTTGACACATTCCCCATTTCTATTCTAATTTTGTTTCGGAGAAAATCAAATTAGACGTGGTATGATCTTTAGATAGCCACACGACCTTTAACAATGAGCAACACCAATACCATAAAGTAATCTTTTATCAAATTCTCACATGACTTGGTTTACTCCGGCCATGAAGGATAATCAGATCTTAATGTATTCGTGTATCTCAAGAATACTCTTATTCATTTGGGATATGAACCTGAAGAAATTCTAAGTAAAGGATACCAAGACAATCAGACCATTGTTATTGAGTTAACGATTTGCGTATATATGAGTTCCCAAGTCGGTTACAAGATGCATCACATTATAATATTGTAAAAGATTGCGAAATATCAATGTGCAAGTCTATTTAGACAATATGTTTTTGTTTGAAGTCATGATACAATGTATTTTTCTCAATTTTGAGTTTTAACGCAACATCGATCAAAATGTGCATAATTATAATCAATTTTAGATATATTTTTATTCCACATGATATTAATTGAGAATACAAATTATTCTTGTAAATGTGAGTGTAACATTTCCGAAAATCCCCATTTTTGTAGATAACCCCAAGTAGCTAAAATGATAGGTCATTAAAATGTTCACAGTTGAGAATAAATCATAGAAAGAAGAATTTAGTATAGCATTCTTCATTTAGTAATATTCATTGAAAGTAACCAGTTATCATGACGATTGTACCAAATACATGCAATCCACTTAGTGTTCATGCTGTTCAAAGACCGATAGTATAGATTTAATTATATGATTGTGGTAGTTCATTTTCAACTTCCTAGTTTTCGGTTGTTGATTAAACCCTTAGAAAGTATCGAGAATGGTGAAGCTTGGACTATTCATAATAATAATCAGTTATCTTTGGATTACTTGAACGGTTAAATTACGGTTAAATTAACAATGTAAAATATCACGTTAAATAGGTGAGTGCTGCATGTATTATCACGTCATGTAATTTGAATGGTATGCGTTAAGGACACAGTTTGCAATAATATTTATTGATGCGTTTTATGTTGTAATACAATCTTCTTGCATTTTATTTTATATGGAACACCACAAGTGCAATAATCACATATGTTTATTATAGTAGTAGAAGCGCTACACAGAAAACTTGGGCGAAGCGTTCTTTTGATCAAAAGACAGCACCAAGAGCAAAATTTTGAAGATATATTCTTTCCGTTTTAGCCTAACTGATACATTAATGACTTTGTTCTGTTTGCAATTTACATTCTGATGCTTAACTTTTTTCAAAATAACCAACTTTGTTAAATACACATAGAATTATATATGAAAGTTAATTTAGCAGAATCTAATGTAATGACCCAGTGAGAATATCTAAAGCTAAGTATTGAATGACAATATTTGTACTTATTTTTTTTATTTTTGGCAGTTAACTTTTCAAAAAGTCTGCTTTTAGATATATGATATTTATTATTTTCAGACATCAACAGCTGTCAATAAACTTTCCTGAAATGTAATAAAACTAGGCCAACACATTCTTTAAAATAAAAGTACCACCTGCAGATTAAAGTTTATGTTTTACTTTAAATTAATGATTAGCTGACTTTTATTTCGCAGGTCAATATAATTACACACCATTTACACTGATACTAACAGTCACAGCCGAGAAACAGGGTTCTACGGAACCATTTTGAAATGGGTACCAGTTTAACAGAATATGATTAGTCCACAGTGACTTGAAATTGTAAATATGTCTGTTTGACAAATTAATTCGTAATTGATAAGATTAATACTCGGTCATAATGGTCATGAAAATAACTTAGTAATACACGATTAACAGCACAACGTATATAGCCGTTTATAGAGTTAGAACGCGATATGACCAAGTATTTTCAAATCCTTGATATGAAGAATAAAAAATAACCACTGACAGTAGCTGATCAGTTTAGACAATACATACCAATTGTTGTAAATGTCTTACACTACAAATACAATACAATACAAATAGTTTATTTACGTCTCACCATACATACATGTACAGCAAGATTAATAACGTCATTCCTCGTCATTTTCTAGTAAATATCTTATTCAATTACATCGTATCTAGAATACGTAGTTAGCAAAAATATTCTAGATACTGAACGTTCTCTATAAAAAAAAAATAACTCTACACTGGTATCTTATAGTTTTTTGTCGCAGGAGGTTCACTATGTTTTTCAGTTGAGATTTCTTTTCTCAAATGATTATTTTCGCTTTGAATTGAGGACTTGAAATTTTCTCCATCTTTGTCGTTCAAGGTTTGTGAAATTAATTTTAAATTTTGAATAAGATTCTGTATTTCTGTATCTGTTGTTGTATTTCGTGGTTTTCTTCATTTCTTAATAATTTCGTAATAGTTTTCTAAGATTTTGTTGTTATTATACTGACTGATAAATTATAAATTGTACAGTACGGAATTTGTCCTTTTTTTCTTTTTTTAAAATCTTTTACATGACATATACGTTTCAACTACATGTACTTTGCTTTAGTATTTGTATACTAATTCCTGGACTAGTGGAAACCTCTACTCATGGAAACAAATACAAAGCGGATATCGAAATTGAAGCTTAACCTTTAAACTGATCCATTGGTCATATGGTATACTTCGTTCCGAACACGCAAGAAATATTTCCCACTGAACGTTAAGCAATCAACAATCCATCAATCTATGATTTTCGAATTACTGTTAATAAATATATAATAATTAGTGAAATATTATATCATGAGTAATCTTAGCAATCATTGATTCACTTATATATATTTATTTTTCAGAATGGATTCTTTACCACCGGAATTAATTTTGAATATATTATCATACTTACCACAACATGACCTCCTCTTACGGATCAGAAACGTTTCCAAGTATTGGAACCAATTGGCACATGCACCTCGTTTATGGTATAAACTGGACGTTAGACGCAGCGAAGAAACGACATCGCTATATCTGGAGAATATTGACCTACTATGCATTAATATAAAACATCTTCTTACAGATGAGGAATTTTAGTGAAAGTTTGTAATCATCGAACCCCGAAGCTACATTTCAAGAATCTTCGAAACTTGGACTTATCAAGTGTATTTCTGGCAACAACGAGTGTCATTTCAGATTTTATTTCCGAATGTACTAATCTGGAATCAATAAGTGTCCGATTTGATGATAGCATTTTATTCCGTGATATTTTAAAAACATTATCAAAGTTAAGTCTAAACGATTTACATATTAACTATAGTGGAGATGACGTGGAATTTCTATTTATTTTGGAAGAACTTTCTCGAAACAAATATTCCAAGACGTTATCGATTCATTGCAACACTATTCAAAACAACACCGTACGTTTTCTTTTGGGGAATTTCCAGAATCTGAAATCATTAGATGTAACTAGTTCTTATTTAAAGAATGACACGTTCATGTCAATGCAACGTTTGTTATCCCTTAATGCTCTGAGCTTAGATTATACTAGGGTGAATGATGCCGGCCTAAAGTTAATTGCAAGGAACGTTCCGAATCTGAAGTGTTTCTCCGTAGTCAGGTGCGAGGATATATCAGACGAAGGCATTGTAAATATTGCAGACAATTGTCAATTTCTGGAACAAATTCACATTTGTAGGTCGTATACGATCTCTGGTAGTACCTTGACAGCAATAGCTAAAGGTTGTCCACGCTTACAGCGGCTGTCCGTTATGGCATGTGCACAAATTGATGACGCGGGGGTGGAATCATTGGTTTTGAAATGCAAACGTTTACAGGTGTTGATTTTAAACTTCTGCATACAATTAACAGATCAAAGTTTATTCAGTATCTCCAGATTCTGTACAACTCTCCGAAAGTTGGACATCAGTAATAATGGAAAATTTACTTCTAAGGGAATATCATCGCTTTTACAGTCGTGTAAATGGCTGGAACTACTTAACAGTGCTTCATGTGGTGGAATCACAGACTTGCGATTCCCTGGGTCTCGTACTGGGATGAAATTCAGTAATAAAACATTGGACAATGAAGACCCCATTCTAGCAAAACTAGTGACTGTAAATGAACGTGCAACGAACGACAACTCGTATTCAATATCCAATCATCAACATTGCCATATAAGATCAATGAACCTAAGCCACACATCCATCAATAACATATCTGTGCTAGAACTGTCGTTTGTATGTCCGGATTTAAGAAATTTATACCTATTTGGATGCAAAAATGTTACAATTGATATTGTCGAATGTCTTTTTAATAATTGCGTGTTTATGGAGAAAATAAGTGTGAAAAGGAAAACGATTTTCCGCCAGAACATATTTCTTAAAACAGTTTCTTGAATATGCCTTCTTTTTTATTATGTCGTTTAAATGTACTTGATCAGTGTTGTTGATTTAAATAAAATTAAAGCCAAATTACACATGAATTAAGTACAAAAGTTAAAGTATTATATAGTATCCGTCGATCTGAAATTTCATTTTGTCGGTCAAGCCTATTATTTGTTAATGCAAGGGGCCATTGGATATTTGTTGCCTTGTTCAATACTTTGTTTGATCAGTTTGCTGGTATATGCTGTCCAACATTTGTCCAATGTATTTTTAAAAAATCGATTTACTTCAACCTGGACTCAAACATGTACATACATGTACAACGTGTACTCGTCGCTACACTGGAGATTCATTCAATGGCTCTGTCATTTATTCATTACTTGCTTGGATTTGGCACTGTTATACTGAGAAGAAACAATACCACTTAAACTGATTTGGCCCTTTCACGTGTGTGTTTCAATTAGGGGCGATTAAGGGCTTGACATATATATATAATAGTTCTTGGGTTATCTGCTTATTATTAAAGAACATATGTGTTTCTTGTGTCGTTGAGTTGTTGTCTGACATACTGCAGGTCTTAATTACTGCATAAAAGAAACTTGACAACAAACAAGCACCATAATGTATTACTGTAAATTTATATTTGAAAGAGTTTTGACTACAGATCGATGCAGGTCAGAAACTCTGTCTTTTATCATGGTTATGTATAATTCAGATACACACAATATATTATAATGTATATGGTTTTCTACTGAACCCCTTGGAATCCATATAAAGGGTTAGTAAAATTCAAAGGGAGTCAGACCGGTTGAAAAATGTGAGACAATTCAAACAAAAAACTAACTCATAATTATATACACAAAAAAAACAATTTACAAAAAATCAAATATCAGTCGACAGACGTAACACAAACAAACCCATTGAATAACAGGCTCCTGACTTAGATCGGGCTATCGAACGTCAAGTACATTTATGTGGCAGTGTTAAATATTTTGCGTGCGCTCAATCCTTAACTTATAAGGTGATGAAACAGTACACGTTGTACAACATACTGTAACAAGAATGTCAATCTAATTAAAAACCGATCTCTCATTGCTCCCGTTTTCTGATATGTCGCACGCGACATATCAGAAAACGGGAGTAATGAGAGATCGGTTTTTAATTAGATTGCAAGAATGTGTCCCCAGTACACGAATGCCCCACTCGCACTATCATTTTCTATGTTCAGTTGGGGTAAAAACTCTAATTTGGCATTAAAATTAAAAAAGATCATATCAAAGGGAACATTTGTACTAAGTTTGAAGTCGATTGGACTTTAACTTCATCAAAAACTACTTTGACCAAAAAATTTAACCTGAAGCGGGACAGACGGACGAACGAACGAACGAATGGTCGCACAGACTAGAAAACGTAATGCCCCTCTACTATCGTAGATGGGGCATAAAAATCAGTTGCAATTGAATTAACTCAAAATATCGGTACGAGAAACGAAATAAAACAACTTACATTTAAACAATTAACACAAAGCACCGAAATAAGAGTAATTGCAGTAGCAGAAAGCTTGTCCAAAGCCAGCAACTAACAATAAATCATGTACTCCCAGACGATCAGTTCGCAACTAACAGATGAAGTCATACATATAACAAGAATGTGTCCCAAGTACACGGATGCCCCATTCGCACTATCATTTCTATGTTCAGTGGACCGTCAAAATGGGATAAAATCTCTAATTTGGCATTAAAATTAGAAAGATCATATCATAGGGAACATGTTTAGTTAACACATGACAAGGGTAAAATCTCTTTGTTCTTACTATGCTACAATCTGGATAATGCACAGAAAAGATGTGCATTAACTACCTCAGATATACTGCACAGTTCAAATCTATTTTTACTTTTAGGGGCGGTTCCTGGATTTTGAAAGAGGCGTTATTCAATAAAATTTAAACAAAATATTACCGTGTGTAGCGAGACTTAAAACAATATTGATAATGCTGAAACACGATACTTTGTCCAATTCAAGGGTGAACGACCTATTCACCCCCACCCCGAATCCGCCATTTGCCTTAAAATTACGACAAAGTTGAACTTTGTACAAACATCGTAGTTTCAAAATAGGAAAAAAGAAAGGTATCTTAATTGTTCCTTTTTTATTTTATCTAAGCTTGGACATAAAATATTTCATCATATTTTGTGTACAACGTAAATCTTAAATCAGTGTTTTAAAGTCAGAAAGATAGTTAAAACAATTTTTGTTAAGTCTGCCAAAAAAGAAATGTTATTATGTATCTAAGAATATCCGAATAACAGAAATCGAATTTGGATTAGTTTTAGACTCAATGGAATTTATAACAACTTTTTGAATATCTATTCCTATAAAGAGACTTTTTTGGATCGAATTTAATGAGATTCATATTTAAGTTTGTTTCAAAACAGGGGGATTAGCTGGGAATCTATCAGACTTCATTTAGATGGACGTGTCTTAAGAATTAATACAGTAGATGAAAAGAAATTTGTTGGGGTGGGGGTAAAAGATTGGAAAGAGAATGTATTTCTGTTTATTTTTACATTTTGAATCTAGGTAATATTACATCTTTCTCTACGCTTATCATTGAGGGAAAGAAATTCAAACGCAATTAATAAAAACTCAAGAACCCTTAGTTTCAGTTATGATTTTGCAGTGGCGGATTCGGGGGGGGGGGGGGGGGGGGGGGGATTTTCTTTTTTTTTGGACGATCACTGCATTTGAATGGGAGCATATATTTGGAACCCCCTTTACTCTCGGTTTGGACGCTCTTTTAGAATGGCTGGGTCCGCCCCTATAGTAAATTTTGTCTTAATCGTCACTAATTAAATCAAAATTGTGAATAAATTTAACAGAAACTACACATAAACGATTCAAAAAAATCTACCATTAAATCGCAATTTTAGAATAAGTCTTAATATAAAAAGGTTATTAATTTAAACTTACCAAAATCGTATTGCCCCCCTTTCTTAACCCTACAAGAAAATTCCCTAGGATCCGTGGATTACGGAATATCGTCCACATGTCTAGAAACGTTCACGTAAATTGATTGCGTCATGTGTTAAAACAGTTAATGACCAATCAAATCGGTATATTGGATTTAATCTGCAAGCTCGTGTGACCCTTTAACCCGAACTCCTACGTCGTTCGGGTTAATCAGGGTCACCACAGCTGTGCAGATTAAATCCAATATACCAACTTGCTGGGTCAATAACTATAACTATAGTAAGTTTAAAATTGATTGGACTTCAACTTCATCAAAAACTACCTCGTCCAAAAACTTTAACCTGACCTTGACCAAAAACTTGACAACGAATGCACGGACCTGAAAACATAATGCCCATAAATGGGACATAAAAAGAACTGCAACAGACAATCATCTTAAATGCAATTATCGTTACATTCTTTGATGACATATACATTTGTACAAATGTACATTTTGTGATCTGTGGTCAAAATCCTGATACCCTTTCGAGCAATTATTATGGTAAGCCTTCAAGTTGGATACATTATATCTTCCTATGGTTAGTTTTCTTTATAACTTAAAATTATCACTAAACATTTTTTCTTCTTACTTTTAAGAATAAAACATAGTCATGTATATGATCCCATAAACTATACTGTATATAATAGTGCGGACAGAGCATCATCATTTTCAAACAACTGTTACAAGACAAGACAAGATAAGACAAATACTTTATTAAAGTCTCACCACTTGTTACATATAAAATATACAGCTTTTTAAAACACAAATTAACAACAAGAGCCACTCTATAAAGAGTTATGAGAGACTATAAAACAATTTTTCTTAAATTATTATACAAATACAACTTAAGACAACTATCATGAATATAAAATACATTTTCGCTTTATTAAAATTTCATAGCAGATTTTGGCAGTATAAAATACCATATTTTCATTTGTAAAAAGAAATATAAATTTCTCATTATCAGTCATATGTAAAAAATTCTCATCAACAATACTAGCATGGTTAAAAATAACATTACGAATATCTGAATATACAGGACAGTTTAACAAAACATGTTTTTCATCTTCAACGTCATCAGTACAGTTAAAACATAATCTATTTTCAATATCAATATTCTCATAACGACCAGTTTCAATTCTGATGGGTGATACACCACATCTAAATTTTGCTAAAGCACTCCTGTATCTACCTGGTATATTAAAAATTAAATAATTTTCTACGCCATATACATTTTTAAACATTCTATATGTACGTAATTTATTTTTATCATCTGACATAATCTTGTCATACCATTCTTCCTTAAATTTTGCAAAACATACATTTTCAATATTCTTAACTAAATCTTTGTTCAAAATAGCACCATTGCACAAATATTCCATATCAAGTTCTTTAAACTTATTTTTTACTCTAAAATGCCAATTTTTTACTTTTTTACATGTGTTACCCCATATAAACACTTTTTTATTTACTCTATCATCATTCATTTTATTAAAACGTGTCCAGTTTCTAAAAACACTAGTCCACTGTTTGATTTTACAAGGCTCACCATACAAAGACATATTAGGCGTGTATTTACCTACACCCATGAAAAAACGTATGGCTCTATTTTTAATACTATTTATACATGAAAAATCACGTGTTCCCCATATAGAGGCACCATAATCTATTACAGACCATACAAGTGTATCAAATAATTTTGTAGATGTACAATATTGAAATCCACCATTTATTAATTTAGCTTTACATTTAGATATTAACAGACCCAACGATCTACTGGCGGCTTTAGCAACTGCTTTTGCCATATTATCATAGCTTAAATGCTCAGTAAACAATAAACCTAAATATGTGTATTGGGAAACAATATCAATATTGTTACCATTAAACAAAAATGAAAATTTTTTATCTAGATACAGACTGTGTTCTAAAATGTAATATTTTAGATTTTTCTAAGTTAACAGTTAACAGTTACATGTACAAGCTGTCGTCGGTTTTTTTTTAATTACTTTTTTTTTCTTTTATGAATTCAACCATCTTCAATTCCTTTAAATCTTTGTAAGATATAGTTAGTTATCTGAATAATCAGAATCATTATCAGTTTCATCCGAGGTATCTGTATCTTAAAATAATAGATTGTACATGTAAAAAATCAAATAGGAAATCACAGATTCAAGACCTCACCATAGATAGCAGGTTGATTTATAATTTGACTCGTGTTTCGTCCGCATAAGACTAATCCGGGGTGCTCAATAAACACAATTGCAAAGCCAGAATGAAAACTATTAGACTAAACACAATTATAACAAAAACAACAACAACAACAACAACAAAAAAACCATGATAACATCAAGACAAAGAAAAAAACAAACGGAAAGCGATTAAAGTTCAAACAACAGTCTACAAATCATTTCATATATATATCTAAAGACTACGCAAACACAAGATCAATGGGTAATTCTATGTGCTGCAAAAGATAACTTTCTTATTCCAAATGTGCTCATCGAATTGTCAAATCCTGAAAACGAGAATTTATTAAGCAGATTGTGGTTATGATGATGGGGACTTATCTGTAGTCATCTGAGAAGCAGATACTGGCCAACCAAATCATGATTGCGGCCTCAAAAACTTTTGAAATCATTATCTTTCTAGGAAACATACTAACGAGTATACATATAAAACATATATAACTTTATTTTTTGCTGAAAATAGACTTAATTTTCAAAGGGACCAATTTTCTTAATCTGTAATGCTTATATAAGCCAAAAAACGTGCTACTTCACTTAAAGATCCTCAGCAAAATTCTTGAAATATCTTAATTTATTTTAAAAACTAAATACGCAATACATGTTCTAAGGGATGTATTACACATTGGTATTCACATAAATAAAGCTATCAAGTTAGTTACAAATATGTGTGACGTCCGAACAACAATGTTTTTCTATAATGGCTACAGGTATAGGGGGAAGGTTGAGATCTAAAAAAAAAAAACATGTTAAACCCCGCCGCATATTTGCGCCTGTCTCAAGTCAGAAGCCTCTGACGTTTGTTAGTCTTGTATGATTTTTAATTTTATTTCATATATATATATTTCGGAGTTTAGAATGAACTGAACCAGGACACATTTTTGTTTAGCGGCCAACCGAAGTACACCTCCAGCGGCAGGATTCTCGATGTGTTGAAGACCCATTGGTGGCCTTCGGCTGTTTTCTGCCCTTTGATTTGGTTGTTGTTTCTTTGACACATTCCCTATTTCCATTCTCAATTTTATTTTCACTGGTAATCATATCACATTTTCGTTGTTTAAATATAGCTGACCCTTCTCGTTGTTGGTTGGGTATATTAGTTGTTTCATGAGTTTGAATACTTTCTTTGGGGGTATCTTTCGTCCCTCTTTATCTCAAGGTTTTCAATTATTCCTGAGAAATTTGAATTAAATAACATCTTTATATAACTGGTATCTACAAATGTTTTATATGTTTTATAAATACCTGATAATCGTTTGAGTTGTAACAATATTGCTTCCCATCGTATGTTATTTCCACGTTTATCTTGCATTTTGTTGCTACAGTGGAGATCAGTTCTAACCTCTCATAAATTCTGTCAGAATCTGTCAGGAGAACTGTTCTAGAACAGTATGTAGAACTGTCAGCCTGACACCTTTTAGTCAGTTCTAGGTTAGAACTGTTCTAGCTAGAACTGATTTGGTCAGTTCTACCTAGAACTGATTTGGACAGTTCTAGCTAGAACTGATCCTGACAGTTCTACCCTAGAACAGTTTTAGACAGTACTAGCTAGAACTGACCAAATATTTGGTCAGTTCTACTTCTAGAACAGTTCTACGGTTAGAATTGATTTCAAATTCTACGGCTAGAATTGATTTATAAATTCTACAGCCAGAATTAATTTATAAATTCTACGGCTAAAATTGATTTATAAATTCTACGGCTAGAATTGATTTATAAGTTTTAAGAAATATTTGTCTTAATATAAAGGCTTCGGCAAAATAGCGATTAATATTATATAGAGTTTTGCTATTTTGCCGGTTTTATTTCAGATTCATAATCGGCAAGACAACATGTTTAACCCCGCCATATTCTGCATGTATGTCAGTGCCTGTTCCAAGTCAGGAGCCCGTAATTCAGTGATTTTCTTTTGTTGATGTGTAGTATAAAATATTTGTTTTTCTTCCATTTTTTTTACATAAATTAGGCCGTTAATTAGTATTATGGGGGGGGGGGGGTTATTATTTGAATTGTTTTACATTTTTTATTCTGGGAGTCGGGATGGCTCGTTATCACATAACAAAATTATCCTCATTAACCAAATGTAATATCTGTTTACGAGTAGTTTTCATACCTCGGACGGACCTGTTTAACGAAAATCTTTTGACCACATCAATCTAAACTGACTTTATTTGCTCTTCAGTCTTTCTGCAAATCTATATAGCTGCACAGTACTTAATTTTCAATTTTAGGTCAAGAGGGACTGTACTATACAAGTTACTGCAATATTGGAAAACAATTTTGTTCGCATCAATTTCTAGTGCCAGCATGCAGGGGCAGATCCAGCCATTTAAAAAAAGGGGGGGTTCAACCTATATGTTCAAATTCAAAAGCATTGACCGTCAAAAAAAAAAGGGAGTTCCAACTCCTGAACACCCCCCCCCCCCCCTGATCAGCCAATGAGCATGTCCTCTTTTTATTTAAAATATTAAATCATAAACAAATATCAGTAGTTTTCAAACTTCAGACTGAGTCGTATAATAAAATCTTTTGACCGCATCAACCGAATCTTACCATATTTGCTTTTTTTTATGTAAATCTAAATAGCTGCACAGTAATTCAGTTATAATTTTAGGTCAAGAGGGACTGTAGTATATAAATAACTACAATATTGGAATTGAGAGTGCCAGCATTTCCTATTTTTATTCAAAATATGCATCAGAAACAAATATCAGTCATGCCAGTAGTTTTCACACATCAGACTGACAGTAACATGTAATCATGTGATAAAATTATTTGTCTGCATCAATCAAAACTGACCATATTTGACCGCATCAACCAAAACTTACCATATTTGACCGCATCAACCAAAACTGACCATATTTGCTCTTTTTTATGTAACTCTTATAGTCGCATAGTAAATCTGTAATATTTTTATGTAAGGATGGATTGTAAAATCATGAAAATACAAATGATAGAAATATGGAAACACAATGCTACCTAATTTCATTTGCATCAATTTAGAATGCCAGCATGTCCTCTTTTTATTCAAAATATTGCATCATAAACAAATATCAGTAGTTTTCATACCTCAGACTGACTGGTATAACAAAATAATTTGTCCGCATCAACCAAAACTGACCATATTTGCACTTTATTATGAACATGATGTGAATCTTAATAGCCACAAAGTAAATCATGTATATTTTGATATCAGGATGGATTGTTAAATAAAAATGAAAGCAATATTGGAAAATAAAATTATGCTCACATCAGTTTATAGTGCCAGCATGTCCTCTTTTTCATCAAAATTTTGAATCTTAAACTAATTTCAGTAGTTTTAATATCTCAGACTGACTCATGAATATAACAAAATTATTTGTCGCATCAACCAAAACTGACCATATTTGACAGCATCAACCAAAACTGACCATATTTGACCGCATCAACCAAAACTGACCATATTTGCTCTTTTTTATGTAACTCTTATAGTCGCATAGTAAATCTGTAATATTTTTATGTAAGGATGGATTGTAAAATCATGAAAATACAAATGATGGAAATATGGGAACACAATGCTACCTAATTTCATTTGCATCAATTTAGAATGCCAGCATGTCCTCTTTTTATTCAAAATATTGCATCATAAACAAATATCAGTAGTTTTCATACCTCAGACTGACTGGTATAACAAAATAATTTGTCCGCATCAACCAAAACTGACCATATTTGCACTTTATTATGAACATGATGTGAATCTTAATAGCCACAAAGTAAATCATGTATATTTTTATATCAGGATGGATTGTTTAATAAAAATGAAAGCAATATTGGAAAATAAAATTATGCTCACATCAGTTTATAGTGCCAGCATGTCCTCTTTTTCATCAAAATTTTGAATCGTAAACTAATTTCAGTAGTTTTAATATCTTAGACTGACTCATGAATATAACAAAATTATTTGTCGCATCAACCAAAACTGACCATATTTGACAGCATCAACCAAAACTGACCATAATTACACTTTGTTATGAAAATCTTAATATATATATAGCCGCATACTAAATCACTTATAGTAATACATATACCGGTAACGATGGATTGTATAATTCAAATGACAGCAATATCAATGAATATTGGAACACATTGGCTACAAAAAAATTTCCACATCAATTTAGAATATCAGCAAGTCCTCTTTTTATTCAAAATATTGAATTGTTAACAAATTTCAGTGGTTTCGATATATCAGACTGAGTGAGAGTTGTTTTAACAAAATTATTTGACCGCATCAACATGATCAACCAAAACTGAACTTATTTACACTTTATCATGTAAATATACATGTATATACATTTAGCCTCATTGTAAACATGGTAAACCAATGTTATTTCTATGTGAGGACGGATCGTATGATAAAAATGACACCAACTTTGAAACACAATACACCTCATTGCTAATCCTGGCTGACCCGGCCTCTTGAACTTTTGAAGCATACAACAATGACAGTTTTCCATTGTGGCGTCAGATATTTTGTTTTATGACGTCAAAATTTTACGGGAACCTGTGTGATATCCAGTAATGGCAGACAAATTGCTACAAGGTGTATTTATACCATATCTAAGAATTTAGCCCGCCGTTATTTCCTCTCTGTATCCATAATAATGAACCGTCATTAAACATGCTAAAGTGACTTTTTAACATGTTTAAGTCAGTAGTTTGTGATGGGTTTTTTTAAAACAAAACTATTTAATGGCATCATCCAACACTCACATGACTGATTCATATACTTTATTTTAAAAATAAAATAAAAAGTACATGTATGGGAAGTTCTCTTCTTGGAATAGTATAAGTACTGTTAATATAATTTGAAGAAGGCAAAGAAAAATGCATGATTTTGTTTGTAGCCGAACGTCCAGTGGCAAATGTTTCATTCATGTTCAGATCCAGTATATTTTTCTGAGTTCCAGACTCCCAGATATCATTTATTTATATAATCGTTATGGATAAGTTTGGCTAAATGTATATATATTTTTTTTACGTTACACAACACTTTTTTCATGTAAAAATATCCCATAATTCATCCACTGTACAATTTTCGTTTAAACATTTGTCAAAACAGAATTATAAATGAATGTAAATCCAAGGCAAACAAGGTAAATTACGATTAAAATTCCATGAATTAAATGTAGAGTTTTATTTAGGAGACTGTTAAAAACGGGGAACGAAGAAACGTAGACAATGATGTTTCCGTATGCAATCTTATAAAAATATCTCCGATGAGTTGGATAACCTTCTATTCACTTCGATATTTGTACATGTAACGTAATAAAAGTCGTTTGATCAGTAAAAAATATAGAAAATCTGCTATTTAATATATAGCAAAGTAATTGAAAGTGATTTATTTCTTCTAAATTCTAAAGTGCCCTTACTGCAGTGACGTCATTTAGAACTGTTCTACAGTCCTGACTGATTAAGTCAGTTCTGCTGACAGTTCTACGGTTAGAAGTGATTTGGACAGTTCTACCTAGAACTGATCCTGACAGTTCTACCCTAGAACTGATCCTGACAGTTCTACCTAGAACTGATTTAGTCAGTTCTACCTAGAAATGATTCTGACAGTTCTACTTAGAACAGTTCTAGGGTAGAACTGTTCTAGGTAGAACTGTTCTAGGACAGGTTAGAACAGTTCTATGACAGAATATTCTGACAGTTCTAATGAGAGGTTAGAAGTGATCTCCACTGTATATATATTTGAGGGGGAGGACAGGGGGGTACCCTTCTCCCTTCTCCCACCCCTCTTCTCTTTTCTCCTACCCCCGTTCTCCTTTCTCCCATTAGAATAAAACATCTCCTTTTGAGATATTTTTTCTTGAAATATTAGATCATTTTTTAAAAGGAGAGATATTTTATTTTTTCTCCTTTCTCCAACTTTTTCTCCTTTCTCCCAGCCTTCCTCTCCTTTCTCCTACCCCTTTCTCCTTTCTCCCACCCCTTTTCTCCTTTCTCCTACCCCCTTTCTCCCTGTCTCCCTTACCCCTGTCCTCCCCCTCATATTTCCTTTGCCTAATATAGAATGTTTATTATTGTTATTACAACCGATCTTTTCAAAACATATTCACTTTCAACAACACACGAACTGTGCATTCACTTCTAACTATATAGGATAATGTTTATGCCATGATATTGTCTGTTTATGTTCGATTAGTGAGTTTGATTGTCTATTTGATATATCTGTCGCACCTTATCAGTGATTCAGTGTTCTAGAAACAAAAAAGTTTGTTTAGTATAGAATAAAATTGAGAATGGAAATGGGGAATGTGTCAAAGAGACAACAACCCGACCAAATAAAAAACAACAGCAGAGGGTCACCAACAGGTCTTCAATGTAGCGAGAAATTCCCGCAACCGGAGGCGTCCTTCAGCTGGCCCCTAAACAAATATATACTAGTCCAGTGATAAAGAAACATTTTAAAACTCTTCATAAGAATCGAATAGGAAAAGTTTCAACTTTAAAATTAATATCTACTAACTTAGCCTTTAACAGAATGATGTTGATGAAACCCATATGGGTACAAATCTTCACGCTCGTTTGAGATACTTTTGTCATATTTACATTAACGATAAAATACTGTTGTCATGTCGTCATATCAGCAAATAAAAAATACAAAAACTTATGTAATGAAGAGTTTTTGCCATGACTCGTACAATTTGGAAATGATCTTTGAAGATTTGGTAAAAAATTAAAACAACACGTTATAAACTGCATGCGTCCGATGTGCTTTTCTGGATATACTGTTTACAGGAACGCTCTCACCCGATTATTTGAATATTATAAAATGAAAAAGAAAAAAGAAAAAAAAAGGGATTGAATAAATGAAGTTATAAAAAATTAGCGCTTCGCTATTGGTTGATAGGTTGTAGTGAACTGTTTGGCTGTTGGATTTAAAATACAAACGGTTACATTGCAGAAGATATAATTTTAAAATCCATCTTCAAAGTTTGTACAATTAATGCTAACATTTACATTTTAAGGGCAAGGCCTTCTATAACCGACCATACGAATATGGGTTTTCTAATCGCTGATGGCCGTACGGTTACATGTACCAATAATTGCTAACATCCGCTTTATTTGAAATCTGATGAATTGTTGTCTCATTTGAATTCATGCCACATGTCTTTATTTATGTAAGGATAACATACATTAGCACGAAGATACATTCAGATTGTCAAATGATTTAATTTAGCGTCATAATGTAAACCGCGCTGATTTACGTCCATTATTCATAGTTCATTATTCAAAATTCAATAATGAAATATAATGAAATAGTTCACTATTCGATCACTATTCAATGTTTAAAAAATGATTAATGAATAATGAAATAGTTTATGTTTCATTATTCAACTTGAAGCGGTGAATAGTGAAATAAAAAATATAAAAAATGACTGTGACACTACAGTGGAGATCACTTCTAACCTCTCATTAGAACTGTCAGAATATTCTGTCATAGAACTGTTCTAACCTGTCCTAGAACAGTTCTAGCTAGAACAGTTCTACCCTAGAACTGTTCTAGGTAGAACTGTCAGGATCAGTTCTAGGTAGAACTGACTAAAACAGTTCTAGGTAGAACTGTCAGGATCAGTTCTAGGGTACTGAGAACTGTCTAAAACTGTTCTAGGTAGAACTGACCAAATCAGTTCTAACCGTAGAACTGTCAACAGAACTGACTTAATCAGTCAGGACTGTAGAACAGTTCTAAATGACGTCACTGCAGAAAGGGCAATTTAGAATTTTGAAGAAAAAATCAGTTCCAATTACTTTACTATATATAATAGCAGATGTTTCTATATTTTTTACTGATCAAAATTTACATGTACAAATATCGAAGTGGATAGGAGGTTATCCAACTCATCGGAGAAATATTTTTATGAGATTGCAAATGAAACATCATTGTTTACGTTTCTTCGTTCCCCGTTTTTAACAGTCTCTTCGTAAATATAACTCTGCATTTAATTCAAGTAAATTTAATCTTAATTTACCTTGTTTGCCTTGGATTTACATTCATGATTTAAGATTCTGTTTTGACAAATGCTCAAACGAAAATTGTACAGTGGATGAATTATGGGATATCATAGTAATGAACACAGTGTTGTTAAACGCAAGAAAACTATATGTACATTTGCACTGAGGTCTCAGATTTGCATTATCTCGTTGCTAAACTTATCCATAACGATAATGAATAATATCTGGAAGTCTGGAACGTCAGAAAAATATACTCGATCTGAACATGAATGAAATATTTGCCACTGGACGTAAGGCTACAAACAAAACCAATCATTTTCCTTCTTCAAATTATATCAACAGTATAGTCAGTATACCTTTCCAAGAAGAGAACTTCTCATACATATACTTTTCATTTTAAAATAAAGTATATATATACCAGGTGATGTGAGTGTTGGATGATGCCGTTAAATAGTTTTGTTTAAAAAAAAACCATCATGAACTACTGACTTAAAAAGTCACTTTTTGTGACGGTTCATTATTTGATAATTTAAGTTTGGATGTAACGGGTCTTCTGTCGTTATTGTGTTATCAGCGCCCATAGACATAAGTTAGTCATGTGACCGTAATGTCATCAACGTTTTTTCATGGTTTGGCAAGGTTTAAAATGGAATTTAGAATTAAATTATAAGAAAAGACTTATCATTTTTTTCTGTCTATTCGAAATAACATAAAAAATGTGGTGCACACGATTAAAAAACCCGCTTCGCGCATTTTTACATTAAAAAAAGCAAAATGATCAGTTTTGGCTGATGCAGTCATATATGGTCAGATTTGGTTGATGCTGTCAAATATGGTCAGTTTTGATTAATGCAGACACATATTTTTGTTACATGAGTCAGTCTGAGGTATGAAAACTACTGATGTTTGTTCAATTTCCAATATTGCAGTTATTTATATATACTACATGTACTACAGTAAAAAAATAATATAACTGAAGTACTGTTCAACTATATAGACTCACATAAAAAAAGCAAATATGGTCAGTTTTGGTTGATGCGGTCAAAAGATTTTATTATACAACTCAGTCTGAAGTATGAAAACTACTGATATTTGTTTACGATTCAATACTTTGAATAAAAAGAGGATATACTGGCACTATAAATTCATGGGAACAAAATTTTGTGGTCATTGTTTTTCAATATTGCTGTAACTTGTATATTACAGTCCCTTTTGACCTAAAATTATAACTGAATTACTGTGCAGCTTTATAGATTTGCAGAAAGAAAGAGCAAATAAGGTCAGTTTAGATTGATGCGGTCAAAAAAATTTATTACACGACTCAGTCTGAAGTATGAAAACTACTGATATTTGTTTACGATTTAATACTTTGAATAAAAAGAGGACATGCTGGCACTATAAATTCATGCGAACAAAATTTTGAGGTCATTGTTATCCAATATTGCTATAACTTGTATATATTACAGTCCCTCTTGACCTAAAATTATAACTGAATTACTGTACAGCTATATAGATTTGCAGAAAGAAAGAGCAAATAAGGTCAGTTTAGATTGATGCGGTCAAAAGATTTTATTACACGACTCAGTCTGAAGTATGAAAACTACTGATATTTGTTTACGATTCAATACTTTGAATAAAAAGAGGACATGCTGGCACTATAATTTCATGCGAACAACATTTAAATGAGGACAATAAATTTTAGTTGGACCCCCCCCTCTTTTTATGCCCCACCTACGATAGTAGAGGGGCATTATATTTTTTGGTATGTGCGTCCGTTCGTCCGTCCGTCTGTCTGTCTGTTCGTTCGTCCGCCTGTCCCGCTTCAGGTTAAAGTTTTTGGTCAAGGTAGTTTTTGATGAAGCTGAAGTCCGATCAACTTCAAACTTAGTATACCTGTTCCTTATGATATGATCTTTCTAATTTTACAGCCAAATTAAACTTTTGACCCCAATTTCACGGTCCACTGAACATAGAAAATAAAAGTGTGATTTTCAGGTTAAAGTTTTTGGTCAAGGTAGTTTCTGATGAAGCTGATCAAGTCCAATCAAATTGAAACTTAGTACACATGTCCCTTATGATATGATCTTTCTAATTTTAGTCAAGTTAAATTGTTGACCCCAATTTCACGGTCCACTGAACATAGAAAATGAAAGTGTGAATTTCAGGTTAAAGTTTTTGGTCAAGGTAGTTTTTGATGAAGTTGAAGTCCAATCAACTTGAAACTTAGTACACATGTTCCCTATGGTGTGATCTTTCTAATTTAATGTCAAATTAGATTTTTTACCCAATTTCACGGTCCATATAACATGTAAAATAATAGTGCGAGTGGGGCATCCGTGTACTTTGGACACATTCTTGTTTTTCAAACTGCTGGATCCGTCCCTGGTGGTTTGGGCCGGAATAACGTATTACATTAAGGTCAGATAATTTTGTTATGTAAAACGAGTCATCCTGACTCCCCGAATGACTAATGTAAAATAAATGAAATAATAATCCCCCCCCCCTCAATATTAACGGCTTAATTTATGTTCAAACAATGAAAGAAAAACAAATAATTTATGTAACACACCAACAAAAGAAAATCACTGAATAACAGGCTCCTGACTTGGAACAGTCACATACATGCAGAATATGGCGGGGTTAAAACCGGCAAAATAGCAAAACTCTTTATAATATTAATCGCTATTTTGCCGAAGCCTTTATATTTAGACAAAGAGTTCTTAAATTTAAACCAAATCAATTATAGCCGTAGAATTTATAAATCAATTTTAGCTGTAGGATTTAATAAATCAATTCTAGTCGTAGAATTTATAAATCAATTCTAGCCGTAGAATTTATAAATCAATTCTAGCCGTAGAATTTATATATATTATTTGTAATCAATTCTAACCGCAGAACTTTTCTAGAAGTAGAACTGACCACAGATTTGGTCAGTTCTAGGTAGAACTGTCTAAAACTGTTCTAGGGTAGAGCTGTCAGGATCAGTTCTAGGTAGAACTGTCCAAATCAGTTCTAACTAGAACAGTTCTAACCTAGAGCTGACTAAAAGGTGTCAGGCTGACAGTTCTACGTACTGTCCTAGAACAGTTCTCCTGACAGATTCTGACAGATTTAATGAGAGGTTAGAAGTGATATCTACTGTATATCCCGTATTTCTAAATTCGTCTTTTTGGTGTTATCTAACAAATATTCAAATAAATATCAGAAAAAAATAAATAAAAACACACTTTAAATTTTAATTTGTTATTTTTATCTAGTTCCTAGTTTCGGAGGATAAACTAGTGGGTTTTTCCTAACTATTTTTAACAAAAATTCCTTGGTTCAATGTATGGACGACCTGAATACCAAAACATTTTTTTTTTTAAATTGAAATACTCTACGTGGTCTTTCTTTTTTTTAATTTTCACTGGACCTTTGCTATTCTTCATCCTTTAATAAATCATGGATAAAACAAGTCGAGTGTGCCGCAATTCGCCGTTTCAGAATCTAATGCATCATGGGTAATATTCTTTGGTGTACGCTGCGACGCCATCTTGTTTCTAAGGACGCCGTAACGTTTACCGTAGCTGGTGCAAAAAAAAAAACGTCAATACTAATGGGTTGGACATGTGCCGTGTGCACAAATACATCTAGAAACACACAAAACTTGAGCTTTTTTAGAATTCCAAAAAACAATTTACGGAAAAAGTGGTTAAATGCCTTAAACTTAGAGGAGGAAGACGTAAATACGGGAACAAGAATTTGTTCTGAACATTTTTTCACTGGTGAAAAGGTTCTGAGTAACGGTATCCCCGACCTCTCAATTGGCATCACGTGTTATTCCGTAAGCAGTTGCAATGCTCAATGCAACTTTTCATTCATGATAAAACGTGGTCTAACAATAAAGTGCACAGGTGAATTAAATAAAAAAATATATAAAATTCGTGTTTTCATGATCATAGCTAAAAAATGTAATTATAATATAAGTATTGAATGCTTCTTTTTGTAACTTTATAGGGTTGTAAAAGCGTTGACCGTGCGCACATTTTTAGAATGAAGCGCTTCCGCGCTTCATACAAAATGTACTTCGGTCAACGCTTTTACACCCCAATAAATTTACAAAAAGAAGCATTCAATTCTTAATTAAATATTATTTCATTGCACTTTCAAAGATTTTTTTAAATTTGTGTAACTCAGTCTTATGTGCTTTACTTTTTGAGAAATAATGCTACAATCATCAAACACTAGAATTTAACAGTAATTCTTAAATGTTTGAGATTATTGACTATGTAGCCTTTTACCATAATTGTTTTTCGCGAAACAAGGAAATTAGACTATGATAAAATATAGTAGTACAGTTAAAGGAAGTATAAATGTAAAAAATAATTTTCAACTTTTTAAAAAAAATTGTACAAATGTACAAAAATAATGAAAAGTTATTTTTCAATATGTATTTGAATTTTATATTTTTATGATTTAATCTTTTTCGCCCATAAAAACGTAAATATAAGGAATAATTTTGAATGTTGACAAATAAGGGGAAGTAACTCTACCGGGTAGTTCAGTTTGTAAACCAATGCAATGGTGCAATTTATTTACGACCTAAAGTTAAGGTAATTGGTGTTAATTTAACAGTGTGTTTGACACCAAACCTGTCAAGTGAAGCCATGCACTTAATGGGTCACTTAATTTGACAGTTTACATAGCTAGATGAACTTCCTGTTCATGGAAGAATTACGAATTTGCCGGTATTTCAAAGGAATATTACTTATGAAATCAATCTCAAGACTAAGAAATACGGATGAAATCGGGTCATTTTCGGAATTCCCGGTTTATTTTAATGACCCGGCGGGTGTTCCGGGTTATCCCTCAGAATAGTGAAAATCTCGGGTCACACCCGCAGAATACGGGTCAGTTGACAGGTATGATATTACCCATGATGCATTAGATTCTGAAACGGCAATAGCGAGGGATAAAATTAACGAATATCACGGCCCAGGCCATGTGTAAATTTCCAACAATCTATGGCTTCCATGAATTATTTCGATTCTAATAGGACAAATACGGTCATTAAAAAACTGAAGCGAGGGTAGGTATGCTATGTGTGTGTGGCTGTTCGTTTTTACTCCCTGTTAGAGAAATCTCAAATATCTTTATAAATATGTAGCTTGCGTAGTTTATTCCGTGAATAACCGCTAGAAAAATACTTTTTAAATCTTTAAATTCTCAAACCCAACATTTGCCATTTTTAATTTACATGTTTTTCTCATAATCTTCCGTCAAATCCAAAGTTGACATTTTGTAACTAAGGAGCCTCCATGTTGACTTGCTGAAATGAGTAAATATGAGAATAATGCAATAGAATAGAAAATAAAACAAAACCTACCTCAAAAATAAGTTTTAATACAATATCATACCAATTCCGATGGTTCACGTAACAGCTAGAAAACTTTCAACTTTAGCGGTTTCATTTGTATGACGTCATGTTTTGAAATGACTTAAATGCGCCAAAAAGATTAATAGACTTTCGCGAAATTTTATGTAATTTTTATTTTGTTGACTTCTCCGAGTTCTTGTGCATTACTTCTTTTTATTATGCATACGAATAAGAATAAAAGTTATTTTGTCTTTTTTCAATTGCACTTTTTAAAACAATAAAATCGGCAAAGGGTCTGCAAATAGGTTCCAATATATGTAGATTTACGTGGGAAGTATATTGTAACAGCCATTATTATGTATATCTCTGAGTCTGCGTATATTTTATCGAGAATTTTATCACGGTGTTGTTTACAAAGCTAAAGAAGCACGTCATATTAGAATGACAATTAGAGGGGTAACGGAGCACCTTAATGCCAAAATACGCGTGAAAATTAAGAAATAGCCAATTTTGAATAATGAAATAGATATTTTGAATAATGGAATGGACTGTTGCGACCCTTTAGCCCCTAATTATAGATAAACCTTATACCTCATTCGAAAGCTTATTACTAAACTAGGAACATCCTTGTTGATTTTGATTTCCTAATGTTATTCATTCATATGACTCATGAAAGCATTTCTGCAAGTAACATTATACACATCAATTTCGTGGATTATTATAGGATTAAACACATTTTTTCTAGAGGTTATTTAAGGAATGACTGTAATATTTTTTCTGTCTATGAAGAAATAACATTAAAAATTTGGTGCACACTGAATAACTCGCGTAGCGGGTTGTTCTAACAGTGTGCACCACATTTTTTTTTATGTTATTTCGAATAGACAGAATAAATATTACAGTCATTTCTTATAATTTAATCCTAAATTCCATTTTAAACCGTAAAAAAAACATGAAAAAACGTTGATGACGTCACGGTCACATGACTAAATTATGTCTATGGGCTCATAACAAAATAACGTCAGCCAATCAGAAGACGCGTTACATTCAAAATTAAATTATTGATGTGTAAACCGGGGCGATTAACTCACAAACTGAATAAAAGTCCGAAGTTTGTGAGTAAGAGACCCGGTTTACACATCAATAACCTCTAGAAAAAATGTGTTTAATCCTTATAATTCTGCATCCAAACATACGCAATTATTAATTCACATTATTTGATTGATGGCTGCTATATTTACCATCAAAAGCACAATGGCATGTCGTAACTAAGCAGTGGCCGCCATTTTGACTTTCTAAAACCCATAAATGCCCGATAAATGCAACAGAATCTAAAATGAAATAGCACCTACCTCAAAAACTTCATTTTAATTAAATTATTTGAATATCCGAATTTGAAGCGTACACGTAACGAAATCTCTCCCTTGAATATTTTCATTCGTATAACGTCGTGTTTTTCCATGACGTAAATTCGCCAAATCCTTCATGAAATTTCGCGGAATTTTATTCAAATTTTATTTGTATACATTTTCGAAGCTTTTGTGCATTTATTTTATTTCTTTGTTTTGTTAAATATGCATTAGAATAGAAACAACTGTTACGCAATTGTTTTATAGTCTCAATTTGATGAAAATCCCAGTATCCCTGCAAGAATGTGTATCGCGCATGAATAGATTACGAAAGTAGTTTCGGAAACATGGTTTATCGAAGTGTAAACCAAGAGAAAAATTCCCAATTACCAATCCAATTCAAGTATTTATAGATATGCAAATGATATAAGAATTATATATTTATAAATTTGTTAACCATCTCACCTTTTTTATTATTGTCTTTCTTCTAGTCTCAAAACTCTTATTTCGTCGAGTTGAATTTTCAAAATAAGTTGTATTTCGTGAGTTTCCTGTTCTTTGCTGAGACTTAGCCTAAGTAAATATAATATTCATATGTATACCTTCAACGAGTGTTTCTATAATAACTTTTAACCCTTCTGCTCGACAAAATAGAAGTCATTGTACCATTTATCATACAACGCCTGCTGTACATTTTTGTAGCTGCGCACCTGTAGTTCTTAGGTCCTTTAAAGTTATGTTTTTTTTTACTATTTGCGGACCATAGAGCTACGAAATTTTCCTATATCAAAACGTTCGGAATTGCGACCCAGGTTCAGGTCGCACTTATTTCCCCAAAAAATATTGTTTATAGTCCATGCAAAGTTGTCAATATATAATAGCTCGTTTCGTTAAATATTTTTGTAGGATATGACGTACCTATTTATATGTTTGAATATTCATTTCCGTAACATTATTATCTAAATATTCCCATTTGTATACATTCTCCGCCTATTTTGTTCGGCCTTATTGAATCTAGGCGTGACGTCAAGAAAATCAAGAAAAGAGCCATAAACTACAAAAAAATGTACTTCTGCTATTGATTCGAATTTGTGTTCTAGTTTTGTTGCAATGATCATGGACATTGCTAACCATAAACCATTCAAGCCCTATCAACGAATTCTAAAGATCAGGAAAAACGTAGTTTGTTTAAAGTACGATTCGGCAAAATAGGTTAAAATGCTGTCGGAATATTTTCCACCGGAAATCTGTACTACAAACTTTTACCTGATTTTGTTTTAAAAACTAAAACTAAACCCTTAATTTCATATACTTACACTAAGCTTATTGCATCCACAATTTTCAACAACGAATGGGTTTTAGAGGCCTTTCACCTCAAAGATGCGATATCAAAACCTCCGAATTGCTTATCTGCTTTGTCGTAATACATTATAAATAATCCACCAGGTCATTATATTACAGGCGATTTTTGCATCGTAAGCAATGAAAAACTAAGGACGTTTTCAGCTGAGGAAACAAACTATTTAATTCCCTCGCCTACTGACTGGAAAAGAACCAAGGGTTACTAATGGATGCAGATGAATACTTAGCAATGAAATGGCTCGAACCAGATAAAACAGAAATGTGACTATTCGTTCATGCATTCAGAAACTACGATGTACTATGAACACACGGGTTTCTAAATCATTCAAGAACCCGACGGTTGTGGATGCTTTATTCTCTTTTCGTGACAAATATATCATTGTTCCAGAAGAAAAATCCTCCAATAATATTATCTTCAAAGGAAAAAACATTATTTGGAATGTCTTATAAAAGAGCTTGGAATTAATAGCAAATACCGTTTCGGTAGATATTTTTCTAGGATATGACCTACCTTTTTATGTTTGAATTATTTCCTTAACACTATTATCTAATAATCCCATTTGTATACATTCTCCGCCTATTTCGTTCGACCATATTGAATTTCGTCGTGACGTCATAAAAATAAAAAAAAGAGCACTAAACTACTTCCGTTATTAATTCGAATTTGTGTTCTAGTTTTGTATAGATAAGTTGCAATGATAATGGACATTGCTTACCATAAACCATTCAAACCCTATCAACTTATTCTAAAGATCAGGAAAAACGTAGTTTGTTTAATAAATATCTGGATCATCAAAATCGTCAAATAATCACAATCCTAAAGTGCTGAATGATACTCTTTATGCAGTAAACGATGGCCATCAGAAATATAGAGATGAAATCTATTCAATATATGGTGTTAATCAGATGTGGATTCTTAAAAATAGGAAATATTTCTTGCCAAATCTAAAATTACAATCCCTGCAATTTTGCAGCCAAATTTCGACCATCGATGTTTCTACGCTTTAATTATCCTACTATATCCAATGCTCATTTGAAAGATCGAATTAATCATATCATTAAACATAGCTTTTTCTATAAAAATGGGATTAGTAGATATACATTTCTAGTTTTGGGTTATTATTTAACCTTTTTTTTATGATTCAAAATGATTCTATCAGAAAATACACTGAAGATGGTAAACATCTTTTTGATCGACAATACATTTAGTAAGTTTCGGGGATTGATATTTCAACTGGTAAATTTTCTGCAATCCTGTTGGCTGATTTCCTTTTAACCGCATAAGAAGCAGAATTCATTCAGAACCTTGGGAAATTCTTTAATCTTTCCATTCAAATTTATTGATAATGTTCTATCACGAATGTCTTGTAAAAGAATTGGGTATAAAGGAGCACTCAGGTAATCCCACATACAAAGACATATCATTTGACAAGGATGAGATTTTAGCAAATCATAAGTCCTTCATGGCTTCAATAAACATTGCATTGAACACCAAATCGGAGGACTTACCTTGTTTGTATTGGATACCAAAGCTTCATAAAATTCCGTACAAACAACGGTATATTGCTGGCTCATCTTCATGTTCTACTAAAGAATTGTCCATTAGATTGACTAAAATTCTGTCCGCAGTGAAAGAGGGTCTTCAGAAATACTGTGAAACTGTTTACTCGCGTAGTGGTATTAACCATATGTGGATTCTTAAAAATTCTAAAGAACTTCTAGACAATTTTAAATCTCGGTCTTTTTCTGAAATTAGTTCCATCAAAACTTTTGATTTTTCAACCCTGTATACCACCATTCCCCATGTGAAATTGAAAAATCGCCTTAAAGAAATAATCCACAATGCCTTTCAACATAAAAATGGTAGCATACGCTATAAATTTATTACTTTGGGATTTCATAAGGCATATTTCGTAAATAGTGACAAACAAAAAGGTAAGATATGCTACACAGAAGAACAAGTGGTCAGTATGCTGGAGTTTCTTATCGACAACATATTTGTTGAGTTTGGAGGTAGACTTTTCCAACAAATTGTCGGCATTCCTATGGGAACAAACTGTGCGCCTCTTCTTGCCGACCTCTTCTTATTTTCATATGAATCGGAGTTCCTCCAGACACTTGTAAAAAACAAGAGAATCAAAGAAGCCAGATTATTTAATTTCACTTTCAGATATATTGATGATGTTCTTTCCATAAACAATCCGAACTTTTCTGATTGGGTTCCATTAATATATCCCCCAGAACTAGAGATTAAAGAAACAACAGACACGGCTTCCTCCGCCTCATTTTTAGACTTATATCTCGAATTTGACTTACACAGTCATCTCAGTACCAGAATCTATGACAAACGAGACGATTTTAATTTTGAAATCATAAATTTCCCCCACCTTAGTAGCAATATACCAACTTCACCTGCATATGGGATATATATTTCCCAACTTATTCGATATTCAAGAGCTTGCAGCTCCTACTCAGACTTTGTAATACGTCATCAGTGTCTGAGTAGAAAGTTGATGAAACAGGGGTATGTCAAAGAACGTCTCGTTCTTTTTCTAAAAAAGTTCATCGGAAGGTACCAAGACCTTGTTGATAAATATTCCGTATCAACTTCTCAAATAATACACGATGGTCTTGATGTATAGATTCTTCGTACTGATGTTGTTTATCATCTTAACAACGTGTTTTATAGTTCTTTCATTTGTCTTTGTTCTATTATTTATATTACTTTTACTGTTAAATGGTTTCATGTGATATCCGTTTCACGTGGCTCGGTACTTATACATCTCGTCAATGTGTTTGTATTGGCTTTCATTTTTTTGTGGTTTGTTTTGTATTTCCGACTTTTTGTATTTCTTTTGTTCTTATAACGTGACTCTGTACTTTAAAAGATCCCGTCAGTATGATATTGTTCTATTATATGTCATTATGATATATTTCTATTATGAATTACAATATACGTTGAACCACAAACGTCAAAATCATTCAATCGCGTAGTGGTATTAACTATTTTTGGATTCTTATAAATTCTATATATAACTTTTGGACTAGTTTAAATCTCGGTCTATTTCTTAAATTTATTCTTACATACTTTTGATTTTTTAACCCTGTATACTAACATTCCCATGAAAATTTTAAAATTGTTTGTACGCACATTGAACGACAAATTTATGTGACGTATAAAATTTTCTGACGTCAGACACTCAAATGTGTTCGTAGATAATAGATGTTTTTGTGTTCTGTTAAATTGTTCCTTTTAAAATTGTTAAACGATGATGACTGATGTACCCATATTTTGACTATTATATTTATTGTGTCTGTTTATTCAACGCATCAATGTAAAAATATCGGAAATTGATGAGACTGTCATTACAAAAGTGAGAGGGTTAGCGCTATAGAACCAGGTTTTATCCACCATTTTCTACATTTGAAAATGCCTGTACCAAGTCAGGAATATGACAGTTCTTGTCCATTCGTTTTTGATGCGTTTTGTTATTTGATTTTGCCATGTGATTATGGACTTTCCCAATTGATCTTCCTCTAAGTTCAGTATTTTTGTGATTTTACTTTTCACTAAATACGAAAAATTTCAGTCGGTACTTGCATCTCCTGTATCACAGTGAACTTAAAATTAAGAATATTACAAGTTTGTGTCTGTGTGTTTCGTTTGTGGTTTGAATTCTATATGGCCCACTTATTCGGATGACCTGTGCAAGTGGTTACACAAAAAAGATGTCATCGATAGATAAACACAGATATGTTCAAATTATAGAAGAAAAAACTCTGTCCTGACAAAAATGTGACATCTTTTAAAATACGATTTACATTTGTCAGCCAGTTATAATTCATTTTTCTAAAAATTATGATGATTTTACTAATTTTTAATATTTTAAAGAATGTATTTTTATATTGTAATCGATTAGACGAGGACACACATACTAAATTTAAATAAAAGTTACTTGCCTTTACTTTACTGGAATTGTCATCGCCTAGAATCCACAGCCATACAATGCGAACCAGTGCTATGATAAAGGATATGATGCTACCTATCATAATAAATGTCTAGTTTACTCAATGTGTCAGTTTTGTGACAGAGACTAAAGTACAAAAATATTTAATCATCTCATTTAATACTGCAATCTTATATAGATAAACATATCCTTTGTGTTGAGATTATTATTTGATTCATAAACTGTTATATCAGAAATCTAAATGATTTAATATCGTAATAAAGGAAGTATTTTCAAAGTTAGTTTAAGTCACTTAAACGACAAGACTTCATTTAAGTTATCTGTTATAAAATCATGAAGTTCTACGTTTATTTGTCCCCGTTAATATTTTCACTAGGTACGAGTCAATATGATCAGTGAAAAAAGAAAATAAATGTATTAAATACTGTAATTTCGCTAGGTTCAGGCCAATATGCAAGTATTAGATATCATATATGAACTTAAAAGAGGGACGAAAGATACCAAAGGGACAGTCAAACTCATAAATCTAAAACAAACTGACAACGCCATGGCTAAAAATAAAAAAGACAAACAGAAAAACAATAGTACACACGACACAACATAGAAAACTAAAGAATAAACAACACGAACCCCACCAAAAACTAGGGGTGATCTCAGGTGCTCCGGAAGGGTAAGCAGATCCTGCTCCACATGTGGCACCCGTCGTGTTGCTTAAGTGATTACAAATCCGGTAAATAGTCTAATTCGGTAGGTCATATTCATGAAAGGGAAGGGGATTGTAGTTACGACGTAAGGAACATATCCGATATCATTTGTGAAACGGTTATTCCATAACGGTCAACCAACTCGTGATGGCGTCCGTAAAATTTACGAAGGGATGATTTCAACTTCACCATTTGGAACTCTTGGTTTAATAGCTTCCTTGTGAGCAGCAAACCTCTATCAAGAAAATCATGATAGGAAATGCAAGCACGGGAATATCGTATCAATTGGGAGATATATACCCCGTATGCAGGTGCTGCTGGAATGTTGCTACTTAGAAATGGAAAGTTCACAATTGGAAAGCTGAAATCATCTCTTTTGTCGTAAAGTTTTGTTTTCAACCGACCCTCATTGTCAATTTCTAGATGTAAGTCAAGATATAAAGCCGACTTAACTGTATCTGTAGTATCCTTTATCTCTAGTTCGATTGGATAGATGCGTTCCACATAGTCACCAAATTTTGAATTGTTTAGTGAAAGAACATCATCTATATAGCGGAAAGTAGAGTTAAAGGATATTGCTAACTTTTTATCTTTCTTCCTAAGAAGTTCCTGCATGAAGTCAGCCTCATAATAATAAAGAAACAAGTCGGCGAGTAGAGGGGCACAGTTTGTTCCCATTGGAATGCCGACAGTCTGTTGAAAAACACGTCCTCCGAACGTAACAAATATGTTGTCAATCAAGAAATCAAGCATCTTGATAATATCAGTTTCAGAGAATTTTTTGTTTAAAGCTATGCTAAATATATAGGCAGATTTGCATATATTATATCAAGAAAATTGGCCAGAATGATTTTGACTGGACTGCAAGAATTTTTGCATTGGGATAATGCGGAAAGATACAACATTTCTGAGTCTTTTATTTCAAAAACATTTACAACAAGAACTATCTTTAAAAAAGATATCCGACGTATTTAAATTTGAGTATGTTTAAAACTATCATTTCGATAACTTTCAGAAGCACAAAGATACCATTTAAATAACTTTTTCTCTGTTTGTGTTCAGTATTCTCGGTCCTCGTATCTTTCTGTTTACATTCACCAACACCCCGTGGAAATCTCACATGCGTAGGTGCGTTCTAAAAGTCATGTACGTTCGTACAACAAAGTGTACATTAAAAATTATATAATTGTCCCGAATAAACAGCTGTCACGGATGCAAAGAGCTATTGGAGAAACAATTATTTTAATAAAAATATAAATCTTTGTAAGATCTAGTTCAAATATTTATGGTTTTTCACTTGCTTTCCATCACGATATAAATGACGATACGTTTTTTCAAACACAACCAAATCACCCACCATGACTGCAGCATTTTGTCCAATCACAGAAAGGAATTTCGAGCATGCGTATTCTGTTGCCATAGTTAAGCGTCCTTAAGTTCAAAGGGCACACACCGAATCTATACCGACTACGTCGGAAAAAGGGTAACAGAGCTTTCTTTTCCTAAATAAGCTTGGGTTTCATCCCTCTTTCAAAACAATTGTATTAGAAAAATATACGTCCGTTCTTCAAAATTACTCCATATAAATCTTTGGCAATAAAATGAATTCACAGGAATTCTTTTAAGGAAACCTCAAAATCTTGATGTGGAATCTTTGACTTTGGCTGATTAGAAACATTAAAATACAGCTAAATTTCGTACCTCACATGATTAATTTTGCTATGCAAACGTTTTTTTTTTGTCACCCCTTTTTTGTAAACCTTTTCGTCTAATTGTTATTTTCTGTTGATTTCAAAACCAATGGCGTAGTTTACAATTGGATCTACAATTCAAATAAAAAAACAAGTTTTAGTTGTTGCCCTTTGGACCGAAAGTTCGACATTATACCTCTTCGAATCTTAAAATGTTAACAATTTTCAGGGACAACTGCATCAGCGAAACGATTATCTCTGGAAAAAAAGCTCACACTGCCATGATAAATCAACACCCAAAAAAATACATATTTGAGGACACAGATTTTGAGGATGTCAACAACATTTGGACCAACATATAAACTTGATTTGAGATGCCACCAACCATCACGTACCAACTAGGAACATATTATCAAAACATTCTAATCCATGGAGGAACTCAGATCTTAGACAACTAATTAATAAAAAGCAGAGGGCTTATACCCTGGCGAAGAGCAATGGTTAAAAAGGTGACAAGAAGAAATACAAAACTACAGAACATACAGAGTTTAGATAAGCAAACAGTTCTTGCATGGCAAATGTCGTAAGCAGCGACTTAGAGAAAACACCCTTAGAGATTCTGGTCATATGCGAAGAACCGGAAACATGATGTATCCCAGATTGTGACCTTGATGGCTTCCTCCATAGTGACACATACAATATGGCATCTATACTGAACTAGTTCACTTCCAACCATGGACAATATCATCATTCATAAAAGAGGCATATACAAACTCTTTGTCTCATTGGCACTCACACCACATCTTCCTTTATCTATCTTAAAAGGACTACGAATGTCATGCTCGAACAGACGACAGCGGAACTAGTAGCTCCTTATCTTTCCCAAATGTTTCAGGTATCCCCGGACAGGGTTAAGTCTCAAGATAAATGGTGTAAGGCGAACATCGTGTCAATCTACAAGAAAGTAGAGAAATACTAACCCTCAAATTACAGACCTTTTTTTTCAAAATCCTCTGACAAGGTACCAAACCAACGCTTGCTCCTGGACATATCACATTATGGTATGAAAGGAGCAACGTTGATCTGGATAAGAAAAAACCACTTCCTGAGCAGCAGCAGAACTCAGTGATTTGTCCCAGAAGAACATACATACTCCTTTAGATGATGTTATATCTGGAGTTCTACATCGAACAGTCTTATGCGCTATTGCTGACATTTTTCAACGACATACCAGATTTAACAAGTGTCACACCCTGCAAACTACTGACACCTAACATGGACACCAACTAGAAGTTGTTGATCGCGTGTATACACTTAACAGATTAAAATTTATTCAACACCTCTAGGTTCGGTAAAACCCTTCCGTTGTGAAGGTAAATTTACTTCTAAAGGGAAATATTTGCTTTTACAGTCGTGTAAATGGCTGGAGCTACGTAACAGTGCTTCATGTGGTGAAATCAAAGACTTGAAATTCCCTTGATCTCCTTGGATAAAATATAGTAATATACCAATTGACCAAATTAGTGACTGTGAATTAAGTTGCTACGAACGACAACTTTTATTCAATATCCAATCATCAACATTGCCATATAAGATCAATGAACCTAAGCCACACATCCAGGTACCAGTCTTGTATAACAACTTCAGTTTCCGGTGCATGTCAAAACACAGAGGGAAACAAAATAGTGCATTTTTTCTAAAAAATATTCTGAACTCAATTATTTCTGTTTGATTATAGGTTTATGCTGAATTGAAACATATATAGACTTACAAAAAATCTTGCATCTTTTGGGGGATATCAATCCAGGAAGGTGGAAGGATATCATGTTTACTGGAAGTGGTGCGGCCTAGTAAAAACAGCAAACAGAAAGTAGAAAAAAAATGCTTTGACTTCAAAGTTACGTAACTTTTTATTCTTCATGGCAAGACCCACTTTTTTCTCGATTATATCACAATTTCACATTAGTCCATTACACAATATGAACATGAATGTTTTTTCTATGTATCATTTTTTATTTTTTTAATTTCATAGATCAGCTGTTTAACAAGTAAGCTTATGGAGCAGTCAATTACAAGACTGCAATCAATTATATATCTATGCTAGAACTGTCGTTTTGATTTCCATATTCAAGAAACTTATATCTTTTTAGGTGCAAAAATGTAACAATTGATATTGTCGAACGTCTCTTCAATAATTGCGTATTTATTGAGAAAATAAGTGTGAAAAGGAAAAAGATTTTCCGCAAGAACATATTTCTTCAGGCGGTTTTTGGAATATACCTGCGTATGTTTTGTTGTGTCTAAAAAGTCAAATTAAGTACAAAAGTTATAGTTTTAATGCCCATTTTATTCGACCAAAGTTCCACTGCTATAGTTGATGTAAAATATATTTTGTAATCAGTTTGCTAGTCTGTTTTCAAATCATGTTTTTTTGTTTTTTTTTGTAAAGACCAATTTATTTCAATCTTGACAAATGCAAACATAAACTTAAATTTTTGTATGGAAACACTTAGTCTTCGTAGTCATTACTAGGAGTCCGTGGGGATTGTAGTACTCACGAAATACACAATCTTGTTTACACAAACCGTTGTTCGTTGTGTGTTGTCCTCTAAAAAACACCCAACACGGCCACCTTGGGTAAACATAGAACATGGTGATTAGTCTGATATCTTGAAAATCATTATCTATACTATTAAACGAGAAGACCTCATTTTTGGTGTCGCTTCTCTTCTTTCCACAATAAATTAATCAACACGCCTCTATGTCCTATAGGTACAGTGCATAGTCGGATTTGTCATCCATTCATATGATTATTCAGATTGAGTTATTTTGGGAGAAAAACGAGAAAAAGGGCATCCGGATATTGTCCCGTCATTAGACAAAATTTTAAGTCAGATTAGACTTCCGGTTTGCGTTTTTCTGTATACTTTGAACATACATATACTACAAATAAAGTGTATTTTCTGAATTCTATCTGCTATCATTTTCAAGTTTACTATCCACGGTGGTCACAGAGTTTATTCAATAGAGAGGGTCTGTATACTATATCAATGACCACCATGGATCGATTAGAAAACTTAGAATTGAAAGTAAATACACTTTATTTATATATAGATACAGATAAGCGCTAAAATTATTCATGTGCACTTTTGATACCTTTTCTGAAATTCTCCAGTCATTAAATCTTTTACAAAATTCATTGATTACAAAAAAAAGAAGATCTGGTATGATTGCCATGTTGACAACTCTCCACAAGAGAACAAAAAGGCACCGAAATGACAATGTAAAACAATTCAAACGAGAAAACTAGCGGCCTTATTTATGTACAAAAAATGAACGAAAAACAAATATGTAACACATAAACAAACGACAACCACTGAATTACAGGCTCCTTACTTAAATGTTCATAACATACTAAATGTATATTCATATTGAAATTGATAGAAAACCACAAATTGGGAATTTTGGAAATAAAGGAGGAGGGATTAAAAAAAAAACATTTTCCTGTCCCTAATAACCTATGATTTATGATACTTTTGCTGAAATTCTCCAGTCATTCAATATTTCACAAAATTCTCTTTACATACTTTAAACTACGCTCTGAATGCCTGCGATTTCGCGGGTGTGTTCTAGTTAATAATAGAAAGCAAATCAGACAGGATCTACATTAATTCATGATGATTTTCGCAATCGCCGCCATTATAGTATCAGACGAATCATGACGACGGGTGGTTTCCTTGAATGACGATTGATTACAGTTTTTGGTATTTTATTTAAAAGGGCATTTCCTTAAAGTAGAATAGCAGTAGAAATTGTGTAAACATCCGTGGTGTTGTGGTTAGTGCATCGGACTACTTACATTAGGATTTCTGGTTTCAGGGACTGCATTTTCGTCTCTCTCTTGACGAGTATGGTCTCGCATGTAAAGAACCCTTGTAGAGTTCAAAATCGGTAGGGTAATGCTGCTACAAGTCAGCACCCGAACCCGCAAAGTGGAAAGGAAATAATATAAGTTGCAATAAGTTGTTTCCAATCCACTATAAATAAATATGTTTTAACTAAATTGAGTAAAATTTGGTATATCTATTTTGAAGTTAAATAATTATACGTTTCTCATTTTATTAGATATTCAAAGAAATGCAATATGATATTAAGGCATAAAGCAAGGAAGAGTTTTTAAAAGAGCTTTCAAATTCGTAAAAATCAGCATATTTCTTCTTGACCACACATGTGCATGTAAACAAAATGAGAATTTTACATCCTTATACTAAAATAAGTATTGTCAAAATAAGAAAGAGTCATGTTTATTTTAATATACGAAATACATAAGAAGAAGGTTTAGGTCAATGAAATAATCAAAGATTCAGTCATTATTATGTGAGGTGAGCATTACATGTTATTGGAAATTCTATAATTGTGTAACTTGCATAAATGTTGTATCCTGTGCTTATTATATGGAAAACAATACATACATATAGTTACTGGAAAAATGAATGAACTTATTTCGATATGATATCTTACACAATTATTAAAATGTTCTCCAATCAACAGACACCGCAATGGCTAAAAAGGGAAAAAGATCAAACGAACACAAAACACAACATAGAAAACTAGAGACCGAGCAATACGAACTAAAATTTCTTCAAATAACCTGTTCACAGTGACGTTGTATAGGTCTCATCTTAATATTGACGCAAGTTCTGTTCATATAATTCATTGGTTGATTGATTGTTGATTAACGCCACTTTAAACACTAGTATGCTATTCATGACGGTTAGTTTTTATTGATAGATGAAGCCGCGGAGTGTAAATAGAGAACAACTGACCATCGGTAGAAAACTGATAATCCTAGTCAATTAAGATCGGTGTCAGGCGCACCTGTAACGTGCGAAAATCGAAATTACAATCTCAGTCAAGACAGGCTAGTGATAAAGTACTTTGACTACTTAGACCACTCTGCCAGAGGCTCCTTACTCATATATAAAATAGATAGTACAATTGTAGACAACCAATAGTAACTGTAAATAATGAACTGTTTTGTTAGAAAGGACCACCAGGCCATGACAGTGTATACTCACTGAAATAATATATAATAATCATTGCATCTTGGGTACGATTTGCTGACTTATTGATACAAATCTCAACGACATAATACCATTGTTAACTGGAAATAACAGTACAACGAACAGTATCCAATTAATTGATGCCAATGAATATATGCCTTTCCTTTTTTCCTTTTAAACCTGAAATTATCCTTACAATATTTCAAACTTAACATCTCGAATGGAAACTATTTGTGTTTAATAATATGAATTAAATCTAAAGAAAATAATTTAAACTCGTTTTAAAACAAGAATTTGTCCATAGTACACGGATGCCCTACTCGCACTATCATTTTCCATGTTCATTTGACCGTGAAATTGAGGTCAAAACTTTAATTTAGAATTAAAATTAAAAAGATCATAATATCATAGGGCACATATGTACAAAGTTTTAAGTTGATGTGACTTCAACTTCATCAAAAACAACCTTGACCAAAAACTTTAACCAAAACTTCAACCTTAACTTTGCACTGTCATTTTCTATGTTCATTGGACCGTGAAATAGGGGTCAAAACTTTAATTTGGCATAAAAATTAGAAAGATCATATCATTGGGAACATGTGTACTAAGTTTCAAATTGATTGGATTTCAAGTTCATCAAAAACTACCTTAACCAAAAACTTTAACCTGAAGTGGGACAGACGAACGGACGGACGAACGAACGGACAAACGAACGGAAGGACAAACGAACGGACACACATACCAGAAAACATATTGCCCCTCTACTATCGTAGGTGGGGCATAAAAACGAATCTATCACCTATAAACTATTCTACATGTGCTTTGTGTTCTGAACAGATAAAGTGTTGAGGATATTCTTCTAATTTTAGACATGTTACATGCGCTGTGTATTTACATGATAAACCTTCATACTGGTAGGCGCAATTTACCCATGGACCTTTATCTTCATCATTGTCATCTTCATACTCTCCACAAATACTACAAACACATTTATCGGCCTCAGTTTCCATTTCATTTTCCAATTGATCTCGGTTTCCACTATTTGTATGCTCTTTTAGAGTTTTTGGTATCTTTGCAGGGGACAATTTGTTGTCTTCAGTATCCGAATCATCTTTAGATTCATTGCTTCGTTTACCTATCAGTTTATTGTTCGAGCGTCTAGATTCATCAGGAGAATCAACATCCTTTTTTTAAAATTGAATAAATAAATTAAGGTGAATGTGATATGAATTGAACGTCCTGAGCATAAAACAACATAATCAATACATGAAATGCAATAGTGTGTTTTTTGGATCATCTATAGGGAAAATGTCTATAATATAACATCTGATTGTTCAAATTTGATAACTCATAAATTAAATAGATAAATAGACGATAGGAAATAATTATTTCTTCAAAAGCAAGCATATGAAGTGCTCAGCTGAAAAAAAAGTATTATAAAATATAGGTAAGGTAAATTTATCTTATTATAAATTAAAGCAATAATTATCTTACATGTATATATTTGACCTACTTCGGGTTATTAGAGATACAATTTACGGTTATTTCATGATATCAATTTTAAACAGATGTTTTTGGCGTAAATCAATTTCAAATAAATGTTTTTGATGTACGCCAATCTGGAAGTTACCCGAAGACACGAACAATAAACCCTGTTGAAGGGAAACATACAGTTTTCAGCTTAATTCTTTACAAGATCACGCTCTTAACCGTCCATCATTGCTGTGCTACTAATACTACTGACGATGGACAAATTCTACACAAAACAAAACAAAAGGAGACAGTTTGATATATGTTTTAGAAAATATGTTGTGTCAACGATAGAATAAAAGATTCAAATATAAACGTTTACTTACCATGTCCTCTTGTTTAAGGCTGTAATTCTACAATGATACAATCTTTCAATGGCACTAAACAAGTAAAACGTATCATACATACATTTTGTTTTCATTCATACAAAAACTAAGTTTCCGATTTAAGCCATGAAAATCAAATTAAAAAAAAACGGATATGACATTCAACAATCAATAATAGCTTTAACACATATGAGGAGAGTCTCATTCAGAATGTTTATGAGCGCTTATCCTAGTTAGGATTCCGATTCCGTGTCCAAATTGTTGTTAATACACATTTATCGGTCGTCCCACTGTCTATATCACTTTGTTCACCTTTAATATTATTCCGTATCATGTCTTTGTGACGTCAAATACGTTGACCCGGCCTTAATAACTTTGACCCGGACATATCAGCGACGTCATAATGTTTGACCCGACGTTAATAACTTTGACCCGAACTTATCAAGTCATCTTTTGTGTCCTGGTGAAACAAAGAAAACACTTCTGAATCACGCAAATATAGCCCGATAAATCGATTATCAGATTATCTGCATATTGATATTGTAAAATATCAGCTGCTTGACATTATATGAAGGCTTTTTGATCTCGTTCGCTACGCTCACTCGACAAAAAGCTTCATATTATGTCTCGCAGCTGATATTTTACGATATCAACATGCAGACAACCTGATAATCGGTACTTATCATCTATTCTTGAATTGTGACTTAAACAATGAGACTGCGCACAGCTTTTGAAAATATCAAGATAAATATGACAAGTGCCACTAACGTAGTAAGATCTACTTACCATTCGGGGGGCACATTAGATCACCCCTAATATTTAGTGAAGGTCGTGTTTGTGTTAAAAAGTTAAGTGTGTTTTTTCTTCTAATAGACGTTAGGTGTATTTTGATACGGCGTTCTCAGTTTACCTTAGAAGTATAAGATTTTAATTATCCCAATTGTATCTTTCCAAAGTTTAGATTTTTTTAAATAAAAATTAAACAAAAACATGTTCAAAGTACACATTAAGCTAGCACTATAATATTGTGAATTTTGTTAATGAATGAAATATACAGTTATGATATGATAGGCATTTAAAATGCCCTTCTCCGGTATATATTCTTTTTTAACTATTTATAGTATTCACAATCATGTTCAACAATTGACAATTACCTGAAAAGTGTCTGATTTGTATATGTGTGGCTTCCTTTCGTATCTCATTTCCAAGTATATATCGCACCCAGTTTTCTTTTTTACCTCATCTGCCTGTGAAAGGAAAATATAGTTCTAAGTATTATTGTTTATTGTAAATAATTTTACATTCAACTATTCATTGTATATTTCACTGCGTTTTTATCCTGCAAGGGGGATATTTCAAATTATCCACTTTCTCCACCGAATTATAAAATTTCTTAAATGCATTAGACTTTTAAAATTCCGATGTATAAAATACAATTTTTATAATACTGCTATCATATTTCACCAAGATGCGCTGACAGAAAAAAAAATTATTTATTCAAAGTGTACCCAATTCTATACTTTTAAACATTCTTTCGTTAATAATGACAGAGAGTTCTATAATGATCATGAAACTATTTAGGTTGTCATATGTCTTACAAAATTCTATATTGTCAACCTAAAAACTTATCACTATAAGCCTATATCATATTTTATTACCATATCCATCTTTCATGTGAAAAACAAACATGTTATTCTGACAGTATTAGTGTACCAATACTATTCTGACAAAAATGTGACAACGGTAGCAAAAATATCGAATTTTTGTTTTTGTTGTGCGTATGATGTAAGCTAAACACGTATATTCTAATGAATTCCTGTCTATTAAATATAAATATGTTTTTAAACGTAACATCTGACATTCTCCTGTTAAGCGGAGGAAAAGAAAAGAATTAGATAAGGCAACATTTGACATTGTTTTTTCTTGAGGGCTCATATTTAACGTGAGTATACATGATTGGTTCGAATGGTTAATAACTCTCATTTGTACGACTATGTAGAACCTACCAGAAACTTATAAAAATAAGTAAATACGGTTACTTAAGTTCCACTTAAAAGTTATCTAGATAAGACCGTTGGTTTTCCTGTTTGAATGGATTTACACTCGGGCCCCTTCATAGCTTGCTGCTCGATGTGAGCCAAGAACCGTTTTGACGACCGTACTTTGACATGCAATGGTTTACTTTTACAAATTGTCCCTTGGATGGAGAGTTGTCTCATTGGCACTCATATCACATCTTCTTATGTCTATATCCAACGTATAAATCATATTTAAGGAACGTGTAACGGATTAATTTGTTTGAATGATTTTATTTTCCTAGAATGCAAACTCATTTTAAATGTATTGATTAATATCTCACCTTTTTAAAAAGTGTAATTTTTCTAGAATCAAAACATCGAATTCGTTCAGTATCATTCATTATATACTCGAGCTCTGTAGTTCGGTGTTTACGGGTAATTGCCACATTTCTCTTAATGACGTCTGCTTTTGGTGAATTTAAGAATAAGTTATTGTTGACAACGCGGTGATCTGAATAATTGTGTTGATGTAAATGAGTTACTCTGTTCGTATGCTGTATTACATTTTCGTCATCTTCCCAAATTTGCGGTTTTGAATTGGCGTTCTCTTCATCATCCTACAGAATGTTAATTAATCTTTACTGCCATAAGAAGTTAGGATCGTTAATTAAAAAAAAAGACATCAAAAGAAACAGTTTCATTCAAAAATGAAGACCACACGTTGTATAAATGTTTTGCTTCCGAAGCGGTTTTCTGGATTTACATTAATTAGGAAATCTCAAAATCATACATATGAAAGCCAAGGATTTATAAGAACACAAACGATCGAAGAGCTAAATGATCAGCAATAACCTAAAAAAATGCTAGTAGCCAAATCCATCAAAGGCCAACTTTGCATTTTCAAAATATTCTCTGTCATTAACCCTGTGATAAAATAATATGAGGCAGGAGTTACTTGAAATACCGTAACTGATGAGTCTTATTTAGACGAAAAGCGATTCTGGAGTATTAAATTATAATCCTGGTACCTTTGATAACTATTCCGATGTTGGTCCTGTTATTAGGGAAACCGAAAGTCTCATTACAAACGAGACCGGAAGATTTCTTTGCAAATGCGGGAAAATAAAAAAAAAGTTGGAAAACAAGTTAACGATTTTGTTTCATTAGTACATTAGAAATCATATTTTTTTATCATTGTTTTATTGATTTTTCTACTGTTATAGGAGACTTGATGAGGATTTTACCATGCTTTACATGTATATGTTTCAAGAATAAACAGTATATTATCAAAGGATTCTCTCAGTTTTAGTTTGTGACCCGGATGTTTTTTTCTATCGATGTACGAGTTTCGAACAGCGGTATACTACTGTTGCCGTTAATTAGTATTCTTGATGTTGACGTCAGCATCAACGTTCATTACCACCATTCTATATGTCTTTAAAATGAGCATTGACTTGTTTTATGGAAGACCCTTCCATATAGCATATATTATTAGCGGTTTCCTAAAAAGGTAACGTTATATAGAAAATTTCTAAGATGATATTATGCTGTCTTTTTTTTTTTGTAATAATTGCTTTTTTTTGCATTTTTATGGAGAATATGAAGAATAAAATGATTGATTGATTGATTTTTGTTGTTTAAACGCCACTTTTAAGCACCGCATTTAGGCTATTTCGTGGCGGCCAGTTTTTATTGGTGGTGGAAGCCGGAGTGCCCCGAGAAAACCACCGACCTTCGATAGAAAAACTGACAATACAACCTCGCTGTTGACTGACTAGTGATTAAAGTAGAAACTAAATGTTGAGATAGTTCTTTGGTTGTTTATTGATTTATAAGGAAAACAACATATTCTAAACGAATTCCGTTGGATGTGAACAGTTGTACTTGGAGTTTTTGTTTACAATAAGACATGCTCATTAAATTCATGTTTCAGACAAGTTTTGTCAAAATATTTATAACATCTATCAACACTTTTGATCTTTTGCGACGTAAATAATATGTCCAATTTGTCGACTCTCTTTTGACACGGCAACAAAAAAATATGAAGTTAAAGTATACAATGTTTAATGGACACATTGATTTGCATGATCTCTGCTTGCGAAAAATATATGTCAAAGTTACATACCCACAGATTTGTTCAAATGATAGTAGCCCAAATTCCATCATCCTTTCATGATTGTGACTTCTTTGAATACATGACTTATATTCTTCAGCCAGATCTTATTTATATTTTTTAATGACTATGATTTGACCAATATTTTTTATTTAAAGATTATATTTAGCACTTCAAACAGACGAGGACACAAACACTAAGTTAAACTTACCTCGTGTTTACTGTAATTGTCAACGTGTTGACTCCGAAGCAACCCTATAACAACCAGTGCTATGATAATAAATATGATGATTTCTATCATAATTAATGTCTAGTTTACTCAGTTTTTAAATTTTGTGTCCGAGACTAAAGAAATAAAATATCTAATCATCTCATTTAATCTGATATATATTATATAAGATAAAAAAAAATCTTTATCAGAAAATGACATTGACATTTAATACATCAGATAGTATATCAGAAACCTAAATGATTTTAAATCGTAATAAAGGAAGTATTTTTAAAGTTAGTTTAAGTCATCATTTCGACAATACTTCCTTCATCATTTGTTCATGTTATCTGTTTCAAAGTACATGAACTCATACGTTATTTTTCCTGTTAATATTTCACTAGGTACGAGTCAATATGCACGTATTAAATATGCATGTACTGAATATTAGGTAGTTTAGCATTTGTCATTTCAACAAAATCGTCCAAGTATTATTGTGACCGGAGTGCAAAATTGTGCACGGGAATAACAGTTGCTATCACATGTTGTACATAAGAGCCAAACGTTTTTTTTTTAAATATAATTTTACACAGTGTTTTCTACTGTTGTAGTTTCAAGCCAATATACAAATTATTTTAAAATAAAATGAAATGATACTCTATCGGAAAGGATATGAAAAGGCAGTATCAAACAATCTTCAATATAGAGAACACTTATCTAAGGATTGTGAAAACAAAATTTCATTTGATAAAGAAGAAATGGTTCTTACTTATATATAAAAAGGAAATAGATTCGCAGAAAGATCTGAGCCTGTTATTTCAAAGATTTTTTCAAAATGATTAAAAGTGCTTGCTTTTTCTTGAACATGTTTAAGAGCTTGATTTTAATCCCTCTGAAGAAACTATAATAGATAAACTTCCGCCTTCCTTCGACATTTCTCCGACAGGGGTTTGTTTTAAGGAAACAGCAAAATATTGATGTACAATCTGTGGTTGATTATAAACGCACAATACAGACAAATTTTGTATTAGCATTAATCCTTCAGATATGATAAATTTTGCTTTTCAAAATACTGTTTTATGCAGACAGATGTTTTGTCACCATTGTTCTTTTTTGTTAACTTTAAAGTCCATGAATATTTGTTGTTGCATTTCATAACCACATGCCGTAATTTACGAACAGATATACGATTGAAATGTTAGCAAAACCTTTTTAGTTATTTCCCTTTGGACGAAATCACAATTGTTACGGCCGACATATTATTGAATTCTTTATTTATGTTTGAACAATTTTGAAGCAACAAAAGCATAAATATGGTTCCTAGTTTAATCAAATTAACTTTACACCGACTTTGTTCCACTACGAATCTTAAAATGAAGACAATTTAAAAAGAAACCAAAAGATCCTTTATTTATAATTGTACGGAACGAGCATAACGTAAATAACTGTTTGTGAATAATTTAATCTTAGGTTCTTCTGTTATTCGAGAATTAAGATTGGATATGATATACTACGACAGTTTTCTTACTGTTGTTTCTTTTTTAAATACTCTTTCAATCAGTTTAATTGAAGTCTGGAGCTGGCATGTCAGTTAACTGCTAGTAGTCTGTTGTTATATATGTATTATTATCATTTTGTTTATTTTCTTTGATTACATCTTCTGACATCAGAATCGGACTTCTCTTGAACTGAATTTTAATGTGCGTATTGTTATGCGTTTACTTTTCTACATTGACTAGAGGTATAGGGGAAGGGTTGAAATCTCAGAAACATGTTTGACCCCGCTGCATTTTTGCGCCTTTCCAAAGTCAGGAGCCTCTGACCTTTGTTAGTCTTGTATTATTTTTAATTTTAGTTTCTTGTGTACAATTTGGAGTTTATTATGGCGTTCATTATCACTGAACTAGTATATATATTTGTTTAGGGGCCAGCTGAAGGACGCTTCCGGGTGCGGGAATTTCTCGCTGCATTGAAGATCTGTTGGTGACCTTCTGCTGTTGTCTGTTCTATTGACGGGTTGTTGTCTCTTTGACACGTTCCCCATTTCCATTCTCCATCTCAATTTTACTTTTTTTGACAGAATCATACAGATTTGAATACAACTTCATCGAACTATCCTCTTTCATATGCGTATTCACTGAACAATTGATTAGTTAGAGTTTTATGAAAGATTATTCGTCAATTTCAGGGCTTAAGTTAAAAAAATGATCACTATTTCAATCAAAAAGAAAAAAATTAAAAGGGAATTATTTCCCGCCAAATTTTCAATTGCTTGTATCTCGAAAACAAACATACAGTCCCCTTAATGTTGTTCTGCCTTTTTGTTTGATCCGTTTTTATGTCAATTTGTAATGGTTTTATAAAAAGTTTGTTATTTGAACATAGTAGCGAAAATTCTTACAAGTGATATAATTCATGAATTGTTGATATGACCTCAACAGTTCTATTAGTCAACTAACAAGTAAAGCATGTTTTTTTTTAACACTTTAGCTAAAACCAGGTTGTTTTTGTCGTCTCGAATCTGCATTTAAAAAGAATGGTTAAGAAGACAACAATATGGTATAAGTTTAATGAAGGGATGACACAAAACATTTCCATTTCTTATATATGTAAGCGTACCATTAATGTGTCAAAAAGTTAAAATTTTACACAGACTGTCAATAGTTATCTTTGATAATATTTTGCTTAGGGTCGTTGACAGAATGATATAATCATTGAAATGTGAACCTTATTCTAGCATGTCTTGTATATGAAACCTAATTCACAGATTGTGTGTAATAGTTTGGTTGTATATATATATAGATGATCCGATGGGAATTATTAGTTTGAGATATGCATTATATATCTACCATGTTACAAATTGCAATCAATCTGACGAGGCCAAAATTATTAAAACTTACCTCTTTTGCAAACAAACTGTCATCGTCGTTGTTCCAAGACCACCATAGTACTAGAATTATAAGGATGACTATGGTTTGTGGTATACAAACCATTAGTATTAGAATAATAATAATGCCAAATGCAATGCATATATTTTTTATATTCATTATTATCGCAGGAGTATGATATCTCCAATCATGATTAACTTCCTATGTTTAGTTGGTTTGTCGGTTTGTGTCAGAAGCTATGAAAAAATATCTAATCAAGTGCATCTGTACACAATCTTAGATTAAACTATACCTTGTGATGTGTATGACCTTGACATATAATCCATTGAATGTTGTTCAATATTATAAACTGAAACAATGTCACTTATATCAAATGATTAAAATTGTTGATAAAGTACTTGTTTTTACAGTTATGTTAATGTACAGTTTAAGATGTTTGAAGTTATTTGTTAAACTGTAGATGAACCTAAATGGTTTTTATTCCGGTTTTTATACTCACTAAGTACATACCAGTATGAATTTATAACATTTTTTTTATTAATACAAGGACAACTGTGATAAAGATATCAGCAGATTTGTATATGTATAAAAAAAAAATGTCCGGTCAAAAACATCGGGGAAGTGTTTTTGAAATGCGCGTCTGTTTTAGCCTTAATTGTATTTTTCTATATATATATATATATATCTGATAGTTGTTAACTTTTTGCGTCTGAAGGTGACCTATTCTTTCTACTCCTTGGTTTAATGATTTAATGCTTGTTTCGATAAACTGTATTTGTTCTCTAAAGTTGTATAGCTTAAGTACCCTGTTACCTGTTTTGACAGTTTTCATGTTTAAAATACTGAAAAAATAGTTATATTCTTTTTTACAATGTTTGGCTTTGAGAGTTCCTGATAAAAGGAAATCCAGAAAAGTGGTTCGGACGCATAAAATTATCAAACGTGTTGTTTTCATTTTTTTCTAAAGATATTTTGTAATATAAACAGTAATATGAAACAGATATAATGAAACTAAGGATCGAACTTCCTGATTCAAAGGTAATATTAGATTTATTGAGCTTATAATTTGATGTTAATTTTGGTAATATTGCTCATGATTATGTTGATACGTACATATACATCTTTTGATTTTAAATATTCCGATTTGAGTGTTTCTTGTTGTCTAGGAAGGCGCTTCGTACGCAATAAAAAGTTATTTTGGTTTGACATGCGTATTTTTATGCGCTTACTTTGCTACATTGGCTAGAGGTATAGGGGGAGGGTTGAGATCTCATAAACATGTTTAACCCCGCCGCATGTTTGCGCCTGTCCCACGTCAGGAGCCTCTGGCCTTTGTTAGTCTTGTATTATTTAGGTCTTTCCACTTTTCCGTGGAAAGACCTATTGGATTTCTTCTGATTATTATTATTAGGTCTTTACACCTTTCCGTGGAAAGACCTATTGGATTTCTTCTGATTATTAGGTCTTTCCACTTTTCTGTGGAAAGACCTATTGTATTTCTTCTGATTATTATTATTATTATTTTTTTTTTTTTTTTTTTTTTCTTCCGCCTAATTTTGATATTGCGACAAATGTTTGTTTCGCAATATGTCGCTTAGATATTTCTCATATTGTATCGTACAGTTTATGCGCTTTTACATTTAACCCTGCTAAGCCGAACACTTTTCTTTGTAAGAGTTATCTCCCTATTCACTGTTTATCATCAGAGTGCATCTCCTTTGTAACAAAAAAAGATAGCGACAAAATTCTTTTTACAAATTGTTCGTTACATCCTAAGGAAAATTTGGCTTATTTGGAGCGAAGCGATTCGATGAAATTTTATAGGAGTTATCTACCTTTACAAAATTATTTTCTCAATATGTGTTATTAACTAATAAACCGTCAACCGTATAACCCTGGAATGTATTTATTTGAGATCCCTAGGCCCTTTATTAGAAAATGGGGTCAAGGTCAAAGGTCAAGGTCAAGTTCTAAATTCGGAATTTTCCATGTTTTTGCATTTTCTCCAACCCTTGAAAAGGTACATATTAAAGAACAAGTGCAAAATGATTGCTATATAGTTATGAAGATATGTTACATTTGGTCTGATACAATTAAATAGCATCTAATAGGAGTTAGTGCCCCTGAAATGTCTTGATATGAGGTTATTTGATTATAACTTCAACTAAGTGCATTTTAATGGCATTTGACCTTGTGCAAAAGGTTGGATGACAAATGACCTTGAAAAATGACTACCGGAAGTGACCTTGAGAAAACCGGAAGTAACCTTTTTTTGCAATTTTTTCGTATAAAAGTACTCAGAATCCATATATTTTGTCATATAGATACATAAACTGATTACTAAAGACTAAAAATGACTTCCAACAAACCGGAAGTGACCATGTATCTCCCATTCTAAATACAAAAGTATATAGAAACTATATATTTTTGGAATCAGTGTGAAAGAAGCTATCATATTAGACCGGAAGTGACATTCATTTCACCGGAAGTAGCATATTATCTCCTTTATATCACTTAAAAATATGATTAAACCATTATTTATCGTATCAGTATGAACAACTATCTTCTTATCAAAATTTCTTTGATATGGAAAGACCTTCAATTGTTCTCTGAACAATTGGTTTTTAATTATTATTATTATTTTTTTATTCTTCCGTCTAATTCTCTTCTTGTGTAGTATTGATGTTTCAAAAGATGTCGCTTAGATATTTGGAATATGATATCGTAAAGCGTATGCACTTTTAAAAATGACCACTGCGTAACCAAATACTTTACGTTGTAAGAGTTATCTCCCCAAACACTGTTTTTCTTGTGGCCACTACTCCTTCGCAACCATAAAAGATTACGACAAATTTATTTTACCAAATTGCTCGTTACATCCTCAGGATGTTCTGTTTTATTTTGACCGAAGCCGTATAGAGACTCCATATGAGAGTTAGTTCCCCTTTTGTATTTGAAATTTTGAAATGTATTTTAAACTGGAAAACCATAAGTGATAGAGACCTAGGGTCTTTTGTTTTGAGATCATTGGTCCAAAAAAATGAAAATTAGGTAAAGGTCAAAGGTCAAGGTCATATTCTAAATTTTGTTTTGTCCTATTTTCACTAATTTTCATTAACCTTATAAGATACCGACAAATTATTTTTACTAAATTGTTAGTTGCGACATGTCGTAACTTGTATATTTTGGTTAAAAGGGTGTGTAGACATAAAATGGGAGTTTTTGCCCCTCCTATATTAAGAATTAAACATAAAGTGATATAACTCATTAACTATACATATTACAGACCTAGGGTCTTTTTATTTGGGGTCCCTGGTTTATGACCTTGAAAAATAGGTCAAGGTCATCAGTAAATTTGACGTTCTAGATTTTGACCTTTGCCCAAAATTCATATTTATACATCATTAAGCCATAGGAACTGACATTTTTAACTGAATTTTAATATTTTCATATCAAAATAGATCCTTATTGGTGGAAAGACCTTCAATTGTTCTCTGAACAATTGGTTTTTAATTTTTTTTTTTCTTCCACCTAATTTTTTTCCTTTCGCTGTTTTTTGGTTTCGCAAGATGTCGCTTTGATATTTGGAATATGATATCGAACAGGTAATACGCTTTTGAAACCAACTCTGCTTAACTGAATACTTTCCCATATAAGAGTTATCTCCCCGAACACTGTTTTTCTTGTGGCCACTTCTCCTTCGCAACCGTAAAAGATTACGACAAATTTATTTTACCAAATTGCTCGTTATATCCTCAGGATGTTCTGTTTCATTTTGACCGAAGCCGTATAGAGATTCCATATGAGAGTTAGTTCCCCTTTTGTATTTGAAATTTTGAAAAGTATTTTAAACTGGAAAACCATAAGTGATAGAGACCTAGGGTCTTTTGATTTGAGATCCTTGGTCCAAAAAAATGAAAATTAGGTCAAGGTCAAAGGTCAAGGTCATATTCTAAATTTTGATTTTGGCTTATTTTCACTCATTTTCATTAACCTTATAAGATATCGACAAATTATTTTTACTAAATTGTTAGTTGCGACATGTCGTAACATAATAATTTTGGTTGAAAGGGTGCGTAGACAATAAATGGGAGTTTTAGCCCCTATCATATCTAAAATTATGCGTAAAGTGATATAACTTATTAACCATACATATTAGAGACCTAGGGTCCTTTGATTTGAGATCCTTGGTCCAAAAAAATGAAAATTAGGTCAAGGTCAAAGGTCAAGGTTATATTCTAAATTTTAGATTTTGGCTTATTTTCACTAATTTTCATGATCATTAACCTTATAAGATATCAACAAATTATTTTTACTAAATTGTTAGTTGCGACATGTCGTTACTTAATAATTTTGGTTGAAAGGGTAGGTAGTCAATAAACAGGAGTTTTAGCCCCTATCATATCTAAAATTATGCGTAAGGTGATATAACTTATTTACCATACATATTAGAGACCTAGGGTCTTTTGATTTGAGATCCTCAGTTTGTGACCTTGAAATTGAGGTCAAGGTCAGAGGTAAATTTGACGTTCTAGATTATGACCTTTGCTTAAAATTCATATCTATATGTCGTGTACAAGTTGCGATTTTGTACAGGTTATAACATGTACAAAAATATTGTACATGTTATAACTTGTATAATGCAAAAATACAAGTTATAACATGTACAAAAGTACCTCATACATGTTATAACATGTACAAAAGTACCTCATACATGTTATAACCTGTACAAAATATTGCTTAAAAATGGTTTTAACTTGTACAAAATCGAAAAATAAGGATATTTTTCTATTATCGCAACAGATGATATTGACCTCAATAACATATTCATAACTTTTGTATTATTCCTTCATGTTAGTGTGTTTTCTCCTTTTTTGATACTGTAATGTCCAGGGGTCGGTATTACGAAGCATTCCTAAGACCTGTCATAAGATATATCTTAGGACATGTCTTATGATCCTCTTATGACTACCTATGGACATATCTTTATTAAATGAATTATAATTGTGAGTGTCCACTTTGAAGGCAATAGTAAAATACTTCCTTTCTAGTTGACACTAAAAGACATAAGAGGATAGCCAGGATAGATGTGTCTACAAATAAAATTGGGAATTGAAATGGGGTATGTGTCTAAAAGACAACAACCCGCCCATGGAGCAGACAACATCCAAAGGCCACAAATGCATGCTTTCAAAGTAGAGGATATATATTTAAAACATCAAAATGACATTCGCCTCATGCAATGATCTTATAGTTTATAAACAAAAATTGAGTTATAAATTTACATATGTCATGCTGAAGGCCAAAAATGTAGAAGTGTAGATCCAAAGATATTGATAATGAAGCATGGTCCAATGAAAACTATTTCAGTTCTCTCTTGCTTTTACAGAGTAAGCATATAAGACATTGTTTTAGTCTTTGCATGCTATAAAAACGTGAGGGAGGAATATTTCCCAAAATTATTAGGAGTCGTTCTTAAATTTTATGGAATTTAGTTACTATATAGTATCTAATGTAATTGTCATTGAGGAATGCAAGCTTTTAGTGAATAGTTTCACACTTATTTAAGCCATGATGGACTGCATGAAACATGCAATTACATGAAAACACATTTTGCCAACATAAGTCATGAAACATATATTTCTGAAACTTTGTGATCATTGTCCTCTACAGAAAAAGACACGTTCTGGCCTATTTATTGTTGTTCTTTATGCATTGGTGAATTTAAATGTATATTTTACTTCATTAAAATTTATTTTAAATTTTGTACAAGTTAAAACCATTTTTAAGCAATATTTTGTACAGGTTATAACATGTATGAGGTACTTTTGTACATGTTATAACTTGTATTTTTGCATTATACAAGTTATAACATGTACAATATTTTTGTACATGTTATAACCTGTACAAAATCGCAACTTGTACACGACATATACATCATAAAGCCATATGAACTGACATTTTAGACTGATTTTTAATATTTTAATATCAAAATAGATATTTACTGGTGGAAAGACCTTCAATTGTTCTCTGAACAATTGGTTTTTAATTTAATTTTAGTTTCTTGTGTACAGTTTGGAAATTAGTATGGCGTTCATTATCACTGAACTAGTAGGGCCAGCTGAAGGACGCCTCCGGGTGCGGGAATTTCTCGCTACATTGAAGACCTGTTGGTGACCTTCTGCTGTTGTTTTTTCTATGGCCGGGTTGTTGTTTCGTTGACACATTCCCCCATTTCCATTCTCAATTTTATAGTTCTTAATTAATTCTTTTCTTTGGGCATTATATTAGCTGTAACTTATCTAGAACCACTAAATTATATACGCTTTCTTTTACTATTATTATAGGTCAAAGTTGGGGTTTGATCAAAGACAAAAAAGATGATGTTTCTACTGACGTATCATTACTTATTGTTTACTTTATATATATAAGACGCCATAATTGATTTGTGTTATGCATGTTTTAGTGTAACTTTTTTTCGTGTGCGCAGCAAAAGACTTTTTTAACATTTGTTTTATTTTTTACCTGGTAAACAGAAATTCGAGTGCTTTATTTTTTTACACACTCTTTCTCAGGTTACGCAGATCCAACCACATAAATAACTTTGGACTGTAGTATTATGTAAGCAAGTCTTATTTAACCAAGTCTTCCGTTTTTCAAAAGCCATTCTGTGCAGAATTTAGACACTCAAACGTGTTTCTAAATTAAACAGAGTGATTCTTATAAGATTTCCATATAAAGGAATACGTTTATATTGTTGGTCAATAGGAATTCTGGTAGTTGCTATGGAATATTGCTTTTTGATAAGAGATGATGACGAAACCACTTTCTGCAACCTATCAGCTCAATGCTAAATATGTATTTTTTCACTTCGCGTTCGTCGTTTATTTACGCCATAAACACATTTTGAAACAAAATTAACAATTTACGCATGATAGAGGTTAAGAGTGGGGAAATTGAATTAAATTATTACCAATTAAAAACAATTACAAGAACTGGATGCCCTTTAAAGGAATTTATTTGTGCATTGTCTCCACCAAGTATCTCAAAAAAGTATTCATGCACAAGGCAATTTCAATGACGCAAATTAACAATGTTCGCATAATAGAGGTTAAGAGTGATTTTACCATGTGATTATGCTCAATGCTAAATATGTATTTTTTCACTTCGCGTTCGTTGTTAATTTACGCCATAAACACAACATATTCATTACAATAATTATAAGATATTTTTGTAGTTTATTGTTTACCAGAAAGCAAAAATCCTGGAATACATTTGTTGCGTTACCTCAAAAATTGTTCATGCACAACGCAAATGAAACAAAATTAACAATTTACGCATGATAGAGGTTAAGAGTGGGGAAATTGAATTTAATTATTACCAATTAAAAACAATTACAAGAACTGGATGCCCTTTAAAGGAATTTATTTGTGCATTGTCTCCACCAAGTATCTCAAAAAAGTATTCATGCACAAGGCAATGTCAATGACGCAAATTAACGATGTTCGCATAATAGAGGTTAAGAGTGATTTTACCATGTGATTATGGACTTTTCGATAGGATTCTCCTCTGAGTTCAGTATTTTTGTGATTTTACTTTTTAAAGGAATATGTTTGTGTATTATCTGCACTAAGCAACTCCAAAAAATAGTCCTGCACAAGGCAAATGAAACAAAATTAACAATTTACGCATGATAGAGGTTAAGAGTGGGGAAATTGAATTAAATTATTACCAATTAAAAAAAATTACAAGAACTGGATGCCCTTTAAAGGAATTTATTTGTGTATTGTCTGCACCAAGTATCTCAAAAAGTATTCATGCACAAGGCAAAATCAATGACGCAAATTAACGATGTTCGCATAATAGAGGTTAAGAGTGATTTTACCATGTGATTATGGACTTTTCGATAGGATTCTCCTCTGAGTTCAGTATTTTTGTGATTTTACTTTTTAAATGAATATGTTTGTGTATTATCTGCACTAAGCAACTCCAAAAAATAGTCCTGCACAAGGCAAATTCAATGACAGAAATTAACAATTTACGCATAATAGAGGCTAAGAGTGGGGAAATTGAATTAAAATATAACAACTATAATTTAACGTCATTTAAAGGAATTAATGTGTGTATTATCGGCACCAATCCACTCATAAACATGTGTTTTATTTGTGTGCGAAGTTTTAATCCTTTATTGAATAACCTGACATTCAGAGATTTACTTATCAAGTTTATGCACGTATTATCTAACGCATGTTTATTGTCAGAATGGGTTAATTACCAGTAAAATTAAATACAAATATATTACATAACACAAAAAAAAATTGTACGGATTAGAAAGATTACCATGTCAATACTTATTTGCAAACACAATATAAGAGACGTTGTACACAATTGAGACGAACCAGACATACAGAAACAAATCCAAATAGGTAAACAACGACAGGTCATTATATAGCCTTCAATAATTGTATGATTGAACCTTTCCAATGCCTTCAATTATTCATGTTTCACATTTATAGCACATTATATTTTAAAGAAATTCTCTCTCCTTTGAAATATTTTACATTTATCATTTCGACACCAGTTATAGCTCACTATGTGATATTGGCTTTTCTCATTTTTGAAGGCGAAAAAGGGACCTTAAGTCATTGTTATTGTGGAGAGTTGCCTCATTGGCAATCATACCACTGCCTTCGTTATATTCATTGCAGATGTTGCGGTGTTCGTGTTACTCATTTTTCATTTTTTCTGCTTTTCAAATTGTTATTGTTGGCCATGTAATTGCCTAAAACCTTGGTATCTATTCCCCCTTTTTTACCTCTGGAAATGAGATTGCCACTGAACAATAAATATCATCTCATTTTAAATGTCGATTGATAAAAGAATTTAACAACTTATGAATATTGCGTGCGCATGATTACTTGGATTATAACACTTTGCATTAAGTATTGATTTCTACTGAATGCGAAAAAAGCCGATTTAATTTTTTCCCCTAATTGACAGCAAGGTTAATCTGTCCGACTGATCAAGCAACTTGCTACAAATCTGTGTTTGGCAGTCAACAAGACCAACTGATTCACTAAATAACATCAACAGTAGTATACCGCTGTTCAAAGTTCCTTAATCGAGTGAGAAAAACAAATTCGGGTTACACACTTAAACGTTGGAAACGCATCAACTATAAAAGGGCAACAAAGGAACAACAGAAGTACTGACGTGCAACAAAAACAAACGCTAACATACATAGACAAGAACTGTTTGATAAGAACTGCAATATTCCTGACTTGGTACTTGACTGTTAAGAAAAACGGTGGATTGAACCTGGTTTTACTCCTAACAAAATCTTTCTTCTATAAGGCAGCATGACCCACCATTCAAAAACCATAAAGCAATTCCTGAATTGATAGGTTTCATGTATCACCATACAAGTAACCTGTCACTGTTCCTCTGAATGTAAAACATTTCAACTGTTCACTAAAATTCGACACATTATTTTCTTCTGAAAAAAACTCCAGATTCGTATTTCGTCTACACAAAACGCATTAGAAACGTTTGATTGAAATCAGTTGGAAGGCCATATCAAATACATAAATAGATATCTTGAGCATTTACTATAGTTTAGAAGGGCTAAATGGAATCAAACAGTTCCATTGGAAAACGGGTACGCATTATAACTTCTCCATTATTGCCACACTTCTCTTTATCCTGAAACTAACATAAGCGCAGATAATCATGTTTCATGATGTGATAATCCTCGAAAAGAAATCTCGAACTGTGGTAATTATGGTTAAGCCTCGTTTAATAAACTATAGCTGCAGCAGGTTAACTTATTTTTTCTTTTTATAATCAGAAATATTAAAACTCGGCATTTCAACCTAGTTATCACGTTCATAAAGTTACATAACTGCACAACGTTGTCGGACAATTCATGTCTATACTCTTATTAATCTTCTTTTAAATACGACATGATTTTCTATTGAAACTAGTCAGTTCGTTTATGAGTAAGAATATTTCATTTTGATACATTAGACGTTGATTTTGATAAAGAAAAAGAACAATATTGCAATGCACTTTTATAATTGTTTTTAACATGTTTAATAAAATGATTGACAAAATAATGTTCTCTTTTCAAAATTTCGTCATTTTAAAATTGTAAATGTTTATATGCATTTATAATCATGATTTCATCAACTTACTTAATCATTAAATTATCAAGAACGCTGCCAACCGACATGATGATGTACAAATGTCTCTTATTATAAATTTAAAAAACATATCAGCAATTATTCAACAATAAATTAAAATTGAAAAATAAATCGTATTTACTTCAAACTACATTTCACATTTGTTTCGGAATATGCATGTGACCGAAGTCCCGTTTTCTTTTCCTCAAATGTGACCTTTTGAACTAGACTTATAACCGGGTCTATACTTGAAACATGAGCAGGGTCGCATTGTTTCTTACTGTTGGTTGCCTTTCAATTGTTTTCCAATTTCCTGACCTTGTCTGTTTGTTATCGACTTATAACTTCGAACATACCCAGGCTATCTTTCGCTGATTTTTTTTTATCTACATTCCGGTACCAAATATATAAAACACAAACATTATCATAGCTTGCCGATAACACGTCATGTTCGAGGGACATTCGATGGACGCTAGATTGCATTAAATAAATTATTATCATTTATATTATATACCATTCATACATAAACAATGTAAGTTGAATGTTGACTCGTTGCATGACAGCTTGTCAGTGACCCTTTGTTTAAATAAAAAAAAACACCAAATGGTCACTATAATTGACCTTCTTATAAATTTATATTACAAGTACCCATTGATACAAACTTTCGCTAATCAAAAACGAAACGCTGGCAAACTCAATTATTTACATGTTTTACCTCAATTCTTGACTGAAACTGGCAAATTTGTCTGTACACTCAATGTATGGTATACTGATGTGAACTCAGAAAAACCATGATTGATCTATTTAGTGTGATTGCCTTTTATATTGCTTTAACTTAGTGCGAGTTAAGGTAGGTAAGAGCTTTGCGAATCGTTTTGTCAGTCGTTTTTGTTTTGTGTGCTGCGTGTCGAACTGATGAGTCAAGCTCTTCTATTTACGCCATTTTCGTCTCTGCATAGTTTGCACGTTGGCAATCCTACCACATCTGGTTTTTGTCATATAAAAGGTCACTGACATTGATTTTATGATATTTTAACGAACAGCAACGCCTTGAACTTTGACTGTTTGTACTCGATGTTAAATTTTCAACGTTTTTGTTATTGAGTTTATACATAAACAGACAGACAGCTTTGGTCAGAGTTTTACATTTTTGTTTGTTGTATTTCACTAGTTGCTAGTTAATGTATACATTTTGTAACTCAATGTATAAATTAATAATCGTCAGCTATCGCAACCTTTCTAATATTAAAAGTATTTTTTTGTTGAATATAAGAACATTCATAGTGACACACATTTTTTCTTGGCTTTCACTCAAAGTCAGCATTGTGTTTTAATGTTTTCGATTAAGAAAAATAATGACATTGAAATCATGAAAGTAAAATTTGCTGGTGACAGGATTTCAATTAAACCGTTGTAATTGACAGTCTTCCAATCTTTTCGATTCATATCGGAACATTGAATACCTTAGCCTCTCCGCGACAGTTTCAACGATAAATATAGTACAGCAATTAATGAATGCCTTCCAAATCCAAAGTTTTATGATAGGTTGGCACCTTTAGAAATACAATCCATCCATTCAAAAAAGCTGTATTATACATCGGACGTCGTTTCACATTTTTACTAGATAGTTAAAAATTGCACATTTATCTGTTTTTCAATCATTTTCATCTTAATTTGTTAAAATACAAAAGCCATTGCTGCGGTAACCTTCAACTAAAAGTACACTATACTTTTTTATAAAGGTCTTACGCTATTGTTTTCTGCTCTTTGACACATTCCTCATTGCTATTGTCAATGTTATCTCAGTATGACAATTTCGAGAGAACGATTCATTCCTTATTTGTCAGGATGTTTCATCATAATGCTACAATTATTCAAATATTACATTACACTCTTTCATCGTATGATGTATTTGATGGCAACAGGGCGACAGTTTGCCGTGCATGTTTTTTTCAACATGCAAAAGTGGAATACTTTTAATTTTCTTTTATGTCGAAAATTAATTGTATTCAATTTGCAACACAAAACATGCATCTCTTATTTCATAGATTTGTGACGATTTATTATTCACAAATATTAGATGTAATATTCGAATAATAAACCAGAACTCACAGCTCGTTATCCTTTATTTATAAGAAAATATAAAAATGTAATATTTGACAAGCTTGACTTTATTTTGGTTTATACGGTTAACTTGGTTTATACGGTTTTTAGTGGAGTTTTCCTATTTATTTTTTATAACTCAAAAGTGTGTCAGAAATCATATCTGATATTCTTCCTCAGTCATAATATCCTTCCATCATTTCCGAACTGAACAAAGAAATAACACGACGGGTGCCGTATACGGTGCAAGAAATGTTTAACCTTCCGGAGCACCTGATTTCACTCCCGGATTTTAGCGGAGTTCGTGTTGTTTCTTATTTACTATTTATAACTCAAAAGTGTGTCAAAAATCATATCTGATATTCTTCTTCAGTCATAATAACCTTCCATCATTACCGAACTGAACAAAGAACCTACACGACGGGAGCAGTATACGGTGCCGGAAATGCCTACTTTTCCGTAGCACCTGATTTCAATCCCGGTTTTTAGTGGAGTTCGTGTTGTTTCTTATTTATTATTTATAACTGTTGATGTAAATGTCCTTTGGTTTTGTGAGTCTTTGTTTACTCCAATTGGTTTCGATTGTTATTGTCTTTGAATCATCAGCAAAACATGGGGACGATCCAGTCACCAAGTTATAGCTTGGACAGTTAGGCGCTAACACATATGACTGTCCTTCACAAGAAGAGTGGTCATATATATATGTTGACTAGTACAAAATGATTTAAAATACGATATATGTGTTACAAGCAATGATTTAAATTCAAAATGAAGCCAATCAACTATAAAACTAAAAATATCTGTTAAATAATAAGATATTCCTATGATAGATATAGGCAACAATAATTAATTGATGTTTAAAAAATCTCATAAATCGATAAAGCAAATCGTGGTAACAATCTAAAACTTAAAGAATAGCATGACCTCCAATATGTTCTAAATGTAATGAGTAGGGTAAGTAGTTATTATCTACCCGCCATGCGAATCCTATATCAAAGTCAAAATGTCACAATCAAGAAAATTGACAAGTCTGTTATGTTCTTCCGGATGCAGATAAAGAAAAGTGACAAGACTCAAGCATTATACATAATATTGAAAATGATGCTACCCTTGATAATTCGAGGTTTGTTAGAAAAAATGAAAAAGACTTGTTTCTAACGAGATACATAAAGCATTAGGGTAAAAGACAAAGCAGTTCATAAAACACCCAAAGAAAAAGAAAATATGAGTTAAATATGGTGATTGACTATTGGTAAAAGCAGACAACCTAATTAGTTTGTCGTTTAAACAATTGCGTTCTTTTTCATGACATAACCGATTGTAGATTATCACTGATATATTTCTGTTGTTTGTAATAATATTTTTCCTAATGGACAAAAACAATTGCTTACATTTTCTAAACACCCGAGTTCGCCCGGCATTTTATTGATAATTCAGGTTTTATTTTGATATGAAGTGTTATGTGGACTGTTTGTATTTCAATCTGTTCCCCTCTGTACGTAACGTTTTACCAGGATGTTATATATTTTATAATATCATCATAGTACTCGTTGCCTTTTGTCAGGTAATATAAATTGTACGTTAAGTTTCTCAACTACAGACAACCTCCTTATATGACCTGACTTTTACCATACATTACTTAATACCTACTACGATTACTCCTATATATTGCCATCATCAGACTACTGAAAGCTATATAGATTTGCGATATTGCACTTATAATTAGGGTATACACTCAAAGAAAGTTCAATTCCTTTCCAAATTTACAATTTGCAAGATATAACTAAAACTTTTATTAATCATTCAACAGGAATTGCCACTTTATACGACAGCTTTCAGTTAAATTACATACAATACTTACTTGAACTTAAAATGGTGATATTTGTCATTTGCAAAGCACTAAAATGTATACTATGGGCTTATAAAAAACAATTAAATCAATTTCGGGAAAAGATAATAGGAAATAAGTTCATTCCAAATGAAATTGAAAACTTGGATCCCATATGTAAAGTACGCTTTTCATACGTCTTCTGGGATATTAAAATGTTTATAGAGTATTCAATATGACAGAGATTTATAATCACGAAGTAGGAATATTCATCAGTATGGATTATGTATCATTCAATCATCATGAAACAAACCATGACATTTCAAATCAAACTTCAATTTGAACTATGGTTTGATCTTTCTTAGATTTGAATGTACTGATCATGAACCAGAATCTCAGAGTCAAGAACATTGGGAAGACGTTTTTACTTTAGAATTAAAGTTGAGAAGACCTCACAGAAATTTGTAAAAAAAAAGGATATTGAAATAGTCATTGCAACATTGTCCCATTGACACAGCTTCTCCCAATAATTGAGCCACTTGTTAGTTTAAACATATTCAATTGTTCAAATATGACAAATGAATTTTTCGCCACTGTCTCCATTTTATATTATTCATAACAGTGATACTGCGATATGATTCGATTACGCAAAATCATATCCGATTAACAAACAATAACCATGGGAGATACAACAACTATGAGAGGAAAACAATAGAACAACTGAAACACTGTTTACAACATAGGCAAAAGCCAACATACATAGATACCGACCGTAGATAACAACTACCATATTCCTGGCTTAGTAACGAGAATTCATCAAAAACTGGGGTGATCTCAGGTGATCCGGAAGGGTAAATTGATCTTGATATACATGTGGCATCCGTCGTGTTGCTCATGTTATTGCAAACCCGGTAAATAGTCTAAATGCGGTAGGTCAAATTCGTGGTTAAAAGGAAAATGAATTGTAGTTACGACATAAGGAACATATGCGACATCATCTGCGATATTAACATAAACAAAAGTGCGGTGACAATTTTATCACTACTCTTTAAACGTTTTTTTTTAATTAAACAATTAAAAACTCAGCAAGTTAAATATATTCTGACACTATCTAAGATCGTTGTAAAAGGTCATAACATATATAGATATATGAAGATGTGGTGTGAGTGCCAATGAGACAACTCTCCATATAAATAACAATTTTAAAAAAGTAAACTATTATAGGTCAATATACGGCCTTCAACACGGAGCCTTGGCTCACACCGCACAACAAGCTATAAAGGGCCCCAAAATTACTAGTATAAAACCATTCAAAGGGGAAAATCAACGGTCTAATCTATATAAAATTTAAAAAAAACGAGAAACGAGAAACACGTATAAATTACATAAACAAACGATAACTACTGTATCAGATTCCTGACTTAGGACAGGTGCAAACATTTGCAGCGGGATTAAACGTTTTAATGGATCCAAACATTCTCCCTTTTTCTGAAACAATTGCATAACATCACAACATATAAAAAAAAACACACGATAAAATATCAATTGGCAGGCTTAACTCAATCAAAAAACGTACATTAATACACTATGAACGAATAAATTTGATCTGCGATATCTGAATGCAAATGCACAGTTAATAAAATATTAGGGACAAACATTCAAGGCCAAAATGCAAACAAACAAGTCCATATTTAACAGTACATTTTGTTTAAATCATAAGATATAAGCGTATATTTGTATCAACCTAAGGGTACCAATGTCTCCCAAAAACTCAATGTTAATTCATAACCCTATTATATCTTACATAGGATCATGTATTAAAATGATGTATGCGTCATGACAGTATAATATCCGCTCGATTGAGAACATACTGAGCACGTGCATTATTTTTCATCAAGTAGTTTATATGACCTTAAAGTCGTTGACCAAAATTAACGGTATGTTTTGTAACAATGGTGGTCTCTAAGAATGGTACAAGCCCGAACCAGTCGATGTGATCAATTGTGCATGTAAATGTTATATAAAAGACGCTTACGTAAAAAAGAAATATTATTTTAAATAGATATTATAAGACAACATTTAATAGCAAAATCGACAACCACCAGCACCGAACGCTTTATGTGTGAAATAAAGCAATGCCATAAACTAAATCCGTAATATTTAACGTCGAATTTCTAAGATTGTTTTTTTTTTGTAATTTCCATATTCCATCAATTTTACAAAAATGACGACAGTAACGGATTAGTTACGTGACTTTACTACAATTAAGTAAACTGATGTTGATATATTATGGCTGTTGGCATTTTTCGTTAATCTATCATAAAATATTTCCAATAAAATATGTCATATTTATAATTCTTATGCATCTGATTTATTGAAATAATCCTGCTGTGTAATGATATAGAACTGTCGATCAAATAATTTTATTCTACAAGTCTTTTATATAACTACAATTTATTATATGTTTGTATGAATGTTATTTTAATATCAATTCCTATTGAGATAAAAATTGTTAAAACATCTACTACGTGTGTCACAAAACATGAAAGTGTGTTTTCTCTGGAATAATGAAAAGAAACAGGCAAATGAACAGGATATAAATGCAATATAGGAATTTTAACCCGAAGAATAGCTTTTTGGAGAGAAAATAAATGAGATAATTAAGAACAAAATCAGGCATTTGCCGTCTCTTCAAACATAACCTATATTAGAATATACATATATACTTCAACAATTTTGCATGTAAAGAAATCTGTGGAAGTTACGTCTCGTATATTTCCATAAACAAATGAGGAAGAATGTTTATAAACCATAACGTTATATATAAGAATAAAGTCAATGTAAAACATTAAATATGTTGCGTTACGAGCTGTCAATGTGACCTTAAACCTAGATACGACATGGTCATTGTAATTTTTAAAATTGTATCAAAAATCAACGTACTAAATTCAGCATTTCATTCCCAGAAGTATTATCAGCTGAGTAGTCATCATTGTTTGTTGACGTAAACAATTATTGAAATGGCCACTTTCTCTAAATTTACTGATTATTGATAGTTGAATTACTCCAATTACTCATGTTTTCTACCAAAAGGCACATATAGTGTTTGCAATATTTGGTACAATTTTGTAATGTTTTGGGGTGTAAATGCTTTAAAACCTCGTAATTGATTTGGATTTCCAGGTGGTTTTTTTCGAGAACCACTGATGAGTTGTATGTCTGTAAAATGCGTGTCTTATGTACAAAATCATTAAAATGGTATCATTGACGAGTTTTCATAAGATCACTGTTATTCATTGAAAACTTAATTTCACAAAACTTCAATATAATATCCTTAGTCAATCCATGACGCAAAAAAATAATTATAGTTAGGCCAACCTATCCGCCGATCATATATATGTAGGACACATAGATCTTATCTTAAATACTTTATAAAATTTACATCTACATCTCATGAGAATGGTGACCATAATACTAATCATTAACAATATTAATTACAGCGCTTTGGAAATTTATTCAGTGGAAAAACCAATGACGCATTATTTTCTTTGAAATGAATATTTTGTAAAGTTCCTGATTTCATAAAAATGCAGAATCAAAGAAACAATAATATTGATTTCTATATAATATCTTGTATATAGCAAGGACAGTTGCCAACGCAAACAATTCTTATTATCTACCTTCAAATATTTAATCTACCATAACATGAAAATCCTTAAAAACACACATACACTTCTATAATTTTTCTTGTAAGGCATCCTACCCTAGGATTATAAGAAAAGGAATAAACAAAACCAACGACAGTAGATGAGACCATAAGAACTTTTGTTATTACCGTTTTGGTTGGAATTTGAACAGCGGTATACTACTGTTGCCTTTATATCTCATCAGTGTCCTGTCATCATTAAAACATCATTTTACTGTAAAACTATTTGTTGTCGTGATGTTGTTGTACACTATTAAATAATGACGAGAGAGAAAGAAGGAACGAAAGAACACCATCTATACAGCATCGTACCCTAAATCGTATTTTACCCTTGTACCTATTAAATACTGCATTATATCAAATAAACTGAAGGTATTTTTTAATAGAGTGTATTGTGTGTATTGTGTAGTATATGTTGGCTGCTTTTTTATATATATTTTTACTATTCTTCTTACGGTCATGGTGGTGTCTTTTCGTTGTCGACATTTAATTATGAATATATTTACCTCTTACTGTGTGTATTTTCTTTATCTTTAGCAAAATATGACACCTCGAATGAAATTTAGATTTAATCAATTAACACATAATGAATAAATTTTAAAGACAAACAGTTAACTAGAGAAACAAATAAAACCAAAAGATACAGTGTTTTTTGGTTGTTAAATGGGCACTAGCTACGAGATATATAAAAAATCTAAAGTAAGATTTTTTTCTGTTCAATCAATAATGAAAGTGAAATAGTGAAATAACAATTCGCTTTTTGCAGCCAAAATGGTTCAATTTTGTCAAATTAAGCGAAGAAACATTGATAATTACTGATTCACTTGCAAGTGAATGAGTCGACCTCTTTAAATCCGTATTCATGTGACCTTCAATTTAACCCCTAGCTAGAGATTGACAACGCATGCATTGTACGTGTACTGGTTATTTAAAGAAAAAGAATGTCAACAATGAAAGTGAAACTACGGTAAATCATTTGATTACTAATTCGATGCACATAAAATCATTCTTATACGGTTTAAACAATGAGAAAAATCTATTTTCAATCAATAAAATCAAATCAAACAGACCTATAAAAATCCAAATGCACGTATTGATTTAGTCTATTCATATCTTTATTTATGTTTAATCGCTTATATGGTCATCTGAGGTCAAATCGACATAATTAGATGGCGTCTGGGCTAAACTACACACGAAACGAACCTATATAGTATCTACCCCATGCTCTGTAAACTGTTTATTTTAGACTTTTGATAGTTTGGATAAATGTTTTACATTGTTAAAAATCAAATATGAGAATTAGAGTCAAATCGGTGACCAAGAATTTGACAGCTAATGCCCCTTTAAAACTGTTATCTAAATGCAAAAACGACGTTCATGTTAGTCGGTTTGCATGAAAATTTGGAATAATTTATATAGTAAACATCTGAAGGAGATACTTTGATAATATTATTATAATCAGCCTAGTTGTTATAGTAAATAAAAATTGAAAAGTTTTCTGGAAAGGCAACGGTCGACCTTGACGGACAAAATGTAATTAATATAACAATATAGGCTTTTGAATATGTAACAGCTAAACAAATTGCAACCTGTAGTGTCAACTTTTCTTGTCAATGTACTTGCATCAACCATTCATAAATCCATACCTTTTCGGCACTGGCCATTTCCTTTACGCTCTAGACAACGCAAATAAGTGTTTACTATAAATATCAATTAGGTTAACATTGCGTTAAAAAATCTGAGTGATCATTTTAATTCAAAAGGGACAAGATGAATCTCGCTATTGCAAACCACAAGGGCACTTGTAGAACATTGTGAAATCTAATTGAATAGAACGTAATGATGAATTTATCACTATACCGATCTACAATCATTGTCATTGATATTGCTTTAAGTTAGTCATGATATCAATCATTTCAGCCATATTCGAATTCCTAAAAGTAATGATCGTGTAATGAATGGAAGGGTATACAACTTGATGTAAATGACTCCGTAGGATAATAATTTCAGCCATTGCCTGATGGAATTATCTTCACTTAAAGCAAACTTTAATTCTATTTTACCCAACGAAATACATCAACAAAGTCGTTATTTATTTAGAATCAAAATCAAAAGATACTGCAATATTACAGCATCATTTCTTATTAATAAATGGTCATAATTGTAGTTCAGAGGAAAGGTTGTAATGAGAAACACATATACGTGACGAAGGAACCATAGGGTATTTTGACATAACTTGAACAAAATAGTCATTACAACAAAACAAAATAAAAGTAATGAAAATTATTGAAATGTGCTGATAACAACTATATTATAGTATTAATGAATGGGTGTTTTTCTAATGGCCCTGTTATATGTCCAAGGTCTGTAATAATGGTCGAGGAAGTCTGTAATGGCCCGAGGCAACGCCGAGGGCTATTACAGACATCCGAGGCCATTATTACTGACCGAGGACATATAACAGGGCCATTATATAAACACCCATTTCTTAATACATTTATTAACCAACTGAACAAAAGTGTATGTGTTGTTGTAACTTGATGTACTGTCTTACTCTTTTAAAGACAGTTTAGTTTGAACAAAATAATTTGTACTTCCCCATTATAAAGCTTTAAATATACCAAATATCAAAGATATTAAGTTGAAAGAGATATGTGTTAAAAAAAGTGATGAACAGTGATCCCTTAAATAAATGGTTATTTAATGTTGGTTGCTGGTTACTAAATTAAATAAAATACAAAAAGGTATTATCCTCTTTACAACTTAGTTTTATTAACTTATTAAAAACCCTAACAGGGCTTAATACAGACAAACTTGGCATTAATACAGGGCCATTACAGAAAATCAGGGCCATTTCAGAAAAAACAGGCCATTACAGAAAAACAGGGCCATTACAGAAAAAACAGGGTCATTACAGAAAAACAGGGCCATTACAGAAAAAAACAGGGCCATTACAGAAAATATGTAATTTATAATAAACAGTCACTTTTGGCAATAATGCACTTAGTTGATTAATAATAACTTATAAAAGAAGGATTGTTGATAGGTATAATAGTAATTTATACTAAATAAACTATAATATGCTCATAACCAATATTGAAGTGGAGACGACATTATATGAAGGTCTAAAGTCGCAACCATAGTAATTTGATTCGAATAATTTTTTGTCTTACTGCACTCTGATGCGCCGATATTTTGCCGTATGCAGTGACTTTAATTACACGAACTGTTGTTAAAACGTCAACCACAGTACAGCTCAAGAGCGAAAGGGAAACCTGGATGAAGAAATATATACAAAAATATGCATTGTAAGGTAAATAGTAAAAACTGATTCTTCAAGAATCACTTAGATACAGCAAATCGTTATACACTAGTTCTCCGTTAAAGCGCCCAACGTCAGAGTAAAAAATGATAAAATATAAATTGCAGCAAAACTTGTTTATAAAGAACATAGAACATCTTCATAGTGTATTCTATCCACCCTATAAATTTTAGCATGTAATGTTCTACCGTTAATTTGTAATGATCGAGACAGTTTAGATGAAAAAACAATAAAAAAAACATTTAACGTCATTTTATTTCCTTTGACGTCGTGATTTTTAATGCCAAAATGCTAAACAAAAATTATTGATTCACGTAAACTTTTATTTCTTTTTTCTTGTTAGCTGAAATTTAAGTATGATATTCAGTCATGTCTGCATTATTATTTTATATATATATAAGTTTTTTTTTATCTCATTAACACAAATTAAGGTGATAAATCTTCAAAAAGTGTTTTCTGTGCGAACTTGTACGATAAACAATCGACTCAGCATATCAGTCTTGTACAAAGCAAGATAAATAATAAAATCGTATAAACATGCTTTCAACACGAATACGCATATAATTTGGCACTGAATCCTCCTCCTTTTCGTCATCATCTTATTTACCAATCTGTGTTACCATGAATTATAATTGATGTGGTCATATTGATATCGAAAACATATATATAAATCAACTGTTTTAATTTCAAAATGCACAAGTATGGCCTATAACGCATGAATTTCTTGCTTTGAACTGTTTTGAAAAATTTCTTCGAAGCCGAAGCACAACCCTTGTATGATCTTGTATCTTTGATAGGTTACTTCCTTTGATATTCCTTAATACCTTTTTGTTCTATGTATTGCAAATTTGAAAAAAATAGGAGAGATGAGAAGTGTCTATTAATTCTATTAATAAAGATAGTCGGCAAGATAAATTCGTGACACAGTGTTTAGTGACCTAATACGATATATACAGGGTCAGTAAATTCCATATGAGGTTCTATTTTCGAAAGAGCAATTTTTATGGCTTCTTGCAATTGCATACTTGTTAAATCGTATTGAATTCGGTATCAAATTTATATTAATCCTAAAGCTTCATTTCTTGAATATTGATAACAAGTATAAATTATTTACATGCATTACGATTGATATAAAAACATCCGGTTCGTTTTGTTTTTTTCTTCCGCTAGATTTGAGAAAGAAGCAACTTTGTTACACTCAAACAATTATGGACCAAACAATAGATTTATAAAAAATGTTACATGTTGTCTTCTTATGTCGTCTGGATTACAATATATTATTGATCTGTAAGTGACAAATCCTCCATCTATTATAACTATCTAATATGTTTATTTGGCACGCCATACTCGATAAAAGTGCGGACGTGATAGAAAGCACTCTTTACCAAAATGTCAACGGAGATTACATTCCACGGAGGTTACATTTCGACGATTTCGTCATAAATTTATGAACCATAATATGTATATCTAAAGATCGGAGTTAAACTAAAATTTAATGTTGACATCCATATAGATCTGTTGAATGTGAAATTTGTTTTCATAATTGATGTTTTTTTAAGAATTGGCCATTCCACGGAGATTACACGCTTAACAAATCTCTGCAGTTTTCAACTTTGCTTCGTTTTTCAGACTGATGGAACTTGGAATAAATGACCATTGTTATAAACAACATTATTTATGGCAACCTTATGATCAAATTTAACTCATATTACACTCTATACTGTACTAAATATTTTGTCCTGCTTGGTTTTTTATCCATCAATGGAAATTTCAGCTTTTCGAAGAAAACATTATGGACGGCCGGTACGATCACGATCGTTGTGCAATATGTACTAAACTTTATAAAAATTAAAAATATAGATAATAAAGAATTCTAAAATTCTCAAATATAAGTATAACAAGCTACGGGTATATAACTGGAAGTCGTTGGGTTTGCTTTCTTACGGAGGGACAAAATAACGTCATAAAATGGGCGCTTTAACGGAGAACCAGTGTATACCGTTGTTCAGGAAAAGTTTAATTGACAAATAGGAACGCACAAAAAATATTTAAAAAAATGTATCGTGGCTCTATCAATGCAATTACTTGTCACGTACTACATGTGATATGTGTTGACTGTTTATTAATGTCACGGTCTGGTAAACTTCGGCAAAAAACTCGAAAACTATCATCACAATTATCAATTTGTGTCGAAGATGTGTACTGTCAGATTTAAATTGTTAATAAAAAAAATTGAAAACAGCACTTTAAATAATTTCTTGCGTCCGGAGCGCTTTTCTTGATTTACCTTCATCAGGAACGCTCAAAGCCAAACATTTAAAATCCGAGGATGTATAAGTACCGAAACCGTTGAAGAGCTATATGACAAAAATACCTAAAATAAATAGCTAAATTCATCTTAAGTCAACTTTGCCTGAGGGAGTTGAAACCTTAGTTTCTTAATAATTTAATAACATACATATTTATTTCGAACATTAGTTAATATTATAATTTGAATTATGTGGCTTTTTGTGATATAGACGACAAAAAGGCAGGTGGCCTTATGTTAAATAAGGATGTCACTTGCTCTCTTTTTTTTTTAGGAATCTAAAAAAAAATATTTTTAACTTTTATCTTACTAAACATCTGTATAGTCGATATTATGCATTTCCATTATTATCATTTTTTATCTTATCTTCATCATATGTATTGATATTCACAAACGGTGCGTTTCATTTCATTTCATTATGAAACATATGACGAAATAGATAGCAAAAGTACCAAGATTATAATTTAATAACGTTATCTTTTCCTGGGATCAGAAAGTTCTTTGTTTTTCGAACAATTTAAAGTTTTGTCAACAGGAAATTTATTAAAATAAATACAAAGATACAGTCCTTAAGTTGAAACATTATGGAAATTGCATAATAGGAACTTTAAATAAACGTTAAACCATATGGGCATACCTAAACACTCTGACATGTGACTGCTCCAGGTCGCCTTATATTTACAGCCATTCGGGTCATGCTACTACTTTGGATTAAAACGTAAATCAACATAAACATTTCCAAATAGTAATATCTTATGGTCTTAAGAACACATCAATTTGAACCATGACTTCAAAATAATTATGGATTCGATTGAGGGCTACTCCACAGCATGGATTAAACGGAAATAAATTAATAGTTATCAAAGGTACCAGGATTATAATTTAGTACGCCAGACGCGCGTTTCGTCTACATAAGACTCATCAGTGACGCTCATATCAAAATATTTATAAAGCCAAACAATTACAAAGTTGAAGAGCATCGAGGATTCAAAATTCCAAAAAGTTGTGCCAAATACGGCTATGGAAATCTATGCCTGGAATAAGAAAATCCTTAGTTTTTCGAAAAATTTAAACTTTTGTTAACAGGAAATATATATAAAAAAAAATGACCACATTATTGATATTCATGTCAACACCGAAGTGTTGACTACTGGGCTGGTGATACCCTCGGGGACGAAACGTCCACCAGCAGTGGCATCGACCCAGTGGTGTAAATAGTTATCAAAGGTACCAGGACTATACTTTAGTACGCCAGACGCGCGTTTCGTCTACATAAGACTCATCAGTGACGCTCATATCAAAATATTTATAAAGCCAAACAATTACAAAGTTGAAGAGCATTGAGGATCCAAAATTCCAAAAAGTTGTGCCAAATACGGCTATGGAAATCTATGCCTGGAATAAGAAAATTCCTTAGTTTTTCGAAAAATTTAAACTTTTGTTAACAGGAAATTTATAAACAAAAAATGACCACATTATTGATATTCATGTCAACACCGAAGTGTTGACTACTGGGCTGGTGATACCCTCGGGGACGAAACTGCACACTTTGTCAGAATGAGTAAAAGCAATGAGGTCTCTAAGAAAATGATGGCTATTCAACCCATTGCCAGACATCATTTCAGATAATAAGTGAACTTTTGGATTTTTGTTTGTTCTTCCAAGTTGATGTACTATCGATAAAATATTCTTCATTAAATATGTATTTTCAATTATTTTTTAAATACATAACAAAAACTGAAAGACAAGAATACATAGATGTCAATATAAATGTTTTTCTAATTCAGTGGCTACGCAAATATTTCCATCGAAAAATGGCTTTCCCTTTTGAAAAATTGTAACATGAAGAAAAAAGTAAAAACACAAAAATACTGAACTCCGAGGAAAATTCAAAAAGGAAAGTTCAAAATCAAATGGCAAAATCAAAAGTCCAAACTTATCAAACGAATGGATAACAATTGTCATATTCCTGACTTGGTACAGGCATTTTCTTATGTAGAAAATGGTGGATTGAACATGGTGTTAAAGCTAGCTAAACCTCTCACTTGTACGAAAAGATATCTAGGGAAGCGGGAGTATTGAAACCCACTTTATCCAAAGAGTTAAACAGAGGATCTGGAGGACAGGACGATTTAATGGATTTCCAAATATACCAAAAGGTAAACTATAAATGTCTTATAGCGTACCAAAATTTACTGACATTTAGAGTTTTAACGTTCGATTGCGTACGTAAAAATGTGCTGAAATAGAAATAACTTAAGTTTTAACTATGGGTTTTAATGTTTTAAATTTTTAGTGCACCCAATCAACTACATTATCACAATGGTCGTGGATTTACAACTTCGGTTATACTCGATTTTAAAAGTAACTTGTGACTTTATTTCAAGGAGTTGACATTTTAAACATCAATTCTAATCGTTATTATGTACAAATGTGTTTTTATGTTGAATAAAAGTTATTTTATTAACTCGATTTACCATAGGCATTATGATTCATGCCTGGACATATTTTTCAGGATTTAAGTTTAATACCTAACACTATTTAGGCAATAGCCTTACTGCCTAGCTTTCAAGCTTTTCATTAATGCAAACATGTACTTTCCTTAAGATTTTGAGACAGTATCAAGTACAAAAATTATTGATTAAGTGTCTGTGAATAAAAGTTCTTTTTAGAAGTTATTATAATTGTATACGTGCATTGTCTGGTCTAATACAATTGTTGTATACGTATCTGTCGTAACTGATAAGACGCATAGAAACATAATGGAAAATTAAATATATTACTTTGACAACCTTTGACATAATCAATAACATTGCTTCCGTTCCTTAAATATGATTTATAGCGTGTTACTTAAGATTAATTTGTGGTATTACCCAATCATAAAAGAAATCGTTGGGTTCTTTATCTAAATGATAAACCTAGACAGCATATAAATTTAATAGAAAAGAAGGAATCATTCGATCAACGACTATCACAAGAGTAAAAATCATATTACCATGTCAGAAATCAATTAACTTACTTTTTTACGGGTTATCACTTTACTGCGATCGACATGTATACATTACTGTTTTGTTTTGTCTTGTTACTTGCTTTCATCGTTTATCATTCGATTGTGGTGTTTGTCTTCCTGTTAGTTCTGTATTGGGTTGTTTTGGTCTATCTTTGTATGTAACAGCAAGTTGTGTCTGAAATCTTAAATACTCTTTTTCCTTCCAATTCGGAACATAAATCATTAATAAGACAATACAATCAAAACCAAGGAATAAACAAAGACTCACAAATCCAAAGACATTTAAATAAACAGTTGTAAATAATAAATAAGAAACAACAGGAACTTCACTAAAATCCGGGTGTGAAATCAGGTGCTCCGGAAGGGTAAGTTTTTCCTGCACCGTATAGACGGATTTATTCAATTATCGCCCTTTGATAAGATAACTGCCACTTGCGCGTCACGATAGCAGTCCGCCATTGCATTAGTGAAAGAAATATTGTAAACATAGCGAATCAGTGCGTAAAAATTGTTGGATTATTACCTGTATTATGACTACTCAAGTGAAAAGCCGTGGATGGTGCAGAAATGAAAAACTTCAAAAGTCTCCAAAGCTACAACTATTTTCAGAGCGGCAATGTTGACAAAGTTTTGCATAACATTCTCTCGGATGCCAGAATGTATTTGAAAGCAGACGTTCGTGCTTCCCAGACAGTAAGTCGGGTGAACGAAGCCTATGTCATTTGCTCTATGGACGGAACCGTTGAACAAGGATGGTGTACTTGTATGGCAGGGCAAGGGCTATCCTGTAGCCATGTAGGTGCAGTACTTTGGAAGGTTGAACATGCAGTCAGGAATAAGATGACTGGTGCTAGCTGTACAGATGAAAATGCAATGTGGAATAGAGGTACCAAGAGAAACATTGAGCCAAGGCCTTTGTCAAACATAGTGTTCAAAAAACCAAAACAGGGTGAAAATTTACTTTTAGATTTAAATGTGAATGCTCCAGGTGTTCGTGACACACCAATGTATTATTCTTCCCAAGAACTTAATTAGAACAGCTGTAGAACAGTCTCCTCTTCTCCCCTTGTTCAAACTAAAAGGAACAACAATTAATAAAAGTTTCGTCAGCAAACCAGCCGCTAAGGAGAACATTCCTAAAGACCATGGTGAACAAGATTCGTTAAGTTCTTGTCAAAGGTGCTCATCCTTTTATTCCAAATATCTTGCTGTCGACTTGGCCCGTACTGTAAAATTACAAACTGACACTATTAACCAGAGCAAGAGTGTTCTGTGGAAAGATGCAAGAAAAATTCGAATAACTGCTAGCAGCGCAAGCAAAGTTCCAATTAAGGAAACCACAGACTGTACAAACTTTATTCGTGAACATCTTCATCCAAAGTTTGTGGGTAATAAATTTACAAAGCACGGCCAAGAAGGTGAAACTGCAGCTAAAGAGTATTTATTAACAAATGGATACCGTGTCGTTGAAAAGGGAACATACGTATCATCAGAAGAGAACTGGCTATCTGCAAGTCCGGATGGTATTTTAAATGAGGACACATTGCTGGAAATTAAAAGTCCTGTACCTTGTGCCAAGTGGACAACACTGAATGAACTATTCACAGGTCAAAAATATGATGTTCATATGAATAACAATGGTATTTTACTTTTAAAAGTGAAAGGGAATCGAGGATTTTTTATGCAAATTCAGTTAACTATGTTTTGCACTGGACTAAGAACATGTAAACTTTTAATTTGGCTAAATCCTGATGAATTTCAGTTCATTGAAGTACCTTATGATGAACAATATGTATGTGAGCATGTTGCTAGACTGCGCACATTTTATTTCAAGAAAATGATGAATATTATTGTTGATGAAATTGAAGATGATAGATTAGTTTTTAGCAAAGCTTTTATAAAATTTATGCGACTGTGATATCATACACATTTCATGAGGATTATAATATTTAAAGTCATTTAGTATTTTCATTATGTTTAGTAGTTCTTTTCTTCATTTTGCTTGAATTATATATATATAAAAGAAAATGTGGTATGACTGCCAACGAGACAACTGTTCAATAGAGACCAAAATGACAGACAGTTAACAACTATAGGTCACTGTGTGACCTTCAATAATGAGCAAAACCCATGCCGCATAGTCAGCCATAAAAGGCCCTGATATGACAATGTAAAACAATTCAAAAGAGAAAACTAACGGCCTTATTTATATATAAAAAATGAATGCAAAAGAAATATGTTACACATAAACAAACGACAACCACTGAATTACAGGCTCCTGACTTGGGACAGGCACATACATAAACAATGTAAGTGTATAATGTAAATACAACATTCATATTTATTTACATGTATCATACGTATACTACATGTACTTTTAAATATGATTGTTAATTATTTAAAAAATCCTCAGAATGAAAAAAAAATATATGAACCTCCTCAAAGTGTTCTTGTTGCCAATATAATCATGAAAATCATTTAATACTGTAAATTCAGAAATTAGTTGGTGCATTCATTCTTGTCATGTCAAATTTCAATAGTAAATATACATCACATGTACAGGTACATGTATGTAAAGTATCTTAAAATTGAACACTTTAAAAATCAATAATATTTTTGAATTAAATAACATGAATAAAGACATTAATTAATATCTGATTTTACAGTAGTCAAGTTTCTAATGTGAACTGCTCCGAATCAACACAACTAAGGATACCAATCAAGTTACAATATACATACATGTATCATCCTGAATATGCACGAAGTATTTTCCACTGGACGTTAAGCAACCAACAATCAATTAATTAACTAAACACACGAAACACTAGTCAATTCATTGTATCATTATTCTTGAACAATGCAAAATTTGCATCTTCTAAGTGGACATGGTGGATAGATGCCTATTCTTCCATTTGTTTTCATACAAGTTGCAATTTTTAGAATCATGGCATTTTGTTTAATGTTTATCTTGGAGATCAAATGATATGCACAATGTTTACACAGTGTTGATATTTAAAATGAGTTGATGAAGTATTAGTACAAGAAGTAACATTTTATTATGTCATGTCATGAATATCTTGGGTGTCTTGTGGTGAGAATATTGTACATTGTAGTTGAAATTTTATCTTTTAGTCATTGCCAGCTCGTTATTATTATCCACACAGTCATGACACTGGTTGTTTTATTTGGTACATATTACAGTAACACAGTACACACGTACACGTGTTATGCTCTTTTTAAAAATATTTGGTACTCTTAGTCATTTGTGGTTCATGTTGCGTTGTATATGATGTGGAAGTACCGAAAAGATTAAAAACAAAATACAGACAAAAATATCTACAAAAGTATACACAAAAAACAAAACAATGCAATTACATTTTAATGAAACAAATTAATATTTACTAATATATTATTTATGGACGGTATGACATTGGTTTTGATATTATTCATTCAGTGTCTTCCTCTGTACATGTATCTCGAATGAGATCATATTTTAAATTCACAAGTGCAGAACAAACAATAAGAATGTCGTCAAAAAGTTTAAGTGAAGACACAGGTACTGTACCACTCAAAATTTTAAACACTTTCAGTCGCCTGATTGCTCTTTCTACATGGATTCTTACACGTGCAATCCTTCGTGTAGAAGTGACGTCCTCAGCACTCAATTGTGGCTTACCCTTAGTAAAGGACGGAATATTAAGTTAAACCCTTCGGGGGGAAAGTAAATCCTCTATTGTAAAGCCTCTATCAGCCATTATTTCATCACCAGGTAACAGATAATTAAGGAAACCACTTTTTTCAACAATAAATTTGTCACTTGCACGTCCACCAAACGCTTTTGATATAAACATTATTTGTCCATGAGGAGATATCCCTACCATGTACTTAGCCGTATTGTGAGATTTATAGTTGCTATATGTCTCGCCCAGACTTTTCAAATTAGAAGGTCTTTGGATAAATGTCTCAGCACAATCTATTATGCACGTTGTTCGAGGGTAGTTTTCTTTGAAAGATTCTGGGCATCAGTCTCTTAATGTTTCCCGTGGAAGCCATATTATAAGAGCTTTCAACTTATCTGCCAACAACGGGATCCTAGAGTTGAACATTTTGCATGCTAGGCTATCAGAAATTCCAAACCTACGGCCTAGATCTTGAAATATCAAGTTAAGTTTTAACCTCATTAAAACTAACATTATTTGATCGGCAATATCGAGTTGAAAGCTGAAAGTGTTAAACTGGGACATACACTCGACCAAAGTGAAAAAAACTTCCTTAGTCACACCAGTATGAAGTAAGGAGTCGCTATCAGTCACAATATGTCGGGAAGCTGACATAGTACCTACATCTAATTTTATTTGCACTCCTTTCTCTTCAGTTAATGTAAGGTTTGTTTGGGCAGATTTGTCCTGTAAGTCAGTCCATGCGTGTGCATATGAATGGTCGTTATGCAGTACAAAGTCAGTTTCTTCATATTGTGTTGACGCACATGATGTAGTCGGGTTGACAACGTTAAAACTACAGACGGCTTCGGGCAAAGATTGGTCAGTTACTTCAAGACTTAAATCAAGTTCTTCAAAGTCTGAATTGTCATCATCACAGTCAATCAATTTACGTTTTTTAACATCTGAATCATGTTTATGAATTTTGCGCCGGCCAGGTGTAACTTTCCTTTCATAACCCATTTTAAGTTTTGGAAATGGATTTCTTTCCGTCGGCAATCCATCTAGAAAATGTTCCGAGCAAACGAAAACTGTTTTCGGCAAAGTTTTTCTATTAATTGCCTTTGTCCATTCTGCTCTAATTTGACAATCTGACGGCATTAGATGAAATTTATATGGAATTAAACATGCACAGTCTTCGTGAAATTGTCCGTGTATTTCACACATTGATTCTTTCCATAAATTTAATTTTCTACGGTTATTACAGCAACCATTGACAGCACAAGAGCTTCCACCACCTTTTTTATATTTTTTCCCACTATCCATTAATTAGTTTAAGAAAAAACGGATAAAATATAAATGTAAACAACAGATCGATAATGTTGTTATTGATGCAAACGTCACAACGTGCGTTATTTTACTACTGTTATGGCTGACGTACCACGTGACGTAGCAATGGCAGCGCACACGTTTTTGACGTCGGATCTTGATAAATGTGTCTATACGGCACCCGTCGTGTTATTTCTTTGTTCAGTTCTGTAATTATGGAAGGCTAGTATGAATGAGGAAGAATATCAGATATGATTTCTGACACACTTTTGTCCTAATGACAATCAGCACATGATGGCGACTGTAAAATGTTTTGATTGATTCATAGCCCTGTCTTAGCGTTTGAGAAAGCAGTATTCCTCGTTCAATAAAATCAACGTACGTTAAGCTAACTCTAGAGTAACGTATCAATTGAGACACACATACTCCATATATTGGTGCCGCTGGGATTTTGGTACACAAAAATGGAAAGTTGACTATAGGAAAATTAAAATCAGCACGTTTGTCATAAAGTTTGGTATTTAACCTACCATCATCGGTAGTCATTTCGAGAAGGTCTAAATATGAATCAGTTTTATCTGTATCGGTAGTATCTTTAATCTTAAGTTCACTTGCATACATCATTGTATGTGATAAAACACATATTCATAACCTGTAAATTACTATAACTTACACAACAGTACTCTAATGAAAGTCAAATCATATCATTGATAGTACCAAGCATTTTCAAAAGGAGCTCATTTTAAGGTAGTACGAAATTATAAATTATCATTGTATACACCATTCAAATACCCACAACCCTGATAATTTACATCAATTTAACTATAATGTTGTTATATTTCTTTACTTTGGAATATTTTTGAAAGTTGTATTTAATTCAAGAAAAAACTAGTTATTTAATCATGAAACTCATTGCATTATGTATCTCCTCGGTATAAATCATCAGCGCATGGAAGGAAGTCAACTACGCGAGTATGTAACCAGTGAGCAACACAAGGAAACGTATGTTCCTAGTCACCTTCGTGTGGTAGAGTTGTAGCCTTAGTTTCATAGTACATTTTTCTTTGATTCATTAAAGGATAAAGGCCGCATGGTTGCCTACAACTGTGTACATTCCCTTTATTTGTTGGGTAGTTGTCTTACAATTCCTTCTTTCTGTATATATTATGGCCAACGAATAGACTTCTGAACTGAAAATACTCTCTAGAACTATTGACACATTGCTCTTAGATAAAAAAAAAAAAACACACAAAAGAAAAACAAAAAAAACATTTTATGATTTTTGTTAGTCCATAGATTACTCATATTATCAAACTAGTGTTATTCAATTAATTTTAATTAACGTAAAAGAGATTAAAATTACACAATAAAACAAGCATCGTCATTACTGTTGTACTGTTTTAGCTTTATAACTATAAGCGTCACTGATGAGTCTTATGTAGACGAAACGAGCGTCTGGCGTACTAAATTATAATCATGGTACCTATTTACACCACTGGGTCGATGCCACTGCTGGTGGACGTTTCGTTCCCGAGGATATCACCAGCCAAGTAGTCAGCACTTCGGTGTTGACATAAATATCAATTATGTAGTCACTTTTATAAATTTCCTGTATACACAACTTTGAATTTTTCAAAAAACAGTAAGGATGTTCTTATCCCAGGTATAGATCACCTTAGCTGTATTTGGCACAACTTTTAGGAATTTGGATCTTCAATGCTCTTCAATTTTGAATTTGCGTGACTTTATAACTATTTTGAAATGAGTCGTATGTAGACGAAACGTGCGTCTGGCGTACTTAATTATAATCCTGGTTCCTTTGATTACTATTATGTAATCAACAGGGAAAAAGCTAAAAATAACAGTAAAGTTGACAATTTTGACAAAAGATCTGAATTGACAATTTTTTGGTAGATTGTCTCTATTGGAATGATAAACTCGACCATTGCCTTCAACGAAATAGGAAGGGTTAAAGTAAAGTTGGCTTTTCATTGCTGTCGATCCATCTTAAACAAATTTATCTGATTGATTTTTTTCTCATAAAATCTGTTATGGAAATGATATCTTAATTTTCGAAATGAATATGACATAAGTAAAATCAATTTTGCTTCAGATTTACCCAAAATAAATAATAATTTGACATAAAGACGAAGACGAAACACGACAAGCATTATTAGTGGTCAATCACATGTAATTTCTGTACGCTCTTACATCTTACTCAAACTAAAACGTCAATTAATGGATTCAATATACAGTAATTGCTCGGACATTGACTTCATAAATTGATGCTTCATGCTACTAATTGAATATTGTTACAAAAGTTATAAGTCGTCACTTGTCTTTGAAAAGTGTTTCTCTGGTTTATCTGGTGAGTAAACATTGCTTTCGTTAATTATTGTGATAAATACCATTAGGTCGATACTCTGCTCTTATAATTGTGGTCTTCGAGGTTTTCACAAGCCCAGTATCGGATGTTTAGTACTGAAATACAATTCCGGGTATTTTAATGCCCCATTATGGGCATTATGTTTTCAGTTCTGTGCGTCCGTCTGTTCATTAGTTCGTCCTTGAGGCCGTTTGTCCGTCCCGCTTCAAGTTAAAGTTTTTGGTCGAGGTTGTTTTTGATGGAGTTGAAGTCCAATCGACTTGAAACTTAGTATACATGTTCCTTATGGTATGATCTTTCTAATTTAAATGCCAAATTAGAGTTTTTACCCCATTTCCATGGTCCACTGAACATCGAAAATGATAATGCCGATGTGGCATCCGTGGACACATTCTTTTTTTCTTTTAGTTTTCAGTTATATAATTATATAATTTTGTAGATCATTTAAATTGAGGATTATATAACACTCATGCAAAGCCTTGATATGTGTTTGATTAGATAATACTTAGGGTTCTTTTTGTTTTCGTCAGGTCTTTTTTTTGCCTCGTTAATGTAATTATATATAAAATTGAGAATGTGTTAAAGATCGAGGAAAAAACCAGACCAAAGAGAAAAAAAACATCCGAAGGCTACCAATGGGTCTTTAACAAAACGGGAAAATCCCGCACCCCTTAGCAAAAATTTGTATTAATTGTTGTCTCTTTGACATATTCCAAATTTCCATTCTCAATTGTAAAGGTTCGAAAAAAAACATACAAATGAACTAAAATAACAAAAATTGCAAGACTCACAAAGGTCAGAGGCTGCTCCTGACTTGGGACAGGCGCAAAATTTCGGCTTAGTAAAACATGTTTTTGGAGATCTCAACCCTCTACCTTTACCTCTATAACACATCTATCTTCTTATAAGGCACTGTTTCAATAATTATGTGTTCCCTTCAAGTAGGCACACTTTGCTTATATATGCCTTCCGTAGTGTATTATGGCACTATTATATGTGAGTGTCCCTTCTATTATCTTTAACAGCTCTTTTTGAACTGATACTTACTTCTGTACTACCCTCCCTTAACTTTGGGTCTTCCTCAAAATTCAATTTGGCAATGCGTATTTATACTGGTAACACTACCAAGAGATGTCTCTATGAGATGTAACGTTTATCATAACTGGGAACGTAACCAAAACAACTATTTTAACCATTACAGATTGAAAGAATATAACAAGGGTACATTTAACATTGTTTAAAATATCAAAACCTACCAACTATTAATTTACTTCGACTTAAATTTCCATTCAGTATTTTAAGAGTTACTGCCTTACTAAGTAATAAGATTTTAACAAGTTCTGTTAGCTTCTTATATAATATGTTGAAAACTATTTTAGATACAATAAAACTAAGAATTGTAAAAATGATACAAATAATTTTGGGAAACGACTTCTGAACACAGTTATTGACGATTGCAACACATGATAAGTGAGACAAGATCTATAAATAAGGTAAATAGCCACAATCAATGTTAAAGATTGATGACAATGTTAACTTGTTTCTGTTTAAATCAGAAGCTCGAGACGAAAGAGGGAACTTTTGAGCAGTAAAATGTAAAAGACGGACAAGGTCCGTAAACAACTTCAGTTGCCAACATCATATCTGTAGATTCATATAAATTTAGATATTTGCCCTACTTATAACGACTTTTAACCTTTCTAGTTTTTAGCTAGTAAGACATGAACTATTTATACGTTTACATGCCAGAAATTTCATATGAGTCATTGCCCGTTTAATGATTTGTTTTCTCTTGTTGACACTATAATTGATAGAGAAAAAAGTGATCAACTAGAAACACGAACCTCAAATAAGTCCTCATCGACTCATTATAGAAGTAAATAGCATTCAACTACGATATTTACCAATTTTTATCGGAATTAGCGTGGGAAAATAGAAACTGTAAACATAAGAAATGATTAACGAAGTGAATTGTACAAATAAGTAGATATGACAAAAATCATCTGTCAACTTCATATAGACGTTATAGCCAAATATTAACCATGTTTATCCTTTTCCTTGCTTCTGTTTCTATATTATTGAAACTTCAATAAAAAGAGAAAAAGTATTACAAAAATGTAGCAGCAAAAATATTATTCTGCAAATCAGTCAATATGACCTAAATTATATAATATTTGATAGCAATAATTGCCCTTTTGTTGACGATATATCACCAGTTTAGAGTTCCTAGCTATAATTGTTTTGTTTATGCAGGACCGTAAATATAATGAAATTTGATGTGACTGTTATACAAGTTTTAGATTTAGCGCTATAATACCAGGTTCAATCAACCATTTTCTTCATTTGATGTGTTTTAGCGTCACTGAGGAGTCTTACGTATACGAAACGCGAGTCTGGCGTATTAAGTTATAATCCTGGTACTTTTGATAACTATTTAATCATTTGATTTTGCCATTTGATTAGTGACTTTTCGTTTTGAATTTTCCTTGGAATTAAGTATTTTTGTGGTTTTACTTTTTGAATTATGAACAGATTTGAAAATACCGAAAAGTAGAATAAAATAATATTTAAAGTGTGATGACTAAAATCGTTATATGGGTTATAACACTTCAAGCTCGATTTGATTTTTGATTTTTCGTAGAAACATTTTAAGTTAATAGATGGAAAAATTTAACAAAATCTAGAAATATAAGTTCTAAAAGTCGAAATGAGCAAAATATGAGAAATCAAGGGGAAAACAGCAAAAATAATCAGTAAGAATCTCTGTTTCAGTCAAAATGATAATTTGACTCCTAAAGATTATTTTAGACAATCAGTGCTCAAAGTAGACTACTTTTCTAGTTTGAAAACCATAATAGGTAATGTTGTTTTAAACTTTGAAAATTTATGAAATGATCAGCAACTGAATATCATCAGAAGTCACTTGTACTCTCCTTTGTAAGATTTTGTCGTGATATGTAACTTATAAGTAAGAGTGGCAAAAAAAATCTAATGCATCAAAATTTTAGTCTCTTTATCTTGAAATTCGGGATTATTTTCGGCTTATTTCATGATTTCATTGATTTTGTTTTGAAAAGTGAAGAATATGGTGTATTTAAAATAATTTCACCAAATACATTTGTGGGTGAGTGGTGGCTCCCCTGTAGATTAAAAAAAGAACTAACATAAAATCAGGCATTCACAAATTACCCTACATGTTTCTGGTGAGAAAATATTTTATAAGTGAAACAGTTAGACATTGTAACGTAGACTTTCTTGTAACACAATAGATCGACAAGGCAAGATGGCGACCAACTTATTTTTCTATCAAAATAAATACTTCTGCATTATATATTTTAATGCAAAAATGACAGGTGAGCGAGAAATGCATTTCGCGAAGCCTCTAGTTTTAGTTGTGACCAACTTCAATTTGGTGCAATCTATCTGTACAAATTTCAATTTGCGTGATAAGCGCACCAGACAATATTTAAAGTTAGCAGAACATAATCTTTCGTGATATTGAGAGCCTGTGGAGTAATCCAATAGTCATGAATTTCCAATTTAAAATTAGTTTGTTCATATAGGCTTATCCATGTCTGTTAACATTTTCTTTAAATGGAAACAAATGGCCATAAGACTGTTATTTGCTAATCTTTTTAAAGTTCTTCATTAATGCGGTCTACTGAAGTTACATATTACAGATCAATATTGCGAATAACGCATCTCCGTTACAAATCTCCGTTACACGTAACAGCCGTTTAAATATCGTCTTATAGGTATATTAACACATAACTAGTTATAGGTTTATGGATAGCGAATTGCATATGAGTGAAACCAAACTGAAACGGTCACTCCTAAAATCAAAACACGACATGACGAGTATTACGTAGTACATCCCGCCATTGTGTTATTGTACTATGGTAAGTTTGTGTATTTTTGATTTCAATATTTGCTATTATGCTTGGTCTTTATGACATTTTGTGCTACTTTGATAAATATTTGCTTGTTTTTATAGAAAGATTAAGATTATAACAAATTGGTGACTGCTGTACACCTATTTTTGACATTTTTACCTTTTCTATCTGTTTATTTTGTTCACACATCGTTGTCAATACATTGGAATTTAATTGGACTGTCATACAAGTGAGAGGTTTAGCTAGCTTTTAACCAGGTTTAACCCACCATTTTCTATCTAAGAAAATGTCTGTGCCAAGTCAGGAATATGACGTTTGTTGTCCTTTCGTGTGATGTGTTTGATCTTTTGAATTTGCCATTTTGGAGTTCAGTAATTTTGTAATTTTACATTTTACTACAAAGTATATTAAGGATGTTCGCTACTCGTTATTTTGACACAGTTTGCGCACCGTAGTTGTAAACTAATGCCGTGATATACTTTTTATGTTTCAAAAAATTGGAAAAGAGTTCTGAACAGACACATAAGCAACATATTTCAAATAAAAGATATGACAACTGTTACATATTGCAACATTATCGTAGCTTTCCATTTAATATTATTTCCTAATACTTTGAAAATAGACATTGATAAGTCTTTCCGATAAAACACGCAATTTGCTCTCAAATATATATATATACATGATGAGACCATTCACATAATAGTTAAACCATGTAAAAGTACGAAAAAACTGAAATATAAGTCGCTTGTAAAAAAATCATTTGAATATTATCATACGGTTCTCTGAAAATACAAGAAAATAAAGAAAAATACAAAATATGATGAATGATAATTTAGTTGACCAATTTAGCATATGAAGTAAATCACAAATACATAATAAGCTTCACATTAACACAAGTTTAATGAAATAGCTACCCGCCGAGGTCTGACTTAATGGTAAAGAATCATGTTTTACGACACAATGGAATTGGTGGTAAAATGGCTTTTTTTTCTTTCAAATCCCAAATATTTATATTGGATTGATTGCCATTAATGATATTAGTTTTCTGTAGATTTTGAATATTATAACATAACATGAAAAGAGTGCTAAAGAACACAAGAACTCGTTAAGATGTAAATGCATTTACTAACTGCTTATTTAAAGTGAGTAAGCGTAGATAACGGTTATTGTATCAGAGAGATGAACTTAAGAATGGTTTTTAATACATTTGTGAAATATGAAGTTATTTTTGAACGTTTTTCGGTATTAACTAAAATATGTCTGGTTTCAAGGTGATTTGGTTTGTTTGGCCTGATGAGGGTAATAAAGAATCAAGATAAACGCTTATGACGCTGTGTGTTATTTATGTTACGAAACATCGAAAAGCTAGTATTTGAAGTGGTAACCTTTCAATTGTTTAATAACAAGATTTTTTCTAACATATCTTAACGTTAAGCGGATTCTCAATATTGGGGAGCTTAAAGTACAAATTCAAAGAGACATCAATTAATCTTACATTAATGCCACTGCCCACAACAGAACCTCATTAATCTAACAGGAAAGACATCAACAGATCAAGATATCATATACAGTTATTGAATAAATGTTAATAACAAATATATTATCCTTAAGATGGTTCCCACTCAAAACTGGATGTACCAAAACATATAGCTGTTTTTGAAATAAGAAAAGCAACATTTGATCCGAGAACGCCAACCATTGTTACTGATTTTTTTTTTATTTTGATGTGAAATAATTGAATGTGAATATGATATAACAAATATGATGTTAAACCCCTGTATTGAGAATATATAATTGTTTGTAGATTCCTGCAAAAGTCAAGTAAATGACTGTTGGATTTAAGCTGTAAATTAAAGTACAGTTAACTCTCGTTGTCTCGAACTCGGTTGACTCGAAATGTCGGATGAGTCGAAGTTTTCACGTGGTTCCGAACTTTTTTCCATACAAAAGTATGTAATTCGACTCCTGATGAGTCGAAATTGGATGAGTCGAAATTTCAGTTGAGTCGAACTAAATTTACGATCCCAAGGTTAACAAAAGCATTCAAAAATCATTTTTTATCTCGAACTAATACACATATGTCAAAACATGACCTCCGGGATTTAAATGAATTGAAGAGTTAATCTGACAATACACGTGTAATTAAATTTCCGGTCACTGACCACTGTATTGATTTATGACATGCTATTTCCATGAGTGTTTTCCTAAGATTATCTTTTGTAGAATTTTTATAAATAATTAGTGATAAATTGTTAATATTCATGAAAAAGTATTTTAATTGTTTACAAAACAATTAATTTGTGATTTACACTAATGAGCTTGGGTGTGTATAAAGTGAGGATTATGGCTTCCGTTGATGATCACCTAAAAACTACTCAAACGGCGTCTTTAATCTTATTATATGTTCTTTTGAAAACAAAGAATGAGATAAAACAAAATGAATAGAAATCAAAATTTTCTTAAATCTCTTGTATCCGAGAATAAACAATTTTGTCAGCTATTAGCGACCTGAATTACGAAACTGTCGATTGGAAATTACTATCTTAGAAAAGCCATGGGATTTTTTTTTAATTGAAACAATTGAATAAGTAAAAATAACTGTCATTATAATAATAAAAGACTGTGACATACAAATACATCGATCTGATACTAGAATATCGATCCCCTTGTCATATTCACCCGGATTTATTTTAGCTTTACCAAGCTAAGCAAGAGTTGTGTCCCTTTAGATTGTCGAACTTCCGGTGTTCGTTTGAGTCGAACTACGTGTATCGCGAAATATTTCTCTGGTCCGGCTGACTTCGACATAACGAGAGTCGACTGTATTTACAGCTTCAATTTCGAGTTACATGTTAGTCATGACTATTTTATACATTATTTGGAATATCAATTTTTCTTCATGTTTAATATACAAAGTCCTCATCATATTGCAATTCTAAGGTTCTGCAAACCGCACATGTCTATTAAAGAAAATTGCACAGATTAATTACAAAAAAAGTTGTATACCCAGTTTGCTTAGTTATGGAAGCATTTATTTTGTGTTTCATATGTTTGTCATCTAGAAGTCTCTTTCAAAGACTCATACTCAGTATTAAAATCATCTGTACTCATGGTGGAGGTGGTGTAGAGACATTGAGTGAAAGTCCGATTTGAAAAGTGTAAACTTGTAAGAAGGTTTCGTATTTTGTTCTTGAAAGTAACACACTCGGTTCCTTAATACCTCTTATATATTCACAATCATTGTGGTTCCAAAAATCTCAAATTTAAGCATTTCATAAAGTTACGGTTATTATTTAGAATATTCTACACGAAAATTTAATTTTGAAGAATATCTTGTTTTTAGAAGTTAAGCAAAAAAAAAATACCGTACGTGGTAGGGTATTTATATATCCTTAATAGACTTCCTATCTTTATCCTTTTATTGAATATATTTAAAATACGAACTCATAGTATTCGGAGCATGCTTTTATATGTATCTCTTTGTCCTAGTTTTAAATATCACTAGGTCAGACGCCAGAACATCCAGCCGTATTAAACCATACAGAAAGAAATAATCTCTCAGAAATTAATTCTTTAGAAAAAACATGCTTTTCTGACAAAAACAGATTGAAGCTAATACGACGGAGGAAACTCGATTACAAATTGCCTTTTATAATTCTCATGTCTACAGCAACTAATAAACATGGATGACATATGAATATTCTTATTTTATTGAAGATATCAAAAACGAGGAAAGAACATATCGATAAATGCATGCATTGTTCATACGTCTATTTTCCTAATTGTGGATCTATAATTTAGCTAGCGGAAAGTTAATTAAATTTGTATGATCTTTCCGTGATGCATGTTTTATCATTTATAAATAAAACATTCAAATTCTTCACTTGGGCTAAAACACTTGTTGATAAACAAGGTCAATACATCAGTACTTTTATTCAAAAGTATCCGCATAGTTTAGGACTTCCGTGTATGAAGCCTTAACACAGCTTGTAAATATAAAAGACAGGACATAACACTAAATCTTACAGCCACACCATGTTCAGCCTCGTGACAAAAGGAACACGAAACTTTATCTTGAAGTCAAAGTTTGGAATCTGACACTTTTTTGAAAAATCAAGAGAGAACATTTTCCCGCCAAAATTTCAATGGCTAATAATATCTAGAAAACAAGCACATTGGCCGATATTTGTTTTTGCTCTTTTGTTTCCTTTAATAATCCCCTAGTGTTTTGAAAAGCTTGCTATTTTGAAACTGAGTAGCGAACTTCCTTAAGCGCAGCTTATCAACATCAAAGTATCCAATAAAGTGTTTGTAAAAGGATGACTGCTGATAATTTTTAGATCGGGTATGTTGTTTCATTTTCATTTTTGGATTGTGTTTTTGTATTGTGTACTGCTATTTTGCATTTAAAATTTTCCAACAGACTTTAGAGTTTGTTGTCATGTAACGATTTTATCATAAGTAAACAGAACATTCAGCGCTCATAAACATATTTTTTCTAGCTACAGTTTTTCTGTGCATTTCCTCTCGATGCAGACGTAGTAGGTGCGCGCATTAATTCAGTTGGTTGTAATTGCTGTCTGCAATATTTGTTTTAGTGATAATTTTATACGTAAGCAAAAACATTTTGTATATTAACTGTTTATTCCATATTATTATTAAGCAGTAGGTCAATGGGAGGGGGGAGTAATTGATTATGCATGGATAGCAGACAATTGAGCAATTGAGACAAATTCAAATTACTGATACTCAACATATAACATGTAGAATTTAAATACAGGAGTGGTTCACCGTCTTACAAGGCAATAGCAAGATAGGGAATTATAGATTTGTTAATGAAAACAAGGTCTTTTTATTGTATACCATGCCTATAAACAAAATGAAGCCTAATATATTAGGTAACATCAGGGGCAAACATCCAGTATACCTATTTCTTGAGAATTTATATTTGTAGTAGTGGAAGATACTGAATATGTACTTTTCAAACAATCAGTGCAAAATGATTCATCTTATTCTAACTGAAACCATGCACTTGTCATGCAAATATGTTTCATATCAACTACAGAACAAATTCTATTTAATTTGAACTATGTATCTCACTATTGTGTTAAATTGTAGGCAATAAAAATGGAGTTTCACTAAAACCGTGTCACTATGTTATTGAATTCGATTCACTCCAGAAACTATGGTTGTCAGATAAAATAAATTCATTTGAAAGCCAATGATAAAGAATGCCTGTCAGTGGAACAGTCGAAAAGTATTATTTTAATATTACTATAGACAATCGTTTTGAGTTTTCAAATAAGAAACAGATTTGGATTTTAATTTGGGTTGAAAAGATCATATGCATCTACATCAAGTACTCTTTAATGGGTTTAAACCAATACTAAGACTAATGTATAAGTAGAGTCAAAGCAATTTACCTGTATAGTGCTACAAAGTAACTGTACTAATTATCAGGAGAAGGGCGAAAGATACTAGAGGGACAGTCAAACGCATATATTGAAAATAAACTGACAACGCTATGGCTAAAAAATAAAAAGACAAACAGACAAATAATAGTACACAACACACAACATAGAAAACTAAAGACTAAGCAACACGAACTCCATCAATTTTGGGGTGATCTCAGGTGCTCCGGAATGTTAAGTAGATCCTGCTCAATGTCTGGTGCCCGTACCTGCCTGATATAAATTTCGAAGGTCACCACCAACGGATTTAATAATAAATGAATAGTATATCTAACTCTATAAGAACCAAAAGTTAAACTCTATGACACTGTTCATGCAAAAAACCAGGATCATACTACATACTAGTAGTAGGTAATCCTGTACCGACTACATTATTATTGATGTAGATGAACAAGAAAACTAATAGCATGTATGCCATGAAATCAAATCATTTGTATATGATAACAATTTTAAGTAATCTTTTTTTAACACGGTTATAAATACAGCTAATAAAAGAACAACACATTTCGACACCTGTCATTTGCTTATAAAGATGTACCCTGATACAAATCAGGTTCATTTTGTCCTGACATATTTGCCACTGTTCATGAGAAGCAAGCAAAGATAATCAATAAATGAAAAGAAAATATTCAGTTCTACCATATACTTATATTTGTTTTTTTCAAAATCACTCGTTGCGCAATAATATGAGTTTTTGAGGTCCATTTAGTTTACGTATTTAACTAAACATGTGTGTGGTTAAAGAGAATTCAAAATATTTTGTATTTATTATATCTCTTAAATGCAAAATCAAATGATAAACATATAGATGTATCATGCATTCACTTTTAGTTACAGTTTTATAGACATGAAATGACAATCAATTCATGAATCGCCCATGTCTATAAAAAGTCACTTTCTTCTACCTCTCCTAATTTTCCCTCCTTAAACTAGGTCATTTTTGTTTACACTTTCTTATTGGTGTGACTCTAATGACACGACAGTCAAGCGTTTCTACCATATGTAACTAAAAAATCATTTTCTGAAAGTAACCAAAAAGGGTATCAACTACATGTTTCTGATTTTCTGTAAGTTAATAAATCTAAATGTACCTTCTCCTAGAAAACCAACTTTATCTTGGCTTTTGTATATAATTGTGTATTAGATTTGACATTCTTTATACAGTGATAACATACACTGAATATGTTACATTGCAAAACAAGGATTTAATGTGACTTTGGGGAGAACAGACCTGCATAGCAAGATTGATAATCTGCAATATTAGCGAATGCTGCGGATTATACTTAATTGAAATGTCTTTATTGGAGTGACTTTATTCTGGAAATGATTCAAGTTAATACTAGAATGAAACTTAATTATCATTAAGCCTGGTATCTTTGCAGTTAAAGTTTGATATGCATTTCTTTAAAAATCTTTCCATTAGTGTTAATGTTATTCTTTCTAAATTGTTCAAGAGACATCTCTGTTTTAACCCTGTGAAATAAAAAAAATATGTTTAGTCGAATGAGGCATGTTTAATTATTTTTATTTGACAGAGCTACATGTATTATCGGTAAATTTTAAAGAACGTCGTTTTAAAACTACATAAGATGTATATCTGGAATAGTATCATCCGGTTCTCTTTCAGTCTAATTAAAAATACAGGGATGGTCAGAGATGTGGTATAATTGCCAGCGTTCAGATGACGTAGATGTAATCAGTTATAGACAAAAGTACAGCCTTTAACAACGAGAAACATCCATACATCATAGTCGTCTATAAAAGGCACCAACATGAAAAATGAGAAACAATTCAGTTGAAAAAAATAACGGTATAATTTAAAACAAATCAATATTCGAAAAACATGAATGACAGACATGAACCAACGACCACCACTAAACTACAGGTTTCTGATTTGGGACAGATACATACACACTTTGGCGTCGTTAATATGCAAATGAGAAGATATGGTGTGATTGCAAATGAGGCAACTCTTCAAGAGAGAAGAAATGACACAGAACTAAAAGACTATAGGTCACTGTACGGACTTCAACAATAAGTAAAACCCTGATTAGTCAGAGGTCCCGAAATGACAACGGTAAACAATTCAAACAAAAACTCAAACGGCCTGATGCATGTTTAAATAAATGATATATAGCAACACGCAACAACTACTGAATTACAGGCTCTTGACTTGGGACGGGCACATACACAATGAGAAAATATCCTTTGGGTTTTAAATGAGGAATAAATCAGATCCAAATCTAAGCTCAAACAATGAAAAAACCAATACGTTATAATAGTGCAATTTTAAAGGTCCCGACATTGAAAAATGTGGGGGTACATATGGAGTTTCAAAGCAAATTATCACACAAAAACCGATGTTGTTTTGGGCTTAACTGCGGGGCCAACAACATAAAGGTAGGACAAGTATTTTGCAACATTTGGGTTTTTAAAGATTTATTAATAGTGTTGTAAAAATAACACTATTTGATATCATAAATGTATTATACTTCACGTAAAAATGCCATATTTTGATTGGCTAATACGAGGGTGTTAATTTACTTTATCATATGGCTGAGGGGGTGACAATTGTTTTTAATGTTACCCTCTCGTCTAGACCAATCAAATCGATAGTTTAAAGGACAATGAATTGAAAGTACATCATTAATTAAATACAGTGCTTAAGTTCTACGTTTCGGCTCAGCTAGATTTTATTATCTGACTGTCAAGATAAAAAGATAAAACATCTTGCTTGACTTTCTTTTTTTTTTCTAATACCCGTAACGTGGTTATGTACTTGACGTCATAGAAAATACTTTTAAAATAAAATTAATCTGTAACACACCGCGGCTGACAATGTTTTCTCCAGGTAACAATCTGCTCTATCACCCTCTCAGCTATGTGTTATTTATATAATACTAAGTACAGGTAACTATTTCACTTTCCATAATGATTCGACGTCCAGACGAGTTTGTCTATATGCATGTTTGCGTTTTCACAGTAGATGTGCACCTGGGATATAAAGATGAAATTTAATGGTTTATTTAACAAACTGTAGTGATTTGCTGTGCCAAATTTTAAGATTCAATCAAACGTTTGTTGCACGTCAATTGGTAACAAATCCCGGTAATGAGTATTTGACTTAATAGAAATCAAGATCATGTATAAACTTATCTTTTCTATCGATAAAATTTCTATAAATTGATCATTATTTTAATTTTGCGTCCAAAGACTTAATCTTCGTAGCAGAGCCTCTAGCGTTATTTTTGTCCAACTGCAATTTGGTGTAATCTTCCTGTACAATCTGAAAAATGCGTGATGAGTGCAACAGACAATATTGAAAGTAAGCTCATACAACTAAATCTGACGCAGAACATAATCTTCCGTGATATGGAGAGCCTGTGGAGTAGTCGAATATTCATGATTTTCCAAATTAAAATCAGTTTGTTCATATAGGATTATTCATGTCTGTTATCATTTTTTTTAAGTGAAAACAAAATCGCCATAAGAGTGTTATTATCTCATCTTTTTTTCAAGTTCTCCCTTAATGCGGTCTACTGAAGTTTCATGTTATCGATCAGTATTTCGAATAACACAAACACTCTGTTACACTTAACAGCCGTTTCAAATTCGTCTAATAGGTTGAGTTATTGGTTGTTGGATGGCGAATAGCATACAGCTGAAACTAAACAAAAACTGTCACCCCAGTGATCAAAACTCGATATGACGACTATTACTGCAAAATATATTAAAACAACTGGAGGAGTGTACTAAAAAGACACATAAGCAACATATCGTATATAAATGATTTGAGAACATATTGCAACATTATCGGCAATTTGTACCTTTTCCATTTGATCTTACTACTTTTAAATATTTTGAAAATCATACATATAGACTAATAAGTCTTTCGTAGATCAAATGCGTGATTTTCTTCCAAAACTCTTTCATATATATATATATAAATATATATACAGACAGAGTTATCCTGGAAGGATGAAATCGATAGAATGGAACTGTTAACTTTTTACTTATTTTATTATTTTATTTAATATATATATATATATATATATATGATGAGATCCTTCCCATATCAGTAAAAGTACGGAAAACATTAAAAGAAATATAAGTCGCTTGTAAAAAAATCATTAGAATATTATCATAAGGTTCTCTGAAAATACATGGAAATCAAAACAAATACAAATATGAATAATAATTAAGTCGAACAATTTAGCACATAAAGTAAGTCCAACTATAGAGTAAGCTTAACATCAACACAAGCTTAATAAAACAGCTATCCACCGAGGTCTGACTTAATAGTAAAGAATCATGTTTCACGACACTATTGAATTGGTGGTAAAATGTCTTTTCATTCATTTAATTCCCAAAAATTTATATTGGTTTGTTTACCATTAAAAATATTGGTTTTCTTTAAAACTGAACGATTATAACATAACATGGAAATTGCATGTAAAAAAACCCAGAAGAATTTGTAAGATGTTGATTAAGTGTTTCAGAACGGTTTGTATACCAATTAATACATTTGTCAAATATAAAGAAACGGATTAATAGTATTTGGTAAAATCCAGATTATACACATTCTACAATCATGTCATTTTACATTGATTTCAATGGAAGTCTTGCAAGACTTTTTATCAGGTGTATATAAAGAAACTTCTGAACGTTTATGGGTATATATCAAAATGTGCCTGGTTTCTTAATGATTTGGTTTAGTCTTATAGCTAGCCCTGATGAAGCTAAATACAGATAAACGATTAAGACGCACGGTGGTATTTGTGTAAAGAAATGTCGAAAAGCTTGTATTCAAAGTGGTAACCCGGATTCTTAATTTGCAAGCGTAAGTACAAATTTAAAGAGACATAATTTAATCTTACGTGAATGTCACTGTCCACCATAGAACCTCAATAATCTCCCAGGAAAGACATCAACAGATCAAGATATCATATACAGTTATTAATATATTATATCAACCTTAAGATGGTTTCCACTCAAAACCGGATGTACAAATCTTGTTTTCTTTGAAATAAGCAGAGATTTGAACCCGATACTGCCAGAAACGTTGCTTATTTGGTTTTGCTTTTGGTTTTAAATAATAGACTGAATATATTATAAAAAATATGATGTTAAAACATTTGTATTAAAAAAATATATAATGTTCTGTATATTCTTGCACACACAAGTAAAATAAAAAGACTGTTGGGATTATGTTGTAAATTGAAACGTGTCTACATCTTCAATTTCAAGTTACCTTTTAGGCTTGACTTTCTTATGTAATATTTCAAAATTAATATCAATTTTCTACGTATTTGATATACAAAGTATACGTCATATGTCAATTCCTAGTTTATTATGTATATTATAGCAAAGTGAATACACCAATTACAATACATGTTTCACACCCAGTTTGCTTATTATTCTGGATGCAATTATTTTATGTATCTTATCTTTATATTTTTGTCATCTGGGTGCATTCAGAGACGCATGCTCAGTATTAAAATTACCAGTACTCTTGGTAGAGGTGGTATGCAGACATTGAGTGAAAGTCCAATTTTTAGATGAAGTAGAACATTTAAGCAGGTTTCGTATTTTTTTATTGAAAGTAACACAGTATGTTTCTTAGTACCTCTTATATATTTACAATTATTGTCGTTACAGAAATATCAAATTTGAGTATTTCCTAAATGTACTTAAATTAATCACAATATTCTACAAGAAAAATTTACTTTTGAAGAATATCTAGTTTTTAGAAGTTAAGCTAACAAAAAACACAAGACTGAACGTGGCAGGGTATCTATACATCCGTAAAAGAATTCGAACTTTTATCCTTTTTTGAATATATTAAAATTACGAATAAGTAGTTTTAGAAAAATATTTTAAATGTATCTCTTTCCCGTGCTTGTATTTCCTATCATGATTTTCTTGATAGACGATTGCTTCTCACAGGCGAGCTATTAAACCAAGAGTTCCATATGGTGAAGTTGAAATCATCCCTTATTGAATTTTACAAACGCCATCACGAGCTGGTTGAACGTTATGGAATAACCGTTTCACAGATAATATCGGATATGTTCCTAACGTCGTAACTACAATCCCCTTCCCTTTCATAAATGTGACCTAATGAACCGAATTAGACTATTTACTGGATTTGTTATAACATGAGCAACACGACGGGTGCCACATGTGAAGCAGGATCTTGCTTACCCTTCTGGAGCACCTGAGATCACCCCTAGTTTGTGGTGGGGTTCGTGTTGCTTATTCTTTAGTTTTACATGTTGTGTCATGAGTACTATAGTTTGTTTGTTTATCTTTTTCATTTTTAGCCATGGCGTTGTCAGTTTATTTTCGATTTATGAGTTTGACAGTCCCTTTGGTATCTTTCGCCCCTCTTTTACGTCTATTTTTAAATACCACTAGGTCAGACGCCAGAAAATCCAGTCGTATTAAACCATACAGAAAGAAATTATCTCTAAGAAATTAATTCTTTAGAAAAATATGTTTTTCTGACGAAAACAGATTGAAGTTAATGCGACGGACAAAACTCGATTACGAATTGTCTTTTATAATTCTCATGTCTACAGCAACTAATAAACACAGATCACATATGAATATTCTTATTTTATTTCAGATATCAAACACGAGGAAAAACAGTTCGATCAAAGCATTAATTGTTCATACGTCTATTTTCGTCATCGTGGAACTTTATATCAGCTAGCGAAAGTTAATTTAAATTGTATGATTTTTCCGTTATACATGTATTATCATTTATGGATACAACATATTCAAATACTTCTCTCGGACGGGTAAACAAGGTAAAAGTATCATAACTTGTATTCAAAAGTATCTGTATTTACTTCAGAACAACTAAAATTTCAAAGCTACATATGTACATGTACAACCTTGTGACCAAATTAATTAAATGAGTAACATGGCACTGCATCACCGTTCATTAACTTGAAGTCATAGTATGGTAGCTGACCATTGCAGGGTAAATAAAACAAATTATGAAGTACAACCAACACAAAAACATATATATCTAAATAATCAAACGAGACATACATTCGATACATTTGACAGCTATCTAAAACAGGTAAATACATCAGCCAAAAACGTTTTGTATATTCACTGTTTATTCCTTATAATAATTAATCAGGATATTGGTAAAAACGTAATTGGCTATGTATAATTACATATGTAGCAGACAATTGAGCAATTGAGACAATTCAAATTACTGATACCCAACATAAAACATGTAGAATTTAAATACAGGAGTGGTTCATCGTCTTAAAAGACACTTGCAAGATTGAGATTTTTAGATTTGTTTAATGAATTTTTTTCTGTTTTATTATTAACCATGTCTATAAAAGAAATGAAGCTTTTACAATTTGTTATGTAACATTAGGGGCAAACATCAAGTAGACCTATTTATGAAGAATATATATTTCAAGGAGTGGAAATTTCTGAATGTGTACTTTTCAAACAATCAGTGCAGAATGATTCATCTTACTGAAACCATGTACGTTTCATGTTAATATGTGTAATATCCATTACAGAACATATTCTGTCTAATTTGAACTATGTATCTCATTATTGTGTTAAACTGAAGGAAATAATAATGGAGTTGCACAAATACCGTGTCAATATGTTATTGAATTCGATTCACTACATAAACTGGTTGTCAGATAAAAGAAATTCATATGAAAACTGGTTATCAAGATTGCCTGTCAGTAGAACAGAAGAAAAGCATTATTGTAAGATTTCTATAGCACTCATTTTGAGTTTTCAAATTAGACTCCGGTTTTGGTTTTAATTTTGGTAGAAAAATTATTTACATCATATACTCTATTATGGAATAATACAAATCATAAGACTACCGTATACGTAGAGTCAAATTAATTTACCTGCACGGTGCTGCTAAGTAACTGTTCTAATTACCAAACCTGTGTGATGTGAAAGTTTTGCCTTTGAAGTACTTGTTACCGCCAAAGAATTCAGTAATAAATCAATAGTTTGCGTACACTCTATAAGAACCAAAAATTAAACTCTATCATCGTTCATGCATAAACAAGGGTCATACTAGTAGTAAGCCCGTCTGTGCTGACATGAATCACATTTGATATAGATGAAGAAAACACATAGCATGTATGCCATTAAATTAAATCATTTGTATGTGATAAAAATTTCAGTAATCCTCTTTGAACACGGTTATATACAGCCACATTTTTAATAAAAGAACAACACATTTCGACAGTTGTCAATTGATTATAAAGATGTACACTGATACAAAACAGGTTAATTTAAGTCCTAAAAATGTATGTAATGTTTGCCACTGTTTGTGAGAAGCAAGCAAAAACTATCAATAAATGAACAGTAAGTAGTCAGTTTTTTCAATCATATACTTTTACCATTTTTTTCAAAATCACTCTTTGCGAAATGCTTGTAAGTTTTTGACTGCCAATCAGTTGAGAAAGTCTTTGAAGAGGAACTTTGGCTGTTTAAGTATTTGAATAAAAATGTGCCTGGTTAAAGAGAATACTAAGTTAAAGCAAATTGTTTTTGTTGATAATGTCTCTTAATGGCAAAATCAAATGATGAATATATACATCTATGCCTTTACTATTAGTTACAGTTTTATACAAACATGAAATGATAGTAAATCATGATTCGCCAATGTTTTGAAATGTTCTCTATTCGCCCTCCCCCATTCAAAAAAAAATCTAACTCAAACTAGGTATTTTAAGTGATGGTGTGATTTGAATGAAGCGGCAATTAAGCGTTGCCACCATGGGTCAGTCAAATATACATTTAATTTCTCCTAGAAAACAACGTTATCGTGGCTTTGGTATTATTGTTTATTAGATTTGAGATTATTTATGCAGTGAAAATACATATTGCATATGTTACATTGCAAATCAAGGATTTAATGTGGCTTTGGGGAGAACAGACCTGCATGGCAAGATTAATAATCTGCAATATAAGTGAAAGCTACGGATAATACTTAATTGAAATGTTCTTTATTGGAGAGACTTTATTCTTGAAAGGATTCAAGTTAATACTAGTAAAATGAAACTTAATTATAATTAAGCCTGGTATCTTTGCAGTTTAAGTTGATATGTATTTCCTTTGAAATCTTTCCAATTGTGTTAAAGTTATCTGTTCGAAATTGTTCTAACGACTGCATCTCCGTTTTTACCTGTTTGATATGTTTTATAGTCGAATGATGCATGTTTATATTTTACTCGACAAAGTTACGTGTTTTATCGGTAAATTTTAAGGAACGTCGTTTTAAATCCATGTATGATGTATACCTGTAATTGTTTCGTCAGTTTGACTTTCAATCTAATGAAAAATAAGGAGATGTGGTAGGACAGTCAATGTTCATACATTGTATGAAGTAGATGCAAGCAGTTATAGACAACCTTACAGCTTTCAACAATGAGATCAACCATAACAGCATAATCGGCCATAAAAGGCCATAATTAAAAAAAGGCGAAACAATTCATGTGTAAAAACTAACAGCCTATTGTATAACAAATCAATTTTCGAGAAAAAAAAACCCATACATAACAGACATGGACCATGATGATCGACAACCACTGAACTACAGTTCCTCATTTAGGTCAGGTACGTACAGAATATGGCGTTGTTAATATAAAAATAAGAAGATGTTGTATTGCCAATGAGACATCTCTTCACAAGTCTGAAAACCAAATGACACAGAAATTAACAACTATAGGTCACTTCACGGACTTCAACAATGAGTAAAACCTTGCAAACACAGCTATTAAAGGTCCGGTCCCAAATGAAACACGTAAATTGATTGAAACACAAAAAGGAAACGGCCTTATGTATGTACAAAAATATGAACGAATAACAAATATGATATATAGCACCATGCATACGATAACTACTGAATTACAGGATCTTGACTTATTTTAGAATGGCGCATACAGAATATGGCAGTGTCAAATATGTTTGTGATTAAAATAGATTTTACAATTAAATGAGCAAAGGAAACTATTCTACATAGTTTATATAACGGATATAAAAGCAGTTAAAGGCCACGATCTGACTTTCACCAATGAAAAAACCAATATGGTATAGTAAATAAAGGCAACAGTAGTATACCACTGTTCGAAATTCATAAATCGATTGAGAAAAAAAAATCCGGGTTAACAACTAAAACAGAGGGAAACACATCAGATATAAGAAAGAACTACGACACAACAAAAACACAACACTAAAATGTAACACGCACAGAAAAGAACTATAATATAACAATAGCCATTTTTTTTACTTGGAACAGGCCATTTTAAGAAAACAACGGCGGGTTGAATCTGGTTTTGTGGCTAGCCAAACCTCCCGCTTCCATGGCAATGTTAAATATGATATATGAATGACAATATTACATGACAGGACTGCAGTACAAATAAATGGGAGAACATATCGGACAGAGAAACGCACAAATGATAGATGTCAAAAAGTACCAGGTTTATAATTTGATACGCCAGACCAGCGTTTTAAACAGTTTTTTTTACCCCAACATGAAGCGTGTGAAACCAATTGTAATGAGAAGACTAACGGCACAATTTACAAAATTATATTAACAACATGCAAGTTCCTGAATAAGGATAGGCTCAGAAAGAGTCGGGTGGTCTTATCATGTTTGGGAGCAGTTAGCCCTCCTTCTAAATGGGCCAGTGGTGTTCCTGTACTATATAAGAATATTGACCTATGCTGTGCAACATTTCACTTAGCATACATCAGTATTGTATCCCTGTTAATTACGCATAAGATAGTATATCTAAAACTTATTTAATTGTGATGTAAGAATTACACTACATGAAATTATAAATATATTAAGTACATGTATATATTTCATCATAGATAATGATTCGACTTCTAGACGAGTTGGTCTTTATGTTTGTTTCTTTTTCACAACAAAAGTTCACCTTGCATATAAAGATGATAATTTAACGGTTTATTAAACAAACTGTTGTAATTTGTTGTGCACATTTTAAAGTTTCAATCAGACGTGTGTTATAAGTCAATTGGTATAGTAATTCTTCCCGATAAGGAGTATTTGGCTTACTAGAAATCGTGTTCATATATTAACTTAAGAGATGCAATTTCTATAAGTTGATAAATATTCCAACTTCAATCCAAATACTTCATCTACGTAGAAAAAATTCATGCTGTCTAGCAAATAAAAAAGATGAAACCATGTTAACTAATTAAACCAACCATTTGGAAAATATTGTATTTTATTAAAGTCGATGAAAAAAAAAATTTCTTAAAAAAAAAAAGGTGGCATTAACTGGGTAATTTTTCTTATTTCAAATTTGGACACGTTTCTTAAGTCGGTTTCACAACAAAAAAAGTTACGACTAAGATTGATCGGAAGGCATTAACAGTTCAGTATATTTACGATCACTCTTAGTCAGAATTTTTTTTTTCGTGAAACTGACTGCTTCCATTACTAAATGTAGCTTTGTGGCGTGTAGTTATAGGTTTGTGTCATCCTTAAGACCGTCAAGCTGTAATAATATGAATAACGTTAACAACATCAATCATATATATAACGAATTAACAGTGAAGAGGGTTTAATTTGGTTTTATCATAAATTGAGATAAAACTGAAAGTATATTATCCGAAAAGGTAAACAGCAAGCCGTATAATCTTTTAAATGCAATTTCAGTTTTATCTTTATTTTTTATTTTTAATTGATCTTTTTGGTGTTCAAACTACAGTGTATACATACATTTTTAAAAGACATAATTTAACAACATGACATGTATGGCATTGTTATGGTTCTTATTATACGATTGAAAAATTTACAAGTAAACAATGTGAATACGCAGTAAATGATACATCTTAAGAATACTTTGTTCATTAAAAATATAATCATTTTCAAAATAAATTTAATTAAATAACTTCCACAAATTCCCCACCCCCTTTTTTCCCCCGGTCATCTGTCGACGAATGACTAGTGTTTGTCTTTAGAAAGATATAAATATTCTAATGGTTACAGACGTCTTTTCAAAAATTTATGAAAAGCTTTCAAAGATATTGACTGTCTGTCTAATCATGCTAATTGTGTGTACTTAACATAATTAATGTAATACTTTGTCTGTAGAATACAATACTTTAAAACAAGTTATCAGAATTCAATACACCAAAAATGACACTATCTCTATAATAATAATACCATTAATAAGAAAATTCTCTCCCAAATTGTGTTATATCTGTAAATTCAAGAACTTTGTGCTCTATAGTTTCTATCTTCTTTGTACAACTGACACATTCAGTAGGTAAGGAAAGTTTATATTTTTCAAGAAGATAAGTATGTTAGTCTACTTTGTGTAATATTTTGTATTGTAAATCTTTGAATATTAAAATGCTGTTATAATGGCATATGCAATAATTTATAGAATGCCAATATGACTAAACCAAAAACCTCGTAAAGTACATATGTGAGCATGTATCATTGTATAAATCAAATTTGCATCTTTTCTATGATCTATTATGGTTATGTTTTCAAAGGACTGTTCTTGATGATTGTTCCTAAATAGTTTGTGGTACTTAGATGACATATAGATTAGCTCAGTTCTCACTATCTACAATACTAATGGCGTCAACTGTCCATTAAAGATATCTCTACGACGGTTTTACTAATACCACGGCTTCTTTCATATTATCTCTATACTTAAATTTATATTTTCAATTAAGTATTACTGCAGACAAATCCACTATGTCTCAAATTATTCAACCATACGTGGGTGTTCTGTACTTCATGATAAATCAGAATTTACATAGTACGTAATTAGATTGGGTATATCCTAAAATGGAATCATGTAAATTAGACCGCTTTTATAAAACAAAGTGTTGGATAAAAGTCAAAACTGAAGAAATGGAACAATTAAAATATATCTTTATACTTCTTCCCCCAAACCAGACAAACCATCAGAGGTTTAACATTTACTTGTATGAATCAGCAAGTAGCTCATGTATTCTACATTCTATTGGGCAGTGCATAAAGATAACTATAACAAAAAGGTGAATTGCGAAATTTTTACTTATTCAAAGTAAAAATTGTTCTCTTGTAATAATAAACAATATATACGATGTACATTATACATTTGTACAAAACGATAATAATAAAGAAAACATCAAATGATAATACAAAATATCGATCAGTTGATCAGAAAGAATGTGTAGTAAGATAGATTGTGTAGAAACTGACCAATGGTCATCCAGCCAAAAGATATTAATGCAAAGGATTTTGGAAAATGTAAATTTTCTACCATGGCAAATTAATGGATTCCTTTGTCTGCATAAAATAGTAAAGGATTTACTAATGTGATCTAAGGTAAAATTAGATAGATCATGAATTCAATATTGATACTTTTAGCTGGAAGAGTATTAATTGAAGATCAAAATAACCTAAAAGTATTGATAGGTCATGGAGCTCCTTTTCGAGATATTTGATTTATAAAATATGGCGGGAAAAGGCTGACTCGGACTTACACCTTATATTTGCATTGATATTACTTAGGTCTCAAATAAAAAAAAGAAAGAAAACGAAGAATCGGCTTCAATTTTCTCAAATGACCGTTTATGAGTTATTAAGTCTTAAGTTTAAAGAAAAGTTATGTATATAGCACGCCTTTTACGAATTAACTTTTTTAGTTCACGAAAAGCGTAGCTTTGAGTGGATTACATATGTTAATGAGTAAGGCGTGGGTATATATGATTTGTAACATAAATGGACTATGACACATGTCAAAGGTTAAACCCTGACTAATAAAGCTTTACTGCACTTTTCAATACGTCAATCAAATAGTGACGTGATACTATATCTGATTTCCAGAAAATTAACACATGCAGCAGATGTCAGTTGAGTTTGTTTGTCCGATAAAGGTAGTAGTCTACGTTTAAAATTGAAAGAATTGTTGCCATGGGATTCATACTCGATAGTCATTTATGTGTTATTGAATATTTTTTCTTTCCAAAAATTCTTGAAAAAGTGGGTGTGGTTGGGAGAGAAAAAAAAAGAGATGAGTGGGATGGCTGGGTAAGGCAAATTTTTATTCTATGTTTATTTGCCCTCAATTCCGAAAAAAAGACGTGTAGTTTCTAATGACGTTGTGATAAGAAGGAAACATATCTAATACCAATTATAAAGGTAATTAAAAATCTTCTTTCATTCCAAAAAACTGGGAAAGGATCGTTAAATTGATTGCAAAGGTTAATTATTTAAACATATTTATTCACAGTGGATTGGGAAACAAGTTAATCCCTTTCCACTTGGCGGGTGCGAGTGCTGCTCTTTTTCGAAATCTACAGGGTGTCTTTGACGTTGCATGGTTGAGTATTGAATGCGTGAAAGGTCCAGGGACAAATGTTTGAAGCATTTTCAATACACGGAAATAGACCTTTATGAAATTAAGAAAATAACTAAACATCAAGTGCCATATATTGTTTTAGACTATTATTAATTCCGACATGATAAAACATGTATCCAAGCAAAACACTGTAGGAAAATGTATATTAGTCATTTCTATTTCATTCTGTTTAAATCTTTCATTGAGGGTATGACATTTAAACTATAAGAAGGAGGGAGGAGTATTTTTTTTTTTTTTTTTTAAATATTCTTATCCCCAATTTAATGAGTGAGAAAAAATATTCTGGTCAAGCATAGACCCCCTCCCTCCCCCCCCTTTGAAGTTAAATTGTTGCTCTCTAATTACTATCCCAAGGAGGCGGAGCTAGACTGTGCATTAAAAACTTTTGAGATGGAAGTTAATGCACCGGTTTAAGCTCCTCCCATTCTTTGCTATTCAAACGAGAATCCTCAACGGTGGGATTGTAGAGTGAAATAACTACAAAATTATTCAGTTAACCCACTCCTCTAAAAAAACAGAATAAACTCACTAGAAGATCAAAGGAAAATCTACCATTCATGTTACAAATAGGTGTTATGGGGCAAAATATTTCACCTTGTATTGTATGGAAAAACACTAAGGAGTCTGAACATTTGACTCTTATTCCAAAACCTCACCTAAGTACATCCTGGGAACAGTATATCTATCAATATATATGTTCCTGGTACATCCTTAAAATAACTTTCCTATATATTGTGAGGGTATCACAAGTTCAATGCAAAAAAGACAAGACGCCAAGCACAACGGCAAACTATTCATAATACTTAATTCAAGGCAAAGTACGTGGGAATTCCAAAGTCAAAAGTATGAATGAAATTGCGTTTAATTAAAAGTGAAACAACATGAACTCATAAATTAGTATTGGTAATTTGGTGAATACATTTGAAATTGATTCCGTACTTTGTTATGGACGCGTTAATTGAATATCACTATCAGGTGACTAACTTAACTGGTGTTCAAGTTCCACTTTTGTCTCCATCAGTTGAGGGATATGATTATTAATCAAGGAAAGTTAAATCAGAAGCCATTATTTTAAAAACATTTTTTGTCTCGCCAATACTTCCGAAGTATCAGTCGCAATATTATTTTTATATGCCATTATAACTGTGCTTTCTATGGTATGCAACGCGGTCACAGGCTTATATGGAAATTTAGATGTTTCAATCTATAACTAGGCCAAATCTGTATAAATAAGAAATTGGTAATAAATTCCTGAATATGTTTAGTTGAGTCTCAAGCGTTCTAGCCTCTTAATCCAGAACGTTCTATTTCTTTATTTTATTAATATCAATATATTGAAATATTCAAATATTGTACGCACTCAAATGTAATTACCATAAATCTGAATATTTCATACTTAGTGTAGGAAAGTGTATTAACTTATTGTAAGCGTAATAGAAATCGTACATACAAAACTAAATGTGATTTGTGTCATTCTATATTGCTCCCCTACTGGGAATTTGTTAAAACAAGTGCAAATTCAAAAGTTCTATTTTCTCGATAGGAGATATAATAAGTCACTTAAATGAATGAAAGGTACTAGATATGATTTAAAGAAGATTGGCGTATACGTCAATGAGGCAGCTGCTTAAAAATACAAAAGATAAAGGTCAACCTGTGGACAAGTGTTATACAATGTCGTACAGAGTTTAACATTGCATAATGATATATCAAGCATATTCATAATGTGATTAAATTGTTTCATTGGCTTTCCGCAAACAAATAGCTTGTTTAAAAGTAAAATACAAATTTAAAAACAGATGTTTTTCTTTTTGAATATTTTACTCTTGTTCTAATACACCATTTTAATATTTAAACTCCTTTTGATCATATAGTAATTGTGATAACTAATACAGATAACAAATGTTAAGTTGTTAATGTTTGACCGACTGACGATACCTCGCCACAAGATAGTATAAAATTATTGCTTATTATCAATTTCTAAGCTGTATTATTTTCTGATTATTTGTATATTACATGTATCTGCATATCCATGTGATTTAAGAGCGCTGAATCACAACCCTTCGCACTCTCTATGCATTTCTATTGGCATCAATATATTGAGGATAACAACATACTTCTAAATGGCCACACTATACGCAGTTAAACCATTGTGGTGACGTCAGCCTATTCATTAACCGTGGATTCTGTGATATAGATACAATGGATAAGCGTTGATTCTTGAAAAAGAAACCATGAGCCCGGAGGGCGAATGGTTTGTTTTTCATGAATCAACGCTTATCCATTGTATCTACAACTTAAACTATTGTGTTAATGCCTTTAAAAAAATAACGCCTATCCTTAATTAAAAGGTATTGTAAGTGAGTTTAAATAACCATGTAATCGTGTCAAACGATCCATTAAAATAAATTAAATATCACAATCAAATGGTTAAAAAATACAAGTATATTATAACACATCACGTCTACCCTTAAAGATCGTCATACTATAAGGCGTCTGAATGTTATATGTTTTACAAAATAAGATACATGTATATAATTTCTATTAAAATTGAAAATGGAAATGGAGAAATTGTCAAAGGGAAAACAATCCGACAAGGAACATATATATAGTGCATATAATAAGTATGTTTCCGAAATTTCTAACAAAAAACCTAATTTTAGGAACATCACGATTTTCTAGCGAATTAACAGTTGTAAAATTATGTAGAAAAACAGATGCAATTATATTATATTAATTTATAAAACAAAAATGGACAAATATAATGTAGTCATTTTTATTTCAAACATGTGGAATAGCCAACGATAATTTGATAAAAAACGACCAAACTCGCTTTTATTACACAAAGTATCCACAATAACATAAAAAACAAGAACAAAAAACAACAAGAATGTGTCCATAGTACACGGATGCCCCACTCGCACTATAATTTTCCATGTTCAGTGGACCGTGAAATTGGGGTCAAAACTTTAATTTGGAATTAAAATTAGAAAGATCATATCATAGGGAACATGTGTACTAAGTTTCAAGTAGTTGTGACTTTAACTTTATCAAAAACTACCTTGACCAAAAACTTTAACCTGAACCTCGCACTTTCATTTTCTATGTTCAGTTGACCATGAAATTGGGGTCAAAACTATAATTGGCATTAAAATTAAAAAGATCATATCATGGGGAACATGTGTACTAAGTTTCAAGTGGATTGGACTTCAACTTCATCAAAAACTACCTTGACCAAAAACGTTAACCTGAAGTCGGACGAACGAACGAACGGACGAACGAACGGAGGCACAGACCAAAAAACAGAATGCCCCTCTACTATCGTAGGTGGGGCATAAAAACTGGAAAACTAGAGAAAAGAGACAGCAAAGAGAATTCAGGGATTCGAACCTAAACAGTCAAGTCCGTACCTTGAATAATTTATCTTAACCATGAAACCTCGTGGCTACCAATTCATACTATACGTTTGCCTATTATGTATATATAAAGGTATAAGCCCTGTGTTTCTGTTGTACCGATGTATATTATATATCCATTTATATGTTTGAATTAGACATTTAAATCGTAACCGATTGGTAGCACAGAGGTTTCGTCGATATGTTGACATGTTACAGAATTCATGGACCGGTTCGATTCCCAGAGAAGACATATAATGAATTACAAAAACTAAAGGTAAGTTTTTAAAACAATTCCATTAGTGAACAGAAATCAGTAAATTAGTCAATTCAAACTTAATGTATTTAGGCACACAAAAAGAAACAAAAGAATATAAAATGGTGAGTCCATTTCAGCGACAGATTTAGGAAGCGTTGATTCTAGAAAAAGAATCCACGGTAAATGAATAGGTTGACGTTTTACTACACAATTTTACAACTGTTAGTTCGAAAATTCCTATGCTAGACAATTGTGATGTTCCTAGAATTAGAATGTTCGTTGTCGGGTTGTATTCCCTTTGACACATTCTCCATTTCCATTTCCAATTTTAATAGAAATATACAAGTTAGAATATCTCTTATTTTGTAAGGAACAGGCAATATTCAGATGCCCGATAGTATGAAGATCTTTAAGGACAGACGTGTTGTGTTATAATATATTTTTATTTTTGTTTTAACCATTTAATTGTGATATTCAATTTATTGTAATGAATTGTTTGACACGATAACATGGTTATTTAAACTCACTTACAATACCTTCTAATTACGAATAGGCGTTAATTTTTAAAAGACATTAACAAAATAGTTTAAGTTATAGATACAATGGATAAGCGTTGATTCATGAAAAACAAACCATTCGCCCTCCGGGCTCATGGTTTCTTTTTCAAGAATCAACGCTTATCCATTGTATCTATATCACTTAATCACGCTATAAAAATGTTTCTTCTTAAAAAAAAAAGCATATATTTCTATAAAATTGAATACATTAGTTATATATAGTAAAAACAAACCCGAGCGGTGACCATTTTGGTTTATCAAGTTTAATACGGGAGCCAGAAAATGTGTTGTCTATATTGACGCAAATGCCTTTAGAAGGATAAAAACAATTTTATCAATATGTCAGTATCGATAGTGCAGAAGTAAAGAGTAAATTAATAAAAATATCTGATTTCGAGGAAAATTCGAAACGGAAAGTCGCTAAGCAAATGTCAAAATCAAAAGCTCCAACACATCCAGTCTTGGAACAAACGTTACATTTTTCTCATGTCCAAAATGACTGATTAAAACAGGCTAAATCTCTCAATTGTAGGACAGTCGCCTATAATATTTCATTAAATTAAACATGATGATGTTTTCAAATTGACACCGATGAGCAAATTAATAAATCTGTCCATTAGCCAAAAATAAAATTAAACGTTTGTCGATAAATTGTTGATATACGCAATAACTTTATCGCTGTGTTTTAGCATCAATAAACTCTAAATAATAAAAGTGAAGCAGTATCCTGTATTTATTCGTTCATTTATAGGAATATATATCCACATTTCCAAACGTGACCTCCCCCCCCAAACGTGTCCGATTCCCCCAAATGATGCTCTTATATTAATCCGATATTGCATGGTGGGCTTTCAGCAGAATTGACTTCCTTTTTTCAACTCTCAGTCTGGTATTGTAAAATCTTTTTTTTTTTAATAAATTTTAAGTTTCGAGCATCACTAAAGACACACGAACAAGAGACATAACGTCCAGTGTGAAATATTATCATGCATTATTTGAACGATATTATGTTAGCAAAAATACATTTTTTCTTTCGGGGCTTTTTATAGCTGTTTATGCGGTATGGGTTTAACTCATTGTTTAACGCTGTACGGTGACCTATAGTTGTTAATTTCTGTGTCATGTGATCTCTTGTGGAGAGCTGTCTCATTTGAAACTACACAACATCTTCTTTTTTTATACTGTAGATATGTTCTATTATCATACCAGGAATTGAGGATTGGACCTAAATGTTTACAGATATTCGGGATTAACACTAGATTGGATTTTAATTAAACATATCAAGAGCGAGTAAAAACGATTTTTTTATGACTTCAGTTAGAATTGCGCAGTGAATGGGAAATTCTCCCTACACGAGATATCTGATTTTATATCTACAATTTTAAACTAAGCATGGCTGCTTACATTTACATCCAACATAGCTTTACGAACGTCCCCAATTTTACAAAGTTATTCTGCCGGTTTAGCAAAAAAGACCTAAATTGATTTTCAATCGTTTAATGAAATAGCAAAATGAGTATACTTTAATGAAAAAGCAATAACCAAATAACTTACGTATTTATAATATTGACACGAATGACATTTCCAGTTAAAAATATAAATATGGACACATTAGGTGGGTTGGACACGTTTGGGCGTTTAAACAAATGACATGTTTTGGCGCTGTTTAACAACTTAGACATGTTTTGCAGTTCAGTAACATCATACGGGCACGTTTGGGGGGAAGTACACGTTTCTGAGTGTTACATATATATGCTGAAATTCTGTTTTTTTTTTAATAAAATTTTATTCGAACACATGCTTCAGTCATTTTCTTTTAAAAAAATACCTATAAATGAGATAGTTATGCTTAGTTTTTAGTTAAGTTGTTAGATGTCCACCGTGGTAAAGGAGTTAATCGGTAATTATATTATTTGGCTCCGAATATTTAGCTCATTGTTCCAGATTCTCAGACGGAGCGAAACCGGATGCGTCGACAATCAAGAGCGTCTCCTGCCAATTGTATCAACGATCATGACCAACATTATACATAATCGGTAATAATGTAACAACACTTGAAGTGGAATGAACAATGAACAAAACATAAGGAATTATTTGCATAGTTCTTTTAACAAATCAAGCATACAATAATAAAATTGTGTATATCAAGATCGTGAAAAGTTAAATTTAGTTTTTAAAGTCCTTATATTGTAGTTAATTTTCTGCTACACTGTATATTATTATGTATATATACACACACACACACACACACATAGATTGAAAGTGGGGCCTAGATAAAATGTAAGTGTACGTGTATTGTTTGTATTCTCATTGTTTGACCTCATGGTGTAATGAATCCAACAAATAAACTATAAATCAAAATCATTAAAGAAATTAGTTTTTTTGGCTAAAACAAATTTGTTATGGCATTTATTGCAACGAAGAAACACAACCAACTTGTCAATCAAAACTTGATGACGATTAAATTACTGAAGGGCGATCCAGAAGTAACAAAGTTCTATCAGGAGCCACTGGGTAGTCTATAGCAGCTTAAATTAAATTCCGCCAGTCCATTCACAGTACATAAAAGCTCCAAACTTATATATAAATATTCTAATATCTCCAGCCGTCTTTTCAAAAAGTTAAGAAAAGCTTGCACAGATATCAACAGTCTTTCTAATTGTGTTTTCTTAACACAGTTAATGTAATATTTTGCCTGAAGAAAACAATAATTTAAAACTAAGTTATCAGAATTCAATACACCGAAATTACACTGTCTTTATTCAAAAATGTTTTTACTCCAAAAACAAAATACATTGTACCACCAATTAGAAAATTCTCTTCAAATAGTTTACTTCTGTACATTAAAAAATGTATGCTCCATGGTTTCTATTTCTTTACAACTGGCACATTCATTAGTTAAGGAAAGTTTATTTTTTCAGGAAGATAATTATGTGAGACTATTCTGTGTAACATTTTATATTGGAAAGCTTGTAGTTTGCTGTCTAAAGTACATTTAAAAGCTTGTGAATAAATATTTTTCGTCATTAATTTCTATATTAAAACTTTCTTCCCACCTTTTTTTGTGAAATAGGAGAAACACTTCCCCGATCGATATAAAGTGAATATACATCTTTGGCGAATAATTTACTGATAGGCATTTTTTTATTCTCAGGCTCAAAAACGAATCCAAATGAGTTACTGTAAGGTGACAGGTTTTGTTGTAATAACAAATCTTTCCAGTCACGTGGTATAGCACGTTTAATAGATAGAATGTCTACAAAAGTAACATTCGGGTTATATTTTTTGTTAATAGGATCATGAGAGAAAAAATCGCCTCTATCACCTATAATGTCATTGATGAACCGTATGCCTTTCATGTACCAAGATCTGTAAAAAAAAATACTCGTTCTGTCAACTTTGTGTGATTTTACTTTTTTTTTGATAAACGGATTGAACCAAATAAATTCTTTTCTAACATGAAATGCATTTAACGGGATGAAAATACCCTTGAAACGTTTCCAGGCAGAAAACACTAAGTCTTCTATATAAAAAAGAGCTGCTTTTAAATTTAAAAACTCAAATTCACATCTGCTCATAAATAAATCCTCTAAATCAAAAAGAATGTTTCGGAAACATGTTTCCAATACGAAAGGATAACAACTGTACTTAAAACTTTTGGGCTTTCAATCCCCCTTCGCTAGGAGACTTTTAACTAACTTCTGAAGTACCACTGTTCCATAAAAAAAAACTATTAATGTCACGTTGTATTTTAATTTCATAAGCTCTTGGTACATGTGTAGATGAAAAGACATACACAAGCTTCTTATTGCAAGTGATTTGAGAATTACGATTTTACCGATCAAGGAAAGATTTCTGATCCTTCACATTTTAAATACTAATTCCATTTTGTCTATACATGTATCTAAATTAGAAAAAAACATTTCTTCAAAAGCGTTAAATTTTAAACCTAAGGTTTTAAAACCATCTCTTCATTTAATAGGAAGGAACCTTCTTTGTTAAATTTGTTGTTTCCAATCCATGTTTTAGAAAAATTGACTTTTAACCCTAACACTTCTCAAAATCATTAAAAGAATCTTATAAAATGTGCGCAGAAAATACATCTTTCAAAAAACAAGTGGTATCATCAGCCAACTGTGAAATTTTTATTTCAGTTTCCCCAATTTTTATACCAGATATCTGATTGTTCCTACGAATACTTATTGCCAGCAGTTCAACGGCCAAAATAAATTTAAAAAAAAGGAGACAAAGGACACCCTTGTCGAAGACCTCTCTCAATTTTGAATGGAGTAGAACTAAATCCATTATTTACGACAAGACTAGATATATTTGAGTATAAAGTTGAGACCCATTTCCGGAATTTGCTACCAAAATTAAAACAAACCAATGCTTTTTGAATAAATTTCCATTTTAGCGTATCAAACGCCTTTTCGAAATCGACTAGTAATATAAGCCCTGGATTATTCTTTAAAACAGTAAACAATATAATATTTGCAATGAGTCGTAGATTTTCACTAATGTATGATCTACCAGCCACATATCCCGTCTGGTCCGGATCTATAAGTTTCGGAAAAAATAATTTCATTCTTTCCGCAATAACTTTGGCTAATAATCTGTGATCAAAATTTAAGAGAGAAAGAGGACGTCAGTTCGACAAGAGTGTTCTATCCTTATCTTTCTTTGGAATAAGAGTCAGAATACCCCGTCTTTGGTCTATTGAGAGGGTTCCAGTCTAGAAAGAATATTCATAGCTTTCTAAAACATATTTTTTTTTATATCATTCCATAAAAATTTGTAAAACTCAGCAGTAAGCCCGTCTGTACCAGGGCTTTTATTATTTTTAAATGTTTTTAAAACTTCAAAGCACTCAGATACTGAAATATCTGCATCGCATATATCCTTTTTCAGATCTGTAAGCTTAGGAATAAAATTTAAATAAAAAAAGTTAGAAACACCTGAATATTTATCAGGGTCTTCTTTTGATAATCAGATTTTCGTAGAAATTTCTCTCTTCGTTGAGAATTTTTTCTTTTGACAAAATTTCAATGTCGTATACAACTTATTTGTTAATACATTTATTTTTATAATTGCGTTTTTCTAATGATAAGAAATATTTTGAATTTCTTTCATTGCCTTCGCAGTGCTCGGCGTGTGATCGTATACTAGCCCCCCTTGTTTGATTGTTTACTATTTGCTCTAAATCGTCTTTAACAGTGTCTAATTTAATCAAAAGTGTATTTATATCTTTATCTAGATATGTACGAGAGAGAGTTTTATGAATTTCGTCTTGTCGGGTTTTTTTTTTTTAAATTGGACTCTCTTTCCTGTAATTTCATGTTTTTATATTTGGAATATTTGACGGTTGCGCCTCTTATTTCACTTTTCATAGTATCCCATTTCAAATTTTTATTTTCTAAATTGTGATATTTATTATCACATTCTGATACAGTATTTTTGACTATATCCACATAATCTTTGTCTGTCAATAAACCCGAGTTGAATTTCCAGAAACTGGGACCTCTCTCACTAAAGTTTTCGCCTGACAGTGTCAATTTGATCAAGACTATGATCAGATTTTATAGACGTGACAATGGATGTTTTGGTAACACTGCTTGACAAGAAAATCGATATCAACCAAAAATCTAAGCGACATTGTATATAATCTAGAATCAACATTGTTTGTCCTCCAAATATCACATAACTCAAATTCTTCTATAATAGAATCTTCTAATTTACTCGCAGATTTGACAGGTGTGTTATATTGAACCACCCATTTTGTCTAAAGATGGATTTAGTATCGTATTAAAATCTCCACCCAAAACAAGATTTTTATCTAACTTTTTATTTAATAAAAAAAAAATCAATATATTCAATTTGTTCATTTTCAAAATTTTTGGTCGGCGCATAATAATTTACAAAAACAAAATCTGTGTTATCAATTTCAACAGTTAGAATGAGATACCTTCCGTTTTCGTCTGCAATTTATTCCTTTAATATATAATCTGTTGAGCTATTAAACATAATAGCAACACCTTTAGAGTTCGTTTCCCCGTGCGAAAAATAAATATCTCCACCCTATTCCCTTTTCCATATAGTTTCATATGATTCAATACTGTGTGTTTCTTGCAAGAAAATTATGTCGCTTTGAAATTTGTTCAACTAAAGAAACATGGGATTTGCGTTTAAAATCGTTTCCAAAGCCATTTACATTAAGAGAAATTAAATTGGTACAATAATTAGCCATTATCTAGTTTTGGCTTTACAGTCTTATTAACATATGTAATACACTTAACGTAATTGAACATTATATAACTAAGTAGAAAAAAAATACAGAAAAACATATCAAATATACAATACAATACAAAAAGAGAGCATTATGAATTAGCATATGAAAGTGACCAGTATAAAATGAATCGAACACACCGTCAGTTTAAATCCTTATTAGGGATACCAAGTAATATAATTACAATAACTGAATTTATTTATTATTGAATTAAATTCTAGTATATAGAAACAAAAACACGTAATTCGGAACTCCACACGCGTTTCATCTACATAGGAATCATCAGCGGCGCTCTTATCAAGACAATCGAAAGGCAAAATAAAAAACGATGTTGAAGAGCATTAGGGAAGACATCAAAAGATCGATGTAGGATAAAATACTTAAATCAAATAGTTTGGGAGTGGGGGGTTAAAATTCTGAAAGTTTTGTATATCAAAAATCGATTTTTACATATATCCCTATTGGTAAATCAATTTTTCCCAAATTAAGTTAAGAGGGGGGGGGGGGGGGGGTGGGGGGATCAGTGAAAAAACTATGTGAATTAAGTTTTTTATCCTACATTGAACTTTTGATGTCGTCCCTTAAAAACCGCAATTTCTAAAAGTTGTACCAAAGCAACGTATGCACACTTTAAAGTCATAAGAAACCTCAAATCAAAAAAAAAATAATGCATATGATTTTAATAACTCAATGGATAGTTTTCATTATAAAACTTATGTACATGTACTTTTTTCTGAAGAAAATTCTTTAATTTATTCATATTTAGAAGAAGTTTACTTTATTTGAATAGCTTCCTTCCAGCAAGCAATTCCCCCGAGATATTTTCCGTATGCAAGGTGACCTCAGTGTGACCCATCTCGTAAAAATCCGGTGACCACAATACGCATGGATGTCCTTAAAATAAACTATTATCTGAATTTACATGTTAAACACGTGCTCAATTTCCATGCTTTTTTGTTTATTTTTCGTCAATTGTTGACAAACAGGTGACAATCGTTAAACTTCGGCTTCAAGACACGAACTTTAATTACCTGCCATATTTTCACAACAACACTGACCGATTGAAAAAAAAATTGACAATTATACGAAATTTACACGAAAAAAATGATAAATTCGAGCACAGAAGACTAAGTTTATGATGTTTGTATGCATCGGTTCAAGAATTGGAAGAACATTATTTTTCACCGGTCACTCGTTTCTTATGACTTTAAGTGTAATGAATTATTCAACAGTTTATACACTGTAACTATTATCGAAAAATGAAATAACATAAAATTGCTGACTAATTGGCTGGGGATATTCTCGGAATAAAATCAATATAGTAATTAGCTATTTTTTCAAAAAAATCCAAGTCGCGATAATAAATCGCTCGCAAAAACAAATTTGTTTACAGTATTGAGATATTGTATACTTTAAAAATAATTCACTTAGCTTCGGCATTTTGTTGCAAACGAACACGTTCGTCAAATATGTTTATTGTTAAATATAAAAACCACAATGACAGCTTACATGTACATTTTTACATCAGTGTTATATATGCAATCAAGACCTCATTTTATGTTGTTTGTCCGTGGTAAGGATACAATAAAAAACGTAAAACATGCACGTGGTACTCTCATGCAATGGTTAGGTGAATAGAACGTTTAAGTCAAAATGTATGCATTACATTCTGAAATGTATTCCTCGTTAACATAGCGATGTGAAATTCTTTTATGTTGAGTACGATTCGCTCAAACTCATATCTTTTCTGTTCAAAGGATACACTATTTCAAAAATTTGTAAAAGATTATGTTCGCCCTAAACCATTGGCAGACTTATCCAAATAAAGATATATTAGAGCCAGAATTTGCCCCCCTGCTATGTCTGCTATTCTGTGACAATATCACATATCAAAAGCCACTGAATCCACGAACAGTTAACAATTTAAATATATAAAACTGTTGGCAAAATACGTATACCACCAATATTCTTGTCCTTTTGCATATTTTAATGACAGCATCTACTGTGTGTGACATATTTTTTTTTAATGTTTTTTTTCATAGATATAGGAAGATGTGGTGTGAGTGCCAATGAGACAACTCTCCATACAAATAACAATTTAAAAAGTAAACCATTATAGGTTAAAGTACGGCCTTCAACACGGAGCCTTGGCTCACACCGAACAACAAGCTATAAAGGGCCCCAAAATTACTAGTGTAAAACCATTCAAACGGGAAAACCAACGGTCTAATCTATATAAACAAAACGAGAAACGAGAAACACGTATATATTACATAAACAAACGACAACTACTGTACATCAGATTCCTGACTTAGGACAGGTGCAAACATTTGCAGCGGGATTAAACGTTTTAATGGATCCAAACCTTCTCCCTTTTTCTGAAACAATAGCATAACATCACAACAAAGAAAAACATACGATAAAATATCAATTGGCAGACTTAACTCAATCAAAAAACGTATGATTAAACAATGAACGAATAAATTTGATCTGCGATATCTGAATACAAATGCACAGTTAATTAAATATTAGAGACAAACATTCATGACCAAAAAGCTAACAAACAAATTCAAACACAGCACATGACTGAGAAATATTTAACCAATCAATGTTCACTTTAGAAAAAAACCGGTTTTTTTATAATCTTGAAGTTTATACAAATGTTGTAAGAATAGTGAAAAATTGAAGATATTACAAATAATCAAAGCTGGTGTACAGACAAGATCCATATAAATAAAAAATAACAAAAAAGCATTATAAACAGTATCAACAGGTCGAATTAACAAGAAAATACGATTTGAGAGTACTCGCAGTTACTGACAGCTAGTTAAAAGCCAAAACCAATTAATAATAAAAAATCATGCATCAGAGACTAAAATCGACTAAAACACATCACAGGGATTTAGTATTTTAACGTCATTAATAGTCAAAGAAGACATGACTTGTGCAATGCCAAAAATAAATGTATCGACAGGTAGTAGTATAGTGAAGAGCGACTTCTATAGAAATAAAAGTTAACGTGTCTGTGTCTCTATACATCTCGCCTCAAAAGATAATGAAATCTAGTTATGTTTTAATTTGCTAATGACAATATCAATATTAGTGCCAATGTGAACTATATTCAGAGATCTTATTACAATATTGGTACGATAACCCTTACTTATAAGTTTGTTTAAAGGTTCGATGAGTTTACAAGGATCACATAGTGATTTCCTCGCTGTAAGTACAATATTACCATAAAATTTAGGATGTGAAATACCATTTTTAATAAGCTTTCTACAGGTATAGCCAAATTTACTAATCAAATCTTTGTATCTATGAAAGAATTTAGTAAAAGTTTTAAGTAATTTATGGTATCGAAATCCCTGACACAACAATTTACCAGTGATGCATTGATTACGTTCGTTAAAATCTATGACATCAGAACACACACGGGCAAACCGAACGAGTTGCGATATATAAACACCGTATGATGGAGCCAAAGGCACATCGCCGTCTAAAAAAGGAAAATTAACAATAGGAAATGAAAAATCGTCTCTTTTGTCGTAAATTTTAGTGTGAAGTTTCCCGTTTGAAATTGAAATGTCTAAATCTAGAAAAGGACAACTGCTGCTGTTTATGTTCGATTTAGTTAAAGTAAGTTCGTTTGGGTAAATTTCTGAAGTATATTTAGAAAACTCTAGATTATTCAACGAAAAAATATCATCCAGATAACGGTAGGTATTTTTGAATGTATCAACCAAATGTAACAATGACGGGTCTTTACTGAGTTTGGTCATAAACTGAGATTCATAGCAATATAGAAATAAATCTGCTATTAAAGGGGCACAGTTGGTGCCCATAGGAATACCTACTACCTGACGATACACTTTATCGCCGAAACGTACATAAATGTTATCAAGCAGAAAGTTTAAAGCTTCAATCATATCCTCACATTTCCAGTAAGTGTAACTAGCATACTTTCCTTTTTCGTTACAGAAAAAGGCCTTAAACGAGTTACAGCAAATAAAATTACAATGAGATTTTTCGAAAGACCATTTTATCAAATACAAAAACTTTTTCTTTATAAGATTGTGTGGAAGTGTAGTGTACAGAGTAGAAAAATCATAACTGTCAACAGAATTGTAAGGACCATTGAAAGCATGTATTTTATCTAAAACCTCTAATGAATTTTTAACACTCCAAAAATAATTAATACCATTATTTTCATAAGCTTTATTACAAAAGTTAATAACCAGTTATTCTCTTTTCAGGTTGTTGGCATTTCTATTAGTATAAAGGGAAAGACCAAAATAGAATGTCTTCTGGTAGTATCATCTTATGTCAGAATTTTTGTTATAAGGTTTTAATTAATTATGAGATGTTTGAAGGTGTAATATAAAAATAGTAAATATAGTAAGCAAAGATGTGGTATGATTGCCAATCGAACAACTCTCCACCCGAAACCAAATTACACAAAAACTAACAGCTATAGTTCACCAAAAGCCTTCAACAATGTCCATTTAGCGAAGTCACATATAAAAGGCCTAGAAATCAAAAATGTAAAACCATTTGAACGAGATAACTAACGGCCTAACTAATGTACCAATGAATAAGCGAAAAACACATATGTAACACAGCAACAAACGACAACCACTTCAATGCAGGCATCTGACTTGGGACAGGCACATATACACTTTTGTACATACAGAATAAGGCGGGGTTATATATTTTAGTGAAACCCCAAACCTCCCCTCAACCTAAAACAGTGGTGTAGCAGTACAACATAAGAACAAACTATAAAAAAGTACTTGAAAAAGGCTTAACTCCTCAGATAGATACAAATGGAAATACATATTACAAATCACAGAGTGGACGTGACCGGGTAATTGTACACCCAAACAACAACAAAAACACAAAGTACAGATCTGAGAGTACTTGAAGTTACTGAGGGCTTGTTCAAAGCCAATAACAACTAATTTGAAAAATCATGCATCTAGAACTGAATAGACGACACAAGATAGCTATTAATTAGAAAGTGGTCATTTACTACTGATTCAATTTATTTGAAATAAACTCCAAATGGACCCTAAACTAATGGTCTTAGGACAAAGGGGTTTGCTTCATACAAGGTTTTTTTAGCAGGTTGAACAGGGGTTAATTGTCCTTATCCAACAGTTTAAACCCAATACCTGACAAACTCATTTATAATAGACATTCTGAAGATTGTGTTTCCGACGTAGTCGGTATAGTTTCGGTTTGTGGCCTTTGAACTTAAGGACGCTTAACTATGGCAACAGAATACGCATGCTCGAAAATCCTTTCTGTGATTGGACAAAATGCTGTCATGGTTGGTGATTTGGTTGGTTTTGAAAAAACGTCTCGTCAATTCTATCGTGATGGAAAGCAAGTGAAAAACTATAAATATTTGAACTAGATCTTACAAAGATTTATATTTTCATTAAAATAATTGTTTCTCCAATAGCTCTTTGCATCCGTGACAGCTGTTTTTTCGGGATAATTATATAATTTTTAATGTAAACTTTGTTGTACGAACGTACATGACTTTTAGAACGCACCTACGCATGTGAGATTTCCGCGGGGTTTTGGTGAATGTAAACAGAAAGATACGAGGACCGAGAATACTGAACACAAACAGAGAAAACGTTATTTAAATGGTATCTTTGTGCTTCTGAAGGTTATCGAAATGATAGTTTTAAACATATACTCAAATTTAAATACGTCGGATATCTTTTTTAAAGAAAGTTCTTGTTTCACATGTTTGTAATACGTTGTGGTTAGTGCAAAAAGGGTCTTATTGTTAAATACTTCTGTGAAGAAATTGGAGATTTATATTGCAACTTATTTTGCTATTCAATAATGTATCCCAATAATCAATATAAGAAAATGCGCTGCATATTTAAAACCTGCTAGTAATTAAATAAAGTAATGTGCAGACAATGAATAACAGGCTTCTTTGTCTCTTGATAATTGGAAACAATCATTAATCTGCATGCAAGATTTAAGTTTGGAAATGATTGAGTGATATTGTTGTAATATATAACAATGATTAATTTAAAAATGATAGACATCAGATACGAATAGACTGTGTTATTAGAAAGGAGACTCAAAATCAAAATCTAGACGAAAGAAATAAAAAAAAATGTAATGTTCGTAGGATAAAATATAACAAAACAAAAATCATTAACAGCAAAATAAACATTTTTAAAGTGTCCAGTATGTTTCCGATATGGTCTTATAAAAGATGGACGAAAGATACCAGAAGGACAGTTAAACTCATAGATTGGAAATTAACTGACAACGCCATGGCTTAAAATAGATAAACAGACAAATAATAGTACAGAAGACTCAACATATAGAGAACTAGAGACTGAGCAACACGAACCCCAGGTGATCTCAGGTGCTCAGGAAGGGTAACAAATCCTGCTCCACATGTGGCACCCGTGTTATAAACCTCGGAAAGTGTGAATCGACACGGATCATTGCTCCTCCAGACTGACGGGAATACCAGTACTTTGTTCAGCGTAACTCAATAAAATATAGGTCATACGAAAAAAAACAGTGGAATTTGAAGTTTTGTTGTGCCGTACATGCGTCAATGTAAACCACACGAAACAAAGAATTATCCGATCCGTGAATCACCGTTATACACTTGATTATATAAATCAATACTCAGCTCGATAACTGTATCAACTAGGACACTGGTGAAATTGTAAAACTTTTGAACTGAAATGTAGATTTGTATCCAAATCTTATCAAGACAGAGGGAATCAAAACTAAAAGTATGTTTTGGTTTACCAATACAACAAATATTCTGTGAACAAGAACGGGATAATTTTTCTGCAGTAACCTCTTGAAATAGCCGGATGTGTTTATTTACAAAGAAGATCAACATGTAAAAGGTAAAGGCAAAAGTAGTATACCAGTGTTCAAAGGGCATAAATTGAATAAGAGAACCCATATTCGGATTACAAACTTGAACCGAGGGAAACACATCAACTATAAGAGGGAAATAAAGAAACAACAAGAACAAAGAAATGGAACAAAATCAAACGCCAACATACATAGAAACGGACTATTTGATAACAACTACAATATTCCTAACTTGTTAGAGTACATTGTTAGGAAAACTAATGGTTGGTTGAACTTGGTTTTATGGCTACTAAAAACTCCCGCTTATATGACAATGTTGAAGATATCGCTAAAATTACAACACTGCATAACAGAAATACAGCACACACACACGCAAGAACACTCATCACATTGAAACCCACAAACAAATGATATAATATTCGACACAACATGCAAACCGTAGAATATATATACGAACATCATCTATCAACATCAGACTACACAGAACATCACAAACCTAACGCACTTACATAACAAACATTACTAAAGCCCATAGTACAGTTATTGTCAACGAATGGAAATAATCAAAGATATTCCAGCTTACTTCGAAATAGAGTTCTATTCATACTGCATATATAAACATGAGACCACATTTCATTGCATTTAATATAATATGCTTAGCTTCACTGTGTGAAGCTATTTGTTTCATTCGCAATTCACACTATCTTGAAATTATTACATACAAATACGGGTTCTAATTAGTGTTTGGATGAGGTGCCTAACAGCCGAATATATTGGACGTTTCGTTCCCGAGGGTATCACCAGCCCAGTAGTCGGCACTTCGGTGTTGACATGAATATCAATTATTGGTCATGTTTATAAATTTCCTGTTACAAAATTTTGAATCTTTCGAAAAACTAAGGATTTTCTTATCCCAGGAATAGATTACCTTAGCCGTATTTGGCACAACTTTTTTTGACTTTTGGGTCCTCAATGCTCTTCAACTTTGTACTTGTTTGGCTTTATAACTATTTTGATCTGAACGTCACTGATGAGTCTTATGTAGACGAAACGCGCGTCTGTTGATTAGACGAACAGATAATACTCTAAAACAGCTACACCAAAAATCAACATTCAAGAAACACATATTCTATCAGCAACTCTCCATAAAAATACATGTAAAATACTACACAAATAAATAAGTCACAATTTTTGTAACCCTCTTTCTATACTATAAATATATATTAACAGCAACCCCACTATTTGAAACAAACGGACACTTTTGCCGACTTTACGCACCTTTCTCCTATTTAAAGTTAAAATTCATTTTTAAACTTTAATTCTCAAAACTATATTTAGCAAAAATAAGAAAACTATTAAATTTCTGCCACAGTTCTTAACTGGAAACTGTAACAATTAAATGAACTGCATATTATTATTTACATAGTGTGTTAGAGACCTAATACGGTATATATGGGAACAGTTAATTGTATATGGGGTGAGAGAGGAGCTGAAATATCCAGTTTCTTCTAAACGATGGAACTGACCATTAAGGTAGCACAATACAAAGATTTTATAACTCCAACTCCAAAGTTTTAAAATGCTGTAACTTTCTTAATAATCCTTGAAAATTTATAAAATTGGTAGTTTTGGATAGCTAACAGATTACTCTTTCAAATAAATGCAATGTTAGTATTATGCAACAATTATGTAACCAATTATAATGTTTACTGTGTCTAAAATATTTTTCACCAAATTTCCACTGTCTAATGAAATTAGTTTCTGCATAGGTATCCCTGTAGGGTTGATTTTATTATATGTTGTTCCTATTGCCATTATCTACAAAAGGGTGTCTCAGATTTCAGATAAAATGTATAGAACAAATTTTACACCTAATTGAACATTATCTTCTTTTATGTGGTTAGGATGTTTACACTAATTAGAGATTTATGAGAGAATGGAGACAATCTGAGACACCCTTTTGAAGCCAATGATGTGTTGATTAAGATTCCGTTAAAATTTTCTGTATTGTTTAAGAGATGATAGAGCTAAATTCATTCAAGTGAACTTACCCAGATTTTGCCACTAATTACATAATAATTGATTACATAATGATTGCATAATAAAAATATTGCATTCATTTAAAAGATTAATCTTTTATCTATCTATATATACCTCGTTTGTTATTTTCTATGCATTCATAAGAAAGTTACAGCATTTCAAAGGGTAGTGATTGGAAGTAAAAAAATCTTTGTATTGTGGTACCTTAAATCCGTTTTCAGTATAATCACGATCAGGAAATTGTTTTTAAATCTGCAAAAATATATATATGTGAATCATCTTAATGGTGACTGGGTAAAAACGGTACGACTTATCATGTTATGTGTTCAGCCATTTCATTGGCTGATAAAATAGAAAGGTTTTTAAAAATAAAAATGATTTTATTGATGTAAGAGCTTCTCAAATTTAAAATGCCAGTATAAGGGAAAACGTGGTTTGACCTTTTGACATTAAAGAAGCTATTTCCAATAACACATTATCTAGTGATGTCTTCGATATAAAAGCAATGTGTCTATTTGGTTTTTCTATTTGCTGTCTTAAGTATTTTTGTTGTTGCTAATAATTGAAATGTTTCTTAGAAAAAATACACACAATCACTATGTACGATTCTACAGCCAATTCAAATGCAGAACAATGGCTGAAAATTTCAATATTTCTTATTAGAATTTGCATATAGTAACTAGATGATTAGAACGTGAAAACACAGTTCAGTCAAAATATGTGGTGAGCGAGTATGTACAGTTCGGACGGGCATAAGTGGCTATAGATTCGTGAGCATTTTTGTGCATGTACATGTACATTATGTATTCGTCCAAATACCGGAATTGTGGCAACTTACTGTGATTGATAATGTTAACATTGGCAGACCCATTCAACGGAAAAGACAATGTTCATATGATGAAATCATAATCTTTCAGTCAGTTTAATTGAAGTCTGGAGCTGGCATGTCAGTTAACTGCTAGTAGTCTCTTGTTATTTATGTATTATTGTCATTTTGTTTATTTTCTTTGGTTACATCTTCTGACATCAGACTCGGATTTCTCTTGAACTGAATTTTAATGTGCGTATTGTTATGCGTTTACTTTACTACATTGGTTAGAGGTATAGGGGGAGGGTTGAGATCTCACAAACATGTTTAACCCCGCCCCATTTTTGCGCCTGTCCCAAGTCAGGAGCCTCTGGCCTTTTTTAGTCTTGTATTATTTTAATTTTAGTTTCTTGTGTACAATTTGGAAATTAGTATGGCGTTCATTATCACTGGACTAGTATATATTTGTTTAGGGGCCAGCTGAAGGACGCCTCCGGATGCGGGAATTTCTCGCTACATTGAAGACCTGTTGGTGACCCTCTGCTGTTGTTTTTTATTTGGTCGGGTTGTTGTCTCTTTGACACATTCCCCATTTCCATTCTCAATTTTATTTACGATAGGATTCTTTATCCGACCTTTGATATTTGTGTTACACATTTGTTAATAACGTTTTAATATGCAGGTTGTTTGCTATTTCTTAGTTAAAAAGGGTAATTCTATCTGACAGTATAATTTTATTTTAGATGTTTTCTGCTTATATTTTTCATTTAATACGGTATGTTTGAATGTCTCCATTAAAAAAGAATGACAAATTATAACGTTTAACTACTAATGTCTAACAAACTAATATCTTACAGACAATCTCAGGATTGTATTTTAACAGGATTGTAATACTTTCTGGTTAGTACAAAAACGGTCATTATTATATCTGGTCTTTTGAAATTCAACCAATATTGATGCATGAACTAAGGAAATTGAAAAATGACTGATATCGCAATTCTAACATCGGTATAACCTATTTTATTTGCTAATTGAAAATTGAGCGGAATTAAATAATTTAAGACAGCAGAGAAGATAATTCTGTTTTAATTTGTTTATTACTAACCGACTTAAATAAAAGAGTGAGCTATTAATACTGTAAATGTATGATGTCTCTAGTCTGGTCAAAGGGTCAGAGTGTCCTACTTAATTAAACGTTACATTGTTGAAATTAGATAACATGTTTTCACGTGCAGCGAAATTTCACTTATGACCAATGCATGATTGGATATCATCTTTCTTATTGGTCAATGATCTTGCGGGTCAGTACGAGTTCACGTGTACTAAGTGTATTGTGGTCACTTCCTTTTATCATCAGCATTTGATGTGTTAACTTGTAATTCTTATCAAACAATTTGTTCAAAATTCCCACCCACATACCGCCCTGAATGTTATCTTTTGAAGTAGATATGTATATATGTTTATTTATGGGGCAGATTTTTCTCCCCACCTTTGCTATTCTTTGTCATTTATTCAATTGACATGATATTAGTTGATGTAATTTCGTATTAATTATGTATTATTATTTCATATTAAATATGAACTTTTATGTCAAATGTTTTATTTGCAAAATGTATTTTTTGCATTTTATGATTTTGAATAAATGACCTTTTTCGTCAGTTTAGTTTTTATATCATATAGCAAATCAAGCTCAGACTCTGGCTTGTATATGCATAGTATGTTTATGGTATCTAGCTGTATGTCTTAAATGCCAGTTGTTCGTTCAACAGTTTGATGTTTTAATTAATTTCAAGGAATACAAGCGCTCAGTGAAAATTTTTGTGACAGTCTGGATAGTGATTTTTTGTGTAGATGAAAGGTATATCCTTTGAAAAATATATGCTTAAGAAACTCTACTGGCTATAATAATGCTCACATTATAAGAAAAAGAGCTTTATATTAAGTACATTTCGGTAATTAAAAATAGCAAAGTGCATATAATGAATAACCGACTACATTGTCTCTTGATAATTGAAAACAATCATTAATCTGCATACGAGATTAAAGTTTGAAATGATTGAGCGATGTTGTTGAAATTACAAGGACGTTAATTTTAAAAATGACAGACGGAAGATACGAGAGAAACTATTAAAAATAAAATCTCAAAAATACTGAACTCCGAGGAAAATTCAAAAAGAAAAGTCCTTAATTAATTGGCAAAATTAAAATCTCGAACACATCAAACGAATTCGAATGGATAACAACTATCATATTCTTTACTTGGTACAGGCATGTTCTTAAGTAGACGGATAAAATGTCAGACGAGAGATATAGAAAATCAAGAAGTTTGTAGGATAGAAAAATAGTAATGATCAGAAAACATAAAGTCTGAAAAAAGGCCAGCATTATCAAATCTGTGCGCCAAAAAAAAAAAAGGAATTACAAAAACAACAAAATAAATTGTTCTCCATTAATTTAATGCTAAAGTTCTGGTACCATCTGCCTAGTAGCTAGTACTTATTTAAACAGTTTCCGTTAATTTCTTTGTATTATTTATGTTATTGTGTTTCAGGTAACCTGAAAGTTCTAACTATCTATGGCACATTGAACAGTATATAGTTAAATTTGTTCTGTTATCCCAATGACGTAATAATAAATGTACTTCAATGATTCGTACATTTTGTATGGTATGTGTTTTTATTCTATATAACACGTAACTATAGGCAATTGCAGGTTAGAGCTCTCCAAAGGTAAAAATGTCAATTAAGATAAACAAATCAGGGTAAAAAACTAAAACCGAGGAAAACACATCAACTACATGACTTTTGTATAAGAGAAAAACAACGGAGCAACAGAAACACTGAACTGCACTAAAACAAACGCCAACTTATATAGGAAAATAATTATTTTATAACAACTGCCATATTTCTAAATGAGTAAAGGATATTTTGGAAAAAAGTTGATTGCACCTAGTTTTATTGCTATCTAAACTTTCCGCTGATATGGCAATGTCAAATTAAATCGCTAAATAAACTCATCATAGATACCAGGACTAAATTTTGTATATACACCAGACGCGCGTTTCGTCTACAAAAGACTCATCAGTGACGCTCAAATCCAAAAAAGTTAAAAAGGCCAAATAAAGTACGAAGTTGAAGAGCGTTGAGGACCACAATTCCTAAAAGTTTTGCCAAATCCAGCTAAGGTAATCCATGCCTGAGGTAGAAAAGCCTTAGTATGTAATGACAACACTGCGTGACAAAAATATAGGACTAACAGATAAATTCACAAGTAGTAAAATAATAACAACTGATATGTCACATTGACGAGTGCACATGTCACAACAAACAGTGCAGTATTTTTGCAGGCTTTTAACCTCAGAAATAAAATATGTGTACCTTAGCTGTATTTGGCAAAACTTTAAGGAATGTTTAGTCCTCAATGCTCTTTAATTTCGATATTTATTTGGCCTTTTAAACATTTTTTTATTCGTACCATTGATGAGTCTTCTGTAGACGAAACGCGCGTCTGGCGTAAGTGCAAAATTTTAGTCCTGGTATCTACATGTATGATGAGTTTATTTGTGACGTCAATATAATCTTGAAATTCATACAATTATATGGAACTGGATCCAAACATTCGCAATTATTTTCACAATGGTCTAAGAATCAAGGCTGTTACGACGTCATAATGACTTGTCTAACACAATACTATCCATGGACTTCAAACCAAAAACGATCAGATATACAACCTAACTTACAAAAACACATCATACCTAAATACATGAATGTTGGATGAATAAATACTGAGACACGTCTTATAGCAATGCGAATTGATACACGGTTAAACAGTCATATTCTGATTTACTAGTAGCAGACGAGTAAATTGTAAACCACAATTTCAAATTTCGTTACTTAGACAGACACAACGTATACAGCAATTCTTGATTGTATCCATAAAATTATCGGAGTGTCAGTTTTAATCTTTTCTTTTCATAACTCTGTTAAAATACGTATCAGGAAATAATTTCATATTAAACTTCTTATCCTTAAAAAAAATGAAAAATTGACAAATAAAAACTTTTCATCAGGTGACATTTTTACAAAACATCTTAACACTTTCTTTGACTCGGAGATTATGAATTACATAAAAAAAAATTCAAAAGAAGGGTCCTTAATATCAACTTTAGAGGAAACCTCTGTGTTCGCATCTTTTGAAGTTATCATTTAACAAAAAAACGTCTGATAGTTGTCTGAGAATTCCCTAATAATACTGATAAGTATACTAGGTCTTAAACTAATTTTTCCTGTACGACTTTTGTTCTTATACTAATTGCAGAATATACATGAGAAGTTGTCTTTACAAAATAGGATAATGACTGATACAAAATGTCTTGTATTTATCGTATTGAACATTTCGAAATTACATATTTTCAACTCTCAAAACCAGGAAACAATTATGTTAGCTTCTTCATTATAAATAAAGATAGAATTTAAAAATATATATGTTTTAATTTAAATGATGTTACTTTTACTCAATAAATCACCGAAGATGACCAAACTTATAGATATATGAATTAGGTTATAGCTTTCACCGAGAATCACCATTCTCTTCTATGTGTTGGGTTGTATATACCAATCAGTTGTTAACTGACGTACGAATAAACAATAAAGTCATTTATTGAAGTACGATTCTAAGACAAAACGGAAATTTCTAAGACTTTTAGCATTGTAATGGACAGTAATGAGAGTGATAATATCTTACTATAGTAATACCGAGTCATGACCTCAACAGTCAATCGCAAATTGATATTAAAAGTTTGAAACGTTAAAAGAGACTTCCGCAAGGTAGACAGAGTTATTGACAAAAAAAAACATTTAAAAATAAGTTCACCTGGAGCCCAAATACTAGATAAAAGCAACAGTAGAAACAAAAACTCTACGTTTTACACACGGAATGCGGAAACATTAGTCCTCATATTTTGCTCATAGAAAGCAAACAATATAGATAGACGAACTAGGTTATAACTTCCACCGAGAATCATCATTCCCTTCTATGTGTTGGGTTGTATATACCAATCAGTTGTTTACTTACCTGCGAATAAACAATAATTTCATTCATTTAAGTAGGATACTAAGACCAAAAGGTAAATTTCGAAGACTTTTAGCATTGTAATGGAAAGTATATATTTTTGACAGCCAAGGTTCTTAAATTGATGTTCAACAAACCTTTAAGGAGGCCGAGTGAAGTTTGCTGCTAAAGTAAAACTCAATGTCATTTATTCAAAATTTATAATTATTTGAGAATGACATATTAAAAATATCAACAGTAGCAAATAAATGACAGCGACATCATAAAGCAAAGGTGAGGTTAAGAAAATGCCCCAACTAGTAGATGATACATTACAGTAACAAATAGTAAAATACTACTATAAATACAATAACAACAATCTTGTGAAGCATCACACATCCCGTATCTTAAGATGATAACATAATAACATTAAACTAGAGGCTTTCAAGAGCCTGTGTCGCTCACCTTGGTCTATGGGCATATTAAACAATGGACACAGATAAATTCATTACAAAATTGTGTTTTGGTGATCATGATGTGTTTGTAGATCTTACTTTACTCTGAAAAAATATGAAATAGACAAAATTGAATTAATTTAACTTATTTGATAATGATTGCAAAAATACATATCTAAGAACTGTAAAAAGACAAATTTGATATTATACACATCTTTCGTGTAAAAGCAATTCTTGTACCCTTCACCGATTTTCTCAACATTTTGGCTAATGAGACTGACTTGATTGGCAATACAATTTGAAAATGTTATGACTCAAAAGCTACTTATTGTATATACACAATTTTTTTTAGAGAGTCAAGTTTGATAATATATTTTTTTAGATATATAAATATTTTCCAATTGTATCACATGTTTTGGAAATAATTGAAGAACGATATTTCAACGAGACTGAAACGTCAGAAGAATACATCCTTAAACTGCCAATGCTATATCTGATATAATATTAGTTATGGTGTAAGATGTTAAACTGATCTCGTTTTTTTAATGAATTTTAATGATTGTCCTGAGGAACCATATCTCTTCTACTGCTTTTAATTGCAACATTATTTGTAAACACGCGTCCTCTTAGGGCTTTTGACATACAATAACAAGTATTTTGTAGAATTTCATTGCAAATATTTAATTATCATCTTTAAAGTACATTTAATTAATAAACATGTCATGATTCAAAATAACATCAATTATATCCAGGAGCCAATAGGTTTCAACTCCCTTTATTGATGTGTTTGCCAATATCTGTTCAATACTATTCACCTATCTCAACAACTGTTTCGGTTCTTATACATTTTTTACTATCAAAATGTTGTTTGCTTTGATCGGTCCTGATGACGAAAAATCAAGATAATCACTTTGCACGGATTAGATTTGTAACGTGTGGTTTTCCTTTAGTGATCAAAATCTGTAAAGTAAGAACATGAACAAGATATCGAGAAATGCAAAAGCCAATCGATGGTTTAAAGGGTATGTTTCTGCTGATATTTGAGAAATTAACAATTGAATAGTTGAAATCATTATGCATGTCATGGATTTTAGTTTAAAGCCGTCAATTTCGGGTAACATATATAGATATATGGATATGTGAGACGAAAGCTCTTATTGACATTTCAGTTATCGAGATTGGGTAAAAAGATCACGTTCATACTATCGTAATGTGAAATTGGAGAATCTAACAAGATTTTACTATATTTCTGTCTTTTATAAAATTGTGTATGGACTCTGCGCCGTTTGAGTACACAAACAAGTTATTAAGCTTTGAAAAACTGACAGCCCGTTGTAATATCAATCTAAATAACTCTAGATATAAGTTGTCAATCAAAAGGGTTAATATTTGTTGTGGAAACATCACTGTTGTATAAAACGGTGTAAAAAAAAAAAATATTAAGCAATAGCTATTTACTTTCTCGTTTCTGTATGCATGTTTGCATTTTCTTAAACAGAATGTAATTTAGCATTTTTGATTCGCAAAGATTTCAGACAGTTGTATGGTCGGAGGTGGAATACGTTTATTTTAGTAGGTGACCACTATATAAACACGTCAGTAAATATATGAAGTGAGTGTTTGCTTGCCGATTTTGCTGCTTCAATTCGTCCCTAATGGCATGAAATCTTAATCTTGTTGTCAACTACATGGTACAATTTTGTTTGTGTATCTAATTTGTAATAGTAGCCACAAGTCCAGATTCGAAATGTATAAGTTCATTTTCAAATTAGTTTTTTTAAATGTTATTTCCGACGACGATAACAGGGGCGTTACAAAGATTATAGAACAGAAGTATCTATATGATTATGTTTTACTTGGCTTTGTCCATTTGTTTAGTCATTGAGCAACACGATACTAGCTAAAAACCAGATTGTGAATGTTTTGGCCAAGGAGAAACAAAATCTATTTGTAAAATGAGTATGTAATTTTTTTAACGTATGACACATGATTTTTAAAAACAAAGGGTACAAAAGTCTTACATGTCACAGGTAGAATCATTACACACATAGAATGACACGAAATACTACGCATAAACGGAAGCAATAAAATCAAAACCTTTTAAAACTAGATCTGAATTAATTTTTCACAACGAGTTGCACCACTCATGCTGTTACACTTCACAATCAACTAAAATAGGATAGGATTGAGGCTGCAATGTATGGAGCATGTCACTGGTGGTTTTTTTATCCACAAATTGAAGATCTTGGGAAAAAGATAAACAACGAACAGACAATCAATAGTGACAAACAAAACACAAAAAAAAACTCTTTACAGAAAAACAATTTAAAGGACGATTGAATGTAGGAATATGGTCACATGAACTGTCCTACAGTTATAGAGATGCTTAAGAATGACGTTCGTTTGTTTGTGAAGTACATAGTCCTGCCTTGTCAGTATTTTCACGTTCAATTCAATTTTTCGAGTAGTGAGAGTCCTATAATTTTAATATCATAGTTTATTGTTCTCGTCCATTATTTGCGTAACATATTTACCACTGGACGTAGAGCAAACAACTATTTAGACAACTCAAGTTTTAACAACTAGATCCCCTACTAAAAAGGTGATGAACTAAGATATTAGGTAAAAGTACCAGCCGTGTCACCATCATCAACCAAATAATATCCGCCGTGTTACAGAAATTACACTTAAAGGAACTTCCAGTGATAAGACATTACAGTGGTGAAATTCATCCTCAAAATAATTATGAACAATGAGTGTAAGAAGAACACACACATGTTATTGATCTTTTACCAGTGTTTTTCGAGGTAAATTTCTCGATATTTAAATCCTGAAATTTATTTATTATTGTTATTGTGAACACAGTAAAACATTCAAGAATGTATATATTTTCATTCGTTAATACATCATATAGGTGTAACTTTGCAACACATATTGCTGTATGACTACAGAGGCCTGAAAATTGCAGCATTTGTTTCACATGTGAAATAATGATTTTAGTTCACTAAGAAATACTGATACTTCACTGCAAGTTATGAAAGATAACTTTATTGCACCGATACACTGTATGCAATGCACGACTTAGCCTGCTATTATGGTTCCGAGAAGAACAAAAACAAACCTAAGTTAAAAAAATGAATATTTATGTGACACCATACGGCCAGTGGACATTTCTTTTTAAGTTTGAAATGTGTGCACTTTACACTCCAAAAACTTATAAAATGTAAACGGTTTCAACAGAGACGACCTCAAATCAAACATCAACACCAAAATGTGTCAATTGGCAGACAATGCGAATCCTATTGACTTCTGAAAATCACACTATATTCGATTCTCAATTTTGTTTATTTCAAGCAGAAAGATTACTGTAATTGTAAATTAATCACAAATCATGTCATTTTGGAGACTTTTAATATTCAGATAAATGGATATTAATTAAAACTTTGACATCCTGATGCGGTTTTCTTGAATATAAGTATTCTTTCCATATCGTAAACTCTTTTCGTGAAATTTACAATATCTAATTAGTTTGCAACTACAGATATTTAAGACATTTTACATAGTTAAATAAAAAAAGCAATAAGAGAACTGTTCTAAAAAATAAATTTCCACATTGAGTGCGATACGGTGGCACAATCCAATGTGAAGTTATTAGTCTTGATCATACCGTAGCACAATTGTATTGCTCTGGTATAAAAAAATATGAGTTGGTTAAGAGTTGTAACACCTAATATTATCATATAGATATCAGTAAAATTATAAGCTGCTCGACACATTATGAAGCTGCTTAAACTCTGGCAGATGAAGATAATCATGATGTTTTTTTTAATGCCCTAAATAATGCATTTGATGACAACAGTAATATACCGTTGTTCAATGATCATTATTCGATTAAGCAAAAGGAATTTCGGGTAACAAATAAAAACAAATGAAACACATCAACTAAAAAAGGAAACCAACGGACCAACATAAACACTGAACAACAATAAACATGATAACAGCAAACGCCAACATACATAGAAACGGACTTAAGATAACAACTACCATATGACTGAATTGATACAGGACATTTTAAGAACAAAATAATGAGCTAAACCTGGATTTATGGCTAGCCAAACATCTTGCTCATATGGTAATGATACATATACTGATAAAATTACAACACATCTGGACATGAATTCAGTACAAATAAACGCAAGAACATGGAGTTAAGAGAAATTAATACACAAATAATATAATAGTACATTACAACATGTAGCCGTAAAAAATCAACAGACACCTGCCACGAAATCGATGTTAATGATTTTCATTAAACCAAACACATAATTTCTGTGTTGAATTGACGTGCTTATCATGTTTATCTAATAAGAAAAAGGTTACGTGTTAAACAAGTTTAACTTCAAACGTGTTTATGTTTAACATGTTGAGATTGTCATTGCATGAAACTAAATCCATGCATATAGATGATTTTAAGTAGAATAGAGGTATAATTTGCATACCATGTTTTATATTTTATAAGTTGTCTATTGTAATTAGATTTTTAAAATTGTGTTGAGAAAGTGTAAAACCTACAAAGTAGACAATTAAACAACTTCCGTTGACGCAAAATTTGTGTTTATCTTCCCTTTCAGTGTCTTGCAAGTAGAAAAAAAACCCGTTAAAATATTTGTACTTTTTGAGATGGTTACAACATCATATTGTATTCATCGTCCATCCAACACGAGTGCCGTGTATTCTAACGAGTCTGGTATATCAAGGCAAACGTACTATACCGTGTTCATAAATTGTACATCGATTGCGAAAACACAAATTCGAGTAAAAAATCGAGGGAAACACGTGAACTATAAGACGAAAACTAAGAAACAACAGGAACGCTGATGTGTAACAAAAATAAACGTCAACACACATGGAACATATTTGATAATAACTGCCATATTACTTACAAAACATTTTTAGAAAGAAGGTGGTTAAACAAACATCCGGCTTATATTGAAAATGTTTTAAAAAAATTGTTAAAATGACAACACTACGTGACAGAAATATAGCACAAATTTACGCAATAACACTGATCACTAAGAAACGCTCAAACAATTAATATATAATACTCGAAACAACATGCGTACCGCAGAATAATAATGAACATCTTCCTTCAATAACAGACACCATAGAGTCTGCATATGATCCGTCTATATGTCGTCTTTTTACATTGTTTTAGTAATTAAAATATAGGTGCGAGACAAACATTCTCACCGCCATTATATCATTTGCTGCATATTCCAGACATGTAAGGTAAAGACAATCTGTCAACAATGAGGTGAAATGACAAAATTCATGCAAAGAGAATTTTTTCCCGGTGGTTTTAATAATTTGCCTTCTTTTATGTATTCAACATATTTGGTAGTGAAATCTCAGAAAAAAAACCTATAAACTAGAACCTGTGTTGCATTTGACTTTATTCGAATCATTCGGCTTTAAATGTGTGTTGAAGGATCAAATTAGTATTTGTTGAAAACTGTGAAAATACAGACAATGCAATACATTTTGCTTAAAGTATCTAAATTTTCCTTAGATTTTGGACGATTTACAGAATGATGTATTGTTTAGATAATGTTTTTCGTCCTCTGTGTATTCATTTTGTTTTTCCATTACGTTGTAGTTTACAAACATCTCACATCGTATGTTAGTAATTTCAGGTGAAAGAACTGAACTCATAAACTATCTGACTTGGAGGAATAAATTAGTATTTAAAAAAACAAAACCTTCAATCATTTATTTAAGGGCATAATAAATGGTAAGTTATGAATTATAGTCAGTTATTCTTGAAATATTACCAGGGAATAATGGAGAAGACAACAATCGCAGATTCGAAATAAAAAAAAAATGTCTAACTTTGACATAACATCAATATATAATATAATATTCATGAATAGTCAAGTAGATGATATCTTCATTCACCTTTACGAGAGATTTAATTAAAATCATATTTCAAAGCCTTAAAAAGTTAAACCCGTACTGTTGAGCGCGGTTAAGGTTATACAAGTGACCCATCTGTAGGTCGTGTCATTGAAACACCATTACTCTGGTTAAGCATCATAAATTCTTTTCTCATGGAGTCATTGTCAGCACACGGAAGTCTAGAACACAGCAGTCTCAACAATTCTGATCGAAAATGTCGCGCAGTAACAATATATATAAAGATATTACAAGAGTACTGGGATATTCCAACCTCATCTAGAATTTTCTTAAAAACAAGCCAGTGTAGATATTTCTGCCATACTGGATCTACAGCCATCCCACTCGTTGTTAAACATGGATCTCCATACGGAAATACTTGATATTGAAATAAATATATTATCGTGATTGGTGCTGTAGTAAAAATCCTGTAAAATGACACAGCCATCAATGTAAGAGTGGTCGGTAATATTTTTGACGCAGTTTTTCGTTGTAAAATTTGTCCATCGTTTGAAATAGAGTGCTTGGATATTGGTGCTGATTCCCGTCTGAACTTCGTGGCTTCCCTTGCTGTTTTCATTACCAGTATGTTAAAAATCAAAGTGATCACTGGTATTATAATGAAAATAACAATTTCCGTAATGTAAGACCAGGTTTCATAAAATGTTCTATACATTGGTTTTATTTCACCATTTTCTACCGTCCATCCCGTAATTTGTCCTAGTGATATGATCAGAGCAAAGGCTGTCAAACAAGCTATCTCTTTCGGCGCTCTAGAATGTCTTGAAAACCTTTCACTTTTAAAAGGTCTAATTATTGAAACCAATCTCTCACAGGTAAATCCAAAAACTAACAGAGGACTCATATATTGAGAAAAATAAAACAAAACAAAGAAAATAGTACACCACACAGGGTATCGTAATGTCGGTTTTCCCCATGCATATTCCAGCTCCATTAACATATGCAGTATCAACATTATAGTGTCAGTAATCGCAAGAACAGATAAATACAGCGACGACGTATTTAATCTTTTTAGCCTCCTGTTTGACCAAACATGGATCGTTAATATATTTCCGAGAAATCCAATGCAATACCAAAAAGGGGAAACAACTCTATCTATTAGAATTGCACGTGGAGCGAATAAAGTGTAAACACATAATTCCCATTCAGTTGTACCTTTGTTATTTGGACAGAAGTCAGTATTGTTTGTAAAATTGTTCGTGTATGAAGTTCCATTGCAATCCATTGTTTCCCTCTTAGACACTGGTTTCGACCTTCAGATTCAGTTTCGTGTAACCTGCAACAAGAACACAATTATAAATTATGATTAAAGACTATTGAAAAAATACAGTCGTTAAACTGCTAGAAAAGTATATTTTTACACAATTCCCAATTCATTACAATGAATCAAATGTGTTTACTCTTTTTAGTTCAATTTAGAATTGATGGGCAAGACTTCCGGGACATTAAGACATCGGATGATTAAAGTAGTTGGGGCTGATGAAAATCTTAATGTATGGGGTAAAGTGTTTTTGACTAAAATTTGAATTATCTGATGAAACCTTAACATAATTCGAGCATGACATCAAAACACGTCATTAAAATTATTGTTAAGATTTTAAAAAGTGTTACATGTATGATAAAAACGATGTTTCGCTTTATATAAATTTTCTTTGACTATCGGTTGTTGTGCTTTGCCATGAATTATTTGTTGATCAGTATTTGTATAAACCCATCCGTGCCATGCAATATAACAGTGTCATTGACATTGATATATAACTACTGACAACACAATGGCTGCACCTCTCATACCTTTCAACGGCCAATCTTATAACACGTTGTAAGCAATACTTACGATAACAGTATATGCATGCAAATCATATATGAATGTCATTGTAAGATCATCTTATGTCTAGAATTTGCAGGAAGGAAATAAATAACAGAAGCATTCGGGAATTAATCATAAAAACTAATACTGTAGATGTTACCGTCGTGTGGCGCATGACAAATACAAATCCATCAGTAATTTGTATTCGGTGATAAATAAAAAACGAGAAATTGAGAGACTGGTAGCTAAACTGTACGACAAATCCAGACAAATAGTGCATCCCCAGGGTAAAACTTCACAAGTTGAATATATCTATCACAGACATCTGACTTTATTTCACTTAACTTTATTTAAAAGTATAAAGTGTATTGTCTTGTAATTCATTGTCACCAAAAACATCTTGAAAATCTGAATACTATGAAACAAGGTGAAATATCATGAAGTTGATAGATTGATTCTTTAATTTTGGTTAAATGTCTTGTGCCGTGTTTCAAGCATTTTAACAAAACCAAATTAACAATAATTTTATAAGTTAGGCTCTGAAAAGTGGGTCGACCGAGATTTATTATAAGTCCTCAATATATCTAATCTCATCTTAAAAACTAGAAACCCGAATGACCCAGTGTCGCTTACATTATAGTTTTGTTTACAATTGATGCATAAAATAAATTAACGATTATACTTTGATTTTTAGGTTTAGTTTTAGTTTTAGAGATATAAGCTGCATTTGTCCCTATGTTCTATTTTTAGCCATGTTGGTAAGTAGGTGGTGTAATCGAACACATAATAAACTTAGATACTCTAATGATGATTGTGGCCAAATTTGGCAAAATTGCCTTTAAATAACCAATTCAAGGGCAGCAAATCAACAACGCATCGTTTGACTTGTCTGAAAGTTTCTAAGCAGATAGATCTTAACCTGATTAACATTTTCACTCATTTGTCAGATGTCATCTAAATGCTTTAGTTGAGAGATATAAACCAACAATTGCATGTCCCCTATGTTCTATTTAATGCCATGGCGGCTATGTCAGTTTGCAGGCGCATTCGATAGACTAAGTGAGCTATAAAAATAGAGGGTATGTTGGAAAGTGGTAGGAATTTTGTATTGCACTAAAAACGAAGTCAAATGGAGAGAAAGAATATAGATTGGCTGCACAATACAAGTTTCACTTCATTATGCCCAATGCATAATAATAGCTCATACTCTAGCATTTTGCCAAATGTATAATAATACAAAACATTTTTTTCCAAAAAAAAAAATAATCTTGGAGATGTCATGAACGAACTCGAAATATGTTTTTAATTCAATTTCCCTTTTGTTAAATTAAATATTAAGATGTGCTTGTATATATCATTATACAAATGCATAACGTTTGGACCAAATTTCTTAACAAATGTTTACGTTAATGTTTTTTATGCAAATCAATCATAAACAGACTGATACAGCTCAGTAAGTAATTGGTTTATTTTATTGATAAATTCCCAAGTGTTGCTTTAAATAGATCATATAACCCTTCAAATTCACATAATTATTTTTCTTTATAAAATTATTATCTTGTCTGTTATATAAAATTGGTTGACATCTCATGAGGGTTTTTGAAATGAGATTTACACCTTATGTTGTGTGACGTCAGAATAAATCTTAACAAAATATATAAATCTTCAGTGGAGACAACACTAAACTGTTTTTATCTATATCAATAAAACGAAAATACTTTTTCAAGAACAAACAACCTCAAATGTCAATTCAATGAATTCCTTTTATGTTTATATTTTCATATCTGAGTGGTGACACTTTTCCCTACGATTATACACATAAAATAAAATCACACTAAGTAGATGTTCGTATATGTTTAAATCACAGAGTCAAATTTCCAACAATAATAATAAATTCGAATTTTGAAAAGACTTTATACTGTGAAACGAAAACCAAAAATGAACTAAAACGCTTTTAAAATAGCCTTTCAATTTGAATTTGATAAATATTTTCCACGCTGCAGTTTAAAAGAATAGAAATTATACTAAAGGAAAACATTTTTTAAAGACACCGTAGATGTGTAGTTTTTCATAAATACATTTCAAATTTCTCTTTTTGTTTGTAATAGTTGAACAGAATTCCAATTCCGTGTTTATCATGATTCAACAACAACAAAGCCTAAAACACCTATTTACATTGCATATAAAGTGTTTGTTGAATAAAACCAGAGAAAAAAAATTGATTGAGAAACTGACATAAAATGTATGCTATAACGAATTGAATTGACTTTAATCAAAATTTCAAAAAAATATTCATACAATAACATTATTGGATATATCGTCTGGTTTTCCCAAAGAAAGTGCATTTTCAATCTTAAATACAACTGAGCATGACAATTTGCACTTTTTTAATCAATACTTTCTGTTATAGAATGCAGGAAAATTTCCTTAGTGCATTACACTTTTGTTGGGTTAGGCACTTAGTATAAAATTATGGATATCCATGAAAGATTCATTTCATCAATCAATCATTGAGTTCGTTATTTTTGCTGTAAATTTGATTCAGGAGTTCGTGTGTATTTATTGACAATTACAGAGTGATTTTCTTGCAAATTGAAAAAATGTCACTATGAATTATAACACTAAGGAAGACTTTCGTTTTCAGCTTTAGCGAGTAAAAGTACATAAGGCCTAGTTGTTTTTAAGCAAATTTCAGCCATCAATTATATAAAAACAACCGACAGAGATATTCTAATAATTAATTCCTTGAGATTGAGGAAACTTGACACATTATTATTAAATTCAGATTCAATCGACAGTTATAATATCTTGTAAATGCATGTAGTAAATGACACAAATAAACAATAACAGCCTTCTTTTAAATTCTTTAACTGTGCGAATTAATATACGAAATTGATTAAACTTTGATAAGAGTTATATATTTGACAACTTTTGTAAAAGTACAATAATAACAAAATAGTATTCCTCTATCCAGTACTTATTGCCGCGGAAAATAACGTTCATATCAACATTTTGAATCTTTAAAAGATTTAACAACTGAAAATTACTGTATAATTCATCTTTTTTGCATGATGTATACATGTTACATATAGTCTGCATGACTATTCAAGACTCAAATACATTTACTACAGTATGCTATAGCTATCATCATGATATTCAAATTCATCATACGCGACGGTAGTGTTAACAATACAGTCTTCGTAACAGTTTAGTGTTGGGTCCTATGAACTGACGTTCGCATCTATAGACAATAACTGTTTAATTTAAATCTTTATTTTTTTTAAAGAGGATTGTCAACAGCCAGAGGCTACGTGTGGGTCTCATCAATAACTGTTTAGTGTCTTCAAATATCAGCTGTATTTATGGGAGGTGCTTTAGCGAACTATTACTTATTATTGTTTGGAGTGAAAAGTAAAATCACAAAAATACTGAACTCCGAGGAAAGTTCAAAATGGAAAGTCCCTAATCAAAAGGCAAAACTGAACGCTTAAACACATGAAATTTATGGATAACAACTGTCATTATCCTGACTTGGTACAGTTTTTTTTTTAGAAAATGGTGGATTTTTTAAATTTGATTGCTTGTGCTTTGAAAGACAGAAAAACTCACATATTTTGCATTTTTTCAAACAGGCCAGTGTACTAATGAGAAAAGCACACATTCACATAAAGAAGGTTTGCAGAATAGAATTTCGAATAGACAACAAAAATATATCGCTCAAAAAAAATTAATGATCTATTGCAACAAAGGAAATATGTTCAACAGAAAAAGCAGATACCAAAGCATTGTCCGATTTGAAACAAAAGAGAACTAGTTGTTTTTCACTTGAACTTGAACAAAATGAACTTGGCATACACTTATTACTGCATTATTATAGTCAATTTAAATGTTCGGAAAATGAAAATGTATATTGTCGCTGTACTAGCTACAAATGATAAAAGCTTGCAAAACTTTTTGTCCTGCTTCCATAGCATTTACACATATATTTTCGTATGCAATTTACACATTTAAATGCATAGTTACGTTACTCCCATAAAATTAGGAAGATGATAGTTTACTGATATTTAGAACGAAAAAAGAATGTCAATGACAAAAACATTCACATCATTAACATTCATCAGTAAAAAAAAGTATTAAAATTTGGTTCTTTGCTCTTTTTTTATTTGTTTTTAACGCGCTGTCAGTACATTTAATCATAGGAATCTCGCTTATTGCTATGCAATTAGTTGTAAATCCTGTACGTTTGAATTTTCTCTTTTCATTCATTGCAAGCCGTTTTCAATATTACAAGTTATTACAAATATTACGAGCTTCATCACAATTGCATGTTAAACACATACTCATTTTAATGTACATCATTGCACACAACAAATGCACAACACTGAAATATACTCAATAATAAGTTGAAGACTATCAATTTTTTACTTTACATGACAATAGCATTAGAGATCATGTATGAACAATTCCTTTTTTTCTTTTCTTTTTTGCCTACTCATACTTAACTGATCTCAATTTCTTAAAACCTGTTATGTTCTTAATCTTTGATGAGTATATTTGTTTTAAGTCCTTGAAGTTACATATATATCTGAAATAGCAATCTAATTAAAAACCGATCTCTCATCGCTCCTGTTTCTGATATGTCGCGTGGGAGATCTAACGAAACCCGTTTTGAGGTCACATGTGAGTGACCTCGTAGGTGTGTCTTTTTCGACCAATGAAATTGAGTCTTCCACGATCTTGGAAGTTTAACGTAAGGCAAAGGGATGTAACTGATTTTATTTACGACGAAATCGTCAGTCATTATAATTCATAAACTTTTTTGATTGGATTATTAATAGGTCGTCAACTCATTTGCATATCTTTATAAATTCATGACTTTTAGTTCACTCACATGTGACCTCAAAGCCGGTTTCGTTAGATCTCCCACGCGACATATCAGAAACAGGAGCGATGAGAGATCGGTTTTTAATTACATTGCTGAAATAGATACCTTGCAAAAGCTGTGCTCTTTTCAGACCTATTATATTCTAACAAACTGTTTGATATTACGATTAAAAAAATGAATAATTTATTTCACAACGTCCAAAGAGCAAACATGGCTGTCGCATTTTCAGCAGTTTGACTATTGGTGTTTATTTTCACACTTGTGTTTATGGGTACTTTACATATACATTATTTATTTCTGTCATTTTTCTAACGAATTAGCTAAATCTTTATATAGTGGGTTTCTAATGGTATGTAATTCATTGGTATTAACATAATGGATGAAATCGGAATTGAAAATTAACAAAACCAGAACAAGGGTGCAATTTGTTAGCATGAATGATATTGAAATATCATCTGACCAGTTGCCAATAGTTTCCCTTTAACGGTGTTCACATTGATTCAGATTGGAATGACGATTTTGTTACATTATGGAAACATGTACAACTATATTATTCTTTATACATGCAATGTAAGAAATGAAGTTCTATCCAAACGACAAAACGTGAATGCAGTCGGTCATAACATTGTGCACTTCGTTAATCAAAAATAAGTACTATAATGAGAGAATGTGTCATTGGTGCATAACTTTCTAGGTAACTTAGAATTTCACCAGTGGCATTGGTAAAAGACAAGCGTTATTTGATTAATCCATTCTTATTGTAGTTATTTCGTATCTTGAAATTGATTATCAGTGTATTTGTAATTATTGATAATGTCAATGTAATTTAGTAGCAAATTGAAAGATGCCATTAAAGATTACAACAGATCGAACTTCCATTAAGTTTTACAGCCAACGGCTTTTAAACTGAAACTCAGTATCAATTATGTTCATGATTAACGTACAAATCTTCTAATGGCATACATGAACAAATTTTAGACATATCGAATTAAGATTATATTTAGGCTATTTTTGTAATGCGGACATTAAATAAAGTGAATGAAGGTCTAGGTTTTTCATATTTGGTTAAAATTTAAAGTAAAGCAAACATCTCATAACGGTTTGTTTCCATAGGAAGTAAATTTTGGATTCCAAATCGAATTGACAAAACCGTATTCACTTTTCAAACACTGTCTTTGTTCTGATTCCTTGTCTTGCTATGGCGATACCTTGTGTTGTTTTTTATTGATCACCTTTTTTGATTTTCAAACATTTTGGCCGTCAGCATTTCTCAGAAGAAATGTGTCGTCGAAATGTGCCTCTAATGGGGTAACCGTTAATGGTATTATATAATATGATGAAGAAATATTATCTAGTTTATGGGTTGCAGTTTGATCTTAAAGGTAGGTACACATTTGTCATGGATACTGGACATTTATTTCTTTGAAAATAAAAGCAAATACTTCATGTATATTAAGCGCGTTCGACTTGCCGTTTGGGTTTTACTAAATTACAAACGCTCAAACTCAAAATTAAAAACCGTTTGAATACTTAAAAAACTATATGACCAAAAGTTAAATGAAAGAAATTGCAACCTAAGTTTTTTTAATAATTCATTTATAAGGAATTTGATCAAGGTATGTTATCAACGATGTCTCTAACCCACACCGATAACTGATTTGATGATATCCTCGGGAAAGAGCAGTCCATCAGAAGCGATAGCTTTACAGTGCTACAAAAACCTTCATGGGAAACGTTTCACCAAAAATGTTAAAAATCATAAATGTATATATACTTAAGATACATTAGGAGGCATATGACCAAACGACATATGAAATTTGATGAAGCATGAATGTTCTAAGTGTTGAGAGTTGTTTTCTGGTTTGTGTACTTTTAAAAAATCACAGCGTGCCGAACTTTTTGTGAAAAAGATTTGTTGACCATTACCAGGTTGCATTTATAATCATAGAAACGAGAAATTAAACCCAAAAATAAAGTATGCTTATATTCTTATTCGAATATACTTGAAGTAACAGTTTCGATTAAGCCGTAAACATTTAATTCTTTACCATTACTAAATGTACAGATACAAGCATTTAAGTTTTAGCTGTGATATTTATTCCTGAAATTGCAAGGAATAATTAACATATATCAATCCTAATTTCATATCACATCGCAACACTAGTTCCGAGTTCGAATCTTCAAGTATGGAAACATTAGAACTTACACAGTTTTAACATTAATTATGTTCACTATATTTTCAAATGTTGCTATTTCATTCAAACTATTATATCTGTCTTTTGCGTAGATATGTTTAAAAAATTTAAATCAACACGTTTAATAATTAAATGCGTTCGAAGCGCCTTCATCAGGAACGCTCAAAGCCAAACACTTGAAATTCGAGGATGTAAGTACCGAAACCGTTGAAGAGCTATATGTCAAAATTACCTTAAATAAATAGCCAAATTCTTCTAAATGTATGGTGTATCTTTTAAAAAAAGAAATTACATATTTATATCTATTATCCAGGTGCAGATCTGGAAAGGTAACTTCTTATTAAAATAAAATGAAGAAAAACATTCAACAAGTTTAAAGATGATTTACGATAAGACCATTGATTTTTTTTTTTGCAACTGCCTGAAGCATCAAATGATTAGATCCAATGTCAAATTAGATATACATACCTGATTAAGATTAAATTGAATACTGAAATCACAGATATGTTCAATTCGAATAGAAAGTATAAAAAAAGGTACATTGTTGATTCAAAACTAACAGCGTATGATTCCGATGTCAGTGTGAATAACGATAAGACATGTGTGTGGAATAAACTGTACCGTGATCCTAGACACCATCACTTTATAATAAAAAAAACACGCCATGTGAGTGTATTAATACAGGTGAAACTGGATAAGCCAGTAATAACTAAAAGCAGTTTAGCCTGGGTGGCCCAAAACTGCAGTTTTATAATTTTTTGATGAAATCCTAAAATGTATAATTTAAATCATGTTAATACTGGTTACCTGGTGTTGGAACACATGACTTTTATAATATTACAGAAGCAGGGGTGACATCAAGTGGTAATGGAAAATGAAAAAAAAAACACTTTACAAAAACGTGTACATTCGGTGCGCTTTCTTGGACCGTTCAAATTTAAGGATTATTGAAAGACAAGGAGGTTTCAATACTTGAATACTACTATTTTCGAAGTTGTAAGGATACATCAAAATTTCAAACAATACAAATCTTAACAATTATCGAATATTGCACAAGTTCTGCTTTGAATTAGACAAAGAATGCCAAATTACATTGTATTCAGTCGGATAGAGTCTAGAGCACAAGCTATAATGGTAAAATCTGTTCTTTGCAATGTTCACACTTAAAATGTAAGCATGATACAATTTACAAAGAGTAAAGTGTTGTGAGGGCAATGATTCTCTATTTTGGTACACTGTGATGTAGTGCTACATAATTAAATCTTGATTATTAGCCTTATACTCTATGTGTAGAACCATTACGAGAGCGTTGTTCAATTGTCGGGTTATTGTCTCATTCGTGTATACTCGACGTAAAGTAGAGTTGTTCTTACAACAAGGTGGTCAATATATAACGTAGGACGATAAAAAGAACAGAGCAAATGTTTTATGCACACCATTGCAAATTGGTTGACAAATACGATATGTTTGTGTCTTATCTTACTGGCGACATGTTTAATAAGTCTTTGAACTTTAGAATATTTAACACACTTTCAACGAATATTTTTCAATCTAAGACAGTTTAAAAGACTAGAAGTTACGATTTAGACGGACTATTAGAATGATGTAAACAGTCAATTTTGTTTAATGGAGTTCTTATAAGCTCAAACACATCACTGATGAATTATTGGCTGGTACAGATGTAATTCTGTCTCGTTTAAATAGTAGCTCGATATGGTTTGCGCGTGTTGGCTCCAAAAAGTCTTATAGAAGTTAAATGATGATTTACTAGTTATTGTAGTCTACAAAGAAATGCAACATCGGTTAGTGTATTCCACTGTTCAATATGAATAAATCTTTTAAGCGAAAACAAATCCGGGTTTTCAAAATAAAACCGAGGGAAACGCATCAACTATAAGAGGACATGAAATCAAACAGTCTAAAAATATCTTAATATAATTGTATGCTATTGTCTGTTCAATGAATGATTAAATGTACGTTTAATATAAGGTCAAATAACTATTGCCATTCTTCTGCGGTCATCCCGATTGTTAATTGGATGCCGTCTAGTCTACAAATAAATATGAAATTATGAAACATTATAACATATTCGTGATTTGTTATCGGTTTTGTTTTTAACATTTTGAATTTTGGATATTGGTGTTATAAATCAAATGTGAAAACTTGATTCAAATCGATGGAAACGAAATGTCCATATAAAAGAATTTACTGAATTTTACGATATGAAAAACTACTTGTAAAAAATACAAACGATGTATTGGAAAAAATAGTTGTTCTGGTAGTTTTTGATCATTCACTCAGAAATTGTATAACTAATTTAAGTTATACGCAGCTAATTTAGTACAAATAGACATGTTACGAAAAGGTATATTCTCGACGCTGAAGTTGACAAATTAGACTTTAAATTTGGGGACGGTGTCAAAACATTGCTAATAGATTTAAATAGGTAAAATTTAAATCCTGTGCGTCTTGGTTAATTCAAATTACATTTATCTAGAACATCATTATGTATTTAACATCTTATACGACAATTGCTTTTGTGATATCATTGCTGGCTAAAACCTGGTATAAGACATAAAAGGTGTACGCGCGTAGGAGTGGGTGGTCTACAAAAAGGGGGGCTGGGGGTTATACAAGTTCATCTAATTCTAGATTGATAATCACATATTATACATAGTAAGCAATTTAAATTTTAGGATTTTTTTGGCCAAGTTACTCGTTCTGTTTTGTTTCAACTCAAAACTCCCGTCCTGCCTTTTTTCAAATTTAATCCTAGACCCCCCCCCCCCCTCTCCCAAAATATGTGCATAAGGTGGTTTTAAGATGTAAATGTAAGGGCTCGCCAAATAATTCACACACGTGTGTACCCCGTGTCTCCGTTGCCACGCACTTCTACTGCAATAACATGAACGTCCCCCATCTTTTGCAGTATTATTATAGTTTCTTGAAACTATAGTGGAAATTATTAATATCTATAAATGTTATTGAATATTCGTTCCATACGGAATTGCCTGCGAAAGGATCAATGTAGTTTTAAATAAAATCCAATGTATACACAGGTAATCTCTTTGGTGTTGTGACACAGTCCCCACATTTAAAGTGTAATTTGTCAACCTCAGTGTCGTGAATATACATTTTCGTAACATGTCTAATAATCATAAAAAGTGTGCATTATCAAATGAGTCTATAAACCTGTATATAAACTGTACATCTGTAAATCTGTAAATCTGTATACAAAATGTACATTTGTAAAGCTGTATTTAAAATGTACATCTGTAAAGTTGTATATACTGTACTGTATGTAATGAATTTAAGGATAAGATGCTAAAATGTAGATCTTATGAATAGATGTGCACTTACTATACATCTTCACAGATGTAAATGTTATTAACAGCTTTACAGATGTACAGGTTATATGCATCTTTCCCGTTGTACATAGATACAAGAAGACGTGGTATGAGTGCCAATGAGACAACTCTCCGTTCAAGTCACAATTTTTAAAAGTAAACCATTACAGGTCAAAGTACAGTCTTCAACATGGAGCTTTAACTCACACTGAACAACAAGCCATAAAGGGCCCCAAAACTGTATACAATTGATATACAGCTTTAAAAATGCGCAGTTTATATGCATTGTAACAGACGAACAGTCTTTATACAGCTTTACAGATGAAGAGTTGAAATAGACAATAACTGTTTGGTATCTTTAGATATCAGAGGTGTTTTCACGAGCATAAGAAACATATGTAATACGAGTTATTGTGTTTATCCTGCAACTAATTCTGGACATTGTTGTTGCTTTGAAAGATTTAAAACTCGCATGCATTCTTTATTCAAAATCCTTTGAGGCCCGCGCAGTTATATTTAAATACCAAAATCAGCTGATGACGGGTACGTAGAAAAGAATCTCCCATGGTCAACAATATTTCATTGACCAAAATTAATAGTTAAATATCATAATATAACAACCAATTCGAACAGTTGAATTAATTACAAAACATTGTCCAATTTAAGACGAAAGTGTATGATTTGTCCTCCGCTTAAGAATTTTGAACTGTCCGTACATTTACTGATTATTGACATTGTGGCATGATTGATTTATTGACTTACACATTCAATTTTGGTCTTTATGATTGGCGCCATATACAATGACGTTAATACTGCTGTTTCTGATTGTCTATGAGCAGAAAGGGGCTGCCCATCAGTGAATGGAACATACAGAGCAATAGTCACCGAAATGCGATTGCAATACACCTATTGAGGTCACAAAAGTTCATACAACACTCGTCAACTGTAATACAGAAACCTTTGTCCGGTTGTGGGCGGAGATTTATAGCGATATATGTACATATGGTATACAAATGCTGGCTAGCTATATCGGTTAAGCTGTTGATAAATGGTAAAACACCCAATCGCAGTCTATACGAACACGACGGGTGCCACATGTGGAACAGGATCTGCTCACCCTTCCGGAACACCTGAGATCACCCCTAGTTTTGGTGGGGTTCGTGTTGTTTATTCTTCAGTTTTATATGTTGTGTCATGTGTACTATTGTTTGTCTGTTTGTTCTTTTCATTTTTAGCCATGACGTTGTCAGTTTATTTTCGATTTATGAGTTTGACTGTCCATCTGGCATCTTTCGTCCCTCTTTTATATACAGGTTATAGATGTATAGTTTATATACAGCTTTAAAGATGCACACTAATATTGGTTGTTTTATAAAAGATATTGATTTTATCCACATATTATCAAAAGTGTTCTCCTTTAATATGCACATTTCCAATTTCGTCACGTTATTTTAAACTCAATTTACATCAACAGAATGGCTACGAAAATTCTTGTAGTAGTTTTTATTTCAATGTCGATGATTGGATGTGTTTTCATAACATATGTTTATTGCGTTTAACAAATCTGGTATAATCATAAGGTAATTAAGAAACAAACATGAAACTCTCTTTCGACAAACTGTGATGAAAGCAACTGTGGTTGAAACATTGCATTATGAAAAACTAAAAATATAATGCAGAAGTAACATTTGAAGTAATGCGGATTTTCATTCAAAAGATTACATATGCCAATTGGTTTGTAAATATAGCCCATCATTACTAAAACAAATTTGGCAACATCTTTCAGTAATTCCTTCCGGACATCACTCTTCGATTCTGTGACGGTAAAAAATCAACAAATATGTTATCTCTCGATTTCCCTTGTGTTTTCAAACCATTTGCATTTGTAATTATTCTTTAAATCAATGCATTAAGACTGATTTTCTTGATAGAGTTAAAAAAAAAATTTATAACCTGATAAAAGTCGAGGCCTTGGAAAGGAATAAATAAGTTGAATTTATTTTCCTTTTCTCTAAGTCGAACAGTATGAACTTCTGTCGCTTCTATTTGTCCAGCATTGCAAATGTGTGATTTTCGTTAATTCATTGCTGAATATCAAAGGCGAATATTTCATGCATATCCAAGATAGGAAAATAGTAATTACTCCAAATTATATTTTTATAGTAACGGTAGCAGAAGAAATACTTAAATTTCATTTGTATTTTTGTGTATTACGAAAGAATCATATCTATTACAGGCCATTTACGGAGCACATAGAATTAGGTCTGGATTTGAAATGCTATTTCAAAATCTAAAAAGTGAACCACATATGCTTATAACCGTGTCATAATAATCTAGCAAACTAATGGTAAAGTTCACTCTGTCAAAGTATAACCTTTGAAAAAATGAGGTTATAGTATACATGAACGCGCGTTAATCATGCAGGCATCTAACGGGATGAAGAAACGCATGATAGTTCACAAATGTAACAGTCAATAGAAAGAGATATCACCCAACCACGACACATTCTGACTGCACCAAGCATTTTTTTTTATTACTCCGTATGTTATGCGCTTAGCTGATGTGCAGCACAACTATTGCATTCGAAGCAAATACGATAACAAAAAAAAACCAATGCGCTTCAAATGAGATGGACAGCAAACAACGGTGACCACTCAATTTGCACCTGCCGACAGTATACGTAGTAACAGGCTTCTGATGTCAATTAAGTTAAAACTAATACCTCAAGTTTATAAGTAATATAATGGAGCTTTAAAAAATTAAAACAACACTTTATTATTCGCATGCATCTGAAGCACTTAATGCGTCTGTTTTTAGATTTATTTTCATACTTTTATTTATCAGAAAGTATTGCAAACGTTTTAAAGACTTAACAAACACTAGTATTTCTTGACAGATATGTTGAAAATACCAGAGGATATTACCAAAATGATTTATTTTCTGTCAGGATTGCTGCGTTGGACAAACTGTGAATGTTTGATTGAGTACCTCAATGAGCATGCCTATGTTTGAAATGTAATGATGCCTTTAATTTCTTTTTAAAAGTTCATTATTTTCAAATATTCACACATATAAATCTCTATCTCGTTTATATGTTAAGCCGGACGGTGAGTACAATATGTAGGCGTATAGTCGAGATTCCGTTCAAAGTTATTAATCTTCTTACGAAGCTACTGATTCTGAGTTACGTGGATGATTATTGCTGATAATTGATAAAACACTTAATACTGTTAACACTGTTAATAGCTCTTAAATAAATCGAAACACCCAATACAGGTAACAACACTGTGTTAAAATATGTTAATAAAATACAAACGGCACCAAATATGACAGACTTAACAAACCCCAAGGTAAAAATGTAAGTTTTAATTATACTTCAGTTACAACATACGTCAGTATAAAACAACGTATGTTCTTTCTACAGTTTTCTACTTAGGAATTGAATCATCGAATTTTATATCTATCTATATGGCCATGTTATAATGTAGACGTCGACAACGTTTAAAACCTGATAGGTTAAAAACTTGTGAATAAAGGACATATATATGTGTTAGTCCTTTATCTAACAGTATCGGTAGGTCATTAAAGATACTTTTTCATCGTATTTAAAAACTTGATGTAAACAGAAAAAAAACTGATATGAACATTTTTATGTTGGATATTCAAATGTAACATTTTGAATATAATTTATTAATATAAATCAAATCAAATCAATGAATCAATGAATCGTAAATGATGATGATATTAATGAATAAAAAGGTCCATAATACGCCTATTTCTAGAGTTAGCAACCATTTCATATAATCGCAAAGTGGTCCGTGATAGTACTGGCCGACATAGCAGCCAATTGTTCATTACCTACAATCAAAGAATTCGTCATTAACCTTTATAATAAAACATATGGACATAAGTTATTATTTGTTGCAACTCACATACACTCAGATGAGGAAGGTAAATATTTTGATAAACTTACTGGAGTTGTGATTAGATGATTGAAGCTGAGAATTTACTCAATGCAACATTTTTCGTGTTTTGGTGATAACGTTTATCGACATGTAGTAGACTTTTTTTATGGGCATCTATTGCGCTACTTTAATATATAACAGTAGAAAATAAGATGATGTGGTATGATTGCAAGTTATACAATAATCCACCTAACAAATAAGATGTAATCATCTAATGGTAACCATACAGACTTGTTCCTGTACCGATATGAGTCATAATTTAAGGTCAACGTAAAGACCCGTTTTTCGCGAAAGATTTTTAGGGCCTTTCTAAGTATTATTTTTCATGAGAGAGAGATGATAATATGTATCGTTATGTAATATACCAACCAAGATAAACGTAATACATGATTATCTTAAACAAGACTGTTTATTTGGGATTCAACCTTTAATCATTTACGTATGTGAAATATATTGGTCTTCTTTCACTGAACTAGTACACTATTTTGTTAAGGGCAGCTAAAGCCCGTCTCCGGGTGCGGGATGTATTCGTTGCGTTGAAATGCTGTTTAGTAGCTATCGGCTGTTTTCTGGTCTTTGTATATCATCTTTCTATAATGTGAATAGTGTCTTTTTTGTATTAATCAGGAGGAATACATATACCAAGACAAAATATACATTATTCTATGGAAGCGTTTTAGAATGTATTAGTTATAATTATTTTGAATCGAAGAAAGGAAAAATTCTTATCCTCCGGATGTCGAATCACTTTAACGCATTATCAACAGTGATTTTCTGATGGAAACATTGTATTTGAATTGCTATCGATTAAATCGGTAAGAAAATATGCTCTCAACTTGTAAATTTATACGATATTGATCAAGAAATCACATATCTTCAACAACATATACTATAGTGTTTTGAAGCAGCATGGAAATTTAAACAATGCAAACTACAATCTCCGTATTAGAACACATAATTTAAAAATATCTTAAAAGACATAACTGACAATGCGTAAACAAAACATTTACGGGTCAAAATTAAGAAAACTCATATGCGTAACGTCAGCTATAAAAAGGCCCCGAGATGGTAGATTCAAAAAAAAAATATCGGCTCGCATTGTGACAAAATAATTAACAAAAAATTATTTATAACAGACACCAACTAATGACAAGCACTGAATTACAGATTGCTAAGTTTGGACAGGCACCAACAAAATAATGCAGGTTTAAACATTTATAAAAGTATTGAACTCTCCCTCTTACCTGGAAACGTAACGTACTAAAACAAAGTAACGATCTTATAAGTCGCAGTTAATTAAAGATAGGTAAAAGTCAGTTACAACTGATTACTCAATCATGATATCAGAGATAAAAGTCCTGATATTTCCTACGGATTTGGTGTAAAATAAATTCAAAAGTATTCTGTGAAAAGTATGATCTTAAACGGTTTCACATATTTCCTTCTTTATTTTAATCGCTGAATCTCGTTTCTAATTTGTCGCTTAATCTAGTGTAAACAAAAAATTAAGCGGAGGTTGGGGATGCAAGGAGATAGAGTTAAAGTTTGTTTTTGTTGCATTTGAGTTACCACCGGAGGAATATGCAGAAGCTGTCAGTAAATTAGAAATACTGTTGGAGACAAAACTAAGCATCTTGTTTGGTATTGTTTCTTTGTGAACGAGTTTTTCCTAGATTTGTAGTTATTTGATATATTGATTCAATTTCCACATCAATTAACTATTGCTATCTCCGATTCACCACATAACTGATAAATTCACGAATAAGTTTATATCGTGGTAGAGTATTTGCATTCTATGAAAAAAAAATTAAAAAAATCCCTTTGATATCCTTGTCAAATTGCTTCTTGATATTGTTCTAGTCTATATTATATATTAATATCAGAAATGATACTCTTATTGTAGAAATAACAAAGTGATATTTATTATTTTCAAACATACATGTGTAATATATATATGCATATATATGTATTTGTATCCGTCAATTCTGTTAATGTATGATTAGCGTTTTTGGTTTCATATTTCAGAATTCCATATGTTAACCGTCAATTTCATGTTCAAAGAAACTGTGACCAATTTTTCTATCTAATTAATAATGAAGTAGAGAACCGTTCATTCAATGTTCATACTAATGAAAAAATTGGACACAACAAAAATAATCTAAAGCAATAACAAGTCAAACACTATGATAGTTATTAAAGGTACCAGGTTTATAATTTGATACGCAAGACGCGCGTTTCGTCTTCATAAGACCAGTGACACTGATATCAAAATATTTAAAAAACCAAAAACGTATAAGGTAGATGAGTGTAGAGGACCTAAAATTTCAAAAACGTTGTGTAATATGTGTTATCATTAATATATGATAGAGTTCTTTCAAATGTAAAATTTGTATCGGTTAAAAACAAGAAAAAAAAACTACTGTAAAATAGGGCCGAAAGATACCAGAGAGACAGTCAAACTCGTAGATCGAAAATAAAATGACAACGCCATGGCTAAAAACGAAAAAGACAAACAGACAAATAATAGTACACAAGACACAACATAGAAAACTAAATGCTAAGCAACATGAACCCCACCAAAAATTGGGGGTGATATCAGAGGCTGCTGAAGGGTAAGCAGAGCCTGCTCCACATGTGGCATACGTCGTGTTGATCATGCTATTACAAACACGGTAGATACTGTTAAGTCTGTAACCGTCTAAAAATGCTGAATTACAATTTTATGATTTGTTTAAACTTGCTGAAAGGCAGCGATAGTTTTCCTGAAAACGATCAACTCTCTTTATGTATGAAAAACAACAGCATTTACAATTCTTACTTTGAGGTTATGCATTTGACATTTGCTTTAGATCAAGATGCCACTTATGTTGCTTATATCGATACATTCCATAAAACTTATTGAACAAGTCTGCCTCTACCACGAGACGATCGAAGATATGAAGATTAACCTTAAATGTAGCAAATAGACAATAATCAAATGAAAGAATTAAACGACCAGTTGAAATGCTAACTGCTCAAGACATGTTCATAAAATAACATTGATTCAACCAGATGCATCCAAATACTAAAATCAAAATATGTATATAAAATAATACATTATTCGTGTAATACTTCAAGAAAGGTAAAGAAGATATTGTAATATTTTTAATTTAAACCTCTATTTCATTTTTAAGAACAAATATTGATAAACCCAAGTTTTTGTTATCCAAATGTGCGCATACTGAGTTATTGTTTCATATCGAAACGAAACGCCAGATACTACTGTTTCTCAAACGTAGACCTATACTTGTAACTTTCAATCTATCGCCAGTTCGTTCTCCGGTAAATCATCTATATTTTGTCTTAAAATCCTCCACAATGTTTCTGACATCTCAAGAAATGTGTACAGTGCTTGCTGTTAGAGATACTTTTATTATTGAAATGTATAAGGTGATTGACTATGACATGTATGAGACACATTACCACCAACAACCAAATGACAAAAACGTTTACACCTAGAGTTCAGCGATAAAGAGCCGATTTATGTACAAACAAGAATGTGTACCTAGAACACGGATGCCCCATCCGCATTATCATTTTCTATGTTCAGTGGACCGTGAAAATGGGATAAAATCTCTAATTTGGCATTAGAATTAGAATGATTAAACATAAGGAACATGTATACTTAGTTTCAAGTTGATTGGACTTCAACTTCATTATAATCTACCTCGACCAAAAACTTAAACCTGAAGCACAGACCAGAAAACATACTGCTCATAAATGGGGCATAAAATGAACAAAACATCAATAATATATACAGCGAAATATGTTATGTGCTGGTTCCAATTCACAATATAGATTGCCTAACCAGCGAGTGACACTGTAGGTCAAGAACGTAGACCACTGGTTAACTTTTTTTCATGTAATGACCGATATATATGATAAGACTAAAATAATATTTAAAATCTGTCGTCGCTTAGTAAATTCGTCACTGAAATGAAGTAATTAAAATGATATTCAATTACGACTATGAGCAGTTGTGGTATGATGTCCAATGAGTAAACTCTTCATAACAGACCAATATGACACAAAAATAAACACAATTATACTTTTAATTTGTTACAATGCAAAATTAAAATTTAATAAAAAAATTTGCATCGCATTAAACATGAAATAAATTTAACTGCTGATAGACCATTGTTATTTGAAGAAAATATTCTTGTCCCAGATCAATCCATCAGAGCTGTTTCTTTTGTGAGCCATATAAACATGCCAATGGTAGGATTTAAATCTTGAATAAATGACGGAGGCCAATTTCTACCCTACTTTTTCCCGCGTGTTTTACTTATTTCTAGAACCACTTAAATAGTAAACATTTTAAAGAAATAAGTAGTCAGAATACTTAGGAAGAAATACCCCATATAATAATTGGGACCTATATTCTTAGACCACGAACAAAGGGATGAATTGTGGTCTGAAGCCTATAGGTCACCGTAATGCCTCCAACAATGAGATAAGCTCATACTAGATAGTCAGCTATAAAAGGCCAAGAAATGAAAAGTGTCTAACAAGAAATATACTATAACGACCAGTTTTATAAAGAAAATATTCATATGATATACAGCAACAAACGACATATGAATACTTAAATGACTTCCTAAATGACACGGAGATACTCATATACAATTCAATTCAACTTAGATCATGCATGGTGTCCGTCTTTGATTAGTAACCAATTATCTTTTATCGAGTTTTTTTTTTAATTTCCCTTTTGTCTCAATGTACAATGCCATGCATAGAAGCTGCATAGGAAGTTATATATTTTTCTCTCTCTGAAGCACCAGTCTTACAGAAGATATGTTCTCTGGTTTTCATAGACTTTTGGAATTTGTTAACTTTTTCTTTTATGTATTTATTCAATACACCGATATAACGGTTTATATTTGATGCAAATACATGGTATAAGCGTTTTACTTTACCAAAAAGTTTAATACGAAACAGGAAAATCTTTTTCAAAGAATTGACTTCAAATGAAAATTCGTATTTAATGCACCTCATCTTTTCGCATCATTGGGGTATAAATGCATCGCATGTATATGAATGATCAATTTCCAGACGAATCAAGATAAATAACTATTTTATAAGTACACATGTACTTTCACAACTAATATACAAACAGAAGAAGGGGGTGTTGTAAATTACAAGTTTTTTGTACAAGATATGTTCTGAAGGTAGTTACGATTTGTTTTAATTTTCTCGCATTTATGCATATGTATCAACTCATTCTAAATACCAGGATTACATTTTGTATTAACAGCAGACGCGCGTTTCGTCTACAAAAGACTCATCAGTGACGCTGGAATCCAAAAAGGTTAAAAAGGCCAAATATTGTACGAAGTTGGACAGCATTGAAGACCAAAATTTTAAACGTATAGGCTAATACAGCTAAGGTAAATTATTCCTGAGGTAGAAAAGCATTAGTATTTCAAAAGTTTTGTAAACAGTTAATTAATAAATACATGAAATATAACTGTATCAATGATAATTCATGTCAGCACATAAATACTGACTACTGGGCTTGTGATACCCTCATGGAATTAAAAATCCACCAAATGTGGCCTATACCCAGTGGTGGTAAATAAATTCATCATAGATACCAAGATTAAATTTTATATTTACGCCATTTTATGATTAATCTAAGGTGAAACTATTCTAAAATTTAAAAAAATCCGTAATTTGCGATCAATTCTTGCTTGATTTCAACTTTACCTTAAACTTGTATTGTCCATTACAATTTCTTAGTTCTTTCGAATAACAACTGACAACTTTACATTTCCTGTTTATTTGAAGTTCACGTTTCCGCAACATAATGCAGAATATATAGTGTTCGTTATATAAACTCTTATAATTGAAAAAAATGCTGAATGTTGTTTTCACTAAATCCTTGAAGTTTTTCCTTTTCAGATGTACGTATTTTAATGTTATATTATTTAATTTAGCATATGCATATGCACGATTTAAGTAACTCAACGAATTCCTTTTTTTTTTACGAAATACAAATTGGTATGCTCATTAATTCAGAAATGTACAATCAGTTATATCATCCAACACATCAATAACGTTTTTGTTTTTTGAGAAATTTAACAACTTCCCAATCCATATTAAATGTTTAATAAGTGCCTGAATTTCATTTTTTAGTCATTTGTAATATAATGGCGACATGTTCAATTCATATCAAGTCAGAATCAAATATATTCATTTCCGAACCCTCATTAGGACCACTTATAGCCGAAAGTTCAATATAAATAAATTACAATTAGTTTTTCAAACGATAGATACCACAGCATGGGATTAAAATACGAAATACATATTTGTTTTCGCATCTGCTGTTACAGTAAAATCTATTCATATATTAGATTATATCATGAAGTTCCTTTAATCTTATGTGAATATTATTTATCTCGTCTTCAATAAAAATCTGAATATTAAGAAAAAATCAAGTCAATCAATATTTTTTTAAACATATATATTCGTAATAATTATGTTAGCAATATGTTCTTACCTGAGACAATTATTATCCGTTCTGTTGAATTGTGCGATTTGATGCGGTGTAACGATCCTATAGCATTTGATTTACTATACTGTCTAACCCTATAGCAATCAGTGTGCTACGATATATTTATAGACAAATCTCCGTTACCCACGACTTCGGACAATCGCTAGTCATTATAACATTATCAACGATTTCAAGTCCTGTCAGAATATAAATTACAAAATTCAATTTTGTAGAATAGAATGTAGCATTTGATAAGGATGTTATTTGTATTCAACAAATCATTTCAAAATTGAAATAAATCCAATATTTACGTTACAAAGATTAAACAAACTCTTGGAAACATACTGAATAGACGTATTTATCAAATCATAACAAATATAAAATCTCAATATGACCGACAAATAAAGAGGTAATACTTTTGTTAACATCGTAAGGATGTGTCTAATTTTCAAGAGAAATAGAAATTCGAGTTTGAGGATTTGAGGGTCATATATCTCCATTTAATATTATTTTAAAAAATGCAAGCCAGTTGCTACATGTATTCGTAAATGGAGCCTATTAAGGAATCTACCTTTGATAAAGACATATAAATACTATAAAAGGAGTAGGTTCAGTAAGACCCCTTTTTGGCCCAAAAATTTAGCAGTTTTAGAAAATTGTGAATATGTAATCGTTAAGATATTTATTGAAAAGAATAATGCTTCTGCTACATAACTATGGGCTGTTTTTGACAATATAAAGCACATATATCGAGTACTAGCATCATTAAGTCATGCTAAATTACTGAAATTTTCAAAATTTTTGCATTTTAGTAAAATTTTAGACGGTTTCCGTCTGAAATGAATGTGGCCGCATTCGTGTTCATCAATAATATTGAAATTTAAATTGTATTTGATGATTATACATAATATATATAAAGGTTGAGGATGAACACGGATGCGGCCACTTTCATTTTTGACAAAATCTATCTGAAAAGTGACGATTTTTGGCATATTTGATAAATTTGTCGTATTTAAGCTTGAATCGAAGCGTTTTTAATGACTTAATCAGTAAAAATCTTGCACATAAACTAATTGAATCAATCGAAATAGACACTTTAGTGTTTAAAAAATGTTTAAAATCTTTCATTAGATTCACTTGAAAATTGAGGCCAAAATCAGCCCTTACCGGAACTTCTCCTTTGTAGATAAGAGGCGAGAAAGCAGATAACATACCATCGCTTGTTCCCGGATATGCTTTGTCAAACCTAGAATTAAAAGCAAATAGTAAAATTTACAATTAGCTAAAGGTGTTTTATGAACCACTACTATTGGTATCTATTTGAATATTGGACGAAAATACAGTTTTCACTACATAAAGGAAAATGAGCACTCCTTTCAAAGGCGAATGAAAAACATTCATATCGTATCCAACACAATTTGTATGATGAATAGTCACTATGCGTTTGAGATACAACGAATAAACAATCATAGTTTGTTAACGGAGTTTCAGCTACCAAAACAAATCAAAGATACCACACTCAATTATAAATTAATGAATATGACTATATAAGTGAGAACTAATGTCATAACAATACTGCCTACAATTAAACTGGTGGTATAATCGGGGAAGGAATCTCGACCCGTAGTGGCATAAACCAAGCGTTTTTGTTAATCTCTTCAAAGATACCTGGCTTATCATTGTATACGCAAGATGCGTGTTAAGTCTACAAAAGCTCATAACGGATGCTTAAATAAAACAAAACGAAGTTGGAAAGTCTTAAGATTAAACAAACTCAAAAATTCTTGCAAATTACAGCTGACTATATATCCCTGGGGTAGAAGATCTTTAGTATTGATCAATTCATAGTTTTATAAACAGTGAATTTAAAACATGCTAATGATAATTCAAGTCGAAACAGTTATGCTGACTATTGGGCTGCTGTTAATACCATAGGAGAATTCCTCCAGTACAAAGTTCATACCCTAGTAATGAAGCACAAATCGAATGCATGTTTTGAAGAGAACAACATTAAGCCAATTCAAAATCATTTGTTTACAAAGAAACAACTGTGTCTGATTTGATGACTTCATTTCAGTGACGGATTAAGAAGCGATGAAGGATAAATCATAGATTTTGAATAATATCATGTCATAAGAACACAATAGTAGCTTCATTATATCTGACATTACCGTATGCTTTGTAAGCCGATGATCTAAGTACGTCACCTGAAGCATAATTCGCCGGTTAACGTTTAGATTGTGCGTTTGCATGTGGTTGACTCCGACCTGCATTGCCTAGGATTGCCAGCTGTTCTGTGGAAGGTCGTTGATTTTTTTCCGGCATGCAAAAACTAATTAATCATTAAACCAATAAAACAAAACACACAATCAATGAAGTCATGTAGAACTCAAAAGGCTATATATGTATACATCTGTCTATTTTCGGACAACACGCTTTAAAGGGCCCCACAAATTACTAGTGTAAAACTACTCAAACAGGAAAACAACGGTATAATCTATATAACATTAGAGAAACGAACAACACTTATGAATTACATCAACAAACGGCAACCACTGAATAACAGATCCCTAAATTAAGAATGGTGCAAACAAGTTCAGCGGGTTTTAACATTTTAGTAGGCGTCAATCTTCACCTTAATCTGAAATAATAGTGTGACTTCACAACATCGAAATACACACTTTAAAATATCAATTGAAATGGTTTAACTCAATTAAATGATATATTATCAAAAACAAGTTCGAATACACTGAACTAGGTTGATGTATGTTGGAATAAATATTTGTTTGAAATATATAAAATATATATACATATTTTCAAAATAATTTCAGTTAAGAATCAGTGTACTATTTGAAATTTTGCAATTATTTGATTTAGAAATATTTTCATGGGCAGTATTTCAAAACGTTTTATTGTAATGGACAGCATTTGATAATGAAATATTGCCCTGTAGAAGATGACTAAATGTCATGAACAAGGACACTATTTCATCACGAAACAGTGTCTGCGAACAATAGTTTATATGGATTTATGTCCGATGTACATTTGAACTAGAGATGAAATCCAATTTTTCAAAGTCTGGACAGAATTTCCATGTATAAAGAAATTATAAGATATTATTATATTCCCCTCTGAAACAGGTGACTCCACTTTATAAAGTAAAACTCTTGACTGTTATTATCAACTGTCAATGTGTCACAAAATCAAAGAATCAAATAATAAATCTACACGAACAGACTAACAAACCGTAGTCTACATTTGTTTGTTTAAATGAAATATGTGCTTTTCAGGAATGCTAATTCGATGATGTGTCCTAAAGGTTAAATCGCCTTTTACCATATTTTCTATGTATCTATCTTTATTATTAAAACAAATAACAGATGCTGTCAGATTGACAGTATGACAAGTGTAAATTTCTATTAACTTTAACTAGACAATATGTCAACAACCATAATTGTTTTTCCATCCTCCTTATAAAGGAAGACACGATATGATTGTAAAGGAATCAATGCACATCAATAGATCCGGAAGAAGAAATCAACATCTTGGTTTGATATGTTTATCTTTCATTTCCTGCTTTTAGAAATAATAGTCATATCTTCAATATGGTTTTAGATAGATATATTGTACAATAGGCGTATGTTGAAAACTTTATTACATCCTGTCTTGGGCACTTAGCTATTTCAAGCGATACTCGTATTAGAGAAACTTTCAGAGGTAAAACTTCTGTAATTTGTTATTTTTCAAGATTCTCCTTAACCGAAGATTTTTGCGCCTGTCCCAAGTCAGGAGCCTCTGGCCTTTGTTAGTCTTGTATTATTTTAATTTTAGTTTCTTGTGTACAATTTGGAAAGAAGTATGGCGTTCATTATCACTGAACTAGTATATATTTGTTTTGGGGCCAGCTGAAAGACGACTCCGGGTGCGGGAATTTCTCGCTACATTGAAGACCCGTTGGTGACCTTCTGCTGTTGTTTTTTCTATGGTCGGGTTGTTGTCTCTTTGACACATTCCCCATTTCCATTCTCAATTTTATTATAAATAAAAATGTATACTTTACAATTGATTTGAATGTGACGTTTTTTCGAAGTTTAAACATGTTTTATTTTCAAAATTGGCAAGAGAATTGGACACCCGTAACACTTATATAAGTGACGTCATCTCCTTATACGTATACATTATCAGGTTTTCTAAAAACTGATATCGGAAAATATCAACCACAATGCGAACTGTTTTGGCGATTGAGTGCAGCTAATCAGCTTAAAGGTATCACATTATGTCGAGCGACTAATTATCCACGATATCTTTACGATAAAAGAGTATCGGTTTATTGTTTTATTACTGGTCTTTTCCCCTTCCTATGACAGTTTTACTCTTGACGAAAGCAAGGTATATACCCCTATATTTGACATTTTCATGTCTGTTTGTTTTTTTCCACACATCGTTGTCAATATAACGGAGTTTTATTCGACTGTCATACAAGTGAGAGGTTTAGATAACTATAAAACCAGGTTTAATCCACCATTTTCTACATATTTTCCTCTGAGTTCGGTATTTTTAATATTTGTACTTTTTTATAACGTTTCTCACAAATGTTTTGTTTGTATAAATTTCTCTTTTGTATTCAAACAAGTAACAAAATAATGAGGAGCAATTCAAAACCGTAGACATAGGAAGATAACACTATGCCAAAACTATATTAGAAGAAAGGATAAACAACTACCCTGAAATCCTATAATCCTAAAATATGTTTCATTTGGGGGACGGACTCTTTTTCTAATAGACAATAGACACTTTTATGGGAATCAACTGTGTTTCTCTCTCGACTTGTTCCTTTCTTCTGTTGCCTTTTCAGAACTCAACATTGCGATACGCAATATAGCAGAATTGATATTGTTAATTTCCTATTTCTAGCAATCGACATTCCTGCTGCATCGTATATATATGATTCTAACATGACGGCCTTCAAACGCTTTGAGTACACACCCTTGTTAAAACATGAATATATTGTTTGGGCTCTTCCGATCGTACTCCCACGTCATATGTTTTTTTATGAATAAGCTACCCGACGTCATAGAAAGATGATGTCAGAATATAAGCATTTTACGGGAAAATATACGCTTTGGAACCCGAAAATCATCACAACAAAGAAACGTACACAAACGATGCTCAAATATGTTATATAAGCCATTTTTTGTATACAAATAAGAATTATAAGTTCAATTATTGTTTAGATTGATCTAAATCTAATTAAATATGTTATTGTAAATTGTTTTAGCATGTTACTTATTCAGTTTTCTCCGTTCCTTTCCGTCAATTTAAAAAAGCGTTTATTTATTTGAACGGCAAATAATGCCTTCACCTAGAGCGCTTCGATCCAAAACAGTTGCCGTATTTGTCCTATTAGAATCGAAATAATTCATTGGGGCTTGAATATATCGTGATTTTACCACGGATTGTCCCTTTATGCCGATAGTTTACCCCTCACTATCGCTCAGGGTAAAATATTTGTCATAAAGGGCCAACCTGTGGTAAAATCAAGATATATTCCAGCCCCCATGAATTATTTCTTAATTACACTTTCGGAGCAATTTACAGGGTTTGGTAGGTTTCATATTATTTCTATGAACTGTTAACATTATTTTGTCAAGGAAATGTCTATTTTTCATCAACTTACCATGGTGTATTGAACCTTTGATATATTCCGCCTCCTTGTTATACATTAAAGTTCGAATTAACTGCTTATCCTCCAGGGTATGATTTAATAGTCGGTGATTGCTCTGATATTTTGTTTGATTTCGTGTAATCAGAAATGAATTCTAGATACTAGATTTTGTTTTTTTATATACTAAGCTGTGGATTCTTTTTTCCTAGGAAACATATCGTTATTCTATCTTGACGTTTATGGTGTTCATGCTCCGATTTTGTTTAGCAGTTTTATCTAAAAATATAAAGTGGTGTCTTTTGCTTATAGTAGTAACATATGCAATATAGTTTCAATCAACAATTTAGCAAAGCAGACATTATTTTCGTACAATTTTAAGTTAGATGCAAATTAACTTGGACAGGATAGATAGAAGAACATTTTCTCTGTAAACAAATTTGCTCGCAATTTATTTTTTAATCCGCACGAATTGAAACCTTAAAACATTTCATTATGGGAAATTACATAGCTGTGAAATTTTTAGAAAAGAAAAATGCCCGTACTAAGTCAGGTATATGACAGTTATCGATTCGTTTGATATGTTTTAGTTTTTGATTTTGCAATTTGATAAGGGACTTTCCTTTTTGAATTTTCTCGGAGTTTAGTATTTTTGTGATTCTAATTTTTATCATATGTTAATGAAACCTTTGTTGAAGTGTATTCAAGCTATTGTGTGATTGGATGTATTCAATCACAGTATCTTAATGTCCAACATCAATGGAATTTTATCAGTAGGCGCAAAACAATCTGTCAAATTGACTGTTGCACAAGTAGTTTATAGGTACACAAAATCTGTATTTAGGTCTTATATACATCAAACGTAATTATATTATTACTTTTATTATTATTATGTTCGGTTAACCCTTAAGGTCTTATCAACTATTACAGTCTGTATGGTGCTATATTTATATCTTTTGAATTTAGGGTCGTGTAGTTGCTGTTCCATTAGCGAACCTCATATATCTGCTCTTATATTCATATGGCATTGCACATATATCATCATTTATAAATGATTTTCTTTCTTGTTCAAAGTTAGAAACATACAGTTCTCTTACTTTAATTTTAAGCGTGAATTCTAACAATATCTATTCGACACGAAATCAGTGAACATCTATATTTCTAAGTATTTGATATGACTTTAATTTATGAACTTCCTTTACTATCTTTACCGATATTCAACAGTAGGTATATTGTAATTGTGCAAAATGCGTGTTTGAATTGTGTTATAAACACTAGCCACTTGAATAAACTTAGCCTAAATGAGAGAGAGGACGGTCTTCGGTTTATGTTAGAAATATGGTTCCAATCCTACTAAAACATCTACAAGAAGGAATAAGGCTGACAATTTTCCTTCATTAAGAACCATACAATTTAAAACTCTTTTTCCTCAAATATGTTTTAATTAAAGACGACTTTAAAATCTTTACAATAGAGATTGTTACTTAACTATTTGATTACATTGATTCGTTTACTTAAATTTTTATAACATTTGTTATCAGTTGAAAATATTTCCTCAATTATGAACTTTTATGCTTAAAGACAATTCATTTATACCCATCAATATAGCTGCTAAATATTTCTACTGTGGGTTTTGCATTTCAAGTCATATTTAATTTACATTGATGCGTTTAAGGGAAAGTAATTTTTGTAATTTTTTGGCTTGGCATCGGTTTATGTTTGTAATTGTTTTTTTTTTTAATTTGAATTGCACATTTCACAAACCTGTTTTAGATATTTTGAATTGGAGTATTAAACAATTGATATTACAAATCGAATTGCGTATATTAGAATCTAAATTGCTCCTCCGATTGGTTTCTCGACATGTCTCAATATGTTCAACTTAGTAAGAATTTCAGTGAAATCCATAAAGAATATCGAATTTATATTTATCTTGATTGAGCGTTCATAAAGAAAATGTCTTGCAACTTCATACTCCTTTAATTTCCACAGATTTGTGTATGTCACCATTGGACTGGACGTTTGTGTCTTTCAAAGTGGGTTATTTAAACGCATTTCTGATTCACATTCTTTTGTTGTTCAGGAATATGGTTGTCAAATCAGTTTATGTTCTCGTTATTCATAAGTTTTATTTTTTTAATGTTAACTAACATGCTTTTATTTTATATTGAGTGCCTTTTTTACAATGGAATTCAATATTAACTAATGTAGATAATGCAGTCCGTATAACACGAGTTGTTAAAAAAGAGGGACGAAAGATACCAAAGGGACAGTCAAACTCATAAATCTAAAACAAACTGACAACGCCATGGCTAAAAATGAAAAAGACAAGCAAACAACAGCACACACGACACAACATAGAAAACTAAAGAATAAACAACACGAACCCCACCAAAAAACTAGGGGTGATCTCAGGTGCTCCGGAAGGGTAAGCAGATTCTGCTCCACATGCGACACCCGTGACATATGGCATAAATGACATATGGCTGTCAGGTTTGCTAGACAAAAAGTTAAATCATGAAAATATTGACTCTGAGGAAAATTTAAAACGGGCACTTACAAATCAAATTGGAAAATCAAAAGCTCAAACACAACAAACTGTCATATTCCTGACTTAGTTCAGGGATTTTCCTAATAGACAGGCATAAGTGGATGTGAAATTATATACATGTGGAACATTTGACCGAAAAGGAATTAAACAGTTAATGATGCTTTTTCGTGTCAATTTTAGCATGCTATCAATTTTGTTAATTTGTAATTTTCTTTTTTAAGAACAAAAAGCATATTATTTTAACTTTTTTGTTATAAATGATTGAAGAAATACATATGTAAGAAGGTTGAAAAGATAAAAAGTGATATGGGATAATCTGGCTACATAACAAATATAATCGTCCATTTGACGAGATACCACCTAGTAAAAGTAATGTGAATACTATGTAATGAATTCAAAGGTATGAACTACAAATAGTATGAAGTAGAGTAGATTAATTTGATATCAAAAGGAGCATTTCCTTTTCGAATTACCTTACACATTAAAATGACATTGTTTTATAATTTTTGTGCAGTGAAATACAATCTGTATATGTTTTTAAAAAAAATGTGTATATTTATGTGTGTGGCTGATCGGTTTTGTTAATGAAAATTAAAATCACAAAAATACTGAACTTAGAGGAGAATCCAATTGGAAAGTCCATAATCACATGGCAAAATCAAATGGACAAGAACTGTCATATTCTTGACTTGGTACAGGCATTTTCAAATGTAGAAAATAGTGGATAAAACCTAGTTTTAAAGCGCTAAACCTCTCACTTTGATGACATATATATTTCCAATGATGTGTGAACTAAACAGACATAATAAATAAAATAGTCAAAACTTGGGTACAGCAGTCATCATCGTGTAACAATTTTAAAAGAACAATTTAACAGAATACAAAAAACATCTCTCTACAAAACAATTTTATTGATTCGCGTGTCTGACGTCAGCACATTTTATACGTCACTTATATTTGTCGTTATAGGAATATACAAACAATTTAAAAATTTCACATGGGCAATGTTAGCATACATGGTTAAAAAGTCAAAGTATGTAAGAATTAATTTCAAAAATAGATCGAGATTTAAAATAGTCTAAAAGTTATAAAGAATTTATAAGAATCCACAAATAGTTCATCCCACTATGCGATTGAATAATTTTGACGTTGAACCACAAACGTATTTTCTAATTCATAATAGAAATATATCATAATGACATGTAATAGAACAATATAATATTGACGGGATCTTTTAAAGTACAGAGTCGCGTTAAATGAACAAAAAAACACAAAAAGTCGCATATAAAAAACATACCAGCAAAAAATGAAAGATAATACAAACACATTGATGGGATGTTTAAGTACCGAGCCACGTTAAATGGATATCACATAAAACAATTCAACAGTAAAAGTAAAACTAATAATACAACAAAGACAAATAAAAGAACAATATAACACGTTGTTAAGATGATAAACAACATCAGTACGCATAATCTATACATCAAGACCATCATGTATTATTTGTGAACTTGATACGGAATATATATCTAAAAGGTCTTGGTAACTTCCGATACATTCATTGCTATTTCAGGTGTCATTACACGCATGTGTAAATCGAATGTTGTTCATCCTTCGGTCATGTGTTTTCATATCGTTGACAGTTTTTCACCGACATATGAGTATGAATGTCATTTTATTATAATCCGCCTCTCTTTGACAACATTGTACACAAATCAATCAAAGTATTTATCAGTATTTTATTGTCCTTATAAACTCTTGACATATAAAATGATTACGTAAAAAATCCCCAAGAGAACAGTTCATTCTAAATGATATTTAAAAATACGATGTTTATATGTGTATGTATATGACTTTCATGCAACTAATAACTGTTTTAATTTGTTTCTATATTTTAATCACATCCCCGATGACACATTATGCTATTAAAACATTATTAGTTATTAACGTTAATAGTTGAAATGCCTTTTAAAATGTTTTTTTTGTACTTTGAGAATTTCATCATGTTTTTTATGTTTCATACAAATAGATTGTGTCAAGTCACTGCAGTCAAAGAAGGACTTCCGAAATAGTCCGAAACGGCATATTCAAGAAGTGGTGTTAATCAGATGTGGATACTGAAAAATTCAAAAAAGTTATCGGTGAATTTACAATCTCAACCATTAAAACATTGTGTTAACATTAAAACCTTTGATTTTTCAACTATTTATACCACTATTCCACATACTCAACTTTAAGCTCGACTGAAAGAACTCGTCAGCTTATGTTTCTTTAACAAAAAGGGCACTAGACGTTTTAAATATCTAGTTTTGGGCTGGAATTCAGCTTACTTTGTGAAAAATCATAGAGTCAAGGACAAAATATACCGACGAGGATATCACTGCCATGCTGGACTTTTTAATAGACAACATATTTGTTGAATTTGGAGGTTTGGTCTTCAAACAGACTATTGAAATCCCAATAGGTACCAATTGCGCTCCTCTACTTGCAGATTTTTTTTATATTCCTATGAAGCAGAATTTATCAAAGGGCTTGTACAGAAAGGAGAAAAGAAATTAGCCCAGTCTTTTAATTTCACCTTTCGGTATATTGATGATGTACTGTCTCTTAATAATAATAGATTCAGTGATCAATTACATTTAATATATCCAAGTGAACTTGAAATTAAAGATACTACCGACACAGGTAAATCTGCTTCATATTTAGACTTTTTTCTAGAAATGACTACTGATGGTAGGTTGAATACCAAAATTTATGACAAACTTTTCAATTTCTGTGTAGCAACATCCAGCGGCACCAACATATGGAGTATATGTATCTCCATAGATCCGTTACTCTAGAGATAGCCCAAAGTACGTTGATTTTGTTGAACAAGGAATACTGCTTTCTCAAAAGTTGCTTAGACAGGGCTATAAATCAATCAAAATAAGGTCATCACTCAAGAAATTTTACGGTCGCCATCATGAGCTGATTGGCCATTATGACACAAGTGTGTCAGAAATCATATCTGATATTCTTCCTCAGTCATGATTGCCTTCAATCATAACCGAACTGATCAAAGAAATAACACGACGGGTGCCGTATACGGTGCAGGAAATGTTTACCTTTCCGGAGCACCTCATTTCACTCCCGGTTTTTAGTTGAGTTTGTGTTGTTTCTTAATTATAATTTATAACTGTTGATGTAAATGTCCTTTTGTTTTGTGAATCTTTGTTTACCTAATGGTTTTGATTGTTATTGTCTTAATTTAACGGTTTAATCTATTATACATTGTTGTAAGGACTCAACGTTTACAAAAATCGTTAACCTCGATATATCCTTAATCTTGTTGTCCACTATCAAAAGCAAGAAGTGCAGTGGTTGTCGCCTGTTTATGTCTGCTTTTATTGTTAATGTTGTAAGCTTAAATCAAGCTGGTACATTTATATTGAAATATTTTAATTGATACGATGACCAGGTGTCGCCCCTTTCAAAATTTGCGATTGAAAGAATTAAATGAAGCACATAGACCGTTGGATGGTCCAATTTGAAAGGTATCCTTCTTGCTACGAATTTGAACTTTATTTCATTTAAAGATAACAGCTAACATTGTAAGATATTGACTTGTCTTCAAACGATACGTCTTTCTTAATCGAAAACGTCATGAAATGACAACGTGATGTTTCTGCAAATGTATCTTTCCGCAACTCGTCCAAAGTATGTGTGGATAGTTATAAAATATTATAATTGAATTTATCGGGGGATGTGAGCATTTGTCCAAAAGTAAGCATGATTATGTGAATTGTAGAAAACGATCAACACATAAAGGAATATGCTTTACTTTGGTGAAGTATCCCAAGGTATTTTATAGAATGATTTACAAAATTCTTATTTTGATATCTATACATTAGTAAAGTTAACAGTAGTATACCGGTTTTCAAATATCGATTGAGAGAAAACCCTTCCCGGGTTACAAACTAACACACATAAACTATCAGAGGAAAACAAAGGAACAAGAGGAACACTGAAGTTCTTCTTAAATAGAACAATGTGTCTCGCTTAAATTTCGATCACCGTGGAGTCAAGTTGTGAATAAACCAAAGAGAGTAATTAGAAATAATCTTTCCATTCCAGATTTCATAAAAGATGGAATTGTAACTATATAACACAAACAATACTTGCAAGGTTATTTTTTGTGTACAGAAGACACAAAACATATCATTGTATTTGCGAAAACATAGTCATTAATTTTGAGATGTTTGTTTAAAGAGATTTTAAATTCTTCAAAATACTTTAACGTCAAATTTAAGTTATCTGTCATGATATCCTTAAAAGTTTGCAATATGTCTACATATATCAAACATTCCTTCCTAGGTTTTTTTATCAAGGTGTTACAATCTCAACGAAACAGACTCTTATAAAATATAACTTACGAAATATTTTACGACTATATACTAATTTTGACAGATCATTTTTTTTAAATCAGTGGAAGTGTCGGTCAATATTTAATATTCTACTACTAAATATCACACACAGTTGTCAACATATTGATTTCTATGTGACTGTCAATCAAGTGAGAGGTTTGGCTATCTATAAAATCTTTAGATTTACCATTTTCTATATGAAGAAATGCGAGTACAAACACAGAAATATTACAGTTGTCCATTCGTTTGATGTGTTTGAGCTTTCAATCTTGTTTGGGGTTTAGTATTTTTACTCCTTAACGTTTTACACATCAGTCAAAATGCAGTATTGAAAGCAATCATGATGTATTTTAATTCAATAAGACGATGCATTAACTAAAGAAAGGTACATCATTTAAAGTGTTTTTCGTCTATATAATGATAATAATCCATAATAACTGAAGCTCACTATTTCAAAGTAAACTCATTATTACTGATTTTCAAAAGATGACAGATTTATGAATAATTTTAAAAAATAACAATTGTATGAGCTAAATTGTTTTAACATTAAAGGTTCGAGAGAACAATCCAAGATTAAGTCAGTAGTTTTAAAGATCATGACTTTATATTACCCATAAAAAAAAACGTACTGTAAAAACCTGGCATTAATGGAAGTTCAACTATTTGAAAGAAAATCCACATGTTTCCTTAGTATTAATAAACCATTAGTTGTTGATATCAAATATGAAAGCAATGGAGCGCGGCTTAAAGGGCGAAATTACAGACTTAGTATATAATTGCGACAGTTGTATCCCTGCCGATGGCAGGCCTGTTGTACGAATTTGAATATAATATCTTAATATGAACTTGGATGTGTATTTGAAAGAATGAAAGAATGTAATGCCATTTTAGTTTGTCCAACCGCAGTGTAATATTACATTTCGTCTTACGTATTTCCGTTAAACCATGATTATTCGTCCTGTTCATGAAAACTTCAAGAATGACATCAATTTTAAATATTGCCATTATCATTACTGTTATATTTAAGAAACACTGTTTCAAAATTATGTATTTCTCTACGAGAGGTCACACGAAACGTTATGTAAAAATTAGTAATATCTTATTTAGAAAAAGTACCTTTTAGTTCAAAGATGATATTGTTTGACTTTACAATGACGTCAAATCAAGATGACATATGAAGCACTCGTAACTTTTTGGGTGGTTATTCCGGATGCTGACAATTATCTGACTGTGTTTTTAATTTAATAGCTGTGTAATGGCTTTAGGTTACCAGGTCTCCTCGCGCAAAGTTGATTCTTGAGTAGGTCATAGTCATGTCAAATGAGTAGAAATTCATACTTGTTTTTTAATGGAAAGTTGAAATTATGTCATTGAAGGACTACACTACAAACCATTAAAAGTCTGAAATGGCCTATATCTGTACTCGACTGTACTGATTTTTACTCGACCAGTCTGAATTCGTCTGAGATTTGCTTGATAATATTCGACTGTAGTATGAACAATACTTAACAGTCTGAATGTGTACTTGACCAGTACTTAACCGATTTATACGAGTCCGAACCGTACTCGACCTAGTCGGAACCATACTCGACCTAGTCTGAACCGTACTCGACCTAGTCTGATCCATACTCGACCTAGTCTGAACCATACTCGACCAAGTCTTAACCAAACTAGACCTATTCTTTGTATCTATCAACTGAATATTATCAATTTAGGATTTTTTTTAAAATAAAAAATTGAACAACAGCTTGATAAAATTTCACAATAATCAGTCATAATATGACTTGAACTCAATATTAATCAACACTTACATAATAATATATATCAACTTTTAAAATATAAATAAATCAAGCTAATCAAATAATCTAACAAAATGAATTGTGACTAATATTTTCAATATTATTCAAAATTTTATTAATATTTCGCAAGTATTTTATGGTTACTAGACTATTTTCACCATTAACTTAAGCCTAGTATAAGTGTATGGTGTCAGTTGAGTTCAGGTAATAATGCAATGTTTTTTTATTAAGATATATATAAAATAGTATATAAAACAACTTAATAAATTTTAAAAAATGAGAGCTTAATTGTTTTGTTTTATTTAACCAAGAATTTAATATAATCATTATAATAGAATTTCCATAGCAATCCTTGATAACCTTTTTAAAAAAGGAAATGTATTCCAAAGTAACAGTAAAAAACAATTTTAATTAATTTAAACATTTTTTTATCAAATTAACATGGCATACATAAAGCACTTTAATATGTTCTAATTGCCTCAGTACATGTGTGTTTTACAGGTAAAAAGAAAGCCTTATTTTCTTAAATTCGTGTAATACTTATCAAGTACATACATGTATGTTCGAAAGGCCTTGTTATTTAATTTAAACAGGCTGTTGCAATTTTGAATCAATGTTATTTAGAATTTAATACCTCTGACCAGGTGGGATCTTATTTATGAGTTTGCCCCCAAACAGAGGTTATACTTTATATTTCACCACTAATCAGAAAACCAATTTCATTTATTTATTTAATTTTATCCCTTTTTGATATAAGTTATATATAATATATATGTTCTATCCTAAATATAATCAGAGATATATTTCTTTTATAAGGCTAAAATCTTTTATAAATTTTGTTGGATGTTGTTATATATGTTAGTTAAAAAGAAATTTATTTTAACAGTTAACAAAGTAGAGGTTTTTTGGTCTAGTATGGTTCAGACTGGTCGAGTATTGTTCAGACCTTTGGTTAAGTATGGTTTAGACTGGAAAAATAGGTCGAGTACTTGTCGAGAATGGGTTAAGACTGTTTCAGACTGGTCGAGTAATAGTTCAGACTATTTTCAACGGCAAAAATAAGGGTCAAGTAAAAGTCAGACCAATTCAGACTGGTCGAGTAAAAATCAGTACAGTCGAGTACAGATATAGGCCATTTCAGACTTTAATGGTTTGTAGTGCTACCAGAAACGAACAGAACACAATTCACTTGACAAAAAACAGGTAGCTTTAGCTTAATTAAGGAAGCAATGTACCCTATTACATTCCGTGTTGGTCATCCATATAAACGTGTTATATGCATGTGTGTCATTTCATAAGATTCCAAATGTAAATGTCATAGTAATGGAGTTCATTATTTGGCAATGAAATAAACAAAGTATTTCAACCTGTATGACTGTTCTTTTTGTTGTTTATTGGGATTAGAGGTTCTCTAACGTTTCACAATTGTGTTCTTCTAAATTCTCGATCATATTGAATTTAAGTTACTAGATATATAGTATTCAAGAAACACGTTTATATTTCCCCACCTTTCCTCTTTCTATCGGGATCAGTGTTGTAACGAAAGTTACAAATTAATGGTTCAACAAAATTCATAAACAAAAGGGCAAGTATTATCATATTTGAAATCATCTCTTCGGAAATTTGACAGACGCTATCACGAGTTGGTTGGTCATTATTTGGTTTTAAGTTTTCGATGTTTTGTTTTTGGACTATTGTTTGTCTTTTTCTTTTTAACCCGTATCGTCAGTTTTTTTTTGTCGAGTTATGAGTTTGAATGTCATTCTGGTATCTTTTGACCCTCTTTATAACAACGATGTCACAATGATAATAGACACCAAAAAAAACCCACAGAACTAGCAAAATTAGCTGATAACGGGTAAACTTTATCATCTGCACTATGTTTTATATTTTTTGTGATGAAACTATAAAAATGTTGATATTATAATTCATTAAACCTATATGTAGGCTATACGGGACGAAATGTTTTCAATAACAATGTAATGTAGTAATTTCATAAAGATTTTGGTTAATCATACATTGATAGCTCATAAGATACATAATTTTTATCCATCAAACTTATATTTATTGGTGATGTTTTGTTCTATTTGCACTAGTTTAATAAAAATGATTTTCACATTCATCTTTTATAAAATAATGAATTGTACAATACATTAGTATATTAGTTGACCTTCAAAACATCTATTTGCTTGATTGCCTAATAAATAAGTATTATATGTTTCAAAATTAAAACAATAAAATTAGAGATAAATATGTTTAATTACTTGTCAATAAATGACAAAGGGTTAATAAAAATAACAGTTCATGTACTTTATTGTAAAAGAGAACCCTATATCTTATCCACTTGTGCAGAAATGTACTGTTATTAAATTGTTGTCTTTTTGGACTCTAATTCTTTGACAGGTTTAAGTATGCCGTGACATAAACTACTTGACTACATGTTAGAGCTCTGGCAACTGCACAACGCAAGTGAACGGGAAAAACAAACGAAAATGTCAACAAACGTGCAGTGGGAGTTGAATAGTGTATATTTATTTCGGATGAACAAATTTAAGCCAACAAATTATATAACTTCTGGTATGGCGATGTTTTACAAAAGAAAATAGCATAACTCTATCAACTAGTATCTTTCTCGTGCTGCATGATACATGTACCTCTATGTTGATTAATATTGTTTACCAATTTCAAAATCTGTAAACCTCCGGCACAAAATAAAACAGATAATTAGCAACTAAATGTTTCGATCAAGCACACTGAAAGAATTATTTTTGTCGATAATACATTATTGATTAGTAATAAATGTTTAGAACACACGTGCATAGATGTCATATTTCATTATATTCGCATGCATAGGTTTAAAAATTATTTAATATTAAATTAATACGAATCTCGTTTCATTTGATTTCAAACATTTTCTATGACATCTTTGCGTGTTATATTCCTTGAACCATAAATATATCCTTATTTACCGTTGATTTACCAAGAATTTATTAAGTCCAAATGTATCATTGTTTTTAAAAATAATACACTTCTGTTGTGAAGTTGATTGAACTGCGTGCCTTCTTTATTTCGTGATTATGGTTTACTCGAGGGATTTTTTATTAATTCATATAAGCTACATTGCTACTTTTGCTTTGTGTAATAGTATATTGTTTACGGAACAATTCGAACATTAAAAAAAAACATGAACTGAAATGGCCTTCAACGTAAAACCGTCATATAAACACAAACGAATAGATGTGTGTGGTATGATTGCTGATGAGACAACTATCCACCAGAAACAAAATCAAGCAGATGTAAGCAAGTATAGATAACCGTTCTGGCATTTTGTACTCTTCTCATAGTAACCTGCTTTTATTTTTTACAAATTATATATATATACATAAAGGCTTTATAAAGATATTTGATTTCAAGCGAGCGAATAATTGCAATATAAGGGGTGTTATAAACAGGAGCATACACATCATATGACAAATATTGAAGATATCAGAAGTGTTGGCTATAAAGTAAAAATTCACAAAGTGTATGTATGTTGTAATAAATTTAATACTTTTATTAAACATTGGTGATATATTAATAAGAGATTATGAAGCTTATTCTGTCATATATTTTCATATAATATGATATTTCCAAATCATTTTTAACTCATACTAATCACTTACAGATCTTCCTCTTTCATCTTCTTTTCCGTAAGATATCCAAAGTGAATGAATGGAATAGCTTTACAATTGTTATTTGTATGTTAGAAAGAGGGCAATTTATGTTTAATTTAATTTTAGAAGCAGACAACTTAACGACAAAACAAAAAAGGGCGAATTGGTACATTGATAAAGTTAATTATTCGAAAGACTTCTAAAATTTCATAAATTTTGTGTAAAATGACGGTGGGCATGGATAACATAAACAAATTCCGTTGAAAGTTGGTCATGATATGATTTGGCTTCAAAACAGAATAAATAAGTACTAATACCACACCTAATAACTGTTTTATCAAAGTTTTTATTATAAAAAGTGGTATATTTAGAAAATGATAGTATTGTCGCCTATGGCAGAATAAATAGTACCGTTTTCCCTCCATTGTGATCTCCCGAAACATATATGTTTGTTTTATGTAACAAAGACGGACCAGACATGATATTGAAAGTGCCTCGGGTTTTATACTATATTTGACTGTACTTAAACAATTATCTTGTGTAGATTAGCCTCGATCATTCGTACCTTTTGATTATGCCTGGTTGTTTCGAAGACCTATTCAGAAACGAATCACGGACGCTGTAAATATATCGTGCGTTGTATTGATTGTTCAAAACAGGAAGTGTTTTTAAAACATTGGAACGGTAATTCCAAAAGTTAAACAAAAACACTCAGGAAACATTTAATTTAATATTGAAATAAATGTTAATTCTCAAAGTAGTAATAAAGATTCAGATTATCATTTGTTATCCTTTAAAGCAAATCATGTCAACGATAAACATACAATACAATAAATAAAAGTAAGGATGAAAAAACATCAGAATATAGCTGTTATGAAAATATCAAACTTATCAAAACCCGACTGGGATATGCTTGTAAACTAAAGAAACTGACTTTGGGGTCCTTGCAGTTGTTTATCAATTTTTAACAATTATTCGATATGTTTTTTGTGGTGACAGTCAGCAGCGAAGAAAAAATGACTAGATTTTGACAATAAAAATGGATTACTAAGTACAGTTCGGATGATTCCCACGGCGATTGATTGTCCACCAAGCTTAGGTATCGACCAAGTGCTGTAAACAAATGAACACAACACTTTATAAATATCAAAGATCTGAAGCGCATTGCTGGGTTTACCTCCTTTAGTAACACCCAAAGCCGAACATTTGAAAACTAAGACAGAATAAAAACCTAAACAGTTGAAGTGCTACATGTCAAAAAAATAGTTTATAGCCAATTCATACAATCGAATAATAAGTGAAAAATCGGATCCAAATAGAATAAGTCGAACGCATAATACATGTGGGTTGGCTTTCGGCTAGGGGATCTCTTTTTATCCAGTTGATGAATGGGTTTTGGAAAAAAAAAAGCAAGCACTGTCCAGTTTTAAAATATTTTATTCATCCTTTCATTAATGATCAACAATGTTTATTTGAATTAAATTTGAAAACACTTTAGGAAATTAATATAGAGTTTTACTGTAAAATTCCTACACTGTATTATTGTATGAGCATGATGAATTTATACATATTTCGGCATGTATAGACACTGGAATATTCAATACATCGAAAATAATGATGCATTTCCTCTAGTAATCGGTACTGCAATTGTTGGTTAAGAAAGTAATTAGCTTCACAATCAAATAGGTTTTTAGCAATCAATTCTTATTTGGAATTTCATGCATTGTTCATGCGGCATTAAATATAATTTATATTATTCCATTTTTCAAATGATCTCAGTAATGTTTGTTTTTTGTTTGATTCCAAAACAAATTCAGGTAAATTAATTGCTAATCTACTTGTGTATGTGATAACATTTTGTGAGGGAATTCGATGTTTGCTATACCACTGTTCAATTCAACGCACTTTATGACAATACTACTTTTCCAATCAGCATGAACATTTTTGCAGTGTTTTTACTTTTTATTCACGTATTATTTGAGAAACTTTAAGTGTTAAAAAGGGCCAATTTTCTGTAAAAAGTCAATAATTATCTAGACTTATGAAGCTCAAACTTTCTATTGCTTTAAATTCGCAAAAGAAAGATACAACAACTATAGCAATACAGAACGACATGTTTATGAAATTATAGCAAAACTTTTGGCTGACAAATTGTTATTAGTTATTGCGAAAATGTAACTTAAAAGGTGTCATTTTCTCCCTACCCAGTTTACCCCCTATTACCTTTTATTATGATGTGGACCGGTCATTGTTATTGAATCTTACACGATTTGATTAGATAAAGTTATGTATAAGATTAACTTCAAACTGGTGATGCTTTTCATACATGTATATTTATTAGCTCAGAACGTGCTTGAATGTTTATAGTAACGTAAATTACCTCCAGACTGGCAAATGGATGAATCCATATTAAATTTTATAAATGAAACTAAAGGTGTGAAAGGTAAGAATTGCAAATGCTAATATTTTCAAAAAATATTCCGATTGCATAGTAGATAACATATTTTTAATAGCCTATTGCGAAGAAAACGAGAAAGTTCACAAAAAGACGTTTAATTCCGTTAAACAAGTAATTTTTAGAAGATAAGTGCTGAAATACATTTTAAGCACGGCTACGCCAGGTTAAACTATTGTTTATCTTAACAAACAAAAAATTTCATTGAAATATATTAATTCCAATTAATTGAAATATGTCCCATTTTTGGACATCAAAAGTAAGTACGAACGTTTTACGGTAAATTTCGTCAACCTTACAAAATCTTGTTAGGCACTATAACGTTTTTTGTCGGCGGATTTAATTTGTAGGTATAGGAACAAATAAATGTGGATTGTACGATTGTACTTTAAATAGAATACTGTAGACCAACTTATTTTCGCGACTTTCGCTAGTTAAAAAGTAACGCAAATATAAATCGTCGCGAATATGTAAAACCTGGACCTTTCCTTATTAAACTTCATCAAAGTAAATAAAAAAATCGCGAAATTAAATAGCCGCAAAATGGTCAAGAAAGGGTAAAACGCGAAATAAAGTATCCTCGAAAATAAGTTGGTTTACAGTATCTAAGTATTGAACATCAGACTTTTAAAAAATATAATAAAAGATAATGTCTCTATCAAAACATGTTGCTGATAGAGAAACCTATCGTCTCGGAACGGACTTTGTGGTGCCATACTGTTGCGATGTACTCAAATTCTTTATGTAATTTAACTTACTTATGGGAATATCCGTCACACCTCGAATACTTTCGCCGCCTAATTTCTCCTACTTAACTTTTCACAACTGTGAAGTGGTTATAATTTTTGTCTGAAACCAGAATATAGCAGCTAGAATTACCTTAAAATAAACGGAATATGCATTAATGTTGGTAAAACATTAACTGCTCTGACAATATACGTATTTCATTATTAAAATATTCAGGAAAATGTAAAAATAGTACTCATGAAACCAGAGTATGTGTTGTAAACAGTGTTATAATATCATATTAATTAACATCATTAATCAGAAATGACTGCATGTACAACGATGATTGTCACTCATATAAGTTATATCTAGCTTCAAGTTTATTTTGTATTAGATTGTAAATCTATCATGACTTTTGTGTTTGTCTTCCGGTCTAACTGCTGATTACGATCTCTTTAAGTTTGTCTAGTTGCAATGCGTCTTTTGCTGTAGATATTAGCGAATGCTTTGTATTACACTAATGAAGTTATACAGTCTTAACCTGCCTTTTTTATGATTGATTGGCATTGCTTCTAATTCTTTTTTAATTAACATTAATCTTGAGATCACCAAACTGTAAGCTAATTTACAATAAGCTTCCCATAAACATTCATGGTTTCAGCTTGTAAAGCATTGGTAATTTTATCACACTTGAAACGAGTCCTTCTCGTTCTCTGAGGAACATAGGTCTATCACAGTTTTCCGCTGCCTCACTCAGTTCCGAGCTGTACATTTGTCTCTCTCAAGATGATGTCAATTTTCTATAGTTTTCCCAATGGTTTTTATCGGTTATCATTTAGATCTTTATATTCTTCTGCATTAGTGAAAGAGGGACAAAAGACATCAGAGGGACAGTCAAACTCATAAATCGAAAGAAAAATTAACAACACCATGGCTAAAAATGAAAAGGACAAACATACAAACAATAGTACACATGATACCACATAGAAAACTAAAGAATAAACAACACAAACCCCACCAAAAACTAGGGGTGATATCGGGTGCTCTGGAAGGGTAAGCAGATCCTGCTCCACATGTGGCACCCGTCGTGTTTCTTATGAGATAACAAATTCGGTAAATAGTCTAATTCGGTAGGTCAGATTTATTAAAGGGAAGGGATTGTAGTTACGACGTAAGGAACATATCCGATATCATTTGTCAAACGGTTATTCCATAACGGTCAACCAACTCGTGATGGCGTCCAGAGAGATGATTTCAACTGCACCATTTGGAACTCTTGATTTAATAGCTTCCTTTTGGGCAACAACCCTCTATCAAGATAATCATGATAGGAAATGCAAGCACGGGAATATTGTTTCAATTAGGAGATATATACACCGTATGCAGGTGCTGCTGGAAAGTTGCTACTTAGAAATGGAAAGATCACAATTGGAAAGCTGAAAGCATCTCTTTTGTCGTGAAGTTTTGTTTTCAATCGACCCTCATTGTCAATTTCTAGATGTAAGTCAAGATATGAGGCCGACTTAACTGTATCTGTTGTATCCTTTATCTCTAGTTCAATGGGATAGATGCATTCGACGTAGTCACCAAATTTTGAATTATTTAGTGAAAGAACATCATCTAAATAGCGGAAATTAGAGTTTAAGGATATTGCTAACTTCTTATTTTTCCTAAGAAGTTCCTGTATGAATTCAGCCTCATAATAATAAAGAAACAAGTCGGCAAGAAGAGGGGATCAATTCGTTCCCATTGGAATGCCGATAGTCTGTTGAAAAACACGTCCTCCGAACGTAATAAATATGTTGTCAATCAAGAAATCAAGCATCTTGATAATGTCATTTTCAGAGAATTTTTTGTTTGAATCAGAGTGATCCTAAGAAGGATTTATCCCTTCCTAAAACAATATACTTGTATCTTCGTTGGCCATTCTTTTTAATGAAACAAAGCAATACCAACTTTTTTAATTTGTCTTTTAGTTTGGAATGTGGAATGTGGAACATAGAACAGACCTATGATTATCCAAGATTTCCTCTTTGGTAAGTGTCGTGATGGTATATGTTGGGTTTCCAAGTAAATTATACCTAATTCGTTTTTCAAGCAGTTAATGTAATGAGTTTTACACACAAAAACGATATTGTTTGGGGCTTTATCTGCGGGGACAACATATTTGTCATGAAGGTAGGATAAGTATTTTGCAACATAAGGGTCTGTAAAGATTGATGTAGCATGTGCATTGATAAAACATTCAGTTTTTTTATTCTGATTTTTAGCAACGATTTCACTGCCTTAATCCATTCAGAAAGAGTGTCTACGTCGTCCTTCTCACGTTTAGCCCATTGCCTGGCATAATCCTCGAGTGGGGGTTCCATTATGGAGTACATAGTATGTCTGTTTGTTCTACTCACATATAGTTGATTAATTTATAGATTTGTATACGACTGTCACACAAGCGAGAGGTTTAGTTAGCTTTTAGTTAGCTGTAAAACCAAGTTTAATTCACCATTTTCTACATAACGTGAAGAAAATACATGTTTAAAGTCAAGAATATGACAGTTTTGTTTTCGATTCGTTTTGCAATTTTAAAAAAATGTCAGTAATGATTTTTTCTTAGAGTTCGGTAATTTGTTATTTTACTTTTTTCCAATCCAATGCGTATTTTGTGTTTAACAGATCTACTCAATATGTACAATGTCCACAGCCAAGACTTTTTCTTAATTGGTTCGCTTGCTACGTTACGTTATATATAGAAGGTGGTAAAGGGTTATTTTCCTGCAACGTGCAGCCGTGAAAAGGGTTCGTTATTCACCGTGTGTCGTGTTATCGGTTAAAAGATCAACGTGCATGAAATCTTTAATTGTTCGTTCATCGTGAAATGGCAATGTTATTTCGCGTTCTTCCGTGTAGATACCCTCCATTTACGCCCCTCAATATAGCTATACTGGTTACTGTTGTTAGTAGTCCTGGGTCGTCATACAACGCAAATTGCTTTGTTTATACAAGGAATTTATGCGTTTCTATAAATTATTTCAGATTTAAAATCTTTTTATACTATATCGTTGAGATTAAAAATCAAAATCAATAATGAGGTCAGAACATAGTAGAAATGTATTGTTCAAATCAGATGCTACATTATTAATGGTTAAGTAGTATACTATATTTCGTGATTTCTAAAATAGGAGAAATATACCGACTTATTGTAAATGATGACAAATATAGGAGTATACCCGATCGATTTTATACCGAATTACTGGAACTTTACGGCTGGTGCTAATAGGGAGTGCTATCCTACCAGCAGCGTACTTATGAGTTGTAAATAAATTCATTCTTGAATTTTTGCGCGATAGGGGAACAACTGCTTTTTATACTAAACATTATGAATGAAAAAGAGCTGTTCTGGTGTTTGCATTATCTTTTTAAAACGCAATGTAGTTGGTTAAACCTGATTTGATAGATGTAATCCTTCCACTTGTTGGACAATCGTCAGTTTTGTGTCTGTCAAATGAAATAAACAGTATTCAAATTTCTAATGTTAACAGCATAAGGGACATGTCTAAATCTTAAATTCTTTACATTTTTATATCAGTTGTCAATATTTCAGTTATTTATTACAAGATCATTCCCATATATTTTAAAATCGTATGAATCAGTGACATATAAAATGTTAATTTGCGATTATGCCATTCAACTTATACTGATCAATCACATTTAGTATGCATTTTTGTAGTAAAAACAGATTACTCCTATTCAAATTGAAAATAAAATGAATTTCAACTAGATGAAACTCTGATATTTATCCAGTGACTTTTTTAGATTGATCTTTAAAGCAGAAGAACGGGGAACTCAGTACGAATGTTCAAATCTTCATAATTTTAAGATTCTTGTCATAACGAACGTCGTCAGCGTATAGTTTTTTTTAACTCAGAAAGTTACTCCATACCTTCCATATGTATTTAATTGTTCTAGACCCTCGGAACATCACCATGTATGACACTTCTCAGATCGTAAGATCAAACATCTAAATGTTTTTTGTCTTTATCAATAATAACATCGCAATTTTTTATCTGTATTCTTAAAGTTAGTTCGAACAACCCATATGTTCATGTGAGTGTCCCTAGAAACGAACATCGTCAGGGATTTCGGTATACGCAAAGTTGTTCAAACTATATATATCTAAATATTCTTGTCTTTTGGAACATAATCAGTATTTGTGTGTACACAGAAAGTTGTTTCTAAATATCCATGCACTAATGTTCCAGTCCCTGGGAACACCGCCAGTGTTTGTCTGTACTTAGAATACATGTATTATAAGTTCGAACCATCCATATGTTAATGTGTTTGCCCATGGGAACACTTTTTTCTTCTGTACTCAGAAAGTTTTTGTCTCTAGAAAAAAACGTATAACAAACATACCGACATCCCAAGGTCTATGCAAAAAGGGAAAGTCAATATAACGGACAAAATCACGTTATCAATTAACTTAAAATCTAAAAACAACTGTTCGTTCCTTGATTTTGTGCATGTATTCACCAATAGTGCAAACAATTGGTTAAACCTGGTGTTTTAAAGATAGATAATCCTTTTACTTGTTTGACAATTGTCAGTTTTTTGTTTGTCCTCTGAAATTTCATGATTCTAGGAACTGTGTGTATCCATAATATTAGTTCGAACCATCCATATATTTAAGTTCGTTCCTCTAGGAACATTGTCAGAGTTTTAATCTGAACGTTTACTTTCTATTGAAGAATATATTGTCCTTATCAGTTATTTTGTTGACTATGTTTATTTCCAACTTATTTAAACAATCGCCGAAAATTCTTTTCGAATGTTTATGCATCTGCAATTACTGTACTTGATCAGAAGTGTGTGTCCCTGAAGTTCTCTGAAAATCAAATTAGTTCTCGTATAAAATAAACACTTCTGCTGATATCAAACCTGAAATGTCATACAACTGTCACTACAAAGTGTTGGAAAACATTCAATGTCTTTCAACTGAATATAAAAATCATATTCCATATCACTTATGTTATTTACAGAATGAAATTATCTATTGAATTATCATGAAATAAAAGATGAAAAAGATGAGAAGAAAAAGGAGACATAAAATTCAGATCATTTTTCATAGTTCTTGTTAAATAGATCCATTGTCAATTTCAATTATAATTGTTTCACATTTGGTCCTATTGAGGTCTTTTGTATTTGACTAAATGGGTATCGTTTTGCTCATTGTTGAAGAACTAACGGGGACCTTTAGCATGTCAACTAATGTCATCGTATCCATTTTGTACCTATTTTGACAGATTTTTCGCCTAGGTTTAATTCAGATATAGAGAAAAATTTCCATTCTGTGTTTATTCTGAAGCTGTATCCTGTTTACAAGAAAGTACACCCAATGTGGATTTTTAATCCATATTGAATCATAGAAAAACGGGTTTCGACCGACCTCCAAACGATCAATGATTATGTAATAAGGAGAATCCGAAATGCATCCATGCTCGAAATTCACATCAGAAAATATCGAGTAACTGATCTTAGTCTTACATGTATGTCTCTTAATATTTAGAACAATTTTAAAAGTCCATACTTAGTATTTATTTTCAAATATATGGATGCATCTGACATAATACATTTGCTAATTTTTAAACTTTTTTGGACATCACATGGTGACGTTTCCGTAGATTTTAATGTTTTCTAGTCAATCCATCACTAGAATATTCGTGTACCAAGTCAGGAATATGACAGTTGTTTATTACGTTCGTTTGATGTGTTTGAGCTTTTAATTTTGTTATTTCATTTGGGACTCGCCTATTTGAATTTTCCTTTTCATATGTTGATATAGACTATGTTCGGTGTGAGCTAAGGCTCCGTGTTGAAGGCCGTACTTTAACCTATAATGGTTTACTTTTTAAATTGTTATTTGTATGGAGAGTTGTCTCATTGGCACTCACACCACATCTTCCTATATCTATATACACGTTTTTGTATATTTAAACATATATCTAGCTATATTATAAAAACGTCAATAATGGCAAATCATAAAAATACAAATTGTTTTGTCTCTAAGAAAACTTGTTACATATCTGCTGCTTTTTTTTGCCAAATGGGTCCAATTTGGGTACTATTACTTGAACGTTAGACAGCAGACAACATAACAGGTAATCGAAGTCTTGTAAAATAGTTCCCTTTAAAATATTTTAAAGTTTCATGCTAATATAATACTTAGATTATAACACGAATGTGTCCATAGAACACAGATGTCCCACTCGCACTATCATTTTCTATGTTCAGTGGACCGTGAAATTGGAGTCAAAACTCTAATTTGGCAGAAAACTAGAAAGAACATATCATAGTGAACATATTACCCAGTTTCAAGTTGATTGGACTTCAACTTCATCAAAAACTACCTTGACCAAAAACTTTAACCTAAAGCGGGACAAACGAACGGACGGGCGAACAGACGAACGGGCGAACGGGCACACAGACTTAAAAACATAATGCTCCTCTACTATCGTAGGTGGAGCATAGAAATATGTTTTGTGGTCAATTCGGTTGGTCATTTAGCTATACGTTTCTGCATGATGATTTCTACAAATGGTGAGACTAATCTAATGTTCTAAGATGTATTATTCTGTTTTCGGGTTCTTCCTGAATTGATTACGTAATATTTTGAGTAATGGGTGTTATAATTCAGTAACTTCATCAATGCCGACTGATTATTCAACGTCTTAATCACATGTACAACTGTTTAATTCTATAACATATAAATTTGGTTATTAAATTCATTTCAAGAAATAACTCGGTAATTTGACATTTTGATTTAAATAATAACTAATCGTGGGCGGAAATTGAAATAAATTGATTGGAAATTTAAAAGCAATATAGAAGGTGATATATTTTCATAACGTCTTAGTATCAATTTGAAATTAAACAGTGTTTTGCTGTTTTTCCACATCAATTTTCAATCAAAACAGAAAAATGTTATTCTACTTCAAATGCAATGTAATATGAAATCAATTTCCATGATATGTTTTGCCTCAATAACATGTATTTTCGGGTCTGAACATGTTATGGTATTAATGATTCTTAGAAGAGAGACATACAGTTTTGTTAATGGTCATCTGGCACAGGTAATACGGTTTGGGGATTTTGAAAAAAAAATAACATTAAAGAATACCTAAAATTTCAGTTGAAATCTATTCATTCGTATAGATTAAACCACTGTAACAGTAATAGATTTCATCATTTTACAATCCTTTACAATCCTTCACATACTATGTATCTGCTATATTTTCAAAGACTATTAACCCAAACTTTTTGAACTTTTTTTATTTATTGGATAAAATTACGTCAGAACTATTCGAGTTGCTTGTGCTTTTTAGCATGGTAAGTAACAGGAGCAATGTTAAAGAAAGAAGAAAAAAACTAAATCACAAATGACACTTATATAGACAAATGCATTTCATAAATCGTTGAACTAATATTTCCAATATAATCTGTTCATGACTTTGGAGATATTTTAATACTTGTTTGTTACATTTTCATGACTTTTGAGATTTGCTTAAAAGAATATATCTGTAGGACTCAAATCTATGGTGGGTTCCAAATCTATGGCAGATTCCTAATCTATTCACAAATGACATTTATATAGACAAATGCATTTCATAAATCGTTGAACTAATCTTTCCACTATAATCTGTTCATGACTTTGGAGATATTTTAATACTTTTTTTGTTACATTTTCATGACTTTTGAGATTTGCTTTAATGAATATATATGTAGGACTCAAATGTATGGTGGATTCAAAATCTATGGCAGATTCCTAATCTATTCACAAATGACATTTATATAGACAAATGCATTTCCAAAATAGTTGAACTAATCTTTCCAATATAATCTGTTCATGACTTTGGAGATATTTAAATACTTTTTTGTTCCATTTTCATGACTTTTGAGATTTGCTTTAATGAATATAATCTGTAGGACTCAAATCTATCATGGTAGGTTCCAAATCTATGGCAGATTCCTAATATATGGTAAATGTGACGTTACAAAAGTCAAACAATTCAAATCTATGGCAGATTTTTGTTTTTCTCCAAATCTATGGTAGATTTAACACATAACGTCACAATTGGATAACGCCATATTACATCGTCGTCGCCGCTTTCGATGTCAAAACCCATAGATGTTAGCACCATTCCAGATGAAGATATGTCCCTCGAAAACAATTTGAGGAAAGTTTACAGGAAGATGTGACCTATTATTAGGAAGAGGGACAGAATGTGCTGTACCGTCCGAACCCTGCGGTGAACAATGGCACCTCTTTTTCAGTACATGATATTTTAAGAAAATAAGTTATCTACAGCTGGCAAAGTTTTTAAAGTGAAAGAAAAAAATACCAGATACCAATTTGATTAAAATCGTCTTCCAATAAAAAAAATGTTTATTTCGCAAAGGTTTTTAGATATGCTGCCGTTGTCGTTCATATCAACTTCTTCTGAACAAATCATTAGTCGTATATGTACTGCATTGTTTTCCATTTGCACAACATCTGCCATAGATTTGGAAACAACAAAAGTTCGCCAAAGACTGGGAAACTACAAAACTTATCATAGATTAGGATAGTAAAACATCTGCCATAGATTTGGGATGGCATGACGTCACATTTGCCATATATAGATTAGGGATCTGCCACAGATTTGGAACCCCCCATAGATTTGATTCCTACATATCTATGATTTTTTTTATCACTTGTATGACGATATCTTTCTTCTGAATGACTGATTTTCTTGTTACACATGTAACTCATAATGAAAAAAGACTACGAAAAGTAATTTTTGAATCCCTTTCGAATAGGCAGTCAGGATTTCTAGTACAATACACGTCTTTTATCAAACTATATTATGATTCGTGTATAGAAGAAAAATCTTAATGACAATTTTGCAATGCTATCAATCTAAAAAAATATATTTTAAACCAAAATCAATAACCTTTATATTGGACTGAAAACAAGTGATACATGTGTATGTTATATATATTAAACTACTTGTTTGATAGATAGTCTGCAAAATTATTATACAGAAAAGATAAAGTCTAAATAATAAGAATAATCTGAAGATAAGATTCTATAAAGGACATGCGTCACCGAATTAGGCTTTAAATAGGATTTGTGATATATTTCAAATATGTCGCTTTATTTATAAGACATTACGCATCGTTCACCCAAGTCATGATATCGACTGCAAGACTTTCTTAAAAATGATTTACTATACAGGTGAAGCTACAGGTGCTAAAGAGTCGCTCACCAAGGTCTATGTGCATGTTCAACATTATAGACTTGAATATTATTCATGAAAAATTCTCTTTATTGCTGATGATGAGTTTTGATATGTTTCTTCCTTACCTTTTTACTAAAACCTTTTTTTAAAGTCGTCATTGAATGGTAACGCTTCTTGTGGGCCAGGTAAGCTGTCACAACAACTTATTTGTGGCCCAATTGCCTCTATGTTAAATTATGTTAAATTCTTTAATTGCAAATATATATGGCCATATGCATATTGTTTTAGTTGAAATAAAGTCACAGCTATTTTATGTCAAAACCATATCTTTTACCAAGTTGGTGCTAAGAATTTAAACATACCTTTATGGAATTTAAGAATTCACTTGGTCTCGGAGGTGGAAAAATCAGATACAGACCTACGATCTAAGAAACAGTCTTACTAAGGTTTCGACAGCGATCATGGGCTTTCATTTCATACCAAAATAACCTAAACATATCTGCATATTTTTAAATTTGGAGTTTAATAACATATTTAAAAGATGTGGCAACCTACGAATAGTATTTTCAAGTATCGTGTCAACTCCAACATGTGTCCTGACTGTACACTGCTATTTAATTTAACAATGTTATGTCTGCAATTTCACTGTTCCATTACCACTTATCTTTTATTTTTCATTTCCGTGCCACAACATCTAATGACACAATTCCAAGTAGTGGTCAGTGACCTTTTTTAAAATAATGTGGTTAAAAATCGTCTGATGCATTGTTATATTTTCGCAATCACTAAACCCAATACTTTATCAACTAGTTAAGTTAATTGGCTGCTTAAGTGATTACACGTTATTCACGGCTGTATACAGACTGTGATATATTAACAAACATGATAGTGTGACATACCCGTATAGCTCTGGATCAACCAGTCACATTGATTTGACATTAATTTGAAACCAAACATATAACGGACTTTTGCTTCTGATATAGCGTTCCAAAATATAATTCCTTAATATGTTTGTGTTTGAACATACTAGCTAGTATATGACAGTATATGTCATGTAAGTCGAAGAACATAAACTTTAAGAAGAGAGTTTGTAGACAAGAAATACTACATGTTTAGTTACTTATTTATATTTAAAATAGAAAGTTAAAACAAATAAAGCCAAACTAAAAGTATTCAGTATTTGTAAAAAGCAATCGTAAAGATAATAAAAACACTTTGCTTTTCATATTAAGACGAAAACCCTAACACAAGAAGAATAATCTTCTCTCAAAATTTACACTTTTAAATTTATGGTTTATCATGAAATTGTATACCTAGGTTCTTCTGCTATTTTACCATCAACAATGACAGGCTGTGCAAAGTTGCCCGATTTTCTTGATTTTACGTGGAAAACACATTTTTTTTTGGTGTGAAAAAATTAAAAATATTCGTAAGAATTTTAAATAGGATAATTCTGGTTACTCAACAGAATAAGTAAATTTAAAACTCATCCCTTTATTAAAATTACATTATTTGAGTTATCTCTCCAAATGAGGCAAAGTTAGAACAAATTAAACCAAACTAAAATTATTCTGTATTTGTAAAAACAAACCACAAACAGATAATAAAAACACTTTGTTTTTCATATTTAGATGAAAAGCCTAACACAAGAATAATAATTTTCTCTGAAAATTAAAACTTTTAAATTGAGGTTTTATTAATTATATAGTACCTATTTTCTTCTGCTATTTTACTATCCACAATGGTGAACAACACCTGATCTCTCAAACTACATTGAACACAAACGTTCATAGACAATGTACTTGTTTGTATAAATTTATAGTAAACGTCATTCGTTCAGTAAATCTATTTGAAATGATAGTTCTGAGAAGATGTGTATTAACTTTACGACTAAATCATTTGAGTCGTTGGGTTACTGTCTCATTGACAAATGTCCAAATCTTTTTTTCGTATATACAATAATTTCAACCAACTAGATTAATGCGTTAAAACATAAAAGCTTTAAACAAAGAAAATTCGTAAAAAGTAAATAGGTAAATTTGTCAAAACATGAAAAGTTATTTACATTCGATGTAGGTTTTTTTTTTATTATTCGATTGTGTTAACAGTTTGCCAAGATATCATGCTAGCAATTTTGTTGTTGTAGGAGATTGTAATTCCTAAAGGAATTAAACTGCGTCTTTCTAATAGAAGATTTACTGTCTAACGTTTAAAGGGATCAACAAAAGTTGTAACCAATTCATGCATTATTTGTGACGATATATTATTTAAATGAATAGATAGCTTTTTCCAAACTGCACCCATGTGGCTTTTCATAGTTTTTACAACCACTTTTTTTAATTTGATTTACAAATTCCGCCGTTCTATCCATACAGTTTAAACAAGTACGAATGATGTAAGTGTAGGGACAAGGATGTGTTTTGATAACACGCCATTACGGGCAAATTAAAGTACAGATAATGCTGCAAGGGTGTCTCTACATCAATTATGCGATTAGACGTCCCTTTCCGTCCGAACATTACTGCGTACTTATACACCCATTATTTAGCCAAACAGTTATAGTTCCTCTTTAGTCAGGGTTTTACTGTTTAATTGGAGAAGACCAGGTAGCCATTTTTCTTTATCTTTATCATCATGTTGCGTTAACTTTATGGAGAAACAATTTATTGACGCATACGATCAAACGAAATGTAGGAGGAGATACAATTAGAAGTAGAAGAATATGGATGTCAGACGGTGTTTCGGCGTTCACCTCGATTTCAAACTCTATTTGGAATCAACAACAAATCATGACCCGCCTATCTAACTTAGAAATACTATTCAAAGCATTGTTTGTGAACTTCGGGTAAACGGTTATATTTTTTAAAATCACAAAATTAATGTGTAACTTGGAAAAAGACACAACACAAAATATGACATGAAAGCAACTGGTGATCGCATTATTTGCAGGAAGCGCTTCCATGATCTTTGCAAAATGTAAAGGTCACTTGCTTTCATTTCATTTTCCAACACAGATTTCAAATCTACAGGTATGGGATCGACAAATTGTCATATAAGGCATTATTTAAAATTTGTTATAGCACCGTTAACACACACAAATAATATTTTCAAAATAATAGACATCATCACATCGAATTAATTCATTTAAATCTATGTATTAAACTAATTTATACAAACAAGTTTTTTTCAGACATTTCCTAGGCAGGACAGCTAATATAAAAAAGTGTGATATGACTCCCAATGAGACAACTCTCCACTAGAGACAATATGACACAGAAATATAATAACGATAGGCCATTGTACGTCCTTCAACAATGAGCTAAGCCCATACCTCATAGGCAGCTATAAAAGGCCCCCAAAATAACACATGTTAAACAATTCAAACGAGAAAACTAACCGCCAATTTATTTACAAAATAATGAACAAAAACAAAAATGTTAAATAAACAACAAACACGACAACCACATTTTTTAGACAATCGCTTCAGATGAACTAAACGTTACACGAAGAAAGAGAAGATACAAAATGAACAATCAAAGTCGACAAAAAAAACAGACAAAAACCATGACAAAAAAATACCAACAAAGAACATTGTATAAACAAAAATGATAAACAAAACTTTAAGAAACATATTAAATATTAATCAAACACGAACCCGTAGTAAGTTTTCTTGTTATACTGGTGGCTGGCACAAGTCGTGTTTCTCATGGCTAATACCATTTCAGAGATTAATCGGTGGTCATATTGACGACAATACGGGTTGGGGTGATGACTACGATGTGGAACTTAACCGTGTGCATCGGAGACATAAATATTCCACCTTAGTAAACAAAACTACGATTAAGTATGTGAAACCATGGAAGTATTATATTACATTTTACTACCATGTACGACTTCACTTTTGCCTTAACAATCCTTGGTTCGATGGCTTCTTTATGAGTTATTACCCTTTTCAAGAAACTCATGATGGGAAACATGGATAAATGTAATCAATTTACAGGCACTGTTAGTGTAACAACACAGAAAAGGAAAATTTAGAACGGGAAAGTTATTATATTCTTAATGATAGGTTCTGAACTAACACTAACTGTCAATTTCTATATATCAGTCAAGATATGGACCAGACTTAAAAAGTAAAATCACAGAAATACTTAACCTAGAGGAAAATCAAATAAAAAATTAAACGTTCTGTATTATCATTTATTTCAAGTGTAACTTTTACAAATGCGACGAACATAGTCATAAAACTGAATAATCATGTAAAAGACATAATCTATAAATATATAAAATGTATAATAAATGAAATAAAAATGAAATAAAGACCAATCTGAAATGTTTTATAAAAGCCTTTGTGTTGTTTACATGGATATTTGGATGCTGTGTTGCTGATTTATTGAGCTTTACAACATCTGACTGCAAGTTTGAAATAAAAACTGAATAATTATACTTCCACTGTGTACATCGAATCGCTTTTTTTTGCCATATATAGTATTTTTAACAAGCGTGTAATAAGAATGAGCTTTTTCATTTTCATTTAACAGTAACAATAAAATCACTTAGCGTTGTTAGTCGGACATCGGCTTCTCGTTGCTGTACAAGTAATATTAAGATTGAATAAAAATCTGAACAAAAAACAACACAAAGAATAGCACTAGTCTATCCGATGCGTTAAATTAATATTTCATGCTTCAATTGTTTTCTTTAAAACACAATTAATTCAAAACCTTATGCTCATATGTTATGTTATTCAAGGCTATAAAGAATTATTGAACTTTTATCATTCACACTGTATCAAAGACAGACATAGAATGTTACTTTTTTTTTTATTTCAAATCATTTAGGAAATAAGAAAAATCCTTACAAGTTATATGGGTCGTTTTCAAAAAATGTCGAATTTTCAGTACACCCATGCTAACTTTTCTATTTCTAATGGAAATTTCAGTTGTAATGGTTTAAATGAAAGCTTGTCGGATTTGTGATTCAGAACATTAATAATAAACACACCTTACATCTATTTTGATAAGATTAAACTGCATTTAAGACCCATTTTGGGGGTATTTGTCTGCGTACAGTGTCAGAAAAACACATTTCAAATGATTTTTTTGCGATTTTCTGATCGCCTTGATATCTGCAAAAGGGACTTTTTAAGAACGTTTAATATTACTCTAACGAAAAATCGTAGCTTCTATATCATTGTATGTAACATATTATCTACAAACTAAATTGAATCTGCGTACAGGAGGTTCATGTCTTTCCTGTTACCGCTACTTAAATCAGCCGTGAAATTATTCTCCCTATGAATATTGAATCAGTCAGTGTTGATCTCAAAAGTGCAAAGTAATCTTTACATTTAAAACGCCTCGTTTCTTGAACGAAAGTGTAGAGAAAATAAATTTCAAGACATTTAGTGAAAAAAAATATAGCGTACTTTTTTTCATGTCTATGCTGTTACCACCAATTTTGATTAAATACACCAACAGTATACTTGTAAAACGTGCAATAACGTGTTGGAAACCAAATTCACAATAGAAAAACATAATCACTTCACCAAAGGGAGTAGTTATTTCACAACAGCAATCAAAAACGAAGAAATTTGTCTATCCTGTTATGTCTATCCTGTTGCTATGGTTGCTATGGTTACAGTAACAGGATAGACAATTGTAGACAAAAACGTCGTTAATTTTTTTATCTTAACATATAGGTGCAAAACGAATGAAATATTTCGTTGTTTGAAGTCATCTTAAGGTTATAACGTATTAATCTTTCCAATTAAGCATTCGCAGGTGCAATACTGATATCGGTAACAGGATAGACAAAAAGGTAACAGGATAGACTTTTATATAGTAATATATCAGAAACGTACGTTCCTGTTACCAATGAAATATAGAGAAAAGTAAACTAACTTATGAGGGATTTACTTGATGTTGGGTTTATTTGAAAGGGTGAAAAAATGCCGAACAATATAAATTGCTATCTTAGACTTGCATTACTGGTGGTAATTTTTACAACCTTTGAAAACCAATTTTTAGAGGCATTTTTCAGTACAACCTGTTAAATTGGCAAATAATCTATTATATTACAGAATGAATATATATGGAAGTTTATTCTCTTGAAAACCATCTAATTTTCTACGTAAAACAAGCTTAACATTTTATCTAAACCTTTTCTTAATAACCCAAAATTTCTTTGAAAATGGTAACAGGATAGACAAAATAATGTACCACCGATCAAAAAATGTTTCAACATATTTTTGTATGACATCATTAAGATTGCATCTTTTAATATGTTGTTCTTAAAGTACTGTTTGTTTTGATTTGCTTATGTAGAGGGTTGTTTGAATAAGTAACTTTTAATATTTTTTTCAATTTCAAAATTCGACATTTTTTGAAAATGACCCATATCATCATCACTATTTTCCTGGGGGAAATATTTTCAAGATACATGACCATGGCTTAAAACTAAAATTTTCGTTTTTAAATAGTTTTTGTTGTGCAAGACTGTACTTTATTCGTTAACTTTTAGTCTGATTATCTGCATTTTAAGATCAACAAATAACTCAGTCATTATTAAAGTAAGTTGATGTGAAGTTCTTTGGCTGAACTATAATTGTCTGGTCACCTAATTTACAACAACCTCTTGGGACAAATGATACGTATATCATTACAGCAACGCAATCAGTGGTTAAATTATCATTTAACTGGTCACTGAGAGCCTATACGCACTTGTAAGTCAATACCTCTCGATGAATTAGATGTTTGTCTACTTCACTACCAAGAGAATTACTGCGACCAGAAATAAAAACAAAATCATAAATCTAAAATGACAAGTGTAAGACGAAACGTAATTGCAAGTGTGAGTAGATTCATAAAATCCGTATAACAATTTTCCTACTTTTATTTGCTATCGAATGTGGTGTACTTTGATAAGATAACATTTTCAAATGTATTAGAGCTATGGAAATTGTCTACTATGAGCTACAAAGATGTCTGACTCGTTTTAGATTTACAACTCAGGTTTTAATTCTTTCGGCGTGTTTACATTTGATAATTCTGAAAATATATTACACTTATCGCAAACGAATTAAAGTAATAAAACATACTCGACAGTAGTCTTGACGAATCTTAATTATAACTCGTTTCTTTATGTGTTGCATTGTCATTTGGTTTTATATTGCACTTTAGTGTTTCTGTTGTTTAGTTGTTTTCCTCTAATATTTGATGTGTTTTCCTCAGTTTTAGTTTAGTTTAAAATCGTTAATTATTATTTTTTGCTGCGATGTAGGCTTCGGTTGGTGAGTAATTTATCTACTCTGAGGTTGTGAGTTTAAATCCATTTTATTTTTAGGTGCGTTTGACTGGGGGTCTTTATTTACACAAAGTTCTGTTTTGTTTAGACGTTACGCACGATATTGCGTCTCAAATGGTAACGTCAAATTTTTACGTTTGACGGCAATTATTGCTTTTTCGGGATATATTTTTTTTATTTCGCTTGCAGTTATTATTTGGTACATCAATATGAATACCTCTTAATGTTTGGTTGTACTGAATATGCATGGAATATTTCCAACTGAAAGTAACGTAAGAAACAAACAACAAAATATATCGTATTTGGGTAATGCATAAGTCTATACGAAATGAGAAGATACGGTATGATGAGTGCCAATGAGACAACCCTCTTCCAGAGACAAATTGACATAAAACGTAATAAAATGCAATGTTTCACCATTTAGATCCGAAAAGGAGGAAGATATATCATTGCTTTAAAAAGATGATACTAAACGTTTTCACAACTTTTAAAGAACCTCATCTAAACGAACAATCCAAGTCATCGGATTTTTTTTATACTTTGTGGTCTTGATGATAGTATCTGACTATCAAGAAAATTCTATCTGAGGAAGTATATACAGATGATCCACCATAAATAGCGTACCCCGAATCGACAACTTTGAAAACGTATGAAAATCGTCCAGAGGACAAACTTGCAAGACATTTCATTTCTTTGAAAACGAAGTCGTTTTGACTACGCAAATTATCAAAAAGTATGTAGCTGTTTTGTAAAGTTAAAGTACAATTACGGAAAAGCACTATTTAGCATGTAACAAATCTAAATTTGCAATAAATAACGTCACAAATGACTATTTATTTGTAAAAAGCGGCGAAATCCGACATTGGACATCTTGCAAGACATTTGCCAGAAGCCGTTGCATTTTAAAGTGGTGTGAGTGCTGCAAAAAAGTCGACTTTGATATGGTCTATGTATGTACTTTTGTGAGCACAATTTACACAAACGAAATATCATATAATCTTCTATTTTAAAACCTATAAATTTTGATAACTTAACATTTTCCAAAATCTGACCATAATGAACACTATTTGTTTTGTCAAAAAATACCGTTGGTCGTTACAAGAACGCATATTCAGTAATATTGTAATACTTTATATATAATGCATATCATTCATTCGAATTTTTGTGGATATAACACTGTTTCAAAGAACACAAAAACCTCTGCTAAAGTTATCATGCGTATAGTCTGTTACGTCTGACACGCATATTTTTGACGTGTTATCAATATGTTGTCCTTATCTTAGACTATACTAAAATATTATAAAACGATTTGTAGTTTTTTTTTTCGGAATAGTATTTACCGGTCTAGTCGGTGGATATAAGTTTTATATAACTTAACTGTTATGATTTTATGGAAACACTGTTTGTTAGTGTGGACTGGTTAATAACACGGTATTGACGCAATAACGTGCGTAACGTCTTGTAAATCGACGGTCAGTTGTTCTCTCAGATAACTCTTATGTCATCTGCTATATCAAATGACGCCATTATAAAACTAAAAGTGGCGTTAAACACTAATAAGCAATTAACAATATCAATTTACTTCTATAGAATATTTTCTGTTTTGCCTTACAAATTCCGGTATATATTATGCAAATATAGATGGGATCGTTACCACTTACCGATTGAGTCTGGAAGGTGGTATGGTTTACCGAGAGAAAACAGAATCTGTCATCTATGTGACTCAAACATTGGTGACGAGTACCATCTTATTATGAAATATGAAACATTTAAGTTGGAAAGAAAGATTTTTTTTTACCGAAATACTGTTGGTCAAATCCTAATATCTAAAAATTTGATCAACAGTTTAACTCATCAAATATTGTAATATTAGACAAACTATGTAAATTTATCAAAGTTATAGATGAGAAAGTCTGTCATTCAAGTTATTTTCATTATATTGTTCAAGCAAATAAACAACAGCACCAATTGTAATTTCCAGGGTTGGTACTGGCGCAGCTGTAAAACACCTTCAAATTATGATACATTGAAGTTTCTCCAAAACAATATGAATATGCTCTCGATAATAAGAATTTTGATAGATTACCTTAAACGTATTTGGCACAACATTTTGAAATTGTGGGTCCTCAATGCTCTTCAAATTTGTACGTGTTTGGCTTTATAATTATTTTGATCTGAGCGTCACTGATGAGTATTATATATACGAAACGCGCGTCTGACGTATTAAATTATAATCCTGGTACCTTTGATAACTATTTACACCACTGGGTTGATGTCACTGCTGGTGGACGTTTCGTCCCCATGGTTGTCACCAGCCCAGTAGTCAGCACTTCGGTGTTGACATGAATATCAATTTTATGGTCATTTTTATAAATTTCCTGTCACAAAACATTGAATATTTTCGAAAAACTAAGGATTTTCTTATCCCATGATAGAGTACCTTAGCCGTATTTGGCACAACTTTTTGGAATTTTGGGTCCTCAATGCTCTTCATAATTATTTTGATCTGAGCGTCACTGATGAGTCTTATGTAAACGAAGCGCGCGTCTGGCGTATTAAATTATAATATAACTGTATCTTCGGAATTAATTCTCACCCTCAATTGTCATTGTTTTACCCATCACAAGAGGCGTTGTAGGTTGCAATTCTGTAAATATCTACCGTGTGCATGCAATTTCCCACAGAAACGCCTTTTACGGCTAAAAACTGTACTACTTTTATTAAACATTTTTTTTATCCTACAATGGAAAGCTCATATACACTACTATTTTTTCCAAAGGTCAAAATATAGGGCCGTGTGGCATATTTTTAACGTGTATACGCCCAGAACTTCTAAGTGTCTTAACTTACACTGAAATTATGTACTATCCTTACCTTGCCTTTAGGATTTCCACAGATTTCAATATGACTGATATGCATATGCATATTTACTGGTAACATTCCCAAGTTATGTCTACATGAGATGAAACATAGAGATCATATCTTGGAACCAGTACATACAAAAAATTAATTATCTATTATGAATATTATCTATCTCCCCAAAAGAGGCGTGTTTTGAGACACAAAGTTTCAAAGTGCAACCTTTTGCTATCTATTACGATGCTTTGTTCGTTGCTGATGTCAAATAATACCCTACACAAAGCTGTGATATCAATTACGAATACTCATAAATAAGAATCTCTCGTCAGGTTTGTACACAGAAATGTTCATTCAACCTTACTTCTTTCAGAAATTATATGCACACTACATTGACGCGCGTCAAAGTTCCAAATTTTCCAACATAAGAAATAAAATTAAAAAAACTATAAAACGGAACAAACGTTTGCGATTGATTTTTTTTTAACATATTCAAAACGCCATTAATTCGCAAGGAGCCTATCTATGCAATCATATTTGGATCAAATTTTCTTTTTTCATACAAAGAAATGGTAAATGCCTTTAAAATGATTAGTTTCCCCAATTCCGAATATCAATAAACCTTTGTCATATACCGGTTTACACATATAAGTAACAGAACAAACGTATACTTTCAAGGATTTTTGCAACTCACTTTTTCAAAAATGATAGTCCATAAAATATTTAACCCTGATACTCTACCGAATTTTCAGTAAACTATTTCTCGACGCCCAACCTGCTCACCTTTTCTTTGTTTTTTGAAAATCTTTTCATATAGTATGAATTATTACTGGTTAAGAAGAGCTGGTTATCATTTTTGAAAATACATTAAAAAGTAAAATCAGAAAAATACTGAAATCCAAGGAAAATTCAAAAAGGGAAGTACCTAATCATATGGCAACATCAAAAGCTGAATCACATCCAACGAATGGATAACTGTCATATTCTAGACTTGGTACAGGCATTTTCTAATGCGGAAAATGGTAACTTAAACCTAGTTTTAAAGCTTGATAAACCTCTCACTTACATGACAGTCGCAAATACAATTATATTGACAACGGTGCGTGAACAAAACAAACATACAGACATAATATATGTAGGCAAAAATGCCAAATCAAAGGGCACACCAGTCAACATAGTGTTATAATCTTAATCACTATGAACAACAAACAAATATGTATCTTCCTCCTATACCCATGTTTTAAAAATAGCTATTAATTTTAATCCCACATTTTTGTTTGTTTCATATTAAAATGCTTGCTTGACTCCACTGTTGAATTCGTGTTGCTCATTCTTTGGTTTTCCATGTTGTGTCATGCGTACTATTGTTTGTCTGTTTGGCTTTTTCATTTCTAACTATGGCGTTGTCAGTTTGTTTTTGATTTATGAGTTCGACTGTGCCTCTGGTATCTTTCGCCTCTCTTTTTAAAGACTATAACATATCCAAAAATTACTGGTGAATTAAATTTTGATTAAACAATGTTTAAACAGTATAATCTTGTGTTTGTACAAGTTTGTACCCCTTATTCCCACATAAAACTTAAATTTTCTTACCAGATTTGTAAAAAGTAGGAAAATTCGTAACAAAAAAAATACAAAAACGCTTTGAAAAATTATAATAAAACTTGTAATCATAAGTTCTTGATTATTAATATATATATACAGGAAATCATCAAATTTTAAATATGGTCATATATAGATCTAAGAAGATGTGGTTCGAGTGACAATGAGACAACTCTCCACCCAAATCACAATTTTCAAAAGTAAACAATTAATGGTCAAAGTACGGTTTTCAACACAGAGCCTTGGTTCACACCGAATAGCAAGCTATAAAGGGCCACACAAAATGATAGTGTAAAACCATTCAAACGGGAAAACCAACGGTTTAATCTATATAAAAAAACAAGAAACGAGAAACACTTATAAACCACATCAACATAAATAAGTCATATTGTACCATAATCAATCTGTACCGTTTATTGCATGTTATCACACCAAACGTCCTTCTGTTTTGATGGATTTCGCAGGATCGCTTAAACATGTCTGTGACTTGTTTTTCTCTATTGCATAATCCTAATTCTTGAACCAAAAAATATGAAACTGCATTATTTCGTTTTAACAATTTTACAAAGCATTTAGAGAGACCAATTTGTCTACCTATAAAAGCAGAATGTATACGACAAATTGTTGATTTAAGATCGGTTAAAACAGTGTACGAACTTTACATTTGATCAATGGATACTAAAGTGCAAAGGCATAATACTAATGATAGTATTGGCATGGATAATAATGTATTTAAAACTTAATTATACAAATTTTCAAAGAAGAATTCATTCTTTATCAAAAGAATGTTATCATCTCAACCCTGAAGGAGGGTTTGTAGGAAACGATTTCAAATTACAAATCCAAATGTTCAATTGACGATTCTCGGTGCATATCATCACATAACAGCGCGTGTATTGATATTCTATCAGAGGCACATTACGATATACTGTTCTGAACAGTGGTAGTAAATATAACATATAAACATCACGTAAAGAATACATTTGAAATCGAAATATACTACATAAATTCATTAACAGATTTTAGTTTTTTGGCACAATTGATGGGACATACAATTTCAAAATGTAAATAAAAATGTATGTATATATTCTTGGGTTTTTTTTTTACTGAAAAAAGTGTTAACAAAAATACCGTACTTACAGATTAATCAAAACACGGGAAAGTGTATTAAAGCTTGCAAAATCAAACGTTAGACTATATCTATCAACGAAATGAAGGAAAATTTTAAACAGCTGAATTAATGATTGGCAAAGAAACAACGTTTCAAATCATAAGTGCTTCATCCATAAAATCCACAAAATATAATTTATGATTTAAATTTTAAATTTAAGACATTAACTTCCTGCAGTTAATCGGTAATGATGGTACTATTTTGTTTTAAAATTTAATTGAAATATTTAACCTTTACATAAATTCAAAAGTTTTTATTTCCCGACACGCAGTGCTTGCGAGAATTGCAACCTTAGTTTGCATACTTGAATAAACTGGAAATTTAGATTTATTACATCGATCACGGGGATATAATCTCGTGACTGATAATATACCACCAGATCTTCGGCCAAGTGCTAATTATAGATTACCGATCGAGTTGAGATGACCAATGGTAATCTGTTTATCTATTTACCTATGATGACGTTGTCAATTTCATGTCAATTTCATGTCAATTTCATTAGCAATGCCACGTGCCTCCGTAGTTTCTAGCGATAATTTTCCATCTCAAGCGAGCAGCATGATATGAAAAATTATCACAAAAAGAGATTAATGAAAAAATGAACAAAATAGCGATAATTAAATTTAATGCTGTAATTTTTGTGCGTATAACACAAGATTTCAGAAGGACCTTTCTTCGTATGAATTATGAAGGACACGACTGGCAAAACAACCTGATGCCAATGATAATGTTAACATGTTATAACGACATGTTTTTGTGTATTTGTCTGATTTGTAATAGTATCGATTATTTCAAATTGGTTCGTTTTGGCTGATTGTACATGTGATATCGTGGGTGTACATAGAAGGAGACGCGTCCATTCTCATCACTTTTATAGGTCATGTGATAACCTCAGTTTTTGTTTGTTTCCCTAATTTGTCTCTTTGTAAAGATTTCCGAGATTTGAACATCATTACGCTAGACTTGTCGTCTTTATGGTTTTTGTACATTTCAAAGTAAAATTCGAAAAAAGGTAGTTTGATAATATTATTTTTAAGAATCAACACATTATAAGTGCAAAATAGAATATAACATGATAGGATATAAAATCTAAACATATATTTTTAAACATTTTGTAAATCAATTAAGCTAATCCCAGTAAATGAGAAGGTGGTCATGTAAGAGATGATCAGAAGTTAATTAGTCTGATGTAAATGTTAATGAATGTAAATCTTCCGTTATACTTTGTTATCCTGTATCATTTGAACTGTCTTGTAACACAGAACTGACAGGATATACTGTATGGTGCATTATAATGAATAGCTATTTTACCAACCTCAACGAACAGTCACCTAACACATCAATGTTTTATACTGATAATGATATAATGTACTTTTTGTCTGAGAAACAATGTCCGAACTACAACAATAAAGAACTCATAGAAATGGGAATATACCACGAGGACATCAAAACAATACAACGACTGTACTTCATTACGTAAGAAAAAAGAATAGACAAAATATAATCAACCATATATGGCGTAAACAAAACGCGATAATCAAATGAATGTAGTTCCGACAAATCACTGCCAAAATATAATCCACCATATATGGCGTAAACAAAACGCGATAATCAAATGAATGTAGTTCCGACAAATCACTGCCAAAATTAAAAGGAAAATATAACAATTAAGTATTAGTTGCAACTTCACTAATTATTCCATGCTAGTTACCAGACAACTTCAATAAGAAAAGAAGTAAACAGTGATATCTAGAAAAGGCTGATATACACGCTATGAATTAATTAAATTAAGAATATTGTTCACAGATCTATGCAGTGCCTGAACATCAAAATATGATTTCTCTGGAAGTCTACCAAGTCAGGTTTCTACTGAAGCAATGAAACACAACTAGCGTCAGCAGATAATGTAGACTGCGTAAACAATTGTGCTAGTATTTTGTAGCGTAGGCATTCTGTTGGGAAGAGATAAAAAAACTATAAATCCCTTATTTGTGTATTATAATAAAAAGTGTACGTTGATATTCGTATTGTTCTCTGTTATCTAGAAGTATGTTGGTCTGCATAGTTAATTGTTCTTTGTAGACCCATAATTTAAAAAGAAGAATGACTCTGGAGAGTTGGTACATGATTTTTACATGATGTGATGGAAACTAGCTGGGAACAATGCCTACGATGGTGTATGGCATTGCTGCCGCTGTAAAAGTAGGCCGGGCGTAGTTGCCGATGTAGAGGCAGGCCGGGATCGACTGACACCTATAAGTTTCAAAATTCAAATTTTTTAATATAATAATACAAAACAGTTACAAACAACAATAAAGTAAAACAAATATTTTTAATTATTTCCCTAACAAAAAACAATAAATATTTTGATAAAACTTTATTTAAGAAAACTTTAAATCTTAATACTTTTAAAATCATGACTTACCTATAAGTTTCAAAATTCAAACTTTGACATCTCAAAGCAGAATTTCTACTTGCATAGCAATCATTTAATTGATGTTATGCCAACGTGGCTTTCTTTGTCACTATTTAATTAGAAATTACCTACTATGGTTACGGTCCGAAATAAGGTCAAAATGTTGTATAACTTAAGTAAATGTCCTATACATAATGAGAGGTCACTTTGACGTTGGTGATAATAAAAAAAATCTTTAAAAGACAGGAGAACTGTTTGCATTATCCCACGGTGACATAGTGATTAACAAAATCATTACCTTTCTTATTTAAATAAAATTTAATTAATAATTGTATGTCCAAAATGTATGTCAAATATCTGTCACAATATTTCATTCATAAAAATAATAGGATCGATCGTAGGATCATATAAAAACAATGTTTGGAAGAACTATTCTAGTCAGATAAGACTGCTTTGTTCTAAACATACAAAATATGTCTCAGCAAAGCCTTAAGCTGATACTGAAACAAGACCTTAAATTAACTCAGAGATAATATATGATACTTTGAAAGGCATAACCCTTGGTATCTATGATGACATTTTTTAAACAGGCTACATGCATCCAGAAAGGAAATTCAGCGTACGAGCGCTACTTATAACAGACAATACTGTCAATTGTCTATCAAACAAATGTATGTTTATTAGAAACGAGGGATGAAATTTTAATAGACGAAAACAAGGTCGACATAAACTTTGCAATAACAATATTCTCTCTTTAGACATATGTTCCATTTTAAAAATTGCACATTTAAGGGCAGGTACATTTCATCACCGGTTTGGTTTGCTAGGATATGTCATTCTGAATCTGAAATAAAATTTGCAACTTTCTTGTTAAATGTTGACTTTGTAAAAAATCCTTTGGATTGGTCTTCTCTACAAAGACTTATAACATAGTATTCAGAGGACAAAACTCGTAGCTTGAATTAATGGCACCATCTTTTGTGACGTCATACCCATGACAACATAAAACTTTGTCTTTCCGTACTAGATTGATATGTAACACAATTTTAGTTTTATAAACGATGCTAAACATGTAAAACCATTGGAGTGTCAATAATTAATTCACGTCAATTGAACATGACAGTTGTTATCCATTCGTTTCATGTGTTTGAGCTCTGGATTGTGCCATTTGCTTAAGGACTTCCCATTTAAAATTTTCATCAGAATTCGGTATGTTTGTTATTTGACCTTTTTGAAAACTGTGCTATATTTGTACTACGTTAATGATTATCTAAAAGAACTTTTTTCAGAAGTAATTTGATAATTTATCCATCAAATTACATTCAAATAAAAAAAAACTTGTTTAGCCTATACATTTTATGACAGTAACCCCGTTGTTCTACAGGGAATATTTCCGTTTGTATTGTTTTAAAACCTATTGTTCTTCTACATTGCATTTGGATATTGCAATCATTTACTATTTTCATTTGTTTCATAAAGTTAATGAACGAATAAAATTATTTAAGCCTCCAACAGCACAATCAATCACCTCTATAGGACTAGATCTCCGTGAATCAATGCCTTCAAGTACATATCTCAGAGCTATTATTCTAAAGGTATATCCTCTGTTTGCAAACGATTCCATGATTACGGCTTGACTTAATGCATTTCCGAATCTAGTGAATCAAATTTCTTCAGCTTATCTTTCGGAAAGGACCTATCTCTAAGTATCTGAGAATATAATTGTCTCAGCGTTAAACATTATGGTAAATCGTTTCTGTCATTATACAGTTTTTAAGACTTATGTGTTTAATATCATACACTGTTGCATCTAAATGGAAAATTGTTGATGTGTTTTAGTACTTAATATATTGTATTAAGAAAGAAGTTACATCTATGTTACATAATTTCTTTTTTAACTTAACAGTTTAAGTTGAATCTATCAAACGAGTTGTCTTCCTAAAACAGTTGCAAAATGTTAATTATCTAGTCTAAATATTTTACTGATGTGCACATGGTTAAAAACTCAGCATAAACAGTTATGGGATGATATTACACGTATCCGTTAAACAGAATTACTTGTAAGGCTGTACAGTTGGCTAAACTTACGATTCTGCATAGAAAGTTTGCGACAAATTTTTTTTATAATTATCCCTCCTATTTAGGAAAAAAAACAAAACCAAACAATCCAAGGATAGTGTGATAGACAAAATGTCGTTTATATAACTTCTGTTATGTAAACGAAATGACATTTCTATGGAATAACTTACACCTGTCCTACCCCCATGACACCTGTTCTTATATCCGCAGCAAACAACATAGTTTTGTGTGTAAATCACGTTACTTCAGATGCGTGATGCAGAAATAAGGTACAGTGACTGACAATTTTTTCTAAAACTCGGCATGTATTCCAAACGACACACAGGTGTTATATATAAAAAAGAAGATGTGGTATGATTGCCAATGAGACAACTGTCAACAAGAGACCAAAATGACACAGACATTAACAACTATAGGTCACCGTACGGCCTTCAACAATGAGCAAAGCCACTAATTCATTGTCAGCTATAAAAGGTGTCGATATGACAATGTAAAACAATTCAAACGAGAAAACTAACGGCCTTATTTGTATAAAAAAATGAACGAAAAACAAATATGTAACACATAAACAAACGACAACCACTGAATTACAGGCTCCTAACTTGGGACAGGCACATACATAAATAATGTGGCGGGGTTAAACCTGTTAGCGGGATCCCAACCTTCCCCCTAACCTGGGACAGTGGTATAACAGTACAACATAAGAACGGATTATAAAAATCAGCTGAAAAAGGTTTAACTCATTAGATGGACAAAAATACAAGTGGACGTGGTCGGGAACTAGTACATCCCGACACCAAAAGACACTAGGAACATATCTGAGAGTACTCGCAGTTATCTGAAAGCTAGTTAAAAGCCACTTACAACTAATAAAAAAAACATGCATCTAAGACTAAACTATCAACCCGTACACATCCAACATCCAATGTGTTTAGTGTAAAGACGTCATAAACAATCAGAGAAAAATAAGACCTTGTGCAATGCCAAGTTACAGGTATCGACATATTGTAGATCCATGAATGTGTATATAGAGAATAATACATGGCAAAATCCGCATCATATGTCGTATCATCCCGAGACACCAATATCCGGCCAAGGGCCTTTTGGCCCGAGGGATGATATTGGTCGAGGGTGATACAGCATGTGATACGGATTTTGCCATGTTGTATACGCTTTATCATATATTTCAACAGGAGAGTATTATTAGTTACATAGTGTGCTAGTGACCTAATACGGTATATATGGGGTCAGTAAATTCCATATGGGGTGAGAGCGAATTTACTGACCCCATATATACCGTATTACGTCACTAGCACACTATGTAACGAATTTATCTTCCCGACTATCTTAACGTGTGATTCCCAAAATGAGCAAGTCTTCGGCAATACTGTTAGCATTAAGAAAATACTTCCATTGATCCTACAAAAACAGATGCCAACAATAACGACTTGTAAGGTTTAAATGTGTTTTATGAATTCATTTCAATCTTAATCATCAATTTCTTCGTCTGTTGGAACTTCTAAGTTTTTTCTAAGTACCGTTTTGTTTTTACAAAGGGACATAACACCTTTACTAACCTTGTATGAAATAAGCCCCGCCCCCTTCTTACCTAATATGGAATATAAAGGGACGTAACTCCACTACTAACCGTGTATGAGATAAGGCCCGCCTCCCTACTAACCTAATATCAAATATACACGGTTTGCACGCGGACGCTTTTAACCAATCATATTCCTGGAAATGTATAGGAGGTAAGATAATATATGATATGTTTTCTGATCCATAGCACTGGCCATGGGTTACCTTCAGTTCTACTTTAGTCTTTTAAAACCCTTAAAAGAACTGATCAATTACTCATCCGAAGCACCTGGGTTACCTTACAATTTGCGTGCTGTTTTTAAAAATATTATGTTTATTATTGTATTTTTTTGTGTGTTTTGTATTTTTTATAGTTGCATTTAGTGTGCCAAAAAATATGAAAACTTGACGTTCGTGATGTCACATACCATTACCGTTCTATTGGACCTATTTTTAGGGAAAATATTTTTTAAGCTTATATAAATAAAATCTGACTTTATGTAAAAAAAAAGTAGGGGTGTGAAAGGGTATGCGATAAAGGGTGCGCATCAAAGTTGCGCGATATGGATTAAACAGCGGGCTATTTATCAAATATTCAAAACTACTGTATTTACTACTAAACATATGATAAATGTATATAACATACTTGTAATATTTAGTTTGCTTTTAATTTACTGATAACACAATCAATATTTATACCAATAAAAACAATATTCAATGATCTTATTACAGTGTTGAGTTGGTAACCTTTTAGAATAAATTTATTTAGAGGAGCGATAAGTTTACAAGGATCATTTTTAAATTTTCGGGCACGGTTAACAACATTTCCGTAAAAATGAGGATGTGCTATTCCGTTTGAAATAAGTTACAGCCAAACTTCAAAAATAAATCTGTATATCTATGGATAAATTAAGTAAAGATTTTAAGCAATTTATGGTTACGATATCTCTGGTTTAATAATTTACCAGTAATACGTAGATTGCTTTCGTTAAAATCAAAAACGTCACAACATACACGGGCATAGCTAACGAGCTGTGAAATATAAACACCGTTAGATGGTGTTAAAGGAACATCACCATCTAAAAATGGAAAATTAACAATAGGGAACGAAAAATCGTCCCTTTTGTCGTAAATTTTAGTGTGGAGTTTCCCGTTTAAAACCAAAATATCTAAATCCAGGAAAGTACAGTTATAACCGTATAAATTTGATTTCTTTAAAGTAAGTTCCTTGGAGTAAATTTCAGCAGTATACTGAGAAAATTCTTGATTATTTAACGAAAAAATATCGTCAAGATAACGATTAGTGTTGTTGAAGGTATCAATTACATGCAATTTCGACGGGTCTTTACTGAGTTTAGTCATAAACTGTGATTCGTAACAATACAAAAACAAGTCTGCTACTAAAGGCCCACAATTAGTGCCCATGGGGATACCTACAACCGGTCGATAAACTTTGTTGCCGAAACGTACATAAATATTATCAAGAAGAAAAATAACAGCTTCAATCATCTCATCACACCTCCAGTAAGTATATCTCGCATACTATTTACCTTTCTCATTAGAGAAGAAGGCTTTAAATGAGTTGCAGCAAATATATCTGCTGCATTCAGCTTTACCAAACGACCATGTAATCAAATAGGAAAACTTTTGTTTAATTAGATAGTGTGGAAGTGTAGTGTAAAGAGTAGAAAAATCAAAACTGTCAACAGAATCAAAAGGACCAACAAAAGCACGTAATTTATCTAAAACATCCAAAGAATTTTTTACACTCCAAAAATAGTTTATACCACTATGTTCATATATTTTATTACAATAGTTATGATAAGCTCTTTAATAGTAGTTAATGAACTTGTTAAAAGCACTGAAAGATTAGTTGTAGAACACTTACTAGAGGTCGAGATGAAACGATATTTAAATGTTTTTTGTGTAGTTGAGGTAGTCAATACATAGTAGGGACCTTCATATTTTCAGAAGAAGCCTTAATCTTTGATGTGGTTGTGATATGTTTGTTTACTATATGACTCTTTGTGAAGCGGATGGACTTGAATGTAGATGAATTTAAAATTTCATTCTTAAGAACGTCCGTGTAGTATTTACGGCATACCATCACCACATTGTTGGCTGCTTTGTCGGCCGGTACAAACACAAACCGCTTTGAAAGTTTTTGAAGTTTATTTCTTATTCTGGAAATAGGTGTATTATGTACTCTATTATATATATAATTATTTACTTCTAAATTATTTTCAAAATGTGATATTCTCTTTTCTACCACATTCATACATTTATTTACATAAGAATCAAGATATTTTTTTATCAGATTTGTACCATTTACACAACTTTTTACAAAACGAGGAAAGAGCATCTTTGCTGACTTGACGACACTCTTTCCAATCTATTTTTCAAATGGAGGACAATATTTTGGTCCTTTTTTCAAAAAGTTTTTAACCTCTCTGTCTTGGACGATATTGAGGTCCCCTGTAATAACATGGCCATAGGGAACATATCTAAACTTCGAGGATTCACAGTTTCAAGTTATTGGAGTATTATTATCTATATTCACGTCTGATGTAACCGACGTATAATTAAAAATTAAACTTCTGCTGGTTTTTTTTTTGTATGTGTATGAAATTATAGGTGGTTCTTTGTTATCAAAATAGGCAGGTATAAAGTTTTGAACGGTAGAGTCATTAAATATACTAGATAAGTTGATAAAATCAATACCTCTGCTTATATATTTAATTTTCAAAAAATGACGTTTTTGATCTTCAGGTTTGTCGATACGCGGGAACAGCCTATGGTGGCAAAAAGCTGTAATTATACGAGAATATTCATACAGTGGGCTCAGGAAGAGATGGTGTCACACTCTTTTGAAAATATAGTGTAATATACCCAGTTTACATAATAATTGATGCCTACCATTGTTATTAAATATAGATAGGAGATTACCAAGTGTATAATTTATACAATGTTTAACTCGTTGATTTCGATTGATACGTTTCCTATGAGACCTATTAATTCGTTGTTTTTTGTCAATAATATTCATGATATCAATAGAAGAAGTAGTAGATATGTTCCTTTGTCCAAGTATATTGTCATTTAGACCCAGGGGATAAGCTGTTTGAGGTCGTTTAATCCAAGACAGTTCGATAATTTTATGGGAATCTTCAAATTGTTTATGCGATTGCCCTTGTTGTTTCTGGACCGTTTCGATCGGTTGAAACCTAATAAATTTAATATTGTGGTTGTGTTTACCTAAATGTTGATAAATGATACTTTTGAATTACTAAGGTATTCGGAAGCAGTATAAATGTTCCTGTGTTCGTTTAAAAAAAACTCCCGTCCTGTTTGTCCTACATATTGTTTACCATACTTTGGCTTTGTTCATGAAAACAGATAAATGAGGCTTTGGGTTTTTCATGTAATGTCGTAGGAAAAGGAACGCGAAAAAGCTCCCCCGTTCACTGTTGACCTTATGGTATTATCAGAAGATAATCTAGAACAGGTTTGTCATTTTCTGGCATTGCACGGTAATATTTGTGGATATCCACGTGCATTTTATTGAATAATCTGGCTGCAGCAGCATTGCCATCTTTAACACAATTATAAAAAGTGCTAAATTTAGATGGGGAATTTCGATAGACGGCGGTTGAATTAATATTTGGAATAAGAATAAGGTTTTTATATGTCCATTTAGAATTTCAACCAAATTTGGAAAGCTAGATATCTTAGGAATATCGCTATTTTGGATACATACTGTCGCTTGGCTTCTAAAATGTTGTAAATTACAAATTTTTCAAGAAACAAATATCTCACAAACAGGCTTTGAAAATTTTGGCAAAATGCATGCTTCCAAAATGTCGTATGTGAACTTGAACATTCGTGTAAATAGCAGTGAAATAAAAACTTTGACATTTCTGAATTATCCAAGAACTTAAATTATTTCACAGAAATAAAGAAATGTACAATTATTTTTTTCCCAAAGCCATTCTACAACGAGATTGGCAATTTTGTAATATGTCTTATTTCACACATTTTGATTGGTCTAACTGTATGCTTTTTTGTAATACCAAAGATTTCCTACCGCCCAGATCATTGGTGTCAAAAAGTATTTTTAGCCAAAAAAGTCATATACGACATTTTAGAAGCCCAGCGACGATATATAATATAATTGTCCCTAATATCAAAATTGGTTTCATCGCTCTTCCAAATGTTCCTCAATTCTTTTTTAAACTATTAACAAAAATTTTATTATTTAGAATCAACATACTTAAGGTGTGGTGTGAATTAAATGTAAATACTTAAATCCAAAACATCCATTTGAGTAAATTAAACCTAAGTCTTTTTTCTTACAAAATATAAAAACAAGCAACAAGAATATGTCAATATTACACGGATACCCCACTCGCATTATAATTTTCTATGTTCAATGGACCGTGGAAATGGGGTCAAATCAACATGTTTGCGTAGCTAAAATCATTCATTATCTGCAATGCACTGCAAACAGTAAAATCACAAAATACTGAACTCCGAGTAAAATTCAAAACGGAAAGTCCCGTTCAAATCAAATGGCAAAGTCAAAAGCTTAAATACATCAAACGAATGGATATCAACTGTCATATTCCTGACTGAGTACAGGCATTTTCTTATGTAGAAAATTGTGGATTGAACCTGGTTTTATAGCACTAAACCTGTAACTTGTACGACAGTCTCATTAAATTCAATTATATTGACAATGATGCGTGAACAAACAAACAGACATAATGACATAATTGGTGAAAATGTCAGAATTAGGGGTACAGCAGTGAACATTGTGTATAATCTTAATGACTATTAAAACAATTAAATACTTAACAAAGAAGCACAAAAGGCATATATCAAATATAACAACCTCATTCATTGACTTTTTATTTTTGTATTTAATTTATGTATGTTAAATCCGACCATAAAGGATTCAACGTTTTTTATTACTTGGACCGAACGGTTAGATTAAAATAAACTCTGACGTAGAATCGCGCGTTTGACGTCAGAATGTAAACGCAACACAAGTGAAGATATAAAATAACTAGAGGCTCTTAAGAGCCATGTCACTCAACTTGGTATATGTGCATATTAAACAAAGGACACAGATGGATTCATGACAAAATTGTGTTTTGGTGCTGATGGTGTGTTTGTAGATCTTACTTTACTGAACATTCTTGCTACTTACAACTTTCTCTCTATATAGACTTGGCCCTTTAGATACAGAGGAAAATATTTTGTAAACATTTACAAAAATTTACCAAATTAATGAAAATTATTTAAAATTGACTATAAAGTGCAAGAACTCCTTAAGGGGTTAACTGACCATCAAAGTCATGTTGACTTATTATTAGATCTTACTTTGCTTAACATTATTGCTGTTCACAGTTTATCTCTATCTATGATAGAATTCAAGATAATAACCAAAAACCGCAAAACTTCTTATAAAATTACCAAATGGGGGGGGGGGGGGGGGGGGGGGGGCAGCAACACAACAAACAGTTGTCCAATTCATCTGAAAATTTCAGGGCAGTTATATATTCACCCGATAAACAATTTACTCCATGTCAGATTTGCCCTAAAAGCTTTGGTTTCAGAGTTATAAGCCAAAATCTACATTTTACCCCTATATTCTATTTTTAGCCATGGCGGCCATCTGTTCCGAGACCACAATTGTCGTCCCTTGCTTTTCGTTGTTCACGAATATAGTCCCTAGTGTTGACAGTGGGTTACTTGCCATAAATTTTTATACCCCTTCCAAATTTATTTCTCCATGTTTAATGCCTCAAATTGCAAGTAGGGGGGTGAAATTACACTGTAAAAAAATTTGGGTCCAGAATTTTAAAGGAAAGTAGTGATTTGGTCCATCTGAAAAAGGTTAAAAATTAGCACTTCGGAAGCTGTCAAAAGATTTCAAGACGACCTAAACATAAAATTGTCCATATTTTGAGTTAGAGCCGATGAAGTTTTCTATAATTTTGATATAAATTGTTTTAAATTAATTTTCATTGTTTTCATTTATGTTGTAAAAGAAATGCACAACGAAATAATTGTGGTCTCGGACCATCTTGGTTGGTTGGCCGGGTCATAGGACACATTTTTAAACTAGATACCCGAATGATGATTGTGGACAAGTTTGGTTAAATTAGGCCCAGCAGTTTCAGAGGAGAAGATTTTTGTAAAAGTTAACGATGACGGACGACGACGGACGCCGGACGCCAAGTGATGAGAAAAGCTCATTTGGCCCTTTGGGCCGGGTGAGCTAATAATGTTGTTCAAAGTATGAATAAAATATAGTCTATAGTTCTTTTAGATATATACTCTGCAGAATGTAAATTAGAAGTTTGCATTGTCTTCCTTGCAGCTTGTCTATATGTTTATTGTGTATTTCTTCTAAAAAAAAAAGAAGAGCCATGTCATTATTATCAAAGAAACACTAAAAGGCAAATAGAGAAATCATTGGCAAATATGACAGACAAGAATACACAAATTATAATAGAACGATATTACAATGGCGGAATGTCTTAAAGTACTTAATCACGACATATGTATTAAAGAAACACAAAGAGTCACACGGACAAATTTGTTCTTTTGGAGAAGTGTAGTTTTGGAAAAAATAATTATAGATCATGAGAAACATGTGATAATTAAAGGTTATTTCGTGCATATACATGTAAGAAAAATATAGTTTGAAAAGCTATCTACTTTATGAATTATTCAAGGAAATATTGTCTGGAAATGATGCCTCCAACGCTAGTAAATTTACATATGTCTGTTAATATCTTGTCTTTATATAAATATTGATTTTTTTAATAGCCAATTTAGTTTTATCCTATAAAACTTGTTAAATGTTCTTAGTCATTAAAATAGATAAGATCTTAAATCTGGCATTATCAAATAAATTGAATTTTTTCATCAGAGAGATGGTCTGACGATTTAATCAGTTCGACCGATATGACATTCATCCTCCAAGACCTTTAGTCAGTCTTCCACGCAAAGTAAAGTATACACCTTTTTCCCCTACAAGAACGTGACGAGTCTGCAGTTCGCAGGTTAAACTGATATCATTATATCCGTTAGTAATAGTTGCAGAAAAGAGTAGATTAGCTGTTTTATACATGCAGGTAATTTCAATTCCAGGACATTAATCTGGAAGCCAAAGGCTACTTTTTTAATACCAATAAGTTACATTTTAATAGATACTTTTATCAAGCTTAAGAAAGCATATAAGACACTGTTGAATTTAGAATGTACTGCGTGCTTATTTAGTAGCAAAAATTGATCTTGAAAACATACGCAACTACTTGTTTACTTTCGTGATCGATTTAACTGTATTTCCTAAAAGATACTGCACAAAGTTGACAAACAACAACAACAAAAAAACATTTACCTTACTTAACCAATAATTGAATGATTTCGCTATTATTGTATCGCATTTCACCTTCTCCATGGTAACCAGCTTAAATATCTTTAAATAAGAAATTTAAAAACAAGAAAGGTACAATTATCTCTTATCATATGAAAATTTGTGCAGCATGAACACATTGAAACACTTTTGTTTATACTAGAAATATGACGAAATGAGTACGATGTGTTCGGAATATTCTGTGTTTTAAAGACAGACGGGAAAAGTTCAGGTAGCCGCATATCTATAATCGAGTTACTCTTTTGGTTTGGGGTAACAAAAAGATAACAATCCTATCGACGTATAAGGCTGGGCTATTTCTGTATTGATGATGACATCAATGTATAGTCTTTGTGTGTAATCTAGGACCTGCTTTAGAACTGCTAGTTACTCTTTAAGAGTAATTAAATCTATAACGATATTTATATTAAAGTGTATTCATTCATATTGTTTCCAGAATAAAGCATTGATGATTGCATAAATAACGCAAGTTAAACACAAATTTTAGGATGATACGGTAGGAGAGTAAATGCATGTGTAGACAGAAACAATAACTTGAAGGAGATTTCCTTATTCATTTGATTTCGTCTAGTTACATGTTTGCCCTATGACGTTAAAGACAGCGGGATAAACTCTATTCTATTGTAATATATTTAGAGGATTTTAAAATATTTGATTATAGAGTGGGTAATTATTGGATTGTAGTGATTTGTTATATAATACAAAATGCCTCATTATTTCACACAGTTACTTGGTATTCACTTCAATCGCACTGTTCACATGCTGTAAACATTCACAATTTGAACATTGGTTTGATGATATAGATACCCTAGTCAAAAGTGAAACAGACAAAACAAAATATTAAGTGTTAATGAGGTGCACAAGAACTTGACATACTTTTTTTTTAAGTTGTCATTTATTATGTTTTGTTAATTTATCATTAAATTGTCAAAGTTGAAGTAACGATTATAGAAACAAATGGATTTCTTATCGTATCAGAGAAGTTTATGTGTTCTTTTCATTTCAATAAATAAGACAACTATTCACTAGAGAGTAAATATCAAATGACAAGGGTGTAAACAAATTTTAAACAGTCTGGAAATATAGACAATATGTTTGGTGAAGTCATTAAAGTATTCTCTAAACACTTTTCAGTATGCGATATATGATTTACTAATCAAAATAGCCAGACAAATCTTTTTGACACATACAGAGATATTATATTTTTATAGTGCTTATTTAACCGAACGACATTTGTGTTTATGATAAGGACAAGATTTTTAATTTCTCAGTGAGCGCTGTGGGTCTAGATACTTGTGAATAATGCTTATTCAAACTTTAAATGTGTTCTTAATTCATTCAATTATTCTCAATTGAAAAAGAAAAAAGTTTAGTTATATACTGAACTAGCTGAAATTTAACTTTTTCGTCAAATCAATATACTCTTAACACTTGCCTGATAAAATGTGCATTTTTATCATATATGTAATTTTATATAATCCATAATCTAAATGATACACTTGTAAATACATGAAGTTCTTGATCAATTAAAAAACTTAAATTGTAATTAACCTTCTGTTCCTGATGGTGTTTCACCTAGAATTTTGAAAGAAATTAAATCTGGTATTGTAAAACCACTTACTTTGTTATTCAATTTTTCACTGAAATTCAAAAGGGTTCCATGTGCATGGAAACTTTCCCATGTCACTCCTATTTTTAAGGGAAAGGGAAGTTGTCATGATCCAGTTAATTACCGACCTATTTCGCTTACAAGTATCATATCCAAAATTATGGAGAAAATTTTATTCAAGCATTTGTTTAATTACATGGAAGATCACAATTTATTATGTAAATTTCAATCTGGTTTTCAACCAGGTGATAGTACAGTAAATCAACTAGCAGAAATATATAATACTATTATTTCCAATCTTGATCAAGGAAAAGATATTCGCTTTATTTTTTGCGATATTTGCAAAGCTTTTGACAAAGTTTGGCATGATGGTTTACTATATAAATTGAAAGTTTTTGGTATCCATAGTAATTTAATTGATTGGATTGGAGATTACCTAGGTGACAGATGCCAGAAAGTTGTTTTGGATGTGTTTTGTTCATCTCAAAAAGGTACCAGTGCTGGGGTACCCAAAGACTCGGTACTGGGTCCATTCCTTTTTTTAACTTATATTAATGATATAGTGAAAAATATGAGTAATCATATTAGATTATTTGCAGATGACACCTCTTTATATGCCATTATTGATGATGACTATGATACTGTTTCTATGTCTTTGACTGGTGATCTTGGGAGGATTAAAACATGGGCTGAAAACTGGGCTGTAACCTTTAGGGAGCTACCATTTATTTTCAGGGGGGGGGGGGGGGGCTAGGATGAAATTTAAAAAAAAATAGGCAGGACAGGAGTTTTGAGTAAAAAAAAAAGGCAGGATGTGACACTTGCAAAAAAAAAGTCAGGACGACAATTTAGGTAAAAAAAAAGTCAGGATAAACTAAAAAAAAGAAGAAGGCAGGACCGATTAGAGTGAAAAATAAAAAGGCAGGACAGAGATTACAGCCAAAAAAAATGCAGGATAAAATTTTTCATCCTAGCCCCCCCCCCCGTACTTTACAAGAAGCTAACTTATTAGAAAGTGTTCAAATTGAAGCTGCTCGTATTATTACTGGTCTCCGACGTACAACTGCTCTTAAAAATATAGGTCTTGAAACATTATCAGACAGAAGGAAGAAGCATAAACTTACTACATTTTATAAAATAAAAAATGGATTTTCTCCAAGTTATATGATAGATTTATTAGAACCTTGTTTTCTCACACCGAATGATTATAATCTTAGAAGAGACTCTCAGAATTATACCATCCCAATGTGCAGAACAGTTTCATATTATAAAAGTTTCATACCTTCTGTTGTTAAACTCGGGAATGAATTAGATACTAATGCTAAAAATGCTTTGTCGATTAACCAGTTCAAATCTGTACTTGATAAAATATATAAACAAGAGATTCTTCCAAAATATTTTTGTTTAGGTATAAGAAAATTTAATATTATGCATTGTCAATTACGAAACGATGCAAGTAATTTAAATTCTCACTTGTTTCATGATTTTTTGACAGAAGAACCTTCCTGTCCTAAATGTTTATATAAATGTGAAGACAACCAACATTATTTGTTTGATTGTCCATCATACACTATTAACAGGATCACACTCCTTGATAAACTGTCTGCTTATGGAGTTGATATTGATTTAAACTTGATACTGTTTGGTGATCAATCTATGAGTATTGAAGACAATGTGCAAATAGTTAAGGCTGTTCATGAATATATAAAAAATTCAGAGAGATTTGTATAATGAAATGAATTTTATAGTCCAAAACCAAATTATCTTTTGCTTTGTATGTCTGTATTTTATATTATATTAAGCTCTTAGACCCGAACCAGCTGAAAAATAATTAAAATTGAAACAAAAGTTATAAGGAAACGACAGTACATTGAAATTAATATTATTAAAGCTAAAAAGCTAATAAATGCACCTTTATTTCTATATCATTCATATATTCAATTTGTATATCTTTAATTTCTAAATTCTTTTTATATTATTATAATTCTTTAATGTATCAATATGGTTACTACTCGCTGTCGTTTTTCTTCAGGTGCAATAATTTAGTAAAAATAAGTAGATGATATCAAACATGTTGTTTTAAAAATGAATTATTAAATTTATTATTTTAGATAGCTGACTGGAGACCATTTAATTTAATGTGAGACCTCTAAATCAATGTTGGAGTTTATAACCTAGAATACTAAAACTTTTTTTTCATAATTAATTTTTATTAATTTTCTGAGTTAACACTTGAAGCATTTTTAAAATAGTCATACTTTTGATCTGAGTTAACTATTTGAAGCATCATTCCAGTCAGCTAAGAGGTATTTTTGAAAAATTAATTCTGTTTTGTCTTTTATTATGTTTGTGTATGTGTTGCTTTGTTTGAATGTAATATATTGTACCTTCTTTTGTGGAGAGGGCTTACATAGGCTATGCCTGTTGCCAAATCCAATTCAATTTATTTGAATAAAATATTGTTTAAACTAAACACTTGTAAATGAAAATGAGTCTTAAATGGAACCTTTGAGCTTAGCATCGTGTGAAAAGTCTGAACATAAAGACAACCTGCTTGCAGTCATTTAGTGAAAGAATGTTTGACCTAGTTTTATAAATATATTATAATTTTTGAAAAGTAATTAGTGTTCTTCTGATCAACTACTGCTGATAAAACATAGTGTTCAGTAATTGAGCAGGAGTGATTTGCACGATTCTGATACATGAGACACATTAAATCTATGTTGCTAAATCAAGGGGAATATACAGCATATTTTGCTGATTTGATTATGTTTGTAACAAATTAAGAGAAGTAGCCAGCATAAAATATGTGTTATCACTTTTGTTCAAACGTTTACTTGGTATAATTAAAATTTTATCAACTCTGCTTTGAAGAATCTTTAATCAATCTAATTATTAACAACAACTATTAACCTAACATATCCGATGTCATCTTTGAGACGGTTATTCCATAACGGTCAACCAAATCGTGATGGCGTTCGTAAAATATCATTCACAGTAATAATGTTTCATACTAATACAAGTAAGCTCGTCAAATAAATTTTTGGTATTGGATTTTTAAGATTTTTCAAAATGGTATTATTGTAATGCAGCTATGCTTTATTACATCTTAAATCACATAACGAGTTTCCAAACGTAAAATAACTTGACAAAGAAAAAAATTGATACATAATGAATTATTTTACTGTATCGGGACATTCTTATTGTTAACAAAACAGTACATGTTTTGGGCTCTTTTAGATTTAGAAGGATGTTTGAGTTGATTAGGATCTGCTTTATGTTTTGTCTGTCCGATTTTGTTTCTTCTGTCGGCCATTATTATCTGTTTTACGTGATAGTTTACATTATTGATGAACTCATTATAGATTGCAGAATTAAAATTCTCAGCGCCAGAACTGCTTATACTTCCTCTCGTCTTTAGGAAAGGTTCGTGTCACTAACTACGTATCCTGTGTATTGTTTTGCTGATTGGTGTCTTTTGTTGCGTCTTTTTCTTATGGTCATTATACTTTATGTTATGTTTTGTCTCATTGTTTTTGATTGCCCTCTTGCTGTCGTTCATTCATTTTTATATACAAATATTGATTGTTTACAAGGATGGTATGGCCCAAATATATATATATAAAAGGTATTTTTTTTAAATGTGATTTTTTTCTTTCGGCCCCGATATTTTGAGTCATCAATTTGGTTTTTTTTTTCAGTGAACCTTTTTCTCAGATAAGATGTTTTTGTCTGATGGTATAGAAAATAGGCGCCAAAGATACCAGAGGAACAGTCAAACTCATAAATCATAAATAAACTGACAACGCCATGGCCAAAAATGAAAAATACAAACAGACAAATAATTCTACACAAGAAACAACATAGAAAACTAAAAACTGAGCAACACGGACCCCAACAAAAACTGGTGTTGATCTCAGGTGCTCCGGCAGAATAAGCAGATCCTGCTCCCCATGTGGCACTCGTCCTGTTGCTCATGTTATTAAACACCCAGTAAATAGTCTAATTCGGTAGGTCACATTCATGAAAAGGGAAGGGGATTGTAGTTACGACGTAAGAAACATATCCAATATCATCTGTGAGACGGTTATTCCATAACGGTCAACCAACTCGTGTTGGCGTCCGTAAAATTTACGAAGGGATGATTTCAACTTCACCATTTGAAACTCTTGGTTTAATAGCTTCCTAGTGAGGAGCAACCCTCTATCAAGGAAATCATGTTAGGAAATATTGTATCAATTGGGAGATATATACTCTGTATTTGCAAGGGCTGCTGGAATGTTGCTACATAGAAATGGAAAGTGCACAATTGAAAGCTGTAATCATCTCGTTTGTCGTTAAGTTTTGTTTTCAACCGACCCTCTTTGTCAATTTCTAGATGTAAGTCAAGATATGAGACAGACTTAACTGTATCTGTTGTATCCGTTATCGCTAGTTCGATGGGATAGATGCGTTCAACATAGTCACCAAATTTTGAATTATTAGTTTGAGAACATCATCTTTATAGGGGAATGTAAAGTTGAAGGATACTTCTGATTTTTCTTCCTAAGAGGTTCATGTATGAAATCAGCCTCATATTAATAACGAAATAAGTCGTCAAGAAGAAGGACACAATTGGTTCCCTTTGGAATGCGAACAGTCTATTGAAAAACACGTCCTGCACACGTAACAAATATGTTGTCAATCAAGAAATCAAGCCTCTTGATAATGTCAGTTTCAGAGAATGTTTTGTTTGAATCAGTGTGATCCTTTACAAAGTAGGATGTATTCCTATCTAAGACAATACACTTGTATTTAGTTTGGCCATTCTTTTTTTTTTTTGAGAAACAAAGCAATATCATCTCTTTGAATTTGTCTTTTAGTTTGGAATGGGGATTACTAGTGTAAAGTGTAGAAAAGGCGAATCTTGTAATACTTTTGCAAGATGAAAGAGTCGTAGATTGTATATACTCTAAAAGATCTTTGGCATTTTTTAGTATCCACATCTGATTGACGCCACCTCTAGAATAGGTAGTTTCATAAGAACTTGAAGCCCGGCTTTGATTGCTGATAAAAGACATGTTAATAATTTGGAAAGAATTTTCGTTGTGCACTTCGAAGACCCAGCAGTATGTCGTTGTGTGTAAGGACATTTATGTAGTTTAGATATCCAATACAGTGATGGAAGGTCCAATTCTTCATCTTTGGTGGAAATTCAAAAGGAACATAGAATAGACTTATGAATATCAAGGATTTCCTCTTTGTTAAGTGTCGTAAAGGAATATGTTGAGTTTCCAAGTGAATTGTCAATACCTAATTTATTTATCAAGCGGTTTATGTAATGAGTTTTACAAACAAAACAGGTGGTGTTTAGGACATTATCTGCGGGGACAACATATTTGTCATGGAGGTAGGACAAGTGTTTTGCAACATTGGTGTCTTTTAAAATTGACGTTATCTTACATTTTAAGTCGCTAAATTTTTGACAGTATTGAAAATATATTAGATATTAAAAGTTCATTTTCCTTGTAAATAAAATGTCCATGCAAAGTAATTAACGTTCACTGTTCCAATTAAATTTCCCTACAAATACCAATTACAACGACAGAACTATTTATAATATGGTTAACCAAAATAAGACGGAAATTGGTTTTTCATAATAAATGTATTATACCTGATTTCTAGTCTGATTAATTTCCTGATCTTTTTCTATTCAAACGCGTGTAGTCGATATATAAATTTGTTCTGTTCAACTGTCTGTATTACTATACTTAAGAGTCCGCTGACACAGAAGGCTTCTTCTTGCATGCAACACCCTATATGTGAAACAAGCCGTTACTGTAATAAATTACAATATAGTGTACCCTTCTTATTTAAATCAAAACTTGGTTTGGAATTACATGAGCAATATGACAGTTGCCACATGTGGAGCAAGATCTGCTTATCACCTATAGTTTTGGTGGTAGTGTAGTTCGTACTTTTTTTGTGTTTTTTTTCTAAGTATAGTTGTTTGTTTTTCGGTTGCTTTTTAATTTTTGTTTTTGCCTGGCATTTTCTGATTTCGACGTATGTATTTGAATATCCATTTGGTATATTTCGCCTCTCTACAGTTATATGCCTCTTTGTCTTCATTGTGATAATAACACACAAAAAAGTTCCTTAATCTTATTCTCACAGATGTTATGCATGTTAAATTATAAGCCTGGTACCTTTGTTAACTAATTAAGAAATCTTTCAAATGTCGACTAGGGACTATTTCTTATTAGTTATCAGAGGTACCAGGATTATAATCAATATACGGCAGACGCGCGTTTCGTCTACATATGACTCATCAGTGACGCTCAGATCAAAATAGTTATGAAGCCAAACAATTACAAAGTTGAAGAGCATTGATACCCCAAAATTCCCAAAAGTTGTGCCAAATGGGGCTACGGTAATCTATTCCTGGGATAAGAAAATCCTTAGTTTGTCGAAATATTTACAATTTAGTCAACAGGAAATTTATTAAAATGACCATAAAATTGATATTCATGTCAACACCCAAGTGGTGACTACTGGGCTGGGCTGGTGTAATTAATAATTACTATTAGATATAATTATTTGATATTTTTTACACCATCCATTTCATAACATTGAAAACATCTATAGTCACATATATACGCATCCAAAATGTTATAGTTGCTAATTAATGATTTATAGAGTGAGATCAACCCTTTAATATTTTGATTATATTGTTTGTGGTTCAATTTGACATTAAACCATCTAAAGCTTCGGGCAAAATTATATTGTGTCCCTTTTCACATAAAGTTTAATTATTTTCAGAAAAAAATCGCAGGAATACCTTTAGTATTAACAAGAATCAATTATGGGATCAAAATTGTTATTTTAAAACACAGGTTCAATATACCACTTTTTTATGTCCTGTACCAGGTCAGAAATAAAGTAATTGTTATCAAAAGGTCTGTATCTATGTATAGTGGCGAGTTTTTGTTGCACATCAGTGTTTCTGTTGTTACGTTGTTATCCTCTGATATTTGATACGCTTCTTACGGTTTTAGTTTGTAACCCGGATTTGTTCTCTCGCAATGGACTTTAGTCTTTTAAACAGCGGTATACTGCTGTTGTCTTTATTGTGTAAACGAAAAGCCCTGAAAATACAGATACTGTATATAATTTTTTTTTTCAGAAATCAAGTAACAATTTGTTTGTTAAAAAATAAATACTATAAACCAGTGATTTTGAACTTGATCCACAATTTCGAGTCAATTCTCGGACATCAATATTCATATTCATTCTACATTATGTTTCCAAATGCTCATGTAAAATTTCAAGAAAGTATAAATAAACGTGTGATACGATTGATATGCATACAAAAAAGTATTTCTAGATTAATAAAAATTACTTGGGAATAAAGATTCAAATCATTAAACGTTTGAAAGCATTGAGGATCTAAACATTACAGCTACAAACGCGTCAGGTCACTTTTGTATTAGGGAGCTGTAACATTAGATTTGTAGCAATTATAATAAAAGCACAACATGTATCATTTAAATAAAAGCAGAAAAACAAAAGTTCTGACTATTGTAATACAAAGATCTGTAAATGTATGTAAAACAAAACAAATTAAACTCCAAAAGTCACTCTCCATCCCGGTCCCCATATCGTGAAAATTCAAACTATTCAGAGTTTGAAATCAAGTCTGACAATTAAACACTTTTCTCCTCTGTTATAGCTAGATACGAATTAAGACTACTTATTATAACTACCCGTTAATTTACTTGATTACGGTTAAGACTGCTAAACATCCCATGGATTAAAAAAAAATAAAAAAATCTGTCAACAGAAACAAAACTGATTACAAAAAGAAATACAATGCTGAACATTTTATGTTATGTATTCTTTTAAATGGAATGATATTTAAGCGTTTACTTTTTTTTTTTAAATACGAATACCTTTTTTTTCAGAAATTTAAGAAAATTCTAAAAAAAAATACATGTTCCTATTTTCATTCAGTTTCAAAAGGTAAAATTGAGAATGGAAATGGGGAATGTGTCAAAGAAACAACAACCCGACCATAAAGTAGACAACAGCCGAAGGCCACAAATGTACATTTGTAGCTAATTTTTTAGATACAAAAAAAAATAAAAAATATTTTGTCCACAATAATCTTGAATCATTTCACTAAAATGTACAACGAAAAGGACAATTTTTCTTTTTTCCATTTCTGTACGGTAATAGTAATTGATATAAATGAGTTAACTGTTTGCAAACGTTTGAATTGTTTGGGACAAAAAGGATTTTCTACCCCCTAGGAATGCATTAACATAGTTGTGTTTAGCAATCACTTTCGGAATGTTTTATCCTCGTCGTTTATTTGATCTTTTAACAGATTGGATGCTAGAGTTACTGATGAGTCTGCTGTAAACGAAACGTGCGTCTTGAGTACACAATAATAAGCCTCGCACATTTGATGAGTGTTTCTCTAGATAGTCATAAAACTATGTTGATATTTCAAAAACATTCAAAGCCAGTTAACATAAAAGAAAATAATAAAATAACAATAGATATATTGTTACAAAATAAAAGGACGATGTGTTGATAGCATAAGATTGGTAGATATCGCAGAAATAGGTACATTGTTAGATTATATATTTGCAGTGTGATCTCTGTCTGCGGTTAGGGTACATGGAACTCTGGAAATGCCAATGAATGCAAATCCTTTATGTCTTTTTGTCATCATTGATGTCGTATCAATGTAGAATATATGGTATTACCAGCTTTATCAATGTTTAATGAACATTAATGTAAATTTGAACAGATTTACCTGACGTTCGTTGGAACAGTATAATAGTTCATTTTTAGCTCACCTGGCCCAAAGGGCCAAGTGAGCTTTTCTCATTACTTGGCGCCCGGCGTCTTCTCCTCTGAAACTACTGGGCCAAATCAAATAAAACTTGACCACAATCATCATTGGGGTATCTTGTTTAAAAAATATGTGGGGTGACCCAGCCAAACAACCAAGATGGCCGCCAAAAAAAGAACATAGGGGTAAAATGTAGATTTGGCTTATAACTTTGAAACAAAAGCATTTAGAGCAAATCTAACGGGGTATATTGTTAATCAAGTCAAGATATATCTGCCCTTAAATTTTCAGATGAATCAGACACCTGGTTATTGGATTGCAGTCTATAAATTGATAATTTTTAAGGACATTTTACCGTTTTTAGTTATTATCTTGAGTATTTTTATAGATAGAGATAAACTGTAAAAAGCAATAATGTTCATTAAAGTAAGATCTACAAATAGTTCCACATGAACAAAATTGTCAGTTGACACCTTAAGGAGTTATTGCCCTTTATAGTCAATTTTTAACAATTTTCATAAATTTTGTAAATTTTTGTAAATTTTTACATAATATTTTCCTCTGTTACTAATGGGCCAAGTTCATTATAGTTCGAGATAAGTGTAAGTAGCAAGAACGTTCAGTAAAGTAAGAACTTCAAACACATCACCATCACCAAAACACAATGTTGTCATGAATCCATCCGTGTCCTTTGTTTAATATGCACAAAGATTATGGTGAGCGACACAGGCTCTTTAGAGCCTCTGGTTTAGCATTGTCGCTAAAAGAGACTTTTAACTTATTCCAACGTTCACTCTTACTAAATACCATTTTCAGCTCAAGCACTAGGAAGGAGTTATTCTTTCCAAGAATGATAAAAAATTGGAACACCTCACCACCCTCGGTGATCACTGCAGAAATTTTATACTCGTTCAAGAGACAATTGCATGCACATTCAAGTCCTATATTTTTATTTGCACCCCCTTTAAATGATATGTACAGCACACATTTCATGTTTTTCTCCTGTAATAAATTAATTTGGACTTGTTAAATATGCAAGCGCAACCCAAATAGTGACAGGATAGTCAACCTATTGACAGTGGTAACTTAGTTGTAGAAGTAAAAACTGACGACTAGAAAAAAATCAATTTATTACTGTCCCTTACAAATCTAAACTTTTCACGGAAACTAATGCTGTTTCTGCGCAGAGTAATGTTTCTCGTACATATTTTGCTCATAATTCTTCATTATATTGCACATTTATAAATGCATTTGTTTTGTGCGATTATCACTAGACTAAAAGTGAAATTTAGTTCGACATATGTCATTTTTAAATCAATCATAGGGTATTTTTTCACTCATTAAATCCCCTAAATGCTGTATTGTATAATTTGATGAAGCAATTTATTTTGAATTGAGGCAATAAATCATCTTAAATTAATGTTTTTAATTGGGATCCTGTCACAAAATGTAGTGATGTGGATTGACTTTGTACATGGAATCTAATGAACAAGATAAATCATTATCCAAAAATAGAAATTAATTTGTTCTTGCACAAAACATGACATAAATGGACGTCATTTGGTCGTCTATTAACCTTCTAATGACCTTCTAATTTACTGCACTACTAAACTCAAAAGGTGAAAATAATTCATAACAGAAAACAGAAAAAAATGGCATGAAGACAAACAAAACTTCATAACACTGCCATATAACTAAGACGCTGATCAACTATAACGTCTTTTTCTGCTGTGTGAAAGTCATATCTGCTCTTTCTGGTGAAGTTTGACAATATACATAATGATTCCTTTGGGTATCAGGGACTCTGCATATACCAGAACATGAGTAAAAAAATACCTTGTAAATATTGCGATTTTGGATGGGCCGTATATATTACTACAAGTCCTATTCTTTCTAGTTGTGACTACTGATTCAAATGCATGTGTTGAAAATCCAGGCTATCTGCGAGGACGATTTATGCTTTATAACCTTGGTTTCGGGCCTTACAGATTGTAAATATTGATACATAATAATTACCACTTTTGTCGGAAACCTTGAATGATAACACTGAACAAGGAACACAAAAGTTGTAGTGAAAAAAGTTATCATTCAGTTTATTATTTTAACAACTAGATATAGGAAGATGTGGTGTGAGTGCCAATGAGACAACTCTCCATACAAATAACAATTTAAAAAGTAAACCATTATAGGTTAAAGTACGGCCTTCAACACGGAGCCTTGGCTCACATCGAACAACAAGCTATAAAGGGCCCCAAAATTACTAGTGTAAAACCATTCAAACGGGAAAACCAACGGTCTAATCTATATAAACAAAACGAGAAACGAGAAACACGTATATATTACATAAACAAACGACAACTACTGTAAATCAGATTCTCCTTTTTACTCACAACAAAAACATAATCATTTCTGAGGTATTGTAAAATTTATATTCATGAACTAAGTATAATAAATCATTTGAAAGATATCACGAAAATTATTGGGTTTATTAACTTTTTACTTGAAAAAGGCAATGGTCTTCTCATTGATGAAGCCCGTAGATAGATGTCTCATTTTCGATATTGGCATGATTTAGATGATGCTTAAAGTTTATCTCCAGCGTACAAGTACCTGGTAAAAATTGACCCAGAAACACGTATTGACGCATGCCAATCACATATCATAAGGTTTTATTTACGAGAACAGTGTCGGTACTTCTCTGGGTGGACTTCAGCCAGTGAACATAGACCAAATAATTAATGTTCCGGTGTGTCACGGTACTTGTCTATCCCAAATTCATGTATTTGGTTTTGACGTTATATTTGTTATTCTCGTGGGATTTTGTCTGATGCTTGGTCCGTTTCTGTGTGTGTTAGTTACATTGTAGTGTTGTGTCGTTGTTCTCCTCTTATATTTATGCGTTTCCTTCAGTTTTAGTTTGTTACCCCGATTTTGTTTTTTGTCCATGGATTTATGAGTTTGAACAGCGGTATACTACTGTTGCCTTTATTTGAAATGATTCTCATTTTTTTTTTGTCCATGTTTTCTATTTTCATCACTTGGCGCCTGTCCCCGTCATAAAGTTTTATGACAATCTTCTCATCTGAAGACAGGATCATTTCGAGATTATGCTGTTAAAATGTTACAATCATTGATGCCTGCCTTTAACATGACTGATGTGGCTACGGAATGGATATATAAAATTCAAATTATGTTTTTGCGTATAATATCTTGGAAATGAAAAAAATCGATCCGATACTTGATTTTAAACTTACCAAATGTTCGCTGTTAATTTTGGTATTATCTTGAAAACCCATGATACATGTATATAAAAAAAAATGTCAACAAATTTACAACTAAGTAATTGACAGCCGAACTTGTCAAAGACTTCTTCATGGTTTTTGTTTTGAATTGTTCTTTAAACCGGTTTTATTTGATGTTTTATTATTTGTTCTATTATATTTGTTTTTGCGATAATTTACTTACTGTCTTGAAAGTTGTTAATATACGAAGAACAAATTTGAAACAAGACCAATACAAAAACAGCCAGTTCATAATGTTCACTTTTATTAAATGACTTCAAGAAAATGAAAAACCGAAAGTGAACGTTCCGTATTAGCCCATGGGCCAATACGGCTTTTTTTCTATATATTATTGACTATGTTTTTATCTGTCTCAAGACTTTAAGAAGATACAAAACATTTTACATCATTGAACCTGTTTATTTTATGATTTTAATCTAAAACAATATAATACAAATGTTTGTATGCATAACGATACCACCAAAGTTAAGTAACGGCGTAAAGAAATTGATCCCGAAAGTGAACGTCCCGTATTCGCCCAAGGGCCAATACGGCTTTTTCCGTATTGGCTCTTTTTTTTTACCGTATTGGCCCTGTTCGAAAAGCAATATTAACTCATGATTTATATCGACAGTCGAACGTTTTCAGTATTGCACATGCTGATTTATCCGTATTAGGGCTGATTTGCTCATATCATTTAATAATTATTAATAATTGATTGGCTATCAGTAATCTCGCGTCCTTCTGATATTGACATTCATTATGGCACGAGGTTCAACAATAAAGTGCACAGGAAAACTAAAGAAAAACTTGATAGAGATAGTGTTTTCATGATCCGAGATAAAAATGTAATTACAAGTACTGAATGCTTCTTTTTGTAATTCCATAGGGTTGTAAAAGCGTTGACCGTGCGCACATTTTTAGACAAAATGTCCAAAATTTACAAAAAGAAGCATTCAATTCTTAATTCAACTTATAACAATCAGAACAAATGCATGGTGGGTGGAGACAGTTTCATATTTGAATCGATTATTAAGTAATTATTGTCTCCTTCTATTTATGATTTCCTGGCTTTGCATAAAAAAAGGTCATCAAAACAATTATTGTAAGAAAATGTATGTTTTTCCCAGAGATCTTTGATATCTTGTCTCGTTATAATCGTCTTACCTCACGATAAGTCGTAACAAGAATCGTTATATCGTATTATGTAAACTATTTTATAGCTTCCTGAATTTAATCACCAGTAATAAATTTCACGACTTCCACATTTTAAATTATAATCGTTTATCAAAAGAAAAGTTATTTGGTGGAACAAGACTGCGAACGAACTATTGGAAATACTAAGATAAAGAGTGCTTGATTACCATGTTATCGATTCTGACTTAAATTGTTTTATGTTCCTGGTCTTGTGGTATCATTTTCACTCCTAGTGCGGACAGTCGTGGGTTCGAATCACGACCGGGTCAAAACCAAAGACTTTAAAATTGGTATTTGTTGCTTATCGGCTACGTAGGCGGCATTACGGAGTAAGAGCAAAGACTGTTCGGCTCGGAGTCAGAATAATGTGTCCGGGTGAGAAGACATGTCTGCCTCTGAACTAACACGTTAAAAGTCCAGATCAGTGTTTCAGTCTAGTACAAATCAGGGATAATATTTTTATTACAATTACATAACAATTCAATACATGTCCTGAATATGCATATACATTTTCCCCTGGACGTTAAGCAGCCATTCATCATCTTCATCATTCTGATATCCTCCATTTCCATGCTTTGCCCCAAAACTGTTGCGGGTTATCGTTCCTGAACTAATATTGACCAGATAAGAGTTTTGAACTTTTGCTCTGTAGACTGTAGGTGTTTACTTTTCCATAATTAAAGTTCGCTAAGATCGAATACAACAAGTCTAATATGTCTGGTTTTCATTTATACTTTTATCCTCTCAAGTACATAAAATGATTGTCAATTTTACACTAAGTTAACCTCGATCGGGAAATTAATCGCAGAAGATTCATTCCTCTGTAAGTAAACGAAAATTCTATTATCCCTGTTGGTATGTATACGTGAATTAAACACGTTCTTTAATATCCGCCGACCTTGATCGAGATCTTAGAAGTTAAATATGCAAATCTACGAATAAATTATATTACAATTAGAAATTTTGTATTGTCCATTTCTCAATCTTTTTAAGCTGCTTTAAGAATAACATAATCACTATGATTGAATTCAGTAACCAATTATGACAGAGCAAACATGTCCGGATCATTGTCTATTACTGTCAAAATTTCAACGATAAAAGCTAGGGTGTCTATAATGTTTACAGTATTTTATTATGAATTATACAAATTGCAATATCAATTCACATTCGCAAATAGAATTGCGAAAAAACAAAAAGTGCGTATATTAATCTATCTCCATAACAAAGATAGTGTTTGTTTTTTTCTATATTAGCTAGAGGTATAGAGGGATGGTTGAGATATCAAAAATCCTGTTTAACCCCGCCGTATTTCTGCCCCATGCTTTTGTTAGACTTGTATGATTTTTAATTTTAGTTTTTTTTTTTATTTATTTTTCGGAGTTTTAAGTATGACGTCCATTATCACTGCACAAAATTTGTTTAGGGGCCAGCTGAAGCACGACTCCAGGTGCGGGATTTTCTCGGTGTATTGACGACTCATTGGTGGTCTTCGGCTCTTTTCTGCTCCTTGGTAGGGTTGTTGTCTCTTTGACATAGTCCCTATTTTCATTCTCAATCTAATGTTTTCTATTTGGTAATTGACTCAACGTATCATGAATTAGTTTGTGATACATTAAACGGACCTTATCATACTAGGAGTTATGTTGTCTATTAAGATTCCAGGTCGTCGATCTAAAATGAAAAGACAAACTGTGCTATTACGTTTTTTCTTTTTCTTCTTTTTAAAAGTCTTTAACTAGACGTCTTTTTCAAAAATTACACTCGCCTAATAAGCTTTGTAGCAATTATAATAAACGCACAAAATGTATCATTTAAATAAAAGCAAAAAACAAAAGTTCTGATTATTGTAATAAAAAGATCTGCAAATATGTGTAAAACAAAACAAATTAAACTTCAAAAGTTACTCTCCATCCCGATCCATATCTTGAAAATTCAAACTATTCAGAGTTTGACTATTAAACACCTTTCTCCTCTGTTATAGCTAGATACGAATTAATACTACTTATTATACCTGTATCTACCCCGTTTATGTACCTGATTACGGTTAAGACTGCTAAAAATCCTATGGATTAAACAATAGGAAAGAAAAAATCTGTCAACAGAAGCAAAACTGATTACAAAAAGAAATACAATGCTGAACATGTTATGTTATGTATACTTTTAAATGAAATGATATTTAAGCGCTTACTTTTAAAAAAAATACGAATACCTTTTCCACAGACGTCTTAGAAAATCCAAAAAAAACACACGTGTCCCTTATTTCATTCAGTTTCAAGAATGGAAATCGTGAATGTTTCAAAGAAACAACAACCCGACCATAGAGCAGACAACAGCCGAAGGCCACCAATGTACATTTGTAGCTAATTTTTTATATACAAAAAAAAAAAAAATTGTCCATAGTATGCTTGAATCATTTCACTAAAATATACAAAGAAAAGGACGATTTTTCTTGTTTCCTATTGTTAATTTTCCATTTCTGTACGGTAATAGTAATTGGTATAAATAAGTTAGCTGTTTGCAAACCTTTGAATTGTTTGGGACAAAAAGGATTTTCAACCCCCAGGAATGCATTAACTTAGTTGTGTTTAGTAATCACTTTCGGAATGTTTTATCCTCAATGCTCCAAAACTTCGTCGTTTATTTGACCTTTTTACAGATTAGATTCTAGAGTTACTGATGATTCTTTTTTTTAACGAAACTTGTGTCTTGGGTACACAATAATAATCCTGGCATATTTGATAAGTCATAAAACTATGTTGATATATCAAAAACATTCAAAGCCAGTTAAAATTAGAGAAAAAAATAACAATAGATATATTGTTGACTGCTGTACCCCTATTTTTGACATTTTTACCTATTATGTCTGTTTGTTTTGTTCACGCATCGGTGACTATATAATGGAATTTGATGCGACTGTCATACAAGTGAGAGGTTTAGCTAGCTATAAAACCAGGTTCAATCCACCATTTTCTACATTTGAAAATGCCTGTACCAAGTCAGGAATATGACAGTTCTTGTCCATTCGTTTTTGATGCGTTTTGTTATTTGATTTTGCCATGTGATTATGGACTTTCCGAATTGATTTTCCTCTGAGTTCAGTATTTTTGTGATTTTACTTTTTGTTACAAAATAGAGGAACAATTTGGTGATAGCAAATGAGGTTGGTATCTTTCTCTGAAACAGGTAAGATTATATGATGGCAGTGTGATCTCTGTCTGCGGTTAAGGTACATGGAACTCTGGAAATGTCAATGTATGCAAATCCTTTATGTCTTTTTGTCATCATTGAAGTCGTATCAATGTAGATTATATGGTATTACCAGCCTAATCAATTCTTAATGAATATTAATGGACATTTTAACGGATTTGTCTGACGTCCGTGGGAACAGTATAACAGTTCTGTTTTAAGCATTGTCGCTAAAAGAAAATAATAACTTATTGATAAAAAATCTCAGTCGAAAATATTTATACCTACACATTGATAAAGCATAACAAAAATAATGTCCAAGTATTTAAGCAATACAAAAAGTACTAGTATATATTATAATGTATATGAGTATATAAAAATGCTATAAAAATGACAGTTACTGCACAGCAATGAATTATATCTCAGGTCAAGTAGCATCCTGGGCAGTAGGAGTTTTAGTAACCTGAATTTTACTCAAGCTTTTAGTAGGGGATTGATAGTCGCTATTATCGTGAAAGCGAATCTCAAGGTATTACAGGAATCATATTTCTTTATCGTGGTCAAATATTGTATGGTAACAAAAATTTAGAATCAATATAATCCTTAATAAAACGTTTAGCAAACAGTGAGATCGAGGAAAAGTATGTTCAGCAGTAGCAAGACCAAGTTGAATAAGCAATTCAGTATGGGATCCCAACCTACAAAGAAGACGAGCAAACGTTATAAATAATACAAAGAAGGTCTGCAAGGTATTAACAAACAGGTAAAGGTACCACAACACATCATTAGTTGAAACCATGATACAATGACCAACATTATAGGCGAGAATTGAAGAACTCTTGGCTATTCCTCATATATATAATTACAATTTGCAAACTAAGAAGATTGATGTTGGTGACAAACTTAATATATCACACAGATTATAAAGACAATCTAATGTTCATTCCTGTCAAATACCATTGTCAAGACATGCATCAGAAAAGAATAATTCTACCAAGAACGATAAGAGATTGGATCATCTCATCACCCTCGGTGATCACTGCAGACAGTCGTGACTCGCTCAAGAGACAACTTCGTGCTCATTCAAGTCATATTTTTAATTGCACAACCTTTCAATGATATGTGCTGCACATATTTCATGTTTTTCTCCTGTAATAAATTAATTTGGACTTGTTAAATTTGCAAGCGCACACCAAATAGTGACAGGGTAGTCAACCTATTGACAGTGATCACTTAGTGGTAGAAGTAAAAACTATCGACTAGGAAAAATCAATTTATTACTGTCACTTACAAAGGATTAGGTTCAGTAAGACCCCTTTTTGGCCCCAAAACAGAGCAGTTTTACAAAATTGTGAATATGTAATCTTTTAGCTATTTATTGGAAAGAAGAATGCTTCTGCTACACAAATATGGGCTGTTATTGACAATATAATGCACATATATCGGGTACTAGCATCATACAGTCATGCTAAATTACTGAAATCTTCACAATATCAGCATTTTAGTTAAATTTTAGACGGTTTCCGTTTTAAATGAAAGTGGCCGCATTCATGTTCATTCATAATATTGAGATGTAAGTTGTAGTTGATGATAATACATAACACATATAAAGGTTGCAATACACAGTTAGAAGTTTAGTTTCGCATTATGGCCCCTGTGAATTTTTTAAATATGAAAGTTTTTGTACAATAAAATTGATTTTTAGATAATTGAAGAATAATATAGCCTTCTTAGTGGGTTTATATGAACATTTAGATTGGTTTTAACATGTTTTATAGGCCATTTATATGATTGACAGTCCGTATTTTCCTATCCGTACCGTCCTTAGGTCCATAAATTATTGTAGTGTTTATCAACAAAGATTTTGCGCTCGATCTTTTCAATTCAATTTTATGGAAAAACGAGCAGAAATGCATATGATTTTTTTTGGACCACTTGATAGATATAAACCTATGGATTCAGGAAAGGTATCACTGTAATTGATTGAAATTTTCTTTTAGACCACATTTTGGAGACATTTGTGACATGTTCACCCTCCTTTTTTGCTATATTTTGTATCTTAAGAAATACAGATTGTTGCCATGGTTACACCCAAAAGGGATTATATTTCACCCTTATGACCATTAGAAATCAAATCTATGGAAGATTTTCTTTCTATGAGTATATACATGCATAACACAAATATAAAGCCTTCTTTGTTAGGCAGGAGGGGAAAGAGGGTTATTAAAAATTATGAGTGTCAATTTTAAGTTTTTTTCCTAACTGTGTATTGCTACCAAAGGTTGAGGATGAACACGGATGCGGCCACTTTCATTTTTTACAAAACCCAACTGAAAAGTGACATTTTTTTGGCATATTTAATAGATTTTTCATATTTAAACTTATATCGGAGCGTTTGTAATGACTAAATCAGTTAAAATCTTTCACATAAACTAATTGAATCAATTGAAATAGACACTTAAGTGATTAAAAAGTGTCCAAAATCTTCCGTTAGATGAACCTGAAATTTGAGGCCACAATCGGTCCTTACTGGACCTACTCCTTTGAACTTACCATGAAAACTAATACTGTTTCTGCGGAGAGCAATGTTTTTTCTCCATATTGTGCTCATTATTCTTCATTTTATTGCACATTTATAAATGCATTTGTTTTGTGCGATTATCACTAGACTAAAAGTGAAATTTAGTTCGATATATGTCATTTTTAAATCAATAATGGGCTACCTTTTCACTCATTTAATCCCCTAAATGCTGTATTGTATAATTTGATGAAGCAATTTATTTTGAATTGAAGCAACACATCACCCTAAATTATTGTTTTAAATTGGGGTCCTGTCACAAAATGTAGTGATGTGGATTGACCTTGTACATGGAATCTAATGAACAAGATAAATCATTATGCAAAAGTAGAAATTAATTTGTTCTTGCACAAAACATGACATATATGGACGTCATTTGGTCGTCTATTACACTTCTAACGACCTTCTAATTTACTCCACTACTAAACTCGAAGGGTAAAAATAATTCATAACAGAAAAAAAAATGGCACAAAGACAAACAAAACCAAAAAGCACTGCCATATAACTGAAAGGTAGAACAACTATAACGTCTTTTTCTGCTGTGCGGAAGTCATTTGGCTCTGTTTAGATAAGTTTAATAACATGTATTCCTAGGGGTATCAGGCTCTCTGCATTCACCAGAACATGAGTAAAAAATACCTTGCAAATATTGCAGTCTTATTGTTGAATCCCGTAGATAGATGTCTCATTTTCGATATTGGCATGATTTAGATGATGCTTAAAGTTTATCTCCAGCGTACATGTACCTGGTAAAGATAGACCCAGAAACACGCATTGGCGCAAGCCAATCACATATCATAAGGATTTATTTACTAGAACAGTGTGTGTACTTCTCTGGGTGGACTTTCAGCAAGGGAATTTAGACCATATAATTAATGCTTCGGTTTTCACATGATACATTTTTTTGTCCAATTTTTCTATTTTCATCAATGGGCGCCTGTCGCCGTCATAAACTTTCATGGCAATCTTCTCATCTGAAAACAGGATCATCTCGAGATTATTTTGTTAAGAGGTTACAATCATTTATGCCTGCCTTTTACATGACTGATGTGGCTACGGAATGGATATATAAAATTCAAATTATGTTTTTGCTTATAATATATCGGAAATGAAAAATCGATCAATCACATGCTTTTTGCATTAAATTGCTGTATTTACCAAATGTTCGCTGTTGATTTTGTTATTATCTTGAAACCCCATAATAGATAAAGAAAAATTGTCAACAATTTCACAACTAAGTAATTGACAGCCGAAATTGTCAAAGACTTCGTCGTGTTTTTTTTTTTCTTTTAACCGGTTTTATTGGATGTTTTTTTTTTATTTGTTCTTTTATATTTGTTTTTGCTATTTTACTTACTGTCTTGAAAGTTGTAAATATACAGAGAACAAAATTTGAAACAAGAAATTATCAGCAAGAAAAAAAATAAAGTACCGGGAATCACTTGACTCGATTTAGAGATGACTTTCTGTCTTCATTTAAAAATGTACTCAAAGTGGAAAGATTTCTGGCCTTTTCTCAATATTTCATAATTTAGACTCATTCCGATTTTTTTTTTGTCTCATATTTGACTTTAAACATATGAAATTTTAACCACAAATGAAATGAAAAGAGATTTTATCTGTTATGAAGAAATGAATTATTATATATTATTCCATAAAATACATACTGAATATTTTTGACTATGCATTATTGAATATTCAATTTCTCAAGCGTTTAAAGAAATCATTTTAGTGGTAAAGTTTTAACTTAACAATAGAAAGAAATCCTGGTGAGTTTTGTGTTAAGGTAAACACTAGGTTGTTGTTGATTGTTTGTTTGTTGGTTGTTTTTTTGTTTGTTTTATATTTATCGTTCATCAACATAGAAATGTTTTTCCTATCGAAGGTCGAAGGTTTCGCCGGGCTCTCCGGCTTTATCCACCAATAAATCTGACCGCCACGAAATAGCCTAAATGCGGTACTTAAAAGTGGCGCTAAAACACCAAAAATCAAATCAAATCATAAAAATGTTTTGATATTTTAGATAATTATAATAAAATCTTAGTTTGGCATGACTGTTAGTGATGACCTTCTGTGGCTTGCCAGTTTGAATATATTTGTTAACATTTTTGGTGGTTGATATTCTATATATAAGCAAATGACACTTTAATGAGTGCACTTTCTAGATCTTCAATTTGGACATTTTTGCCACAATGGCTCAGTAGATTGGAGGTTTTCTTATTATTCAATTGTCTCTAAAGATCATATCAGTCCCAGTTTCCATACCAAAAGACAAACATAAATAACACATTAAAAGGATAACACGTGAATTTCCAGAAATGTTGGATAGTTCTACAAATCACCCTTCTCAAAATTCACGGGTCCTCCGACAAATATGCACAAACATACTGGACAGACCACACCCACCTTCAACTTCCTGAATCCTCCGGTAAAAAGGCGTTCAAACCAAGATAGATTATACCCATCTACATCTTTTTGACTCTGACAAATAGGTGTGCAACCAAAGACAAATACTTAGAAAAACGCATAGTGCATATTACATGACTTGGTAGTCACAATATGTAGAGGTGTCACAAATCTCTCTGTTCGATGATAATATATATTGTAAACAAATCGAATTTATGTAAATCTATAACAACTATTAGATATCAGAAACTTTTCAATATCAAACACAATAGAAATTGGTATACGTTTTACAAGGGTTTCAACAAATAACAATCCGAACAAAAGCATGGTGGGCGAAAATAAAATCATATTTGAATCGATTATTAAGACGTAAATGTCTTCTTTTATTTATTATTTCCTGGCTTTGCATTAAATAAAAAGGGTCATCAAAACAATTAATGTATAAGAAGGTTTATGTTATTCCCAAAGATCTTTGATATCCAGTCTCGTTATAATCGTCTTATCTCGCGATAAATCGTTATAAGAATCGTTATTTCGTATTATGTTTAGTATTTTATAGATTCCTGAGTTAAAGTTCTTGTGAAAAAATACGACATTTACTTTTTTTTTCTAATCACCAGGTGACATGTCTGCCTGCGGACGGTTACCTTATGAACTACCACATTAAAATTAAGATGAGTGTTCAGTCTAGTACAAATCAGGATAAGCGTTTTGAACTTTTGCTCTGTAGACTGATGGTGTTTACTTTTCCATAATTAAAGTTCGCCAAGATCGAATACAACAAGTCTAATATGTCTGGTTTTCATTTATACTTCTATCCTCTCAAGTAAATAAAATAATTGTCAATTTTACACTAAGTTAACCTCAATCGAGAAATTAATCGCAGAAGATTCATTCCTCTGTAAGCAAACGGAAATGCTATTATCCCTGTTGGTATGTATACGTAAATTAAACACGTTCTTTGATATCCGTCAACCTTGAGCGAGATCTTAGAAATCTTTGAATAAACTCTATGACAATTACAAATTTTGTATTGTCCATTTCTTAATCTTTTTTAGCTGCTTGAAGAATAGCATATTCACTATGATTGGACTCGCTAACGAATTATGACGGAGCAAACACGTTTCGTGTAAAAATACTACTTAAAAAATCGAACACAAAATGCTCTGGGGCTGTTTCAACGAAGCTGCCATATAGGACGTGTTTTACGATGCTCATATAGGAAACGTCTTATTCCTAAGTCATGAAACAAAATCCTCCTCAGATAAGACATGTCGAAGATGTGTCTTCCACAAGTCTTAAGATTCTTAGACATAATTATCTTAGGACGCATACTTTGACATGGCCCCTGAAATACAAATGACGTGAAAACGAAGCAATCTGCGAGGTAAAAAAAAACATCGTATAAATAAATATTAATTGAACACTAAAATGAAATAAAAATGTAACTAATTTTCAATTTCTTAGTTTTGATTATCCGTTTTTAGATTGTGACGTTCCCTTAAACACCATCGTAGGTTGTTTATATATTTCAACTTGTTTGATTCGCTAATGTATGTAACCACGTTTTGATATTAACGAACAAAATCTCTGTATTACTGAATAATTATTTTTGATATCAATGAAAGATACCTCTGTATTACAGAATAATTATTACACCGGTCTTTTCGGTATCACAAAGGAGTAGGTTCAGTAAGACCCCTTTTTGGCCCCAAAATATAGCAGTTTTACAAAATTGTTAAAATGAAAACTTTCAGTTATTTATTGGAAAGTAGAATGCTTCTGCTACATAAATGTGGACTGTTTTTTACAGTACAATGCACATATATCGGGTACTAGCATCATTAAGTCATGCTAAATTACTGAAATCTTCCCAACTTTAGCATTTTAGTTAAAGGTTTCCGTCTTAAATGAAAGTGGCCGTATTTGTATTCATTCTTAATATTGAAATGTAAGTTGTATTTGATGATAATACATAACATATATTAAGGTTGAGGATGAACACGGATGCGGTCACTATCATTTTTGACAAAAATCATCTGAAAAGTGACAATTTTTGGCATATTTGATAGATTTTTCATATTTTAGCCTGAATCGGAGCGTTTTTAATGACTAAATCAGTTAAAATCTTTCACATAAACTTATTGAATCAAGTAAAATATACACTTAAGCGTTGAAAAAATGTCCAAGATCTTTCATTAGATGAACCTGAAATGTGAGGCCAAAATCGGCCCTTACCGGACCTACTCCTTTGTCAAAACATTTACTAAATCTTATCATCGTTACATGACAATCGTGGTAAATATCAGTCAACGTGCAGACAAATTGTACGATCAAGTATTTCACATTCCATCATTGATGGTAACATTCTATACAAAGCATATAAATGATAGTTATACATTTGTCAAGTCATGTATGTACCAACGCAACATATATATATATGTTGCCAGAAAAGTTTCACATACCAAATAATATAAAGGGTTTGTACAAAGTAATGTTGTCACAAGTATATGCACAATGGTTTTAATTTTTGTAGACAATTTGAGCTACCAAAACTCTAGCAAACTGTGCTGATGAAAGATCTACAACTCTTATTTGTATGTTGGGTAAAATATATTTATTTTATCTTCTTTCTCACTTCGATTTTCTTTTCACTTCAGTTTATTAGAAGGGTTTACTTCACAAATGTAAACAAATTGAATGCTTAACGAATTTCGAAGTTGTAAAAGGAAAGACAAAAACATTAGAAACAGAAATAAAACGAAAAGGCAACTAACAATAAACACTGAACTAAAACTGCGTATTGAGAGACACAAACGAAACCAAAAACGAGATTGTACTAACTTAAAGATGCTTCATGAGTAAAAAGTACATTATGATAGTCTAAGAGCGGTACACATCTTGCTACTCATTAAAAATAGCGATCTTCTTAATACGTCGCATTTGTAGCCACCAACCAAAAACAAACCTTTCTTCTAGCAGGTGTCGTTGGTAACCGTCTGCCATAATCGTATTCTGCTTTCAAAAATGTGATCGGTTTAGATCAGACAGTATCGTCTTTTAAGGTAGCACAATACAAAGATTTTATAACTTCAACTCCCATGTTTTAAAATGTTGTAACTTTCTTAATAATGCTTGAAAATTTATAAAAGTGATAGTTTTGGATAGCTAACAGATTACTTTTTCAAATTAATGCAATGTTATTATTATGTAACAATTATGTAACCAATTATAATGTTAACTATGTCTAAAATATTTTTCACCAAATTTCCACTTTCAAATGAAATTAGCTTCGGCATATGTATTCCTAGAGGGTTGATTTTATTACATGTTGTTCCTATGGCCATTATCTACAAAAGGGTGTCTCAGATTTCAAATAGAATGTATAGATCAAATTTTTCACCTAATTAAACATTATCTTCTTTTATGTGGTTAGGATGTTTACACTAATTAGAGATTTATGAGAGAATGGAATACCATAGGGACAATTTGAGACACCCTTTTGAAGTTCATGATGTGTTGATTAAGATTTTGTTAAAATTTTCTGTATAGTTAAAGAGATGATAGAGCTAAATTCATTCAAGTGAACTAACCGAGATTTTGTAACTTATTACATAATAATTGATTACATAATGATTGCATAATAAAAATATTGCACTCATTTAAAAGATTAATCTTTTATCTATCTATATATACCTCTTTTTATTATTTTTCATGCATTCATAAGAAAGTTACAGCATTTTAAAGGTTAGTGATTTGAAATCTTTGTATTGTGCTACCTTAAATGGTTGCAAATTTTGTAATCCCGTACTTCTTCTTCAACCACTAAGGGACCACCGTCATTGGGTAGACTATCTTGTCACTGTTTGGCGTGCGCTTGCAAACTTAACTAGTTCAAAAATAACTTTAACAAAAATGAAAAATGTTGTGCTATACATAACATGTATACATGGTGATAATAAAAAACATGGGACATGCAGTAGTCAAGACTTTCTGTGGCGCGTACCAAGGCAAGTAAGGTGTTCCAATCCTTTATTGTACGTGGATAGAAGGACTCTTTCCTGTTGCTGGTCTTCCAAGATAATATTTGGAATGAGTAAGCGTCCATATGCCTTGATTATCTGTCTAGTGGTTTACGTTTGTCGACAGCATCAACCCTCACTTCCTCATTTGAGATTTTATATAAGAGGGTTAGTCTAGCATTCTTTCTTTTCTCATGTCTAGTTTGTGCTCTTTTGTTGGTGAGGATCCCAAAATGAACTTGCATATTCAACTGTTGGTCTTAATAAAGCTGTATGCTAGTATGCTTTTCCCTTGATCTCATTGTTAGCTATATTAAGTTTCGTGTAAGGAATCATATTGTTCAGTTCACTTTCTGACAGATGTTATTTATATGAGCACCCCACTTAAGATCAATTGTTATGGTGACTCCTAGATATTTGGCTGATGATAAACGTCAGGTTCTTAATTGTTACAATCGAGGATGTTATTATTAAGTATTGGTTCCTTCTGTTAAGATGTCAGGATGGAACTGCATCGTTATTTCGGTCTTCTTGTAGGATATTGCTTTCTAATGATACAGTGATGTTTGCAATGGTGTCATCTGCAGATAGCCTCACTATTGATGAAATGTTTTCCGGCATATCATTGATGTACAAGAGGAAGCAGATTGGTCAAAGTAAAGATCCCTGTGGGACTCCGGACTCTACATTTTTGAAGTCAGAGACGTCTCCTCTTCAATGACAACGCTTTGTGTTCTATCAGAGAGAAAGCATTTTATCAAAACATTTTTTTTCTTTAATTCCATAATGGTACAGTCAAAGAACTCGACTAGTTGGGTTTCGCATGACAATTGTTTTATAAACCATGCTGCATTTTGTAAAGGCTGTTATATCTATCTGCGTGATTCATTATGTGGCTGGTGACAATATGCTCCATAACTTTGCAGCCGATGCAGGTAAGAGATACAGATCTATATTTGATGGTTTCAAATCTTTTGGCTTCATTTAAAACTGGCATACATTTGCTGTTTTCCATATCGTTGGTACTATTCCAGTTTCATATGATCTTCGATATATCATTTAAAACTGGTGTAACTTGTAAAGCCAACTCTTTAAGTACTCTAGGTGTCAAGTTATCTGGTCCTGCTGCTTTATGTGCTAATAGTAGCTTTTTTTATTCCATTTTCTGTTATGGTAATGGGTGTTGCTGTTTAAAGTTCCCAGTCATTTTGCATCTATAAAATTGAGAAAGGAAATGGTGAATATGTCAAAGCGACAACCACCCGACCATAGAGCAAACAACAGCCGAAGGCAACCAATGGGTCTTCAATGTAGCGAGAATTCCCGCACCCGTAGGTGTCCTTCAGCTGGCCCCTAAAATATGCATAATAGTACAGTGATAATGGACGTCATACTAAACTCCGAATTATACACAAGAAACTAAAATTTAAAATCATACAAGACTAACAAAGGCCAGAGGCTCCTGACTTGGGACAGGCGCAAAATTGCGGCGGGGTTAAACATGTTTATGAGATCTCAACCCTCCCCCTATACCTCTAGCCAATGTAGAAAAGTAAAACAATAACAATACGCACATTAAAATTCAGTTCAAGAGAAGTCCGAGTCTGATGTCAAAAGATGTAACAAAAGAAAATAAATAAAATGACAATAATACATAAATAACAACAGACTACTAGCAGTTAACTGACATGCCAGCTCCAGACCTCAATTAAACTGATTGAAAGATTATGTCTTCATCATATGAATATCAGGTACAATCCCTCCCGTTAGGGGTTTAGTATCATACTATCATAAAATATATGAGAAGAACATAACCCGTGTCATGCCAACAACTGTTTTTTTTAGAAATAAATGTGTTTAGTTCCGATGCAAAGACCCTATCAGTGAATCAATGTTAAAGCCAAAATATGCAATCTTTAATGACCTGACAACAGTATCGTAACTATATCCCCTTTTAATAAGTCTATTTAAAGGTTTTGTTAGTTTCTGAGTTTCTATGTTTGTATTCTGAGTTGGTAAATTCTTCTTTACTGGAAAATGCATCTTTGAACTGCTGATTTAATATATTGGCTTTATCAAATGAATCTTTGTGAAGTAGGCCATCTGATTTTAGTGGTGGTATGTAACTTCCATCATATTTTTTTATGTTTTATATATGACCAGAAGCGTTTCATACATTTTAGTTTTTATTTCATGACTTTCTCTCCTTAGTGTGCCTATGTCTTCCATATATCTTCAGTATGCCTTGCGTATTTGTTTCTGTGCCTCATGTTACAGTTCTTTGTTTAAAGTTGTCGTTTGCGTTATTTGATTTCTGGTTCCTTTTATATGCACATGTCTTTCTTTCTAATAAGTCTACGGACATATATGTGTTGTTATCCATGGGCAACCGTTTTAGTGCTAGCTGTTTTGTGTGGAATATTTCTTCATAGCTCAATATACGGTTAGTAAATGTTTACATACAATGTTATTTTTTTGGTCTCTAATTTATAGTTGTCTCATTGACAAACGTTCCCCGAATTCTTTTGTTTAAACGATTGTTTTGCATTATCGTTGATAATAGTACCAAATAAAATTAAATAACAACATGCCATCCTAATTAAAATAAATGGTAATTTATTGTCTTCAAACTGGAAGTACATTATTTAAATGAAATTGTTTACCGGCACATTTTTTCATAAATTCAAATCATGGTTCAAAGAAACTTCTCGTCTTGTGGTATTTCCCATGGGCTTTAGTCTTGGGTCATTTGAATGCTTTGTTATCGCAAGCCGTTTTAGTTTTACTTCGATGTACAATTGTTTTCCACTATACCGTTATAAGGTGGCATGTTAACCCCTCTTTTGTAATGTTCGAAAAAGTTTGAAATAAAAGTAAGCATGATAAAGAAAAAATATAGTTTTATGTCTACAAATTACCACATAGTCTTTCACCTTCATGTCAAATATTCAATGTTTACTTGTATATCAAAATGCACATATTCTTAAGCATAAGATTAATTAAGAGCTTCATGTGTAAAAAAACTAAGATTGATCATAGTTAACATGACAATTAATTACTTTCAGTTTTATATAACATTATAAAATTAAGTTACTGTTCTAATTTTTATATCTCGTTTATTATCATTAATAACAAGCTGAGAAATATTCTCATGTAAATGATTGTACTAAGACAAAACGTTAAAACTATGAGTATGAAAATTAAAATCAAAAGTACTGAAGTACTGAACATCGGATGACCGCAGGTTCTTGTCGATGGTCAAAAGCACATGTCACAGAAACAGATCACATCTCTTTATCTGAAGCTGGGGTTAATTTATAGAGATATTTTTTCTGCTTAAATGATGAATAAATGACAGGTCATTCAACCTCACCGTATTAACTATTATATTGTAGTGCAAGAAATCAGTATACCTTGGACTATTATACTAATATAATAAAAGTCCCAGAGAATACACTGGTTTGTTGTAATATATTATATTAATATTACGGTTGCATATATATATGATTTTCATCTATTTGTATATGATCCTTCTATTCTACTATTATTATAGTGCAGTGCAAGTGCATCGTGGACACTCTTCTGTAAAAAAAAAAATCGAAGCCTTAGAGGCTGTAAAAGCAATTGCTGCCATGTTAATGTTTGGGGACTTTTATTTTTCATCCACATATATAAGAATTAAACCTGACAGGACAGGAGTGCTGTCTAGTGAAAAGCAAGAAGGGTTTAACTTTATATCAATAAAAGACTTCAGCAGAAATCATTTTTAATATGTTTCATATTTCACAAGGAGACAAGTTTACCAGCTAAAGTTGGGGTTAATTATACATGTGCTGAAACATATAACTAAAAGAAAATAATTATGGATTATCCCCTGGAAGTGTTTGTAACTGGGCAATAATTTCCTTTATTGATTTAATTTTAACAATTTTCATAATAAATTTAAATTAACCATTCAGTTAAAACATTTCACCTTTCCAGACGGTAATGTTGAAAAACGGGACAGAAATAAAATATCTTACAAGACACAAACATGTAAAAAAATAAATATATATTTCAGCTTACTAAAAATTACTAAATATATTTTCATAGTGTTACTTTGACATCATTTCTGAAAATTAAGTCCACACATAACTGTTCATCTGATATGTGTCATGATGACATCCTCATGCGATACGAGAAGTTTTTTTGAAAATTTTCAGTACTAGATCAACAACTGAAAAGATTCCATGTTTTGTTGAAACATCGTGGGACGGAGAACAGAAATTATCGCAGTATAAAAATGCACTTTTTCACTTGTATTGACCGCAGATCTATTATTTTTACAGATCGGTTGAAAAACCAAAACTAATTTGCATAATTTATGCATAATGGAAATTTAGGCGATAGCAATTATACATCGATATAACCTCAAGGTCATCGCGATGTAAAAAGAGCCTGTTCTTTGTTCATCTCTCAATATTACCTGAAGTTTATGTCTCAAGTGTATCCAAAGATATCGACCGGGCGAGACATTCATGTGAAGTCAAGGTTGTTGAATGCCCATAGTGGTAGTGAATCTAATCCATGCACATTTTGTTATAACATTGTATGATATATATGATGTTGAAATCGTAGGATATTAACCACAAGGCCCAACATGACATGAATTGAACAGATCGCGAAACGAATAAAAAGTATGTTATGCTTTCCTAATGCAAAACATAAAACAATCATGTTTACCATATTCACTTGTTCAGTGTTTCTTGGTTAAAAACATTGATATTTTTTACGTTTTGGAAACTTATCATAATCGTTTCAGGTTCCCACCATTATGGTTTCGTTATTAACACTATATCAAATTGAAAATGTCGCTTCACGTTATATAGAAATAAATAGATTTGGTGTATTTACTGTCTTCTGATTGGTTAAAAGTATTAGTTTTATTTTCAATGTTGTCAATTTTTATGGCGACACGCCCACTCTGACGTTGTGTGTTCATTCACCAACATGTGTGTACGTTGTTATTGTTAATGTAAATAGTATAAAAAGTTCTTTGCGCCTTAATTTTAATAGAAATTTATTTATAATGAATGGCAATAATTTATTTTGAATTTATTGACCCATAAATTAATTTTATGGGTCAATAAATTCAAAATAAATAATAGCCATTCATTAAGTGATGTTGAATGTTGTGAAGAGCTGGACATATTGATACATACGAAATGCAAAGACGACTGTTTATAAAGAGGAGTGTGCTAGAAATGAAAACAAGTTTTTCTTTTCAGTTTTAGTACAAAAGAAACAAATGGAAATAATATATTATGATACATCGTAAGAAAAATATCTATTCAACAGGATAAGGCATTTTAGTGGCTGTCCGTGTAAACACGACTCAAGGTAACTGTGGTTGTGTCTGTTTTGACCTGAATGATACAGCTGGGACCATTTCCAATCTACAATATAGAAAATAATATTTCAATTTTACAAATGTCTTTAAAAAAACAAAATTAAGAAACGCCAATACGTTAAAAACAGAAATTACATCTGATAATGTTGAGAAAAAAATCCATCGTGAATCACTGAATGCGAAAGGACAAGTTCAGATATGAATTACGATATCTTCTTCATGGTAAGTTTCTTAGTTTAATCGAAGAATTAAAATCATTTAATTAACAAAAACATGTAAAATTATTATGAACTGGCTGTTCGAGTCTCGGATCCAATACAGCTCTAATATATAACAGGGCAGAAAGAGCAAGTAAATACCTCTATAATAAATAATATGTCATCAACGATAACAGACGATTAACCTGTGCAATGGATAACATTAGGCGTTATTTTAAAAAAAATTCTAGAATCACATTTTAATTTATGTTTTATCACTGAGCGTGCAACCAAAATAAACTTACAATTTTTTGTCTTGTCTTGTACTATGTTTCCTAAAATTAAGCAAGATGCATATATAATACAACAACAAAAAATATATTCAGTCATCTCAAATTTTATTTATTTTGATTTGGTTTTATTTATGTGTTGATCTTTGCACAAACTTAAGGTCCTTTACGTTAACAGAAAAAAGTTGTACGCATACGCTATGTAAAAAAATTGGGAATATAATACACATCTGGGTCTAGCCTCCGTTTCAACTGATGTTTGTTCTATTGTTTTTCTGTATAACAACTGCCCGAAGGGATTGTCTTTGGCTTCTATCTGTTATAATTGTTAACTAATTGTTAGTACAAATAAAGATTTTAGTTTTCTCCTTTGAATAGTTTCAAATTTAAGTCATCACGCGGATTTTTCTTTTTATATATATATATCTTTCTGTATCGATATGGGGTCTGCGTATTGTTGAAGGTCTAACGATATCTTGTAGCTGAGAATATCCTTGTTAAATGAATAGTTTTCAATTTGGTATGTATACTATATATCTAAATTTTTACATACAACAAATTGAAACTACAAATGATTAGGTAAACGATGAATATGACACAACATCATAATTGAGATAAATATGGTACCAGTCCAATTCACGTCAAAGTTCATAATTATTTTCATGCAACTTTACCAGCAGGAGACATACATTCTATAGAATGCACTTTTAAACTGAAGCAGACAACGTACAAGATATCCCAAATATTTTATTGTAAAAAACATTCTAATAATCTGTCCTAGTACAGTAGTAAATTGAAAATTTCGCGCATTCCTTTCATTTATACCAAAATTTCATCCAATTGACGATGATAATAATTTGTAGTTTATCGTATATAAGTTGTTACACAACATCTCGATTTAGTAGGATTCTTATACTACTACTATTTAAAGACGTAAGCGACGAAATTATAATTGAATCATCATGTGGAATACATGGAGTACGGTGTTCTTTGGAGCTGAAATTGGCACAAAGTTTTATTCATACATACTTTCCCTTTCCACCTATGTCTTTTCCACCTTTGCCTTTTTTGCCCTTTCCTTTTTTATCCAGTTGATCGTCCCTCTCAATTTTTTCTAGTTCCAGTTCTCTGCAATTTAATTAACATTAAGTTTGTCATTTTTATTTTTTATGTAACCTAATATTTTTCTGATATAATTTATTATTATGTTTATCTAATTGAATAAGCCATATATAAAACATGTCATTTACAGTATATAATAATGTGTTTCATAACGAAATTTTAACAAGTAAAATGTGCATTGGCGTATTACCTCTCAGACAAGATTTCAAACCAGAGACTTTTTAATAACTCGAAGTTTGTTCAACTTTTAATGCATTTTGGGTTTTTTTCGAAATAAAAGGTGAGGCGTAGTATCCGTCAATAAGACAGCAATCCAACGACATTAAGATATGACGACAACAACTGACGTGGTTTCGAACTTTTGACTATGAAAATTTCATTTTCTTCAATCTGCCAAGAACATATTTCTTCTACGTTACTAAGCTTGTCTAAGCATTCATTTCTGTAACCTCTTTTGTTTGTTGGCTTCTAATTGTATCAATCTGCTGAGATAAACCCCTTTCAACTGATTTTTATAGTTTGCTTTTTTGATTATTTTACTGTAGTTTCATCACCTCTCAGCCTAAGGGAGGAATTATAGTGGGCCTTCAAATTAGCTAAATTGTTTAAAGTTAAAAACTTTATATATCTCGTAATGAGAAGCATTCAAATTATTATACAGCTATGCATTTGAAATTATAATGTGAGTTATACCATTAAAATTTATAGATTTCTGTGTGATTGTTGTAATAATAAGACTTCAATTGATTCACTGACTTAATTGCTAAATAAAAAATGAAAAGGAAACAAAAGATCAAATATGAACGTTTAAACTCTGCAATGGTGTGCAATATACTCATTAGACATCTACAATCTGACTAAAAGCATTACTTCATTTAAAAAAAAAGGGCAAAGTTCGATGATGCGATAATATAATCGATAGTCGGTTGGTTGCTGTCAACTGATAGTCACAAATAATCGATTGATAATTTCAACCGATTACCCAACACTGTTATTTTGTACATATCATTTCGGGGCCTATCATAGCTGACTATACGATATGGGTTGAAGGCCGTAAGGTGACCATACATTGTTAATTTCTCCATCATTTGGTCTTCTTTGAAGAGTCGTTTCATTGACAATCATGTCACATCGTCTTTTTTATTTAGATTACACAAATTCACTTTTATGGTCTTATAATTTATTTTAGAACTGGATGCTTCTTTTAGTAAATTTATTGGGTTATTAAAGTGTTGACCGAATATTAGTGTGTTTAAAAAAAAATTGTGTGTATGATTACACATTAAAATCCCAATACCAAAACAAGCATTCATTTCGCATAATTATATTGGTATGCTATTAAGACCATGAACATTTTTTGTCCTTTTTTTTTACATGTGCACTTTTTTGTTGACGCACGTATCATCACGAAAGTAAATTAAAGTTCATTTTGATATGAATATTAATTTTTAATGACGCGCGCGATTGCTGTTAGCCAATCAAACTGACAGATTCTCGTTAAACATGCATATCATGTAATGATAAGTACATGAACATCTAAATATTATATAACTGTTTTGTGCGTCTTTGAATTGTTGTCTTATTTTAGTATTATATATCATGTTGTTAAATTCATGTTAAAGGGTGAGAATTATTTAACAGCTGATGTTTAATAATTCAAACCTTTACATGTATTTATAACTAAAAAAAATAACATCATGACATATGTTCTTTAATGAGACAGTAGTTCAAAGACGCACACAAAAGTTCTTTATTTAGACGTTCATGAACTTATGAATTATATAACCATAAAAGTGAAGTATGGAATTATAAATGTAAAAAAGAATATTTTACTTTGGAATACCAGTATCGTAGGAACAATACAAATACTTAATGTGAAATATCAACATATCAAAAGCTGTGATTCCTGTAATCATAATGAATCGAACAAATCTGTGATCAAAGGGGCACAGTAAGTTCCCAGTCGGAATGCAATCTTACTTGACGTATTATGTTTACTCAAAACGAATTTATGAATATTAAAAAAAACCACTGTCAGATGGACCTTACAAATTCGAAATTCTTCTGTATATACATATTTAACATATGAAAGCCTTCTTCAATAATAGCCAACTGTCCAACGAAATCAGTGTATTAAATAAAAAGTAAATTTCTTCTCTTAGGTGCGCTGTTATAGTGAAAAACTAGTATTAATAAAAAAAATAATAATAACTTCTGCCATGTGCAATTACAACTAACTAGACAGTAAAAAGGATATTACTAAATGAATTTTACGAGTCTAAAATATGGTATTATTCATAACAGAAATCGATATGTAAGAGCTCTATCAGGATGTTATCTAGTAACTATATGTAATAGTAAGCTTGCTTTGTTTCTAGTGTTAGTAAACAAGACAGCTCTTGGTGCATTCGTCAGCCGATCGAATACAAGTGTGTCGTGACGAAAATATATGTCACTTGAGTTTACAGGAATAACTGTTACAATCAATTAAAAAAATTGTACTTCTTTATTTTCTTAACTTTTACTCGTCATGTTCAAAAGATTTATTATCAAGTTATTCCGTAGAGTATAAATATATATATTTGTTTTTATATCATTTTATGACATACCACTTATTATAATTAGTCTAGTACATTTGTACTATTAAAGGTATTAATGTAACATACATCGATGATTATTATTATCGCGTTAAATTTTGACAATAGAATTTCTAAAAAATTGAAGGTTCGTATAGAAAATGTCTATAGAAAAGAAGCTGTAATTCCTGTTCAGAAAATATACTTACATTTCACATTGACCTGGAATCAGTTCTATTGTTACTACATTGAACACACGTTTTGTTGGTAATTCTGGACAGGACCCGGATGAGACCACTGTCTGGTCATCATTCAATTGTTGGTTTGCTTTGTTGATATATTTAAATGTTGCCTTTGGCCGGTATTCTTTCCTATAATGGAAAATTGTGAGAAAGATTTGTATACGCAATATATAAAGCACCTTATCCTAAATGTTAGGCGATTCAATTTACTTTAATTTTATTAACAATTCAGTTTTACTATTAATTTTCTGCAGACATGTTGGAGTGTCTAGTTTTCTTGCTTTATTCTCAAAATTAACACAATAGAATTTATGATTCAGCATAAATTCGGTTATTAGTGTAAGCAATGTGTGTCATTGACCGTGCTACTTTTTGTCTAATGTGGGTTATCACTTATCCGATTGATCACGCGCAGTATGACTGCGAATGCAATCTTTTCAATAGCTACATTCAACAATAGCAGATGTATATTTGTTTTGAGGATTTCGCTGCGTTTACTTTAGATATGCGTCATTTTGTCGCATATTTCAATTAGCATCCAAAACATTTGATATTGGGGGTCTCTGTATCCCAGGACCCACCACACAAAAAATAATGAATCTCTGTATCCCAGGATTCATTTTATTTTATTTTATTGGATGCTTCATTTATTGTAAATATTTAGTTATCTATCTAGTTAGTTATCTAGTTATCTTTTGTAGTCTGCCAATATGAAAGGTGACTACGTTCATTTAATTATCTATCTGTTTGCTATATATATATCTTAACTGTTTATCTAGTTATATGTGTTTATAATTTTGTAGTTTGTAATAAAGCTGTGGCCAAATACTGCCAAAACTGTGTTTCTGATATTTGCGCATCAATAATAAACATTTATATAAGCGTATGAAGTTTTACGTTCATAAATATATTAACGGGATAGTGTTTGTTAAACAAATACACATCAAACACAATGGATTTGATAGTTGCTGTCAATGAGTGTTTATTATTATTTTTTTTTAAATCACCTAATAGATATTTAGGAAAGTTAGTTAGTTTATTACTGAATAGTGGTACGTACATGTGTTTCTTTGGTTTGGATTTTCTGCCTTTGACTTTTCCTCTATTGTCTCTGAAATACATATAAACATGATAATATTCAATAACCTATAACTTCTAGTTTAAAGGGGCACTAGCTATGAGATATATAAAAAATCTAATTCATTATTTTGTTTGCTCAATCATTAATGAAATGCAAATATCGAAATAATAATTCGCTTTTAGCAGCCAGTATGGTTCAATTTTGTCAAAATAAGCTAACAAAACATTGATTATGAATTATTCACTTGCAAGTGAATACTTCGACTAAAGTTATTTAAAGGCAAAGAATGTCAACATTGAATGTGAAACAAAAGTAAATCATTTGATTGACTGACTCGTTTCACAAAAACTCATTCGTATACAGGTAAAAACGATGATAAACATATATATTTCATCTATAATATGAAATTAAATAGACCTAGAAAAATCAAACAGCACGAGTTTGTTTAATCTATTTATAACTATATTTATGTTTACATCGCTTATATGGTCATCGGATGACTTTAGAGGTCAACTCGATATTTAATTAGATGGCATCTAGACTAAAATACACACGAAACGAAGCTACGTATTTTCATGTCCGTGCCCTGTTAAATGGTTATTTAAGACTTTTAATAGTTTGAATAAATGTTTTACATTGTTATAAATCTAATATTAGAATTTGATTAAAATCGGTGAACATGAATTCGACAGCTAGTGCCCCTTTGAATGAACGAGTTAAAACACGATCGAAATAATTTGGTTTATATCAGTTATCTTGTGGATCCATCGTCCTGAACATTCATGAAATATTTGTCACTGGAAGTTAAGCAGTCAACAAACAATATTGTTCGTTTCCTGTTTAGCTGACTAACTAACTCCGGTAACGCGAAAGCCTAATAGTCTGACATTAAAAAAAACTACAAAGCTCAGTTGCTGATAGATCATTACACCAACGTCCCGTTAATTCAAAAACCTATTAATCCGACAATCCATTTGTCCGAAGACCGATTCATTCCAGATAATTATTATTATAATAATTAATTTTGGTGATCACTGATTTTTTCACTGTCTAAGTAAACCTTCTAAAAATTCTTCTGTGACCACATTCTTATCATATATTGAGATTCTTCAGTTGTTTTGCAAAGTGTGGATACATTTATTGCATGTCGATATTCAAAACGGATAATATATTTATGTATTATAGTTTGGAAAAAAATACGTTACATGTTTCGTCTGAATGAGATTGAACGAGAAAAACGTTGATATGAAAACGATGGAAGCTTTATTTTGACATACAATTGTTTGGTGCATTAATGTGTATGCAATACTTCATTACATTCTTGCTCAAAACTTTCCTGTTTTTATCTGTTAAATTTGACCTACCTGTCGTCTAAATCTACGTCTTTAATATCTGCAGGTTCTACCACACTGTAAAAATCATCATTGTCTTAATACATATAACAAAATTCGTGTGTCTTTTTAAGTTGTTAATTCGAAAATACAAAATGTACCATACTGGTTTTACATTTGCCGTTTCTATACGACATTGTTTTTCTTCACATGTATGCATACGGACGAACATATTTTTTAAATTATTTTCTTTTTGTCGCATCTTTTCTAATTATTTTCCATCGACTATCATGTACATGTAGATGTACATAATAATATCGAGAATATCATCATCTTGATTAATAGTAGTTCTGGAAATATAAGTTAACACGCATTTACATCCGAATCTTTTTAAAGTTATGTTAAGGTCAGCCTGTGGTTGACAGGCTCAGACATTATTTGTTAATTATGTCCCGTCACTTATCGCCCCCAGTTTAGACAGGCTATGAAAAAAACGAAAGTCTGAAACATACCCAAATACTTAGTCAACAGAAATCATTGAATACTGTCGATAGTTTAGATTTGGAAATATTAGCTCAGAAATATACTGTTTGGTGATTTGAGCTTTTTGTTTGTATCTGTTGAAATTTTCTTTATATTTGTCAAGACTCGGGCAGCTTTTGAAAAAGATAATGTAAATTATGTAAACAATTATCAATATATGGTAACATTAGATGTCTTGTATGGCCTTTATTGTACATGTGTTACAAATGTTAATGTCTCATTGATGTCGCTTTGTATAAAAGAACACACAACATAATTAGATTACCTGATTCGCAATATGTATATTCATCAATATATATGTCGTGTACAAGTTGCGATTTTGTACAGGTTATAACATGTACAAAAATTGTGTACATGTTATAATTTGTACAATGCCAAAATACCAGATATAACATGTACAAAAGTACCTCATACATGTTATAACATGTACGAAATATTGCTTAAAAACGGTTTTAACTTGTACAAAATTTGAAGAAGAAAAAAATACATGTGTATGTATCTAATATTATAACACATGCCATTAACCTCAATAATATTTTCACTTTTTTTTTTATATTGTCCATTCATGAAAATGTCTGATACCTTTTTGATACAGTTAATGACCAGTTTAAAAGTTTTTTAAATAACTTAATACCTTAAAGACTTTAAAATACACAACAAGTTATGTTGTCAATAAACATTATTCTGTATTCTTAAATGGGTATTCAAACAGAAGAAGACTTAGAAGCAATATTTGGAGCAAGTTCTGTATCCAATAATACTGATAGTGAAGACCCCTTTACCGAGACAGAACATATCGGCACTTAAATTTAAATACTGACACAAACACTGAAACTGATGGTGAATTGAATGGACAACAATATACAAACAGTTGAAACAATGGTAATTGAATGAATTGATGCTAACATAGTTAGTGAGGAAGTATCAGCATGACCATCTACTGCTATACTTTCTCAAAAGAGGGCGCTTTCAGGTGGTGATATTCCTGCTTTCAATACCAGTGAGGGTTTATCGAAAATTTCAAATATTGACATCAAACGTGAACGAAAGAGGGCTTTTTGGGGTTAGTAGGTAATAGCTGAAGCCTTGACAAAAAACTCAAAAACTAGATTAACTGTTCTCTCCCAAGGCGTTATCATTCCCATTCCTTCTATTGATATGGGCCCTGCCGATGAGAAAAAACATAACAGGCGGCATGTTTATGAATATTAATGAAATTGGTGCATGGCTATAAAATTGGAACTTAGACCTTAGTTGGACAACTGGAGTAAAAGAAACAGGTTCAATTTCTTGGAAATGCAGCTTTAAATGTGTCTGAAGTCCCAATGAGTGATATGAGTGTGAGAGAGATGGTGCGCAAGATATCATTAATTCGAGGGCAAAGTTTTGTGCATTGTCAGTGTTAGAAAGGCAGTTGTAAGTATGGTAGGTTTAAATATAGACGAATAAAAGTTTTGTGCAACTCAAAGGTGTCACATGTCTCTATCTTGTAGCAACAAGTAAAAAAATCTTGTTTTTAAAATGTATGAAAATGAGATATTTTATGCAAAGTGTAAATAATGCACCTTCTTTTGCATTTGATTATTGTTCCTAATTATTTGATAAATTTTACGTGAATGTATATTCTGCTTTATTATTATTTTTTTAAATTTTGTACAGGTTAAAACCATTTTTAAGCAATATTTTGTACATGTTATACATTTGTAACATGTACGAGGTACTTTTGTACATGTCATAACTTGTATTTTGGCATTTTACAAATTATTATAACATGTACAAAATTGCATCTTGTACACGACATACATACTTTTCTAATTGTTTTCTCATTACACTATTTATAGCGGAAATGTCGAATTTCCAAAACATAGCTTACTCTTTGACTCTTTTAATTAATGATGCAAATAATAGATGAAAGTAAGTAAATCTCATTTTAAATAATAGGTTTTGAAAAAGGAAAATTTCATACCTAAATGAGGATATTATAAATCTCAAATCAAATTAAAAAAACATATTTCTATCGCCATGAAAATTTATAAACTCCTCTGTGAATTAAAATTATTACATTAATTTTATTATTTCAGACAAGTGCACATTTATAAAGGCATTTACATAAAATGATTTTTACAAATATCCAGAAAGTGCTTTAATTTATTATCATTTTTTTCTCTGAAAATAAAATTAGGATCAATACAACCTCTTTCGTTAAAAAATAACTAGTGTCAGATTTAATTTACGCAAAGGCAAGAAATTTGTTGTATTTTTCTGGTCGTTTGAGCAATGGAAATATATTAACATTAATTGATTATACAGTATTTGCTATACTTACATTTCACATTCTTTTGATTCAATAATGAGTATGTTATCCTCATATCGTGTTGGTAAATTGGGGCATTCTGTAGTGGCTGATTGATCTACAGAAACAACTGGCTTAGGTCCTTGTTTACTTCCGGTATCGTCTGGCGTAGATCCTTGTTTGCTACCAGTTTCAGCTGGTTTAGGAGGAATTTGTTGATTACCGGGATCAGCTGGTTTAGAAGGAATTTGTTGATTACCGGGATCAGCTGGTTTAGATGCTGGACTTACGCTATTATCTAGCTGTGATCCTTGTTGTTTGCTGGTATCTACCGGCTTAGAGGGCTGTTGTCGATTACTGGGATCAGCTGGCTGAGATCCTTGCTGTTTTCTTGTATCAACTGGTGTAGAGGGCTTTTGTTGGTTAATTGGATCAGCTGGTTTAGCTGCTTGACTTCCGATATCATCTGGCTTAGATGCTTGTTTGCTGGTATCTACTGGATTTGCGGGAATTTGTGGAGTACCGGTATTCGCTGGCTTAGTTGCTTGACTCCCAGTACCATCTGGCAAAGATCCTTGCTGATTGCTAGTATCTGCTGGCATAGAAGGTAGTTGGTTAGATGGATCAGCTGGCATCGATGCTTGACTACCGGTATCAACTTGCTTAGATGCTGGACTGCTTATATCATCTGACTGAGATCCTTGTTGTTTGCTTGTGTCTACTGGCTTTGCGGGATCTTGTGGACTGCCAGGATTAGCTGGTTTAGGTGCTTGACTTCTGGCGTCATCTGCCTGAGACCCTTGCTGTTTGCTGGTTTCCAGTGGTATAAAAGGTTGTTGTTGGTTAATGGGGTCAGTTTGTTTAGATGATGGACCTCCGGAATCAGCTGGTTTGGATGCATGACTTCCAGCATCATCTGGCCTAGAACCTTGCTGTTTGTTTGTATCAACTTGTGTAGAGGACTGGTTAACGGGATCAGCTGGCTTAGATGCCGAACTAATTGTATCATCTGGACGAGATCCTTGCTGTTTGATGGTATCTATTGGTTTGGATGGAACTTGTAGACTATTAGGATTAGCTGGTTTAGATGCCTGACTTCCAGCTGTATCATCTGAATGAGATCCTTGCTGTTTGCTTGTATCTACTGGCGGTGAGGAACCTAGTGGATTACCAGAATCAGCTACATTTGATGCTTGAATTCTAGTATCATCTGGCCTAGAACCTTGCTGTTTGCCTGTATCTACTGGCGTAGAGGGCTCTTGTTGGTTAACGGGATCAGCTGGTTTAGATGCTGGACTTCTCGTATCATCTGACTGAGATCCTTGCTGTTTGCTGGTATCTACTGGCTTAGAAGGTTGCTGTTGTGTAATGGAATCAGCTGGCTTCGATGCTGGAACTCCGGTATCAGCTGGCCTTCCGGTATCATCTTGCTGAGATCCTTGTTTGCTGGTATCTACTGGCTTTGAGGGAACCTTTTGAGTACCGGTTTCAACTGGCTTAGAGGCGTGACTTCCGGTATCAACTGTATTAGATGTGTGTGGGGGGTCGACAGGTTTTGTCCCAATTTGTTGTATTAACATCACTTCTGGAAGTAAGATTCACAAGTTAGGAAAAGCTGTTTATATCGTTCCCACCCTCTCTAAATTTTATCTGATTGTACTTGTAGTTGTATTTTAGTCTTGCACTTCAATAAAGCTTTTGTTTCACACTATATTTCCAATCATTCATGAAGGTTTGAAAACTTAAAATGTACATGCAGCTTTAAAATAGTCTTTTATTCACTACCAAAATTATAGGTCATAGCTTTCATGTGATATGCTCGGAGTTGCAAAAGTATTTTGAGTATGTTGCCAAATTAAAATTACATATTTATAAAAATGTCAAGAAAATTCAAAACGATGTAGGACAAATTTCGAATATTTTGTAACCAATTATAAAACGTATGGTAAGATCTTTATTTTAATTGTCTGTAATTTTCAATTTATATGTAGTAGATGTATTAAGATAGAGAACACTTTTTTTTTACAAAATGTGAAAATGTTCAATTTTGTAACCATAATAATTTATGTCCGCTGTGTCCAGGACATGTACAATGCAAAGACCAGTATATAAAACCGTCCAGTTTAACGACTCATGTTTCATGAATTAATGAGCAAGTGTCCAATAGCAAAGCAATGAACCCATTAGTAGAAATCTGTGCAGTATAACAAGTCAACGATACTTAGGTATATGTCAAATATCAATAAGAATCTGGTAAATCTACCACTTCAACGATGACCAGGTGTCCGTCAAATATCGATTAGAGTCCGACCAGTCTACCAAGTCAAAAATCAGTAGAAGTAAGATAAGTCTACCAAGTCATGAGCAACGGTTAGCATGTATATATATGAAGTCTAGAAAGTCAACGATCAGGTCTTAAATTTAAACGATAAAATTCTGTCCGTATCGCAAGTCATTGATATGTAAGTATCAGTGCACTCTTTAGATACAGTTAACTACTCGCCAAAAGTTAAGCAACACCTAAATTTTTTTGCTCCTATTTTTTGTTTTAAAATTAAATTTGATACTGCTTTGAATCCACATATTTCTTTAATCTATTGTTAATCGACAGGTAAGAATTCAGGTACAAATTCTATTCCTAGGTACCTTAAACTAGAGGCTCTAAAGAGCCTGTGTCGCTCACCTTGGTCTATGAAGGACACAGATGGATTCATGACATAATTGTGTTTGTAGATCTTACTTTACTGAACATTCTTGCTATTTACAATTTTCTCTATCTATAATAAACTTGGCCCTTTAGATACAGAAGAAAATATTTTGTAAAAATTTACAACAATTTACCAAATTAATGAAAATTGTTAAAAATTAACTATAAAGGACAATAATTCCTTCAGGGGTCAACTGACCATTTTGTTCATGTTGGACTTAATTTTAGATCTTACTTTGCTGAACATTATTGCTGTTTACAGTTTATCTCTATCTATAACAGTATTCAAGGTAATAACCAACAATGGCAAAATTTCTTTAAAAATTACCAATTGGGGGCAGCAACCCAACAACCAGTTATACAATTCATCTGAAAATTTCAGGGCCGATAGATATTGACTTGATAAACAATTTAACCCCTCGCCAGATTTGCTCTAAATGCTTTGGTTTCAGAGTTAAAAGCCAAAATCTACATTTTACCCCTATGTTCTATTTTTAGCCATGGCGGCCATCTTGATTGGTTTGCTGGGTCACCGCACACAATTTTTTTAACTAGATACCCTAATAATGATTGTGGCTAAGCTTGGATAAAATTGACCCAGATGTTTCAGAGGAGAAGATTTTTGTAAAATATTGCAAAAATTTACGAAAAATTGGTAAAAAATGACTATAAAGGGCAATAACTCCTTAAGGCGTCAAGTGACCATTTTGGTTATGTTGACTTATTTATAGATGTAACTTTGCTGAACATTATTGCTGTTTACAGTTTATCTCTATCTATTATAATAATATTCAAGATAATAACCAAAAGCGGCAAAATTTTCTTAAAATTACCAATTCAGGGGCAGCAACTAAACAACCGGTTGTCCGATTCATCTGAAAATTTTAGGGCAGATAGATTTTGACTTGTTTAACCAATTTTAAACCGTCAGATTTGCTTTAAATTTTTTTGTTTCAGAGTTATAAGCCAAAATCTATATTTTACCCCTATATTCTGGAGATGCTTTTCATATGACTGCAAAATGGACTTTTATGTTCTGGATTGGACTATGACGTGTATAAAATATCACGATAACATACCCGGGATATCGATGAGCCACATTTTGACTATCACAATCTTGCAACTAGACCAATATTCATTGACGATAATGCTAAGCCACACAGAGCACGCATTGTTTCAGATTATTTACGCAAGGAGGTAACTGACACTATTCCTTGGCAACCAATGTCACCGGATATGAATCTCATTGAGCATGTCTGGGATGATACTGGTCGAAAAATCAACAACAGGATTCCTCCTAGTAAGAATTAACAGGAATTACGAGCTGCAGCCTTGATTGAAGAATGCAAAGAATTCCTGTTAGAACATTAACGCGGCGTGGTTCAAAGCTTGAGACGACGTGTAAATTAACTTGTCCGGAAGCGTGAAAGATACACTCGCTAGTGACCTAAATTTTACAAATTGTCAGTCTCGAGTTTTAAAAAGAATTTTGTGTATAGTGCAAAGCAAAGGAGTAGGTTCACTAAGACCCAATTTTGGCCCTAAAATATAGCAGTTTTAGAAAATTGTGAAAATGTAATCTTTAAGCTATATTTTGGAAAGTAAAATGCTTCTGCTACATAAATATGAGCTGTTTTTGACGATAAACTGCACAAATATCGCGTTCTAGCATCATTAAGGCATGCTAAATTACTGAAATCTTCAAAATTTTAGCATTTTGGTCATATTTTAGACGGTTTCCGTCTAAAATGAAAGTGGCCGCATTCGTGTTCATTCATAATATTGAAATGTGTAAGTTGTATTTGATGATAATACAAAACATATATAAAGGTTGAGGATGAACACGGATGCGGCCACATTCATTTTTGACAAAAACCATCTAAAAAGTGACGTTTTTTTGAAATATTTGATAGATAGATAGTGTCCAAAAACTTTCGTTACATGAACCTGAAATTTGAGGCCAAAATCGGCCCTTACCGGACCTACTCCTCAAAAACGTCAGTATAAGTTGAAACTTCATCTTGTATTTTGTTTTGCCATTTTACAACCATTTGCCCAAAATGAAATAGTAAAAAATACAATCATAAAAAACAGTCCAATCTTTTACTTTTCAATTAATATAATTATATATGTTATCTTATAAAAACACACATTTAGTTCATTGTATCAATATTTCGATAAGTTATGAATTCAGTAAAAAACGATTCTGGAAAATTATCAGGTGTTATTTTACTTTTGGCGAGGTGTATATATAGCTAGTATATCAACAATGAGCTGATGAATACCAGAGGAACATTCAAACTCATAAACTGAAAACAAACTGAAAGCGTCATGACTAAAAAAGAAAAAAAAGGCAAGCAGACAAACAAAAGTACACAAAACATAAATAGAAAACTAGCTAAAGTCAAATATAAGCAGCTGTCGGTACCATGTAGCAAAGCAAAGACGAGCAGGTATCCGTGCAGCAAAACAAGTCAACTATAAGGAGGTGTCCGTACACTGTTCCATAATCATTGATCAATTGCAGGTTTAAGGACAGTTTTGATACTACTAAATTCAATAAAGATGGGTATCATGCGAATCAGCATTCGTCAATGCTTACTTCTGATGCAAATATTATGTAAAACAGCGCTTGAATTATTTACGACACAAAAACAAGTAAAAAACACTTACCCCATAACACAAAAAGAAAAACAAGATTTCCAAACGCTGTCTTCATCGTTCAAATTATTTTGTCGGTTAATTGCTTTATTTTTGTTGTTTTATAAACAAAAATATTTGGCCCCAGAAAGGGTACGCAAATTCATATTCATAAATTGAACGTCGCACTGTATAACATTTCTTTAGTACTAATAAGTAGAAACGAAACGTATGATATTGAGCGATATTATAACAACTTTTGATGGAAAAAATATTACAAGATCGTAAAAGTTTGTGCAAGATTTTCCTTCTTTGAGCCTCATGACGATGACAAATATTCTTATTTACTGAAAGCTTAGATATATAGGTACAACATATAGTTACATTACAGAACAGATTTGTATTTATTTTTTTTACAAGTTTGATATATACATGTTAGAACCTTAAAATGAACTTAAGCGCAATAAATGACAGATGATTGTGTCTGTTTTCGGACACTTGTGTTATAAAAGTGACTATTTATTTTGTCATAGAATCTTTTTATAGATATTTGACAGCAGACTGATGGCAATGACCGCCAAGTCGTCAGTGGACAATATTACTTGATCATTTGAAGGAACACAAACGCAAATGTTATATGAATATCAAATCTCGCAAGGAACTTCTTCAACAAATACATCGTAAACATATGTGACAGCTACCCATAAAAATGTCATTATTTGACAACGGTCATGACAACTTGAACTTCCTGTAACTTTAAATAATTTATAGCAAGACTCATGATAGAAAACGTAATGATTCAACATAAAGATATATAAGAATACACTTAATAATTTTATATAAATATGTACATTTATTTCAGTATAAATATGTATATTTATTTCAGTATCATTGTGTTCATGAGCTTTTATCCGACATAAAAGACATAACAATAAAATAACGTAATGTACATGCAATAAATTGCATAACACAAAAATGAAACGCAACAAATATAATATATTCGAACCCGAGATTTATCTACAATATAAGAATATTTAGAATTATATATAATACAATCTTTTAATACAGCTTAATCGTCACAGTGTATACATTGTGGTGACAATTCATATAAAGTTTTAAAACATTCGATAGCCATGTTAAGCATACGTCTAATTTTCAGTGACGAAAACTTTGCTCGTATAAGTAATTCATCGTACGTAATAGCGTAGTTTAATCGTAAAGCGCTTTTCGTCAATTTTTATCTGATTAAGAGGTATTATTTTGTTGCAAAAATGCCATGACAAAGGACAAAATTTAAATTAGATAAAATAAAGATGTGAAAAAATGTAAGTTTATTTAATTTAGTAAGATATAGTTAAATAAATGGTCAATCTCATCACGTGATATCGTCCTGAATATGCATGAAATATTTGCCACTGGACGTTAAGCAACCAACAATCAATCAATCATCACGTGATATTTAAGCTGACTGTTACAGTATATCAAAATCAGGCTTCTTTGAAATTGTTTTATTTCCAACCACAAAATCTTGTAATTCATTAGGATTTTCGTATTCAATTAAATCTAAAAATATCAATTAAAACAGCACTGTGTCTTTCAAGTATACATAATAAATTTTCAATAGTATAAGTGTCGGCATTTTTATATACATGGTACCATGTTGATATCAAAGTACTGAAGTATTGAACATCGGATGACCGCAAGTTCTTGTGGATGGTTAAATAAAGCACTTGTCTTAGAAAAAAATACATCTCTGTACCGGAAACTGAGGTTAATAAACAGAGATATATGAAAAAAAAATTCTGGGACTTATTTCGTGCATGGATGATGAATAAATGACAGGAAATTCAATCTCACCTTAATAACTATTATATTGAAGTGATACAAATCAGTATACACTGGTTTGTTGTTATATACCATATCAATATAACAGTTACATGTATACATTAACGGATATAAAAGAGGGCGATCAATGCATTTGTATGGGAGCATAATATAGTGGGAACCCCCTCTTTACTCTGGGTTGCGAACCCCCCTTTTTAAAATGGCTGGATCCGCCCCTGTATATATAATTTTCATCCATTTGTATATATTCTAATCTACTATTCTAATAATAGTGCAGTGCAAGTGCATGGTGGACATTCTTCTGTAAACCTTCGATTTTTCTAAAAGATTGGATATGATTATAGACATTCATATTTCCCCGCAAAACCAATATTCCATGCAGAGTTACCAGTCCTTGCGGGGATGACCAAAAAACGTTCTTGAGAGGATCTTCTGCAAGCATTAACACACTTTTTCGGGACGTGTGCATAGAAATTTAAAAAATGACTGATTTGTTACTTATATATACATGTATATATATATAAAGTCATTTGTATATACATGTACATATCTAACGAAAAAACATTTTCATATTACAAGTATTAATTTATGTTCTAAGTAAAAATATTTTTATAAGTATTCATTTAAGAGATGTATTTATAACAAACGATAAGGAATGTTATTTTGTACTCGTTTGTGTGCGCGTATTTATAATGTTTATAGATCGGTTACAAACCCAAAACGAAAGTTACGTAATAGAAATCTAGGCGGTAGCAATACATCGGAATGCCCTCATGGTCATCGCGAAGTAAAAATAAAATATGTAATTTATAAAAAATATTAAATAATAGAGGTCCGATAATTGAGTCTTGATGTACCCTTTTATGGATGTCAGTTCAACTGCTGAATACTCCATGAATTGTGATGTGTTGTCCCTGTCAATTTTGAAGTAATTTCACTGATTGCGAAGGAAAATCAGAGGCAGGTTATTAACTTAAAAGAATGGCATGAATGTGGTAGACAGTCAAAACGAATGATCCATCAGTATTGTTGCCACATACATATTGATATTGTTATTCAGAGCTATTTTCACATCTTAATTCAAGTTGTCTGACTTCCATGACCTGTTCTAAATGCAAATAATAAAGGCGTGAAATAGATTTAAAAAACTATAAAATGGTCAGAAATAACCACTTAATTCATAAACTTTTGAAATTGTGGAATAAAATGCTTTAATACAGGTCTGTAGATCTTTTTAGCAAGTGGATAGTTCTTTTTGTGTAGAGTCACGACCTAAGTTTATTTGAGTCTGTTTAGAAATTCACTTTATTCTATAATAGTACTCTTTATATGTTTGTTACATATTTGTTCAGTACTGGTGTACCAGCTCGTACTAGCTTAGATGATATCTGATCTACTTCTGTACTCTTTTTTTAATATTTTTTTTATCTTTTTTACCAATCTGTCTATGTGTGGACATGTAACATGTTTGAAATCAAAACGTTTATTGTGTTGTATTATCTTAGACCACAAAAAACATGTAACAAGTGAGTAAATCAAATCGTACAGGTTGATCGATTCGTTAGGGCGATCATAACACCTATAAACCGACTATTTCTGTCGTTTGTTCTCGTTTACAATTAGCTCTGTTAGAGTAGTTTTGATGTAGGAACAACTCCCTTTTAATGACTTCCTTCTAGTGAAAAGGCACGATAGTAACGTGTCAAAATAAATATATAAGAGCCATATGATGGGACAGACGGTATGTACATGTAACTACTGAGAAATAGGATGTAGAAAACAGATTATAGTATGAGGTTGACCATCTTTAAATATATCAAATTTAACATTTGAAGTTATGCATCTTACAGTGAAATTATTGAACTTTGTTAATGCTTTTTTTCTTTATTTTTCTTTGTCATTGGTTATCTGCCATATTTGGTTTTACGTTCAATTTTGTGATATAAATCTGGCAGTTTGTTTTTCTTTTTTAACAGTTTGTCATACCGGGGTTTTTAAAGCTGAATTTACGGGACGACGACCTGTATTCATCTACATTGATAATTGTCTGGAGTGGTGTTCTCGAAGCTATACTTAGATTCGTCCTAAGTCATAGATAAGACCAAGTTTAGGGTGGACTTAAGATCAACTTAAGACACTCTTAAGTTGTGTCTCGAAGCTATCTCAGGCGCATCTCGTGTTAGGACGTCCTGAACATAATATTCTAAGTGTGAAATATAAATATCTAAATTAATGTTCTGATAAAAAAACAGTATTAATGACGAAAATAATTAATAAAATAGTTTACGAATTTTATTATTACATGTGACGTATAGTTTTAAATGCAAGATTTCAAATGCAAATAAAATTTTTAATTCTTATCTAAATCTATAAATTTATATCAAAAAGGATTGTAATTTAAACTTGAAAACAATTCGTTTCGTGTCGCGAAACACTAAGTTCAAAGATTAAAATCATGCACAATTTCTTCATATATATTATAATATATACGAGTTTATAACCGATGGTGCGTTTCATTTGATGTTCATATTCACATACCAGAATGAGCAAAACACGAAACCCAATTTTTACAGAAACAGATTTTGGATCAAGTGGAGGGCCAGAAGGGCATTTTATTCAGCAAACACAGCACTATAACCACAAACGCCGCTTAAAAAAGAGCATGGGAGTCTATTTGCAGTAAGGTAAATGCTTGTAACTTGAACCATAAACGGACAGCCGAAGAAATAAAAAAGAAATGGTCGACCTACACAAGTACCGTGAAGAAGCAGACATCATTTGTAAGACGAGAGGCAAACAAGACTGGTGGGGGCCCTCCTCCAGATGGTTTGACACCACTGCAAAACAAGGTTGTGGGAATCATCGGACAATTGACGGGATTGCTGCAAAGAAAAAGGCAATGCACGGAATCTCATTGTTAGTTTGTGTAAGTCATTGTCAAATCTTCTGCACAAATCAATAATCATTGGACGCGACAATCTGTACCTGTTCGTATGATATCAAAGTCATCTAAATAGTCCAAATGGTTGTCGTAGTCTCTAAGCAGTCTATTTCTACGAATATTCTGGTGCACTCTTCTCATGTACACATAAGCCGCAGCCGTATTTGTCTGAGACGTGTCCTAAGGGTAGGATAAAGATAGGATGATCTTAGGACACCTAATTAGGTGTCCTAAGGAATTAGGTGTCCTAAGGTTAGGACGAAAAATACGATATATCCTAAGTTAAGAGAGCTTCGAGAACACGACTTAGGACAACGACTTGTCATAAGTTGGTCTGAGGACACGCCCTAATCCTAAGATAGCTTCGAGAACACCACCCCTGGTTTACAATCACACCACTCCTTATCTTTAAGAACTTTTATGTGTTTTATTTACAGAATAGTCAATATACATAATTTAAAGACAAGTCAGATACCAAAGATCTTAAAAATATGAATATATACGTCAACACAACGTTGGTGACAAAATTTAACCTCATATTACATTATTAACATATTATAAACTGTAATAAAACCTAGAAACATAATAAAAAGAAGGCGTTCGCCCAAAACTATGTCAACTTCTTAAAAAAAATACAAGACTCATTTTAAAATGATGGAACACAAGTTCAAGTTAATGAGGAGAGACATTCACAATAATAACAACTTACCCACGCATCAGGTTATATTTGTTTGTTTATTATAAAACCGCAAAGGTTATAAAAAGTGCATGTTATCATTTATCAGCAAACTAACATTTTTTTGCAATTAAACCATATTAAGATAGGATGTAGTTGTGATTCATTTATGTTCATAGACCAAGCTGTGGCAAGGTACAGAAATTGTTTAAATCAATCAATTTGATGACAGTAACATGTGAACAGCCGAAATTCCCGCCCAAATAGTTTGCATCTTCGGTGATCATCAGCTTTATAGTTTTAAACATATTTGTTTATAGTGGATTGGTAAACAAGTTTTGCAACTTATATTAATCCCTTTCAACTTTTCGGGTGCGAGTGCTGCCTTGTAGCGGCATTAGCATGCTCTTTTTCGATATCTAAAAGGGTATCTTTAACGTGCAAGATATATGGCTCTCTCTTAACACGGGTCATCTATTTATCGTTCCCTTCCGACGAACTATCATCGTTTCCTCAAGACTATACTCGCAAATGGTGTCAAGGGAGAGCCGAAAATTCAGTCCTTGAAATTTTCATCCCGAACGGGAATAGAACCAGGAACCTTTGTGTTAGTAGTCCGATGCACTAACCACGACACCACGGCACTCAGTTTAATATATCAATACAGATTCCCGCTGATGATAAGATGCGTTCGAATCCAATCTTAATTGACTAGGATTTCGTGCCGACGGTTGATAGTTCGATTTTCACGTATTTAAATGGAGTTAAAATCATTCAAACAATCGAATAATCATTTCAAACAGTTTTCTTTAAAACAATGAACTAGGTTTTATTCTAACTTTTTTTTCAAAACTGCTTTTTGAAGTTTACATGATACCAGTATTGAAATATAGTTCATATAATTATAAAAGTGAAAATTTTTATTATCTAGAGTTATATACATGTACATAAGATAAAATTGAATTTCAATAATATGGTAATGGACAACCTATATTTAATTTACGAGTTTAAACCCAGAGCGAGTCTGAAACTAGCGAGCAATAAGGCGATATATCTGAGTTAAGTCTGAGTACATAAACAGATATGGTTGACCTTTTTATGTCTTCTGGAGAAACAAATGGGGATGTCATGGGTTATAGCCGTATAGGTATTATAGAGGAGACAAAGGCGTTTTTTTTGCACAAAGTTTCCAGATGATGTTTTAAAATTTGAAATAAGGCCCCAATATTTGAAAAAAATCAAAACCCCAAATGGGTTAAGATCAAATATATTTAAACTGGTTTATGAAAAAAAAATAGCATGAAAAACTAAGTCGACAAAACAGGTCGAAAAGGGGTTGGTTGGTCTATTCCATGTATTCCTGAAAAAAATAGTTGGATAGTCAAGGCCAGTAGTATGGCTATAAAGCTACTGTAGAGGAGATCGTTTTTGCAAGTTTTCTATAGAGACTATATGACACTGTGCGGGACAAATTTGCCATTCCAGAATTGGCAAATCTGACTTTGTCGGTTTACAAGATATCAAAAATATTTTTTGCCCAAGTGATAGATAATAAAAAAAAACAATTTCCCCATATGTCCCACCATGTCACTGTTGTCACCACAGCTGATAAAAAGGACATTTTCAGTGGGAAATTTACAATTTCCCATGGAACATTAGTAGAAAGTTTCTTCCCATGGGAATTTTTGTAAGAACCAGGCAGCGTGCGATACATGAAGGTTTCAGATTTTTTCTATAATTGGTCCAGTAGAAGCAATAAATGAAAAATGCTCAAAAAATAATTTTGAGTGGGAAAATATGAGTGGTTGCCATGGTAACGGACACACAATTTTTTGGTTGTTAAGCATGGTAAAATCTTTCAAAAATCAGCTAAATCACCACAATTCAGAGCCTGATTATGAATCAAATCGTGCATTTTTCATTAATTTTCATATGTAACATTGATAGAACTTGGTTTAAGCTTCATTTTGGTGAAGATTGCATGTCAACCAAATTTGTAACTTTTTTGTAAAATTTTGTGACAAAAATGCATATTTTCAACTTTTCTGAAAATGGGATTTTTGCTGAATTACCACATTTTCTCTGGTGTTTTTCAGAAAAGTGCAAATGTGTACAGAATAGTTAGCACTGTAGTTATGAAGTTTGGATACTACTTTACCAAATTTAATAGAAAAATGTGTGGGATTTTTTTTAGTTTTATCACCATAGCAACCGATTTTTTCCTTGGAAACGGAGTTTTCTTTTGCAGAATATTGCAGTTTAAGAGCTTAAATGTCCTGAATTTTTCATAACCGATAAGAAAAATACATAAAAGCTAATGCAAACTTTAAATTACAATCGTCAAGTGTTGTTGACTTCAATTGTTACCACGGAAACACATATAATCCATAGCAACATTCACTCTGAAATTGCATAAATAGAAACTTATATAAGATATACATGTAGATTCTTGAAAAGATTATGTTTGGTCGGAGAGCCTGATTATAAATAGAATCATTTTTTTTTCAGAAATTTTATATATACAAGATCGATTATCCATAACTTGGGTTTAGCTTCAGAGGTTTGTAAAGGTATATTGCAGTTCGCTTGTCAGGGTTTTTGATTTTTTGTCAGATTTTCGGAAACCTCAGGTTTTATTCATTTGAATACCAAAAAAAAAATGGCATTGACCCCCATTTATCTTTTTATAAATCTTTTACATGTATAATGATATTAAGCAATCTGTAAAAGTCTTATAAAATTCAAATTATTCTTTGATAGTTTTGAGAATGTAAACTTGTCAATGAAATAGCTATGAAAAGTCAAGAGAATATTTTCCAGCCAAAATTTCAATGGCTAATATCTCGAAATCAAGCACATTGATCTCTATATTTTTTGACTCTTTTGATTCCTTTATTAATCCCCTATCGATATTCACTTATATTTAAATTGAAAGATCCAAAATAATGTCATACAATTGTGAAACTCCAAGTCAAATGGACAAATTTATCTTTCTGCTTTAAAATGAATTTTTAATAAGGAAACATTTTTTTTTGGAGTCTCAGAATATGATCAAGATTCTTTGATAGAAAGTCATTGAATTTTTATTTCAATATAATGAAGTATTTTTAAGATGCTTGGATAGCAATTTAAATAGAGAGAACCTAATTTTATTAATAAAACATCTCCATTCTATATATATTTCTTGCCAACCTACTTTACACAAACGAGAGCTTACTTTGGTAGTATATTTATATTGGGTTATAGCTATATTAGCAGGGTTGATGTTTTGGTTTTCCGTATAACCGCAATTTACTCAATTTTCTTTGTAATATATATATATATATACTAGTAGTAACAAGGATATCGTTTCTGGGGGGCCTTTATAGTTTGTTGTTCATGCTGTGTAAGCTAATGCTCCGTGTTGAAAACCGTACTTTGGCCTATAATGGTTTAATTTTAGGAATAGTGACTTAGATAAAGAGTTTTCTTATTGGCATTCATACCACATTTTCTTATATTATTCTGCTCATTATTGAAGTCAATGATATATATGATCTAATTATTCAATGATTTTACTTTGCAATGACTACGATAGTGATACATTTTAATATATATATACAGCCTCCTCTATTAATAACAACTGTTTCCTTTGAATCTTAAATAAGAAATAAGATAAAACAAAGGTTTGCATTATTTCGCAAAGGTTTGCATTGTAACGCAAACATTGGAAGAAATATTTTTAAAAATGTGTGGCGCTAATACGTTTCCGTAGATTTTAAGAAAGGTAGTGCATATGTTAGTTAAGAATCAGTGCTCACCCATTACATTAAGAATTGAAAAATCGTAATGTACAGCTGATAGAGTTGAGGATGAGTGTCATTTTTCAATCGAATGCTCACTTCATAATAATTTGAGGGAGGAACTCTTTCAGCACATTTCTAGCACATCTCGATGTTAACACAAGAAAACTTGACTATTATGGGGGATACTGACGATTGTATTGTTAAAAAATAGTTCTTTTGAATTATGTAGTACATGTCTTCATACTGACTGTTATTTGAAAAATATGGTTGGGTTTTTTTCTATTTTGTTTTGGCTCAGATTGTGACTGAGGCTTATGGTGCTATAAAGATAATTATATCATATTATTATTGTTGTAAAGTCTTTATGTTGTTCCAATCATTATACCGCCGCTTCAAAAAAGTGTGGTATACTGTTTTTCCTCTGTCTGTCTGTCCGTCCTTCCAACCGTCCAGTTCATCCATCCGTCCCATGAATATTTTCGTTGAATTTTTTCATGAACTACATTACAAGGATTTCTGAAAGGTTTATTGAAGTCGGCTATATCGTGTGATAAGTTTTCAGATTCATCACTCAACCACTTCCTGTTTACCGAACACTTTTCACATAACAGCCAAGTTAAAAAAAAATCGTCATATTTTTCTGAAGAACTACAATTTAATACAAAGATTTCTGAAAATTGGTTTCGGGGTTTATATTAGTCAGCTATACTGTGTGATGCTTTTTCAAATTCAAAACTCAACAACGAAATATTTGGGCGAGGTATCATCAGTAGTTTGCACCATCATTGGTTGTTTATATGCTCTTTATAGACCATTTAATTTGGAAAAATGAAATATTCTGTTCTGTTTTATTCTATATACAGATTTCGAATTGAATATATAGAAAGTATTCGAACTACCTAAGCCTGATGTTATATATACGGAGTTATTTCTTTAAAAAACATGTTTTTATATCTAATAATACACACAGACATTTTTTTTTATCCTGTTACCCTTATGCTTGACTTGATAAGTATTGGACTTATGGATTGTGGGAGTATTGGGCTGTCGGAACAATGGATTGTCGGACTATTGGGTTGTTGTACTAATGGGTTGTCAGACTAATTGGCTGTTGGACTAATGTGCTGTTGGACCAATAGGTTTTCGGACTAATGGGTTGTCCGACTAATGGGCTGTCGGACTAATGGACTGTCGGACCAATGGGCTGTCGGAATAATGACATGTAACCTATATGGCCTGGTTAACTAATGAAATTTATTAAAATTTACCATTTGATCTTAGGAGAACCTTTCTGGAGCCCTCTTTTCGTCATACATACACTACTATATTGTTCGACTTTCATATAGATTTTTTTTTATCTTTGTTGTTAATTTAAAAAAGAAGATGTGGTATAATTGTTAATGAGACGGTTACATGCCATTATTCCGAAAAGATAAAAAAAAAATCTACATGAAAGTCGAAAAATATAGTAGTGTATGTAGATTTTTCTTTAGTTAACCAGGCCATATAAGGCAAATTATACAGTTAACAGTGACACCAATAAAATTCAAACTTGATCTCTGTGTATACATGTTTCATAAGATTTGATTGAGGTAAACAAAAATTATAAAATATAAACCAACTTTGTGACAACTATTAATGTACTGACGAACATGAGTTAAACCTACTACAACTCCTCCCCGCCCCAAAAAATAAAAAATTGCGGCACGAAAGTGTTTATTTTAGTTTTTGCCCTTGTACCTTGAATCGATCAAATGTGTGCATAAAGAGTGGGACATTGGAAATTTACTTTTTTTATTTCACATGGGACACTTAAGTCTTGTATTCATGAATGTTTACAACTTGTTGGGACTAGAAAACATTGATAATTACAAAGAACAATAAGAATGGTATGTACTGCGCTGTTTCTAGTGTTGCAGTTAATTGAATGTGTGGAATTTGTATTCAAATTATTACTGTTATTAATCTTGTATTTATGCAGACATTCTCAGCTTAGTGGTTCCATTCCAAATCTCGGGATTAATGCAGTCTTTTGTAAAGGTTACAGAGACAAATACAGAAAATAAGGGCGTAATTCATGTAAAGGTTAAAAAAAAAACCTTGAGAATAGCAAAACAATTTTTTTGAAGATTAATCCTAAAAAATGATACTTCTATTTACCGGTTTACTATCTTAAAGGAGAGGAGGGGGATTTCAGAAGGATAAGAAGTGTGCTTCAGCTGAATCCCCCTCCCAAACACACACACACACACAACAAGATATTAAGTTATCGGAATTTAGAACTTGTGAGATATATGTAGAACGACGCATAGTAAGGAATGATTCCTTATTGATAAAATTATATTGCTTGATAATTCTGATTTGATAGTTTTGCCGGTAATAGCATAATTATTTTACCGGGATTAGCACAATTCCAACCTAGCAGATGTATTCTATTTGTCTATCTCGGAGATCATGAATTTCATTTGCGGGATAGTAGTACAACAAAGCAGTTATTAATGATATGTTAATAGCTACATGTATATATTAAGAGGATTCCATTATACTGGACTTCCGATATTAGCTATCACCCATTGCCTATTATATTTTTTTTAAATCACCATCAACTTAAAATGTGTTCAATTTGCCTGTCCCTCTTTATCCACCCGTCCATCACACTTCAGTTTCAGTTTAGAAATGCTTTGACCATGCCCAAATGATTCTATTATTGGTTTGTTAATATTATGTTACGGGTCAATTTTGTGATTCATGCTGGTGGAATAACATCTCAGACGGATGTGTGCCATAAGAAATTAAGAATTTTCTTACGTTTGTTATGGCCATATATATCTTGCCTTTCCATAAGCCAGGTTGGCCCGGCTTTTGCAATCCCATGAAGTTCATCACCTGTCAACCTTAAACCAGATGCTCCACAGAGCACAGCTTTATACGACCGCAAAGTTCGAATCCTGAACAGTATGGACACAACATTAAAGCTTGATACAACTCTGAATTTGAATTGCGAATAGTTGACACAACATAGTTTTCTGACACAGAATGAATGTGGTCTAAGAACTTAAACTTACCTATTATGGTCCAATATCCCAATTCTAAATACATGGTTAGATTCTTCATTTCAAAGAACCCCAAGAATTCATTTTTTGTTAAAATCAAAGTAAGTTTAATTTTGGACCCTTTGGACCTTAATGTAGACCAATTTGAAAACGGGACCAAAAATTAAGAATCTGCATTCACAGTTCAGATTCGGCATACTAATATTTAAGAACCCCAATTATTCAAGTTTAATTTTGACCCTTTTGGTCCCTAATTACTAAACTGTTGGGACCAAAACTCCCAAAATCAATCCTAACCTTCCTTTATGGTCATAAACCTTGTGTTAAAATTTCATAGATTTCTATTTACGTATACTGAAGTTATTGTGTGAAAATCAAGAAAAATGTCTAAATGGGCCCTTTTTTGGCCCCTAATTCCTAAACTATTGGGACCAAAACTCTCAAAATCAATCCCAACCTTCTTTTTGTGGTATATAACCGTGTGTATAAATTTCATAGATTTCTATTAACTTAAACTAAAGTTAAAGTTCGAAAACCAATGTTTCTTCCCAGACAAGACTGTGAGTGAAGCAAAGACTTAAGTCATATTCCAATTTGAACGCTTTATTTATATGTTTTTTGTACATAAATTTCTATTTATGCAGTTTTTAGTGGATGATGCTATGGATAATGTCTTTCCGTGGTAACAATTGAAGTCAACAACACTTAACGATTGTTATTTAAAGTTTTCATTAGCTTTTATGTATTTTTCTTATCGGTTATGAAAAATTCAGGACATTTAAGCTCTTAAACTGCAATATTCTGCAAATGAAAACTTCGTTTCCAAGGAAAAAATCGGTTGCTATGGTGATAAAACTAAAAAAAATCCCACACATTTTTCTATTAAATTTGGTAAAGTAGTATCCAAACTTCATAACTACAGTGCTAACTATTCTGTACACATTTGCACTTTTCTGAAAAACACCAGAGAAAATGTGGTAATTCAGCAAAAATCCCAATTTCAGAAAAGTTGAAAATATGCATTTTTTCACAAAATTTAACAAAACAATTACAAATTTGGTTGACATGCAATCTTCACTAAAATGAAGCTTAAACCAAGTTCTATCAATGTTACATATGAAAATTAATGAAAAATGCATGATTGTATTCATAATCAGGCTCTGAAATGTGGTGATTTAGCTGATTTTTGAAAGATTTTTCAACGCTTAACAACCAAAAAATTGTGTGTCCGTTACCATGGCAACCACTCATATTTTCCCACTCAAAATTATTTTTTGAGCGTTTTTCACTCATTGCTTCTACTAGGCCAAATGTAGATAAAATCTGAAACCCCCCATGTATCACATGTATATGGCACACTACCTGGTTCTTATAAAGAGCTGTACTTAAGAATGAAAGTTATAAATCTGTTTTAATCTATATACATGGGGAAACATGAATCGTGTTTAAGATTGTTTATAACTATAATCTTATAACTTCATGAAATTGACATCGTAATTATTATTAATATACTTTTCTTTTTCGTCGACGTAACTCGATATGCGTGGTTTTCGCCACTATACATATGTGAACTAACTTTTTTTCATTCATTTGGTCAAATTTACTTATCATGTTAATTCAATGTTGTTACTCGTTTGCACAAAAATCTTTTATTTCAAATAATTTTTGGCAAACACCTTTGAGAGTCTGGTTAGATTTGTATTTTATGATCTCTCATTTTTTGGATTGCTGGTGATTTTTTTTGTACGAATAGACTACTTAGACTACTATCATATACATAGAGAAAAATTCGAATTAGTTTTTTTTTAATTTGTATTTTTTCATCACTAAGTAGCTGAAATTTATTGGGAAACTTGCATTTCGGGAATATTCTTTACTTCTAAGTTCGAATTAAGAGTTTATAAACATTTTCAAATATTGAATACGCAACCAAATCTCCATGTATTATTTATGTTTCTGGTAAAGGCGTTTGATTGGGTATTAGTTTGAGGTATGCGTGTTTTCGGTAACATTCCTCCAATCCTTGGGTCCCTTACTTTTTCTCATCTTCATTAATGACCTACCTGCAGCAATAACATCAAAAACACGCTTGTTTGCAGATGATTGTATCTTATACAGAAACATAACAAATCACAAAGATTGTACCATACTACAAAATGACCTAAACTGCCTAGCCAAATGGGAACAAACTTGGGGTATGCAATTCCATCCAGAAAAATGCAACTCTCTCTCTGTGACAAGATCCCATTCACCATTCAAACATGACTATGTATTAAAAGGCCACATTTTAGAATCCGTCAGCACTGCAAAATATCTCGGTATCACCCTTTCTCACAACATATCTTGGGACACACATATCAACAACATTACTGCAAAAGCAAATAAGATATTAGGCTTTCTTAAAAGAAACTTAAAAATAAACCAGGAAGAAACAAAAAGTTTGGCATACAAATCAATGGTACGTTCCAACTTAGAATACTGCTCTTCAGTTTGGTCACCTCACACCCAAAAACAAAATAAACAGCTGCGCCATGAGCGCATGATACGCCCGACGTCTTGTGTGGAAGTTTTATGCAATAATCATAAATAGTTTCTGAGAAAGTTTTAAGCAATAACCATATATTGTTTTTGAGACACGGCGGGACATGTGAAACCCCCAACCCTGTTTTTTTTTTACAAAAAACTAAATATCACTAAAATAAAATTTTGAATCAAAACAAAAAAGTATACAGATCTTTAGATTAATATAACAAAGAAGTGGGTAAAGTTTTAAGCAATACTCATAAATTATTTTTGAGATACGGCGCGACATGTAAAAAAAACCTTCCCTGTTTAACAAAATACTCAATAACTCCAAAAAAAAGTTTTGAATCATCACCAAAAAGTATACAGATCTTTAGATTAATATAAAAAAGAAATGTGTAAAGTTTTAAGCAATAATCATAAATTGTTTTTGAGATACGGCACAACATGTATATAAAAAAACTCCCCCTTTTTTACAAAATACTCAATAACTCAAAAATGAAATTTTGAATCATCACCAAAAAAGTATACAGATCTTTAGATTAATATAACAAAGACATGTCGTTTTAAGCAATAATCATAAATCGTTTTTGAGATATGGTGCGACATGTAAAAAAAACCTGCCCCTTTTTTACAAAATACTCAACAACTCATTTTCCGTTTACAGTGGTACTGTGGAACTCACTTCCACAAAACGTCTTCAGTGTTAACTCCCTGGATCAGTTTAAAATACTGAACACACTATATATATAGAAATACATTTTTCTTTCAAATATCAATCACCTTTTGGACAGACTTGCTTTTTCTTTTTATTCGTAAAAATTATCATTCAGAGACATAAATTACAAGTTATATGTCTCTGGTTTATATATATTTGAACGCTTCAAAAATGCTTCAGAATACTATAAGCCTGTATTGTTGTTATTTTTTTAGGGTCAATGACCCCCTCCCCCCTCCTGAAAAAGGTAAAATAATTGTATTATTTAATTTGAATAATTGTTTTAAAAATATAATATCAATTAAGGTCAGTCAAACCCAAATTCAACAAAATTGAGTGTCATTCACCGCGTTTATTTTCTTTTAGCGGATTTGATCTCAGTTTTAATTCATTCAATAAATAATAGTAAAATCTACTTTCAATATGCATATTTGACTTCTAAATAACACTTGGAAAATAATTTTGAACAACGAATTTGTCACAATTTCGCTTTTGACGTCTGCCAAGCTTAGTTTGGTCTTGCAAATGCATGCGATACTTGTCACTGAACGTTGAACAAACAGTAACTATCCACCAAGCCATCTGCAATTGCGATACCTCTGTTACATACATGTACCCGTCATTTTGTCAAATGCTTGGTACTATAAACGAAGTAACGAAGAATCACCCTGAGAAATACCAAAAAAGGGCATCAACACACATCCTAAAATCAGTACCTTACATATCACATCAAAAGGAATCGAAAAGCTATCAAACGAGATTAACCCTCATAAAGCCACAGGCCCAGTTAACATCACTTGCCGCTTACTCAAAGAAATGCAGACACAAATCGCACCACTGAATTCTTTGCCTAATTTTCCAAAAATCTTACATCACCGGAATTACCCCTAACGACTGGAAACATGCTAGAGTCGCACCAGCATACAAACAGGGGGACAAACATAAACCGGTCAACTACAGACCAATCCGTTTACTTGTATTTACTGCAAGTTAATGGAGCATATAGTCACCTCGAACATGAAACATCTTAAATCCAATAACATCTTGTAAGACCTCCTACATCACTTTCGGTACTATCTATTTTGTGAAACATAACTTCTCTCTTTCATTCATTAACTTCAAATACACAAACAGAACTCGTAAAAGTGGACTTTGCAAAAACCTCTGACAAAGTTTCACATCGTCACTAACTTTACAAATTAAATCATTTTGGCTTCACTGGAAACACATTTAATTGGATCTCTGTATTTCTCTCCGAACGTACTCAGACAATTGTTCTGGAAGGAAAATCATCAAGCACAGTCCCATTCACCTCTGGGGTTCAATAAGGTACTGTCTTAGGACCAGTCTTATTCTTGGTCTTTATTAACGACCTTCCAGACTATCTTGTTCATAGCAAACTAAGATTATTTGCTGCTGACAGTATCATATACATGCCAGTTAAATTCCAGGATGACTGCCTCAAACTTCAAGCTGATCTTGATGCAGCAGCGAAATGTGAAGTAGACTGGATGATGGCCTTCTACACAGACAAGTGTACTGTTCTCTCTGTCACAACTAAACATCAACTTTTGCAACATAGGTACATTCTTCACAATCATAAGTACCTAGGCATCGCATTACAATCCAACCTCAAATGGGAAAAAACCTACAGATGATAATATCTCTAAGACAATAAAACACTTAAACATATTAAAAGAAACATGAAAACAGCAAATCAGAACATTAAAAGCAAGGCATACTTGTCCACTTCAAACTCGAGTACTCGTCTGTAGTATTGCATGGTCTTATTCAGACACTGAGGTATAAATAACCCGTAAAAGCCCATAGAAATATAAATAAACAACGGCGGTTTTATTCAAACCCAAATGTTGATTATGTCTTCTACAGAGCTAGGCTTTAAACGATAAAGCGACCGAATCAATAAAATATCTGCTTTAAATACCACGTACAGTTAAAAAAAAAAGTAACAACTTTAACCTGGGACTATTATACTATAACAGTCCCAGCTTTAACCAACCGCATACAATTCAAACTTGTATATAAAGAGCACTCGAAAATGCTTTAATCTAAACAACTATTGGTTATTACCGAGATGAAAAGAAAATACTATGTAAAGACACTGAGAGTCCTTACTGATTAACCAATAAAAATCTACTACACTTTTTGGTTTACCCTCGATTCGAACATGCAAGCAAAATAATAACCATGAAAATAAATTTGAAAATATAAGCCATTCTGCACATAACTTTGAATACAAAAACCCGATTACGCAACACTCCTATCATTAATGGACTGTTTAACAAGGCACGCCTAAAGACCTACAGAAGCTTGTTTCTACCATGTCAGTTGCTTAATAGACAAAAGCAGCCGCCTTGCATTTGAAAATTATTGTCTTGCATAGAAATATCCATCAAACTGCACCCAAAATATTTTCAAGATTTTTCACATAGACAATATGGTCGTACCAAGATTAATCATCGAATGACGTAATCAAGTCATTCAGTTCCTTACCATCAACCATGGCACTTCACGCATCAATGTTAATTTGGGAATCTTTTATCGTGGCTAAGTTCTGGGTTTTATTAGTTCAGCTGTTCTCGGTAAAACAATATACGGAGGTTCACACTCACCAACCTTTCAAGTATTGTGAAAGACCCATTACATATCCTCTTTTTAAGAGTTTTCACAATTAATTCCTTATACTCATAGCATATCTTAGCATTAGGATATTGTCTTTTTGGAAGAGTTTGAATTATAAGACTCCCCTCTAAAAGTTCATCAAAGTGTTTGACAAAACTTTAATATCAACACCAATTTTAATCCAGTTAAACATTTTTAGTGCGCATTTATTTTCCCATTCATTTAAATTTAAATTGATATTCCAAGCTACAAATTTATTAGGGTCTTTAAACCGCAAGTCAACGACTGGTTGACACGGACACTACCCTCTGTATAACCCACTGAAGCAGCCAAAATTTGGGACACGGGTTGAGCCTATTCACCGCTGTAATTATCTCAGCTCACTTGTGTTCGCTTTTTTTCTTTAAAAACAGAAGAAAATTCCCATTCTGACCTCATGTAGATAGCTTTCGCCTTCTATATTCTAACCCAATTTCTTGGATAAAAATCAAACCTAAGAGACAAATATATTTCTTGTTTTTTTTTCCTATTCTTTTATATTTCTTTCTTTTGTATTTCTACTCAACAGGAAAATTACAGATGTGGATACTCAACCCTCGACCCGCGTGAAAATAAAATCACTAGGGCTGCAGTGTCCCTCGAGTCAAAGGTTACATATCCAAAATAAAAAAAAAAAACAATATTATTAATCTTTAAATATTATTACCCTGAAAAAGTAACGTAAAAATTACAAAACATGCTTTACAGCATTCATTCTTTATCTTTGATCAGTCTGCTATATAAAGGCCCTCTCTTTTACAATAGTGACAACTTTCTTTTCTTGCATAACTAGGTTAGACATATTTGTCATTTTGCACTTTGTATTCTAAAACACCGAAGTGCAGACAAACAAACCATTAAACAAACCAACAGGCTATGCCATGCACCGTTTTCCCTTTCACAAGTTGTCCAACTGCCAAGTTTGATAAATGTTCACTTTATCGGCCTCAAACTCAAGATACTAAAAATATCTAATTGAACCATCAAGCCCCTTATAACAAACATACAATCATGTACATGTACCAGCAACATTACTCGTATCTGTAAATGTTCAACTGAATGACAATTTACTTCTTGCATTTGTCATCAACGCAACACAAATGTTTGCCAACCCAGTGGTAGTAAGCTATGCACCCCTTTCTCTCGAACGGTAAGTAAACACGACATGAAAGATGTCGCTAAGAATGAAACTGCCTCAGTCCCACCACCAATTTAAGCAGCCGTACTCGGTGATCACGTTTGCACATTAGATGTTTTCTTCAAGACTTCCAAACTGCAAAATGCAATAGCATTCAGACATTTTCCAGATGTATATCTTTCCCTGTCAGCACCATCACGCTATTCGCCGTTTCTCCTGTTAAACCCCCATACTCCTAAACACGTTTCTCTACAGAGTAATCTATTAAAATATTGTCCCTTTTCAGTTTTGTATAAACTTGAATCTGATATCGGCTCCACTTGAGACCTCACTACAGGATACCCGGGATTAACAGCTTCCCTATCAGCGAATGTCTAAGTTTCAACACACCAGCTATATAAATCAACTAAAAGAAACAAAAAGCTAAATGTCATTAAGCTATTCTACAAAGTTGACAAATATTAAAAGTCTGTATTCGTTAAGACATAATGCAAAATAAATTATGACACATATCAAGTATACAACAATCAAAAATTAGTCTACTCGACTAAACACACATCAAATGAAAATTCTAGTTCTAAGTATACAAGGTATAAGTTCCCTTCTAAATTATGTAATAAAATCAGAAACATAAAGTTATACTACATATTTATTTTTTAAAACAAAAAATCCAACCTTTCGTCATTTTCATAAAAAAACAAACATTGTAAACATATATAACTACCTTCTATGTCTATGATACCCAAGTGTAAAATAATTGCAACAAATATTAAACAAACATCACAACCAATACAACCTCGAACGTTGTCCCAAAAGTCGAACGCACCTTAGAAGTTGTACTTGAAAATGTGCAAATTTCACTTTAATAAAGAAATTAAACTAGGGAAATAAATGCTACTTTCATAAATTATTTAATATAATGCATAATATAAATATAATTGTGAAGAAAAGGGCTGTTGATTTTCGATATAATGAGAACAACAGAATGATGCATGATAGTCTGCCGTAAAACGCTTTTCCACCACAGTAAAATAAAACAACAATATCCTACGACATGCGAATCTAGAAAACAATTTAATGTCCGTCACGCATTCAAAATGGACAACATAAAATGCATTCAGCTTTCTGACAAATACAAAACGATTATAAAATAAGTGAAGAACAAGATATTAAAATAAAGTTACGTTTTTTCCCTCTCCCTATGTTTTAAACAACCTATAAATACCATAACATAATAATATACGTAAACAATTTAACGCTACAATTGAAACAACTTCTTACCACATGCCAACACTCTGCACGAGAAAAAATGGCGTGCCTCAACAATATCCGAAAATGTAAACAGAAATACCGAGCATAGCCCTTGCTATCTCTTCTATGTCTATACATACTTTCTCTTCCAATGTTCAACTACTTTAAAATAAATTCCAATGCACATTTTTCTTCCAATGTTCAATCATTTTAAAATAAAGGCCCTAAATTGCCTCGTTCGACTTTATCGAATACACCTGTGACTACATTCCGCATGTACAACAGCGTGTAATAAAAACACTAGTACTACTCGACTTAGTACACACCTATTACAATTCTTATGCCACACCTAGCTATCTATTGCCAATAATTAATTTAAAAAACTTTAATACACCTGTATAGCTACATTCAACATGTACAACATCGTGTAATAAAAACTCTAGAACTACTCGACTAGGTACACAACTGTTGCAATTTTTAGGCCGCAACTATCTATTGCCAACAATTAAAATAAATAACTTACTCAGTTAGTGCACTCAACACAATGTCCCAAATGAACAGAATGACAGACCAACTGTTCAGGCCGACAGTTCAGCAAAGAATGACAGGATAACTCACCTTGTCTATTCTCGCGAGATCTCATTTAAGATAATGTGCTAAATTGGATAGTGGGTAAATTTTTAATTAATTAAAAATATTTAATTCCATCTCGGATTCTTTCGACATTACTCGTTACCTTTCGACATTACTCATTACATGTACCTGTTTGTACACAATTTATCGTTCGTAATTTAATCGCCTTTGATTGGTTAATAGAAATACCTGTTCACTTGAGGTAAATTTTCATACAAATATTCCCTGGTCATTTCGAATAGTTTATTGGTCAATTCAACACGTTAAGTTTAAATTTCAATATGATCATTATTACTTATTTGTTGAGTTTTTATCCACAGAACTGTCCGCAGTCAAAATTACAATTAGAATATGCAAACAAAAAGATAAAGTTTGAGGATTTGAAATTCCACCAATTTGTAGCGGGGGAGATGGAAATAATTGTATCATGTAAAAGCGACAAAGAAAAGAATGGTCGATTATTTTTATTAAAGAAATTTTCGTATTATTATGAATTGTATGATTGGAAAGCTTTGTTACATTTCTATGCTGCCTGGATACGTCGGGTTGAATCTGGTCAAAATAAGTGGTCTGATGATACTGCGGACATTGAGACTCCTTTTTTGGCCAGTTCCGTCAGATCTAGACAGAATAGAACAGGTAATAAATCTTCTACCATTGTAAAAGCACCATCTGTTTGGTTCTGCTCTGATTTTCAGTTCTTTTTCCAGTGCTCATGATAAGGTCATTAAGGGGGTCACAAGGCATGTTCAACATGTTTGTGCGTCTTGTCTATTGAAGGATAACAAGCAATTGCCACATGCTGAGTTAGATCTATCGTGTCCTCGTCATGCGTCATGACTACATGGCAGTAAAATTGATAATGTTTGTGCTCTAGATTGTTGCAATATATGTGAAGGTTCAACATGTTTAAAACATATTTTTGGTGAGCATTGTATTGAAAATCTTGTGTATTTTCATAATCAAGTTAAGAGTTCAGGCGTGCCAAATGTATTTGGTTGTAAAATTCCTGTTTACTCAAAGCTGAATGTCAATTTTTTTTTTAGGTCTATGTTATCTATGTATAATGATTCAGATATAGCTATTTTTTTAGAGTATGGGTTCCCATTGAGTTGTGAAGGTTCATATTCAGGTTTGTCTGAAGAAAAGAATCATGCTGGAGCCAGAAGTCATCCAGATGATATGAGAAAATATTTGAAAAAAGAGTGCACTTACGGTAGCATAATTGGGCCTTTTTTTTAGTAATCCCTTTAATACGGACATGATTATTTCTCCATTAAATTCTGTGCCGAAGAAGGATACTCTAGATCGTAGGGTGATTTTAGATTTGAGTTTTGGTGTTGATGGTGAGGACTCAGTAAACAGTAATATTTCTAAAGATTTGTATTTGGGTAATCCTATCAAGGTTTCTTATCCTTCAGTTGACTCTTTGGTGGAGTTAATAAGGAGAAAAGATTCTGGTTCGTTATGTTTTAAGAGGGACTTAGAGCGGGCTTATAGACAAATTCCAATCTGTCCTGGTGATTGGCATTTGGTTGGATTTTCATGGGAAAATCATATCTGTTTTGATCGGGTATTGTCCATGGGATTAAGGTCAGCTGCATATATTTGTTAAAGGGTGACTAACGCTGTTAGTTTTATATTGGACACTCACTATGATTTACAAATTGTTAACTATCTTCATGATCTAGCGGGTTGTGATGTACAAAAGAAGGCATTTGACGCTTATGCTATTTTGGGTGAAGTATTGGACAACTGTGGTTTAGAGGAATCTGTAGAAAAGGCCGCTCCTCCTTGTACATCTATGGGTTTCCTTAGTATACTCTTTGATACAGTAAGTTGTACTCTATCTTTTACTAAGGATAGGTTGGAGGAAATACTTTATTCGGTCAAAAGTTGGTTGCAAAAGGAGAGATGCTCTTTAAGAGATTTACAATCTTTACACCACTGGGTCGATGCCACTGCTGGTGGACGTTTCGTCCCCGAGGGTATCACCAGCCCAGTAGTCAACATTTAGGTGTTGACATGAATATCAATAACATGGTCATTTTTATAAATTTCCTGTTTACAAAACTTTGAATTTTTCGAAAAACTAAGGATTTTCTTATCCCAGGAATAGATTACCTTAGCCGTATTTGGCACAACTTTTTGGAATTTTGGATCCTCAATGCTCTTCAACTTTATACGTGTTGGACTTTATAAATATTTTGATATGAGCGTGACTGATGAGTCTTATGTAGTCGAAACGCGCGTCTGGCGTACTAAATTATAATCCTGGTACCTTTGATAACTATTTACACCACTGGGTCGATGCCACTGCTGGTGGGCGTTTCGTCCCCGAAGGTATCATCAGCCCAGTAGTCAACATTTAGGTGTTGACATGAATATCAATAATATGGTCATTTTTATAAATTTCCTGTTTACAAAACTTTGAATTTTTCGAAAAACTAAGGATTTTCTTATCCCAGGAATAGATTACCTTAGCCGTATTTGGCACAACTTTTTGGAATTTTGGATCCTCAATGCTCTTCAACTTTATACGTGTTGGACTTTATAAATATTTTGATATGAGCGTGACTGATGAGTCTTATGTAGACGAAACGCGCGTCTGGCGTACTAAATTATAATCCTGGTACCTTTGATAACTATTTACACCACTGGGTCGATGCCACTGCTGGTGGGCGTTTCGTCGCCGAGGGTATCACCAGCCCAGTAGTCAACATTTAGGTGTTGACATGAATATCAATAATATGGTCATTTTTATAAATTTCCTGTTTACAAACTTTGAATTTTACGAAAAAAACACTAAGGATTTTCTTATCCCAAGCATAGATTACCTTAGCTGTTCTTGGCACAACTTTTTGGAATTTTGGATCCTCAATGCTCTTCAACTTTATACTTGTTGGACTTTATAAATATTTTGATATGAGCGTCACTGATGAGTCTTATGTAGACGAAACGCGCTTCTGGCGTACTAAATTATAATCCTGGTACCTTTGATAACTATTTACACCACTGGGTCGATGCCACTGCTGGTGGACGTTTCGTCGCCGAGGGTATCACCAGCCCAGTAGTCAACATTTAGGTGTTGACATGAATATTAATAATATGGTCATTTTTATTAATTTCCTGTTCAACTTTATACTTGTTGGACTTTATAAACATTTTGATATGAGCGTCACTGATGAGTCTTACGTAGAAGAAACGCGCGTCTGGCGTACAAAACGTGTACCCAAGTATATTAAGTTGGATTTAGTTTGGTGGAGCAAGTTTCTAGACATATATAATGGAGTTTCTATGACGTTTCTTATTGACTGGTCTAGTCCAGATTGTGTGCTTTCTTGCGATTCAACTTTGATTGTTTGTGGAGGTATTTGTAATGGGAGGTATTTTCATACCGTCTTTCCAGCATTTATTCGCAGGCAACAGTTGCATATTAATGCTCTGGAACTACTTTCTATTATGGTGTGTCTGAAAGTTTGGGCAAGTGTACTTAAAGGTTCTAGGATTGTTATTTATTGTGATAATTTTTCCTTTGTCACTGTACTAAATTCTGGTGCTAGCAGAAACACGTTCATGCAATCTTGTCTCAGAGAAATCGGTTTTCTGACAGCTAGTCATGAGTTTCAAGTAAAAGGACGGCATTTGAGTGGCGAAGCAAATAGAATTGCTGACATGTTTTCTAGGTGGGATATGGATCCCGGTGTGAGCACAAAGTTTTTAAAGCTGGCTCGTGTCAATGCGTGGAAAGAAATTGAAATGGACGATGGTTTGTTTCGTTTTACGTCAGTTTTACGTCACCTTGGTGAATTTTTCTTTGATATTGTTTATTGTAGATACTGAGCTATGTAAGTTACAGAAAGACACGGAGTTGTGTAAAAAAATCTGCTTTTGCAGAAGGAACTTACAAGAATTTGAAAGTGCAATTTGTTTCTTATTTTTTATTTTGCACATATTTTAATATGTCACCTTTGCCTACTTCTGTAAATATGTCTGTATGGAAAATTTTTGAGTAGGAGTTTTAAGAGTGTAGCTTCTATTCAAAATTATATTAGTGGTGTCAAGACTTTACATTTGCTATTAGGAGTTGAGTTTCCAACGGAAGATTGGTTTTCCATAAAGTTATTGTTTAGGGGTTTGTCTCGTCAAAATCATCATATGCCTCGCAGAGCTCTGCCTATTTCACCACAGATTCTTTTTCAAATGTATGAATTTTTAGATATGCCTAATCCGTGAGATGTCACTATCTGGTGCTGTTTTCTGTTTGCTTTTTTTCTTATGGTTAGAAAGTTAAATTTAGTTCCAACTTCGGCAATGAATTTTGATCCGCACAAACTATTATGCAGAAATAACGTTATTTTTTTTAGTAATTATTTGTTGGTTAGAATGGAATGGTCAAAAACCGTTCAATTTGGTAATAGGAAACTGGAGTTACCATTGGTCAAGATAAAAGAGTCTCCGCTTTGTCCGTACAATGCGTACAATCGTATGTGCACTCTAATACCAGCCGATGGTGATGAACCCGCATTTTTAGTTCCGCAATCTAAAGGATATAAAACTTTATGTTATTCATTTTTTCAGAAAAGACTAAGGGACATTTTAGAAATGTGTGGTTTAAATTCTTCCAAATTTTCCTCTCATTCTTTTCGCAGAGGAGGGGCTACATGGGCTTTTCATAGTAAAGTTCCTTCCGAGTTAATACAATTTCACAGGGATTGGCGTAGTGACGCATATAAAGTTTATTTAGAGTTTGACTTACATGACAAATTGTCTATTTCACGAGCTATGGGTGATGAAATTCTGAATTAATATTGTTGGTTTACCTTATCTTATTTTATTTCTTGTAGACTTTGTGTCAAAAAATAAGGTTTTGTTGCTGTCAGATTCCACATGTAAATATGTCAATAATATTAACTGGCTGGATTGCAATGCTATATCTGGTGCTAATATATACACTCTTCAACAATTTGTAAAAGACAACAAATCACTTTTAAGAGAATACACACATTTGTTATTGCACGTAGGCACAAACGATGTTGGGAATGGTTTTTCCAGTAAATTGATTATTCAATAATAAAATAATTTAATTGATTTTATTTGCAATGTTTTTCCTTCTTTAAAGATAAAAGTTTCAGCAATTTTGCCAAGACCCATAGATTTTGATGACACAAAACAAACTGTAATATACTGTAATAAAGCTTTGGCCAAGTTATCTTTGAAGAAAAATATTTTATTTCTCAAAACTTATAAGCAATTTGTTCAGAAACCAGGATCAATTTATAAAAGTAAATGTTTTTGTAAAGATAGGTTACATTTAAGTTATTTTGGTGTTTCAGTTTTAAGAAACTTTTTTATAGGTGTAGTTAAACATTTGTAATTATAGAATATTGTATTTATATGTATTTTTGGTCAAGATACTTTGTGGTTTTTAATTTTATTTTTCAGAAGATGATGGTCAAGAAAGCTGGGCTAGACCATTACTTATACATCTGGTTTACCTGTGAACCTATATTTAGTTTGCAGGATTCCAGTAGTTGTTGCTTGTATTATCAGGTATGTTTATATTATAATGTAGTTTTTTCTTTAACACTGCACACATTATAGTGGTTGTTGATTTGGTGCATTTATATATTTTGGAAATTAATAATTATCAAGAATATGGACTTAAAATGAGAAATTATTTATGACATATGTTTGATTGTAAATTTTTTATTTATGCCAAAATATGATTATCATTACTTATTTGTTGAGTTTTGTTTCATTACATCGAAATGGGAGTAGAGGGAATTTATAGAAAGGTATATACCATGAAATTTCATAGTAAATACAGTTCTATACTTTAACCGAGACTACTGTTCTTTAAAATATACAAATGACCATGCACTGTAGCAAAAAATGCCTTAGGACATTTGTTCAAGAAAGAGTGCTGAAAGACGATTTAACAACCCCTTGCTATTTGAATATACATTAATTATTTGTATAAATTTAGAACATACTCACCCCTTCTCGTTCAATGAAAAATCAGTTTTTTGCCCTTTATTTTTCATAGTACATGGTTTTCCATGCACTATGAAATGCTATACATGAATGACTTTTCATTGTCAGTTAATTATGAAAGTGAACTCTTAATAGCTGCACTAACGAAGTGTATAATCCCCTTAGGCATTTTCCTTGGGAAAATAGCATGCCCTACTGACTAAAGATGAAAGAGCAAAGATTAAAATAAAAACATTTTGAATTTTGCAAAATTTCATGCATTTTCTTATGGTACACATATATATAATACACCAAAAACTAGAGGCTCTAAGGAGCCTGTGTAGCTCAACTTGGTCTATGTGAATATTCAACAAAGGACACAGATGGATTCATGACAAAATTGTGTTTTGGTGAAGGTGATGTGTTTGTAGATCTTACTTTACTGAACATTCTTGCTGTGTACAATTATCCCTATCAATAATGAGTGGCCCAGTAGTTTCAGTGGAAAATGTTAGTAAAAATTTACTAATTTTTGAACATTGTTAAAAATTTACTATAAAGGGCAATAACTCCTTAGGGGGTCAATTGACCATTTTGGTCATGTTGACTTATTTTTAGGTCTTACTTTGCTGTAAATTATTGCTGATTACAGTTTATCTCTATCTATAATAATATTCAAGATAATAACAAAAAAACGGCAAAATTTCCTTAAAATTCCCAATTCAGGGGCAGCAACCTAACAACCAGTTGTCAAATTCATCTGAAAATTTTAAAGCAGACAGATCTTGACCTGATAAACACTATCAACCCCTATCAGATTCGCTCTAAATGCTTTGTTTTTTGAGTTATAAGCCAAAAACTGCATTTTACCCGTATGTTCTATTTTAAACCATGGCGGCCATCTTGGTTGGTTGGCCAGGTCAACGAACACAATTTTTTAACTAGATACCCCAATGATAATTGTGGTCAAGTTTGATTTTATTTGGCCCAGTAGTTTCAGAGGAGAAAAGATAACTAAGATTTAAGAAAAATTGTTTAAAATTGACTATAAAGGGCAATAACTCCTAAAGGGGTCAATTGACCATTTTGATCCTGTTGACTTATTTGTAAATCTTGCTGAACATTTTTGCTGTTTACAGTTTATCTCTATCTATAATATTATTCAAAATAATAACAAAAAACAGCAAAATTTCCTTAAAATTACCAATTCAGGGGCAGCAACCTAACAAACAATTGTCCAATTCATCTGAAAACATCAGGGCAGATAGATCTTGACCTGACAAACAATTTTACCCATGTCAGATTTGCTCTAAATGCTTTGGTTTTTGAGTTATGAACCAAAAACTGCGTTTTACCCCTATGTTCTATTTTTAGCCATGGCGGCCATCTTGGTTGGTTGGCGGGGTCACCGGACACAATTTTTAAACTAGATACCTCAATAATGATTGTGGCCAAGTTTGATTTTATTTGGCCCGGTAGTTTCAGAGGAGAAGATTTTTGTAAAAGTTAACGACAACGGACGACAGACGACGGACGCCAAGTGATGAGAAAAGATAGGTATTTAAAGGATAAATAAAATGATATTTAATTAATTTATATACCTTACATTTGAGGGAATATTATTCTTTTTCTGTCAAAAAAAACTTAATGCCAGACTGCTGATATATAAAGCAAAGGATTGTTTTCGGAGAAACACAATACATTTAAATTTACCAATAAAAAGTAAGCATTTAATGTTGAATGGTCTGAATTCAAATATTCATACAGAGTTTTTTATTTATTAAAAAAAAAATCAAATTTCAAAAAGGATAATTATATAACATTGTGTTGCTTTTTAAAATAAAACAAGAGGCTGTCACAACGACAGCAAACCGGATTTATTAATATTTATTTGTGTCCTGGCAATATCACAAGAACCATTACTGATGAATGGTGAAAGTGAAAATCGTCAATATCAAATTTGACCTCCGTTTTGTCATCAGTATCAACATATTAAAATTTGAAAAGCTTAGATTGAATGGTTCATGAGTAAATGCAACAACGTGAATGGAAACGCCATTTTACAATCTTTCAAGAACCATAACTCCTGAACAGTAAAAGTCAAAATCGTCATTATTGAACTTGACCTCTATTTTGCCATCAGTAACAACACACAAAAATTTCAAAAGCTTTGGTTGAATGGTTCATGAGAAAATGCACGGACACGACTGGAAACACCATTTTTCAATCTTTCAAGAACCATTACTCCTGAAAAGAAAAAGTCAAAATCGTCATTATTGAACTTGACCTCTATTTTGTCATCAGTAACAACATATTAAAATTTGGGAAGCTTTGGTATAACAGTTCATGCGTAAATGCACTTACACGACTGAAAACTCCATTTTTCAATCTTTCAAGAACCATAACTCCTGAACGGTAAAAGTCAAAATCGTCATTATTGAACTTGACCTCCATTTTGTCATCAGTAACAACATATTAAAATTTGAAAAGCTTTGGTAGAACAGTTCATGCGTAAATGCACGGACACGACTTGAAACTCCATTTTTCAATCTTTCAAGAACCATAACTCCTGAACGGTAAAAGTCAAAATCGCCATTATTGAACTTGACCGTCATATAGTTGTCAGTAACAACATATTAAAATTTTAAAAGCTTCGGTTGAACGGTTCATGAGTTAATGCACGGACTACATTTGATTGCCGCCCGACCGACCGACCACCCGACCGACCGGCCGCCCGACGTACATCCCCAAACCAATAACCGACATTTTTGTCACAAAAATTCGGTTAAAAAAACCTAAAGATATATAAGTATTAAATTTTACCTGAAGCAGAAGAGAAACAATTTATCCTTCGCAAACTATGTCAGTGCTATTTCATTTCATCCATTGAAATGATCATTACCTATGTTTTACATTTGGTTCATTATAAAAAGTGAACTCTTATTTAGGTTTGAATATAACAATGGGAAAGGATAGTTTTGTAAGGTCACTCGAAAGTGTGAATATGTTCTAAATTGGTCAGACAATACTTGGTCATGTTTTATGAAGATTTAAGCCCTCGGCTTCGCCTTGGGCTTAAATCTTCATAAAACATGACCAAGTATTGTCTAACCTATAAATAAACAAAGATGAATAAATTTTTAATACACAAGAAGTTCAAATTTCCAACAATATCTTTTTTCCATTTTTGATAATAACAACTTGGTTAATTGAATTTGGCACATTTATCGTCATTATATTGTCATCGTTGAATAATTCCTTCATTTTACTTGATAAAGTGTTTATTCCTATAGACTGTACACTGAATCGGATTGAACCATTTAAAGCTTTATGGGGTAGAGGCTTACGGTAAAACCTACCCTCACGTGGATTTAATGATAAATACTTTTTAAAGACCTTTACTAAGCATCTATATGGATCACTTCTGAGTTATGCGTTTAACATCAATATTTCTATTGTTAAGCCCACCTTGTATATTCTTGCACAGCCTCCCGGTATAAAGCAGTAACTTTCTACCATTTGTAGACCAACGGAAATGCGATATTGATTAGCGTCAAGTTCTTTGTGTTTGTCGAGAGCACGAAACCCAGAGTTTGCAATTATAGAAAAAAATATGTTTGTTAGGCCATTTGCCGTTTCACAATTGAAAACCCCACTATCCCTCATGGTTTCTACGTCCGATATCAATATAGGGTCTGCTCTTTTTACATCGGTGTCAATACCATTATTTGTAAGTTCCTTCATTCTTCTATCTAGACATTTTCTAAAAAAAGAACATGGGACGGAATTTTTTGATATATGTTTATGTCATTCCTGTTACAGTCTGTTTCAGATACCTACAAGAATATGCAGATTTGTAATTCTTGTTGCTATATAACAACATGACAATCCTAGTCGAATAAAAGGTTAAGGTACAAAAAGGCGGAAAAGGGATGGGCTGGTCTATATTCCATGACTTCTTGAAAAGACAATGGGATAGTCAAGGCCAGTGATATGGGTATAAAGGTATTGTAAAGGGGATCGTTTGCGCAAGTTTTCTAGAGACTATATGTTCCAAAACCTAGAATCGGGGTCCAAATTTTCAGTGCTTCTATACGGTAGGTGTCAAGGTGTTAAATTTCAAAATGTAATCATGAAAGTCCGAGCTCCCTGAAACTTTAAAAGAGAAAAATGTTAAATTTAAAAGTGAAAAAATAACAAATGAACAAGAGTTATTGCAGCAATTAAAAAAAAAATAGCTAAAGGTTTTGTTTCTAAAACTACTCAACATAGGAAAAACATTCTGATTCTAAATCTCAGAAGGTAGTACAGTTGCCTGAATCTGTATTGAGAGGAAACAGTAGTACCGAGTCTGAATCTGAAACAAGTTGAACTTCCAGCTCTGAGGACTCATCTGATTATGAATTGTCAGCTAAATTATCGTCAAAGAAAAAGAGTAAAAAAGTCAGGACTTAAAATAAAATCTGCAGATAAAGTTATAACGCAACAGTTTTTTCCACATATTTTTTCACAGTATGAGTATGTGAGTAAACATTTGGAGTTTAAGAAATTAAATTTTAAAATGGTTGTTGCAGGAGAACTTGAAATTAAATAATTTCTGCAAAACCAAATCTGAAAAAGAAGGACGTTTAAAATTATTACAAAAAATTACCTATTTTAGCTCCATTTATCACTGGACATTGGTTTTAGAATTTTATGCTGCCTGGTTAAGACTTATTGATATGCGTATAAACATGGTCTGATGACTCACATATTGTTAGGAAACTCCAACTCCTCTTTATTTACTTGTAACTCCGTTTGAATATAATATAATTTGACTCTGTTAATTGTTTAATGACTCCTGTAATTGTATGTTTTCTTTGTTATTTACTCATTGTAAAATCAATATAATCATTATATAAACAAGAACATTTATAATATTGATTAGATTTGTGATTTACTCATTATAAAATCGTGCAACGGAGATATATTTTCTATATAAACAAGAACATTTATAATATTGATTAGATGTTAACAAATAATAAAATGCAGTAACATGATACAAATGGATTATTAAAGGATATATTATTCAGTAGAGTTTGTGTTTTACTCTAATGTTAGTGTAACAAAATATTTCACAACATTAAATGGTGCCGGAACCCGGGAATTTAGTCTATTCCGAAATTGGATCTTAATTCAGGAAATTCAACATGTCAAATGTGCGATTCCTCAAAGGTGTGCGAACAAGGTACAGGAACAATATTCAGACAGAAATACTGAACGGGAAGAAAATCTTATCCTCGGAGGTAGATAAACTCGATGAACAACGTTTTGTGTTGGATGCAACGAAATGTGCGGACAAGCTGAAGATGTATTCCGAAAAATTAGAAATTCAAAGTGGGAAACTTGCTAGTGCTTTGGAAGATGAAGGGGAAGTCATAGATGATATTGTGGGTGAAGATTGTGAGCTGTGTTCAAGTGTAATGGATTGTTACTTAGATCTGATACAATTTAAAGAAAGGTTAGTTGACTTTATTAAAAAGGAGAGCATAGAAGTTAAAGAAAACGAATTATCTAACCAAATTTTAGAGTTACAAAGGGAAATGAAAGATATTATGCAAAGTCAAATAAAACAACAACATGAAATCTTTAAGAAACAGTCGATAAATGAAAAGGAAAATTCTACGTGTTCTATAAAATTACCAAAATTAGATCTTCCTTTTTTTAATGGTGAGAAAATAAAATGGATGGAGTTTTGGGATTCATTTCAAAGTTCCGTACATGCAAAAACAAAGTTGACAGATATCGAGAAATTCAATTATCTTTGGAGCAAGCTACAAGGAGATGCTAAACGTGCAGTGTCAAGTTTAACTTTATCTAGTGATAATTATTCTTTGGCCATTAACATATTAAAGGAAATATTTGGAAACAAACAAAATGTGATTGATATTCATTATAATCAATAAATAAATCTTCCAACGCCATCGAACAAAATTTCTTGTTTGAGAGATTTTATAGATAAATTTAACAGACATATTCGAAGTCTGGAAGTTTTGAAACAAGACGTGAACCAAGACGTGTTTGTATCTATTATCAGATCAAAACTCCTCGAAGATGTGTTGCTTCAATTAGAAATTCAAAAAGGAGCTAAGGCGAAGTGGAAAATATCAAGTATTTGTGAAAAATAACCAGATTATGTTGTAGCAAGAGAAAAATCTGATAAAACGGAAACAGAAAAGGATCGTTCAAACTCACAAGGGAGTTTAAATGGATCATTCAATTCCTTCAAGCCATGGCAGAATAAAAATGGAAAACAAAACGGAAATTTTAGAGGTGGAACACAAAATAGAAATATAAATTCAGCAGAAGCCTAAGTCGCTTCCACAGAACGAAATGTTAGTTATTTCGATAAGTGTAGATATTGCCAGGAGCAACATTGGAGTGATGAATGTAAAAAATTTAAGAGTGTTGAAGATAGAAAGCGACAGTTAAAAAGCTGTTGCTTTAAATACCTGAGATATGGTCACAAATCCATTGATTGCAAGAAAAGAAAATTATGTGTTCATTGTGGCGAAAAGAATTCGAATCATCGAAGCTTATGCCCAAAGAAATTCAAAATGAAAATGACAAGTGTACATTTATCAGAAGAAAACAGTCATAGTTCTATCGAAGAATTAAGAAGACAGGAAGAATTTTCTGTAAATATGGAAAGTAATGAAGACCCTAGAGAGAATATGTTAGTTTCATCAAGTGAAATGGTACTTATGCAAACAGCAAAAACAGACGTGGTCAATCTAAAGAATAAGGAAAAGGTGGAGACAAGAAGTTTGTTTGACTCAGGATCACAGAGAACTTATATTTCCTAAAGTCTTGCATCAAAGCTGAATCTAAAAGGAGACATAGAAGAAGAATTGAAACGTGTCACGTTTGGAAGTGAGAAACCTAAAACTGTATAAACATCATCGACGAATCTTTCGATCAAATTGAATAACGGGAAGAATTTCAACCTTGTAGCGAACATTGTGCCAGTGATTAGTGGATGTGTACATAGGAAAAGTCTAGATGCTTCAGCAATGGAGCATTTAAAAAACTTTGTGAAAGAAGTTGAACTTCCAGATGAATTGCCATTTCAGAATAAATCATCCTCCATTGAACTTTTAATTGGAAATGACTATAACCTTGATTTGATTCTTTCGAACACAGTAGAAATTCAACCAGGATTATATCTTCTAGCTTGAAAACTTGGATGGATTGTAACTGGTAGGACTCATGAAACATATGAAGAGAAATCAGAGACTGGTTTGCTTGAAATATCGGACATTGAAAACCCAGATCAGTCGATTGTTGCCCAAGCAGGTATATGTGATTTATGGAACCTTGAGTCGATAGGTATTATTGAAAATATGGAAACATCTAGTGACAAGAAAGCTATGGAATATTTCAAAGAAACTTTAAAATTCAAAAATGGAAGATACTATGTTAAATGGCCATGGAAGGAAAATACGCAAGAACTTCCGGACAATCGTGAACTAGCTCTTGGTAGATTGAAGTCTATGTGTAGCTCGTATGAGAAAAAAACCTGACCTATTAACAAAGTATGACACTATCATACAAGATCAGATACAGAAAGGTATTGTTGAAGAAGTGAATGAGTTTAGGACTGGTGGAAGAAAACATTATATTTCCAATCATGCAGTGATAACCCCTCAGAAATCAACAACAAAAGTGAGAATAGTGTACGATGCGTCGGCAAAAACCAACAAGGAAATGCCAAGTTTGAATGAATGTTTATACCAAGGTCCCGTTCTTTTGAACAATTTATGTGGGATATTCATGAGATTCAGACTACACAAGATTGCTATGGTCGCTGACATAGAGAAAGCGTTCCTACAAGTAGGATTATAGGAAGATGATAGAGATGTTACACGATTCATTTGGCTGAAAGACTGTGCTAATATGTATGTAGAGAGACAAAATATACAGGAATACAGATTCTGTAGAGTGCCATTCGGTGTAATTTCCAGTCCATTTCTATTGGCAGCAACAATAGAACATCATCTTGATATGTATAATACACCAATAGCAGAGAAAATCAAGAATAATATATATGTAGATAATCTCATTTCGGGATGTGAATCAGTTCCAAAAGCTTTGAAATTCTATTCTGACGCAAAAGATATCTTTAAAGAAGCGGCAATGAATTTAAGGGAATGGATTTCAAACAGTAGTTCTATAAATGAGTTATTGCCAGCGAGTGATAAGACAGATGCTTTACAAGTTAGTGTTCTCGATCACATCTGGAATATCGAGGATGATAAAGTAGCAGTGAAACCTTCCAAATTTACAGTTTGTCCAGGAAAGACAACTAAACGTATAACTTTAATGGAACTAGCAGAAATATTTGATCCCATTGGATTGTTTTCTCCTATCATTATTGGTGGTAAAATGTTTGTACAAGATCTATGGAAAAGAAATTGCAATGGGACGATGAACTGTCTACAGAAGACCTTTCAAAATGAATTAACATCAGTACTGAGCTGAAACGAGTCTCTGAGGTTTTCATTCCTAGATATTTGTATTTACATTCAGACTTAAATGATAAAACATGCAAACTTCTGTGTTTCTGTGATGCATCTGTCAGAGCTTATTCAGCAGCGGTGGATTTACATCATACTTGTGGACAATCATCTAAAAGTGATCTCATCTTTTCGAAGTCTAGATTAGCACCAGTGAAGGAGATGAGTATTCCCCGACTGGAACTTATGGCCGTCTTGATAGGTGTTAGGAGTTTAATATTTGTGAAAAGTGAATTAGATATTTCCATTGAGGAATTGTACTTAAGGAGTGATTCGCAATACGTTCTCAAGTGGATTTCTACTAAGAAAGAACTAAATGTGTTCGTGAAAAATATAATAGCTGAAATCAAAGCGAACAAGGATGTCAAATTCATGTATGTCAATACAATGGAGAATCCAGATGATGTAGCTGCATAAGGAACTACAGCTTCTAAGCTTAAAAATGATAGTCTTTGGTGGCATGGTCCCAAATGTTCGAATTATGATACACAGAATTGGAAAAATGATTCTTTTGGAGATAATTCGTCTGTGGAAAAAATGTATCAATCTGAGATAAAAAAAATAAAAAAAAAGATGAAAATAGTAGATGTAGTACCTTACTTTGTAATCAGATCGAGGAAGAAAACAGATCACCTGTAGGCATAGACTGCAGAAAGTTTTCGTCTTTCACAAAAGTAATACGTATAACTGCCTGGATTCAAAGATTTGTTTCAAGGATGAAAAAAACAAAAGCAGTACTGGAAAAGTGTTAAAATAAAAAGAATTGAAAGTTGCCGAAATGAATTGGATAAAGTATATTCAAAGGAAACATTACTTAGATGTTTTTAAAGCATTAAACGAGCACAAAAGAAAAAATCTACAAAGACAACTTGAGTTGTTCATTTCTCAAGATGGAATTCTGTGTTGTAGAGGAAGACTGGAAAATGCAGATATTTCTGAATCTGCTAGACTACCCATTCTTCTTCCCCGTGAAGGAGGTCCTTATCTAATGCCTGATATGCCTCCGTTTCCAAAATCAAGAGTTTCACAGTCAACTCCTTTTTCTTCAACTGGCTTAGATTATTTAGGACCCTTGATTACAAAGTCAAACGGTGAAAACAGCAAAAGGTGGATTTGCCTTTTCACATGTTTAGTTACACGAGCAATACACTTATAGGTTATCAATGACATGATTACAGAGGAATTCCTATATGCATTTCGAAGGTTTATCTCGGCAAGAGGTACCCCGAATACAATAATAAATGATAATGCAACTCAATTAAAATTAGGAAGTGAAACATTAAAGTCAGTATGGAATCATGTGATAAAAAGTGAAGATGTTCCAAATTTCACCATGAATAAAGGATTATGTTGGAATTCATTACAGAATAAGCTCCCTGGATGGGAGGTTTTTATGAAAGGTTAGTCGGAGTTGTGAAACGTTTTCTTAGAAAATCTTTGAATAAAAGACTCATATCTGATGTACACATGAGAACTATTATTAAGGAAATCGAAGCTGTTGTGAACTCTAGACCACTGGTTTACGTAGAAAAAGACATCAATTCTAAAATAACATTGACACCAAGTCATTCTTTAACGGTGAATCTAACCACTGGGATACCAGACGTTGATTTCGATCTTGACGATCCAGATTATTAACCTTTAGAAAGTTCAAAGGAGAAGTTATTAAAAGCTTGGAAAAAAGGACAGAAAGTCTTAGATTCATTCTGGAATTTATGGAGGAATGAATACTTACTCAGTTTAAGAGAAAGAACGCAAACAAAATTAAAGAGTTGAAGAGTCCAGTCATCATTTCTACCACAAATTGGAGATGTTGTGCTTATATAAGACATTTTACCCAGATCAACATGGAGAATGGGAAGAATAGTGAAACTTTATCAAGTAATGATGGTGAAATTAGGAGTGCAAAAGTACAACTGTCTACTGGACTAATATAAGGAAGACCATTGAATGTTCTTTATCCTCTAGAATTGGATTGTCATAATGAAAATAAGGAAGTCAAGAAATTTGACAAAGATCCAGTTTCAATTGCTAGACCTAAACGATTAAGTGCAGAAATCGCAAAAAGGAAAATTAAATCGAATTTAAAGAAATAAGTACTTCATTCTGAGGTGGATTTCTTGGAATTCGTATTATGTGTTTGATTCGTAATTTTCATTTGAAATTAGCGTGTTATGTTTATCATTATTAATATGATAACAAATTAGAATAATATTATTATAACTGATTAAATTGTGTTTGAAAAGTTTTTAAAGTTTACCTGTGTATTATTATTGTTTAAACGGAGTCATTTTCATTTACCTGTATTGAACCGTGTAGTTCAACGGAGCCTTTAAGTATTCAACGGAGTATTTAAATGTTTAACGAAGTCGTTCCCGCTCTTGCACGTGCAACTCGTGCACTGTTGTTATTTAAATAGAATATATATTGAGTCTTCCCAATGAAGTTTTATCAGTTTAAAATAAAACGAAAGATGGCATACAACTGTGAATTCTGTCCAAAGATATATAAATATAGGAAAAATATGTTGAGACACGTTAAAACAAGATGCAGCACGCAGTTTATACGTAGAAGATCTGTTTCGTCATCTCATAAATACGCACAAGATGGAGGAATGTACAGCAAGAGTTAAGGCAATCAACTCTTCCAGAGGCGATACTCATCGGGAAAGCTACTATTCTGACGTTAGTGATGATGACACATTCTGGACTTACTGGATAATTTTAGTAAAGTGGACGAGTCGATACTGGTCATCATTTTGATGTTGATGATTTTTTATCCACAGTAGACTAAAACAATAATATAGAAGACAAGTGTGATGATGATTTTTTATCCACAGTAGACTAAAACAATAACATAGAAGACAAGTGTGATGATGATTTTTTATCCACAGTAGACTAAAACAATAATATAGAAGACAAGTGTGATGATGATTTTTTATCCACAGTAGACTAAAACAATAATATAGAAGACAAGTGTGATGATGATTTTTTATCCACAGTAGACTAAAACAATAATATAGAGACAAGTGTGATGATGATTTTTTATCCACAGTAGACTAAAACAATAATATAGAAGACAAGTGTGATGATGATTTTTTATCCACAGTAGACTAAAACAATAATATAGAAGACAAGTGTGATGATGATTCTTTAAATTCAGAGATGGTAGACATCCAAGATTATTCTATTAGTTTAGAGATGGTAGACAACCAGAGCGAAAGTGATGATATTATTATCATTAGTGATGTTGAAGAAAATATAGTAAACAGTATGGAACATTTTATTGGGACGACAAAAGAACAGACTATAATTTTAACTTTTAAAAGAACCATTAATACTGTAAATGGATGTGAATATGTAATGAATAGGGACTTTATATGGGATTGTTATGAAGAGACAATTTGAGCACTTTCTTTTTGGTCGGGAGTGTTAGGAAACTCCAACTCCTCTTTATTTAACTGTAACTCCGTTTGAATATAATATAATTTGACTCCGTTAATTGTTTAATGACTCCTGTAATTGTATGTTTTCTTTGTTATTTACTCATTATAAAATCGTGCAACGGAGTTAACGGAGATATATTTTATATATAAACAAGAACATTGATAATAATGATTAGATGTTAGTAGATAATAAAATGATGTAACATGATACAAATGGATTATTAAAGGATATATTATTCAGTTTGGTTTGTGTTTTATTCTAATGTTAGTGTAACGAATTATTTCACAACACATATGTTATGTTAAGTGGACAAAGTTTGCCAATTTTAGACCAGTATCCAAAAATCAAACTGGTAAAGAGCAAATTTTGTTTTGCGTTAAATATCAATGCAATAAAAAGTAAAATCACAAAAATACTGAACTCAGAGGAAAATCAATTCGGAAAGTCCATAATCACATGGCAAAATCAAATAACAAAACGCATCAAAAACGAATGGACAAGAACTGTCATATTCCTGACTTGGTACAGGCATTTACAATGCAATACATGTGAGCATAGCAACTCAACTGACACAGCAGTCATTAAAGATATAACTAGAACTACGCATCATATATGTGCTTCATGTTGTCAAAAAGATCATATCCAAAAACACATTCTGAGTTCAGACAATTGCCCAAATAAAAAGCCTGACTAACAAATGCATGTTTACATAGGAAAGATCATTGTAAATTTTGTATAGCAGTATTTGAAGTAATTTTACCAGAACAAAATTTTATTTTGAATTTGCATAATTCCTTCATTTATGTATCAGGATATACTTTTGATTTATTTAAAGTTCCAGTTTTTTTCTAAATTATGTATTAAGTTTTGGAGACAAGAATTATGTGATTATGAAGACCAAGAAGTCTGTGATATGTTAAAATTTGGTTAGCCTTTAGGTTTTGATAGAAAATTTGAGGAATTAAGAAACAATAAAATTGTAAAAAATCATAGTGGGGAAAGATAATTTGCCAAATATATTGATAAATATATCAAAAAGGAGGTAGGCTACGGTGCTGAACTAGGTCATCTTGCATCAAACCCATTTAATGATCATTTGGTAACATCTCCTTTGAGTGCTATGCCAAAAGTAACATCGGAAGAAAGGAGTTATCAAGGATTTGGGTTTTCCAAAGGGTAAATCAGTCAATGACTGATAAAAATGTTTATTAAGGTAAACATATAGAACTACATTATCCTGATGTGGATAATTTTATAGAAATTTTTAAAGAGAAAAGGAAATTCTGTAAAAAAAATTTAAAGAGACTTACTCGGCGTAATTCAAATTCCAGTTGACCCAAAATATTACAATTGAATTGGTTTTAACTGGAAAGGTAATTATTTCGATAGAGTTTTAACTTTGGGTTTAAAATCAAGTGATTTTATTTGTCAGTCAGTGTCAGATTTAAAGCCAAAAACCACGATATATCTTTGATAAATTATTTAGATGATTTTGCTGATGCTGAAATTAGTGAAAAAGTATATATTTCATATAAACAATTGAAATGGGTTTTAGGTAACAGTAGTTTGGAAGAATCTGTAGAGAAAGCTGGTAGTCCTTCTCGGATACTGAGAAAATGACAATGGAAGTCACTCCTGATAGATTGGTGGAGATTTTTTACTTAGTTTCATTTTGGTTAATTACGCCATTGCATCTGTAATAGAAGTACATTGCTTAATAGGAAAACTGAGTTTTATTGCAAGTTGTGTTCGACCAGGTCGTATTTTTATATCAAGAATTTTAAATTTTCTCATGGAGTTTAACTAGATGCTCTCAAGAGCCTGTGTCGCTCACCTTCGCCTAAATGCATATTAAACAATGGACACAGATAAGTTCATGACAAAATCTTACTTTACTGAACATTCTTGTTGCTACAATTATCGCTATCTATTATGAACATGGCCCAGTAATTACTGTGGAAAATGTTTTCTAAAAAATTACAAAAAATTACAAAAATTTAAGAAAATTGTTAAAAATTGACTATAAAGGGCAATAACTCCTTTAGGGTTTTATTGGCAATTTTCGTCATATGACTTATTTGTAGATCTTATTTTGCTGAACATTATTACTGTTTACAGTTTATCTCTATATATAATAATATTCAAGATAATAACCAAAATCTGCAAAATTTCCTTAAATTGTATGTTGGGGGCAGCATCCCAACAACGGGTTGTCCGATTTGTCTGAAAATTTCAGGGCAGAAATATCTTGACCTAATAGACAATTGTACCCCATGTTAGATTGCTCTTAATGCTTTGGTTTCAGAGTTATAAGCCGAAATCTACATTTTACCCCTATGTTCTATTTTAAGTCATGGCGGCCATCTTGGTTGGTTAGCCGTGTCACGCCACACCTTTTTTTAAACTAGATACCCCAGTAATGATTGTAGCTAAGTTTGGTCAAATTTGGACCAGGAGTTTTTTGTAAAAGTTTACGGACGACAGACGACGGACTGAGAAAAGCTCAATTGACCTTTCAGGTCAGGTGATCTAAAAATGTGGTTTGTGTTTTAGAAGTTTCCTTGGAATTGAAGCATGATCTTCTCTGGTGGTCAGAATTCTTTGAGATATATAATGGTGTTTCACTGTTGAATCTTCAAGAATGGAAAGAACTGGCTTCACATACATGTTTGATTGGTTGTGGAGGTTTAATTCGAATGGACAGTTCTTTCACTGTGTGTTTCCATATTTCATTGTCCAGCAAAACTTACATATAAATGCTTTGGAATTATTGTCAGTTTTTGTTTGTTTGAAGTTGTGGGGACAGAGAGGCAGAAAGATATGTACTCAGTGTGACAATATGGTTTCAGTTCAAGTTATTCATCAAGGGAAATCAAGGAGTCGTTTTTTACAAGCATCTCTTGGATGGAGAGTTGTCTCATTGGCACTCACACTACATCTTCCTATATCTACTTTGAGAAATATGTTTTATTTGTGCAATTAAACAATGTGAATTAAGAGCTATTCATATAGACGGAATTGATAATGGGTTACCTGATATGTTGTCTAGATAGAGTTTGTCAGATATTTACCCTGTGCAATTTTATAAATCAATTGAAGGTAGAATTTTTCAAAATATTAATGTACATTCAAATTTTTTCAGATTCTGTCACAACTTAGTTTATATGTAGATCTACACATGCTTAAAACACTAGCACAAGAATCTTTGAAATCCGCACATGCTTCAGGAACTTGAAAAAATTTGAAGATACAGTGGAAAGCCTTTTTTCGGTTTTGTCATTTTTATAAGTTAAAAACATTGCCTTGAGAGTTAAATAGACTTTGCTTGTTTTCACAATTTTTAAGTAGATCATTTAAAAGTGTAGACTCAATCAGAAGTTATCTGAATGGAGTTCAGGTGTTACATCTACTTTTTGATCTACCTTTTATTCATTTTGAGTCATTCTAATTTAGATTATTTATGAACGGATTAAAACGATGCAATCCCCACACAGTTTGGGCAGCTCTTCCAATCACACCTAGTATTTTATTAAATATAATGGAAGAATTAAATTTTTATGATGTCAATTGTTACACATATTGGTGTATTTTTCTTTTTGCTTTATATTTTATTTGTAGAAAATCCAATTTGGTTGGGACAGTAGATGATAACTCTAAATGTTTCCATAGAGAAAATATTTTTAAGATTATTTACTAGTTCAGTTTTGTTGGTCTAAGACTATACAATTTGGGGAGAGAGTTTTAGAAATACCCATTATTAAAAACTTATCTTCTCCGTTATGTGTATTTAGTGCCTTCAAGGCAATGTGCATGAAATTCATTCAGACCAAAAAGGACATACATGTATAATTAAACGATAATATATAGATATAGGAAGATGTGGTATGAGTGCCAATGAGACAACTCTCCATCCAAACAACAATTTATAGAAGTAAACTATTATAGGTCAAGGTACGGCCTTCATCAACGCAGCCTCGGCTCACAGCGAACAGCATGCTATAAAGGGCCCGAAAAATCACTAATGTAAAACCATTCAAACGGGAAAACCAATGGTTCAATCTATAGTCTATATGTTGTAAGTTTGTGAGAGAATGATAATCCCCGTCGTCATCCAAGTCACAATTTATAAAAGTAAACCATTATAGGTCAAGGTACGGTCTATCGCTATCGCTCGTATTTATTCATGAATACAGGAATTATTCTCTTACATATACTTGGGCGCACTGAATGTGGAAGGAAGGGTGAATTGTCTCAACGACGAGTACAGGAGATGGTTTGGTGTTTAGGTAATTATTATTTTCATTTCTTCTATTTATGATAACTTATGCTTTATATTTTAAAAACGCATGAATCAGAAAATGATTTTTTTTGTCCTTTGTAGGTGAAACTATACGTGAAGATGTTGTTAAAAAGGTGTCTATAGTATTCCTATTGATAAAAACTAGACATTTGCGTAATGAAGCAACATATTGTTTAAGGAAAATTCATGGTTGAAGAAAAGTCCCAAATCAAGTTTATTGCAATTTATTAATATTAAAAGATGTGAGCGTTTCATAATTATTATAAGATCAAATATATCAAATTGTCAATATTTAATACACTGTGTACATCAAATATGTCCCTCATCCCTATGTTTTCAGCTGTTTGATAGGAAAGCTGTAACTATAACCGACAAACTGAAAGATGAGTGCAAAGAGGCAAATCTTCCAATGAAGGACACACTTATTGCTTACGGCAGTGATGGAGCGTCTGTGATCGTTGGTTACAAGAGAGGAGTTTCAGCATTGTTGAAACAAGTATATACTTGTATATACTGCCCGCTCTGACCTTTTAGTATTATTTTTTTTTGCACTTTTAATGTGATGTAGGTATAAATTTTGTCATTTCTTTTTACGAATCCACTTTACCTATTAGTAATCAATGTGTGGATCACAGGTTGGCATTGGCTGTAAGACAGGCTGCAGACAACATCCATGGTTGGAAATAAAGGAATCTAATGTTCATCAGGATTCTTTGTTCAAGTTTTATGACAATTTCCTGGGAAGAATGGCTGCACTTAAAATTATTCAGACAATTTCAGACAACCCCATTTTGAAATAAAAACAGCCAAAGGCTATCCGATGACAGGTTTATTTTCGATCTACGAGTTTGACTGTCCCTTTGGTAACTCCCGTCCCACTTTTACCAAGCGTAACGATTTCATTAGAGAGGGAAGCAAACGAATGACAAGACAGCTTAGCCTTTGGTCTAGCTAAAAATGTACAGACTTGGGAATTCATTACTGTATTTTACATTTTGTGTGACTTGCTGCCTCAATTGACCAGCAGGGCTTTCAGGAAATTATAAAATATTAAATATTTCCTTTTTTACGATTATTGTGACTTTTATTTGTCTTCAAAGAAGTAATACAATTTCTTGGAGTAAGACATTTTATTTTCAGAGTCAGGTTTAGATTACTCTACTAAACTCTACAAGGAAGAACTGTTTACGCAGACACCAGCTGTTTCCTGTTTAACTGACACATACCAAAAAAAAAACATTTACTACTCTGTAAATAACAAATGAGCTATAAACTGAGGAAATTTATAGCCGAACAATCCCAAATCGCAAGTGGTTTTCGATACAAGACACTCATACTAGTGTCAGACAGCAAGGGCTTCACCATACGAAACTCTTGTCGGGACAAAGAATTCCCAACAGAATTGTGGTGCATCCCAGGCGCCAAAACTGCGGATATGATTGAAAACAGACTTGAAAAGGCAATAAAGAGACATTATCATATCATACTGAATTTCTGGTCAGGAACATGTGACTTTACCATCAAAAGGGGACAAGAAGACGTTACTATGTTGTAAAACTTGTGTCTAATCCAGTTGTCATTTTGAATAATATGTTTAAACTAACGGGGACAATTCATCAAGCTAAGACACAACCAAGAGCACAAACAGTTAACAGTATACATACTGAATATAATGAGCAATAACAAACGTGAAAAAATCTCCTAACGCTGAAATAAAAAATTGTAGACTGGTCCTATTCTTTCAAATGTGAACTACAACACACACAAAGGACATACCAACCCAGCAACCTTCAAAGTCGAAGATTTCCTTGTCACCAACAGATTAAGAATTTGAACACCAAACTATCTGAACTAAACCAAGGTCTAAGAAAGAACATGGTCAAAACCACCAAATACTTCTTTCGAGCAAGATAAGTAAAAAGAGGAGGTCATAGAAAATCAGTGAATATCTCACTCAATAAAACAGACGGCGTACATCCAGGACCCATACTTAGCTTATTCATCACAAAACAACTACTCCTTGATACATCCACCTTAAATACACCTGAAAATAAGTTCGATCCTACACCAGCCAATACATTTTGTTATTCATCATGAAGAGACAGGTCAAATTGGTAAACTGATTGGACCTGGTGGCCATTCCATCACCTTTATACCAATTTCCTTTAATAATCTTGAAAATGGTGACCTAAACAATATATCTTCTTATTGGTCATGAAAAGACACAATGTATGCCCGATTTATTACTAATGTTAGGCAGTTTGTTCGATAACATGAACAGGGGTTTTGTCTTATTTTTAGAGAAAATTAAAGCTTTAAATCGTTCTCCTGAATCGAGGGGAAGCGTTTTTCAAAGCAGGAATTATTGAAAGCTATGTAGATGGTATTTTTTTTAAGAAAACGCCACTATTCCATAAGTGTAATTTTTGTTTAGATTTAAATTGAATAATTTGACTAATTTATTCTATTTGTTATGGCATATCGCCAGTGACGAGGTATTTTGTGAATATGTTATAAAATGTCAGTTTAAGGTTTGTTTTCCATTATTGTTTTAGTCTCTCTTTTTAGGTTTGGGGATACATGTATGTAATAACCTGTATGGATTGCTATTCAAAATGGCCAAATGCATTTACAAATACTATATATTTTCAGCCAAAGTATGTGACAGACAACACAGTACAATGTGCCGGTTTCGGGTAATGGAAGAGATCGTGTCAGACCAAGGAAGAGAATGAACAGCAAATTGATAAATAACGTATGTGATGCATTGAGGATGAAGGACATTACCACATCTCCAAACAATCAACAAGGATATGGTATGGCTGAAGTTTAATCAGGTTGAAAGGTATCATTGAGAATACAATCTTAGACCATTCACAAGACTGGGATAAACAAATCGAAAAGTGTCTAATTAAAAAAGAATAACATAACCTCCTATCATCATTCCGCCAAACTCACACCACTGTGTGTAATGTATCTCTACGACGGGTGGTACTGCCAAATGAGTCACTATACAATTATGTGGAAAATTAAGGGGATGGAATAATCGAAGAATACTGAAAAGGTTTCATCAAATTTTAATAAAGTTATTCGACAACAGCTCACTGAATAATTGAAACAAATGTACAAAAGGCACTAAAAGGCAGAAGGAGGCATATACCAGACGTCATTATGCTGATACTACATTTTACGTCATTGGTCAGTATGTCCTGTTTAAAAACATCCGACCGCAATCTGGTATGGTTTTTATTGAACAAAGGAAATATGTTGATCTGTAGAAACTTTCATCAATTGAAGTCAAAGGAAACTCTGTTCTTTGGAATAATGAGCAATCATAGATAGTTGGTGGTGATAACCAAAAGAATATTCAACTTTGGACTAGTGACCCTGAAAGTGGCAGTGATGATTCCATTGGATATGAGCCAAGTATGTGAGAGCCTACATAGTACAATATGCCGGTTTGAAGAAATGGGAGAGATAGTATCAGACCAAGGAGGAGAATTCAACAGCAAGTTAATTAATTACATTTGTGATACATAAGATAGAATAAAGCACATTAGCAAAAATGTACCTCCTCTCCAAACCATCCACACGGAAATGGTATGGTTTAGAAAACAATATCCGACTATTCACAAAACTAATATAAACAAATAGAAAAAATCATATTTGAAAATATAACAGAACCTCCTATCATCAGACCTATAAGACTTATGACAGTGCAGCCTTGGATGAGGAACTGGAGGGCATGAATATGATGAGCAAGTTTGTGACTCAGAACAAATCCATTGATAAAGATGATTTAAAATCAGATGTTAATACCTTGGCAATGAATTTTTTATCTTTCAAAATCAAATATGAATTCAGATGTTGAAGTTCAACACGTAGAAAAAACAACACGGAAAGAATGAAAAAGACCTGATTCTAGCATTTATGAATACCTATAAATAATCTATTTAATCTATTTGATGACTTCAAATAAATAGTAATAAATACAATATTTATAGAGCGCATTATATAATAACAACAATTATTCCAAGCGCTTCACATTAAAAAAAATATATAAAATACAAAAATACATAAAACATAGATTACAAAGTACTAACTTAAAAGAATCAAACAAGCATACAAAAATTTATAAGATACTTAAAACAAAAGAAATAAAAGAAATGAAAAATGCATGTACCCTAAAATATACAAAACTGTCTAAAACTAATGTAGTCAATTAGAAGTATATAAAATCTACAAGAAATCCTTAAAAGCAGATCGAAATAAATGAGTCTTGAGTTGCTTTTTAAAAACATCTAAAGAATTTACACAAGATGGCAAATTGTTCCAGGGTGTTGGTGCAGTCTTAGCTTGTCAAAACGCCTCTCACCGTAGCTTTTCGTTCGAACGTCGTTTGGAGGATGTGGGAGCATACTATTTTCCGACCAGAGGGATCTGTTGGGCTTGTATGGCGTAATTAAATTTTGAAGGTAACTAGGAGCCTTGCCATGCTGTGCTTTGTACACATATAAAAAGGTTTATATTGGCATTGGGTAGCTAGTGTAACGATATTAAAACAGGCGTAATTGAGTTAAATTTCCTTTTTCGTTTAATCAAACGTGCTGCTGTTTTGGACCTGCTGCAATTTACTGATAATGTTGGTGTTAGTACCGTACAACAATGCATTGCCATAGTACAGCCTTGATGTAAATAATGAGCACACTAGTGTTTAACAGGCTTCAACTGAAATTAAAGATCGAATTCGACCAATATTCCGAATTTGGTAAAAACAAGCCTTAGTGATCGCACTGGCTTGATGTTCCATGCTGATGGTTTTATCAAAGTACATTTCAAAATAAACATACATAAACTTACATTTATGTAGGGGCCAACTGGGGAAGCTCGTTGTCAGCTCGTTTTTTTTTGGGGTTGTTGTCTCTTTGGCATGTTCCTCATTTCCATTCTCAATTATTCTGTATATAAATAATCGGCTAATCATAAGTTGTATTTACTCCAAGTCAATCTTTGTCTAGTAAAATGTTTGGAACTGATTGGAAGCAGCCTAATGTATCGTGTTTTTTTAAAGGTGACAAGCATAACGCTTTTACATATAAAATAGTTTCAGTAACTGCAATATCTTGTAAAATTCTGGAACAGGTTTTAACAAGTAACATCAGAAAACATCTCACAAAAAACAATATATTAAATGCCAGTCAACATGAATTTAGTAGTAAACAGTCTTGCTAGACCCAGCTAATTGTCAGTATACAAGACCTAGCAAAATCATTGGCAAATTGTTATCAAATAGATGCTGTACTTTTAGATTTTTCTAAAGCATTCGGTAAAGTCTCACATCAAAGATTAGCTTAGAGTTTTACGGTATTAGAAATTAAAACTTAAGTTGCATAAATGATTTTTTAGCTGTCAGGCAACAGCAGGTGTTTAATCTTCTAAATTAGCTGTTGAATCTGGTGTCCCTCAGGGAACAGTACTAGGCCCAACATTATTTGTTGTTTTTTTATGAATGACTTACCAGAACATGTAAATTATATGTCCGAGTAGCGCGACACCTCTTTGAATTGTGCCTTGACACAAGAAATTTAGCCGCTATATTGGAATTTATAATTTTGGAATTCACGAACTCGATATTATTTATTTATTTTAAATTCATGTTAGTGAACAAAATATTTAACGAGTAGAAAACGGTTTATAACATATTCAAAAGGCAAGACCTTACAAGGGAAACCGTTCTTTTCACGAAAAGCTAGGGTTTCAGCCTAAATAAAGTGGTACCCTATAGTTAAAGCCAGGAGCGGAAGTACTGCTTTTAAATAAGAGTATAAAGAAAAAAGACGAACAACATACACCCTTATTGTGTGTGTATGATCATTTGGAACCGAGTGTTAATTGCCTGAAACGAAAGCTGAAAATATCCTAAGCGACATCTCACGAGAAGTCACGAGACCTTTAGATTTAAATCATATTTCGAGCTTGAGTCATCGTGGACAGACGTGCCTCTGTCCTCCCTTTAAAGATATTTTCCCGGGCTCGTTCAGAACGTGCTTTATTTTATATACGAAAGATATCCGAGTTTTTCATTTATCGGTTCAATGTAAGTATATTTTATTTTATTTATATAGTTAATATAATTTTAGGCAGATGGTGTCGTCTGCATTTCAATTTTCTAATTCTGTTATGGGAACGGATGGTGTCGTCCGTCGGAATTTTTTAAAGGACGGTGGTCCTATTTAGCAGATGGTCTGCATTTTTATTTATTTTATTTTGTTATGGGAACGGATGGTGTCGTCCGTCGGAATTTTTTAAAGGACGGTGGTCGTATTTAGCAGATGGTCTGCATTTTCATTTATTTTATTCTGTTATGGGAACGGATGGTGTCGTCCGCCGGAATTTTTTAAGGACGGTGGTCCTATTCATTTGAACGGACATTTGTTGTCTTGTTATTTAGGATGGTGCTCATCCTTTCTTATTTGAGAACAGACATGTGTTGTGTTTGGGTTATACAGGTTGGGAATAACCCTAATTGGGATACTATATCCCAATTGGAGTATTGTATCCTAATTGAAGTATCTATGCATACCCTAATTGAGGTATCAAACCACTCTTTCTTTGTTCTCGATCTCAAATGATATTCCCGCACTTTTTTACAACCCCAGTATGTAAATTCATGAACCGTGTCAAAAGTTGTATATCAGGATTTTGCTGACAGATGCTGCATTTTTTGGGTGCATATCGTTTTGCTTGCAATTTTAACCACATGGGAATATAAAACACCATTTTACCTTAATAAAATACCATTATTTTGTTTGTTCTATCATGACCGAAATCTTCACAACATAAACTCTTGACAGGAAGTGCATATATACAAGGGGTACAATCAAAATCACGTGATGGATATACACACACCGGAAGTAACAGTCGAGCAGACCGCTTGAAAGGTAAGAAGTCGTATTTACTTGTTTATATCAATAAAATTTAATAAATAAGGTAGTGCACCGAATGTCGGATACTGTCTAGTTTTGAAATACACAATTATCCTTGCTGGAAAGCGTGCAGTTAATGCTAACATTTCGACACAGTTCCAAAATTTCACCAGATAACACACACACCTCATATGTTTTTATAACAAAATTTAGTTTTTAGTGGAAAAAGAATGCATTTTTTAATTCATCATCTTTAATTTTGATTTAATCAATCAAATAATTACGATAAATGGTCGTTTGACAGGAGAATAGCCGATTTTCACAAATGATACCATACATACCCCATTAATTTAACGGATAACACACACACACACACACAAACCGAAACTGAAGGTATGTACAAAGTTTCAAGCAAAGTCAAATGATGTATTTTACTACATTATACTAAAATCATAAGAACAATTTAATATAAGCCTTAACCTATATAACATTTTAATTGAAAAGCAATCTCTCATCGCTTTAATTTTCTTATATGTCGCGTGGTGTATCTTACAAAACCTGGTTAGAGGTCTTTAAAATTTATACAAGTGAACTCGGAATGGTGTTCTGTTCGACAAATCATTTTGCAGCTTTCACGACCTTGATTGTTTATCGAATGTTAATCGAAGGGACTTGACGCATTTGTATAACGAAGGGCGAACAGGTTTGATTAACAAACAGAACCGAAATCATCTCATTTGCATATCAATATAAATACATAAATTTCAGTTTTCCTACCGTAAAAGGGCTTTATAGCCAGTCATAGTCGTTAACCTCTCCCGTAGTAGTAACTCACGCATGACACCAACATATCTTAAAACAGAAGCGATGAGAGATACGTTTTTCTTTCTATTTATTTATAGAATATGTCACATTTGTGCAAGCACTGTGGAAAGAAATTTAAAGGTCGAAGTGGTTTACGACAACATGAGATGAGGCATGATGGACAGGGGCCATATTCATGTAATGAATGCAAGCTTGTTTTTTTCAGCAAGTCAAACTTTACTTCCCATTTGGCAAGCGACAAACACCAAAACCATAAGCCATTCATATGTAAAACGTGTGGCAAGTCATTTGCAACAGATGCCTATCTGAAGAACCACTGCCTGTATGAGGACAAGGGAGGCGATCACAAATGTACCCAATGTGAAGATACGAGATAAACTTAAATAATGAATGGTTTAGACTATAAACTCATGAAGACAACCACTTAGCACGAACTGCATGTCATGATGATTGTTTGTTTTTACGTTCTTTGCGATTAGCTTAAATAATGTGTGTGTGTTATCCGTTGTTTTTTTCGGAGTGTGTGGTATCATTTTTGAAAATTAGATTTTCGACAATAAACCAAGCGTTTATCGTAAAAAAAATTATTGTATAAATCAATAGTAGCGGTGTTGAATTGAGACATGCATTTATTTTGCCAAACAAATCATAAAGAAAACAATTTTAGGAAATTTTGATTAAAAATATTCAAAGTGTGTGGTTATCCGTTGAAAAATATTGAGTGTGTGTCGAAAATTTGGAACTGTGTCGAAGTGTTTGCAATAACTGCACGCTTTCTAGCAAAACAATTGTGTATTTTAAAACTACATACTATCCGACATTCGGTGTGCCAACTTAATAATCAAAATTTAATTGATATAAACAAGAAAATGCAACTACTAACCTTTCAAGCGGCGAGTTCGACTGTAACTTCCGGTGTGTGTATATCCATTACGTGATTTTGATTGTAGGGAAAACGGTAGTATTTAATTTTCCCAGCATTAGGTTGGCCTTTTGTGTACCAAAGGCAGGTGAAGGAAGTCAAATTAGGAGCGCTGTGATTGGATGTAAGGGTACAATATATTTTTTATTTATCTATGAATAACTGCAGTGTGTATATTTACAATATCAATTTTAAAACCTATTGAAATATTTTCTAGAGAATTATTCGAAAAGACTTGCAAAATTTCATAAATTTAGTGCAAAATGACGGTGGGCATGGATAACATAAACAAGCTCCGTTGGAAGTTGGTCATGATACTATTTGGCTTTAATTTTTAAAACAGAGTAATAAAGTACTAACACAACATATAACTGTTTTATCCAGGTTTTTATCTTAAAAAGTGGTAAATTTAGAAAATGTTAACATTGTCGCCTATGGCAGAATAAATAGTACCGTTTTCCCTATACTGAAGATAGCAAGGGAAATCAAAGCCACTCAAACTTCAATTCTTTTATACTATTTTGAAGCTTTTGATTAGTACATTTGATTTTATCACAAAGAATAGAAATTTTTCACTGAGAACAATACTGTGTTGAGAAAAGTGCTGAGTCATCATGATAGGTCAAATTGATTGGTAATGATATAAAACTTTATTCTAGGATGTCAATATTAACTATATTGTGTAAAATGCACCATATTATAGTTCTTTTGTATTTGATTTCACCTTTCGCAATGATTTTTTCAATTGGAAACACCAGAATTCCAGTCGCGACAAATATTTTTCACTGAAATGTTTGCCTTTTTTTGCTGCGTAATTCCCTAAATGTATAACTTGGGTATTTCTGTAAACAGTATCTATTAAAATGGGAAATTGCCTGGTTTAGTTTGACTGTTTATGTAATTAGGCAATATTTGGTCACATTGAAAGCATTTTCAGCGTTAGAATTGTTCATCTAAGAAAAAAAGAGGCCCACTTGAGGCTAAATTTACATATAATTTATACTCTCCTGTGTAAAGAATTGTTCACATTCTTGATAATGCATGCAGCAAATATTTCAAAAGTGCTTTAATTTGTAGTTTCTTTCTTTTATTATGTCAGACATAAATATTTTTTCATTTCCTACTGTTTGAAAGGACTTTTGTTGGAAATTAATACTCCCAAGGGACATAATTTAGCTTTTTACATTGATTAATACAGGCAACAAAGGCAACTTTACAGCTGAGTAGTTTGCATATTTAAAGTTTAAAGTGTCTAATATCTTTGTTTTCATCATCTCAAGACAGAATAATAGATTTTATAACAAGATCTAAAATCTTTAACCACAATATGGCATATACTAAAGCATGGAATGGAGATTAGTATGAAAAATCTTGAATTTGTGCATTTCTTGTAAATTTTTGATTAAATGAATACAAATTGAATGGAACTGTCCATTTTATCTGTTTAAATGGAACTATTTATCATTCTTTTTAAATAAAATAAGATATGATTGGATACAGGTTGTTTATTAAGGCTTTTCTGAAAGAAGTAGAGAATGAGGTAAACCAGCATGTAGGGGTGGGGACATAAAATGATCTATGTTTCTTTAAGTACTGGGGACATACAAGTATTTATTATAGCCAAGGTTTTCACAATAGCCCAGTATTGCATTAATAATGTCATAAGAATTCTTTATATCTTTATGTCACAGTATAGGGAAAACGGTAGTATTTAATTTTCCCAGCATTAGGTTGGACTTTTGTGTACCCAAGGCAGGTGAAGGAAGTCAAATTAGGAGCGCTGTGATTGGATGTAAGGGTACAATATATTTTTTATTTATCTATGAATAACTGCAGTGTGTATATTTACAATATAAATTTTAAAACCTATTGAAATATTTTCTAGAGAATTATTCGAAAAGACTTGCAAAATTTCATAAATTTAGTGCAAAATGACGGTGGGCATGGATAACATAAACAAGCTCCGTTGGAAGTTGGTCATGATACTATTTGGCTTTAATTTTTAAAACAGAGTAATAAAGTACTAACACAACATATAACTGTTTTATCCAGGTTTTTATCTTAAAAAGTGGTAAATTTAGAAAATGTTAACATTGTCGCCTATGGCAGAATAAATAGTACCGTTTTCCCTGTACCCCTTGATATAGTTGCTGATGCGACGACGGTGAGTGTTTAGTGAGTTTCCGTGGATACAGAGATAAAAATATATGGAGCGCTTGTTAAACAAAGTACTGCCATTTCAACCTTTAATGTAGTTTATAAAGTGTCAATGAATTTTAAAAGCTTTGTCAACTTTCTAAGATACTTTTATTAAAATATGAATTGAATTAAGTATATGTATTCATTATGGTGTAATATCAAACGATAAAACAAAATGCAAGTTGTAAATCATTTAATATGTTGGGTTTTTTTTCATTTTTAAAGATCATTATAATTGTTTAATAAAGGTATTTTACGCTATGTGTTTTACACGAATTTATGTTATTTTAGTGTATGTATAATGTTCCTCTTTTTTCCTTAGATGAATTTGAAATATGTTTTCGAATGTTTTTGAAGAATTCAATCATTTCTTTTATGATTTTCCAAATGAATGAAACACGGTTTTTGTATGTTATATTTTAGGAAAGCAAACCATACAGCATTAAAACTATACACACAAATCAAGGAAAACACACTACAGGTCAAGATCCCTCATTCCACAGTCATCATACAGGTCCTAGAGGAAAGGATATTATTTGCAAAGGTGAAATATTCATTTTATACTATATATTTGTTTCAAATGAATACTGACGTTTACGAGTCTTCATCTAAGTCATGATCTTCATTACTTTTCGCTTCGTCTACGCTTCGTCTACAGCTTGGAGCACTTCTCTGTAAAATGTCACATATTCAACTTTCGTTCCCTTTTTAACCTCTTTCTGCCACTGTTCCATCAAAATTTTCCCTTCAAGTGTCATATCAATTTCTTCTAATGCTGTCAATATCTCTTTCTCGATTGTAGCTTTTGTCTTGCTGCAAACTCACAAGAAAAAAACATTTTTAGATGTTCTTTTGTTATCGATTATAGTAACGTACGTACATATAAATTTGAAAAATTGAATTTAGGAATAACTTTTAAACTTACTTTGCAATATCGAAAAATTTCTCTCTATCTGATTGCAATACAAAGATGGGTTGCAATTTTCTTCCCTTTCCGAACTCGCGGCCGTTCTTGTAATCACTGTTATACGCATTCATGTTTTCCTTTGCGTGAAAGCTAAAGTTTACCAAGTCCATTTGTTCACCATTGATGTTTGTTATGGCTTTTTCGTCTGTAAAAAGAGTACTTTGTAATAAGTAACGTTGTGACACATTTTTCTCGGCTTTATATACATAGTACTATGATTTGCTTGCAATTAAATTTCTGTAAGGTGAACTAAAGTAAATAAAATATTAAGAGTTCGTACAGTGCATCTGTGTATAACTAATCTAACTTTGAATATTATTTTCTAAATATTAGTTTCATGGCTCTAACAGTGCATGTGTCAATTGTGGAATTACCTTGTGGGTTCCGCAAAAACTCAAGACTTCGAATTCTACATCTCCACTGAAATATTTCCTCCGTGAGGTCATAATGGTATATTTCATTTTTGGAATCGGACATTCCTAACATTTTTGTAATGTCGTCTTTCATCTGAAAATAATTTAACTATATAGAGTATGCATTGGAATTCATATAATAACCTATTAATAATGATAATAACCCTTACTCAAAAATAGGCAGAAGAACTGCATGTTTCTACTGGCAGTGATGTCTTCCTTGAAGTAAGACCACAAAGCTCACAGCCGATGCATTTCAAGACAGATTTTTACAAGGTATGTGCATTTACGTTTAAGGGTTAGCTTAGTATTGCCTAGTCTCTGGTTTCATGCGCAAATGATATACCCCATGAAATTATCTCATCATTGAAAAATGGAGGTCTAACCAATTATCCAATTAGTTTCGCCAATGAGTTTTGTGTGTTGTGTATTGGTATTGTAGAATATAACAACTGTTTGTCTTTTGCTCGTTTTTTGAGTCAGCTGAAGAAATCAGATATGTCTGTAATATTCATTAATAAGGAATACATAACCACGTATGGATACTACGATTAAACAAGATTATAATGCGTTTCCCTAATATTTAAATACTATTATATATGTATTGCTAGGATTACAAAATTCAGAAAAATTCATCAGACGATAAAAACAACAATAGCGTAAATAACAGCCTTAATCTGGAAAGTACAAGTAGTGAACTTGATAGCAGTATACCGGATGTTGGCAGCAGCCTGAATACCAGCGAGTGTAATACCAGCACAAGCACCAACAGCAAAACATACAGCAGTCCAACACAGAGAAGAGTGCCATTGAAAAATTACATTGGAAACAAAAAATTAAAATTTATAAATAAAGCAGTGCAGACAAGGGAGTTGGATGTGGGGGCGAATGAAAATAAACAGAATACAGGTAGGGTGTGTGGGATAATGCATGATAGTGAAGAGGATATAGGAACAGACTCGAGGTTGATTGGATGCGACTTTCTAAGTAGTAGTAAGGGAGAGCAGAGTGAATGTGGTTATTGGGTGCATGAGAAATGTGTAGGTTTGTATCCAGTGAGTGGGAGCACGTGTGAGAAAAAGAAGGGAAGAGGTAAAAGTAGGGTTGGAAAAAAAGATGATGTGAGTGTGAATCGTTTATATTATTGTCCAAACCATAGAAAATAAAGAAAATGTTAAATGATCTCATCCAGTGCATTTTATTTTGGATATCATGCATCTGAATACCTTCTCAAGTCGGTCTTGGTTTCTGCACACTCTATACCACCTGTCTTCAGATGGAATACCAGGGGGCATCCACATATTAGTTCTTCGATTTTTAGCCAAGGATGAAATCACCTCCTTCCCTTTACTAGGATGGCCAGAACAAGAAAATGACTGGTTTTGATTTATAAGTGTTTTAACATCATATGCATGATAATATCTCGGCAATGTAACTCTTGATAATTAGTCATATTCAATGCATAAAACAAAGGCGCAAACTTCATTCTTAACGCTAAAATTAAAGATGGATTATTTCGCCTAACAGCAGCTCGAAACAAATAGAGACTAAGAATGTACGTGAAAATAATTTCAGACGTAAAGATTACATTTTCATTTTTCACCTCATCAAACCATGAAAAATATCCTTCAACTAATGGAACATTTTTAATCTGTTTTGAGTATACACAGTACTCGTGAACTAATTCGTCGGCAAAACCAAATAGAGTGATTTCAAGCATCTGCATGGCTTTATGCCCTGATTGTTCTAAAACCTAGCATATTACCTAATTCCTTTAAGAACATATGCCACAGCAACTTAAAACATCCTTTCGCCATGTTAATTTCTATATGACCTAATCCAGGAATAAGTAATAGATTACCAATTTCCTACCTAGATTGACCCCAGACGCAGCATTGTGAAAACCAAGTGACCATATTTCGTTTCCCCCGTCACCCTTGGGGGACTTGCAATTGAAGTTTCGGTAAACTGAACTTAGTTAAATAAAACATTGAGAGTTTGCACAGTGCATCTGTATAACTAGGCTTCTTTTAAATAATGTTCATGGGTCTATCGGTGTCAATTGTGCAATTACCTTGTGGGTTTCGCAAAAACTGGAAACTACGATTTTTACATCTCCACTGAAATATTCACTCCGACAGTTTATAATGATCAATGTCGTTTTTGAAATCTGAAAATATTTTATCTATATATAGTATGCATTGGAACTCGTATAATAACAGTCCTTATAATAATTACCCTTACTAGAAAAATAGGCAGAAAAACTGCATGCGTCTACGGGACGTGATGTCTTCCTTGAAGTAAGAACCAAAAGCTCACTAAGGTGTGTGCATTTACGTTTTAGCGTTGGGTTCGTATTACCCAGTCTTTAGTTGTCATGCGCAGATTCTTTACTCCATTAAAAAATGGGGGTCAAACACAATAACCCCTTAGTTTTGCAACTGAGTTGTGTATGTTGTGTTTTATTAAAATTAACAATTGTTTTGTCTTATAATCGTTTGTTAAGTCATCTGAAGAATTCGGATATGTCCGTTTTATTTATAAGAAATGAATAAATTTCACGTATGCATACTATGATTAAGCAAGGTGAGGTGTTTGCTAATGTTTGAATACTATTAACTAGGGTTCGAAAATGAAGAAACATGATTCAGTCAAAGATAACAACAATAGCAATAACAGCCTTAATCTAGAAAGTTCAAGTAGTGAATTTGAAAGCAGTATAGTGGAGGATGGCAGAAGCCTAAATACCAGCGGTTGTAGTACCAGCAGACACAAAGCATACAACAGTTCATCAAAGAGAATGGTGCCAGAGTAAAATAACATTGGAAATAAAAATGAAAATTTGTAAATAAAGCAGGGCAGACATTTGAGACTGATATGGGAGCGACAAAAATAAGAAGAATACATGTAGGGTGTTTGGGATAGAGCTTGAAAATGTAAAGGATATAGGAACAGACTCGCGGTGGATTGGATGTTACTTTGTAAGCAGTAGTAAGGGAGAGTAGAGTGAATGTGGTTAATGGGTGCATAAGAAATGTTTATGTGTTTACGCAGTGTGTGGGAGCATGTGTGAAAAAAAAATGGTAACAGTAGGATTAGAAAAGTAATGATGTAAATGTGAATCGTTTGTATTATTGTCCAGACCAAAGAAAATGTTCAATAATCCAGTGGATTTTGTTTTTGGACATCATGCATCTGAATACCTTCTTAAGTCGGTCTTGGTTTTTGCACACTCTCCACCACCTGTCTTCAGATGAATTACCAGGTTGCATCCACATTTTAGTTTTTCTATTTTAAGCCTCATGGATGGATCCCTTCCTTCCCCTTGGCTAGGATGACCAGAACATGAATATGCCTGTTTCTAATTTATTAACGATTTAACATCATCTGGCATTGTCACATTTATGATAATATTCCGGCTGTGCAACTCCTAATAATTAGTCATATGCAATGCATAAAATAAGTGACACTAAATTTAAGGATGAATTGTTTTGCATTATAGCAGCTCGAAAAAACATCGACTTAGAATGTAAGTGAAAATCCCTTCAGACGTGAAGATGAAATTTTTATATTTTTCACCTCATCAACCATTCAAAATATCCTTCAACTGATGGATTATTTTTATTCTGTTTGGAGTATACGCAGTACTCATGAATTAATTCGTCGGCAAAACCAAATACAGTTATTTCAAGCATTGGTATGGCTTTGTGATGATCTGTTGCTATCTGACAGCAGGTGTGTGCCCTGATTGTTCTGAAACCTAGCATATTACCTAATTCTTTTTAAAACATATGCCACAGCAACTTTGCACATCCTTTCGCCATGTTAATTTCAATATTGCCTAATCACATATTTACTGCCTAGATTTATCTCAGACGCAACATTGTGACATTCTTTAAAATGATGTATAAAGTTTGATTTAATGTTGAAATCAGTTTAACGCGCGTGTGGCGTATTCAATTATAATACTCGTACATTTGATAACTATTTACAATGATGGCAACAAAAAGATTTGTCCATAAGTTCTGAACCAAGAATATATGGTTAACTGTCACATCCTGCTATTGACCAATCTGGTTTTACATGTTGTTTCTAAGATACACTATAGCAGAGTTATATAAAATTGAATGTTCATTTAATTATAAGAGGGTCACCTAGTACAACCGACGATGGTTGTTTTAGCGAAGTATCGTTTATGAAACAGTATTCATCAAAAGACGAGTCAACTTCGGCTTGACGATAAACACTTCTTTTACTGACTTCACCAAGTCTGGCTCACCCCAATTCAATTTTATTCTTTGTGAAATATTATTTTCTGTATTTTAGAAATATTTGATCACAGTTTTGCTGAAAATTTTGTAAAAGAACTGATATTTTTTAGGAGTTTGATGATAAAGTCACGAAGATAAGAGGGTTCCGGAATTTCTTGAAAATTTGTTGCTGAATTAAAAGACAATATAAAGAATGTATGTTATAAGGCTTGCAGTACTCTTAAAGTCAATATTAACTCTTAAATTTCTGGAATGCACCTGGTTGTTATCAAAAAGTAAAAACGTCATTATCTAGTGGTAAGGAGTTTACAGTATTACTTTGAGAGTTCAACCAATTCATTATGGAGGAAACTTCCACATCGAGATGCAGCATAATCAATATCACACACTGATTTACTACATTTGTGTACCAATTAAAAATATGTAATTATTTCATACTAAAGTAAAATTGAAAAAAAATATAGTGCCATTGCAACACAAATAGAGTTTTTCAATCAATTTAACAAAATATATAGTTTTTCTTTCATCCAAACTGAACAAACTGATCGAGTTGTCAATCGAGTCGGGCATAGTGCAAGGCGATTTGAAGTCCACGATATCCAGTAGCACGAGTTCAAATTCCGGCCAGGGAGGAAGAAATGTGCTTCCGCAAATTGACAGATCCAACATTGTTGATATTTAGACGAATTATATATACATGTCTTTTCAACCTTGTATCACCATCACTTGTGATCCGATAGGTAAAATCTATCGAAAAGTTGTCACTGGTTCAGTTATCATATAATTATGTCTGTGACTCCATTCTATATTAATTTGTTACATCCTCTACGATAGACAATTCAGCTGATCTGTAATATTCCATCTTCATGCCTTATTTATCATTTAATGTGTTTCGACGCTATATAAAAACTGACGAGGAAAGGTAACATTCGACCACCGAATGATAGATTTTTGACGACCCGAGTCGGTCGAGTGGTCTAATCGCCGAGGTGGTCGAGTGGTCTAAGCGCCGAGGTGGTCGAGTGGTCTAAGAGCCGAGCATAGCGCAAGTCGATTTAGGGCTACAATATCTCAGGAGCATAATTTTGAATCCTGGCCAGGGAAGAACAGAAATAAATAGGACGAACCAGCAAATATAATAGTACCGGATCGTATAGAAATTAGTAAAATCTCAAAAATACTGAACTCCGAGGAGAATTTAATACGGAAAGTTCCTAATCGAATAGCAAAATCAAAAGCTCAAATATATCAAACGATCGGATAACAACGGTCATGTTCCTGACTTGGTACTGGCATTTTCTTATGTAGAAAATGGTGGATTGAACCTGGTATTATAGCTAAACGTCTCACTTGTATGACAGTCGCAAACCTGGTTTAATAGCTAAACGTCTCACTTGTATGACAGTCGCATCAAATTCAATTGTAATGACATATATGTAAGACAAAACAAACAGACATATCAGGTAAAAATGTCAAAAATACAGCAGTCAACATTGTGTTATAATTTTAATCAATAAATAAACAAACAAATACAAAACAAAGAAGCACAAAATGGCATATAGACCAAGCATATTAGCAAAAATTAAAGAACAAATACCATAGTACAATAACACAATGACGGAATGTTTAAGTACAGAGCCCCGTCATATTTCTAAGAAAGGAAGATAAAAACATATAGCCAAAGCACAAATCAACAAAGAAAGACGAGCAACAAACATTTTACAATAGCACAATAAAGGGATGAATAAGTACAGAGCCACGCTATATGTAGTGAAGTGACACCAAAAGATATATAGACAAAGCACGTTAGCAAAAAGAAAAGAATACGAGAATATTATAAAATATGATCACATGATGTAAAAGTACCATAATTATCTTGATTACAATTAAAACAAACAAATATCTAACAAAGAAGCGCTAAAAGGTATATATCAAATTTAACTACCTCAATACACGATGCTGTGTAGATTAATAAAAGTTGTTGTTATTAAATCGTGTTGACAAATATTTCTGCTTAACAAACAGCCTTCGTCGGTGTCAATAATTTTAAAAAACTGATCGTATGTGTAAAAAGTAAAATCACAAAAATACTGAACTCAGAGGAAAGTCAATTCGGAAAGTCCATAATCACATGGCAAAATCAAATAACAAAACGCATCAACAACGAATGGACAAGAACTGTCATATTCCTGACTTGGTAAAGGCATTTTCAAATGTAGAAAATGGTGGATTAAACCTGGTTTTATAGCGCTAACCCTCTCACTTTGATGACAGTCTCATCAAATTCCATTATATTTACATTGATGCATTAACTAAACAGACACAATAAATAAAAAAGTCAAAATATGGGTACATCAGTCATTATCGTATAACAATTTTAAAAGGAACAATTTAACAGTACACAAAAACATCTATCTACAAACACATTCATTGATTTGTGTGTCTGACGTCAGAAAATATTAAACGTCACATATATTTGTCGTTCAATGTGCATACAAACAATTTTAAAATTTACATAGGCAATGTTAACATATAGGGTTAAAAAGTCAAAAGTATGAAAGAATAAATTTCAGAAATAGACCCGAGATTGAAAATAGTTCAAAAGTTATATATAGAATTCATAAGAATCCACAAATAGTTTGTTCCACTACTCGCTTGAATGATTTTGACGTTTATGGTTCAACGTATTTTGTAATTCATAATCGAAATATGTCATAAAATAGAACAATATCATACTGACGGGATCTTTTAAAGTACAGAGTCACGTTATAAGAACTAAAGGAATACAAAAAGTCGAATATACAAAACACGCCACAAAAAAATGAAAGACGATACAAACATATTGACGAGATGTATAAGTACCGAGCCACGTCAAACGGATATCGCATAAAACCGTTCAACAGTAAAAGATATATTAATAATAGAACACAGACAAATGAAAAAACTATAAAACACGTTGTTAAGATGATAAACAACATCAGGACGCAGAATCTGTAAATCAAGACCATCGTGTATTATTTATGAAGTTGATACGGAATAAGTTGGGAAATATATATCCCATATGCAGGTGAAGTTGGAATATTGCTACAAAGATGGGGGGAATTTATAATTTCAAAATTAAAATCGTCTCGTTTGGCATAGATTCTGGTACCGAGATGACTGTGTAAGTCAAATTCGAGATATAAGTCTAAAAATGAGGCGGATAAAGCCGTGTCTGTTGTTTCTTTAATCTCTAGTTCTGGGAGATATATTAATGGAACCCAATCAGAAACGTTCGGATTGTTTATAAAAAGAACATCATCAATATATCTGAAAGTGAAATTGAATAAACTGGCTTCTTTGATCCTCTTGTTTTTTACAAGTGTCTGGAGGAAATCCGATTCATAAGAAAATAAGAAGAGGCGCACAGTTTGTTCCAATAGGAATGCCGACAATTTGTTGGAAAAGGCTACCTCCAAACTCAACAAATATTTTGTCGATAAGAAACTCCAGCATACTGACCACTTGTTCTTCTGTGTAGCATTTTTTATCTTTTTGTTTGTCACTATTAACGAAATATGCCTTATGAAATCCCAAAGTAATACATTTATAGCGTATGCTACCATTTTTATGTTGAAGGGCATTATGGATTATGTCTTTAAGGGGATTTTTCAATTTCACATGGGGAATGGTAGTATACAGGGTTGAAGAATCAAAAGTTTTGATAGAACTAATTTCAGAAAAAGACCGAGATTTAAAATTGTCTAGAAGTTTTTTTACATATACATATGGTTAATACCACTACGCGAGTAAACAGTTTCACAGTATTTCTGAAGACCCTCTTTCGCTGCGGACAGAATTTTAGTCAATCTATATAATGGACAATTCTTTAGTGGAACATGAAGATGAGCCAGCAATATACCGTTGTTTGTACGGAATTCTATGAAGCTTTGGTATCCAATACAAACAAGGTAAGTCCTCCGATTTGGTGTTCAATGTAATGTTTATTGAAGCCATGAAGGACTTATGATTTGCTAAAATCTCATCCTTGTCATATGATATGTCTTTGTATGTGGGATTACCTGATTGCTCCTTTATACCCAATTCTTTTACAAGACATTCGTAGTAATACGATTTACATACAGAGACAATATTATTTGAAGCTTTGTCCGCAGGAACAACAACATACTTATAATGAAGAGATGATAGATATTTCATGGCCTCTTTGTCTCTGAAAACAGACTTTGGTCGATCGTTCACAGTTTTTCAACTTGTGAATGCGACGTTTTATCAGAGACCTGATAGTTTTAACCCATTCTCACAAAGTGTCCAGTTCAACTTCTTCTCGCTTAGCCCATGCTCTGGAGTAGTCCTCAATGGAATCCATAATTATTTTTGAAGTTATGGTTCCAATTGATGTGTTGGGGTTCTAAAGTAACACAGGTTAGTTTTGGGTCTATTGATTTAATCCCAAATCTTGAATATCATTTAATAAAAACAAACTCGATACATCTCAAAATGAGAGATAAAAACCTTAGAATGTCGTTTGTGTGATGAACCATTAGTTCCTTTATCCAAAAGCTTACCCAAACCTGTCGCTTGGTATGACTCTAGTGAATGTTTGCTTAATCACTAGAATTTACATGCGGTTAAGTCATTTGACTTGTTGAGCAACTGCATACAACTGCTGATCCATTGTTTAAAATGCGTGTTTTTGACACAACGCAGTCGCCAAATTCTGACAATTGTGCATTGTAGTATTAATTACAATGGGCACGTCGCTTGGATTATTGTCGATTATAGAAACATAAGCAACAATTGTTCTATCTGGTTTAAAGACAGGAAGTGTGCTGAAGAAACCAGACCAAAATGGAACAAGTTCGGTACAATTATTAGACAATGCATGTGGCAAGACAGATCAATCTCTGCATATCACTCTACCAATTAGCCCCAAAATATCAGGAATCTGGCTAATTGGTTTTGTGCAAGTGTTTATAAGTCCGAGTGCATTTTGACGATTCGCCCCTTATTTATGGTTTTGTATAGGGAAAACACTGCATCAGCGAGCACACTTTTTCGTAATATACTAATGATTTGTTCTGTTTCCGTTCAAACCGTTGTCGGATGCTTAATTTGAAAGTTTCATGAATAACTGAATTTTGGAATATAGCACGTGTAATCGAGTGAAATGTGTGTTTACCTTCAATCGGTACGGTATTAATGTAAATATTGTCCACTGGCTCTTGGATTATGTAACCACTATTTGGTCTACGGGATACCGCGTACATCACCCACTTTGCATTTTTTTTTTTTTTATTTCAGCATTCGCTTTTTTAGTCAAAAGCCGAACCTCGTCATACATACTGAACACAGAAACCATGTTCATTTAAATTTTCAATCAAAAACTTCGATCCAAACTCATGATACAACTATACTGCAAGACGAAGACTAAATGGAGTAATTATGTTATTACAATTCGCCACCAGGCAATCTTCGAGAGCAGAACATTTTCTTCGAATGTCATGCGAGATACTCATTGATACTGAAGTAAACGTTTTGTTAAGAAGACAATGAAGAAAACTAACCAGGCAACATTGCATCTGACATTTCATACGATACTGCGTCATTTGCAGGATGATTATCTCCTGATATATGAACATTTTCTATTTTTTGTCGTTATATTGAGACGGCTGAATAAAGGACATACATATCGGTTGTTTATAAGTTTTGGTGGAGCTACTAAAGTCGGCTTTTATCTCGAGCATTTCTAATTTTTCTTTGATATTATTCGCAGCCGTAACAGCAATCTACATTTTCCTCACAGAGTCTACACCACATGCTCCTTTCTTTTCAAAATTTTAATTTTTCAAATTTCAGGCACTGCCGGTCAATTTTCCATTTTTCCAAAAAACATTCTCACTCCAGTAGAAATATCGCTAGCAAATACAATACTAGATTTACCTTGGCCTTGTTGAGCGTAGAACACAATATAATCAATGTAGTGCTTCTCCAGTTTAGCCTTAAGTTAAGAAGAATTACAGTAGGTCTTACTTATTTTATGTGGTGTAAAACACTGGTACATTGTCAAAAGTGATGATAACCAAGAGCCTTTTTTGTCACGAATATTTATAATTTTAACAACTCTTTCAAATGCCAAATAATACGCAGATTATCAGTTGATTTTGTCCTATATGCCAAATATGTGGTCAGACATTCTGCGTCATACACTGATAACTCTATTCGTTAAACAATTTCAGCATCGCATGCTCTAACAGCAGCATCTTTAAGATTGGATAACCTTCAACAGATGCAATAGATTGTAATGTTTTCACCCTTTTATGAAAGATATTTTGTTGCAAATAATACAATTTCATGTATTGAGAGGGTGGTCATTATTTTCAAACACAAAATAATATGATAAATCGAGATTTATCTGGTGCTTCCTTTCTAACTGAAGAACATGCTACTGATTTTAAATTCTGCTTACTTGTGTAGCTTTTATAACATGACCTATGATACCTCACAACGGGTATTTCAGTTGATGTATCATTGCATAATTCATTCAAATAGCTCAAAATATCATCACGTCTATTTACTTCAGCATATTCAGATAATGCATTTGTCAACACAGACTTCAACTAGCCTTTTTATGGCATCGGGCGGGGCCAGTTTGAACGAGACTGTTAAATTGTCCATTTAATTGAATACAAACAAATCAAACATACCTTAAAAAACGAATCCTATAATGATATTCACTTTCCCAGTAAATGTTAAAAAACAGAACAACATAACATAATCGCAAGATTTCAGAAAATTTTCAAATGAACACGAAACATGCTTGATAATAATGACTACATATGAAATTCGCTTAATCATGTTAATGTGGGACTATAACTAGAAACCTCTACAATGTTGGAAAATTTGTTACAAATACTCAAGCTGGATTAAAAGCAGATATTTGGCTGAATATTTATCGTCTTTCGAACTAACCTCCAAATGTAAATCGGGTCGATTGAAGTATTTTACGGCGGCTTAAATGTTGTACCTTAAAAATATACGGTTTTTGCTGTTAGAATGGTTTCACACTAGTAATTTTTTTATGGCCCTTTATAGCTTGCTGTTCGGTATCAGCCAAGGCACCGTGTTGAAGACCGTACCTTGACCTATAATGGTTTACTTATACAAACCGGGGCTTGGATGAAGAGTTGACTCATTGGCACTCATGCCACATCTTCCTATATCTATGCACTTGCATATAATGCTAGGTTAAATAGATGATTTTTAAGTGTTATTTTAAACCATTTTTAGATGAATTGTTTGCTTAACATTAAGGACTATTTAAAAATGCCCTTATATTGTATTGTAACTGTATTTACCAATTTGGTTCACAAATTATTTTTAAAAGTGGTTAGTTAGAAAGGAGTAGGTCCGGTAAGGGCCAATTTTGGCCTCAATTTCAGGTTCATCTGACGAAAGATTTTGGGCACTTTTTAAACAGTTAAGTGTCTATTTCAATTGATTCAGTTAGTTTATGTTAAGGATTTTAACTGATTTAGTCATTAAAAACGCTCCGATTTAAGCTTAAATATAGAAAATCTATCAAATATGCAAAGAAGTCACTTTTCATAAAGTTTTTGTCAAAAATAAAAGTGGCCACATCCGTGTTCATCCTCAACCTTTATATATGTTATGAATTATTATCAAATACAACTTGCATATCAATATTAAGAATGAACATGAATGCGGCCACTTTCATTTAAGACGAAAACCGTCCAAAATTTGACGTAAATGCTAAAATTGTGACGATTTCAGTAATTTAGCATGACTTAATGATGCTAGTTCCCGATATATGTGCATCGCATGATTGAAAACAACCTATATTTATGTAGCAGAAACCTCCTACTCTCCAATAAATGACTTAAAGTTTACATTTTAATATTTTGTAAAACTGGTATATTTTGGGGCCAAAAAGGGGTCTTACTGGACCTTCTACTTTGTCTACCGAATCAGCAGTGGGGTATTCGATGCAAGTTGAGTAACATCAGTAAATGCTATTGTTAACGTTAATTGTACCACATTTGATATTTATTAAACACATTTTTCTAAAGCTGAATAATTGAAAGACATTAAAACTCCATGAGTATCCGGAGCATATGCTATCCCCCAGTTTTTGGTGGGGTTTGTATTGCTTAGTCTTTAGTTCTCTATGTTGTGTCTTGTGTACTATTATTTTTTTTTAGCCATGGCGTTGTCAGTTTATTTTCGATCTACGAGTTGAGCTATCCCTCTGGTATACTATGCCCCTCTTTAAAGTAATTTAACTCGTTAACTAAGCGAGTTTGTCATCGTTCGCCGCTCAAATATTGTGTAAACTTGAAGTAATGAAATATAGATGTACTTTCTGTAGATTCAATTGGAGACTCCGAGTACTCCGACAATTATGCCAAACTCTAATTCATTTGATGGCGAAGAAAATGTATTTCTTTCTTCGGTTAAGTGCATGCACTTTAATTTTTTATTTCTTCAAGAAAGATGATACAATTGATACATATACATTCAGTTATATGAAATAAGAAAAATATCACCCTTGGCTTTATTCTTGGCAGTTTGGTCATATTTAAACAAGTGTCTAGAGGAAAATACTTTTCCCCAATTGTAACAGACTTAATGTTTCAAAAAAGGTGCCATTTTTTTGGTGAATAGTGGAACAACTTCCATAATTGTAACATGATTTGTTCCACATTGCCTATTGATTAAAGTTTTACATTTATATCAATACAAGCAAGAGCTAGTCTGTGACATATACAATAAACTGCAGTTAGAGAGAAGTTCTCTTTTTTCAATTTTGTGGCCAAGCCATCCTTTTTACCGAGCATTACAGATGCCCCAATCGGTACACAAACCAGAAATCTTAATATCCATTTGTAAGTCAGTCAGATTCATGCATAGTGAATCAAATAGTGTTTGCGAATAGACAGAATCAGAATTAACTAATAATTTACAAATAAATAGAAAATCAGTGTGTACTTCATTTGAATCAGGATCAACATATTGGACTTAAAGCATGTGTTCCATTGACTTCAGACATATTGTCAATGAGTAATCCGTAGCTGGTTGCATTATGTAGTTTTTTCAAGCTTTTTTGTGCTGTGTCGGATAATTTCAATTTCATTATAGAAAGTGCCCAGTCTCTACTGATAAAAATGCCACCCCTTTTTCTCGTTATAAAGGTCTGTCTTGACCTATTACAGCACCTTTAGCCAAAGCTTTCACAATTCGGGTATTAATGTTCCGTCCTTTGTTCATCAATTAAATATTGTACTTTAGTAACTAATTCCTGAACTAGTAAAAGGGGTCGCCCTGTTTTTATCGGTATCAACTTCGTTACATCAGAATTGTCATCAAATAATTTCCGTTTTCTCAATTTTTCACTTAGATATTATATTTTGCTTTAAAATTCCCAACCGTGGTTGCCTTTAAATTATATTTGTCATTGAAACAAGCTTATGTTTGTGGCGTGGATATATGTGTATACTTTCTCAAGTTCCTCATTACAGAGGTCGATAATCCGTTTGTCAACATTGGAAGATTCATTAAATATATCCTTTGAATTTGGTTGAAAATATTGCAAAATAGACTTGGAAGATGTAGTTCCGTCTTGGTAAAAACTTTCTGACCACAAAGTACTGAAAAACTACTGACTTTAATTTTAGAAAAAAAACTGGAGGGATTTATATTTCCTTGCGAACACTTTATATGTTTGATACATGTACTTGTGTATTATTCTCAACAGTTAATGGGATAACGATATTGACATAACGGAACGCAGTTTTGGCGTTATAAAATTTAGTGTTTGCTTTAATTTCGGGTGTTTAACTTTGGCACTTTCATTGGAGGAACCAAATAAACCAAAATAAAACTACAACCAAAATAACCCAATTTACGGTAATTGATAGACATTTGACGCCATTAAAATTCCACGAGTTATTAAGGTAATTTCAACCCGTTAACTAAGCGATTTGTCTACTTTCGCCGCTTAAAAATTACTGCAAACAATATGATTGTCAATCACTTTGTTTCCTATTGTGTAAGGCAGGGCATAGCAGTCAAGAATTGTCCATTTTCTGTTTGATTTTTTTTCAAATGGCCAATGTAATTCAATACCTAAAATACAAACATAAAGCTAATATGATTAATTTATTTATATTATTAATTTTCTTGTTTTTGAAATAGTTAAATTGACAAATAAAATGATCAAAGTGTGATTAAAGAATAATAGCCCGAAAAAGGTACGTATAGATTCAAATGAACAAGGATTCTCGAAGCATGGGTATCCCATCATCACTTTGATTTTATCATCCGAATGACCAATTGTTACAAAGCTCTACCTTCAATATATAATTACACACATGGAATATATAATTACACACATAAAATATATAATTACACACATGAAATATATGATATGAAACTTTTGGATGAGATAAACTTGGCTGTAATGGATAGAAATCCTAAAATTTCAATTGTATTACTTTCAGTCATTAATTCCCAGTTTTTTTACCCTAATATTTGTCTATTTCAGCATTCGCTATTCTAGTCAAAAACCTCCTAACCTCGCCATACTTAACACAGAAACCATGTGCATTAAAATTTCATTCGAAGCTCATACTAAAACTATACTGCAAGACAGAGACTATATGGAGTAATTACGTTATTACAATTTGACACCAGGCACTCTTCGAGAGCAGCACATTTTCGTCGAATGTCATGCAAGATATTCATTGATACTGAAGAAAGTTTTTCAAACGACTTTTTGTCAAGAAACGTAATAAAACCTATCAAACAGAGTGGCAACATTACTTCAGACATTTCCAACCATACTTCGTCATTTGCAGGATTATAATCTCCTGATATATAAACATTTTCTATTGTTTTGTCGCAATATTGAGATGGCTGAATAAAGTACATGCATATCGTTTTGTTCATTTGTTTTAGTGGAGCTACTAAAGTTTGCTTTTATCTCAAGTATTTCTCATTTTGTTTTGATGTTATTCGCAGCTTTAACAGCAAGTACAATGCTAAATTTACCTTGGCCTTGTTAAGCAAAGAACACAATGGCATCCCTTAAGTGCTTCTCGAGTTTAGAGGAATTACATTAGGTCTTACTTATTTTATCTGGTATAAAAGACTGGTCCATTGTCAACAAAAGTGATGACATAACCAGAGCCTTTTTGTCACGAATAAGGTCTCTGTTTATAATTTCAACTACTCTTTCAAATGCCAAGCATTCGCAGATTATCAATTGATTTTGGCCTTTATGCCAAGTGTGTGTTCAAACATGCTGCGTGATTAGTTTAAACATAATTTATTTGCTAAAATGTGCAAAGGGGATGAGACACAAGTTAATCAAACTTATAGTCAAAATATAGTCTTCTCCCATAATAAATTTATAATAACAGAATGCATACAAACAATATATTATATATATACAAATGTATATATAAAAATATTGAAACTGTGAAAAGATGGTGTGTTATGATGTGAATGGTTATACACAATATGCATGTATTTGCACTTTATAATGTGCTGTATTACACAATTAAAATCCTCTTAGAAACTTCAATAAATTTATATACATTCTTTACAATTCTTTCATTTTCAACATAAAGACGTATCGCCGGAGGTTAAGATATTCAAATTTAGTAGAGAGTTCCGCTGATTTTATTGACTGTTCTTAATCGTATCTTTCGAAAACGTCGACGAGACAACCTGTACTTTTCAAACAAATCAATTGGGATTGGATAAAGTTTAGTGCCAAATCACCAAAGGTTTTTAATTTTTTCACTTGCAGAGATTGAATCAAAGCCATATTACTCGTATTAACACAGTAGAAAATTTATCGGAATGTTCCAAGGACTTCACACTTGAAATTAAGCTTCCAGTTGATGGCCAAGATCGGCTTTGCATGTTTTCCTTATAGTTTCCTCATCATGAAAAAGTGATGTTGGTGTTGGCCCGATAGGAAATGACAATACTTTTTCCACAGTGACCTCATCCCGACTATTTACAAGCACCAATGCCCGACGAAAGACCAACTCAGGATTGATGTGACTTTCAATAGTTTCACCTTACCTACATTTAAGTTTCGTCTTTTTGGTATGATCTTCGAACGTCTTTAACTTTGAACGAGTAATTGGACCATAAAAGTTACCATGTTGGTCGTCGGCAAGAGCACCGTCAATAAATGATTTTGTCATTTACGCACCATCTTGTGCTGCATTGATTAATGATGATTCGATATCTCTTGGTGCATGCATTCCTGTCGAGATGTTGATTAGGGGTTTTGGATGCAGTGACACGTCAACGGGATCTGTCATTCTTTGCTGCATATGATCTAAGAGAAGTTTCAGATGATCATCGTCTCTTCTAAAAGATATTGGTTTTGCCTCTTCATGGGACAGTTGCTCCGCAACAGCAGTGAAACCAGATCTTTTTCTCATCTCAGAACTGAAATCGGCTAGAATGTGGCGTGTAAGGGACCACCTTATTAAAGCAGGTTTCTGTCTCGTCATATTAACAATACCACCACATCCTTTGGAGTCCTTTATGACAGTCTTTTCTGTTGCCATGTCACTCCATATCCCATTGAAGGCATTTGGCTTCTGTCGAATAGAAAAAACGCCCGATTCAAACGCTGGCAAAATATCTGGAGGTAAATTGAACATATCTTGTATATAAACTGGCAACCATCAAGAATAGTTCACCCTGTTTGTGACAAAAATGAAAGGCACCATAGCCGACACTGACGACAAATGTAAACTCCATAGTCCTTCTCTTTCGGATCGAATGATTTGCGAAATTATTTCGACTGTCGTGAGAAACATGTCCCAAAATTTAAATGTTGGTGATACATTGCAACCCCGTTGTCTAAAGTCTTTCAAGAGAGGAAGAATGTGACGTTCAATGTCAGCCTTGCAGAATTACTCGATGATAAAACTTCTGGATTAGAATTGAAGTTAGAAGCTATGTACGACAAAGAAGACCAACAAGTCATAGGAAATGACTTAATTACGTCTTTTTCGACGCACTAATTGAAGAAAGCAGACAATAATGATACATACAAATCTCCAAATGCCAAAGTCAAAGCTCTTACGGCTCGATTAAACTCTTTTCCATTCATCATCTGGTCCACTGTTTCAGAAGCATAAACCGAAGAATCAACTAACAAATCTTTTAAACCTCCATCACCCCATAACTTTCCAATAGCTACAATGAAGCATGATAGTGTATTGAAACCACCTAGGCGTATTATGTGATATCGGAATGTCTCTGGCATAGTCCATGCGACTTGTTTTGCTATGGAGTATAGTTGTTGGTCAAATGTTTGAACTGAATACTTCTGGCCCATGGCTACTGTCATATCAACACACTTTCGCATGGTAGTGTAAACCGTTGCCATATCATTTGGCTTGATATCGATAATGGGTGTATAGGACACTATCGAGAAATGGGGTTTGAAATTCGACAAACAGCTGTTATAGCCAGTCCAAAACGGTATTTTCTGAGGCACGTCTGTTGGGAATAAAACAGGAATGTCTAAATTCTTTCTAGAGATCGACCGTAAGAGAACCCAAAGCATTTCTGATGTATTGAATAGTTTGCTTGCACAGTCAGTTATGTTGCCGTATACATTTTTATTTCTACAAGCCGTTTCTCTGGTTTCTGGTTTAACAAACGGCATACAAGCGGACAGAGAGAAAGCACTGTCATCGATCTGTATTGACCTTTCTTTGGTTCTTTTTATTTTTGACTGATCTATGTTTGGTTCTTCGTTATAATGTCGAATTTGGAAAACAGCCCTTGACATTGAATGGAAGATATCTTTTCCATCTATGGTTTCCGTGTTAATATCGATATTATTAGCACCTTCCTTAACCAAACCTCCGCCATCTGGAATACGAATTATTCCATCCGGAACGTAAACACCGCTGGTGATTTTTTCTATTTCATGATTGACAGTGTTGGTTAGGTATCGCCTGATCTCTCAGTATGAAGCACAGAACCCATGAGAATATAAGGTCTCTATGAGATGTTTCGACCCCAACTCGTGGTATAACTGCACAGCAAGACCAAAGTGGAACGGAGTAAAAGTATCATTGGAAACCGAATCAATACACTCAGTTATACCCATCACCTTTCTTATTTTGTCAAACGGAACAACAGGGTTCAGACGCGTCCTTAATAGATGACTTGTTTTCCATCAGCCAACAGACAAATTTTGTAAGCGATGAAGGCATCCGCTCCATAGATACGGATAAGGACGCCTCGTTTGGAGTTGGGTATTCATCGGTAGAAACGGTTAAATTATCGATGTCACTTCTATGGATTTTAGCCGCGGAATGTAATATTTGAACATCGCTGATATTGTCGGACACTTGCGATACACGTCCTGTTCAATTTCAAATGTCATTAACTTTGATTTCAACTTTCCCGCGGCTGCAACAACGTTACCTATTGATACGTTGCTGCGTATAAATAATAATGATGACTTGATCGCCATTTGAGTTTTTTTCCACATATGCATGACAGAAGGCGACCTCCATGGACCACTTTTCTGTGTTCCCTCACAACCACATGTGGTACACAGGAACGACGGAACTTTTGTTTTTCTTTTTGGTGGTGAGCCTTAATTTGTGGGCTTTCAGTGAATTCTTGTAAGTGAATTGCTTATTACATAAGGAACACTTCTCTGTCCTAATGTTATTGTGTTGATTGAGGTGTCCACTAAAGTTCCATACACACACGGTTAACCCACCACCACACGAGCTACATGTGTATCTGTATCTCAATGTGTGTTTGTCTTTTATGTGGATTGACAATCCAGATCTTGATTTGAACATAATGCCACAAACATGACACAGACATTTATACTTTCATGCGGAATACTGTCCTGTGTTGGGTTTAAATGAACCTTGTCTATGTGACGTTTCATGTCACAGCTTCTGTTTGGTGACATAAACTAATATTTCACGTCTGCAATATTCAACCACCCTTTCTTCCGAGTCATCGGACACCTCGACCTTATATACGGAAATTTTAAAAGTACATGTATTACATTCAGCTCAAATATATAAAAGTTGAAAATACATAAACTAGACCGTAACTTTTCTCGTTTGAATTGGTTTACGTTGTCATTTCGGGTCCTTTTATAGCTGACTATGCGGTATAGGCTTTGCTCATTGAATTGAAGGCCGTACAGTGACCTATAGTTGTTAATTTCTGTGTCAAATAGTCTCTGAAGATCGTTATTTCATGTCTTTTTGTCATGTTTTCGTTCGTATTTTATACTAGTATCACGACAATAACACAGTAGCATAGCCAATCGAAAACAATTTGTAAGAGTATCCAAAATTTTTTATTGAAAAACAAATTGCTGAAATTATTTGCAAGCACAAGCCTATATAAAACCTACTGGATGTCTTTTGTTGCTATCTGCTGCCATGCTTTTATTGTTTTGGTTTCTTTTTGTGGCATAAATTTTGTTTTTTTAATTAGTTTATGTTAAGTCATACTATTTGGAATAGTATTTGCGTATTAAATAATAAAGATTGTACTGTAAATATAATCCTTTTTATATCACATAACATAACGGGACATACGGAGAAGACTTTTTGATATCCGTAGAGGAGCAGGAAGAAATTTGGTAGATTTACTATCTGTTTTCCATTTTTCATCTGTTATACTACACAGGCTTATTTTATTTACACGTCATGATCATGCGAAAAGGTTGTAAGGTTGCTCAATATCAGCGCTTTCCAGCCCATAAAATTTTTCCTTAGGACTATTGCCAAATACTAGAAAGAATTTTTTAATGATATTTTCTCCCATTCATTTGTATTGTAGTCATGTCTTGTAATGTTTTCATTTTAAAGTTATATTCAACATTGCCATTAAAGCGGGAGGTTTGGTATGCCACAAAACCAGGTTTAACCCACTTCAAAATGTCCTGCACCAAGTCAGGAAAATGGACATTGTTATAGAATGAAATTCAAAACAGTGTGGCTGTGGCCATTGATTGACACATTAAATTCATCCATTGACTGGGACAATTTACGTGAACGTTTGTCTGTAACGACCACTGTTCACGACGTACCTACGATAGACATTTAAACTGTGGGGTCACCAAGGTTTCTTAACGCCTTTTATTATAAAATAATTCGAAAAATTAATCAGAAATAACCTTTATGTTTTGATTTACATAATTGATATAAATCAAAACATCGTGTTATTTCTGATTAATTTTTTCGAATTACTTTATTAAGGTGTTGAGAACCTTAGGTGACCCCATAGTTTAAGTGACTTTAAAAAGTACACAGTGAGCAATGGTCGTTACATACAAACGTTCACCTAAATTGTCCAGTCAATGGATGAATTTAATGTGTCAATCAATGGCCACAGCCACACTGTTTTGAATTTCATTCTATTATAGTTAGTTTCTGTGTATAAAAAAAAAGTAAAATCACAAAAATACTGAACTTAAAGGAAAATCAATTCGGAAAGTCCATAATCACATGCAAAATTAAATAACAAAACGTATCAAAAACGAATGAACAAGAACTGTCATATTCCTGACTTGGTACAGGCATTTTCAAATGTAGAAAATGGTGGATTAAACCTGGCTCTATAGCGCTAACCCTCTCACTTTAATGACAGTCTCATCAAATTCCGTTATGTTTACATTGATGCGTTAAATAAACAGACATAATAAATAAAATAGTCAAAATATGGGTACATCAGTCATCATCGTATAACAATTTTAAAAGGAACTATTTAACAGAACACAAAAACATCTACTATCTACGAACACATTCATTGATTTGACATTATGTTACACTTTAATGTTGTGTTTTTGTTGTATCGTAGTTCTATATTTGATGCGCTCCCCTCAGTTTTAGTTTGTAACCCGGATTTGTTTTTTCTCTCAATTGATTTATAAATTTCGAACAGCGGTATACTACTGTTGCCTTTATAAATGACAGATTGACAGTTAATTGTCCGCTCGACAACAAACATCTGCAATTTGTCGAGCGATTGAATTTCTAACTGATTTACATGTTCGCATGGTTAATGTGACTTCATATATGCACAAACGAATTGAAATACATAAAAGTGGAATTTAGTTGTACAATGCAGGTAATATGCGGGCTTATGGTGGTAAATTTTCAACATGTATATTATGATCAAGATACAAAATACGTTGTAATACATGATATATTTGTTTGAGAACGCAATATTGTCGAAACGAATCGTACAGTATTATACCGTGTAAAGACAACGAAGCGTACAGAGTTAAAAAATAAGACACATAAACAGATGCACTTTTTGTTTTCTATGTAGCATATTTATATACGGCTTCTAGTGTTTTGTTAAGTTTAAACGACGAGATTTTCAAAAATGTATTTTTGCAACAATGAAAGGTACAGTAAATTTAATATTTATAAAAAAAAATAGAATTCATGCTTTAACTATTGCCCCTTCGCTAAATCGCTCAATGTGGGACTATTACTAAAAACCACTACAATGTCTGTAAATTTGAATAAATATTTAGTCTTGATTGGTAGCAGACATTTAGCCAAATATTTATCATCTTTCAAGGTAACACCCATATGTATTATACGGCGGCTTAAATGTGACTAGAACACACCCGCGAAATCGCGGGCATTCAGAGCGTAGTTAAAAGTATGTTTTGTGTTGTTAGAAGTTTTATACCTCCTCCTTCATTTCCAAAATTCCCAATTTTTGGTTTTCTATCAATTTCAATATGAACATACATTTAGTATGTTTTGAACATTCAAGTAAGGAGCCTGTAGTTCAGTGGTTGTCGTTTGTTTGTGTGTTACATATTTGTTTTTCGTTCCTTTTTTGTACATAAATAAGGCCGCTAGTTTTCTCGTTTGAATTTTTTTACATCGTCATTTCGGGCCTTTTAAAGCTGAGTATGCGGTATGGGCTTTGCTCGTTGTTGAAGGCCGTTCGGTGACCTATAGTCGTAAATTTCTGTGTCATTTTGGTCTCTTGTGGAGAGTTGTCTCAACATGGCAATCATACCACATCTTTTTTTTTGTAATCAATGAATTTTGTAAAATATTTAATGAATGGAGAATTTCAGAAAAGGTATCAAAAGTTCACATGAATAATTTTAGGCTAGCGCTTATCTGTATATTACTATATAAATAAAGTGTATTTACTTTCAATTCTTAGTTTAGTAATCGATCTATGGTGGTCAATTGACATAGTATACAGACCCTCTCCATTTAATAAACTCTGAACAGAATTAAAATACACTTTATCCTTACTATTGTTTGTTCAAAGTATACAGAAAAACGCAAACCGGAAGTATAATCTGACTTAAAATTTCGTCCAATGACGGGACAATATCCGGATGCCTTTTTTCTCGTTTTTCTCCCAAAATAACTCAATCTGAATAATCATATGAATGGATGACAAATGCGACTATGCACTGTATATATAGGACACAGAGTCGTGTTGATTAATTTATTGTGGAAAGAAGAGAAGCGACACCAAAAATGAGGTCTTCTCGTTTAATAGTATAGATACTTTTGAAATATACTGCTTTTCCCGTTTGAATGGTTTTACCCTAGTAATTTTAGAGCCCTTTATAGCTAGCTGTTCGGTATAAGCCAAAGCTCCGTGTTGAAGACCGTACCTTGACCTATAATAGTTTTCTTTTATAAATAATGACTTGGATGGAGAGTTATCTCATTGTCACTCATACAACATCTTCCTATACATATGCATTTGCAAATAATGCTAGGTTAATAACGATGAATTTTCAGTTTTATTTTCAGCCATTTTTAGATGCATTGTGTCCTTTAACATATAGGACTATTTAAAAATCCCCTTTTATTGTATGAACATATAGGACTATTTAAAAATCCCCTTTTAATGTATGAAGTATGAAGTTCAAGAACAACTGGTGGTTTCACCATTTTTGTTCACAAACTATTTTTTGAAGATTTTTGTTCACAAACTATTTTTTGAAGGTCCCGTTTACCAACACCCATTTTGAAACACAAAACGCATCTAAAGGTATTCACGGTAACTATTAGCGAAAAATATGCGCACGCAAAAATCATGATACGCATACCCTGTGTCTTCATTCTTCATGTAGCAATACATTTTGTTTATCTTCAGCTGTATTTTTTTGTTGTCTATTTTTTTTTAAGTTGAGCTACTGTTTAAGGGGGCAAACATGTAGGATATATTTTAATTTAAAGAATTTTTTTTCAAAAAACAATTTTCATACTTGATGAAAATAAAACTTTGCTTGCTTTTTCTTTTGTTTTACCTTTTTCTGTTAAACAATGTTTTAAGTAAGATATAAACCTCTAACAGTCGATTCTGAAAAATATTGAACAGGTTTTCAGCCTGCGGCCTCAGAACTGTCCAATATTTTACAGAATGGACTGTTATCGGCTTATATCCCTTACATAGGTATTAATTCCGTCTTAATGTCTACCAGTAGAAATATTTTTTTATTTATTTTAAAGTTTCGGTCTTCTGACTCTCTGTCTATATCATTCTTAATGTTAGCTACTTTTGTCCAAATATTTGTAAATTCTATTTCTTTATTTTCTTCATCTACTGTTACTAAACTGTCCTATGTCCAATGATTTCGTTATTAATATCTTTTAGAGTTATGTTCTCTGTTAATTTGATTTTATTTCTGTATTGTCTTTATAATTCTTTGAATTTTTTCATAAATTTTCCAAATTGTTCTGTATGGATTTATTTATTTTCAGCTAGTTCTGGAATTAATTCTCTTGTTGTTGTCCCTAGGAAATAGGTTGTAGAGTTTTCCAAATTGTTGGCTTTCCTGTGATCATGTCACTTATTTCTTGTAGCCACATGGCATTAATCTTTTCCTCAAAATCAGGCATTTGAATCCCCCCTCTTTTTCCTTTTTATTTAATTTTTTTCTTTTTATTAATTCCGGACCATTCCATATGAATTTATATAAGTAAACGCTCTATTTATCCTTCTTTTTATTTCCCGTGTTGGTAATATTATTCTTGCCACAAACCATGCTTTGCTCAACATATATGTATTTATTACTTTTACTTTTGATTATATATCTTTGTTTCTGTTTTCCAATTCCTAACATATTTTTGCGATTGCTTCTACTATTGGATTCCAGTTTTTGTCCATTTTGTTATCCCCAAATTTTATCCCTAGCACTTTGACATTTTCCTTAATTAAATCCTTTATCTGTTGATTTCTGATAGGGTTTTTTCCTTCCTATTCCAAATATTTCTGTTTTATTTTCTACCCTGATAGCTCGCCAAAGCTTTTAAATTCTTTTACCAAAAAAAAAAATGAAAACAACACGTTTAATAATTTCTTGCGTCCGAAGCGCTTTTCTGGATTTACCTTCATCAGGAACGCTCAAAGCCAAACATTGAAATCCGAAGATGTCTAAGTACCGAAACCGTTGAAGAGCTTTATGTCAAAAATTCAAATGCCAAATTCATTTAAAGCCAACTTTGCCTGACTGAGGGAGTTGAAACCTTAGTTTCCTAATAATTTAAAAATTTATAAACGGACAATTTTAGTAAAGTTTTTTAAATCATGTCAGTACCGAAATACTGACTACTGAGCTGATAATACCCTCGGGGACTGATAGTCCACCAGCAAATGATCATAATCTGAAATTTCTGTTGTAATGGTGGAACAGTCATTTGCGTGTTGGAATAATGTGCATTTTTATTTCCTATTTGGCAGGTTAACTCCTTTTATGTCTTTAGAAATTCTAATGTTTGAGGCCAAAGGTTCTATAATAAGTGCATAGATCTCTTTTGCAAGAGGACCATCAACCTGTATCTAGATCTTAATGTCTTTATATAGTATCTCAATCCACCTGATTATGCCCGGGGGGGGGGGGATTCATCTTTTTTAATTACTTGTATTGAATAGTATAGTGTAGTATGGTGATTTCGATGCTACAAGAAAATCTCGTTTATTCAACTGAACATCACAGGAAATTCTGGCCATTTATAATCATGCTTTCTTGTGTACTATAGCGTGTTGTGTTCAGTTTATACACTGCACACTAACAAGTTAATAGTGTTCAAAGCTAGTCAAGAGTCCAAAGTTACTTGGCTTAATCTATGTCTATAATAATCAAGAACTTTTAGCCTTACTTTTGATATTATATTCATTTTAAAAATCATAATTTATTGAAATAATGAAATTAATAAATTCTATGGGGCTATAATTGAAAGTGTTAGTTACTATTAATTTTCTTATAAATACTTTTTTTCCAAACTATTAAATGCTTTTACTTTCTTTTCTATTAATATTTAAAACACTTAATTTTAATACTTGATGCATGTTTTTAAACAAACAAAAAACCCATTTTTTACATATAAATGATAATTTTCATTGAACTTCAACAGGTAAATTTACCTTTGACCCAATTATACACTAATGACTAAAACAACATATCTTTGCAAAGACAACATGTATTGTTCTTCCACTAATCTCCAATGTAGGAATAGCCAGAATAGTAAAAATGAAAATGTACGAATAGCCAAATCAAATCAAATATTTTAAATGTTCCAGACCATATGAGTATTTGGGCCGTATCCGTATACTCGTACGATTCAACCATACGCGTACGGTGTAGTACGAGCTGGACCATACATGTATTTGGACCATTTTTGTTTATTTTAGACGAAAATTTATCATTTTTTTTTATTAAGTATTACAAATTAATGTTATTAGAATTAGATGAAAAAAGTGAACAAGTTAGCATTAAATCAATTGAAATTAAACAATTCAGTATTTAATTGACTATCTTAATCCTATTTTGGCACTCTCGCCCCGGGTGACACTTGGTGCCACAAGAATATCTTACATTTACATGTTTTGTTCATGCATGTTCCTTTTGCATTTGCATCTCTTTCTTGCAAGAGACAAGTTTGTTTGTTTTGCGGCAGCATACAACGAAATTCCTTCTGCAGTTTCGATTTTGCGTGACAAAAGTTCTACATCACCATAACATAACAAGAGTTCAATATGTCAAATTCACAAAATAGTTTGTAAATATTTGCATAAATACTAATAATATCATCAACGGTACATCCCTCGATGCTTTTCTCATAGTAACAAAGCTACTTCTTGCAATCTTGCATTATTTTTCGATACTTTTTAATGTATTTATCAAAGTTGTACAAAAGAAACCGAACATGTAAAAATGTTTTTGGTTTATAGTTGACACGTGTTTGGTAAATTATAGTAAGGTCGGTTCGATTGGGATATTGAGTTCATGCACGAGTGAACCCAGATGGTTTAAAGTCATTCGAACCACTGCAGTCAAAGTGAACAGTAGCATTTTGTCAAATAAATAATGTTATTATTGATATCATTTATTTTCAGATTTGTAGACCGCTAGTATGGGGAAACCAGTACATTCTGCGTAATACCTGTGTATTTATACGAACTTCCCACAATATTATACTCATATTTATGATAAAATGTGCACTTGTCTTTGTAAGAGTTTGTGGTTACTTGATAAATATGTTATGTTCGTTTGAGTATACGAATTATAATTGAATTATATTTTCGCATTGTAATTAGAACTAATTTCTGTCCAATATCTATCGTATAACTATTCTGTCGTTATATACAGGAGATTCACTTTTAAATAGTTAACTTTAAGTTTTTATTCCAATTACAATTGAACTTTTTATACTAATTCGAGATTTCAGTTATGTTGATCTGTAATATACATTTGTATCTAATAAACTTGACTAACTTCTTGTCTGGCAGATCGTATGCGTATTTTGAAAAAGTACGCATACGGTCCAAATACTCATATGGTATGGAACATAGTTTCACCTCTCTAGATGTACAATAAAAACATGAATACAATATCTACAGCTTGTTTCAATTAAAAGAACAAAACAGTCTTAAAATCTTTTTAAAAATCCGAGAGCCACTCTCAAAAGAGTTGTAATGAGAGACTTTTACATAAAAATGGACAAATTGAAAAAAGAAAATAACATAAAACATCCTTCCTTTGAATTAAAATATCATGGCAGATTTTGATAGATCAAAAGAACAATTTTGCGAGAATAAAAGCACAAATTTCCATTTGTAAATAAGAATAAAAAAATTCATTAACTAAGTCTACAAAAAAACAAAAAGAAACTGCTCAAGTAAAAGGCACTTGTCTTGCATGTGAATATAAAGAGCATTTGAGTAAAACATGTTTCTCATCTTCAATGAGTTTCTGTTGCATACATAAATCATTTAAACTAAATTTATTTCACATTCAACACGTTCATATTTCCCTGTTTCAATTCTAATTGGCGCCACACGACCTCGAAATTTAGCAAAGGCGCTTTTATATTTTCTTGGCATATGAACACTTGAACGCGCGTCTGGCGTAAATATAAAATTTCAACTCTGGTATCTGTGATGAGTTTATTTAAAACCACTGGGTCGATGCCACTGCTGCTGTTCCAATTCCCCGAGGGTATCACCAGTCCAGAAGTCAGCACTTCTATGTTGACTTGAGTTATCATTGATATGTTCATAGTTATAAATTAACTGTTAACAACACTTTTAATTTTTGAAATACTAAGGGTTTTCTCAGAAATAGATAACCTTAGCTGTATTGGGCAAAACGATTGGGAATTTTTAGTCCTCAATGCTCTTCAACTTTATTTTGCCTTTTCAACGTTTTTTTATTCCAGCGTAACTGATAAGTCTTTTGTAGACGAAACGCGCGTCTGTCGTAAATATAAAATTACAATCCTGGTTTCTATGATGAGTTTATTTAAATAATAAACTTTATGATATTCTTGTTTAAACAACCTATAGATACGCAATTTACTGCGATCATTTATGTTTAAATCATTATACCATTTTCTCTTGTACATATTAAAAACATTATTCTAAATATTTTTATACAATTTTACATTTTATATTACCAAAAAAATCAATAATAAGTTCTTTAAATTTATTATGAACTCTTAAAATTCCATTTTTAATTTTACTGTTACATATCGTATTTGCTCATAAGAACATTTCTTTACCATTTTCTAAACGTTCATGACCATTGTTAATTATACATGGCATCCAGCCCGTATCTCCATCTAAAGATAAATTCGGGGTATATTTTCCAACACCCATAAAAATATAATGGTTCAATTTTTTATTGCATTACTACATGTAATTCCCTAGCTCCCCATACTGAGGCATCATATTCAATAACTGACGTAACCAGTGTATCAAAACTTTTTGTAAAAATGAAAACACAAAACTAGTATTAGCTTCACTCATGGCAATTAGCATACCTAATGCCCTACTGGCAGACTTAGCTACAGCTTTTTATTAGTTTGACTGTCCCTCAGGTATCTTTCGTCCCTCTGTTGCCATAGCTATATAATTCATATATTAATTTACTACTAGTCCCAGACATGTATATGTTTCTACAATATCTATGCTATGATCATTAAACACAAATTGAAACTCTTTTTTTACTGACAAATGAACAGTTTTTTACTTGCTTAAATTTACAAGATGATTAGTGTTACGCAACTGACTTAAATTGTCTAATATTTTTTTTGTAAATCTTTTTCATTATCACACATTAATACAAAGACATCTGCATATACCAGTACAGTAATAATATCGATATCAAGTGTAATACCAATATTTAACCTCTTGACCCCATCAATAAGATCATTAATAAAATTGTTGAACAAAAGAGGAAATAAAATGCACCCTTGTTTTAATCCTCTTTTTATGTTTGTTGTGTAGATATCACTTACATCGGAAAATAATAACAAATAAATCCTTTTTTTATATTAAATACGACACTTGAACTACATTAACATAAGTATCAAGAATAACAATGATGATTTCAAATTGTTTTATTATAAGGCTTCAATGTTGTCACTATGGTTATTGATGTCTGTTTCTACCCATACAACATCTTGGGGTTCATTATTGTTTTCATTTGGTATTATCTTATCTACATCGAATGTCTGTCATGTGTCATTGAAATCCAGCTCGTCGGTGAGATCAATAATAGTGTCATCCTCACTGATATCTCCATAATAGGGTGGTTGTTGATTCTTGTCATCTCTTGTCGATTCGATTGCCATTCTAATTGATTTAACTTTATCCAAACCATTTGTTTTCTTCAGATGTAGGTATAGGTATTTTCGTCTTATAAACTTCCTTTTACACATCCTACATTTCCAATGTTCATAATCAGGCTGGTGTTTTTCCATCGCAAGAAAGGTTTTTCTTATATTTGTACTTCCTTCTGGCAAATATCACATCGAAACATTTATACAGTTGTATAACTAGGGTTAATGAAATTCTCTTTTATATTGTAGGTTTTCCCGTTAAAAATTTGAAGTTACCCAAATGATTATTAAAACCAGGTATATAAATGACTAAGTGCTTATATTTCTCAAATGTAACACTGATTTTCATTGGTGTATACAACTTGGTGATTAAAAGTTACCCTGCAAATAAAACTGTTGAACAACTTTGTTATGTAATAGGAAGTAACGTCGGCTAATTTATATGAATTTTGTAAGTAAAGAGAGGTAACTCTAACTGCATTACTTACCAATCACTGTTATACTTTGTTTCAAAATAATCAAAGCTTTAAATTTTAGGACTGTTTATTATCTAAAATAAATACAAACACATTTAGTTTATTTTCATCTTAAAAATCTATTAAAAAATGAAGAGATCAAAATGTCAACATTTTCTTATGTTCTTTTTTGTTCATATATCCTGGGACGAATATATTATCATGCATTGGTCCAAGCTGAATGAATCATTGATTCAAATACACAGGCACTTGTCTCTAATTATTTTTTTACTATATACCTTAATATTAAGGTATACTAGAACACACCCGTGATATCGCGGGTCTGTGGCTGAATTAAAGAATATAATTATGCGTAAGCCTTATTTTAGTATTGGTATTGTCATATATTTCTTACTAAATCTTTCGTCCCTCTTTTGTATCAAATGTTTATTATTGTGGCCGAGATTGATATGCTCTTTCACTATATTAATTTTGTGACTTCAAAGCCAAATTTTTGTCTTTGTTTGAATCTAATTTTGCCAATATTTTCTTCGATTATTTTTTTATTTTTCCAAATTCCAATGGTTTCCATTTAAGCAATTTGTATTTTGATTGCCTTTTTTCTCTCTTTTTTTTAGCCTTTTGTCTTTTTCCTTTTTTTTTTCTTCTATTTTCGTGAAGTTTTTCAATTTGGAATTGTTTATAAATTCTGCATTATTGCGTACTGCTTTGTTTATGGTGTCACCTTTTTCAGACTTTTTTTGTCTTCAACCATCAACTGCTGATTTTTTTGTTTTTATACAATAATTTAGATTCTACAGTGCGTAAGGTACAGTGTGGAGCTCGTTTAAGTTTAGCGTCAAATTGACTAACTACTCTCTAATATCTTTAAATAAAGTTTTAGATTTTTCCTTTAACTTAATACAAAAGCGTTTCAAATAAGACTCAGTAACTGCATCAAGAGAGGATGAATGTTGAAATACAAATGCAGTATCACTATCCAGTGGTAGTGTTGGTCCAGGAAGAAGCTGTATAGACTTTTGAAGAATTGACGGATTTCGGAAGCCGTTTCTAAATGTTTTATTAAAAGATGGTACATTGGTTCCATCTGTAGAGCATTTCTGTTCTCATTCACCTCTTCACTCCAGTATTGTTGAGTAATAATTGTACAATAATTTCTAATGGTCTATAGATGGCCAAGATATTGTCATCTTTTAATGCATTAAAAATATAATTTTCTGTAAAATTCAATGTACATTTTGAAGTTTTAAAATAATTCATCAAATGGATCTGCAAAAAAAAAGTTCCTGCTGCATGGACAAAAAGTAATTTGAGCGATTACCACGAAAACTAACTATGCCCTATTCTTTATGCCCTTTATAATAAATAGGTAGGAACATATAAGGAGTCGAATGTGCCATCGTTGTAAATAAGTTTAGAAATCGACCGAATAAGGTTTTCTGTAGGGAGTATTATTTCATATAATTGTATAAATAAACCAATATTTCAAGACGTTTCGGCCATCGGCCTTCTTCAGTTCTTTAATTTTCCTCCCAACTACATGGCTGACATTACGTTGACAAATGTAATGTCAGCCATGTAGTTGGGAGGAAAAATAAAGAACTGAAGAAGGCCAATGAACGTCTTGAAAAATTGGTTTATTTATACAAATATATAAAGAATGTTCCCTATTGAAATTTTGAAAACAAGGTATTATTTCGTTATTAATTTGTTTGCCAAACCCTTTTATTTTGACCTCTTTTTCGATATTTTGTAGTTCTTTCTTACAAACATCTGAAAACTGTAATGGTAACGGATTTACAGAATATTTAAAAGAGTTTGCGGTATTATCTGTTTCTTCATTCAAGTTGTTTTTTCCTTTTCGCTCAGTTGCACTTCTATCGGTCATTAAACTTGACCTTGTCTGAAATTCTTTCATCGCAAGCTATGGAAAAATTCTTCCAACCATCTTTTTTAAAATTCCATTTGAAGTAATTGTTTTCTTCACTATTGTTAACTTTAATATCTATTCTAAGTGATATAGAAAAGTGATCACTTTTAAAAGTAGTGTTGTTGCTCAACTGAACTAAATTCATACTACAAAAGTCTAAATCAATACAAGTAGTGTTAAAGTAAGATGGATTCAGGCGTGTGCCTAATCCTTCATGTAGTAAACAAATATATTATATAAAATTGAATTTGCTAATTCTCTGCCTTTAGTATGAATTATTCTAAATACTTTCCCAGGGAAGAAAACCTGAGCCATACTAGAGATCGGTCATTTAAAAACGTATCTACCGTATCGTATACGTTGACGTATCCGCATCTGCAGATTTATAAAAAAAAACAGTATGTGATCCCGAGCTTAAGAAACAATCAAACATTCACTTTCAAAATTTGCAATAGTGGTGTTCTGTAAAAATAATAATAAGGGGGTCTATCAACTACTTTTACATGCCCTTAAAAAGGAGCCAATGTAGGGCAGGTAAACGAATATCGTACACAATCCTTTAATAATCTAGTTCAAAAATATTTCAAGATCTTACATTAATAAACAGACACAAAAAATCAAATCTACTACTTGTATCTATGATGAGTTTATTTATATATATTTAAGGAACTTTGAAAATTGTTCATTTGCGATTTTATCATAAGAGGTAATAGAAACACGAGTTGTCTTCAGATGTCATATACATTGTAAATACATCTATAATACTAAAATTACGAGGTCCAATTTGTCAGCCGTCATCACGTAAAAACGATCAATCAAAGAATTCAACTTTATATATAACTAATATAGTACAAAGGTGTAGATTAAAAATTACACCACTCCAGGCCCTTTTGTTTTCCACGTAATTAATATTGCCAATAATTAAGAAGTTCCGGGTCGAGTCGGTACCGATACCAATAGTATATTCACCTGGTACCTATTACCTTATCTGTACGTTCCGCATCTGACAGACGCTCCACCAAACGGTGTATTCAGGATTAATGTGCTATATATATTCAGGATTAATATGCTATATACACGGGTAATAATCACAGGGTTGACACTACTGAATTGTCAAATTGTTACCTATTGTAGTATTTTAATCAGTAAGACTTTCTTAGATAACAATACGAATACTAAAAATCTGTGACTAAAAATAAGGCGTATAGGTACAGTTTTCAATTTGTTAGCGGGCATAACGTAAAACAGCGAATCAAAGAATTCAACTTTATTTATAACTTATATAGCACAATGCTGTTGATTAAAAAATACTCCATTCCAGGACCTCAGTTTGTTTTCCAAATAATTAATATTACCAATAATTGATAAGTTCCAGTTCGACGGGTTCAAACAGAAAGATTTGAAAGCAGAGAAAACTGTGTATCATATAATCGGCATGACTTTATCAGATGACAATACTAATACTAAAATAAGGCTTGCGCATAGTTATATACTTTAATTCAGTCACGGACCCGCGATATCACGGGTGTGTTCAAGTGTAAATTTAATAAAACAATACTGAGTATCAATCTATTTGTCATATAATAATTTGGTTCATCATGAGCACAAGTTAGCACACAAATAAACGATTTTACCGTATTCACTCCTATTGTTCCTGTAATCTGTTCCAACTATCCGGAATATCTTAAAAAGTCGGATTACATGTTCCACAAAAACTCGATATTTCCTAATGGTTTTGTTAATTTTTGCATTAGAAATTAATCAGTTGCTCATTTGCATTATTGAAAGTACATAAAAATGAAATATCCAGATCACATACTGTTTTTAGCTCAGCTTTTCTCAACACTTGGCGTCCGTCGTCCGTAAACTTTTACAAAAATCTTCTCTGAAACTACTAGGCCAAATTTAACCAAACTTGGCCACAATCATCCTTGGGGTATCTAGTTTAAAAAATGTGTCCGATGACCTGGCCATCAAACCAAGATGGCCGCCATGGCTAAAAATAAAACACAGGGGTAAAATGTATATTTTGGCTTATATCTTTAAAACCAAAGCATTTAGAGCAAATCTGACTGGGATAAAATTGTTGATCAGGTCAAGATCTATCTGACCTGAAATTTTCAGACGAATCGGACAACCTGTTGTTGGGTTGCTGCCCCTGAATTGGTAATTTTAAGGAAATTTTGCAGTTTTTGGTTATTATCTTGAATACTAATATAGATAGAGATAAACTGTTACAGCAATAATGTTCAGCAAAATAAGACCTACAAATAAGTCAACATGACCAAAATTGTCAGTCAACCCCTTAAGGAGTTATTGCTCTTTATAGTCAATTTTAACAACAATAAACGATTTTACCGTATTCACTCCTATTGTTCCTGTAATCTGTTCCAACTATCCGGAATATCTTAAAAAGTCGGATTACATGTTCCACAAAAACTCGATATTTCCTAATGGTTTTGTTAATTTTTGCATTAGAAATTAATCAGTTGCTCATTTGCATTATTGAAAGTACATAAAAATGAAATCTCCAGATCACATACTGTTTTTAGCTCAGCTTTTCTCAACACTTGGCGTCCGTCGTCCGTAAACTTTTACAAAAATCTTCTCCTCTGAAACTACTAGGCCAAATTTAACCAAACTTGGCCACAATCATCCTTGGGGTATCTAGTTTTAAAAATGTGTCCGATGACCTGGCCATCAAACCAAGATGGCCGCCATGGCTAAAAATAAAACACAGGGGTAAAATGTATATTTTGGCTTATATCTTTAAAACCAAAGCATTTAGAGCAAATCTGACTGGGATAAAATTGTTGATCAGGTCAAGATCTATCTGACCTGAAATTTTCAGACGAATCGGACATCCTGTTGTTGGGTTGCTGCCCCTGAATTGGTAATTTTAAGGAAATTTTGCAGTTTTTGGTTATTATCTTGAATACTATTATAGATAGAGATAAACTGTTAACAGCAATAATGTTCAGCAAAATAAGACCTACAAATAAGTCAACATGACCAAAATTGTCAGTCAACCCCTTAAGGAGTTATTGCTCTTTATAGTCAATTTTAACAACAATAAACGATTTTACCGTATTCACTCCTATTGTTCCTGTAATCTGTTCCAAATATCCGGAATATCTTAAAAAGTCGGATTACATGTTCCACAAAAACTCGATATTTCCTAATGGTTTTGTTAATTTTTGCATTAGAAATTAATCAGTTGCTCATTTGCATTATTGAAAGTACATAAAAATGAAATCTCCAGATCACATACTGTTTTTAGCTCAGCTTTTCTCAACACTTGGCGTCCGTCGTCCGTAAACTTTTACAAAAATCTTCTCCTCTGAAACTACTAGGCCAAATTTAACCAAACTTGGCCACAATCATCCTTGGGGTATCTAGTTTAAAAAATGTGTCCGATGACCTGGCCATCAAACCAAGATGGCCGCCATGGCTAAAAATAAAACACAGGGGTAAAATGTATATTTTGGCTTATATCTTTAAAACCAAAGCATTTAGAGCAAATCTGACTGGGATAAAATTGTTGATCAGGTCAAGATCTATCTGACCTGAAATTTTCAGACGAATCGGACATCCTGTTGTTGGGTTGCTGCCCCTGAATTGGTAATTTTAAGGAAATTTTGCAGTTTTTGGTTATTATCTTGAATACTATTATAGATAGAGATAAACTGTTAACAGCAATAATGTTCAGCAAAATAAGACCTACAAATAAGTCAACATGACCAAAATTGTCAGTCAACCCCTTAAGGAGTTATAGCTCTTTATAGTCAATTTTAACAACAATAAACGATTTTACCGTATTCACTCCTATTGTTCCTGTAATCTGTTCCAACTATCCGGAATATCTTAAAAAGTCGGATTACATGTTCCACAAAAACTCGATATTTCCTAATGGTTTTGTTAATTTTTGCATTAGAAATTAATCAGTTGCTCATTTGCATTATTGAAAGTACATAAAAATGAAATCTCCAGATCACATACTGTTTTTAGCTCAGCTTTTCTCAACACTTGGCGTCCGTCGTCCGTAAACTTTTACAAAAATCTTCTCCTCTGAAACTACTAGGCCAAATTTAACCAAACTTGGCCACAATCATCCTTGGGGTATCTAGTTTAAAAAATGTGTCCGATGACCTGGCCATCAAACCAAGATGGCCGCCATGGCTAAAAATAAAACACAGGGGTAAAATGTATATTTTGGCTTATATCTTTAAAACCAAAGCATTTAGAGCAAATCTGACTGGGATAAAATTGTTGATCAGGTCAAGATCTATCTGACCTGAAATTTTCAGACGAATCGGACAACCTGTTGTTGGGTTGCTGCCCCTGAATTGGTAATTTTAAGGAAATTTTGCAGTTTTTGGTTATTATTTTGAATACTATTATAGATAGAGATACACTGTTAACAGCAATAATGTTCAGCAAAATAAGACCTACAAATAAGTCAACATGACCAAAATTGTCAGTCAACCCCTTAAGGAGTTATTGCTCTTTATAGTCAATTTTAACAAATTTTTCGTCATTTTTTGTAACTTGTACAAAAATCTTCTTCTCTGAAACTACTAGGCCAAATTTAAACTAACTTGGCCACAATCATAATTTTGGTATATAGTTTTAAAAATGTGTCTGATGACCCCACCTACCAAACAAATTGGCCAAGATGGCTAAAATTTTAACATAGTGGTAAAATGCAGTTTTTGCTTTATATCTTTGAAACTTAGATATTTAGGGCAAATCTTTCAAGATTAAAATGTCCATCAGAATAAAATCTATCCCCTCACAAATTTTCAGATGAATCCTACAACCTGTTCTAGGGTTGCTGCCCTAAAATTGGTAATTTTAAGGAAATTTTGCAGTTTTTGGTTATTATCTTGAATACTATTATAGATAGAGATAAACTGTAAACAGCAATAATGTTCAGCAAAACAGTCCGGAATGCGGTTCGATATAAATCCTCACAAAAATAGTTATTAAAAAGTCACAAAAGTGTCTGAACCAAAATCATTCAAACTATCCTACATGATATATACAGTTGGTTTCAATTTCATTCAAAACACCTTCAATGGGAAAGCCTTGCTTTCTTTAATAGTTATTAAAAAGTCAAAAAAGTGCCTGAACCTTAATCATTCAAACTATCCTATATGATATATACAATTGGTTTCAATATTATCAACAAAACCTTCAATGGGAAAGCCTTGCTTTACTAAACACAAACATAAATCCTCACAAAAACAGTTATATAAAAGTCACAAAAGTGTCTGAACCTTAATCATTCAAACTATTCTACATGATATATACAGTTGGATTCAATTGCATCCACAAAACCTTCAATTGGAAAGCCTTGCTTAACTTAACATAAACATAAATCCTCACTAAAAAAGTTATTTAAAAAGTCATTAAATTGTATGAACCTAGTTAGTTCCAAAGCTTTCATCATCAGAATCATCATTCTCATCATGTATAAATAGTGCAGCTTCTTCAAGTTCTATTTCAAGTGTTTTTGAAACAGAATTATTACTTCAATTTTTAGTTCATACACGAACAACCAGGACCACATTCATTGTTACTTTTCTTGCATTTGCATGTATTTTTTATGCAACCTTTCTTGCATTTGCAACCTCGTAAGAGCCAATCGACATGCTTTTGAACGGATTTAATGCGAGTCTCGTCATCCCAAAAAAGAGAAAGAATATTATCTGTAATGGAAAAACCATGATCTTGGAAGGATGGCAAGTTCATTATAGTGTTTGATGACAAGTCATACATTTTTTAAATAAGACATGTTCGTCTCCAGTGATAGTACAATGCACCTATACTTGGAGGAATTTCATCTTCGTATGAAACTCTAACTTGGACCTTGTCCCTAATATGGCTTAGCCAATATTCATGTACTTTTCTAACATTGCGATTAGGGTTCCTTTGAAAGAATTCTTTGAAAAGCTCATTTGCATTTCTGAAGTCTGGAAGGAATTCTGTAGCATGTTTTTTGAAGTACAGAGATCCAATAAGCCTTACAAATGATAAGAAACCATGTTCTTCTGTGTCTGATGATAGATAACCAGGTACTATGTTTTGGTTATCTGTTATAAAATCTGCATATTGGAATAAAGTATTGAAAAAAAGAGCCTTGCCAAAACCAACAAAAAATGAAATATAATCACAGCCACTACATATGTACAGAATTTGAATAGTTTTGCAAATGTTCTCTCTAGAAATACTACCGAGATCGGGATCGCTGTACAAAGAATTGACAAGCGTATTGAAGTGAAGATACTTAACATTATCACCTAACATGTTCCGCTGAATTATGGTGTTTTTGGTTGTTAGAGTTCTACTAACATGGGACAAACCAATGAAATATACGTCTGTGTCAGGCGAATAAATCAATATGTTTTTATTATTGTCGCTTGTATTTAAAACATGGGCCCAGATAAGTGTATCGCTTTCCTCGTGGTTAGAGACAAGCTTGTCAACTAAAAAATTTGTACCGATCCCTTTGATTCCATAACAATTACCAAGATCGAAGCACCCACCCAGAATAACAGTTTGATTTTCCTTAAGATGAGGTTGTACAAGGCTTAGAAGTTCTTGACCAAGAAGCCTAATATAATTCCGTTTGTTTACACGATTTTTAAGAAAATCCATCCATTTTCCTTTTGGTAATTCGGACAGGAAGTTGAATATTAATGTTTTGTATGGGTTTTCTTTGAGGTTTTTGTCCCGTCTTGACCTTTCAAGATCTTTTAAAGATGGTTTATCATTGGTTAGAGAATTCGGTCTGTCAAATAAAATATGTATTTCGTTGGCTGACAGCTTTGCGTGAGGTAGAATCCATCTTCTAACCAAATATTCCATGATGTCTTTGAATGTTTTATGATGGGATCTTATGGGTTTACTGTTGATCATAAACATGCCTTCAATTATTACAAGGTGTTCATTGAAAGACTGTGGTAACCTTTCCAGTTGAACTGATTCGTATCTACCACAAAGTGACCTAGTTGCATTTGACTTTGTGTCTTGGTGATGCATCGAACCATCTGTCATACAAACAGCACGCAGAAATGGGATGTACTGGCGGAAATTACTTAAAGGATTCCCGGATTTCATTGAGAAAGCCATCTCAGTTTTCAAGCACCTGTTGTACAGTGTCTTTTCTTTTGTATCAGTATTACGCTTATTGGTTTGCTTTGATTTTGTTGTAGCAAATGTACGTAATGTTTTTTTCGTACGGGTGCGGTAGTACTAGGGCAATTTAAAATTATCGATCGAACGAAATTTTCCATGCATGTTTGACCAATATTGTAGAAGTTCATCAAGTCAAAATGATTTTGTTAACGTACATGGTACAAATCTGTTTATCTTGAGTTAGTTTAGATGGAGAAAATCCCTTTTCTGACAAAGTGTTGTCACTATTAAGGTTTAATTGCTTGTTTAAATTTTTTTGCAGGGATGCTCTAAAAGGAAGATAGACAGCGATTTTATCAAGCAGTTCTGGAGATGGTTTCCGAACCGATTCCTTAACATCGCGGTTTATAAGAGACTCGCGAGCCTCGTCTAGGGCTAGCTGCTGCCATGCCCTACTTGTCATGCCCTACTTGTTACGCTGGCAGAAAAACCTCCATTTTGAAAGCACATTAAAATTTCTCGAGGAAGTTCTGCTATGTCTGCCAGATGTCTTGGAATTATTCTCAAGTACATATGCCTATCAAAGGCATGGAACAGAGGGTTGAGGCTTTTCAGTGAGGCTAATCTGAGATTCCAATTTGAACTACGGAAACCAATATACAAAGATGTGTAGGAGAAACAATCTCTATGAATAAAATTATTCCAGAATAGGAACGTATCGTCTGTCTTGTTTTTCTTCACACAGAATTTGTCAAACTCATCCATAAGAGAAGTGATGTCAATGTCTCCTTCATACCTTTGTAGTACTGTTGGTAAATCAGACGCACAGTTGTTTTTTGTTTGCCCCACATATTTATTGATTTCCGATACTAGCTCTAACGTTTTTTTTATTTAATTGCTCGGATGTTATAGCTTTGTCAATGGTTTCCCCCCTTTGTTCCAAGAACTTGAGAATCTGAACTCTGTAAAAGCTCTCCCAAACATTAAGCAAAAATGAATGAGTTTTTTTTAAATTGGAGCCCTGTTCAAGAACAGTTAAAAGACCATCTTCTTTGTGATTAATCTTTGCTATCTCTTTGAGACCGGCATCAAAATAAATTTTAAATAAAACGGGTTGTACATTTTTTAAGATATGCCAGTCACCTGAAATGGTAATACCCAAGAAAGCTCTTCGGTATATTCATTTTTTAATTTACAAAAAATGTCAAAGGTTTTTGCATCCCCAACAATTATCATGTGACTTTTTGATTTGTCAATATCAAACAAATTGTGGATATTTTCCAAAACATGTTTTATGGTCTCTTTGTTATCGCATAGTTCATTTAAAACTCCTAGATAAACAACGTTAGCCTTTTCTTTTTGGTTATTTTCAAATTGGGATAAATAATTTTTAATGTCAGGGATGCGCAGATGTCTGAATTTTCAACACAGTTCTTCTGCAAAATGAATTCAAACATTTTTTTCTGATGTCAGTAACCTCAAGCTTTTCAACGTCATTTTGGAGAAAAGAAAGCATAGAGACCCGATTACCTGTTGTCAAAGCATCAGATGAACTTATATTGAGCGTATTTGGTTTAGGCTGTAGAGCCTGGTACGATGTAGCATGTATACCTCTTTGTGGGTCATTTATTTTAGCTGATGCATGAGGCTGTCCTACGTCAATATTGTCAATTGAAACTACAGTAAAAGCAGCTCGGTCAAGATCTTCTAGAAATTTCGTACTTATTTTCTCTTCAACTATGGCTGATACGTGTTGACGACAATTTTTCTGGCATAACATTTTCAGTGATTATGTTAAGTTTTTTTACTCAAAATATAAGAAGTCCCATTGTCCGTTTTAATTCTAGCGTTTCAATTTTTCACGGTATATCTCCATTAGAGGTTTCGCTTTGAGGGTTGATCAAAACGATATGAAAATCAATCATGACATATACATTGCTTTCCTCTACTAGTCCTATTACTTTAAACTCTATGTCTAAGACTGTGTTAATGTGAACAATCAAACCACAAATATAAGTTGAACTTATTTACGTAACGATTGAATTTTTTTCAAATTACAAGTAGACGAGTATAGGTAAAAAGCGGAAATGTCCGGTAAATTAAATACAGGTGAATCAAAATTTATAGCGGAAAGGTCCAAAGTGTTTGGAGAGCAAATGTCCTATCTTTTTACAGGTAAAAAAAAAGCGCAAACGTCCTGCGCCCTCAGGAAAATCCAGAATAGTAAAATAGAAAATGCAGGATTAGCCAGAAGACACCATTTTTACAGTAGTCCGGGAAAGTTTACGGAATCCTTCGTTTGTTATCCTAAGTGGTATTACATTTGGAAAAAGTGTAGAAACTACGCAAACACTAAAAAATAACTGAATTTGATGCGACTGGCATAAAAGTGGGAGGTTTAGCGCTATAAAACTAAGTTAAATCCACTATTTTCTACATTTGACAATGCCTGTGCCAAGTCAGAAATAAGACAGTTGTTGTCCAATTGTTTGATGTCTTTTATCCTTTGGTTTTGTCATTTGATTAGGGACTTTCCGTTATGAATTTTTCTCGGAGTTCAGTATTTTTTATTTTACTTTTTTCTTTTTCTTTTTATTTGTAATTTGATTTTGGCACAGAGATCTTCTGTACATGCCACACACAAAATCGTGTCATCCACTGTCAAGAAACTTTTACTTGTCGCATGGGCTGTATCAGGAAATCTCTGAAAAAGTCTAGATTATCAAGATTCGTAATATATATTATATTATCCTCATGGAGAACAGTATCATTATTTGTGGAAAAAGTAGATAGTCTGGTGTCGTGAACAATATACCAGTATTTCCCGACCGTCTACAAGACTTTTTAAAATTGCTTACCACTGTAGCGAGGAGAAAGTTGTCATATTCTCTTATTAATATATTTAAATCTATGATAGTTCAAAGTTTGATATATTTTTTTTGTCACTTGGGTGAATTACCCAGTTTTCTACTAAAGTTTTTGAGAGATTTATTATTTATATCCTTCAAAATAAAAATGTTCTTTCACATTGGATGTTTCTAGGTTTTTAAAAATTTTAAGTTCTTTAATGCCTTTACTAAATTTAATCATTATAGATGCTTACGTTGAAAGCTATGGCACTTGCGGCACTTAAAACAGCTTTTAGAGCACATACGTCAAGTGCACTAAATATAAAAAAAATGCATGTGAAATATATTGATAGGTACTTTTTATATTCCAAGGGTAAAACCCTCTACTACGGCCAGCTCGGCCATTACCAAAAAATGATTTATCTTCTATGATAAACCAGAGTTATGTGTATATCTAACTTTAGAAGAATATGTCAGAAGAACAAGAAATGTTCGAAAATGTGACGATGTGTTTATTTCTAACAGAAAATTTAATAGCTTAACAACAAGAACGTTAGCTAGATGGCTTAAAGTGGTTCTAAGACTTTCATTTTCCAGCTCATTCATTCAGAAGTACTTCAACATCTGTTGCGTATGGATCTGGTGTTTCTTTGTTATATAATTATGAACACTGCTTATTTGTCAAGCAGTAGGACCTTTTATATATTTTATCATAAAGAAGTTATCCGAGATAGTAAATTTCCTCATGATGTTCTGACTGATGATAATTAATTTTTTGAGTTTATTGTGAACTTTACTTTGTATTTGTTTGGCTTTATAAATGTTTTGATTTGAGCGTCACTGATGAGTCTTGTGTAGACGAAACGCGTATCTGGCGTACTAAATTATAATCCTGGTACCTTTGATAACTATTCGAGTACAGCGATTGAACTCTGAGAACAGTTAATTAACTTTTTATGGACTTTAATATTGTGAAATGAATTAAAACGACATTATTATTTATAGATTTTTGTTCAATTAATAGTAAAGTTAAATGTAATTTTAGTTTTCTCTTTATCTACGCCTTGATTAGTTTAGGCTTACTCTTTGGACATGCTTAAAGTTGCATCCTTGAAGAGTGTATTTAGTAGAATGGACTCTCATCCAAGCATAACTTGAAATGTGAAGGTTGAGACTCATTTTAGTAATTGAGCATGTGGCTCAAGGGGATGTAACAATTACCCACCCAGATATGAGGATATTATTAAGCCCATCCCATGAGATGGGGTTGCATAAACTTTAAAATATGAGCTTCACATGTATCTGAGCTGTATTTATATGAGCATGTTAGTATGTCATAGGTCAGGAATTTGACCCTTTTGAAAGGAGTTAATTATTATGCCTCGTCGAAATCCGGCAAAAAGAATGTTAAAGTCATATTCTCTTGCGCCTAAAGCACCATTACTAGAATGACTTTCATCCTTCACATTCAAAGTTATGCTTGGATTATAGTCCATTCGATTCTGTATTCGAGCGTTTGCCTTTAATTGTTCACCTTTCAAGAAAATAAGCATTACTTATTCTTAATAGTTCATATCTATTGTGAAAATTTTTAGTTGTAATGTTCTTTCCAATCTAATTTCTTTACGAAACATATGACATGCTGCATTGATATCATCAAAACAAATTACCCGTTTACCTACAAAAAGTAGTGATAAAAATTCGCTATATCATTTTTATGAAGCCCCGTTCCTGTAGTAAAATATGAATGAAAAACATTAAAATTGCTCTGGGTGATTAAACTGTTTATATTCTTTTGAACTGTGTTTGGTTTTTGTTTCTTTCTTTAAAAAAACCTCAAAATTAAGCATTACGAATAAATAATTTAGGAGCTAGTAAATCACTAAAGGTAACATGTTTCTTTAATGTTATACAAACATATATTTTAGAAATATATCTCAGGTTTAAGAGCAAACATAGCTTGGAATTTGTAATCAAGTACAATTTTATTGGTCTTTTTTAATTAGAATTATTTCCCTTAGAACTATTCGTTTACATATACCTTGCACGATGCCAGTACAGTGAAGGTCCGTGATTTGTATTAGCAATTCTCAATAGGTTTAATTTTATGATTAAAGTTATCAAAGGTACCAGGCTTATAGTTAGATAGCCAAACAAGTGTAAAGTTTAAAAGCATTGAGGACCCAAAATTCCTAAAAATTGTACCTAATACGGCTAATTATATGCCTGAGATAAGAAAATCCTTAGTATTTCGAATTATTCATGCTTTTGTAATGGTATATTTATAAAACTGACCATATAATTGATCTTCAGGCAAACATGACTAGGTCAGACACATTTACTTATGAAGAAGATGAATCAAATTATGTAGTATTAACCGTCCCTTTTTAAAAGTATCGCACTATATTTTAATGTAAGAATTTTCAATAGAAATCATTAAATAAAAATATCTTCATTTTTTTCATTTTTAAAATGCTTGTTGGCTGTCTCAAGCTGCTGTTTGGTGAGTTTGATTTCGCGAGCTTTTCAACAGATATTGTAAGGTTGTTGTTTTTCAATTGGATACATTTTTATGAACGGATGTATTTTTTAAAATTATTAATTAACTATGAGGTCAAAAGTTGAATTACCATTAATAGTTATTTGTCGATACTTCTTACTGTTTTATCAAGTAACCTGTATCCGATCAATATGTGTCCTCCTGTTTACGTAAACGCTTTAAGATATAGTTTATACTGACTATGTTTAATTTTCCGTTTGAAAAGGTTGTACCTTTTATTAGAAGTAAATTATATAATTATATATATGCTCTTCAAAGTTAACTTAGTACCGTATTAAGCATTTTTAACGTAATTGATTTCAGCGAAAATGAGTAGTCTTTTGTTGACGAATCAATCGTGCGTCTGGCGTACAAACTTTTGATCCTGGTATCTATGATGAGTTTATTTACAACCACTGGGACGATTCAACAGCTAATGGAGGATTGTTACCATAAGGAAACATCAGCCAATAGCTACAAGTCAGCACTTCTGTGATTAAATGAATTTTCATTGATATCGTCAGAATTATAAATTAACTGCTTACTAAACTATGAATTTTTCCAAATACTAAGCCTTTTCAACTTCATGAATTGGTTGCCATAGCTGTATTGGGCGAAACTGTTCTTAACGTTTTTGATTCTAGCGTCTCTGATGAATCTTTTGTAGATGAAATGCGCATCTGGTTTATTAAAAATGTATCCTGGTATGAAGTATTTACAATATTATCATGTTTTGCATTGTCTGTTTAAATTTGTTTTGTATTGTTCTTTTTGTAACCTAAGTAAGCATTCATCTTTAAACATTTTACATGTTTTAGACACATAAAATTTACACATGAAAGATACAATTCATGCATGCATTTGTCCTATAAATAAACACCAACTTTTCTCGAAATATATTTGGTTTGTTTTCTTTGGGATGTTTTTATCCCATTACAATTCTTTGTGATATTCAAAACATATGATAATAACATAGGTGAAAGTGAATTATTTCCCTTTGATCGGAAGTTGACAAGATTTATATTTTTGTGAAAAATCCCAAAGTTTCATTAAATGAGAATGAAATGACTAGTCTCAATACTTAAATTCGGGAATTAATATAAGCGATTAATTCATCAGCCCCGTCGTCAGTGCTTTGAGACTGACATCATTTTTTTAATTCATGACTTCTGTAAACAAAGGCAACAGTAGTATACCGCTGTTCAAAACTCATAAATCCATGGACAAAAAACAAAATCGGGCTAACAAACTAAAACCGAGGGAAACGCATTAAATATAAGAGGAGAACATCGATACAACACTAAAATGTAACACACACAGAAACGGACCAAATTTGAAGAAACTAAGGATCCAACTATCTCGTTTAAATTTGACCTTTAATGAATTTAAATAAACTCATCATAGATACCATGACTAAATTAAGTATATACGCAGACGCGCGTTTCGTCTACAAAAGACTCATCAGTGACGCTCGAATCCAAAAATTTTAAAAAGGCCAAATAACTTTACTTGTTATGTCCTCTTTGGTTAAACAGAGCTTTTGTCCTCATGTAATAAATCAGTCATTGCTTTATTGATACATGGGTTGAGCGTTCCTGGTCAAGATTAACTCATCAGAAAGCGCTTGGACACAGGAAGGGTGATTTGTGTTTACTTACACTGTATCGATACCAGTGCTGGTAAACTGTAAGTCTCCTCTGGCATCACCAGTTCTGTAGTCAGTGCTGCTTTAATTACATGATTATTGACATACCTTAGCTATATTAAACAACACTTTTAAGAACATGTTTGGTCATACAGTACCTTACGTCTTTAGTTACATGTATATACCATTGACTTTCAAATATTTCGAATTTGAGAGTAGCTGTTAAAGGATAATCCACACTAGCAATCACCATTTTCTGCACCCGATGCTCAAAAGTTATTGAAAACATAAAGCACTTATAAACTAAATAGGATTACACAGAATAGACAAAGCCGGACAAGGAATATGAGCTTTGTATAATGGAGATATATTTTATTCTTCATATGCATGAAATTTAGAAAGAGTTGTTTTGAATATATATTTTCTTTCTGAAAGTACTGCACAAGCTTTCATCGCGATTTGAAATATTTGAAATACTTTCTTTATGAAGGATTATAGTATGGTTTTGGGTGAGGGTTAGACTTATTTGAAACATTTTGTTATATTTTTGTAGCTTTGTTAGTGTATGTGCGAGAACGGAAAGATTTTGATCGAAATCAGTATTGTTGAAATAAACCGATATATTAAGGAATAATTGTATAACTATTTCGTATAACAGTGAATGTTTAAACGCCTGAATATTTTTGTCGTTCCAAAGTTTTGGCAATTTTACCTCCAGATTTTATACAATTTTTCACGTTTTGTAATAAACTGAAAGGTAACTAAGAAACTAAAGATTCAACTCGTTACGAAGTCGAATATTCGTGTTTCAAAGTTGATATTTGATTGGTATCATTAAAATAAAACTTTCCTTTTAATGTTTTTAATTTTTTGTCGATCGCAAGTTGAAGATTTAAAATTTAAGTATTTTTTTCTCGTCAAGCACTTGAAATTTAAATCTGACATGGTTAAATGATTTAATTCCTCAATCATTTCTTCCCTGAATTTGTCCGACAAATCATTTATTTTGGCCTTTTTTTTTTACTTGTCTTACTTCGAAGGGTTGATGGCGTTTTTGTGTTTATGAATTTCCTTTTTCTCCTGCCTCGCCTACTTTCGCCTATTTTGTTTTGTAAACTGTCATTTATTTTTAAACCCGATCCAGGCATAGCCATTCTGTAATTGTGTAAATCTTCGTTCTTTGGAAAATTTGCTTTATGGATAGTTGTATCATTTTCAACTCCTACATTATTTTATTTTTTTTAATTAAATATATTCAATTGGTTTCTGCATAACACATGCAATGGCAGTACCTTTCCAATTACTATTTATGTATCCATCCATTTTAATGTTGTGTCGTTGTTCTCCTCTTATATTTAATGCGTTTCCCTCAGTTTTAGTTTGTTGCCCCGATTTTGTTTTTTGTCCATGGATTTATGAGTTTTGAACAGCGGTATACTACTGTTGCCTTTATTATATGTTGCGTCTAAATTTAAGTTGTAACACTTTATAGTGACTGGAAAGAGTAGAAAAGTTCATCAGATGAGAAAATAATGAAGACACCTGGAAACGGCACCAGATTAGAGATTGCATCTTATAAAAAAAAAACTTAGATTTGGATAGTTCCACTTCAAGGTAAAAATGTTTATCTCTTGTGAAATGAAATAAAATAAATATTGTAACACTGTAGTTAATTAATAAAGATATCGTTACGTGTATTTCTGTATTGGCCTTGTTATTGGTCCTCGGCCAGCTGTATTGGCCTTCGGCTTTACCTCAGTCCAAAACAGCAAGCCGAGGACCAATAAGAATGCCAATACCGAAATATTCACGTTATAATATCATACTATACATTGTGGGCATTTGTATGTATTCATTCAAACTCTAGCAGAGATCATGATGGTCTTCTTTGGTCGAAAAAAAAAACACTAATATACATCTACCGCTAAATAAACAATTTAAAAATTTCATTCCTGAAGTAAGATTCGAATTCCGATATTATTTGTGACCAAACACTTAACACCGTTACTATCGCTGCTATTGTAGGATATTGGAAATAATAATTTTCCGCGTTATAGAGTATAGAGGAAAACTGTTGTATTAACGGTTCTTTCATATATATGTATGGACACGTGGTATTAAATGTAGTATCAAGTGAGTGGTCATTTTTCACAGCTAATTTTCCAATTAGACAATTCTCTGGTCAAGTTCAGATATAAGGTGGTTCATTATTGTTTGATTTTTTCTTGTTTTGTATTATATATAGGTGTAATGTTTACCAGTATAGTACATTTAAAATTTGTTGTATTTTGTTTATGTAAAAACAAGCCAATTTCAGTACTGTCCAATGTACACCTCTCGAGACGATCTTCCGAGCATTAGGGTTTGGACAATCGACGATTGTAACTTGTTTGTTGGTTCTTCCTGGCCGGCGAGTTCGTTTATGACAGGTTTTTTTTCAATTCGTATTGAAAGCTTGAATATTGTTTAAATATATATAGATAGTATTTTCATAAAATTAGTATGTATATTAAAGATAGACTATAATAAAAATCCGCTATCCGTCTAGTCGTGTGGGCGATCAATTGTAAATTGTGTTTGACATATTTTTGCTAAATATTAGTATAGTGTGTACTTTAACATACTGATACATCCAAACCATGAAACAAAAATGTTTTCTTTCACATCAAGAATTTAGTTTACCATAGCAAACAATTGCCATATAAATATTATTCTTTGTAATATTGTATCTTTCGTAGATTACAATCCCAAAACAAAAGCTTAAACAAAATATTTATTACATTTTAAGCTATATATTGTTTGCTGTCCTAATATAGATACGAACTGTTTGGATACAATCCTTTTCAAAATTTCAAGAAGAGATACACCTCTGTAACATAGCTGGTAAGTTATCCATAGAGAATCATCTACTTCTTATAAATTTTCTATTACGTAAACTAAAATAAAAGGATTTCTTGAAATGAAAAATTGTAGTCAAATGTAGGACATATATGTGACAGTTGAACCAAAGGAATTCGGAGGTAAAATAACAAAAATATCGAACTCCAAGGAAATTCAAAACGAAAATCTTATAAAATGGCAAGACCAAAAGCTAAAACACATTTAACGAATACCCCGCCTCAAAAACATTTTTGGTGAGAATAAAAAATTATGTTGTGGACTCTTCACTGATTTGAGCCATTTAGCTTGCGACATTATAAATGTAAATGTTCAACATGCATCCTAATACATCCTTTCTTTGAATTATTTAGAAATTAAGTACGTCTATGTACCCAGGAAAGCTACACTATTTAGTTGTAGTATTGTAATTATTCTCTGAAATATATGTATCCATAAATATTTTCTTTTAAAAAGTAGAGCAAAGACACTATAAGAAACAAATCTCATCTCAGTAATTGATATAAAAAAACACATATTGATAATAGCCTTTTATTTCCAAAACAATACTACATATATGCCTAATGTTTGCCAAATAAAATATGAACAATAACAGTTAAAACAAAAATTATTTCAGTACCAATAAATATAATAAAATGCTATCCTACTTTATAGAGATCAAAAACAGTATTAAATTGTTTCATTGTAATGGTTGTCACTGTGGGTGTTGAGTATAAAGTCAAAACTTCTTTTGTAACTATTTTATTGTTCTAAGACAGTTTATCCACCAATCCTTTTGTTAGTACTAAATAAGTTAACAGTAGTAATAGATTCTATCAAACAGCCAATCATACATAATGTCAACATATCAAAAACGTTGTAATAAACAATTTTACTAAAATACTCAAGACAAAGAAATGATAGTTTTTATGATCCCCCTTATTATCTCTGATTCTATCCTAGTTATTTTCCCGAAGTATATTACAATGTTTTTGATGATAAATGACTATTTTAAAGCAAATATTCCATTAACCATATTCCATATTATACTTTAAATAAGAACCTAATGTTTTACGGACTTTACTGGGTAATTATCAAACACCATCGTATTCCGAAAATATAATCAATCATTCGGAACACTATTAATCAAAGAGACAATGCTGATTCTTTGATGTTCGTGTAAGCTATGATTTTCTTTTGATAAATGCGGTTGTATCGAGCTAAAAACCACAAATTGGTGCATCCAATTCAATTAGCTTAAAATGTATAAATTGAACAATTTAGTTATGTCATATCATGTGTTGTTGTCACAGAATACCAAAGTTTCCCGCGCATTGAGAAACGAGGTAATATTTGTGGTTCTTACAAAGGACCATTTTATTATGATCTTTGGTTAAAATTGAAGCTATAACAATTATAAAGATTATTGTCAAGATATTATGTTTCTACTTGGTTCAAAATGTTGCCTTAGATTGGGGCGGTCCTGGAGAGAGTACTAGATTTACAATAATATTAATTATGTTAAAAGGCCATTTCTATTTATTTATAATTCAACATCGTTGGTAGATATATTTGTTAACTAGTATTTTTTTCTGTGCAATTTAAAATTTACTTATTTTGGTTTCAAAATGAAAGCATTAAGATGGAATACAAGTATCTTATTTTCGAATATAAATATATATAAAAATGAACTCATCATGATAGTTATCAAAAGTACCAGGATTATAATTTTATACGCCAGACGCGCGTTTCGTCTACATAAGACTCATCAGTGACGCTCAGATCAAAATAGTTAAAAAGCCAAATAAATACAAAGTTGAAGAGCATTGAGTATCCAAAATTCCAAAAAGTTGTGCCAAATACGGCTAAGGTAATCTACTCCTGGGGTAAGAAAATCCTTAGTTTTTCGAAAAATTCAGTTTTGTAAACAGAAAATTTATAAAAATGACCATATAATTGATATTCATGTCAACACCGAAGTGCTGATATGACATTGTAGTTTATGGAATAGATTTTATTGATGCATTTGTTTTTTATTTAATTTTCACCTATTTTATAAAATTGTCTTCATGAGAAACCTTTCTTAAATTGTGCTTTATGAATTTGGAAATTATAAAGAAACTTACTCACTCGCGCAAAGTTGAACGTAGACGGATTTAGCTATTATTTAAGTTCCTTTTCTGGTCAAGAAGCCTTTAACTTGTTTCGGTTCTTCTATAAATATATTATAGATCCTTAGCTATTAAATATTCGTTTTAGTGGTGTTCCTGACTCCAGGAAAGCTCTTCTGACGCATGCATTTGTTTAAGGGTTGTTTTATTTTTGTTTTTCTTCCTTCAACTTCTTACAAACGTTACAAAGATCTTTAGAGAAAAAAAACAAGTGTCATGATAGAAAAAAAAATACTAAAAAAATCTTCGCAGTATTAAATTTATTCAAAAATGTGATCAAATAAGATTTAATTCTATTTAATTTTTTATTGGAATTAAACTTATGAACTTATAGTTTCTTTGAAAATAATATGATGATGCATTCATAATATAAAACATGGATGAATTTAAGAATTACAAAGACTTGATTTTTATATCGGTAGAGTTTCAGATATTATATACTTAACAGCTCCATATTAAAAAGCCGGATAAACAATATGATTTATAGGAATTGATAAAAATGCAAATTTGAGTTCTGTGTTTTCTACCTTTTTGATGTTGTTTGTTGAAGTATAGTTTGCCTAAGGTTTACGACTGTCGTTATACAAATCATAAAGCCACGTTACAACTGTCAAGTTTAATTTCAGAATGGCTCTAAGTTCATTTGGTATGAGTTCTCTTCTTTTGTTGTCTTTCAGCTGAATAAAATTTCACTGAAAATAATTTCTTTTTTGTTCTCTCATAAATGAAGCCATATCATAAATTTACTGGTTATATCTTTGATGTATCGACAAACATGACTTAATGAAAATCTACTTTGAACATTGTTGAAAAAAATTCTGCCTTTCTCCTATTATCCACTTTAATTATTTTCAAAAACGGATGAATTTGCTTGTGTTATTACAAATGGATAATTTCAAATAACGTCATTACCAAAGGTTACGTAAGGGTCAGGTTGTTCCTAATGGTCTGTTTAAATGATTCTTTAATTATGTGAAGTATTATTGGAGTCTCTTTACAAATGAAACTAATCTGCCGTTCTCTTATAACTCAATAAAAGAAAAAAAAGAAATGAAATTGATAGTCTATCTAATGAGTTTTCGTATCCAATATGATCGGGGTTTTTAGTTTGTGTTGACGTTTCTGGTAACATTCACGAAATGTTTACAACATAATAAAAATTAATTTTCCCACCTCGCTATATTCCGTAAGCATGTAAAAAGAAAATAATAAAAATACCGAACTCCAAGGGAAAATCTAAACAGGCGTCCCTAAGCAAGTGACAAAAAATCAAATGCTCAACCACATGCATCAAATGAATGGAAAACAATTGACATAGTCCTGACTTGGTACAGGCCTTAGCTATACGTAGGGACTAAGCTATTAACCTGCATGCGATTGTTTTAATTGTTAGGGGTTATCCCTAGAATAAATCACGGTTTTTAAAAATATTTTGTAGCAGGCTTTCCAATTATATCGTTAGCTAATCAGAATATATATATCATTGTTACTTCCTTAGATAACAATAAAATAAGGAAAATTAATGTATCCTACCTAATACCGTTTTATTATTTACAAGTACGTTTCTGAATTACAAAATAATAATGATTCACATACTTACCATTATCAGCACTTGTAATAATTTTATCATTAGAAATTTATAAAATGTAATATCAGTCATCGTACATTTAATCTATTTCAATTGTTGCATTATTAATTATATTTCATTTAATTAGTTATATATATAAAACAAATCCAAACATATCGAGCTCCATTGTGTCTCCCCCTTGCTTATTGGGCACGTAAAAAAATTCAACTGTTTTTTATTTATTAATATTTTTTTAGTGGTCATATTTTTCAAGCATAATTCTAAAGACATCATGTAAATCATGTGTACTATTACTGATGAAATTATTTTTTTGCAGATAGAATTAATATCGCAAACGGAGAACGTTATTACACAGTCATTCCCTATCACCAAAACGATCTTGTATCTTTAATAAAATTTGTTACAAATTAACTTCACTATCAACATGTTGCAGTCAATATTTATATTTTAAATAAATAGATTAATCCCGATTGCGTGACAATTTTACACAAATTTCATTCACATCGCACCTGCAAATGAAAGCATACAAATTTGTCTGATTGCTTTGCCGCGTGTATTCGTATTCCCTAAAGACATGATCTATTCAACAGACAATCGCTGATTCTTATTTAACATTTGTTGCGGTTCTGCTCTTTTTATTTCCGCGTGACGCGCAACATAATAATAATGCCATAACCGTGTGATGTTCCCTATAATAACAATATCATAACCTTTCATCAGTGGAATATGAAAGCCATATTTTAATTCACTTTTAATAATTCTGAAGTACCTTTTTGCTACTATTGGGAATTACTGTCAAAGTTAGAAAAGTACATAATATCAACCTCATTGTGGGTTGATATAATGATTGGGCCATATTAACAGGATTGAATTTGTAAAATATCTTTGTTGTTTTGGCCCTGGAGAACATGGTTCAAAGCGACAGTGCACTAATATTGGTAAAGTTGGAAACCTTTGATGGTTGGAATCACGACATATCAAATGGGACATTTAAGTGCTCTAGTGTGTCACTATAATCAAATTTACATATGTGACTCGTCATATTAATGTCAGGGGATTGGAATTATTTTTTTCATCTACCTTTAAAAAAATAATTCAAATAAATGTCAATCAATAGCAATCAATTTATCAAAATATTATTGATAATAAATTACTTTTTGCAATAGCGATATGATAATGAAACGGAAAGAAAAGAGAGGTTCACAAGACATTACTCAGACTCTGGGGTGAAATTGTGCAAAGGTTTGTTGGTATAACCTCGCTCCAGTAGAGAAGGATTATACCTTTGGCATATCTCTAGATTCTTCCTAACATCAAAGATAAATTTGCAGTAGGTGGTAATCAAATGTCTGATCTATTAAATGCAGTGTCGTGCTGTTCTGTCTAATTATTCAATGTATCTTGTATGATACTGTTGGTCCTAATGCAAAATGACAAGAAAAGATCAATGGCGATTAATACCCCGGATTATGCGCGGTTCACGTACACTGTTGACTACCATTTTTGATGACCGCTGTATTATTTTAGGTATTAATTAACTTCAGTTAAATATTCTATAAGATTAGGGATAAATTATGCAAGCTATTTTAGTGCAATTATTTATTAATATTAAATGAACAGCCTTAAATGTCGATTCATTGATAAAAAATATAATGAGTAATCAGCTTAATATAATCAAAGTATTCGTTAATATATGTGTATTTTATTAAGAGAAATCATCTCTCCCTCTTGACATATCTAAGCGGTAGCAAAAAGTAAAATCACAAAAATGCTGAACTCCGAAGGAAATTCAAAAACGGACAGACCCTAATCAAATGGCAAAATCCAAAGCTCAAACACCTCAAACGAATGGAAAACAACTGTCAGCCTATTCCTGACTTGGTATAGGCATTTTCAAAAGTAGTAAAGGATGCAACTTGCATCGTATTAACCATAGTACTGCAGACAGACGTTTATCCATATAGGGTTTACCCTTCCTAAAAGCAAAAGTTATTTAGAGAACGATAAAGATAATCGCTAAAATTAATTTGAGGTCATTGAGAATTTTCATTTCTTTCAATCAAAACAGCATGAAGGAATATGGTCGAGTTTTCAGGTCTATTACTATACTAATCATTCCAATCGGTAAGCTTTTTCTTTTATATGAATGTAAACTTGAATATAAAACCATAATACATTGATATTATTGATGTTTCCAAAACTAAACGGCAAGTTGAAATAATCTGCTTATATCCAGTTTCAAAATGATTAAATTCAGCATTTTGTGTTTTATGCAATGAAACATTTGTATATTTAGACTTAAACAAGTAAAACGTAAAGACTGGTTTTCCGTTATTTGATTTGTTGGATGAATTAAATGTGGAATCAAACATCAATTCTCTAATAGATTGTTAGAATAATTTCCAGAAGAAAAAAATATTAATATTATAATCAACCATTTACAATTAAATTGTTTTGAGATTTTTTACAGTATGTATCTTTTCTTTAATATATATATATTTAAATACATTGTTATGTTATGTTATATGATTGTTGATTTTTTTTCGTCGCGTATGTTTGTTAAATTGGTTTATTTTTCTCTACATTTTTTCATATATATAAATTAATCTACAATAAGATTGAGAGGATAATGATAGAGACATTTAGGAAGTTTATTGTTCTGTCTTTTCGGTGTTTTTTTTTACGTCAGAGTTTTAATCCTTCGCTTAAGTTTTTTATATTATTATTTCTAAAAACTCTTAGGGAATTTGAGGTAATTTTAAAACAACAAAACACTTGCATTGCTGTTAGTTTTTATCATCATTCTCCACTTCGTATGAATAGATTCCTTATATAAATGCCGCGTAGTGAAATTAAATTATCATTCCTTTATATGAACAATATTGTATACAAATTTCTACTAATGAATATGTAAGAATAAAATGTTTATATCAATAAATCCATAATCCATAATCGGCTTAATTTTACGTACGAAAACCAGAATATATTTATATTCACATCACAAAACAATTTCCAAAGCATCAGCATTGGGATTCAGTTGAAAATACGAATAATATTTGTAATAGAATATTTAATGAACATGAGCAATTGCTTTATATACTGAAGAAATGTGATGTAATTATCACTGCACATCAATGAAATAATATTAAAAATAACAATGGTTCAAACAATAGGTTTTCTTTCAAAATGTTTCTGGTTTCATCTTTATTAAATCTAAAAAGAGTATATATTTTGACAATAGGCGTAACTCACTAGTCACTATATACCCACATAAATAGGCAATCTAATTTGTTTACAATCACCATAGAATAATTCCTTAAGTAAGAACTTTCCTAAGGCCATCTTGAGACACCTAAATTTGTGTCCTAAACTTAGGACGACGCATGTGACTTTTCCTAAGTTACAGCATGTTTAATAAACCCACTTAGGACAAGACATGTCCTAGTCCTAAGCAGACATGTTGTAAGTGTATATACTGGATGTCAAAAATTACGACTGTTTAAAGTCGTTGTTTTTCCTAAAATCCTGAAACTTTGATAAAAATTTTGACCCCAATTATTTTTACCCCAATTATGTCTTAAAAGTAGCACATAGAAGTGTATTTTTTTATTAGATATTTGAATTCATTAGGTGGAAAAATGCTTGTATGCACATTTTCGTCAAAAATTCAACATGGGATTAAAAATGCATTGTATGCCCTTAACGCAACAAACTCTTCAAGAGATGCATGGATTTATTTTAAATAGTTGATCTAACTCTATCCAAAACCTTTCATTGGCATTGGACGACTCTGTATTCCCCTGTTTGAAATTGATGTTTTCTCGTAAAAAATATAAACTTCAAGATTTTTGACGTTTTTCAGTAGTCGTTGCGTATGATTTTCGTGCATCACGCAAGACGACATAATGCATGGTCACATATACATGTCCATTGCATTTAGGGTGGATTCTCCCCAAGAGATGCATTCATTTATTTAAAATATAAGATCTGTATTTCAAAATAAGATCTGAGTTTATTTTAAAACTACTAATAAGTAATGACTTTCTAATACAAAAAAAAATTCAGAAAACAATTAAAATTATAAATTCAAAGTAACTTACTTATTTGATTACTTAGCATTTTAAATTGTATTAAATAATTCATATGTAGGTCATATAGGTTGATAGAAAAAAAATGTGGCTTTGTTTCTTTGGAAACCAAAATTGACGAACTATATTTCTTGTATAATTCTCTATTCTAGTACTATTGCATGGCCCAGATTTTAAATTTGGTACAGTTCGAGGATTTTTATTCCCTTAATATGAAGAATAATGATTGTAATATAGAAATATATATATATATTTCTTTTTTTTTTCTTAAGCTTCATTTGAAATATATGATAAACATTTTGGGTTATATACTTTACACTGTAACGCACGATATTGTGAGAGTTGAAGCTATTTTATTTCAGTTGTTAGCTAGAATTATAATTTGACACATTCCTTCCTGTATCAAATTAAATGAATTAAAAAATTTATGATTTTAAATATTTTTAGTCTTATTTTTATCTCCAAGGCAGAAAATTCTGCATTCGGTCGTATAAAATCAAGAGAATCCTCTAAAAAAACGCACAAAGCTTTACGGTTATAATATAATGATACTAACAAAATATACTTCAAATCCAAATAAACAAATAAATAAAGGAAACTGCTGAAAACTCCATTCGCGCTATTAGCAAATTATGTAAGTTGTAAGGCTATGAATGAGCGGTCAAATGTACACTGGTACATGTCCGGAATACTTTATGTATGTTTGAAGACTGTATGCAGCCCTTAGGTAGGCTTTTCTGGATTCATAGTACCGTGGAAGTATAATACTTTATTTTACTCTTATGGGATAAATTTAAAATATATTCAAGGGAACGATCTGTCTATTGCTGCCATGTTATACATTTACATTAATGTAATAATGTAATAATTCAGTGTTATGGTTTTAATTTTGATTTAGAGAATAGTAGTTGGTAAATGCAAGCACCAGTCTTTTTCTATCTTATATATAGATTTTTGCTTATTCTGTAAACGGACGGTTCTTGTTTTTGTAATTCAATTGACATAACCGATAAAACAGGATAAAACAAGAAAAAAATAAATAGGCCGAAACCCGAATGTTCCGAAGCTTGTTAATCAGATAAGTGTTATATTTTTTCTCTGTAAACTTTGTCTGTTTTCTTTCTTCTCAGTAATTACTTTCCTGATTCAAGTAAAAAGGTTGTAACTCGTAGAAAAATGACGGGACAGAGAGGCAAAAAGTTAGTTTATGTAATCAAATAACGGGCGAAACATTTACAATTAAACAGAATAGATCAAACAAAACCTCCAATGTTACGAGTCATGGTCATAATAAATTTCTGTTATTCTGTGTCTAAATATGAATAGTTTATAATATAACGTAATTTATTAAAATCTCAGACTTAATCTTTGCTGAAAAACTGGAAGTCTGCTTGTATTTATTAGCAATTTTATTACAACAAATCAAATATTAGATAGAAGAATATTAACTTAGGGTGATGTTTTGCCGATACGTAACGCGAGATAGTCATCTATACAAGACAAAATGTATGTCCCAGGAAAAACAGAATCTGATTGGATTTTTGATATTGAAATGAGTAATTAGGAAAAAGCTAAGGATGACGACATAATTAATTACACATGTCAATCATACCAGCAAAAATAATTTCCTTAAGAGTAGCTATTTTTACAAGTAAGTCAAGAGATTAAGCAAACAATTATTTTAGAATGTTTCCTGAATTAAGATATTCCGCTAGTTAATACTCTAATGATATTAAGAATTCTGTCTATGGTCGTTTAAAGAATCAACTTTAACTTGGGAGCTTATAACGTTATAGTGGTGTTTCGACCCTGCGAGATAGAACTTTCACGTTAAAGATTTGTGTGTATTTTTGTTTTATTTAAAATAAACTAACAAATATAAAGTAACAAATAAACTTAATTTCTGATTGCACATTATAAATAATAGAAATGATATTTATTAAATTCAATATAATATACACACATGATAAATAATGAACTAAATATATAATCATAGCATGCATGTTGTTTGTGGTGTATAGTTTTATATATTTTTGCAAGCATTTTGAGAGAAAATTCAACTTTTTAGGAGGAGACTTAAAAACAGTGCTGCTTATATTTACTTCAAAATAGCTTTTCTATCCTCCATAAAACACTAAATGAAATAGACAACAATGTAATTTCAACTAAGATATATGAAGTGTATTTTTGTTGCATATTTAGGACTGCACTTTGACCGAGAATTTCAATTTTTAGATATAGAAAAAATTAAACAAAATTTCAGAAGTAGCATTTATATGTACATTTTGAAGATCATCGTTATAGGTCAAGGAAACACAGTCATACAAATGAACAAACATTCTAGCGTTAAGTACCGTCGCAATGCTGTTTGGTATTCGTAAAAGGAATACTTTATAAAACCATAGATTTCAAAATTGTTCTGTTAGACAGTAGTTGACTTAGCTTACGTTTTTTACTCGTGTTTTTACAATTCAGATATGCAAAATTTCTGAAGACAGTAATAATTTGTTTTAGAAATATTTGAAACTGTGCGCTTTATTTTGTCATAACCTTTTTTAGTCCATATAATTAATACAGTGAAAGTACACGTTTTGCGAATATATAATGTTTATCTGTGTTACTTCAACACGGCCATATTGAATTGACGTATTTTTAAGACACTATTTTCTTATATACTTGAGAGATACTAGGAAAAGTATATATAAAATATAAATATAATACATTGCATATTTATATAACACTGTTGTTTTTGCTACATAACATGTGTTTAAAGGAAGAAGTAAAGTCGTATAGTAATGGTAAAACAACATGCCTATACTTGCTTACATTCAATTCATTTGAACCTTGGTAGAGAGTTGTCTCATTGGCAACATGCCGCATCTCCTTATTTTTATATGGAAGGTGCCGTTTAACACCGACAGTAATTTCTTTTCAGTATGGTGTAAATATGTCTTTTTGTTTTAATGTAGTTTGTTAAAGTGATATATCTTCTTGCATGACTGAAATATTTGTCACTGACGTTTGACTAACAACAACCTTAGTCAGTCGACTTTCTGTGAAATATTTTTTTACTCAATGTTTAACTCAGTATTGCTCTATCTGTCAAATATGTGTCGATGTATTCTTCTGACTTTTCAGTCTCGTTCAGTCTCGTTGAAATCTCGTTCTTGAATTATTTCAAAAAAGTGTGATACAAGTGGAAATATCAATGAATTTTAAAAATATTATATTCAAACATAACTCTGTGAAACAATTGTGTATTTGCAATGAACGGTTTTTGAGTAATCTAGTTTTCAAATTTTACGCCCAATTAAGTCTGTTTTTAGCCAAAATTTTGAGAAAATAGGTGAGGGATACAAAAAATGATTTTACAGGAATCATGTACATCCCATATCATTTTGGTCTTTTCAAATTTGTTAGATATGTATTTTTTCAATCATTATAACAAAAAAGTTTAAATAATATGCATGTTGTTTTAAAAACTGAGAAAAATTACAAAAATACAAAATTGACAGCATGGTAAATTTTACACAAAAAAGCGTCAAAATATGATAAAGCTTTCTTATATTAACACCTACCTATCGTTCTTTTTAAGTAAAATTTATTCAGATTGGTCCACTTCATCTTTGTTGAAAGTAAGAAAAAAAGCATAATTTTGGAACTGTGATTTTTTACACAATTATAGCCCAAAAAAAGGTAAAAATCGATGAAAAACGGGAAAATCATCAAAATTGGGCATTTTCAAAGGGCCGTAGGAACGAAAGAAGTGCACCACCATATGATTTTTTCTTCACCAATTATTTTGTTACAGTCTTATAAACCCAAAAATCCGGTTAAGAAAAAAAGTTTAATTCTAGAAATTGGCTCCTCAGAGGTGTACATCCTTAACAGTCTTTATTGTAAGTTTATATTTTTGCATATGAAATGTATTTTTTAATTTTGTCTACATGTATTAATGTTGTCTATAATGCCATGCACGTAATGATATAATGTGCCGCTGTTTTATTTACTGGTTTGAACGATCTTTTATTAAATAATATGTATGTACCAGTCGAAAAATGTTAAAGGTTAGATGCCTAGTTTTGATTACTTATACGCCTTGCAATATATGTTAGGTGATATTTTATAAAAGGAAGAAATTATGAATACACCAAAAACTATATTATATCAGTTCTTAAATAAAAGAATAATTTTGAGGCTCTCAAGATGTATGTTAAAATTCAATTTTATAATTATTAAAAGTTGTATGTCAAAATACATTAAAGGAATAACAGAAATCTTCCAAAAAAATCAAAGTACAACCAGTAAAAACAGGTTCCTTCGAAAAACAGATATATACACAACAAGAACAGCACGTGGTTTAACTAGCTCGATTTGGTCAGAGACATATATATAAATAGAGAATGGCAACTGTAACATTGGTCAGCGAAATCCAATTAAAACACGCATCACACGTTCGTTCGTCCGTCTGTCCCGCTTCAGGTTAAAGTTTTTGGTCAAGGTAGTTTTTGATGAAGTAGAAGTCCAATCAACTTGAAACTTAGTATACATGTTCCCTTTGATAAGATCATTCTAATTTTAATGCCAAATTAGAGAATTTATTCCAATTTCATGGTCCACTAAACATAGAAAATGATAGTGCGAGTGGGGCATCTGTGTACTGTGGACACATTCTTGTTTGTACATAAATAAGGCCGTTAGTTTTTTCGTTTCAATTGTTTAATATTTGTCATTTCGGGGCCATAGCTGACTATGCGGTATGGGCGTTGCTCATTGAAGGCCGTGCAGTGACCTATAGTTGTTAATTTCTGTGTCATTTGGTCTCTTGTGGAGAGTTGTCTCATAAGCTATTATACCACACCTTTTTTTTTTTTTTATATCTGACCTATAATGGTTTACTCTAACAAATTCTGATTTAGATGGGGAGTTGTTTCATTGGCACTCATACCACATCTTCTTATATCTATTAGATAATCCCTCCTAAATAAAATCCACTGTTATAAGCAAATTCTATAAGACAAACTCCATTCTTAAAACATATCATAGCAATATCAGAACACCCTCAGGAGTATTTGAATTGTTTTTTTCATATGTTCAGAAAGTTGCGTATCTGAGTTATGTTACTTTAAGTTTTACACCAATCCCAAATGTTTTTTTTATTCTAAATATATTCTATGAAATGCTTTTATCATTTCAAACTAAAGTTAATATGTACCTGTCCCATTGTGCTTTAACTGAAGACAGTTACATGTATATACACTCATCATAGTTACCAGGATTAAAATTTTATATTTGCGTCAGACGTGCGTTTCGTCTACACAAGACTCATCAGTGTCACTCGAATAAAAAAATGTTCAAAAGGCCAAAATTAAAGAGCATAAAGGACCAAAAATTCCTAAATGTTTTGCCAAATAAAGCTTAGGTAATCTATTCGTTAGTTAAAAAGCCTTTGTATTTCAAAAATTCAATGTTTTGTAAACAGTAAATTTATAATTGTGGGCCATATATCAATGACAATTTATGTCAACACAGAAGTATCTGGTGACACATTGCTATCATGGCTATAAACAGGAACAGAAAAAAAATACTGAGATGTTATACATTATGTTAAAAAAAAATGAATAACATGACAATTAAAAATCAGTCTGAAATTTTTACTAAAACTGTGAACAAGAAGGCTCTTATCATCCTACACAAGTTGCTTCTTTTGAATTTTGTAAACTGCAAACATGTATCTTTTTTCCAAGCAAAATTTCTGGACTTCTACTGACCGGTAGTAAAACCAATGTAAAACAAGATGTATCCTTTTCACTATTGGAGATGTTTAAATACGCAGTGAGTCTAATCGGTGTATGACACTCCCTTGACACCATCTGCGAGTATAGTCTGGAGGAAACGATGATAGTCCGTCGGAAGGGGACGATAAATGGCTGACCCGTGTTAAGAGAGAGCCATATCTCATGCACGTTAAAGACACCCTTGTAGATTTCGAAAAAGAGTAGGCTAATGCCACTACAAGGCAGCACTCGCACCCGCAAAGTGGAAAGGGATTAATATAAGTTACAAAACTTGTTTCCCAATCCACTATAAATAAAAATGTTTAAACTAATCGGTGTATGGGGAAATCATAGTAACAAAATCCTGTAGCAACACTTTAATGGTACATACAAAATAAAAAGAATGGGTATTGTTTCCAGTTGAAGTCTTAATTTACCGACCTTGATCCATATTGACACACTTTACGAATTGTATAACTATAAGATTTATTGTTACTTTGGTCGCGTCCTAAATTTGCATGAAACATTTGCCACTGACCATAAGCAAAAACAATAAGTCTAATCTACTGATGACTTTTATTTCGGAAGTGGTTCAATACCCTTTAAGCATACTAATATAGTAAAAATATTACACATGTCAAAAACTAACTTTTTTAAAACGCAATGTAAAATTAAACCTACGTGATGGCATAAGTTGAAGTTAATTAATTTGTCTTTTGCGTGTAGACTTCATTTAAACACTTTTATTTCTGGATTTACTGTTGTACATTCATATTGCATAACGTGCAAAGGTCATTGTAGTAATAAACCTATAGCTATTAGTGTTACTCATTGTTTGATTAAATAACCTTACACAGAATTAACACAAACTTACATTACACATCTTATTAAGGATGATTTATGGCTTTTTATTCTATTTCTTTGTATTTTGACATGGCAATTTACAGTATTTAGTACAATTAAAAATTTCTACATTTGATATATTATTGCAGAAGATACATGATCTTGAGTTTTATGACTAACAAAGGTTTAACAAATTAAAATTTGCAAACACCTAGACATGTCACTAGTCTGACACTACATTTTCCTACATCATTCTTCTTTTTTTGTTAGTCAAAGAAGTTACTAATATGTTGTCAAACATGACCTTTGAGCATGTCTAATTCATTAGCAACAAAACACCCAACAGGGAAATCCAAAGATATATACATGGGCGGAGCTAGCCCGACATGCAGCGTTCAAATGCACTTGTCCGACATTGCTTAAATGTTGACCTAACGGTCAGTCGGTATGTAAAGGCGATGGTAACCGACATGCCTCGACAGAACCACTGACTGATATGAAAACTTACGATTGTATTTAATTAGGATTTGATTCGAACTCGCACCATTTTCCTTCTTAAAATGCCTGTATCGAGTAAAGACTATGGTAGTTGTTTATCAATCAACGATTGATAGCGTTTGAATTTGCCTCAGTCAGAGTTCGGTATTTTACGAATACTTTTACACAACCTCAGTGTAGACAGGCTAGTGATTCAGTAAGAACTTCTTCTTTCTCTTTAATTAGGTGAACTACGTAGACCACTTAGCAATCGAAGTCCCTCTATTTTATGTGACACGTGTCGATATTTTAATGTAGGTCATTCAATAGAAACCGTTTGTATATTATTTTTGCTATACGACACCCGTACGGTCCTACACAATGTAAATGCCATGTTAAAAAAAATAATTTCTAGTTCGCCCAAATGTGGACAGAAATCCATAATGTTTTAAAATATTGACATCATTTTAAATTAAGATACGTATATATGTCCCTTATGCAAAAATAGTGATCCTACTTCTATACCTATGTGACCTTTAGGGTGTTGGGGTTGGAAGGGCACTCACAAACACGTTCAATACCACGTATTTGATTTGTTTGTGTATCTGTATCAAACTATATAGTCAGTTGGTTTATACTGTGTATCATTATTATTTTTCTTTTATTGTTGTAATAAAAATCCGGTCGTTGTGAATTATCGTTTTGAAATGTTTCACATTTTGGCCTCCGTCGAGTGTCTTTTGAGTGCTGCTCATTACTGAAAGACTAACTGCATCCTTCTAGAAAGTGATTTACACATCATACGACATCCTCCGACAAAATACACGTACTCACAGAGACAAAAACACATGGTCCGAATGCATCGTTGTAGACTTTAAGGACTGAACCTTTGCTTCTTTCTTTCTTTTAAATATGTTGCTTTTGATTTTAATTGGCTCTTGGTATCTCCGATTTTTTTCCCTAGAAGAAGTTAATATTCCTATTCCAATTTAAGAAACCCTTTAATGATGTCTGATTAAACTCAGTAAAAATAAAATCGGTTGTAGCAAATCTTTGTTTACCCCTGCTTGAATTAAGCACAACCTTTCAAGATTAAGGAGATTTTTAAGCTTTTATTAATTACTATATCTTATATTTTAAATATCGTACTATATCTTATATTTTAAATATTGCATGTTGTTTCCGTTATTGTTATGGGTTTGGTTTTGTTGCGTTGCGTTGCGTTGCGTTTAAGACGGAGAGTCAAGACTCCGTGTTAGAGACCTATAATGAGTTTCTTTTTACTCATTGTGACTTGGATGGAGTTTGGAATATGAGAATATACGTGCTTTAATTTTTCTCAAAAAATGTCAACGTTTAAGTGCCAGTCTGTCAAAGGATCAGGCAATATCGTATTTTATGTAAAAACACATTGTTGAACAACATCAACTCCTATATATATACTTTTTTAGAAACCTTATTACATGACATTAAGAATAAAAAATGAAGCATTAGTTATATTTTGTTATTTTAGTTAATTTCCTGATAACTTGAAGTTAAGACTTATTCCTTAAATACCTAAGTAAATTTATCACTTTTGAAAATTAACTTATAGCTATTAAAAATTTGATTAACGCAAATAGACCAATTCCCCTTATATTCCAAAAGAAGCAGAACCCAATATGACTTTTTAAAACATATGATCTCAAAAGGGCAACGGAAAAGAAGTCATACAGCAAATTAACATTTCTTGAGAGATTGCAAAATTCAGCGAACTAGCACAATTTAAAAAGGGAAAAATTCCCGAAAATTGAAACAGTCGTAGTAAACCTCCATTCTTTCCAAAAAAAAAAAATGAAAATGCATGTACATAATGAGCGTTTAAAAAGACGTTCTATGTGATGTCGTTGGATTTTTTTTTTTACATCCGAACAATTAGATTTGAAAATTACAATAAATAGAATCTCCATAGTTATATACATTTTCAACTCACTAAAGAAATTTTTATTAGAAATTCTTATAGTTTTTATTTTCCCGATTAATATGTTATATATATTATATTTTAAATTTACTGACAAATGAATTATAATTTTTCATTGTTTGCCAAAAAAGTAGCAATTCGTCAAGAGACAATAAATGTATACACATATATGCATGTCGTTGTTGTTTTATAATTTGTTTATAAATTGTTAAAATTATCAATATAATAATTTAATGAAAAACTATCGAGCTAAATAACTAGAATGAAATTGTTATGTGTTTTATGCCATAGTATGAAAGATTTTTATGCCATTTCAACTAATATGTCTCTTATCTGAAAGTGTTCTTTTTGAAATAACGACAAACCATTGCCTAAAACATATAATGTATGATTCGGAGGACGCCAAGCACGCTTTTAAGACTTTCGAAAGGTATGTACAAATATTTATACAGGCATAGATAGATTTGGGGCATTTGTAATAAAAAGGAACTTTGAAATAAAAAAAAAATATCCTTAAATTCATGTTTTCGTCAAAATAAAAATAGTTGAAGACGCAGTTTTGTGATTATCTATTTGCCCACAAAATATTGATTGTCGTACCGTTTCTGCTGTATGACGACCAAACATATTTTTTTTTCTCCAGACCCTCGTGTCAATCTAGTGACCACTCAGTCGTATTTCATCTCCAAGCTACAGCTTCTGTTTATATATTCTTAAAGTCTTAGACGTTTAAAAATATTTAAAAAAAATGGTAGAGTCTATTATACATTTTAATTTCCTATAATTAAGAGGGTCATTTGATTCCGAAAAAGTACCCTAATATCCTATACCGTTTTAGTCTCGGAACATATGCAGGTTGGAGGGGAAATCCCTTCAGTATGATAAATGTAGCAAAAAAGTTCTGATCTGGAATATAATTATTTCTATAATTTGGATAGTACAATTTATTGTTCATCATAGAGTTGAGAAAATTTTGACTTTCTTACACTTTAGTTTTTCACATTTCATAGAAACATAGAATTTCCTGCGACCGAGGGTCAGGCTGAAGGATGTGATGGATAATGTTTTGTCAATAAGGTGCGGCAAATGTAAGGTTTGATTGGCTTATAGATGTCAGTTGTCTGCAAAAAATTATATCTCGCGATATCTCACACGCCGGTTTGGTCAAATGAGAGTTGACATTTCACCTCAATTTGCTCTGATTACATAGTATTTTAGAACATAGCGTATAATTAATCTGTTTTTGTATTGATCCTATGGTTTTCGATGCACGAATCATTCATTTTTAGACAGTAATTTTCAAAAATAATATTGCCTATCATTCTTGGTGTGATTTTCCTTTCTGTTGCTGTTGTGATACCACCAATCATATTGACAACCAAAAATAGCATTTGTCTGAAATCAAATTTGTTTCCTTCAGAAGTCTGTGTTTTTTTTCTACGTGATTCAAAAAGTAAGGAAAAAAACAATAGCAGCCAAAAAATATAAAAATCAAATGAATCTATTCACATGCTTCTGGACTGCATGAATTTTATTTTAGAATGCAAAATAAATATATATATAAATATATAATTCTCCAGATTGGAACTTGGCATAGTAGAAATCATTACTGATTCAGTATTGTGTTTATTGTTGAATAGATCCAGACACTGACGTTAAAAATCAGCCAACGAAAAGTTAATATTCGTTTGTCATGTAAATCAGGGGCGACCTTCGCGAATTAGTTACAGAAGAGATAGTCTGCATATTAAGAATGATTAAATTGTTATCTTTACTGTTCATTTCCAAAACACTTAATTACAGAATATTACACTAGACTTAATTAAATCTAAGTAATACGGTCCTATTATTATACAATGACAGCTTTTTACCTTTTATAATGCAACAAAAGCGAACCATGCAATGGGAATAGATTATGCAATTGTGAGGTTTTTCCAGCGACAATATAGTCATGTTTACAACTCGCAAACATTTAAATACGGAACTGATTTTTGAAAACAGCAGGCGGTTATAGAACTAATAACTTTTGATATTTCGTAGAACAGATTTTTAATGGTTCTATCATTATGTCAGTTGGCAAGTACATTGAAGACATAATGATTTATTTATTCGAATGAATTAGTTCAAACCCAACCCCAAACAAATAGATCGAATTTATTAAATAATATCATCCTAATATTCAAAAGAAATTCGAATTGTAATAAATGAAAATAACATGTAGTCCATATTAGAATTATTGACGATTATGTATTAATAATTTATAACAGGGAGTGGAGTGGAAATATTGAGTATTCATTGGTTTGCAGTGTGGGTTATACTTTTCATTTGAAGATCGTAGGGTGGCCTATAGCTGCTAACTTTAACATCATGTGGACCCTGATTGAGTTTTCTTATTTGGAAATTGTAATTCATCTGCTTATATGGAGAAAGGCAAATTATATATTTATATATCTTCTTTGGCGAAACCTTTCGGTAATACTGGGTCTTCAAGGTGTAATACCACCAAATCATGGTACGTCACATCCGGTTGTATACGAAAGTAGGTCGAAAAAATATTCCCTTGAATTTGACAGTTGTAGGTAATTAATTTTATTGCAATAAAACATTTCTGTGTCATAAACATACGTCTTGGGTATTTCAAAACACCATTATTTTTTATTTGGGATTTCTATAGAATATTTTGTAATCTTGAGGTTACATGGTGACTAAACCTTGTACACAGATAAAATACGGGGAGAAATTTGATTGGTTAACTTCCAATGATGGTTATTTTCGTATATGCAATGAAATATTATGTGAATTTTTTTTCTATAGTACTGGACAGGATAAAACTTTACTCATGCCAAGTTTTTCTTTATTTGAAACAAAGATAAATTATGCACATTTTTTTGAAAAGTGCAAATTTAACAAAGACTAATAGGGGAAAATCTAATGTGGTATTACACCTCAATTCTCTTCAACTTCGTAGTTTTATTTGGCCTTTTTACTTATTTTTTATTCGAGCATCAGTAATGAGTCTTTTGTAAACGAAACACGCGTCTGGTGTACAAACATTTTATCCTGATATTCATGTTATTTTTATTTCCATGTTAAATGTATACTGCAACTCCTATGAAAGAACATTTCCATTCGGAATATCCGAAAGGAAGATCGACATTATGTTAAAGCAACCTTTGAAGATCGCGTGATTGTCTGAGTAATTTTTCATATTGTGTAGGAATCGGTTATACACTAGTATCAGGTATTTTCGTGGGTTCAAAAAATAATATATATATGTTTTCTTATTTTATAAAAATAAATATATTATATTTTTTTTATTATAATAATTCTTATATCTATATTGCTTGTATGTTTGTTCGTTTCATTTGTTTAATGTATATTATTATTTGTATATCTCCGTAGATTATAAGTTATTAATGCATATAGTTTACTTCTTTTGTCTGTATTCTTAAATTTGTCAAAGCTGCGCAACTGTACATTGTAGTGATGCTATTCCGTTATCATATAAAATCTCAAAATTGAATGAAAATTATTCATGGTAATATTTAAAGTAATTTTAAAATTATTCTTTTAATGTTAATTTCCTTAATTTTAGTGAGTTAGTGAGTCTTCAGCTCAATAGATACACCCTTCAGTATGAGATAATTTAAATGACATGAATAAATAAATCTCTGAAACAAATTTCTGTTCAAACTCGCAAAAAATCTAAAGACCTATATTTGTATGTTTGTGGTTACAAATGAAGAATTGTATGACATCTGTTGTGTTCATTAAAATCACCAACAAAAAACAGCGATAAAATCTCACAGATAATAGAAAATTATTGACAATACATCTTCAAAGAAACCATAGAACCACAAAAAGTGATTTATTGTCCTGAAACTTGACAAAGATGAAGTAACATTCAATTTTAGCTGCCAAAAAATGATTGTGAATCTGTCCAAACGATCGGTAACGGCGTGAAATGGCTTCATTTCAAATTACGCGTAATGGACGAGGGAATTTTACGAAATTTAATTAAGTATATGCTTTGTTGAGATGTATGAAAAGGAGAAATAGGGAAATTGAGTTTCAATTGACCATCGTTTGGGATTTAATAATTAGTATTTGACGACACTGTCGTTTTTAATTATTTTTGTCAAATTTTCTTCTAATTGACATCTTTATATTAGAAAAATCGGAAATGAAATAAAGCTCAGAAAACCAAATAAACTTTAAGACAATCATCCTTTCAAAAAGTACATATTTAACTGAGCTAGGAAAACATAATAAAATCTTCCCGCATTTAATGGAAACTATTTTTCATGCAGTTAAAATATGTTTCTCATTATTTTTTGTGGAATTTAGCTTTTTCTTTTGGTTTAAGATTGATAGAACTAAACATTGTATATTTTTGTTACATATTGAATTTTTATAAAGTATATAGTAGATATAAATAAAATAAATAATATAGTGTGAATCCTTCCAAAATAAACCGTACATAATACTTGGCGTTCAAATATTCCACATAATTATGTAGAAAAAAATCATTCATGTTAGGACCGGTCATGTTAGGCTGTGGGAATCACAAAATGAGTATTTATTTTTATTAGAATTCAAACTAGAGCTGTTTGCCATCGTGAACCTCGTCCTATAAAGTATTTATATCTCATAACAAACTGGAAAAACTTTTGTTTTTTTAGTCCGTATATAGTTATTATCAGAAATGAGAAGGAATGGATGGTTTATGCTGTATAAAACGGGTGTGGAGGTTGAAATTCATTAGCAAATTTAACCTGTATAGAAACCTGGGGACGTGTCAACGAAACTGTCCTAGGACTAGGACATGTCTTATGATGGTCTTAGACACGTCTAAGTCCCAAGTCAGGGCCCTGTTTCACGAAGCTGTCTTAGGACTAAGACATGTCTTAGGATGGTCTTACGACATATCTTAGTCCTAAGTGGGTTTCACAAAACGGTCCTAAATTAGGACATCTCTTAAAGTTGGTCATAAAGTTAGGACAACGCGACAGGTGTCTTATGATGGTCTTAGTATAGTTATACGTTTATTTATATAAATTACACTCATTTTTTATATTAATTTTGAAAAAAAATATTATTATCTAATTATCTATTCTCCTGTTCCTGCTTAAAACATGTATACATTGACGGATTATCAGGATTTATCAACAATGAAAATTCAATGTATTGATATAAAAATTGCACGATTTTATCTCTTAACCTTTTATAACCAATAAAGTCGAAATTGAATTCAACTCATTTGTACCAAAACAATGTTATCATTTTATATTCTTTTTTCTTAATTTTGCATTGAAAATTTCATATTTATATTGATGTATTGTTTAAAGATAATTTATTTTTTTATATTTATTTTGCAAATTATGTCATTATATTAATCAATACGTTTAGAATAATTTATGATAAGACATACTACATTTACATGATTTTTTTCCGTAGATCATATTTATATTTGAAAATTTAAAGAACTTGCGACAGGTTTAGGATGTCTTAGCTAAGATGATCATAAGACAGCTTCGAGACGAGGTCTGAGATATGTCCTAGGATAGTCATAAGAGGATCATAAGACATGTCCTAAGATATGTCTTATGACATGTCATAGGATAGCTTCGTGAAACCGGTCCCTGGGGTTAACGAAATTCTCCTAAAATAAGATATGTCCTAAATTTGGTCCTAAATTTAGGATAATCCTAACAAATATGGCATTAACTCAATGATAAAACTACGTATACAATATTAAACTATTATACTGTTATTAGAATAATTGAAATCTAGTTAGGTCTGTACGTCCTAAGATAGCGTTGTTTTATATCCCAAGACATGTCTCAGACACGTCATAAGACCATCCTAAATAATGTCCTTAGACCTATCTTAGGACATATCATAGTATACTTTCATTAAATACGTGGTCTTTAAAGGAAGGAACTAGACTAAGAATAAAAATTAAAAAATATTTTAATTTGTATAAAATTTGTCTGTAAAGTTGTTTTTCTATGTAGAGATTTATTTTTTGTATACGTAAAATAATGTAGTTATGTCATAAAAGTATCCAGAAAATTGTCCATAGATTGGAATTAAATTAAGATGTTGTTATTCTTTACTTAGCCGTAATAATATATGAGTAACATAATTATGTGGATACTAAGGATTGTTTTATTTTTATTCTGATTCATTGTTTTTGAGCAATGTGTTTCCCTTTTTTAAGTCTTTTTTAATACATTAAAAAAAAACTGATAATTAATTGCCAAATGGTGGGGTTTTTTTCTATTTCCTTTTACCAGTAACTTAGTTTCGTCGCTAAATGTTTGTCTTACTAGATGGGATTTCTGGTTTTTAAGGCAGGGTTTGTTTGTTAAATTTCAAACATTTTGTATTTCATATTCATTCGTAAGCAAATACGGTTTTTACTCTACTTGGTCTTGTTCATTGCCGTCACCAACAGAACAAAGAATAGAAACCTATACAAGATAATGCCAATTCATTTTTCCCTGGTTCTCATATAAACGGACGATCGCTAGATCCGCACTACGAAATTAATTGCTTCGTTCAAATATATATTTTAATAAGGAGTACAATGAACGAAAATGCGCGGTTTTCATTTTTGCAATTGTCGCTTAAGTTCAGTCACCGATACTAAATTTTACTTTACCACAAAACGAAATAGACAAACACACTTATAAACAAAAATTGCCCAAAAAGAACAGACGAAAAAATACATAATTTTTCTACTATTTACCAAAAATATATATAATATATATATTATGATTTTTAAGTGGTAGGGGATGATTTATTTCAGTCCGGGAAATAAACATCAACATGATGAAATATTTATTTGATATCAATTTGATCATAGGTACTATTTTTAGTAAGCTTTGTTTTATAGAATAATGAGGATACGTTCCAATATTTTAACAAAGGAAGAATCAAAATGAAAAGCATATCTTTTATATTCAATAAATAGTCGTGAAATAATTCATTTCATCATTGTGTATTCACTCAGTGGGTATAAAATACTGAGAAAATTAAACAAACGAATTAACTGGATACAATGATAACCAATTAATATTTTGTAGACATTGATGCTATTTTACTGTTATTTTTATATTTTTTTAATATAATCTAATTAAACAAAACTCTAGTACAAACACAGATTTATATGAAAATCAACATCTCTATGGTTTGTCATTTGGTATAAATTATATAATGCGTCTTTAAGCCCAGTAAGACAAACCGCAATCCTTTTGTGTCGTCCCCACACGAGCTTGTAGAAATAAAGATATTTTTTTCTAACTCAGCAATCACTTAATTAATTTCCTGGCTGACTTAGAGTTGTTTAACTGTTACAATAATTGATCAGATAATGTTTGTTGTTGTTCGATCGATCATTTTCTTGGAATGAGCTCTTCCGTTTTATCCTGGTTTGAATATAAAATGACATGTGGTTTTTACCGCCACGTGAACAATTCTAATCACATCTAGTTAATACATTAATACAGACTTGGTGTTTATTATGATGTTAAAAAGTTATTATACATCCTTGGCTTTTTGTCCTGTTTATTCATGTAGAAAATAGATTTTAATTATTTTCATTTTTACTGAGATATTATTTATAATGTTACACACCATGCGATATTTATTGATTGAAATTATCAATAAGATTGCAACATTTTTTTTTGTAGTTATATTTGTGCGTTAATGTCTCTCTTTTTCGTGGCTCTCCTGCATGAATGGTTGTTTTGCTTGAAAGTGTTCACACCAAAAGCCATGTACAGTGTAGTGTAATGCAATGTACACTGGTTTCACATTAAATTTGTTCACATCTATAAACCTTGTTTAATTACCTGTACATAAGATTTGTTCACACTTGTAAACTATATGACATTTAAATGTTCATGACGTAGAACCGTATGCAAAATATTTAGACAAATTTTCTAGCAGTAAGAGAACGACCATTTGACTTCAAAAAGGGGGATGGTTTTTTTCAAGAAAAATATTCTGATCCCCAATTTGATAAAAAAAAATATTCTGGTCATAGAATTGATAAAAAAAAATATTCTGAATCCAGAGTTTCCCCATACATTACAGTGTTAAATATTGAAAAAAAGTCATTTGACTGCTGGCATCTAAAAATCTGAATAAAAACGTTCAAATCTGACTCAGAACCCCCCCCCCCCCCCCCCTCTCCTTTTTCAAATTAAGAGTTTGCTCCTTCATGAAAGCCATTATGACGACTTGCAGTAGTCGAAGATACTAAAGATGTCTCGATTATGCATTAAAAAGCGGAGGCTGCAGCAGCGTGCTTACAGACGAAGAAAAGGGTTTGAGATGTTTTAAAAGGATCACTACATGTATTTTTATTTTTATCTTTTCTGTTTCTTTCAAATGCTATATATGTCTTCGCCAAGGAGTATTTGAAAAGGAAAATGTTGATGGGTTTTTTTGTTTTTTTTAATTCTAAGCTTATTTTAACGGATCTGAGATACTAGACAAACAATACAATTTACCTCACACTTTTTTACTCATGCATTTAAGAGTGAATCTTTTTTTAAGTAAAGACCAGTGGCAAATATTTCAGTGTACGTCCAGTAGATTCGAGAAGACCTTTTCAAATGAATTATTTGTTCGGCAATGATGATGCTTTGAGTCTTCATTAAGGGTTAATAAAGCTACCTTAAGTTTTTTTTATAACAAATAATTGTATTAAGTTGAGACAAATATTTCTGTAAAGAACTTTATTAATAATTGTAATAAATATCAATTTTATTCAATAAATATTCCTTTCTTAAATATACTTGGTAAAATCAAAGTTATAAATGCCTACACTTAACCTACACAAGTTCTACATTGACTATCGACTGCATGTAGACAAAACATGATTTTAAACTACATGTAAACATTGAGTTTTATCAATGGGAACGTAATTGTGTTTAGTTTACGTGCGAGTTACACTTACACAACACCGAGTTTAGGCAAATGTGAACTCGGCCTTAGTCTGTGACATATAGGCGAAAACATATAGGGGGAGCACCCGAGACTACCCCAATTTTTGGTGGAGTTCGTGTTGCTTAGTCTTTAGTTTTCTATGTTTTATGTCTTCTGCACTACTATTTGTCTGTTAGTCTTTTTTATTTTTTTGCCATGGTGTTGTCAGTTTATTTTCGATTTATGAGTTTGACTATCCCTTTGGTATCTTTCGTCCCTCTTTTACTCACACCGTGTTGAGCTTTTTTTTCTCTTCGTCCGTCGTGTGAAACGATAAGCTATCTTATTCTTTTTATAGCCCTTTTTTCCTTCTCTCCTTGTTGCCGAATTTTGCCCCCTGTTATTTGGTATTGATTGCTTAGTCGTTGTTTTCCTATGTTGTTTAAGTAAACTGTTGGTTGTCCTTTTGGTCGGAAGAAGGCCATCTGATTGGCTGTTCAAGATTTATAAACACGCAGCCACGTTCGGTTAGAATGAAGACGTTTAATCTAATAATCTTACGTGTAGGGCTATTGTCACGCTTCTATGCATGAAGTAACCATTGTACAAAGATCTGAATCCGTGAGTGACCTTTTGTTAGGAATAATACATGTATGTTAATTGCTACATTTGTTGTACATACCCTGATTTACCACTGACAGCCCTTAATCCTGTATAACTACCTTGTAGAAGATACCATTAGCACCAATTGTTAATTTGTTCTACATCTGAATATTGATGAAATATGATTGATTGATTGTTGTTGTTTAAACGCCACATTTAGGCTATTTCGTGGCGGCCAGTATTTTATTGGTGGGGGAAGCCGGAGTGCCAGGGGAAAACCATTGACCTCAGATAGGAAAACTGACAATCCTTGTCAATTCAGATTGGAGTCGAGTGCACCGCACGAGCGGAGTTCGAACTCACAACCTCAGTATTGACTGGATAATGAATACAGTAGTAGAACTACTTATACCACTTTGCCACCGAGGCCCAATGTGTGTCTCTTCACAAGCAGCAACCAATTAATTAATCATTTGTTATAATAAGTACAAAATAGACAGAAAGCTAATAGGACAATTATTTGAGCATTTTCCCTAATGTATTACAATACATTATCAGAGCTAGATACGAAATCCCATTTTTTTAACTAATCTCTGGAACAGGAGAAAAACTCCACAATTGGTCTCTATAATTGTGGTAAATAGTTAAATTTGTAAAATTATGATAGTAATTTTAAAATTGTTGTCAAATCTCGTTAGTAAATATATTGACAATATATTTTTGACGCTCAAGTTAAAATAAATGTAAAAGTCAAGAACGTATAAATACCTGACCACGTTATAGCTGTATGACCAAAAGTGATGGATAAAAAGTATTAACTTAATGGGCATTCAAATTGTTCATTTTACTGACAAATTCTGACAAATGATACCGATATTCTGCTAACTAGTTAGCTTTCTTGCCTTGACATTAATCTGCAAAAAACTCTCTTCAGTTTCCTGTTTTTAAGTACTTGTTAATTTTAACCAAAGGAGGAAATCTGCATTTTGAGGTAATGGTTGTTATAATGACAGTTCGTGCACTTTTCGTATGTCCTCTAATTCATTATCTTGAATTTACTTCTAAATAGATTTTGGCTGCTTTCGTCGTTCACATATGATATATATATAAAAAAAAAAATACCAAATGATCTTTTAACGAGGTTTTCTAACTGTTGATATGTGTTTGTTTGTTTTACGTCCAGTGGCAAATATTTCATGCATGTTCACCACATCTTTTTAAAGATTTCTCAATGTTTATATCAAATAATTTAAGGCTTAAATTTAACCAAAAGCTGAGTAATCGGGTCTAGAAAACCAAGGAAATGTATGTTGATTGATTGTTCAGTGCCAAATATGTCATGCATGTTCAGGACGAGAACAAGTAAACATGATGGTCCGTGAAATTTTGACTGCCACTAGAAAATGAGGGTATATTGGATAGAAAGAAATTTTGCCACCTACGGACCCCTCAAAGAGTTGATGCATGGGTTCTTTACGTGGAAAAAGCGTGGCACTTTCTTTACACGAGGCACCCCATTCTGACCGGACGTGGCTGCAAACTTGAAACATCCCGCACAGCCAAACGGACGTTTCACTGCCGGTCGGAAGAAGACCAAGTGACAATATTTAGTTGCCCAAGTCATCCTTGGGGGCGAAATGTTGTATGTTGCCAATCAGCTAACTAGCAACCAACAACAACCTTTGAATAGCAGCGTTCTCACTTGGGACATTTAAAGGATGTGGCCGGGTTGGGCATGTCTGTGAATGACCAACGCGTCCCTAACTTTTCACAATAAAAAGGGAAAAAGATATAAATGTTGGGTTTTTTTTTTTCATTTACAGTCAAACGTCCAAAACTATTACTGTTATATAAAAGATTTGCAACATATATTATTATTTGTCACATTGTGACTTGGATGCACAGTTGTCCCATTAGCTCTCATACCACATCTTATTTCTATACAACTTAATTTGTGGACACGACAATTAATAAAGGGTTGTCTCTTTGGCACTCATACCACATCTTCTTATATCCACGTCTAATTTTGTTTACTTTATGTCGTTGGATTACCTACATATTTATCTCGAACTATATCATTTCATTCGTGCATATGTTGATAGAAGCTTCATATAGGTAGAATAAGTATAGAAACTGTCCTTGTGCATACATGTACATATTTAAAGGGGAAATTATGAAGCTTAAAATAGATGTGCTCTATGATTGAGAGAAAACAATAAAATTTGATATACATTGCAACTGAATCTTACTTTCAATTACATTTTGTAAGTATATTTATGGATAATTACACAATTGACTTGAATTATTGCTGTTGCTTATTCGAGTATTATGGCTATAAACGGTTTGACATTTAATTATGCAGCTTCAATGTGCAATATATTTATTTATTCTGCCTTACTAAAAAAGCACAATACAATGTTGTGATACTGTGTCAGTGTCGTAACATTTTGACATTATACATATATTAAATACCTCCATTATTGGATCTGTAATAAACCTACGTATTATGATGTTATTTTAGTGTATCTAGTTGTTAAATCACTTGTATTTCTTTATTATGAAAAAAACTACTGATAAAAATGATAAAAAAATACATTACATTTTAAAAACCCTACACATACTTTAGAAATTATGAAAAAACAAGGTTGAATGGAAAACTATAATGAGCTTATCCACTTTTAATATCATAACAGGCAATGAGAACAAGATCTGAGGAGTTTTTTCGAAGCTATCTTAGGATTAGGACGTGTCCTAAGACCATCTAATGAAACGCCTTTGTCCTACGCCGTGTTCTCGAATATCCATTTTAAAAATTGTGATATATCACATTTGTTATCCTATCTTTAGGACACATAATTGGGTGTCATAAGATCGTCCTATCTTCATCTTAACTTTAGGAGACGTCTCAGACAATAATTTGTAAACACATATGGCTGTACATGAGAATAAGGCACCAACATTTTCAGAAACATAAACTGCTTAGAGACTACAACAACCATTTGGACTACTTAGATGACTTAGATATTGTACAGATTGTCGCGTCCAATGATTCTTGACTTATGTAGAAGATTTGACAATAATTTACACAGACCAACAATGAGGTCCAGTGCCTTGTCTGTTTCTTTTGACACGGGGAGTTTTCAGCTTGGGAATGCTGATGTTCATAACCTATCTCAAACGAGTTATTTAAGATGTGTACGAGATGTAACGCAGCGTTTAATAACTTAGACTCATGATTCAATGTTATTATATTCTCAGATCTTCACCTGTAACGACTACATGAAAATTATCCAATTTTGGAAAGTTAAACGAGACGTGTGCGCTATGCGCATACAGAGAACCGGGTTAAATGTAGGTGGTGTCCTTATGAGGTGTTCTCCAATGCAACGTATATGATGAAACAGCATGAACAGACGAAACACTGGTATAAATTCAAGGACGAGAATAAACAAACAGAGGAACAAAACTAAAAACCACTAACTAAGACGGTATCAACTGTGGTTTGTTAAGAAGCTAGAGAAGAACTCCACAGACAATGAGACCACAAAATTGCCCTCAGCAGAATGTCCACCGCTGAGGGAACCGTCAACTATGACGGTATAATTTAAGAACTTATGGCAACAAAACACAAAACTCCAACAGAAGATATGTTTTTATCATTGCCTTCCATTGGTGTCACAGACATTGAACAGTCGTTGGATAACACTCTCCACCACCATGGGCGTATTACGTTTCCGCAATTTTAGCAAAACATCCAGTTTCACGTTTCCGCATTTTCGTGCATTACTTTTCCGAAATAGATAGATACCACTTTTTCGCTATTTTACCTGTATTTCACCTGTAAAAAAATGGTAATAGTGATATATAGTCAAGAAACAGGTATCATTATCTCATGTACAGTTAATTTAGAATGTCTTTGTAGTGAAATGGAGGATATTTTTATTGACGGAACTTTAAAGTTTTGTCCAGAGTTTTATTATCAACTATACTCAATACATGGGTGTCTAAATGGCTATATTCCACTTGTTTTTGCTCTCCTACCCGCAAAGACAGAAGGAAGAATGCTACTTAAATATGTGGAATTTGCTAAATACTTCTTGCCAACAGAGAAATTTAGTGCTCTCTCCGAAACCAATACATATTGACTTCGAACATGCCATGCACGATGCTGTAAGAGTAATTTTTCCTAATGCAGATATAAGCTGCTGCAGATTCCAAAGGTCAAAGTTAGTGGTGTAGAACACAAACTATTGGTCGAAAGAGGGACGAAAGATACCAAAGGGACAGTCAAACTCATAAATCTAAAACAAACTGACAACGCCATGGCTAAAAATAAAAAAGACAAACAGAAAAACAATAGTACACACGACACAACATAGAAAACTAAAGAATAAACAACACGAACCCCACCAAAAACTAGGGGTGATCTCAGGTGCTCCGGAAGGGTAAGCAGATCCTGCTCCACATGTGGCACCCGTCGTGTTGCTTAAGTGATTACAAATCCGGTAAATAGTCTAATTCGGTAGGTCATATTCATGAAAGGGAAGGGGATTGTAGTTACGACGTAAGGAACATATCCGATATCATTTGTGAAACGGTTATTCCATAACGGTCAACCAACTCGTGATGGCGTCCGTAAAATTTACGAAGGGATGATTTCAACTTCACCATTTGGAAGTTTCAAATATAAAGAAAGGTCAAGTGAAGCAGGGAAACGGCTCAACCAGTTCTTTGGAATCACCTTCTTATCACAAGAGAAGATTGATGATTGTTTTGAAGGAGATATTATAGCAGTTACTCCACAAAACGAAAAATGTTTGAAATTTGCTGGCAAACGGAAGAGGCATACCTTAAAAATTAAAATGCCGAAACGTGAATAAACCTTAACAAAAATCAAATTGAATGTAAAAACAATGCGGAAAATAAAGGCAACAGTAGTATACCGATGTTCAAAACTCGTAAATCGATAAAAATAAAAAATAAATCCGGGTAACAAACCAAATCCAAGGGAAACGCATTTAATATAAGAGGAGAATGACGACACAACATTAAAATATAACACACACAGACACGAACTTAGCATTACACAAAATCCGATGAGAATAACAAATATAACATCAAAACTAAATACATGAATTTGGGATATAAAAGTACCGTGACACGTCTTATAATAATGTGAATTCACACTCAAATATAAGAGTGAACAAACGACACAAAAGAAACACAACGTTAAAATGTAACACACACAGAAACGATCGCGAACAATAATATAACAATGACCATATTCCTGACTTGATACAGGACAATTTTTTAAAAGAAAAAAATGGTGGGTTGAACCTGGTTTTGTGGCATGCCAAACCTCCCGCATTAATGGCCATGTTAAATATAACATTAAAATGACAACACAACATTACAGGACTACAATACAAATAAATAGGAGAACATATTTGACAAAGAAACACACGAATAATAGCTAACAAAAGGCACCAGGTTTAAAATGTAATACGCCAGAAGTGCGTTTCGTTCACACAAGACTTACTAGTGACGCCTAGATACAAAAGTTTGAAAGCCAAAACAAGTACAAAGTTGAACAATATTGAAGACCAAAAGTTCAAAAAACGGCCAGGTTTTTCTGTTTTGGACAAGAACATCCCTATTATTTAGAATAATTTATACTTTTGCAAACAGTAAATTTTATAAAATGACTATATAAAAGATATGCATAATAAAACTGAAGTATTAACTAATTACAAAAAACAACCGAATACATTACATAAACCTACAAAATCCAAAAGAAAAAAGTACTATAAAAATGCGGAAACGTAAAACGCCGTTTAAAATCGGGTATATTGGAAAACACTAATGAGCGCATCTACTTTTAAAAATTATAACAGGCAATGATGAAAAGATATGGGGTGGTATTTTCGGAGCTATCTTAGGATAAGGACGTGTCCTTTATTAGACCATCTTATGACTCGTCTTTGTCCTACGTCGTGTTCTCGAGTATCTCTCAACTTAGGATAAATCGTATAGTTTTGTCCTAACTTCAGGACACACAATTAGGTGTCTTTAGATCTTCATCCTAACTTTATGACACGTCTCAAGCATTAATTTGTAAATAAATATGGCCGCTGCTCTTGTGTACATGAGAAGAAAGCACAAACATATTCGTTAAATGGGGTGCTTAGAGACTACGTCAACCCTTTGGACTACTTAGATGACTTAGATGTCATAGGTACAGAATGTCGCGTCCAATGATTATTTTAAAACTTGTGTAGAAGATTTGACAGTGATTAACACAGGTCAACAAAGAGGTCCTGTGCCTTGCCCGTTTCTTTTTGACAGTTTTCATTTTGTTCATAAAATATTTCAATCTAGTGTTTGAAGATGTGACGCAGCGTTTGGTATATGTATGCAATCAACACATTAGTATGCCTTCAGATGCAGCTAATTTAGATTGTAAAGGGTGAGTTCTACGAAGACTGTCTTTATGTAGTAGGCACCGTTGATGGAACTCGTGTAACGAATTAAATCTACTTCAAAAGATGTGCATACTTTTGTAAATCGCAAATTCTTGCATTCAATTAATGTACTCTGTCTTCTAGATCTGTTGTTACTGTAACTTTTTTTTTTATAAATCTATGTATAGATAGCAGATAACCTATACCTCCAGACAGAAATGATTTCCCTGACCATGGACACATAGTCGGACCAGCTTATAATGGACTTTTGAATGACGCGGCAAGTGTTCGTAAAATACTGTTAAATGGAAGGTTTTGACCTGATTAATAATACAGTCATATGATATAAATAATGAATATTATACTGCAACTACATTGTAGTTGTGTTTATTTCCTAAATATAGTAACATAGCTATATTTTGTATAATGTCAATTTCATCATGGAACACTTTCTTCACAATCAGGGGTCCATTAAGGGATGAAAATAAGTTTGACATTTGTGTTACGATTTAAAAAGCTATCAATGTATTAATTTAAGTTGCAGTATAAAAACAATATTAGGTCAATGTCATAAAAATATATACTTTTTTTGTACTCGGCACAAAACTAGGGAAGGGCTCGCTAGAACCTCGCCCTTCCCAAGTTTCTCAACCTCATACAAAAAAAAATATTTTCCTGGCATTGACCTTATATTGTATATCAGATGTACTTTTCTGTATTGGGTGGTTATCTATTAAGTATGTAGAGCTGGTCCCGGAAATAGAATTCAGACTGGTCCTATTAAGGGACACAACATTAAACTGTTGCCATACAGTAAATAGTTATCCAAGGTACCAATAAATGGCATAAGCATTAAAAGGTTTTTTTAAGTCTGTTTTACAAAAGTCATTTAAGAATTGAACGCTTCATTTTGTAACTTCATTGGGGTGTAAAAGCGTTGACCGAAGTATATTGTGTATTAAGCTCCGCGCTTCATTTCTAAAAATGTGCGCACGGTCAACGCTTTTTCAACCCTATGAAGTTACAAAAAGAAGCATTCAATACTTAATTACATTTTTTAGCTATGATCATAAAAACACGAATTTTATATATGTTTTTATGTAATTCACCTGTGCACTTTTTTTGTGGAACCACGTGTTATCATGAATGATAAGTTTTATTGCTTAAGGAATAACATGTGATGTGCAGTTAGCCAATCAGAATAAAGCATTACAATGAACCATACATCTAATGTAATTATATAACAATACAACATAAGCTCTATAGAGCTTTTATCCGACATACATATTTATGATAAGCACAAGACTTAAAACAGTAAGCTCATGATGCAAATAATAAATAATGGTGTCAAGCCCAGCAAATCAACGCAATTAATAAGCAAAATTAAGGCATAAAAAGCAAACATTTGATGAAGATAAACTAATATTTGTGCAATAGCTATTATATAAAGCTGTAAAACAATTTAGAGCATTTAAAACACATACATAAAGGTACGCATCAAAATATAAAAGCCAGAGTAGACACGTCACAAGATAAATAAGTGATCTAAGGCTCACTGACATCTGCAGGGGGAACACTGACACGAACTGCCCTCCTAATTTCCAACCAAACTTTTGAGCTGACCCATAGGCAGTTCGTTCCAGAGTTTGGCTCCTGCATATCTGAAATCTGAATGAGCGCAGCACATGGGTAGTTGTCCTTATCCTGGGAACATCTACTATATTATTATTTCTGAAAATGTAGTTACGGTTTTTAATTTCAATAAGTTCGTGTAAATAATGTTGTACACCTCCGTTTCTATCATTCTAATTCCTGTTCTAAGTACTACAATAGTTTTCACAAATAAATGTAAATGCACGTTCCTGTATTTTCTCTATTTTTCTGGTATTACAACCACCACAGAAGTGCCATACTACAGGGCTATAAATAAAATTTGACATTAAAAGAGAATAGTATACAGTAAGTACATTTAAGTACATGTACATGTAACTGTCTTAATGCCTTTTTACAAATGTTAGAAATATGGACATCAAACTTCAGCTGATAGTCAATTGTAACACTAGATAATTTCACTTCTTTTTCACATCGTATGATATTACTATCTAGATTACAAGAAATAATTTTATGTTCAGTTTTTCCTGCCATTGGCTATTGCCTGAAAATTGTCAGGGTTGGTCTTCATATGACCAATTAATTAGCTCTAATCTTTGTTTTTCTGAAATATTTACAACAGTGTCTACATCAAATTGTGAATATGACAAAGTATTGTCATCTGCATTATTATATAATGAACTGCTTGATACACAATGAAAAATAGCATTCAAGAAATTATTAAAAAGTACAGGTCCTATTGTAGAGCCTTGCGGAACACATTAATCTATATCTTTCCAGATACTTTTATCTATACCAAAGTCTTTCACATTGTTTTCTTTGAGAAAATTAGATGTCTATCAAGCTTAAAGCTGATTCAGATAATCCATATGCCTTCAGTTTTAAAATTAATTTATTATGGGGAAGGCAGTCGAAGGTTTTCGAATGGTCACCACTTGAGCCTCTGTTAGTTTGCCAGGTACCAAGTGACATGTTAAAAGTACCTAGTTCACTTTAAGGTAACTGTTTTATGATCTTTTTTCTTAATATGATCGTCATAATACCCTATTTGAATGGGTCGAAGAGAAAAAAAATCACTCACATTTAAAAATTACATGTAACTGTATAAAAGTAGCCACTTTCATTAAAAAATTTATATACCCAGACAAGATGTATATTTCACGAAAACAAATCGATACAACTAATGTTATGGACAAGTGTCAGAATATGGAGATACATTTCGCTTTTCACGGAAATATCCATCTGCTGCAAATTTAAGTTTAGCTTTGTCATATACAGTTGGTATTTCTGCTCTTTGATGAGAAGGGATTTTCTTTCTGTCTCTAGTCTTTTCTTCTCGGTTGCCTATTTTATATTTGTAATGGTTATATGGTCTTTTTCTACTGCCAATCTTTGTCTTTCAATCTCTACCAGTGTTTCTTCGGATGGTTATATGTGCGATGATGTTCATGTTTGCGTTAAAAAGATTGCTATCGTTTCTGGCCGAACTGGTGCCACTAGTAGAAGGTAAGGCTGAAAAATAAGACATTTATATATTCATTAAGACGTGTTAAAATATATGTGATTAAATATAGGTTTCATGTTAACATGTTTGACAATGGTTAGTAAATAATGTTTAACCTCATATATCAATATACCTGCCCCTCGTTGGAATCACTATAAATCTCTGTTTTTTTCAAAGAGGAACATGTTTGATTAATATTTCGCTTCCAGCTCGTTCAATGTTTTGCTGTAATTCTCGTAACGTCACCATTGCAGACAGACTAAGTTTTACATATTGATACTCGTATCATATCGAACTCAACTAAGTCGCTCAAACGAACTTGTTTACAATGAACCCGGTTACACTACCTAATTTATTATAATTACTGATACGTATTGTTGCAATACCAAACGGCATTTCTATGAACCCATTCGTAAATACTTAACCAAAACTAGGGTAGAAGTATTGGCAGACAGAAGGAAAATATTTTTCGTAATAAAGGAACATAACAATTCGAATTCGTTGCTCCCTCTTCTTTTAAGTGATGACTACATGTACGTGAATATAGAATATGTAAAGTGTAACTAACCTGTTTCGAATGAATATTAACATTCATCTCTGCTCTAGTCCATAAGGATATCAGCTGTCTAACAGGTTTTGATTCCATCTGCAATCCCGTCAATCAGTTCATCTCCAATGATCCCTACAACCTTGTGGTGTCAATCCCTCTGAAGGAGGGCCCTACTAGTTATTTGCCTCTCACGCGTCTAACAAATGTTTCCTGCTTCTTTTTGGGTACTTGTGTAGGTCAACCATTTATTTTTTATTTCCTCGGCTGTCCGTTTATGGTCCAAGTTACAAGCAATCACCTTACTGCAAAAGGTATACCATGCTCTTTTTTGGCAACGTTTGCGGCTACAGCGCTATGTGCTTACTGAATGAAATGCCCTTTTGACATTTCACTCGATCTAAAAGAATGTTTAATTCCATCTCCGTAAAGTTTTGATTTCGCTTTTTGCTCATTATTTTACGTGAAGATTTTTTTTAATTATATATAAAGTTATAATTTATATCTTTTTCTCTGGTTTCAACTTGGTTTACTGGTACCCAACAGTCTTTGTTTGTTTGTATGGTAAATTTCATCAACAAGGCTCTGGCTAGATGGTAACTTGGATGTGTTCCGTCATAGAGTAAGCGGATATTATAAAGTCTACGACTTTTGGTGTCGCCGTGTTTTTTACTTTCAGATTCACCTTTATACTTCGTGTCTTGCCTATTAGACGTCTGGTATAGATCCGAGTTGAAGTTTTCTGGTTTGTGGTCGTTGATGTGGTTTATCTTTTGGGTCGCTTTGTTGATTTTTTATAATTCGGCTTTCTAATGATCCTCTTCTGCTTGGTCTCCTTCTAAAGCTACAGGGTTTTTTTTTACTTGATTTTTTTTCTCTTTTTGCTTTTTATTCCATTCAGCAATCGATAAAAATGGAATTTCATGGAATGAATAGTTGCTGTTAAAATAATTCTATATTTATCTGTCAGGTGGTCTACTTTTTCCTGCATATTCTGGTAATTAATTTTAATTAGCTTAGATCTCCTGCCTGGGTCAGTGAAATCAGAAGTACCAATTAGAATTCATAGCCAAATATCTTTTTCATTAAGTTGAGGTCTGTTTCCAGATTCTCCTCTATCCAAGACAATGCCGAATTCGTGTTCCGTTCTCCTTCACATCGCCATGTGATATCCCTGTGCTGATAGTGATATCTTTGATTTTGATTGTTGATACTTATACTGTCACCTAAGAGAACCGGTCTATATTTTTGTGGCCCTTCTGGTTATGGAATTGGGGGATTTGCGCTTTACTTTAACTTTACCAATGACATGTATGTTGTTTGTTAATAAGTCTGTGGTGTGGTATGTTCCCGGCGATGATGTAAAGAAAAATTTTGTTCAAGTCACCAGATATACAAGCACGATCCGTCTTAATCACAATAACAATTGAAATGTTTTTTTTTTTTAAACAGGAAGTCAAGATAAGTGGTCAATATGAAAAGGCTCGGGTTAAATAAATACAAGGGTTTTGTGTTGTTGTTGGGTTTTTTTTTTTGTCTAAATGTCACGGTCAAGATGGCGATCACGCGAAATATAGAGAAAAATATAAACAAGTTTAATTTGTGTTTTTGTCAGACTCAGTTCAATTAAATATTAGGGTTTTGTTTGTTTGTTTGTGGTTTTTTTATTTGCCTCAATGTATAAAGATGATGATTGTGAAAAAAATGGTGGTCATTATGAAAATGTTAAATTTGTGTTGTTGTTTTATTTGTTATCTCAGACTAAAAGGAAAACACAAGTTAGATTGTTGTTGTTGTGCCGGTCTATATGTATTCATGTATGTGCTGAACAAGTATCATACAATGGGCAAAGCCAAACATTTGAAATTCGAAGATAGATAAGTACCGAAAATAGTTGAAGAGCTATACGTCAAAAATACCTAAAAAAAAATAGCCAAATTCATCTAAAGCCATCCTGAGGGAGTTGAAACCTTAGTTTCATAACAATTTGAAAATTTATTAACAGAGAATTTGAGTAAAGTTTGTTAAATTATGTCAGTACCGAAGTCCTGACTACTGAGCTGATGATACCATCGGGGACTGATAGTCTACCAGCAGAGGTATCGACCCAGTGGTGTAAAAAATTGAAAACAACACGTTTAATAATTTCTTGTGTCCGGAAGCGCTTTTCTGGATTGACCTTCACCAGGAACGCTCAAAGCCGAACATTTGAAATCCGAAGATAGATAAGTACCGAAAATCGTTGAAGAGCTATATGTCAAAAATACCTAAAAAAAATAGCCAAATTCATCTAAAGCCATCCTGAGGGAGTTGAAACCTAAGTTTCATAATAATTTGAAAATTTATTAACAGAGAATTTGAGTAAAGTTTGTTAAATTATGTCAGTACCGAAGTACTGACTACTGAGCTGATGATACCATCGGGGACTGATAGTCTACCAGCAGAGGTACATTGTATCGACCCAGTGGTGTAAAAAATTGAAAACAACACGTTAAATAATTTCTTGCGTCCGGAAGCGCTTCTCTGGATTGACCTTCACCAGGAACGCTCAAAGCCGAACATTTGAAATCCGAAGATAGATAAGTACCGAAAATCGTTGAGGAGCTACAGTGGAGATCAGTTCTAACCTCTCATAAATTCTGTCAGAATCTGTCAGGAGAACTGTTCTAGAACAGTATGTAGAACTGTCAGCCTGACACCTTTTAGTCAGTTCTAGGTTAGAACTGTTCTAGCTAGAACTGATTTGGTCAGTTCTACCTAGAACTGATTTGGACAGTTCTAGCTAGAACTGATCCTGACAGTTCTACCCTAGAACAGTTTTAGACAGTTCTAGCTAGAACTGACCAAATCTTTGGTCAGTTCTACTTCTAGAACAGCTCTACGGTTAGAATTGATTTCAAATTCTACGGCTAGAATTGATTTATAAATTCTACGGCCAGAATTAAATTATAAATTCTACGGCTAAAATTGATTTATAAATCCTACAGCTAAAATTGATTTATAAATTCTACGGCTAGAATTGATTTATAAATCCTACAGCTAAAATTGATTAAATTCTACGGCTAGAATTGATTTGGTTTAAATTAAAGAACTCTTTGTCTAAATATAAAGGCTTCGGCAAAATAGCGATTAATATTATGAAGAGTTTTGCTATTTTGCCGGTTTTAACCCCGCCATATTCTGCATGTATGTGACTGACTGTTCCAAATCAGGAGCCTGTTATTCAGTGATTTTTGGTCCAACTAAAAGTTATTGTCCTCATTCAATAAATGAGCTGCTGTACAGTAATTCAGTTATAATTTTAGGTCAAGAGGGACTGTAATATATACAAGTTATAGCAATATTGGAAAACAATGACCTCAAAATTTTGTACGCATGAATTTATAGTGCCAGCATGTCCTCTTTTTATTCAAAGTATTGAATCGTAAACAAATATCAGTAGTTTTCATACTTCAGAGTGAGTCGTGTAATAAAATCTTTTGACCGCATCAATCTAAACTGACCTTATTTGCTCTTTCGTTCTGCAAATCTATATAGCTGTACAGAAATTCAGTTATAATTTTAGGTCAAGAGGGACTGTAATATATACAAGTTATAGCAATATTGGAAAACAATGACCTCAAAATTTTGTTTGCAGGAATTTATAGTGCCAGCATATCCTCTTTTTATTCAAAGTATTGAATCGTTAACAAATGTCAGTAGTTTTCGTACTTCAGAGTGAGTCGTGTAATAAAGTATATCGACCGCATCAATCTTAACTGACCGTATTTGCTCTTTCTTTCTGCAAATCTATATAGCTGTACAGTAATTCAGTTATAATTTTAGGTCAAGAGGGACTGTAATATATACAAGTTATAGCAATATTGGAAAACAATGACCTCAAAATTTTGTTTGCAGGAATTTATAGTGCCAGCATATCCTCTTTTATTCAAAGTATTGAATCGTAAACAAATATCAGTAGTTTTCGTACTTCAGACTGAGTCGTGTAATAAAATCTTTTGACCGCATCAATCTTAACTGACCGTATTTGCTCTTTCTTTCTGCAAATCTATATAGCTGTATAGCAATTTAGTTAGAATTTTAGGTCAAGAGGGACTGTAATATACAAGTTACAGCAATATTGGTAAACAATGACCTAAAAATTTTGTTCGCATGAATTAATAGTGCCAGCATGTCCTCTTTTTATTCAAAGTATTGAATCCTAAACAAATATCAGTAGTTTTCGTACTTCAGACTGAGTCGTGTAATAAAATCTTTTGACCGCATCAATCTTAACTGACCGTATTTGCTCTTTCTTTCTGCAAATCTATATAGCTGTATAGCAATTTAGTTAGAATTTTAGGTCAAGAGGGACTGTAATATACAAGTTACAGCAATATTGGTAAACAATGACCTAAAAATTTTGTTCGCATGAATTAATAGTGCCAGCATGTCCTCTTTTTATTCAAAGTATTGAATCCTAAACAAATATCAGTAGTTTTCGTACTTCAGACTGAGTCGTGTAATAAAATCTTTTGATCGCATCAATCTAAACTGACTTTATTTGCTCTTTCTTTCTGCAAATCTATATAGCTGTACAGTAATTCAGTTATAATTTTAGGTCAAGAGGGACTGTAATATACAAGTTACAGCAACATTGGAAAACAATGACCTAAAAATTTTGTTCGCATGAATTTATAGTGCCAGCATGTCCTCTTTTTATTCAAAGTATTGAATCGTAAACAAATATCAGTAGTTTGCATACTTCAGACTGAGTTGTATAATAAAATCTTTTGACCCTATCAACCAAAACTGACCATATTTGCTTTTTTTTATGTGAGTCTATATAGTTGCACAGTACAGTTAACTGTAGTATATATAAATAACTGAAATATTGGAAATTGAACAAACTTCAGAAGTTTTCATACCTCAGACTGACTCATGTAACAAAAATATGTGTCTGCATCAGACTGAGTTGTATAATAAAATCTTTTGACCGCATCAACCAAAACTGACCATATTTGCTTTTTTTATGTGAGTCTATATAGTTGCACAGTACAGTTATGTTTGTTTTTACTGTAGTATATATAAATAACTGAAATATTGGAAATTGAACAAACTTCAGAAGTTTTCATACCTCAGACTGACTCATGTAACAAAAATATGTGTCTGCATCAATCAAAACTGACCATATTTGACAGCATCAACCAAATCTGACCATATATGATGACTGTATCAGCCAAAACTGATCATTTTGCTTTTTTTAATGTAAAAATGTGCGAAGCGGGTTTTTTAATAGTGTGCACCACATTTTTTACGTTATTTCGAATAGACAGAAAAAAAATGATAAGTCATTTCTTATAATTTAATTCTAAATTCCATTTTAAACCTTGCCAAACCATGAAAAAACGTTGATGACATAACGGTCACATGACTAACTTATGTCTATGGGCGCTGATAACACAATAACGACAGAAGACCCGTTACATCCAAACTTAAATTATTAAATAATGATCCGTCACAAAAAGTGACTTTTTAAGTCAGTAGTTCATGATGGTGTTTTTTTTTAAACAAAACTATTTAACGGCATCATCCAACACTCACATCACTGATTCATATACTTTATTTTAAAATGAAAAGTACATGTATGAGAAGTTCTCTTCTTGGAAAGGTATACTGACTTTATATTACTGTTAATATAATTTGAAGAAGGAAAATGATTGGTTCTGTTTGTAGCCTTACGTCCAGTGGCAAATATTTCATTCATGTTCAGATCGAGTATATTTTTCTGACGTTCCAGACTCCCAGATATTATTCATTATCGTTATGGATAAGTTTGGCAACGAGACAATGCAAATCTGAGACCTCAGTGCAAATGTACATAGTTTTCTTGCGTTTAACAACACTGTGTTCATTACTATGATATCCCATAATTCATCCACTGTACAATTTTCGTTTGAACATTTGTCAAAACAGAATCTTAAATCATGAATGTAAATCCAAGGCAAACAAGGTAAATTCAGATTAAATTTACTTGAATATTAAATGCAGAGTTATATTTACGAAGAGACTGTTAATAACGGGGAACGAAGAAACGTAAACAATGATGTTTCATTTGCAATCTCATAAAAATATTTCTCCGATGAGTTGGATAACCTCCTATCCACTTCGATATTTGTACATGTAACTTTTGATCAGTAAAAAATATAGAAACATCTACTATTATATATAGTAAAGTAATTGGAACTGATTTTTTCTTCTAAATTCTAAATTGCCCTTTCTGCAGTGACGTCATTTAGAACTGTTCTACAGTTCTGACTGATTTAGTCAGTTCTGCTGACAGTTCTACGGTAAGAACTGATTTGGTCAGTTCTACCTAGAACAGTTTTAGACAGTTCTACCCTAGAACTGATCCTGACAGTTCTACCTAGAACTGATTTAGTCAGTTCTACCTAGAACTGATCCTGACAGTTCTACCTAGAACAGTTCTAGGGTAGAACTGTTCTAGCTAGAACTGTTCTAGGACAGGTTAGAACAGTTCTATGACAGAATATTCTGACAGTTCTAATGAGAGGTTAGAAGTGATCTCCACTGTATATGTCAAAAATACCTAAAATAAACAGCCAAATTCATCTAAAGCCTACTTTACCTGAGGGAGTTGAAACCTTAGTTTCATAATATTTTCAAAATTTATTAACAGAGAATTTAGGTAAAGTTTGTTAATGCCCGCGTCACACTGTCCCGATTTTTATATACGATGGACACCCGAATGCGAAAATTTCGTACGAAGTTGGTCCCGATCTCGTTAAAATACCAAAAAGTGACCGAAGCAAGTACGATGAATAGCGAAGTCTATACGATGGTGCCGAAATTATATACGATAGCAAAAGATGGACATAAGAAGGTTAACCGAAGACGGGTATATAAGCTTCATATCTCAGCCGAAGCCTACACGATGGATCACGAAGGCTACACGATTGATTACGAAGGCTACACGATGGATTACGATGATGGTGCGATGGCCATACGATGTAGCTTTTTGTCTAATTCTTATAAAACTTAGTTTATTATCCCCTCGCCTACTACACGTAAGTTGCGTGTAGATAAAATTGTTATGGACACTCTAGAACCAAAATGCTCAAAACTTGGTATGGAGTTACTCGTTAAGAATATCTTAAGCGCTATTGACTTTAAAGTTCAAAGGTCAAGGTCACAGTGGCAGTTGTAATACAAGGCAATAAAACCCTTGTGGACACTCTAAAACCAATATGCTTTAAAAGGTTTCAACCACATTTGGTATATTGTTCCTCCTTGTTCAATGATCTGACATTTTTTACGTTCAAGGCCAAAGGTCAAGGTCTTGCAGATGGACTTGTTTTTTCTTCTTGAAATAGCACAATACACAGGAAATTGGTTGCTCATTTTTTTACCTCCTGGTTCTTAAGACAATATTAAAGGTATTTCCAGTTACTGAATGTTTTGGTTGATTTCTAAAAAAACATAGTTTATGTATCAAATATGCATATTCAATTTACCATTTTCTGCATGTGTCATATACAAATATAGTGTCCATATTTGTCCCCAATATGTTACATACGAGGCGATGCCACGCTCGTCATTGCCTTGTTTGAACTGTAAAATGTGTGCACTAGTCTGAAGAATCACCCATAATTATGCCGATGTTTACTGATCCATCTTAAAGGTAAGGTAATGGGTTCGTTGATCCATTTTATTCAAAAAGAGCTCTTTCCAGGAGAATATCATAATAATATAGACAAAAGGAAGGATGTGGGGAAAGCAACAAATGCGTCAAAATATGACATATAGAAAACAAAATGGTTATGAAGTAAACATTCGTGTGACAACAACTTAGACGATACATAAAAAAATCAGAATGAAGAAAAAGTTGGTTTGCCTATATACGTGTACCTGCAGTGTTGGTGTACGAGGCGCGTTAATGATTTTCATTGTGTTACTTGATATGAAAAATTGACAAAAAATAATATTTTACTTGTAAAAGTAAATCATGAGCCTGTAATAGCTGCTCTTCTTGTTCCATTTGAATTAATAGAAACAACGCTGTCGCTTTTTTTTGTCCTCATAGAATCATATGATATGAGCTCCATGTTTTGTGAACGTCTTTCTTAACTGTCGTATTAAACTGGCCAGTGCATATCGCGCATGGCACTTTAAATGTATTTTAGCGCGAAAATTAACTTACTGTAGCTGGATTTATTGCCGTCGTAGTTCCATCTTGTCGCCTTCGTACTTTTATTCGATGGCAACACGACGGGATTACAAGGTCTTTACGAAGTCGTGTTGCCATCGTAAGACCTTCGGATAGCTTCGTGATTCATTCGTGTAGACATCGTAATGTCAAACCTGTCCGATGGAAACGATGGAAACACGAATGCAATACGATGTTCAAAGATGCATTCCAGGTGACATTACGATGGTGAGGATGGTGATACGAATTCAATACGAACCCTCAACATCGGATGCACCTTCGGGGCTTTTTTAACATGTTAAAAAATTTAGAACCCTTCCCGAAGTTGTCCCTGAAGGCTAGAAAAAGTGGCCGATGGTTCTACGATGGTTAAAGATGGCACCACGAATAGCCCGATCTGGATACGATCAGTCTCGATTTTGAAAATTTCTATAATCGTGTTGCCATCGGCGTAAAAATCGGGACAGTGTGACGCGGGCATAATCATGTCAGTACCGAAGTACTGACTACTGAGCTGATGATACCATCGGGGACTGATAATCCACAAGCAGAGGTATCAACCCAGTGGTGTAAAAAATTGAAAACACCACGTTTAATATAAATGCCAAACTTAAACAATGTAGAGAAACTCACAGGTCGCATTTTCACGTCCACTTGCGTCACTATCAACACATGTATTTATAAATTTTGTACAAAACAAATTTGTTGATAAGTTTCATTATTAATTAATGTTTCATCACAAACTTTCTTGAAAGATTTAAAATTTCGCACTTAGGACATGTTTAGGATGTCCTAACATAAGTCTGTGATGACGAAGGATACTTTCGAGATCACCACCCCTGATTAATTTTTGCTTGTTCAATTAAGAAATAATTCATGGAAGCCATAGATTTGTTGGAAATTTACACATGGCCTGGGCCGTGATATTCGAATTTTATCCTGAGCGTTAGCGAGGGATAAAATTAACGAATATCACGGCCCAGGCCATGTGTAAATTTACAACAAATCTATGGCTTCCATGAATTATTTCGATTCTAATAGGACAAATACGATCATTAAAAAACTGAAGCGATGATAGGTATACCGTGTGTGTGGCTGTTCTATTTTACCCACTGTTCGATAAATGTAAAACAAATCTAATAAACCTGCATGAATGATTTCTTAACTAACCGCTAGAAAAAAATGTGATTACTTTTTTTACTTCTCAGTAAACCCAACATTTGCAATTTTAGATTTGCGTTTTTTATCGTAAGCTAACGTCAAATTCACTGTTGACATGTTGTAACCAAGGAGCCGCCATGTTGACTTGCTGAAATCAGTAAATGTGCGAATATTGCAATAGAACAGAAAACAAGCAACACCTACCTCAATACTTTATTTTAATGCAATTGTATCCGAGTTTAGAAGGTAAACGCAATAGAAAAACCTTCAGCTTTGACGTTTTCATTCGTATGACGTCATGTTTTGAAATGACGTTAATGCGCAAAAATCATTACTGGAATTTCGCGGAATTTTAATTTGTTTTGTTTTTGTCCATTTTTCCGTTCTCTAAATGTGTAAATTCTTTTTGTTATGCATCAGAATCAGAATAAATGTTCTGTAGGGTTTTATTCAATTGTAATTGTTAACACAGCGAAATCCACAACCGTTTACACATAGGTTACGATACATGTGGATTTACGTGGGAGGCATATTTAAACAGCCATTTGTGTACATCTTGGAGTCTGCGCTAAGTATAGATATATCGAGAATTTTATCACAGTGTTGTTTACAAAGCGAAAGAAGCACGTCATATTAGAATGTCCGGTAACTAGTTTTTCGTTCATATTCAGGACGATAAAAAAAGTCACAATTTTAAATAGACTGAGCCAAAAAAGTTTAGCAACAAAAATATGAAATTTTATTTTATTACAAAATCATAACAACATATAATTTTAATAATAAAAAACTGAAATTATTACATGTCAGAAGCAACATGGGTGTTTATCACTCACATTCATTAGGATTTTCTTAGTATGGAGCGCGGGAGGGTCAAAATGTGGAAATGAATATACTGTTATTCAAAATCAATTTCTCAGCCATGCCCTTAGTGCACCAATGAAGGATTGGCAGGCACACCAGCAGCTGCCCTTAGTCAATGCACTACTTTTGTGGCCGGAAAAAACTTGTCACGTGTTGATGAAAAGCGAAGGTAGCGCTCCTCCTTTGGCGATAGTTTTTTTGGTCTACGGGATATCGACCTATCCTGTGCAGTTGCAATTTGTCGATATCTGTTTGTTAGTCTCTAAACTGTTGCCGTATGCACATTAAATCGATCCACGATGTCAGCAACACTCATTCCGACATCAACCATTCCAAGACCTTTCTGACGGTCATTTTCGGGGAGCCCTGGTTGACGCCCCATGCAATTTTTTCAAAGATGTATGTGTTTTTCCTATCAATGGCATGTTTCTGAACGTCAGTGAAAAAGAAATTTTTACTATCGTTTTAAAAGTACAGGTACAGAAGGTAAAACGTCAATTACACGTGCAAAGCTGAAATGGCGCGAAATCAATCACCAGGAAAAAAGTACGTCTGTTTTAAATTACAGGTAAAACTAAGGATTATATCAATGATGTTTGAATATTTTTTTTCCAGAAACAACAAAAAATTAAAATAAAAGTGTTGCTAAACTTTTTTGGCTCAGTATACTAGTACAATGTGTATGATCAATTTGAATGGATGTGGGGGTACTCAACTTCCACTGAAAAATGAGGGAATTTTGAACAGGGCAGATATTTTGACTTACAACTGGGCCACTCGTAAACCTGTAACACGGGTATCTCAACAAAGCTTATACTAATTTTTTTCCTACATACAAAGATTTGAATAGTAAATTTGGTATTGTTCATTCTAGATTTTACGGTAATGTTGTACCAAAAGCGCGAAATTCACAAAGTAAGTTCATCGAAACTTTAAACAAACTTATTAGTTAAGGTTATCTTATCAATGTTGTAATAGGATCTTTGAATATATATATATAGTTTATATTGGCACTAATATCGATTTTGTCATCAGCAAATTAAAACACAACTAAATTTGTATTCTTTTCAAACGGGAAGTATAAATACACATCCACGTTCATTTTTCTATATAGAGCTTCTACTACCTGTCGATACTTTTATTTTTGTCATTGCACAAGCCATGTCTTCTTTGACTGTCCATGACGTTAAAATACTAAGTCCTGTGATGTCTTTCAGTAGATTTAAGTGCATGATGTTTTTCTTCCTTCTCTAAGTACATCATGTACTAGCCAGTCCAAAAAAACTTTTTTTAAAACTCATTCCGGTGTGTTTCATTTAAACAATATCTACACCATAGTTATTTACAATATTTACAAGTTGTTGGTAAGCTTTGTCAACCGCTTATGCATTTAGGAGGAGTGTCTTAATTCTCTGGCTTTAATATGTGATGAAGTCTCCCCTGTTGATGATATCTACATGTATGTATTTCTTGTACTTCCCTGATTTTGATAGGTGAATTCCGCCACAGTTTATATAGCAAGATGTGGCTTTACAGCTGCTGTGTGTACAGTTTTCTTTTCCACAATTTGCACACGTAAGTTGATTTAGGCACCACCTAGTAATATGCCAAAATTTGTTCCAGTTATAGCATCTCATTATTTTGAATTTTCTGTCTGGTTGGAAATTTGAGCAAGTGTTCGTACCTGGATGACAGAGACCTTTGGAGGCGAGTGCTGTTTTTGCCTGGTTATGGTTTTTTTTTTAAACAGTTCATACCACTGGCTTTGGTTTACCTATATCTCTGTATCTTTTTATTTACCGCCAACATTTCATATAGGTGTTTTAATTCCTGAAGTATAGACTCTTCTGTCATGTATGTTGTAATGTTATGCAGGTACGCTATATTTATACCATCAGCCATATATTTGGGTTGGTGTGCAGCAGAATTGTCTCCAAATGGTGTTCTGTGCTTTTGCTAGTTCTGTGTGATCTTGTCTTTGGTACTTTTGTCCTTGAGGTGGACAGCCACTATATGTAGGCTATAAGCTTCCACTACATTATCTGAGAAGTCCTGTATTTTTGCAAGCTCTTTCCGAATTGAAGTGCTGTCTCTGACCGCATAGTCAGTTATAAAAGGTCCGGAAATGATAGATGTTAAACAATTCAAACGAGAAAACTGACGGCCAGATCATTACTGACTAATGAACGAAAAACAAACGTGTTATACAGCAACAAACGGCAACCGCTCAATTACAGGCTCCTGACTTGGGACAGGCACATACAGATTGTGGCGGGGTTTAACTAGTTCAAGGCGACAAACCTCCTTAAACCTTGGATAGTTGTGAAACAGTACAACATAAGTAGAAACTATAAAAATCAGTCGAATAGTGCTCAACTCATCAAAAGTAGAAATACATCTTACAAAAAAAGTGTGGACCTGGCAGGGTACTTATATATCCCCACAACAAAAATACTCTAGTTCAGATCTGAGAGTACTCACAGTTACTGACGGTTAGTTCAAAGTCAATGTAAACACAACTTATTAAAAATCATGCCACTAAGTCTAAAATATCAATTAGTACACAATCAACATCCTATGACAGACATAGAAAAATATGGTTTTTTTTTGTAACGCCAAGATGCAGGTATCGTCACATTGTAGAGCCATGAATGTAAATGTATACTAAAAACATTTTTGGTTTGATTATAATTTATTGATAACAGTATTAATAGTAATACCAATAAAAAGAAATTGTTTAAGAAAAGTTAGCATATATTAATAATCATGTTTCTTTTACATCATTTATGTTATCCGAAATATTTATTGATACTATAATATTTACTGTTTTCATATTTTATTTTTTATTTTGGTGTTGTTTTGTACATTATTTACTATCCATACATCGTGTTCTATTGTTAATTCAGCCCGCCTGAACCATGTGCTCAGTTGGTTGTAGTTTTTTGTCTTTATTTGTACGTCTATTTTTTCGTACTTTATTTGGCCTTTTTAACTTTTTTGGATTCGAGCGTCACTGGCGAGTCTTTTGAAGATGAAACGCGCGTCTGGCGTATCCTGGTATCTATGATGAGTTTATTTAGAAGAGGAGTTTGTGGTCTGATGTACTGTCCAATATTTTTGGTAATTCATGTCACCCACTTTATGTAATAATCAGATATGTTAACCTTATACCTTACGTGATCAGTATATAACAAGTAACTTCGCCCCTTTAAATTGCAGAAGATGCACTTACTCATGGTCAGCTTTCGTGTCACTCGGTCGTTACCCTAAACCCCAAACAAAGATGTGCTATTCTTGACTTAAATGTCATAAATTACACCTAACCAGGTGGACAACTATGTGCAGTTTGGCTTTTGTTCATTAATGCATCTTGCTTGCATAAATGGTTCGTGTCACGAGAATTGACACTACAGAGACCTAGGTTACGTACTGTCGGCATGTCCGGATAACTGCTAACTAATATGTCTGTTGCGTGTCAAAAGGCATTGTTGATAAGAAACCTACGTTGGTATTTACATCTATCAAAATATTTATGTATTAAATATACCTTTTCTTTGGTCTACTTTCCAAATAACAGGTGAAACTGCACAAAAACATTTATCATGTATTAACTATATCTTTACTTTGGTCTATTATCCGAATTATAAGTGAAGCAGCATAGAAACCTCGTAGAAAAAAGTTTCGGTTATTACAATGCAACTTTACATACTTTTATATTAAATACAGGTAACATCTATGATGACTGTTGATATTTCTTATGTTTTGTCCATTTTGGAATATGATTTTGAATCTATCAATTTTTACTTTGTTCCTGATGAAGGCACATATAGAAAATCCGGCACTTTTTAAACATATATTTTTTTTCGCGTGGTTATGTAGTTGTTCATCATTGACTTTCATTTTTTTAGGTACAAGTGTTCTTTTAAAGGTAAAATTTTAACCACTTAGATCTTGGGATACGGTATGAATGGATGAAAAAAGAGGGACAGTCAAACTCGTAATTCGAAAATAAACTGACAACGCCATGGCTAAAAATGAAAAGGACAAAGAGACAAACAATAGTACACATGACACAACACAGAACACTACAGAATAAACAACACGAACCCCACCAAAAACTAGGGGTGATCTCAGGTGCTCCGGAAGGGTAAGCATGATTCTAATTTCTGTTGTTGCTTGTTTAATGTTTGTGGTTGCTGCCTTCCATGTTTTAACTTCAACAATAACGACGACAGTATTGAAGTTGGCATTAGACGCTAGTAATCAATCAATCAATTAACCGACTGTTTATTTGTTTTAGATAGATCAGAAGATTTTTCTGTCCTAAAATTCCAATGCTACAGACTATTTTTTTTATAATGCAAACGTAAAACAAATACGTAAGCTCTCGTTGCTGTTAAATAAGACAAATTAGTTTCGCATTTATGTGAATAAAAACATAACTTATCCAACCCTCAACCTTTTCTCCAAAATGTATGCTGTGAATCACAGAGTGCACTTACTGAAGAAAAATAACGTCTTTATAATCATAACAGTGGTGTTTATTCGAAAGATTCATTTCAAATACTGACCATGTTATTAAATTTCTTTCAAATCCGTTTCAGCGCTCGTACATATCGGCCATCATAGTAGAAGCAGTTCAGGAATAAGGGTTTGATTATAGAAATATTAAAAAATAGGAAGGTTCAACAGATCTGTATTGTAGGGAAAATTGTAAAAACAAAATTACAAAGATAAAACAATAAGAACAAAAGGGGAAAAAAATATTTTTGCGAAAACCAGAATAGTGGAGGACCAGAAACGAAACGCTATCCTGTGCTCTATACTTAAAATGGATTGTTCATTCGTCTGACAATTGACATCCATTATATGCAGGTACAATTACCAATGTTTGCTTGTTTAACCTACCAAAAACAATTGATTGCGTAGGAATAGAACTTTCCAAGTAACGTTCATATTTTCCCATGTTGAGCATAGAACCGGGATTATATCGAAACTGTAACAGTTGTTCAATTCCTAGAAAGAAATTGAAATGCTTGAATTATTAGCTAAACTTAACAAAATTGAGTGACATTCGTGTCTTTATGGTATAACAATAACCTAATCGTAGCCGATATAATATATAAAATAATGGCATTTGAATCTGAAATGAGTCAAAAGGAAAGCAATTGGTATCTATCGATAGAAGCTGACAATGACATGGCTAAAATGAAAGACAAGCAAGTTCACAAAGTAATACCATAGATGGTATACCCATAGATACTATAGAAACATAAAGACTGAGAAACACGAATCGAATCAAAAGCCTAATTTCTAATTGAAAGATACGAAGTGTCTGGTAGGGACAAGATTTTTTCTCTGGCTATCATTCTGTAGCATGTATAGAAATTAAACATTCGGAGCTAATAAACAAGCGTCTTTCCTTATTTGTCCCGTCACTATTTTCGAAGAACCCGATATTGGAACTAATGTACAGACACATTTTAATTTTACATGTAAAAATAATCTTAGTTTAATCGTAACGATGCATAAACAATTCAAAGTGGAAGAAGACTTTATATGTATAAGTTTGATTAACTGACTTGTGTCTCTTCCCTTTTGTGTATTTTATAAGCGAATTAAGTATGCTAAAACTAACAATTTAAAAAAAATGTCATTATTCTGGTTTTTCATAATTATCGTAAACAGTTCCAGCTATTATATCTGAGTGTTATTGATGAGACAGTATCTAAGCATAAAGAGCTTTAAAATACGCAACAAAACAGGATGTTATTTTCAGAGCAAAGGAAAACTGATTATTTCGATAGGAACTGTTTAGACAACAAAGTGCTTGCTTTCTATAACTGAATATCTTTAAAAAGTTTTTGTCTTTCCACTTTTAATTAAGTAAGAGACCATAACACTCTAAGACATAAGCCCGGATTTCCTAATATTTTTCTATAAATCTATCTCAGCATGTTTATGATGTTATCAGTAATCAGTTAGATATAAATTATGTGGACACACTTTCTTAGTGGTTCACTAATTATAACCAGATGTAAATCACAAAATGATAAGCTATAAATTTATATTTCTCTGTGTCTTTCCTCCTAGCTTCATTGTATTTCTGAACAATAAATTTGAAGAAAAAAAATCCTAAAGAAAAAATATATATTAAAAATAATTATATGCATGTTTAGTTTATTGCGATGTTATGGACAACTTTCCCTGCATTTACACGTATATGAAATAATTTTGTTCCTCACCTTTTTTTTTCTATATTTAATAAACTTAAATAACTTTGATTTCTTTCAAACTGATGTGAAATCAGGGAAAAATAAAAAATTACCATAAACTATTAGCCTATCTTTGAAAAATAATCGGGTCTATGCCATAGATATTGGTCAAAAGACAACTTTTTTAGCCCTCCCCCTTTTATCTAAATCTGGTATTTTTCTTAGTTTTCTATCAATTTCAATTAAATTCACGTTTTTCTATACTATATCAAAATAAACATGCTGAAATTAAATTTTATTTGCTACTTGCTTTTAATTCTAAGTTAACTTTACACAGCTAGAAATTAACAGTAAAAACTCCAGGTGTTTTTAAAAAGGGGGAGGGCTTTAAAAACTCCTGTCTTTAAGTACTATGATCTATGTATGATAGAGCCCTACTCCAAAATTAATGATTTTCAAAATTCAAGTGTAACTAGAGGCTGTTAGAGTGACGGCAAACCAGATTTCCTGCAGAGGCCGAAAGCGGAACAGTCGAGCAAGTATGGACACAACATTTAAGATTAAAACAGCTCTGAATTTGGACTGTGATTGAATATTTGACACAGCATAGGTTTGTGACACCAAATCAATGTGGTCAAAAGAACTTATTTTTATTAAAAAAAAATCAATTTGATTACCAGAAAACGAAAAAAATCAATTAAAACTCCAGATGACAATCCCCCTTTTTTCTTCAAAACAATAGAATTACTGTAATAGTTTTCTGTTTTTATTTCAACTTCTGATGTACAACTTTCAGTTGTTATCCATTTGTTTGATGTGTTTGAACTTTTGATTTTTGCCATTTGATTGGGGACTTTCTTTTTTAATTTTCCTCAGAGTTCAGTATTTTTGTGATTTTACTTTTCACATGATCAAACTTTATTAATCAATTTCTATATCAATATTCACTAGGAATCAATTATTCACATTTGTAACTGTACTGAAAATGATATATATATTAAGTATGATAATATGTATGTGACCAGTTATTTGGGGGCTTAAGATCAACAAACCCAGCATGATGCATGGTCTGGGGTAATTGGCATCAGCATGATGTCTGATAAGACCACAGCTACAAAGTAGCTGGAAATTCGGGCTTATGTCTTAGAGTGATAAGAAAATGTTATAAAAGATACAATCAGAGCGTGCTTTATGGCGATATGAAGGTAGACTACTCTGTCCATTTTTTGGTCAATAATAGTAAACGCATTTGTCTCCCTTTGTATGTAGCATGTGTTTGAAATGTCTCTGTGTTTTCATTTCATTTCATAGGTGTATAAAGTTGCATATTTAAGGTCTTTCCTCTACGCGAGGAAAGACCTTTAAATACTGGTTGTTGTTTTTTTGTTAGATATTCGTATTTTTAAAGAAAGAAATGTCTCAATATTTCTTTTTCTACTTTGACTTCAATTTTCGAGAGAGAAAAAAAAGTTATCTTCCGAGATATTTTTTGCATCTCTTATCCAGCTGAACAGCTGGTTAGCCTGTATGCTATGTTCAGGAACACGGTCACGTCCTCTCGTACAATGAAAGTTAAATTTTAGATTCCATATTGAGAATATCTATCATGTTGTATGTACACTCTTAAGAATCTGCGAGAGGGTCCATTGCTACGTGTATCTGTTAGCTTGCAAGACTGTTCAGGAGCCAGTCTTAAAAATGTACACTTTATCCCTGAAAAATACGTTTTCCTATCTTGATTTTATTTTGTTGTTTATTTTGAAATAATCTATATTGTAACTTGCGATATGTTTTTTTTTTTATTTATTTTGATCCAGGCTGTCATACCATATTCGCGTTGTAAGCCGACGAATTTAACCCGCCACTTTCTTTTGCATATCCTGAATATGATAGTCAGGACAGTAACAGTCCGTCGGTCCAGTGAAAATCGCTTGGAGACTTGAGATTTCTCCGGAAGTGGTCGGTCTTTGTGGACCATGGAGTACAATTTGTTTTTAATCATTCTAAACAAAAAAACTGTTATGCATCTGGATTAAAACCAATGTAGATCTTGTTTCTATTTTATTTACATTCTGAAGTCCTGTCGGGTGCTTTTTACTTATTCGGATCCTCTATTGACCCATGAGAACACCGATAACATGTTTCATTTATTATGTCAACTAAGGGGCTGGTTCTGTAATCATATTGATAGTGCGCAGTTATTACTGGGGTTATTTTAGGTCACCTTGGGTATTCATTTAAATATAAATTAAACAAACCCCAATGCACATTTAATTTCAATAGCGTTTTAACATTTGAAAGAAAATTATGTAATATGGCAGTAAATCAAGTCTAAAGTTCGTATCGTCTTCAAGTTTTTATAACGATCTTAAATGTTTTACGTGTACAGTTCACTGTGCATGTATGCACATATCGTTGCATCAAAAATGTCAGGGGCTTCCAGCAGGAGTTTTATAATTTTCTTTCTTAATTAACTTATAATTTGTATTGCACATGTATATAAAAAATCTTTTAAATTTCAATTTGTACTGTATCACTTAAACTAATTTTATTAATTGAAACATTTGATCCAGTAATCGTTAGAACTTTACAAACTTTCTATATTATTTTTTTAAAACCTTTTTATGTAATTTACTTTTAGTATTTCGTGTATTTTGTTCTGAACTGATCTTTTTAAATGTTTATGCCACTTATTATAGATGAAACAGGACAATTCTGGCCATTCGAAATACGAACTACTTTTCCTTGCGCAATGTTACATGTTTATTGTGATTGATGTGCAGTGAAGTCAAGCATCTGCCCCACCTTTTAGCTTAGGAAACCCGTATGTCAATGATCGTGCCATGAGTCAAGGCCTCTACAATATGTTTAATAAAACTTTGAAATTATTTTAAATTAAAAATGAAACAAAAAGAAGAAGAACTTAAATGTATCTATTTATAAACAACCGTATCACTAATGCAACAAAATTAACTCATTTAAATATGCATAATTCACACATTTTAGAAAGACGGGCCAAAATGGTCGTTATTTAAGACATCTTTGAATGATTTTTTTACTTTAAACGTTGACATTTATTTTAAAGTATATAATTGGGATAATGTATTATGGTAATTAATTCTGTTTTTGCAACAATGTAAACATTTTCAGGATTCTATCGGGATTATTTTAAGATGCAACATATTTTTATGATTACATAATAGTGTGAGTATAATTTGTTTTACTTCCTGGGACAACGATATGTCTACTTTCGGTTTAATTTTAATTTGGTTCTAAACCAAAATAAAATTTTTAAAAAATTTCTTACTTTTTATTATTTGTATTTCTTTTTTTAATTTCCATATCTATACTGTCTGTTACCGAGATAAAGCATTGTCATGTATCTCTACATTTATAAGTACTTATTAATTTTACAAGCATATTTGTTTCATATTTTTGTCATCTGTTTACATCTTAAATATGCTTCAAGTATTTCATTTTATATAAACAATATAGATAAACGCATCTGTTTAGTGTACAAACATTTATCAATTAATTAAATAGTTTTGTAAATAAGAACAGTCGTTGCGACCAATAAATCAAACCTAAAATAATAATTGATTTTAATTACTTTGGCATATTGTTATTGATATCTGTAATGTTCTGTGCATTGTTATATCTTAAAATTAATTACAAGAAACTAAATGGAACGACATAAAAATTTCCGTAATGAAATTATTTTGTTTTATGCTATGTTATCTTTTTCTTGTTGTCTTATTCACTATAATGTTGAATTATTGAATGAAATGCTTAGTTTTAAACTAATTTGAACAAAATTATGCAATCCTGATCATACTTTTTTAACTGCATTATTAAGTTAATATTATTTGTGATTTAATATGTTTTGACAAAAATATGTAAATGAGAAAACATTAAATTTGTTTTCATATATAAATAAATAAATATATGCATGTTCTGTACTTATGGTATGCATTAGGTGTTAATTTAACTTTTACATTTACTTTGAAATGCACAAGTTAAATAAATTATTAAGAATGCCAGAGTTGATAATTCAAATGTATTTTATATAAATAAAAAAAAACACTTTCTCTTTGAGTTTCATATTGTCAAAAAACTAAGGGATTATCTATATGAAAATTGTCTACCTTCTCACAATTTACAAAAGAAAAAGTCTCTTACAAAAGAACAAAACGTAAAAGAAATGACAACCCCTCTATCGTGGAACTTGTTAAAATATTGGCGTTTTTATAAACAGCCATTCTGCTCCTTGACTACATTCCCTGTTTCCATCCTTAATTCTGTTAGACCTGAGGGTTTTATATTTTAATCCATGTGTTCATTTATCATAGAATTGCTATTTCTTTTCTATTTATTTTTTTTGTGTCACAAACTAAATATGTTTTTATGACAATATATATGTCTATTTATAAAAATCACATTTTCAAAGAAGACTTGTGAATTGCCATCTGAAATATTAAAATAGTTTTTATTTTTATTTTCATGATTCCGTACGTCATACGTGAGAATTCGTATATTTTAGTTTCTAAAAATGCGTTAATATAATACACATTTAAGGTTTATTTGCTGTCCATAAATAAATGCACAAGACAAATAAAAAGCAATAATAGTGCATTCAATTAAACACGCGGGTTAAGTTTACTTGGAGCTGTACTCTCTATTAATATTAATTTTTAAATTTTATTTCCAAACAGATTTCGATATTTACTGCCACCAGAGTCATTTAATACCCATAAAATGCACAAATCAATTATATAATAAAATAATTTGTTAACGAAGCGTCTAATGTTTATTTTACATTAACGAAATATCAATATTATCAATTCTGTCCGAGATCATTTTGCATGTTTCATTGTGAATCGAGTGACAGTGACAATACTTTTATACATCAATATCAAACAAATTAAAAAGAAATATGCTTAGAATTAATATATTCTCCTAAAAAAATATTTATAGATTCAGAACTTCTATAGTGAAATAGTACCCCTAAATATTTTTTCCCCCTCTTCTTCAATAAACCCAAAACGATCACGAAAATCTGTCTCTTATAAACATGACCATGTCTTGCAAAAAAAATAAAAATATTTGGAATAAACCCTAATGTACACTTTTAAATAATACAATAATCAAACCAAATAGTATTAATGAACAAACCACATATCGTTAAGTTGATCCAAAATGGAATGTATATATAGGTTCTTGAACCCGGTAAAGTAAATACTAAATTGTGCATGCATGTAGTGAAAATCATGATGGGTTCTTTGCTTAAAAGTAATTTATTCATGTTAAATAAAAAACAAAAGATGACGTAAGATTTCCTGCACGAAACATGCTTTTCTTGATAATTGTCGTAATGCGAAATTTGTATTAAATAAATTATTCTTTCTCTGCAAGAAGAAAATCGCAATAAATTACAATAATTATTGTTGCTAGCAAAGGGAAGCTCTTTACATAGGAGATGTTGTCAGAGCCCACACTGCTGTCACTAGAAAATATGATATATCTTAAAAAATAAAAACACTAAACAGAATATTTAACTAACACAAATATTATTGCACGCAAAATCTTTGGCAAACGTTTGGGTTTTTTTTGTATGGACGTGTACGAGTGCAATATTTTCCTGCGCTTCGAAGGAAGGAGTTTACTTGGTTATCTCTGACCCCGTCCGTCCAATCAATTGTTTGTCACATTTTATGTATGAACTTAACAAACCATAACTTCTTTATATACCATGAGCTGAGACCATGAGATACGTGTTCGTTCACATCCATTGTCCACCAACTTCCTATTTACCAAATACTTAAACATTCTAACACCTTATGGTGATGTAAGAATAGTTTTAAGCATTTATCTAAGCAACTACGAATCAAATCAGTACTGAATTTAGTATCGAGCATATGTGTCCATTCTTTATTACATGTACTAGATACCTTATGGTGCATTTTTAAAACCATCGCTCATCAACTTCCTGTATGTACCAACACTGATGTAAACATCTACGGTACCAAATACCTTAGCATGTATATATATTATATATTATTATGCATATGGTATATATATAAACGTTTTTGGTACACAGGAAGTCGCTGAAAATAAACAGGATTAAAACTTTGTACTTGCACTGGACGCGCGTTTCGTCTACAAAAGACTAATCAGTGACGCTCGAACAAAAAAAAAGACCAAAAGTTCCTATAAGTTATGCCAAATACAGCTAAGGTAATCTAATCCTGTGGCAGAAAAGCCTTAGTATTTCAAAATTAACGTTCTATTATTGCTGAATTACCCTGGCATTACAGTCGTTATTATAAATATGTCGTGGTATGCGGTAACTGTTCTGAATTTTTGTAGCATTATTTAAGCATGACAGAAGCTTGAATGGATACCAAACTGTACTTTATCTTGATGGATTGGGATCGTCGCAAATCTGTTTTAAATATAAGATGTGCTTTTAGACTCTTTCCTGTGCCGCTTGTTAAAAAAATTATAAAGAAAGTATACGAAGAAGATAATACAAAACAAAATCATAATCAAAAAGTAATTAAGTATTATCTATCATAAACAATAAGCAGTATTGTCTTAGCTTAGATACATGCTATATATTCTTACTCAGGCTTCGTAATAACTTTAAAAGAGAAATCGCAACATTCTAGCAGCTCCATACGGACTTTTTTTATAACTCACTAAATGAAAGCCTGAATCTGATTTTAAAACTATAAATGGATACGAGTTGTTTTGGAAGTACACTGGTATAAAAACTAGTTCTCTGCAGTGTAGGGCAACGAATTTACAAACATTTCTATCTTTACAATCGAGTTCAATATTAATATATTGAAGACAAAAGACGGTTAAGAGTTTGTTTATTAATATAATTAACCAAATTTTACGTTTTAATCAACAGGAATAAAAAGCCGCTTATCTTTGACCTTTCATGAGCAGACTGCGAAGCCGTGCCTTCTCCGATATTGGAAATAACATGCATTAAATTATAATTTTAGAGTAAAGTTGATGATTCCGGAAATGTGTTTATGAGAAGTATCTGGAATAGGATCCCAGTTAGGGCAACTAGTCCGGTACCCATGAATGTAGTTCTTAAAAAAATATATATAACTTTTGTTATAAATTGTGTAGTGTTACTATTTCACTAGTTCTGTAACTGAATGTAGATTTATTTGAAAGGGTAGGCTTTCTAGTTTGAATTTCTGTAAAAATTTTGATTGATTTAAATGTAATCTGGCGTCAGTGCATAGAGTAAATTGCCTAAATTCTAGCCTTTATTCTTTCCCGGAAGTAGACAGACTGACCCTGTTGTCAATAAAAACAAAATTTTGCAACGGAATGCCGGTCATGAGGCACTGAGATTGTACTTAGACACTTCAAAATGAATGCCTAACATGAACCAGAAGTCCCAAGGTGACTATCAAAATTATTTATTGAACAGGACCCTATGTATTTACTATGATTTTCAATGCGTTCCAATGGGGCAAATAATTGGGTCCCCGTTCCATCTACCGGTATTTCTCGATATTCCAGTGATTGTGTTTCCTTTCTCAATTTATTAAGAAGAGGGTGGCCGATAATATGAATAAAGCTATTAGATTAAAGTATTCCTGCAGGTAATATGTTATCCTGTTAAAATATTATACGGACACCATCACGATCATAGTGAACCTCTTTGTCATATACCTGTGACGCAGATGGCCGTGTATGTGTTCCTCTTTTCGTAGCCATGATCCAACCCTCTTGTCCTGCTTACCCTTTCGAAGCACCTGTGTTTCTCTTGGTTGTTTGGCTGGGTTTGTGTTGTTTAATCTTCAGTGTTATATATGTAGTGTTTCGTAAACTATTGTTTGTTTTTTCGTCCTTATTTTCTAAGACAACTAACAAAACCTAATATTGATTTACTTGTTTAAACTTCCGTTGTTCCTCTTTAATATGGTCCGTTAGAGATCGGAGGTCTTCAATGATAAGATTTTATTAAGGGCAACTGGAACCGGAAGTCATGAATAGGAAGATAGTTTGCTAAACCGGAAGTCATGAATAGGAAGATAGTTTGCTAAACCGGAAGTCATGAATAGGAAGATAGTTTGCTAAACCGGAAGTCATGAATAGGAAGATAGTTTGTTAAACTGGAAGTCATGAATAGGAAGATAGTTTGTTAAACCAAAACCAATTGGTGTATGACTTGAATCTGAACTACAAAAGTAGGATTAAAAAAAAAATAGAAGCCACAAATCTGGTAACCAACGGTATATTCGCTAATCTATATTAGGAAACCGGGATAAAGTACCAGCTTACAAGAGTGGTTTCTACCAGATATTGAAAAATGCCTTGCAGCTGGTAACCCTAACATTAATAGATTTTAGCTTGAGGAAACCATTATATTCAATACTAGTATATATTTGTGTCGCTTTTCATTTGTACGGACACTGATGACTTGACTTGGCATTCAAGATGGCTACCAGGTCGAAAAAAAATCTTCATTTTAAATTTATGATCAGTTCGTTTATTTTAAAAGTAATATGATGCCTCAGACAACGAAGTGACATGACCGCAGTTTGTATATAGAAAGATCGAAACCAATTTTTTAAACCTTTTTCAGGCTAATTGAGATTGACGCTATACAAAAGCATGCAAAGCTGTCCTTTTGTTAGGATTCAATCTCTTCAACAGCAGGAAAAGTTCGATGTTTTCTGTGTCGTACCTATATATAGAATAACCTTTATGCATCCGAGTCCCGTCAAAGTTCTCTTGGTGTCGTACAAATGACCGTCTAGAGCCTCACGGTTTAAAAAACTCAGACAGACACCTTACATCGTACAATTAACACGTTATTCAATCTTTGACCTATCAAAGACGTATCAAAAACTGGTTGTGATGTGTTCTTTAAGATAAACTCTACACTATCGCTTTAATCATTCCTCAATGTAATGGAATAAACGAATAAAGATATCGAAAATTGGACTGATAAACGGAATTCGATAGTCTGATTTTTTATACATTATATGAAGAGACGATCGTATGGGTTTTTCAACATTCTTACGGGTATTCATTTCATTTGTATAGGTTCAATTGTTTAAAACATATTCGTGATGTAAATGTAAAACTGCAGATAAACCTAATAAAAGGCCTTTTGATTTATGAGCCGTAGCCTTTTTAACTTGGGTATTTAACGAAGATACTCCGATATTACTTTTTGGAGGACTATTGTAAAATCAGGGAAATGTTTCTGGCGTGGAGCTAAATTAATTAAAACATGGTCGCTATTTTCATTGATATTTTATAAAAACGTTGGACCTACCGCTCTCTTAATTTAAACCACCCTCTTGATCACTGACCGGGAGTAGTATGCTTACTAACGTTAATATATTGTGTCGTAGATCACTGTGTTTTCCTTTGTTTTTTAAATAAGCTCGTAAATATCATATTGCAAATCAATGACCTAATTCAAAATTATTTAAGAAAGAGATGCCATAATAGATTTATAGTCTACTGAGTTGGCTTATTATGTTTTATACTTTTGTTGTACGTTAGGTAGAACTTTGTGGAAGTAGAGCTTTCATCTCAAAAAGATAAGTAAATATGGTACATGTACAACTATTCAAATCCAATTCAAACTCATAAATATTTTCATGAAATTGTGAATTACGTTTCTATGGAACCCTTCGAACCAGAAAAGATTTATTTCAAAAGAAGTGGACGATTCATCATAGTGATTAACAAGAAAATAAAGGCAACATAAGCATACCACTGTTCAAAAGTCATAAATCGATTAAGCAAACACAAATCCGGGTCACAAACCTTAACCAAGGGAAAAACAACCATCAGTTACAAGAGGAAAACAACGGTTTAACAAAAAACACTGCACTGCTACAAAAACAAACGCCAACATAGTATATATAGAAACGGACTATTTGATTACAACTGCCATATTTATGACTTGGTACAGGACATTTTAAGAAAAAAATTGTGAGTTGAACCTGGTTTGTGGCTAGCCAATTCGAATTCTCACGCTTTTATGACAATGTTAAAACAATATCGCTAATATAACGGGCTAGAAAGTTGAGGGGAAAAAAAGAAGTGTTTTTCATGTGGTTTTCTCTTTTGGAACCTTATATGTAATTATATAAGTACCATTCCGTATATGCAAACCACATTTTACAAACGCCACTAATTTTACATTTCCCATGCAAACGAAACATGCAACTGAAATGATTGCCAACAATTAGAAAAGATAATGTTCTACCTGAATTCCATGAGGTCGTTACATATGAATAAGTTCACCATTAAGTCAAATAAAACTTTAAAATTTTAATTATACATCATAATGTAAAACAAGGCAGCAATTACAAAGTTCTTCTCGAATTAAATTCCCTATAATGACTAGATTATCACTGAAAATTTGTAAAGCTACAAAAAATAATTGATCTTAAAGTTACAAGCTAATTAAGACAGTAATATAGAATAAGTAAGTTTTTAACGTATTTAGGAAGGGGTGACTAGGCACTTTATAGGTAATAATACTTTTTTTTAACATGGATTTCTAAATGGCACATGCAATGTCAAACCATAGTGATTCATTGAATTTTGTATTCATTGATAAGTAAGGTCTGTGTATGGAGCCCAATTTCTGCTTTGAGGATATATATGCTAACCTTGAGCCTGCATGTTCCTATTCATGGTATATTACGTGATCAATGAACAGATTTTTAAAAATATACTAACTAGGAACCAATGTATTGCCGAGAGTGAATTACATAATGGCAAAATCATGAAAAAATATATATTCCTTATTTAATATGTTATATTTAGTGAGAGACAGAGAGGATTTCTTGCATCGTTAAAGCCTTCCAGAATTTGGGATATTCGAATTATATGCTTATCCCTGTTTGAGCTTCGAAGCTTTTTTGTTCATTGCAAATGGACACACAATGATTGATAAACAATACACATGAAATGTAAATCCTGGGGAAAAAAACTTTACATCCCAATGCATGGTTAAATGGCTATGTTATTATGGTATTTATGTTTTGAGTAAGTCATCTATAACATTAATAAATTGAACGAAATAATGAGAGAAAAAAACAATAGTATTATGAAACTATGTTTTTTTTTAAATCCTTTTTATGTAACTCATATTTTACGTTAGAAAATATTTGATAACTACATAGTTTTCGCTGAATGAACCAAAACTTGTGTTTTACTGGGGAAAAAAACCTTTTCGTGGCATTGTAACATATTGCCAAATGTTTTTGCTTGACAAGATCTCTCGTAGCAGTGTAACATATTGTCAATAAGAGACGACTTACTCAATGAGAACTCACACAACCATAGTGTTGTATTTTATTACATGAACATTTATGTAGCTAATGAATATCTCTGAATGCTTTTTTTTCTCAACATTAAATTTGTGTACCGTTGAAAGTTGCTCGTACAGTGTGTGGACTAGTCGAACCTATATTATCTGAACTAAAGTCTAGTATGTTCATGTTGTACTTGTATAACATAACACCATAAAAGATCACGCAATATTTTCTAAACAAGTAGATAATTACATGTCTGAATATCTATCAATTATGTTTCATAGAAGACTTCATTTTTTACAACATACTCATGTTTAAGTGCTGTAGTTGCACTTGGAGGGTTCTGCCAATTTACTTTATTTTTTTATTTATTTTATATTTCAATTGTTTTATTTTATTTATTTTATTTATCTATTTATTGCCCCTTATTTTTTCTGTTGTTAGCCAAACCGATTGGCCCTGTGTGTCATGTAGTTTGTTAAAACTATGAAATGATACAAAATGTTGAACTTGGACACCTTTTGGGAAATTCAACATGTTCCGTTTTTTAATTTTCGGTATTCATTTTATTTTATATATCTATGTCTAGCTTGTCTGTATATAATTGACCCATCATGTGTACAAAACTAGTTCAATTTTTAAGAAGTATTCGTTAACAAACCGACAAACTTCTTGTAATAAATTTATGATATTTATCATTTGATTATAATAACGATAATGATAATAAATATAAATTAAATTATTAATTTTGATTTCCAAATCTATGCACACAACAAAATATAAAATTCAATATTATCATTTGATTATTACAAATTGTGCTGAATTTGCTTAATTTTGTGCACAGCGATTAGCAAAACGAGAAGTCTGAATGTACAAAACTAATTTAAAAGCTATACATGTATTATGATCCTCATTCCATTGTTTTCAAATATTTCTTTACTCACAAACATAAAATCGAGCATTTTAAATAATGAATAAATGCAAGGTTTGATTCTAGAAGTTTTTTTTAAGAATATATTTATTTCCTGTTCCATTTCAATTGTTCTGTTAATTAAAGTATATGATTTATGTGTGTATATTCATTATCCTTTTGTGGATTGTATTTAGTAATGTCACAAGTGTAATGAGTATGTCTTCTAATATCTAATATCATTGTATATATACCTCCGTTTCCAATCCATAAACTATAGTCAGAAGTATTTCTAAAAGTTATTATTATAACAATTATTATCTTGTAAATATAATATAATGGATTGAAAAGAGAAGTTTATAATTATGACATAACAAAATATACATTTATTGACATTTGATTTGACTAGACTTGGTAGGTCGGGTTTTATTGTTTTCAAATTATTAATTTTCGTATCCCAACTACCTTTCTCTCTAACTGAAGGTTGCATAGGATGGTTCTTCAGTTTCTTTATTTTCTTCTGGAAATTGGTTTATTACTACAATAAAGTATTTTCTGTTCGCCATTTTCTTTTTTTCACATCAAGATAATGAACGAACTAGGTATATTATTGTATTTTTATATTTTTTACTTTGCACTTTCCTACCATTTTTATTTTCAATTTAGAAAAAAAGATTTCGAATACATTTATATAAAACCAAGAAAATGGGCGCACTACGTTTGCGCGCATTTGGGGATCAAAATGTTTTACGTTTGCGCGCAGCTTTTGATTACATTTTATAATATTTTATGGGCAATAAATGGTTTGTTTTTTGTTTCTGTTGACATATAACTTTTCAGAACATCGGGTCTAAAATCTAGTTAAATGGCAGGCCACCTAAATAACATCCCATTTCAGTTAATTAATCTACCGTAATCGCTTTAATGACCCACGTCCCTCAACCTCTGACCTTTTCCCCAGTATGTCTCTGCTTCGTACTAATAGTGTGCATTCTTATGCAAAATATATGCATAATGCTACCAATTAATCTGTCAAATCCTATGAACTAGTCTTTTATCAATTGCAAAATGTCGACTTTCTTACACATAAGTTCGAAGATCCAAATTTATCATCTTGGAAACGTCTATTTCCTTTATGGTTTTTTCACGGAAAGTTGAAAAGATGCATTTGTCATTTTCAATTATTCATAAAAAATATATGTGTATATGACATTTTTGATCATGATACAAATTAATGGAAACCTTCCCTAAGGACTCTGTAATTTACGATGCAATGAACTTCATCAATGGCAAATTGAACCGTATTAGGGAGTCCGTGTTATGGCAATTTTACACATTTGCCCGTAATACTTTTCATGTCGAAAGGCCTAAATCACATGTCTCTATATTAAATCGAATTTCATCAGAAAATTGCTAGGCTCTTATCAATCAATTGGTAAAAAATGAAGATAATATTGTATAGGATGGTTGCCAATGGGCTATAATGCAGTTCTAATTTTGATCAATTGTATGTCGCATATTTCTGTTTTGCTCTTCAAAATGTAATTATAAGGCGAAAATATTCATTTTGAGAGAAAGGACGGTATCATTTTATTTTTAATGTTAATCAATTCTGTTTTGACAGATCCTATAAAAGCTTTTGTGATATCTCGTTAGTTTTTCTATCGTTTTATAATAAAATTAATATTCTGGTTTAAAAGTGTCCTCTTCAGTTTTATGAAAATCTTTGATTTCGATGTTTATATGAGAAGAGAAACGTCATAGTTTCTACTGTTCATATATATAAATAGAGAGTTTAAGGATGCGGAAATAAAAAACTAGAATATAAATGAAACTTAACCTGATCAGCACAATACTGTCATTATGTACATATGATATTTCACGTACTAAATTTAATTAATTAAAATTTATTTGCATTTACATTTATAGTCTAGATGTAGTACATGTATTAAATGACAACAATTGTTAGTAAGTGAATTGAATATTAATTCAATTAAGACCCTCTGATACCAAAATGGTAATATTTTATTTAACTTTTAATTAATTTGTTCAAATGTAAAATCAAATATATTTTATATGTGAACTTCGGGGAAATATTTAGAATCAGTTAAAAGGATAAAACAACATAACACGTGCTAATGCATTACAAATGAAGTAAAAATGTTGCTGAATTCAGTTTTATACGTTTATTCGTCAATGGAAAGAAGAATAAAAAAGGCTAGACGAAACCACAATCTGAATACCAAATGTAAATGACCTGACAGTGTGCATGATTTTTGGTTAGCCTTCATTCATATTTCATTGAAACCGCTTCAGGCCTACTTCTGTTATGTCACAATTTGAGATATTTTACAATGTTCATTTCCCCTTTCCTACAAATGATGTTTCATGTTTTCTCGTCACGTGGACAGAGGTTAAACATCAACATAAAAGGTTTTGCATCCATTTATTGATATAACTATCAATATAATTTATTGTTTATATACATGCACTATGTCAATGCGTTCTCATCAAAGAAGATATTTGAGGTTTTGGACGTTTATTTGTTGATATTGTTTGACATTATTTGATCCTAATGTGTGACCCTATTGTTTCGCTGTTTAAAAAAGTTATGACGTGTAGGAAGGACTTCGATGTGCAAAAACACAAATAATAACTTTTTGAAAATTTGAAAATTTAACTTTTATGGCATGAATCCTTAAAATAAAAATAACTCTATCAAGATATTGCGCGTCTACTATTCTGGATTTACTTCATCCGGAGCACTCAAACCAAAGTATGTGAAAGCCAAGGCTGAATAAAGACGTAGAAACATCAAAGATCTATATGACCAAAAGAAAGGAAATCTAGAAAACTATACTATAAGTTATCTAAAGTCTTGAGGCAAAAAAGTGTCACCTATTGGAAATTCCACTATTATTTCATATAAATAAACTCATTATAGATACCAGGATTGAAATTTTGTATTTGTGCCAGACGAGCGTTTCGTCTACAAAAGACGCACCAGTGACGCTCGGATAAAAAAAGTCTATAACAGCCAAATAGATGAAAGAAGTTGAGGAGCATTAACTATGTGTCATAAAAACATATTTTTCAAAATATTATCAGAAACTGTAATTTAAAATTTTTAATGTTATTATAAACACATAAATGTGTACAGTTTTGTATGGTTATTATAACAAAAAAAACATTAAGACAAATCATTGCTAAGAAATCATTAAGTGTATGCAAATATTGAAAGTTAGTGCCATTATTTCCTCGTGCAGAATTTTATATTTGTCTTTGAACTAGAGTGATTTTCCATAAAAATGTAAATCATAAAAATTTCATAATTATTGCAAGAAACTGCATCTACGAGTAGCATTGCCATTGGCTAAGGCTTTCAACTTAAATGTTTTCAATTTCTTCAACAAAAATTCGGAACTCAAAATCTCTACAATAACAGCTTACAGTATATGTCCTAACATTTATAATAATTCGTGGAAATACAGTTCTCTAAATTGTGCAGTACTATACTCAGTCATCTTACGCTTTAAATATCAACAGTGTGTTTATTAATTGCAATAATATATTCAATATATAATCAAAGCATTAAAACATGTTATAATAGAGGTTGAGACAGATTCAACCAAAGATCGATGACAAATGTAAAAGCAAAACTATATATATGGAAAAACGTAGTCCAGAATTGAGCACCAGAAATCTCAGTCAAAAGAAGGATGGAAAATATGCAGTGTTTTACAGAACATTATACATAAATAAAAAATCATTTAAAACCTCTCCAAAAACTGAGATAAATTAAGTGGATGGTAAGTATAACCTGTTCAATATATTACACCCTCTATGTTATTTACGTGTATATGAACGGGATGATTTGTCGTGAATTTTATTTTTTTTAACATGTGACACTATGATGGAACTTAATATTTAATTAATTATTTAGTTAATTAGTAAATAATAACTTTATGCAGACATTAATTGTTTTTAAACATCTCATCACCATTCAGGTATTGTAGTAAAGGATATATTACTCTCTCACTGCTCCAATGACTTAATTTCCGCATAATAATAATTAAGTGACAAGAGGGAAACGCATACACCCTCATCAGTGGTACCTGGCGATACTCATCTCTTATCTCATCGGGATCGCATTGGCTTCTTTGTACTTAATTTAGGCCGATTAGATCTGGTTTTTGATAAGTTATATAATAATATGTAGGTCTTTTTTCAATTTCATGTCATCTTGTAATTTGCACTTTATAACAGGAATTTACATGATCTACTAGTAATTGACACTGTATTTCTATTTCATTTTACACACACAAAGCTGAAACTTGTTTTCATGAACAGTTATTAAAAATGTTCATGATCCTTCTTCTAAAATATGAGTGCTTAACATCGAAGTGGTTAATGCCAATATACAAGTCTTTGGTTTGATTAATATAAGTACGACTACAAATACAATTCATGTAAACAAAAAGACAATCAGCGTCATATTTGAACTTGCTTTAGACACTATTTACTATATGCATGCATCTTCTTTGATTCTTTCATAAATGTTTAAAGCGGGAAGAAAAGACCAGCGCTTGACTACTTGATTTTGGCATACTATACAAATAATTATGTGACGGAGCTTGTAGATACAGGGAATGGTATATGGAAATATACAACAACTCAGAAACAAAATAAATTGAAATCTGCATCTTGATGAAAGAGGGACGAAAGATACCAAAGGGACAGTCAAACTCACAAATTCAAAACAAACTGACAACGCCATGGCTAAAAATGAAAAAGACAAACAGAAAAACAATAGTACACACGACACAACATAGAAAACTAAAGAATAAACAACACGAACCCCACCAAAAACTAGGGGTGATCTCAGGTGCTCCGTACATAAATGTATGAGCTTTATATGCTATCACCAGAGGCTTAACAATCGATGTAGCCTACCCTATTGTTATACCCAATATATTTTCTTTGTTAGCGTTGGATCTTAAAAACATGATAACAACCAATCAAAAACTAGGTCATTACAACAAGCAACCCACCAAAAAGACATACGAACATGTAAACAAAAGATAATATGTCTTACAGCAATCACCTACTGAATTTTAATCAAACAACTTCTGCCACGAGTTGATGATTAAATTACGTTTTTACTTTGTATCACTAAAACAGTTTCTCTTTTGGAGAAATCATAGAAACAGACGATTCCTAAAGATACTATAACAAAATATGATTCAGAAAAAAAACACTTAAAAATGTCTACAGAAGACATTTTGGACAATTGAACACTTTACATACCATATTGCATATAACCAACGGTCTGTAATATTGATAATTCGTTAGTTGGTATTTATTGACTTGTTAGTTGTTTTATGTTGATGTTCTGCTGCCTCATTGACGAATACCCATCAACCCTAAATGTTTGATATTCACATGTATCCTGCCACGCATGTGCTTTACTGACATCTTGCTTCATAGTCACTGTGGTGTTACCCTTATCAAGTATATAAAAATAAGAGGATGTGGTAAAATAAGAGGATGTGGTCTGATTGCCAATGGGTTAGCCCTCCAGTAGATACCAAATGTAAGTCTCTTATTGTACAGTTGTAAAATACACAAGTATTCATTTTCACATGGCTAACATAGTTAGACTCAGTTTGAGGTTCATATAATTTTAACCTTTGTATATTTGATTCTGGGATTCTGAGAACGGGTGCAAGTTTTCTTATTTTGAATTACGTCATAATCTTCAGACGAAGTCTAGATCAGTATTACAATCAAGATATGCATCAACAGATTTACTGCAATGCGATTTGTTGTGGTACTGTCTTTATGTATTGTAATTTCTGCCATACTAATTGATAAAAACTGCAACAATTACCGCATTTTATTTTTATACGAATATTTATATCTGGGTAATGACTCTTGTATGGCAGAAGAAGGACTTGCAAATTGCTTCGGACATTCAGGACATGAAAATTAACATAACTCAAAGTGTACTTTGAATAAATGTCACATACCATGAGAGTCTTCCTAACCATTTACTGTATATTGAGATATATGCATTTTTATGCATAGCATATTATCACATAAGAAACACAAATGAACTATGAAGTTTCACGCAATGTATACTCAGTACATACGGCATGATATCAAAAGGCTACTTTTCTACAAAATAACACAACAGAAACGAACAATAAGGAATCCAGTAGTGAAAACAATATTGAACTACGTAATACATTATATGTAAAACATGATCAGCCAGGTGAGGAAGCAGTTCCATTTTGACGTTATTTTTCGTCGAAAATGGGCCGTATCTCTCACTTCTTCTATTTATTTGTATTGTAGTCCTGTATTATTATGTTGTCATTTTAATGTTATATTTAACAATGCCATCAAAGTGCGAGGTTTGGCATGCCACAATACCAGGTTTAACCCACCATTTTTTTCTTTAAAAATGTCCTGTACCAAGTCAGGAAAATGGCCATTGTTATATCACAGTTCGTTTCTGTGTGTGTAACATTTTTACGTTGTGTTTCCGTTGTGTTGTTTGTTTTCTCCTATATTTGAGTGTGAATTCACATCACTATAAGACGTGTCACGGTACTTTTCTATCCCAAATTCATGTATTTGGTTTTGATGTTATATTGGTTATTCTCATCGGATTTTGTCTAATGCTTAGTCCGTTGCTGTGTGTGTTACATTTTAATGTTGTGTCGTTGTTCTCCTCTTAATATATAATGCGTTTCCCGCAGTTTTAGTTTGTTACCCCGATTTTGTTTTTTGTCCATAGATTTATGAGTTTTGAACAGCGGTATACTACTGTTGCCTTTATTTATTCAGTATAATCCTTGCTTGATGCAGACACATACATATTATGTCAGGGTTTTGAATATTTGTTAGCGTCACCCCTCCCTTGATCTGGGACAGTGGTGTACCAAGACAACACAGGTTAACTGGAAAAAAAAATTTGAAAACGATTTTTTTCATCCGATCGGTACTTAGAACAAACACAAATTTTAAAAAAGGTGAGAAAAACACATTTTTACCAAACTTAGAGACTCTTCTTACTACTAGAAATTATTATGACCTAATTCAGTGAAACTCCGACAGACTTAGTGTAAAACTCACACGAAGTCTAAGAAAAGCAAGGTCATGTACAAGAACAAAATAAAGGTATCGACATGAAGTAGGATAATATGTGTTATTCACTGGATAGCAATATTATACATATTTAGTTATGCATAAAATTGAAAATAAAATCAATGTAAGTATAGCGATACAAACTATTTACAAAGATTTTACAATAATGAACAATAAGTTTATATGACCGTATCTTCATGAACGATTTATAAGCAACATCACTGAATTTATGAAAACGTGATGTCACATTTTCATAAGCTTTTTACGATTATAATTATCTGATCACCTTATTTGTACTAACATGAGCAACACGACGGGTGCCACATGTGTAGCAGGATCTATTTTTCCTTCTGGAGCACGTGAGATCAACTCCTCTTCCCGACTTTTGGCGCGGTGTGTGTTGCTCAGACTGTAATTTTCAACGTTATGTTTTGTATTCTGTTCTTTATCGTTTTGGTTTTGCCATGGTGTTGTCAGTTTGTCTTCGACTAATAAGTTTGAACACCCTTTAGTATCTTCCACCTCTTGTCTACATGTACAGCCCAGATTTCCACCTCTTGTCTACATGTACAGCCCAGACTTCCACCTCTTGTCTACATGTACAGCCCAGACTTCCACCTCTTGTCTACATGTACAGCCCAGACTTCCACCTCTTGTCTACATGTACAGCCCAGACTTCCACCTCTTGTCTACATGTACAGCCCAGATTTCCACCTCTTGTCTACATGTACAGCCCAGACTTCCAACAACTCTTCGTATATAAGAGAAAAATTATTAGAATTCCCAAACTTGATAATTTTGCAGTTGTGCCCAGGTTACGTAAACTGAAATTAAAGAAAACATGACTAAAGTCACGAGCATAGTTAATAAGTATAGGAATATGTACACACCGAAAGGGGAAAATTTGATTAATTTCCAAGTGCTCTTCAACGTTTGAAAAAGGTTTTGATTTTTTGTCTCAATCTTCAATATAAAAGAGACATTGTTTGTCGAATTGCGCATATTGCACAATAACATTGGTAGCGTTTAATGTTATTACTATCACTGGGTCAATGTATTTGCTAATGGACTGTTCGTCTCAATTAGACACTATTGAAATTTGTTGTTAAAGCTTTTATAAAACTCAAAAATCATTTTAAATTTAGGAATATTTATGCCTTATGAATAACTCTTGATCATTAGTTTGTCTTTTTGAAAGTCATCTTTAACGATTTAGAATTATTTTTTGGTCAACATAAACTCCTTAAAGTAAGATATTTTGTGTTGTACACAAAACTATGCTGAGATGGGTATACATTTTCAGATTATATGCAATCGATAACACACTGTCATCTTATTAACGAGTATAATATAGACGAGGGTTTGTCGTTGCTTTTGTCTGACACAATTGTGTTTCGTATTTTGTTTTTATATAGGAAAAAATACATCAAAGAAGCTGGGTTATGAAGGATACGGTGACCGATGTCTTAAAACGTATATAAAATAAAGTAATAATTTTGAAATAATCAAAATTGTAAAAATTTAGTTGTTAATATTTAGGTCAACAGTAATGAACAATCTGAAGTTTGTGTTGTATTATCTGTGTTCATACATGTACGTGTACAGCTATTACTTCTGAGAAATATCGAGTTCGTAAATGATCAGTCATTCTTATCCGTAAAACTCATAAATTGTTAAGCTGAAACATATATCTTGTCGTTCCACTGGAAATAATGGTGCACAATTTTTCTCTTTGAAGTTAAGGTTTTACGAGTTACATAATGTTTTGTGAAGTGATATACATGTCTACACTGTATGCAAATGCAGGGACCTTTAACCTATTAAACGGTAATTAAATCAATTCTGTTTATTTATTACGAACTATGGATTATATCACCATTAAATAATTACAGGGTCATGCTAGAACGAAAGAAAGGGAGTGTTAAGGTTATACATGTACGAATAGACTGAATGCTGCAGGAAACAAGACACAATAGGGGATAAACTAATACAAGAATGCTCGCAGGAAACAAGACAAAATAGGGGACAAACTAATACAAGAATGCTCGCAGGAAACAAGACAAAATAGGGGACAAACTAATACAAGAATGCTCGCAGGAAACAAGACAAAATAGGGGACAAGCTAATACAAGAATGCTCGCAGGAAACAAGACAAAATAGGGGACAAACTAATACAAGAATGCTCGCAGGAAATAAGACAAAATAGGGGACAAACTAATACAAGAATGCTCGCAGGAAACAAGACAAAATAGGGGACAAACTAATACAAGAATGCTCGCAGGAAATAAGACAAAATAGGGGACAAACTAATACAAGAATGCTCGCAGGAAACAAGACAAAATAGGGGACAAACTAATACAAGAATGCTCGCAGGAAATAAGACAAAATAGGGGACAAACTAATACAAGAATGCTCGCAGGAAACAAAACAAAATAGGGGATAAACTAATACAAGAATGCTCGCAGGAAATAAGACAAAATAGGGGACAAACTAATACAAGAATGCTCGCAGGAAACAAGACAAAATAGGGGATAAACTAATACAAGAATGCTCGCAGGAAATAAGACAAAATAGGGGACAAACTAATACAAGAATGCTCGCAGGAAACAAGACAAAATAGGGGATAAACTAATACAAGAATGCTCGCAGGAAATAAGACAAAACAGGGGACTAGCTAATACAAGAGCGAAAAGATCGAATGCTCGCAGGAAAAAAGACAAAATAGGGGATAAGCTAATACAAGAACGAATAGACTTAACAAGACAAATATGGGATAAGCTAATACAAGAACAAATAGACAAAATGATGGAAGAAACAGAAAAAAAGGAAATAAGGTCGTACAAAAACGAATAGCTCGAATGCTGGAAGAAAGGATACAAATTAGGGGATATCATACATGAACGAAACGATCGAATGCTTGAGGAAACAAGACAAAGGTTAAACAAAAACAAATAGACTGAATGCTATAAGACACAGAGGGGATACGGTCAGAATAGACCAAGTATACTTGTAGAAAAATTGCGAAATATAAGATATACTGTGTATCCCTGGCTGCTCACTGAGAGAAACTAATGATGTGTATATTCATTCTTCCTGTAAAGTAGAATGGAAACATTGTCAACGCATAACAGTTCTTTAAGCACTAAAAAGTTAGACTTTTTTTTAATTAAAAAGAATACTAGTTCTATTAATCTTTTTTCTTTAATTCTATAGATTTGTGTTATCCCTACATTTATACAATTAGGAGAATGATTGTTTTTGCAATAAAAGCTCCAGTAGTCACATCACTTACAAAACTCAAACATCATTAGCAAAAAAGAAGAAAGGAACCCCAATATTTGACAGAAGATGAAATCAGATTGTTTTTGCACCAAAGGGGTCTTTTAGATTAACTTGTAAGAATAATCAGAATCAATAGTTTGGTAAGCAAAGACAATTATCAGATAAATTTTGGAACAGCAAAGCCAAAAAGGACCTAAAACATCAAACCAACTGTTATAGCTCTCATTCTTTCAGGGTCAATGAAAGCTCAAATGTTAAGGACTAAATTGTTCTGCATAACATTTCCGTGTTGCTACATTACCATCTTATATTACCATCATATAGCTCCTACTGTTTCTAAGCTTTTTGTGCTAATGTTGTTAAATATTGTTTTTTTGTTTGTTTTGAGATTGTGACACAGACTGCTGTATCCATATTTTGACTATTTTACCTATATGTCTGTTTTGTTCACGCATCGTTCAAATATAATGGAATTTATGCGACTGTCATACAAGTGAGAGGTTTAGTGCTTTAAAACCAGGTTCAATCCACCATTTTCTACATTTGAAAATGCCAGTAATAAGTCAGGAATAATACAGTTATTGTACATTCGTTTGATGTGTTTTATCATTTGATTTTGTTATTTGATTAGGGACTTTCCGTTTTTGAATTTTCCTCGGAGCTCAGTATTTTTGTGATTTTACTTTTTTCTTACACATCACTGACTTTCAAATGTTTCGGTTTCAGACAAATACCAGTCAAAAACACTTGTTTATGAAACTTTCTATGTCTCTATCATAGTATAAAGTTTATGTTGGAGTATATGCATTTTCTCACGTGTGCACCTCAAGTAAAGAGACCTTTGTGAAATTCTTCTTTCGCTTTATTTTAGGTTGGTAACAATTCCCTTGTAACAAAGTTTTACCAGGAATAGTGATGTTGCGTCCGTCCTTTACAAATTATTAGTTGGAGAATACTGTAGATTCCCTACTCTGCAATTTATATGCCTTTCTTAATAACTTGTCACGGCTATAGCCTTGGGAAATGCTTGTTGGAACCTCTGAACTCTTGTCTTGCTAAAGGCAGAGCTGTAATAACGAAACAAAAAATTCAAATTATGTGAACGTCTGAGGGGTTGCTCCTGTTTGATTTTCATTACATACTTTTGATCATTTCGGTTTAGAGGGTTGTAAGGTTTTCAGATTATACATGGGAAGAAATTGGTGTAATATTTATCAAAGCGTATATGTTTTAACAAAAATCTATACAATAGAAAAATCACCTCAATGTAGCCTGTGTGTGTTGAGGCGGTGTTAAACAAACACCAATCAATTAACATAACAAAAATAGTAATATTGATGTCCTCGTCTTTCTAACAGACAAGAAGTGAAACGTCAAATTTGTATTTATACTATCTGATAGTATACAATTACACAGATCACTTAATTGATAACGTAAAGAATTCTTCGTCCTAGTTTTTTTTTATTCAAATATAAATGCATGCGCAATTTAATACGTTGTTTGAGAAAAAAAATATGTAGTAAAATAATTCAATTGAAAATGAGGTTAATCATAAATTAATAACTGATCAAATAAAATGAAAGTTTTAGTGTTTACTTGATAGTTACCTGTCAGTAGAAATCACTTCAGACGAACATTCAAGGGCATGGTTAGAGTGCTGTCTATATTTTCCAGGTCAAATTATGTAATGTAATATATGATAACGTGTGTTGTGTCTGGGTTCAAGACGCTGACAGCCATATTATATCTATAAATACGTTATACGTACCTGTTCAAAAGCTTGCGGCAGATGTTCCACTTGGCAAAGCTACAGGATGCACATTAGATAACTTCAACTTATACTCAATGTATTTTATATATCAAAGATGAAAAGAAACATTTTCACGAAACCTTAGCAATTCTGTGGTAAAATGGAACGAAAAAAGTATCATGCAAAGTTCGATGTTAACGTCAAACATATTTTAATGGATTGTTCTCCAATACGTGTCTGAAAAATAGATTCTTAATGATTGTTGCAAAAAATTAAATTGCCGATAGAAAAACTTGTAAAGAAGTACAATAAGTAAAGGAAAAGTAATTTCAGTTACAATTGATTACAACAAACTTTTCACTTCTCCAGGTTTTACAAGGCATAACTAACACATGCATACACTTTTATGTTCAGTCAAGTTTTCGCAAATTTTCTACCATACATACAGAGCATTATCTACTTGAACAAATGTCAAACAATCAAGATTGTATGAGGAGGATGGCACCAAACAACACTTCATAGTTACCTTTGTCATGTCACGATCTATTTTACAACTTGGCATAATGACATATCGTAACGGAAAACGTTCAATCGACGTATCTTTACATTTCCATCTACTTCATCTTTTTATTTTCAAACAACATTTCAAAAACACATGTCCTCATTTACAGAATATTTAGTTATGTTTAAAATATATTGCTTATTCAAAACATTTTGGTACTAACTGTTCGCATAATCATTTCAGCTACTAGTATGTATAAGTCTGCTTTCAGCTTTAGTTGCTCCAGTATGCAAGCGTTCAGTTCTAATTGCTCCATCATGAACGCGTGCGATTCTAGTTACTGCAGCATTTACGCGTTCAGTTCTAATTGGTCCATTATGGACATTGATGCAGGGATGCAGTTCATAGAATAGTGTTTAGATTTACCTTCAAGCAGATCATCATGTACGCTTCTAGATGCTTTGCTTGAAAATTCCTAAGGTACTACATTAGGTGTGTGAACGGTACTTCATATCATAAGATTTTCTCAGTTGATCTTTACCAATAACTCTTTAAAACAGCGAGGATATTTACATCTTTAGTGTTACAGATATTGGCAAGAGTTCAGCAAAGTAGGAAGATGTTTTTAATATCCAAAACTAGAATATAAATAATGACACAAGATATCAATGCCTTAGAGAGAAAATAAACAAAAACGGCAACAGACGACAAAACATTTACCAAAAATTTGGAGCAACATTGAATATGACTTCTCTTAAAGTGAAATAAAAGAATGGGGTGTTCGCAATTATATGCTGCATGTTGTTCTTCAATCATAGCGTCTAGTATTTGTAGGACTTAGTACATCAATTCAAGTTTTTTATGAAGCTTATAACAAGTCTGTAATGTTCTCTGTTATTTTGGCATTGTAATTCTGTAGAAATCTACTTTTGAAAAAGGCAATGGTGATTTCGATTGGTCTGAAATGACAATTAATGAACACTTTGACCCTATTAAAGACTGAATATTTTTAATTTTTAAACGGGACAAAAATGTTGCTTAGCGTTTTTTCGCACAAAAATAAATTTAAAAACAAATTCAATTTGTTTTTTTTAAACGACTTTGATATTTTATCCTCATAGGTCCTTAACTGCTTCATTGTGTAACATTAAAATTTCAATATTGAAATGTAGTTATATAGAAATATAGAATTAGAAGATAAACTCATCAGAGATACTAGAATTGAAATTAGATATCTGCGCAAGACGCGTGTTTCGTCTAAAAAAGACTCATCAGTGACGCTTGAATAACAAAATGATAAAAAGGCCAAATAAAGTCTGAAGTTGAAGAGCATTGAGGACCAAAAATTTCTAAACGCTTTGTCAAATACAGCTAAGGTACTAGTAATCTATTCCAGAGGAAGGATAGCCTGAGTATTTTAAAAATTATAAGTTTGTTAACAGTTAATTTATAATTATGAACATATCAATGATAACTCAAGTCAACACAGAAGTACTGACTACTAGGCTGGTGATACCCTCGGGGAATATAAACTCCACCAGCAGTGGCATCGACCCAGTGGTTGTAAATAAACTCATCATAGATACCAGGATTGAAATGTTATATTGAAGATGTGTTATGATTGCCCATGAAACAACTACCGAGTCCTAATGTAACAGATTAAAGAAAGCATTGGTCAATGTATTTACCATTGAATATGACTTCTCTAGTTTGTACGGCATATAACAATGAGCCACAATCTGATAAAAATGCAGATCCTGTGATTACGCTTTATAAACGGAGATTTGCCACAAACTATTATTCATAAAATTACAGGAACAAGTATGTTATGAAAGGGGTTGAATTTGTGTCCATAATGATTAATGCCGAAACTTTTACAAGTTATTCAAGGGTCGAATATATCGAAACAAGTCTGTTATCAAAGGGGTACAATTTGTGACCATCGGAATACAATTGTCGATAATATTAAATGCCGAAAACTACATGAATGTTCTCAAACTTTTGTTCGAGCCTTGCTTCTCATTTGCACAAATATCAGTTACAGAGATGCCTCAACGTCCCTCTAAACAATGGTTTTCCTTTCGAGACAACTGGGAAGGTTCTTATTACATTCATGATTCTATGATAACTTGATGAAGATGTAATCTGTAAGTTCTCATTGGGGAGCAATTGAATGGCATGAAGATGTTGATTATCTAATTGAAAGACTATAACTCTTTTAACTGCAAAACTTCTTCAAAATGTGCAGCTCTCTTCAATGACTGCGACGGAAGGTCATCACGAAAGTCTTTGATGTTATAACTTCGTATCATCACCGGTCTCGGCACCATGGTGATTTTAGAACTGAATTACCTCGTTCTGTTGTATCTTTTCCCGCGGTTTTCCATTCATCTGCTGCTAAGCTAATTACGTAACTATGTTTGATTTCACACAGGGAAGATCTCTGCTATCATCTTTAAATCCAAAGACTTGTTGCCCTTGACTTATTAAAGAAGATTCATCAAAACTTAATAAACAGAAGTTGTAAGTAGGCTTTCAGTATTTAAGTAGATAACTGCACGAACAGACTTAAAGTAGTACCCATTTCAAACAGGTTAAATAGGGTAAATAATTTAAAATATTTACATTTCTCGTGAAATGTGTTAATTTCTTGCAGAAGAATGAACCAAAGTCTTATTTTACAATTTTTTTGGCCTATAAATGAATTATTAAAAACATCTAAAATTTACTATCTAATTGAGGTATGGCTTCATGCGAGGCGGGCTGTCCTAGTCTTGTTGAATTTAACCATTTCGTTTCGGTTTATCTTCTTGTTTCTTTATTGTGAAAACAGTTTTGCGGGCTAGTGTATAGAAATGCAATATCCCAAGTTAACTCCTTAAATATAAGGTTGTCATTTATTGGTTATGATTTTTGGTCTATTATCTTCAGGGAAAAGATATATGTATCAGTTTCGTTTTGTTAAACTCATCTAATTTTACTTTTGCTGTGATTATAGACTTGTTTTCAACAATGGCTTTGCTCCTAGTTGGCCTCGCTATTGGATCTATATTGCCCACTAATTGATATAAGTTCAAGCGCACTAGCATTATGTTTCCGTTTAGTGTTTCTGACGTATTCAGATTTGAAATAAATACCATCTTAGTTAAATGATATTCATTATTAATTCTACATGTTAATATGTAATAGTCTACAAAATACAAATCCAAATGTATACAACTGCTTTTAATTGGAGACTTAAATGCGATCTCTAGTTTTTATCATTTTCAATCTTACTTATAATAAATTGTCTACCTACTACCATGTGCGACATTTTGGACAAAAGCACAACAAATAATTGATTCAACGATCACCTTTTATTATATTTGTTTGAGATGAAACCTTGAAATACAATAATTTTAAAATTTCGATATCGAACTAAAACGTCTGTAGGTCTGACATATTATTATAACTTTCAAATTAACCTTATTATGTAATAGATTTTTGTGCCTGAGCCTTCTCAACTAGAAGCTATAATTACATAATTGATTGCTTTCAATAGATTCCACCCTTATCGTTTGCAAATCTTCGTTTTTAATATTAAGTTGTAACCCTCTATATTGTGAATAAACACTTCAACATAATACACTGCACAGTAAAATAGGTTTCTATTCTGGTCTTTTAAATAAGGTGATTGAATATGACCTCGGAAAAGACTACACCTGAAATGGCTTGCAGACTGTTGTATGAGTATAGAAGGTTGTTTGCAATATTGAACCTCTTGGTGCGATCAATTGCAGTCTGTTGACACGTACCGACTCGAGTTGACCTTTAATGGCACGTTTCCACGTAACACCTATTGAAGTATAACAAAGATATTTGAATGCAGTGGAATTTCTACATACATTATATAATGAATTCAGTTCAATTCCCTTTGATCTCATAAACTATTACTCAATCGATTGTCCTCCAGATGGTTGTTTTAAAACTGATAAAGAAGCTTCTGAAAAGAATAGTTCAACTAAAATGAAAGAGACGTACATATTATCATGTTAATTAATATAAATACATGGTCATGAGGTAGAAATTGATATATGTCTATTGGAACTAAAGGTAAAAAATTTAAAAGATCGATTCTTTTCATTAATTGATATTATTCATTTGCACACAAGGCTGATATCCTTTTAAATGAGAATATACTTCTCTATACCAAAATGTTAATAACTAAATTGGAATATTTTGATAAATATGTAAAACAGACGATACAAAAAAACCTATATATTGTACACGAATGGTGGAGTGCGTTAAAAAGCTAATTTTCCAAATTACTTTGGAATATCTTCTCTTTTATTGATATGATAAGAGATGTACCAATCCTAAGATGAAAATCGACAGCATCGTTTAAATATTCATTAAAGGACTGCCAACCCCGCTTTGAGTTCGTCGGTGTTTTCCCGCTTTTCTTATAAAATATCATAACTAAATTGGAAAAAAATTTCTGTTTACAAAACTTTGAATTATTCGAAAAACTAAGGATTTTCTTACCCCAGGAGTAGATTACCTTAGCCGTATTTGGCACAACTTTTTTGAATTTTGGGTCCTCAATGCTCTTCAACTTTGTATTTGTTTGGCTGTTTAACTATTTTGATCTGAGCGTCACTGATGAGTCTTATGTAGACGAAACGCGCGTCTGGCGTATAAAATTATAATCCTGGTACTTTTGATAACTATTTACACCACTGGGTGGATGCCACTGCTGGTGGACGTTTCGTCCCCGAGGGTATCACCAGCCCAGTAGTCAACACTTCGGTGTTGACATGAATATCAATTATATGGTCATTTTTATAAATTTTCTGTTTACAAAACTTTGAATTATTCGAAAAACTAAGGATTTTCTTACCCCAGGAGTAGATTACCTTAGCCGTATTTGGCACAACTTTTTGGAATTTTGGGTCCTCAATGCTCTTCAACTTTGTATTTGTTTGGCTGTTTAACTATTTTGATCTGAGCGTCACTGATGAGTCTTATGTAGACGAAACGCGCGTCTGGCGTATAAAATTATAATCCTGGTACTATCATATCACAGTTGCGACATTGTTTTGGTAAAGATAAAATAGAGGTTGTAGTAATTAAAAATCACGATAAGCCAACGAAGAAAGGTCAACACTAAAACCATAAAAAATTAAATCACAAAAATACTGAACTCCAAGGAAAAATTTAAAACAGAAAGTCTATAATCCAATTGCAAAATCAAAAGCTCAAACACAATGAATAACAGCTGTAATATTCCTGACTTGGTTACAGGTATTTTTTTTATGTAGAAAATAGTGGATTAAACCTGGTTTTATAGCTAACCAAACCTCTCACTTGTATGACAGTCGCATACAACTCCAGTTATAAACACACAATATAATTAACAAAACATTCATCAAATATTTGAAGAAAGGGGACTGGTTGCTAGCCATACTGTTCACTTAAACAGCTGTATTATGGGTAAATATCAATAAGATTGCGTTACTAATGATATCTTTGTGATACGGGTTATGTACTTCACTTAAATTTTTTGATGTTACGATTCTAAACCCATAAAAAGAAGGATTGTGTTTTATTCTCACATGATGAAGATATAATATTTCAATCAGTTAAAATGATATCTGGAGCTGGCATGTAAGTAACTGCTAGTAGTTCCTTGTTAATGTACGTATCATTGTCATGTTGCTTATTTTCTTTTGTTACATATTCTGACATTCGTCTCGGACTTCTTTCAAACTGAGTTTTTACTTTGCGTATATATTGCTGTGTGTTTGTTTACTCTACATTGGCTAGAGGGGAGGATTGAGGTTTCACAAAACATGTTCAACCCCGCCGCATTTTTGCGCCTATCCAAAGTCAGGAGCCTCTAGCCTTAGTTAGTCACGTATTTTTCAGTTCAATTATTTGTTTTGGAGTTTACTGTCACGTCCATTTTCAAAGAACTAGTACACAATTTTTTTGGGGGTGCAGCTGAAGCCCGCTTTCGGTTGCGGGATTTTCTTGCTCTGTTGAATACCCATTGGTGGCTTCGGCTGTTATCTGCACTTTGGTCGGGTTGTTGTCTCTTTGATATTTTCCCCATTTCCGTTCTCAATTTTATTCTACATCCAATCTCACTTCATTTGTATTAGTGTGGTCTATTAAATTTCTTTAAAACGTTTTAATTTTACAGTGACAATAAGCATTTAAAATCTTTAAATTAAAATTTTAACTATCATTCTTAAAATTGAATTAGAAAACTTTATACAAGTAGTTATAAAACACCATTCCAACCCGTATCATAATACTTTGAACGATTTTCTAACCCGTTAAGGTAGTTTGACTCTTAGCAGTATCGAATAATTGATACTGGGTACTGAACACCTTAGATGAGAAATGGCGTATTTTTATTTACTCACCCACTGCTAATTGTTCGTGAACGCTGAATTATTTTCTCAAAATTTTTCGTATTGACATATGAGCTACTTGATACTTCAAAGAAACATACTTAAGTATGAGAGAATTTAAACGAACATTAATGCAGAAGTGAAAACATATAGACCAAAATATTGCATTACCTTAAGTCTTTTGCAACTTTTGAGTAAAGGAATAATGATTATTTTTATGTAAACTTAGCATGCATTAAATTTGATCTGATGAAATTAATGTGCAATACATAGATATGTTTATATATATATACTTTATATCAAAAAGGAAAACAAAGGGTTCCTCAACATACTCGTCAAAAAGATGAGTAGAGAAGCGATTATTGTCGTATTTAAGTTTTTTTCAAATACATGCTGCTGAGTGGTTTTTTTTCATTCATCTTTGCAGCAGGCTGATGATTCGATTACCCATTTACACTTTATAATTGTTTGTTTCTTGTTTGCAATGACCAAGTATAATCATGTACAGTATAGACATGTTGTAATACAGTAGACAGATAACACGAATTATAAAAAAAAAATTGGCCAGTACACCAAACCACATCTACCACCACCAACTTGTATAAAGAAATGACATAAAAAAAAACACATGGTTCAGTTAACTGTATATGGTAGAGGCATGAAATGTGACGCGGGAAACTAAATTTACGTCCTCACAACACCTTTCTCTATGTCTATCTAAAAAAATTCGTTGTTAAGTATATTGAAAAATTACTATACCAAGTCAGGAATACGGCAGTTGTTATCCATTCGTTTGATGTGTTTGAGCTTTTGATTTTGCCATTTGATTAGGGACGTTTTGAATTTTCATCGGAATTCAGTATATTTTTTATTTTACTTTTTGATACAAATAAACTCATCATAGATACCAGGCTGCAAAGTTTGTATACAGGACACCCATTATGTCTACAAAAAAAATCAATGATGCTTATTTTAACAATTTTTTACGAAATCTTGTTAAGTAAAGTTGTAGAGTAAACCGTGTGTTAACTTCTCAGGTTGTTCTGTCATTATCGTTTAACCAAATCATTTTATTCTATTCATGACAGCTGAATGTCATTTACATAGTATCTGTATAAAATACTTTTGGATACTCATTTTGTCAGAATATTGGTATTTGTCTATAAAGTTTTAAATGACCTCAGTTCCGATGCTTATGTGTCCGACACAATGACCGGGACCATTTGAATTTAATTCCTTTGTTCTTTATTAAAAAACAAACAATTGTTAACCCTTACATTTAATTAGATTATAAATATTTAAGGGCATGAATTATATATCTGCAAATTAAAGTCTAAATATTTTGTACAAACACATGTGTCTGTTATTAAAGACATTGTGTTGCTGAATAGATATATCTTGTTGTTTGTTGTGGTTTAAGGTTCCTGCCTCATTGACACCAAGCATCTATTTAATTTGTATGTTTTAGATATTTAATTTAACAGGTTCGTGTTGTTCATCAATTTCATTGTTATAATGTTTAAGTAATTTGTAATTCGTTTTTCTCAATTTTTTTTGTTATCTTTTTATAATTTGTGTCATCTTTTTATTATCTGTAATGTTGTTTTTCTTAAACTTTACCCGGATTAAAAAAATAAAGTATAACGTCAGTTAAAATTAACAGTGATTGTTACCATTGAAAATACTTCCAACATCAAATCATAGCAGCTATTTCCGAAATGCATGCCAAACTTGACTGTCTATTTTAACTTTGTGCATGTCATTTTGTACTATTCACGTTTTGTACAACGTCAATTATCATAATATTTCTTGTCATTTTCTTGTAAATAATAAGTACTTGTAATTGTCTTCAAATCATTAAATCAAAAAACAGAACACACGATTAAACATAATAACATGACTTCAAAGGCCTTAAAATGTTATAATACAGGTAAAATGCCAACATTTATTTTATTTCGAGTGTGAAGAAAATTAAATACACGTCATGAAACGCTACTCGTCAAGTTCTGTAACTCACTTCCGGCCAGTCAAGCGTGAATAATATATCAGTGTCAGATGTCGTAGAAACATTTGTTTCATATTTTATTGTTTTTTATGAAAGACATTCTTTCACTTAAAACCATATGAAGAAACTGATAACACATTCACAAGTGTTAGCTAAGAATTAGTAGAGGTTTGAAGGGGATTCTCAAATTTGTACTATTAATGATAAGTTTCGTTTTCTAACACTGGGTTGACACGGCTTCTGGTGGTCCCCGAGGGTATCGCCAGTATTGTCTAACATGGTCTCTGTATTAAATTTCTTGGATATGTAACATTTTTGAATTATACTTGGTTTGATAAATGTATAAATTGTTAAGAAAAGAACGCTCTCTCAGGAAAACATGTTGACCTTATTTTGATTTGGTCATCTTTTTAGTCTTCCTTATGCCATATTGTTCATATAATGTATTATATCTTTCGTCCCTCTTTGGTAGTGTTTGACACATCTATATAAAGTTCAATCACAAAAAATACCGAATTCAAAAGGAAAAGTCCCTTTTCATATGGCAAAATCATATACACAAACACATCAAACGAACATCCTATAGATTTCTTTCTTTTTTTTTTTTTGGTTTTGTCGTTCTTGATGAGGGTAAATCATGGAAACCGTTTTGGACACATCAAAATAATATAAAGTTCTAATTTCTATAATTCTACAGATAAATAAAAAAAAAACAATCCTATACTGACAACCATTGTGACGGTTATCTCCAGATTTTTTTAACCAGTAATCAGATGTGGAGCTTCAAGTCACCAAAACATTACATTTATCTACACACAGCAAAGTCAAAAATATGGATCAAGGTTGGTCCACATCCATTGTATGAAATTCCTTTCTCAATTTTATACAAGGTGATCGAGATATGTTCAGACCTTTATAGCCGTCATTGAGCCTTGGTACAAAATAGTCCTGCTGTTGACCAATTAAAAAACAAAATTTCGAAATGTCTAAATCCTAACAGAAACTTTTCGTTTCTTCATAAAGAGACCTTTCTCCGGAAACCAAAGTAGTTTATCAACCCTATCGTACATTGTATGTAACCAGGTTTTATTCGTCATCTGGTACAGGTTTTAAATTGTGGTGCATATTTTCTTTTTTTTCTGCAAATGTCTTGTTTAATCTTTATCAAATATGGAACATCAATCCTTAACTGCAAAATTAGTTAAAACATTTAACCAAATGTATATGTTCCGGACCATATGAGTATTTGGACCATACGCGTATGGTCATGACCATATGGGTATATACTCATATGGTCCGACCATACGCGTATGGTCCGACCGTACGCGTATGGTCGGGGTAATTAAAATTCTGTTACAGCTTACTTTCAATACTTCTAAACTCTTCATATGGCATGACCGTTCATTAAAAAGACGCAATCAGGTAATTTTATTATTATATTATGATAAAAAGATAAGCTAAATAAAATTAGAAGTTTCACAAAGTTTATTTACTTACATGTCAAAACTGTAATAAACACATTTTAAACCGATGGTCATTACCGATGACCATTGCCGATTTGTTATTACGGGTGAATGGCAATATGTCGACTTAAATAATTAAATTCCAAAAATTTCTTAATGAACTGTTACCGTGCAAGAAGTTACTGGAAAGCAACATAGTTTATTTCAAATGTCTTGTGAATATGGTGTATTGGAGTCATTTTGCGATATTTGAGATCTAGTAAGAGCTTCTTAAAAACACCGTAGAGATCAGAATGGCCAGACCTCGGTATCAATGTACGCAGCTGCAAAACTGCAAAAAGGCTAGCCTTTCACTCGCAAACAAAAGGTGTAAATGAAAAGGATCATGCACTACCAAGACTCGCAAATGCAAAAAAAAAGCCATGATACCGTGTGGTAGTAAATGTCGCTCCAAGCCTACATGCAAGAATATAACTAGCGATGAAACTAACTATTTTTTTTTACGTAATTTTTGATTTATGTTATAGACAAACTGTCATGTACCCATCATTGTTTTTTTCTATAAGTTTTTGTATTATTGAAACGTTTATAATGTTATTTGAAAAAAATACCTAAATGGTCTAAATACTCATATGGTCCGGCCCGTAATAACCAAACGAGAATTATACTCATATGGTCCGACCATACGCGTACGGTCGGACCATACGCGTATGGTCGGACCATATGAGTATACGCATATGGTCATGACCATACGCGTATGGTCCAAATACTCATATGGTCCGGAACATATATATACATTAAAGAAAATCTTTTTCGTATATCAATCTTTTTTGGATGTCTATAGTAAATCTATGCACTTTTCATTATTTCTTATGCAGCAAAAATACTGCAATCTGATTGGTTGACTACCCCGGTGTAAATAACACCCCACCCTTGTTCACCCGGGGATAAATACAATTTTGCCAAAATTTAAAAAAAAAAAAAAATTGGCCAAAAAAATTTAAAAATTAAATTTTGCCAAAATAAAGAAAAAAAATAAGAAGAAAATGCTACTAAAAAAAAAAATTAAAAATTTTTAAAAACTCAAAAGAACACAAAAATTTTCTGAATTTTTCCAAAAATAAAGTAAAAAAGTATTTGACAATGTGAAGCAACATGGACATTGAAAACATATTAAGCTGGGAATTTTTCATTACCATTTTTACAATTTTACATCCTGGTTTCAAAATGAGTAAAGAAATTGTTCATAAAAAATTAATTCGTTATCTTGGTGTAATCCTGGGTGTACGGAATTTTACACCGTTGTTGAAAATTCTGTACACCCCTGATTACACCAAGATAACTAATAGTATCTTTTTGGATTTATTTACAGCTTGTTACTATAAAGACACTTGTTGACCTCTTATTTGTCTTTTTATGTTTTGATGTGTTGACAGGTTCATCGTTGTAGTGCATCTCATTATCCTGTCGACTATTTCTAGAATTGAAAAAAAAAGAAAAAAGAAAAAAAAAGAAAACATACAAGAACATATAATTACTATTTCATGATAGCCAAGTTCATTAGAAACGTGGTTTGCAGTGGCGGACAGAACTACCAACCCCCAAGTATTTATGGAAACAACAATTCATTAATAGTTCTAAATTGGAAAGAAAAATCAACACGAAATAATTGAAATATCAATGTTCAGGTTTTCGTGCATAGAGGAAAAGGAATAATAATAACAAAGAAACAAGATTCAACTTACCAAAATATACAGAGATATGCTTATTGTCTTCACCAATAAACACGTGCCTTTGCAAATTTTTCAGGTTCAAAATTGCATGGGTTTAAAACGTCTTTAATCAACAATTCAAGAAAAATCTGCAAAAAACAAAATATTTCAAGCAAAAACCAACACAGTTGAAAAAATTACTATTCTCAAATGGTGATTAAATTTCATACTAAATACATGTACAGTTAATGTTTATTTAATAAATGGCTAATCATTATTCAGTCCTGGTCTTTCTTATTCTCACGACAATGAATGAACAATTACAAAATGGTCAAAAAGGTGTATAAAATATATGCTTCTCCGACAAGTTTGACATATGTATTTCTGTACTTCTGCTTGCAAATTCATTGTCTAATTTAGACATACTGGATGGAAAGAATTTGAAAGCCAACAAAATATGCGAAAAAAGTCATTTAATTAAGTGCGGTAACGGAAAGAGAAGTGGCTTTTCAATTAACCACACAAAACTCATCACCTTCTAACAAATTGAATTTTACATCAATTTCGCTGCATTTATTCTGTATTATCTCTATCCCTAATCGTGGCAACTTTATTAATAAGCTGGTGTCAATAAAATCTACCGCTGGTGCTGACTTCCTAACTTCTCCCAATTAGAAAAATAACCCTTAGCCCTCTTCACAGATCCGTCATTGGTTACCCAATGTCTGTATGCACAAGTAGCGCACCTTATTGCCCCTAAACATGTTTTCGGAATACACAATCAATCACAGAGCTTCACGCAAATTACCGAATGCCAACGGAAAACAAATTGAGTGTTGATCAAGCATTAGGATATAAAATTGGATTTATAAGGGGATGAGCTCTGATGGAATCGGTCAGGAACTCTACGTGGCTTGAGGTGTTTGTAGCACTATACCGTGGTACGCACAACAATATAAGGTCATTAGGAAACTTGATCTAATGGAAACAATAGTTTAAAGGTTCTTGTCTCCTATCTCGTGTATAATATAAAACTGTAATTTGTATTCTGATGTCATGCATTCTCACTATACCCTAAAAAAGTTGTATATTTGGTTGATTTGTATACAACCACCTAACCTTGGAATAACTTTGAAATAACTCTTTTCAGACTGTCTCGATACTAAAATATTTGAAAGCCATACCTACAAAACGCTGGTAGCATAAAAACCATAACGGTTTGAACAGAACAGAACATTATGTGGAAGACTTTTATCGCGAGGTCAGTGTAGTCTACAGAAGTTACAATTTTACTATGAATATAATAATTAAATAATTTTATAAAATGGAAATTTAGACGAAATTTATCATTTAAATTATTCCGACTATGAAATTTTTTTCCTGAAACTTAAAGTAAAATATTATCTTTTTCATTTCATTTTCAATTGTAGATGCTTCTATCTTGAGGTAAGCTTGTTTCTTTTTCCTTTTGTGAAGACAGTTTTACAATGACGGTCAAAATTATTAGAAAAATTCTAGCCTGTGGTTGATGGTTAATTTTGTCTCACCCTAACTTTGATATATTTTAAAAGGAAACGCCATACCAACAGTATCAGTTTTTCTCTGACAGGTTAACTTTTATGATATGTACCAAAATTAAGAAAATGACGGTAATGGCTTAATTAATAAATTAAAAATCCAAATTATTACTTCATAATCGAAATATGCATTTGGTGCAGTTACATTGGTACCTATAATGTAATTGTATTGCCTTGATAAACCAAAATATATATTGTAAAACATTTGTGTCCTGTTATAATTGATATAAATTAAATCATTAAAATTACAAGAAGTCTCACACAGTCATAGTAAGCTATTTTCTTGATAAAATATCGTCTAACATGTATATATTAGTATACTTTATTTAGATAAATTTGAAGTAAGTAAATAACGGTTTGACAGTAACATATTCTTATGCTGTCTAGAATGAGTCCCATTTCAATACTTTTGAATATTTGTTACAAAACAACAAAAGTACCAAAGTCCGAGGAAAATCCAAAAACGGAAAGTCCGTAATCAAATGGCAAAATCAAAAGCTCAAACACATTAAACGAATGGATAACAAGTATCTTATTCCTGTTTTGGTACAGGCATTATCCTATGTAAAACTTGATGGATTAAACCGTCTAGTAATAGTATTTGATCTACTACTAGTATTTTGTTCCGTTTGTTTTCCTTCTATTTTCATTTCTTTGACTAGCTGGTTGTTGGTGTTTGATGTCCAGTATGATTGATATGTTGATGGATGCTGCGGTCTCTTATACTTTTTTTACAATTTTGTTATAGTTTTATAATTCAATCACAAATTAAAAGTCAGCCATTTGTCGGTTTTCCGACATGCTAAGCGCGAAACCACTGACCACAAAGGAAAACTTAAACTATGAGTCTTTCTTTATGAAATACAGTATCAAAGTTAATCAAATACAACTTCATCATATTATCGTTGAATGCGATACAAATTCCCTTTACCGATAATATTTACCATGCAAGTGTTTGATTGTTGAAGGACGTACTAAATTAAGTCTTGTCGGATCCGAGACTTTACCACCCGTTTCGTGTCAGTGACAAATGATAGAGGGTAGGAAAGGCTAGAAGTAATTTTCCAGGACCTGTCACAAGATAATACAGTCGGTTAATCCACCATCTGCAGTCATCGAGATTGATTCCATAGACACACTCTCTAGGGTTTGATGTACGTCTGCCGGATAATTCCATTACATCAAATATAGATTAGTGAAATGTATAGTTCTCAAACGATTGTGCATTTAGTTAGCATTCTAATTGATTAACTTTTTTATTTCTAATTTTTTATTTATTTTAATTTTATTTTTTTGCAGATTTTTAGAGGTTTACAATGTTAAATTATGTATCAGGGTTACGACACTATCGTCGTTCAAAAATAAAACTAATAAAGAAAATTCACAAGCACTTCACAATACAGTCCTAAAACTTTTTAAACTGTTCGTCGTTTTTCTCTGTCATTGTAATAATCAAAAATTTGGGAATGCGTCAAATTTTATGTAGCAACTGGTCAAAAATTAATTTACAAGTTTCTTGATCTTTTTTAACCATGGCGTTGCCAGTTTATTTTCGACTTGAATATCCCTTTGATATCTTTCGCTTGTCCTGTTTTGTATTCGTATCAAGGGAAAATAATAACCTAGCTTCTATTTGCGCGTAATTATCAATATAAAACAGTGGGTTTTTTTTGTTGAAAGTTTTAATATTTTCTTCATATCATTAGTATCCTAATTTTTACTTCCATTTACATTTCCTTTCTTTAGTTATATATATATACTTTTGAAAGATTATGTTTTACTGCTCATAATGTCAATTAATGGGTGTATAATATATAATATATCCAATGGAGCACCTTTTGTGGTCAAAATCAATAAAGTGATTTGGAAATGTATAAATATATAGAGATTTAGAGATATACACATGTATAATGAAAATAAATTAATTCATTTCTTTTTAATCAATCGCCTGTTATTGTTTAATTCAAATCGATTACTATTAAACATTTACTTAGTGAAAAATATATATCCCATATTCTAAAATATACTAAGTTTATATTCAAATTATTTGAATTATTTCCTCCAATGAAGTCTATTTACAGAGGGCTGAAACAAAGGAAACATTATGTAAGATTTATTATATTGTATAATTAATTTTATTTAATTAAATAGGCTTGACTTTTTATGGTATTGCTTATAGTGTCAGTTTCAATGAGAAATATGATCATGTCTTTATTTGCTGATGATAATCCGTCAGTCAATAAAATGTCAAATAATGTTCTCTATCAAGGAGACGAAGGCGAGGATATCCTAGATACGTTATGGCAATGAAGGACATTTGGTGATGTTCAGTTTACTTAAATCACCAAATAGACAAATAATTTACTTAATTTGTGAATTAATCTTTTACCAGTTAAGTGTGATATTTTTCATCTGTAGATGATATTAAATGTTTTATTAATTTACAACCAAGGCTAAATCATTTATGAGATAAATATTGTGATTTTAGTGTAATTAATGTAGCGTATTTAACAGAAATATAAATTATTTAAAGATAAACGTCCGAATATTTGCTTCACTGTTTATTTCAATAAATTTAATCTCATAATTGCAACCTTGGGTTTATGAGGTGCAAAATGTTATGACAAAATTGTTCCAGTCTAGTTGATCTATTGTTATTTCTTTTAAAATATAATAATAATATCTGCATAATATTTCAGGTCTATTGCTTTTCTGCCTTTAAAGTGTCTGTTGTCATAATTTTATTATAATTTTTTATTGTGCATGGTTTTTTTTTGTTAGATAAAAAGGCCATTAGACGGCCTAGTAAACCTTTAGAATGTAGTAGTGAAATTAAGACTGTTATCGAAACTACTAGTAATTAAATCAATGTTAGAAAATATAACTTTGTTATTTTTCTGTATACAACTTCATTTCGAACCTTTACTACAGTTGTATATGGAGATGAATAAATAATAAAACAAGGATCTTAAATCAGGGGTCTGCCCTTATATAAGTATAACCGAAAAGTCAAGTATCCCTTTGTCAAGTTTGCCTTTGTTTCATTGAGTCTCAATGAAAGAAATTGAGAATTATCATCATGTGATTTTAAATATATTCGAATACAGTTTTTCTACGGATTTAAGTTATTGATATATCTGTTTTATAAGTGTGAATGCTCGGTTATTTTTATCATTTTTTTATTATTTGTAAGTGGGAAAAAAATGTGTGTATCAGTACAGCATGAAGGTCTCTAACATATTTGTTCATCTTTGGAATAATATTTTAAGTATTGTATGTTAATGAAAACTGCAGTTTCACTGTATACTTATACATGTTTAGTTTAATATTTGCTTTTATTTCACATCCATAAATGAAACTAACCTCTATAGGTTCTAAGATCTTCACTTCAGATTCTAATGCTTTTTTTTACTTGGAAATTGCTTTGTTTTATTCTCATTATTTATTTTCATATCTTTTTTATTTTCGTTTTACATATTAGCATCAGTCACATAATTTAAAAACAATAATTTACTATTTATCTTTTATTATCTTCGAATCCCCTAAAAACGAGGAATGTCTTCTATCTATATACATACATGAATACTTCATCCACATTCAAAACTGGAAAAGTCGTGAAGTAGCTTTTTGACATATTTGATTTTCTTGGTCTCGAGAATATTTGTCTTTATCTTTAATTGTCCTGTATTACGTACACACCCCTGCATTTTGTTTGCTCTCTGCACAAAACAACGGAAGAATTTAAGTGACACAGGGATAAACCTAGGGATCATGGATCAATCTAACATTCTTTTTTTGTTTTAGTCGAATAGAAAGAAATCAATAAGCTTTAATACAGAGGTCATAAGATATTATTTGTCATACTAGATAGGTCGGAATTTTAAGTTTTAGTTACCCACAAAGGACACTGTTATGTCAAACTGATATTAAAAATGTCAAGTTGAAAAGAATAATTAAGTGCATACCATAACAATCACTATATTGCATACTTTTATTAGTATTACTTGAAAATACAACTTTTGCAACCCATTTCACAATTTCTATATTTACCATATCGAGGAGGGTGTCTATAATTTCAAGGCTATTATTAAGTCGTGTGTTACATGACCTTTGGCATCATTTTTTCTATCTTAAACTAAAAATACGTTTATTAAAATATAAATGGAGCGGTTGCAAAATGGATAAATAACGCGACAAAACAGAGTAAATTCTGATATAATGTTGATATTTCACATTTGTATACATAGAGAATATCAGAAAATCATATTTGTTTAGTTCATCTTAATAGTTGACTAAAGTTGTATGTGAATTTTTACATTATCTCTTTCTTTTTTCAGAGGTGAAAACAAAACCAGTATATGTAAAATAGTCGCAAATGTTTCCCCAACACAGGAATACTAAACCAAGAAACAAAAACAATGCTTAAACAAAATACAGTTTTGTTTGTTAAAAAGTTCCTGAACCCGTAGTATTCTTGTCAGATGCAATAGATTTAATCGAATCTTAAGTTTGGTTGTGGATTATTTCCCTTTGCTATATTATTTTTATATAAATGAGGGTTAGATTTTCATTTCTTTAAATTTACGCGCATATAAAAAGAAGCAGAACATACCAAAGGGAAAATCAAAACTCATCAGCCGAATAAAGGCAACAGTAGTATACTACTTTTCATTTTCAAAAGTCATATATCGATTGAGAGAAAACAAATCAGGATCACAAACCAAATCCGAGGGAAACAAGTCAACTATAAGAGGAAAACAACGAAAAACAGAAACACTAAGGTGCAAAAAAAACCAACAATGCAACATACATAGACACGAACAATTCGATAACAACTGCCATATTCCTGACTTGGTACAGGAAATTTAAAGAAAAATGGTGGGTTGAATCTTGTTTTGGGGCTAGAAAAACCTCGCACTTAATGACAATGTTTAAGAAGAACTACAAACGATTCATAAAAAAACAAAATCTGAACAAAAAAATAACCCACCATAAACCAAGGGTGATCCCAGGTGAATAATATTGTGTCTAGACGTTTAAATATATACTGTAATGCCTTAATCATTTTTTTTACCCGTATCTCTGGAAATATAAACAATGTGATTTACCTTATGCCTTATTTTCTTATTATTGTTCCTGAAAACTGCGTTTTAGAAATACGTTTTCAATGATACCACCATGTAAAGTTGCTGAAAAGACACATCTGTATGGGTTAAGGAAGCTATGAATCCATTAACTAACGTTATATAATTTCTACAAAATACCTGGTTTACGATAGTAATTGCATAAAAATGAACTGTATAATCATGAAAAATGGATACTTATCAATGAGTTATTGAAATGCTTTTTTGGTATATACTTGAAAAGCCTGTGCTAAATTTCATTAAATTTACAAGATTATTTTGTAAATCTGATTTCCTAACACTACAGGGATCACACCCAAGAACACATGGTACATGACACTGATAATAACCGACAACACATGGTTAATGACGGTGATAACATCCGAGAGACCTCGGCGAATCACGCTGATTACATCAGAGAACGCACGTGATGGACGCCGATTACACCCGAGAACGCACGTGAATGACGCCGATGTCATCCGAGAACACACAGTGAATCACACCGATTACAAATGAGAACGCACGGTGAATTACACTGAGAACACAACACTACACAAATAGAATACAAGAAAAAATATTTTCAAACATTGAACATTGAAGGTAAATTACATTGAGATTCAAAGCTCTGAAGTAAACATACAAATCCGTACAAAAGTAAACCAGCATATTTTCTAGTTTTTACTATACAGTTAATTTGAGCTTATATCTTGACTAACATCTAGAAATTAAGTCGGTTTGAAACTAAGGAAATGATTACAGCTATCCTTACTTGGACTTCACATTGATATGAAGCAATATTCAGCAACGCATTATGTGAATATATGGAAATCATAGTTACCAGTTTGTACGTTATTTCAGGTCTTTCTTTGATAGTGGATTGTTGCACAACAGGAATCTTATGAACAAAATAGTTAAGTTGAAGACATCCTTTCAAATGTTTTATGAAAGCCGTTATAACTCTATCGACCATTATGGGATATACGTATCAAAGATGACCAGGGGTGTGCTCCTTTTGCCGAAGCCATATTCCGGCCAATGTTTCTTCGAGTGTAATATTACCTTATGCGACTAATTTGACATTTTCAACTTGCCATGAACAATCAAAAGGATGCCACATGTTGAACAGGGTGTGTTTATCCATATAAACGTCATAGACCCCTGTTTTAGGTGGTGTTCGGGTAGCTCAGATTTTAGTTTCGTATGTTATATTTTGTAGACTGTTCAGTGTCTTTTCGTTTATTACAATGACGTTGTCTGGGGTTTTTTCTGCTTTCGGTTTTTATATTGTCCATGTGTTGAGTTATGTGTCAATTCTTGTTTGTATCCATTGTTTCATTCAACAACTTTCTGTCTACGGTTTTATATACTTCTTATTTCAAAGTGTAAATCTTGCAACTCATTTGTCCATGTAGAGCACCCCAAACAGGAAAAGGCGTGTGTTTATTCAACATACTATTTGCAATGTTAATTTCCTTTGGAGGCCTCGCCAATTGTTTTAGAGCATTCAAAGGTCGTTATAGAGACTACAGAGTAGCGGAAAAGGTCATTGGTAATTGGCCTTTCAAGCACACATGAAATGAATACCGCAGATCAACATGATAATCGCTGTACTTATTTCGTCATAAATTGCATCAATTTATTCGCAGGTAATGGCGCATGATAAATAAATTTTGTAAAAGAGGATGACTGAGCTTTAATTAATAAACGGGTGCAATTGCTTGTTGCACTTGCGACTAGAATTAAATGTATAAAATATTGTTATGATGTAATTGAGATTTAAATTTATTTGTTTGATCCAATCAGACATATTTCCTTGATAGTACTATCTTTAATGCCATCAAGACCAACACAGATATATTCTTGTAATCTTTCTGATCATTTCTACAGTGTCTGGTGCTTCATGAAACTTCGTCGGGTGCTATTTTTGAATTTTTTCCAGTGTACTCGTATGTTGTTTTATATGGATATTTGTCATATTAGTCTTTATTCCAAAAATTGTGCAGAATCTAACTTTGTTTCAAATAAAGAAAGAAATACTTGGAATTTATATGAAGATTTAACATAATATTTCATTTTATATAAGAAATTAACCAAATCCAGAAGTCTTTTAGTTGTCTTTAATGATCGGGCAAGACATTGTCAGTTTCTGTACGATTTACTTGCTTTGAAAGCCCCTTGCAATTTTTACCCTTAACCCTCCCGACTTTAGAGCCAACTTCTGATCAACAATCTTCTATTGGGGAAATTCTAATAGGGAATACATATCTTGAAAGTTGTATTGTACTCCATATGCAGGTCCGGTTGGAATGTTGCTATTTATAAATCGAAATTCCTGCCTTTTATATTTGTTGTAAATAAGACCTCTACATTTGTATGTAGTACCCTCCCTGTTGAGTTCTGATGTAGCCGAAACATCGTTTTATTATACTTTATATCGTTACATTGGTATAACTGCTATCACTTAGAGGCAATAGTAGTTTACTAGTGTTTAACCAACTCGACACATTTTGATTTATTCATTAAATGAACAATATTTGAGTAACGAAACGTTAAGTTAGAGAACAATGCGTTATTCGCAACACCTCCTGTATGAAGTATGTCTCGTTCAAAGTGAGATACAAGTAGGCAAACGGAAGAGCACAGTTAGTTCCAATAGAGCTGCCAATTTACTGATCAAACATAACATCTTTTTGATGACCTCAGTTTTCAGGGTTTTTGTTTTTGTTTCGGGATGTTGTTTTAACAAAAGTTTGCTTAGTTTCGTCCATCAAAAGCTGAATGCATTTGTATTTTTATAAGAAAATAGTTGGACGCATAATTCTTTCCATTTATTTCACAAGCCCAGTAGTCAGCATTTTTTGTGCTGACATGAATTGTCATTGATATGGTTATGTTTATAAATTTACTGTTTATAAAATTTTTGAATTTTTTGAAATACTAAGGCTTTTCTACCTCAGGCATATATTACCTTAGCTGTATTTGGCAAAACTTTTAGGAATTTTGGTCCTCAATGCTCTTCAACTTCGTTCTTTTTTTGGCCTTTTAAATTTGTTTGGATTCGAGCGTCACTGATGAGTCTTTTGTAGACGAAACGCGCGTCTGGCGTATATACTAAATTTAGTCCTGGTTTCTATGATGAGTTTATTTCAAGTTTAAAAAGATGAATATATGCTTAAATTATGAGAGAACATTTTGAATACACTCCCAAAAAACGGGTTTTTTTATCATTCACATATGATGCTCTAGAGTAAGCAATTTACTCTGAAGACAAAAAAAGAAATCAAACCACATATGATTAAAAAATTTCTTTCTCTATAAATTGCATTTTGAAGTGTTATAAAAGATCGAGAAGTGGACAAAAACCTTTTATTAATGTTAAGTGCCATTAAATATAAAGAGTCACCTGGAAGCAATCGAGAATTAAAAATGCATTAAGAAATCGAAAAACTGGGTGGATATCAATTGATAACATGCGGAATCCTACTTATATTATGTGGTTATAATGACATGTAGAAATTTATGTAATAATAAATTTACTTTAACGATAACAGAAGCACATGTATTTATCTTAACTTGATACCGGGTCAGGTATCACGGAAGCTGACGTCATTAAAGATAATAAAATAATCTAAAAATAAAATGTTTCCTATTAACTACTTGTATTACGATTCCGGGAATAATGTTACTGTCGAAATATTACGTCATACAAATTTATGATAACTAACCGGATTCAAATTTCGGACGTTGTCCATAAGGCTAGACACGCTTTGAGTATGTTTACTAACTTCCATATCATACGGGTTCCCTATTTAAACAGATATGCGTGTGCAACAGCACATCCTCGAGATAGCTTGGTCTCTTCGCATTCGTGGTCATGGTGTCGTAACATAAAACAAAACCTAACATCACTTAGCGGTTATTAAAAAAATGATAATAATCTAAATATTATTCTCAGTATTACATGTCAGTCAGTTTCCAGGAAGTCTTTCATTAATTAATCGACCAGCATCTGGCTGATGATTGGATAATGTTTAATAGACGTCTTGGGCCATTTTTTATTCTGAATTATTTTTTCAAGAAAACCGACCAATGCACAATATAATTACCTTAACTTTAATATAACATAAATTATACAGTTGTCTACTAATTAGTAATGCAATCAATGCGACTTATCAAAACATTGATATGTCATACATTGGCTTTTCCTGATTCCAACATAAACGATATCCCATTTGAAATCTGGTGCTCTTTGACAAAAGTATAACCTTAGCAGTATTTGGCAAAATCTTGTGGAACATTTGGTCCCCAATGCTCTTAAACTAGTACTTTATATGGCCTTTTATACTTATTTATTATAATGTCACTTATGAGTCTGTTGCAGACGAAACAATCGTCTGGTGTACAAAATTATAAGCCTGGTATGAGTTGTATCTTTAATGAGTTTTTCATAAAATAGAAAAGGAACTTGTTTGATGAGAGTTAATTTTAATTCCCCATATTTCATTTTATAAAATTATTTCCCTCTATTGATATAAACGCCAAGTATACAGATACACATACATTATATATTCAGTCTATGCCATATAGACATATCTTAATATATTCAGTCCAAATTGATTTTCCCGCCTTGTTTATTTTTCGGTAAAGAAGCACATTATTAAGTCTTATTAGCCTCTTGTTAGTGAGATCAGCGTGCATGGAGTGGCATTAACAGACGTATAATTACTGTATTAAATGGTTTACATAAATGCCTACTTTCATACATCGTTGGTCTTTAACCATTATATTAACAAGGGTCAAGCGATTCTCTTACACTTTACACAAAGTTCGACGACCTTAACACGTCTTTTCCTATCCTAAAAAAATTTTCATCAAGTTGTTGTCGGGTCACAAAGATGAGTTTCGGGCCGCGACCTTACAATACTGTATACCACTAAGATCGTGGATCTATTGTCCTATAGTTCACCTCCCAAGTGGACGGTGTCAGGTTTTATATTCACTAGCAGTGAGTGGTTACTGATCCGTAAAGCCTTAAATCTTTTTTATAAATGATCATCTCTTAGGATGAAACATGTTTTTGACTCCTGACAAAGCTATCAGTCTATCAGAGGCTGAATTAAATATCTTTTTAACAAGCAAGCCATTACTGAACATGACCTAGCAAATCTGTGTACTTCAACAAACTAAAACTGATAAGCGAGTACGTTTGGAATGATATAGAACTAAATGTTATAGCTAATTTGAATAAACTAGGTGCAGTCAAGGAGATTGCAAATCAAAATGGACTAAATTTGAAGATAATATCAATAAACAAGAGTCAACGAAAATCACCTAACATTCCAACTATAAGGTATTTAATTGATTCAAATTTTGGGCTCCCAATTTTTGGATGTACTTCATGCGTTTCTGCAACCACCTTCATCAGATTCGTTTGAGACTTACAATTTGAAAAATAATATAACACGTAACAGAGTAGAAGGATCAATTAAACAAAAGGACCTTTACAGATCAAACTTAAATGTGTAAGGTAAACTTTGCCTTTCCCTAAATTTGATAAAATAAAATAATTATATCATTTACATACTTTATTTTTACTGTTTAAATATATCATTTTTATCTTGCAAGAATCGGAGCCAGGTGTACTAGATGGATAGGTCCCTCGGGGACTGATAGTCCAGCTGTAGTTGTTTGTAAGTGAGGGATTTTGTTAGTACTAAGCATGTTTTTAAAACATCCTAACATCTCTTAAATACAAGACCTAATAATACTTCTGTCTGTTGTTGTCTCATTGACAATCATATAAAATTTGCTATGTTTTTCTACAAAATAAGATATATAGAAAACGGAACATTGCAAAAAGTTTGTTTTTAATATTATTGTTTCATTTGTTTACTTTGTTGTGATTTGTTGTTTAGGTGTACTGCAGATTTGTTGTTTAGGTGTACTGTAGATTTGTTGTTTTGTTGTACTGCAGATTTTAAGCTATATGTTTACTAACTATATACTTGTACAAAATATTAAACATGGGAAAACAGAGGAATAGACATAAATACAAATAAAACACAAAAACAAGATTTAAAAGTAAAAAAGTTGATATTTTTAAATATCTGTATTCATTTGGCTTTATGGACTTTTAAGTTTCTGGTTCATTGAAAAACAAAATAGGTGAAAATAAATGCTGAATTCTATTTGTCTGAACGCCTTTTCTATTTAGACAAGATTACACACCTTCAATTCGCTTTAAAGGAACAATTTTTCGTTTATATTTTACATCTAAATGAATGAAATATAATTTGCTGATCATATTGTAACATATGAGTACATTGTGCTACTTTTAACAGCAAATCCTGAGAACAAATAACCATTTATGTGATAAACATGAGTATAAAATGTCAAGTTATCCCGTATAAAAACTATCAAAGGGTGATACGACGTACACAAATAAAAGACGAAATTTGAATTTTATTTCAATTTACATGCATATTCCCCCGAATCATTTTAAATCTCCACTTATGACATTTTGATCTACCTGTACCTAAGTATTTCACCTCAAGGTTGCCATGAACAAACATGCAATGCAAATGCTATTTTTCCTACATATTAAATGTCTATTTAGTTTGAAAAGATAGGCATGTATACATTACATAATCTTTGCACCACTGTAATAATTCTATCTACCTTCAAAGGTAAGATTTATAACTGATTAGAAATTACGTAATAGTTTAAGTAGTTTATCACTAGGTGTCGTGTAAAGCAACTCCTCCTTGCCGTTCCTAAGCTATCTTGTAGTATTGCCCTGATGACAGACAGTCAGTATACATGTCTTCAAATATCACTTTATTGTTTAAATCATTAAAATAATTATCTTATTATATTATCTGTCTAGTTTTACCTGCATGTTCTCTTTTCTTCAAAGTTACGTAACAGTTTAAAATTTCACACTTTTCACTGACATTTCAAGGCAGTTTGATAAGTAGTTTTAATAGTTTTTACGATCCATTTTAATTTTTATGTTGCACTGGTACCCACTTGTAGTTCAGATTCCAGAACAGTAAAATATGTAATCATAAGATAGATAAAATAAACAAACAAATCTTTAATTTCAAAGTTGTACGCCCTTGAAAACAGTATCAGTATATATGGCAGATAATGTCCCACATTAAAAAATATCATTACTGATGATCAAATGATTTTTTCACATGGCTTAGAGTTGGAAAAATACATCTTATCATACACAATTATGTAATTATGTCATAGTATACCTGCCACATAACCCACGTGTTGCAAGTTGTACACGTACACACAAGGATGCACTGTTTGTAGATAGTATAGTGTTTGAAGCCTTAATATGAATATCAATAAAATTGAGAATAGTATATTTTGTCCATGAGACAACAGTCCATAAAGACTGACGGACGAAGAACATTAGCAAGTTATCAGTAAGCTACTATTGCCCCGAAATTATCAAATATGAAAAAGAGAAAATCAACGGTAGCCAATGGTTTAAAATTGTGACTTGGATTGAGAGTTGCCTCATTGGCACTCATAGCACATCTTCTTATATCTTATAAGTAAATCTCTAGTCTATCTGAACCCACTAGACATGATTATAACCAATTGATACATTTGCGTTTGTATATTCAACAAAACCAGAAGTCATTTTTTCATTGAAGGAAGTAATTCTGCATTGCTGCACTTCAGCCTAAGCTGGACAAAGAATAAGCTTCCATTAACAATGATAATATATATTTTATTGAAAGCTGTACTATTTTTTTTATACAGGAAATGGATTTAAAAAAAAGTGAAAAAAATGAATGTAGGTGATTTGTATTTCATTAGTCAAAAGGCATTTTTTTTTATTAACTAAACGAGATTTGTATGCAGTAATGGTAATGAACCGCAGCTTGAGATTGGTTCCGCTGATAACTTTCGAAAAAATAGCCAAGGCTGTACGTAAAGTATATTCCTTTTAAGCGGATTCAAGTTAAGTTTGACTGAAGGCAGAACTACAAAAAAGCGAAAGGACACAGAAGAGATGCCGAAATGGAACGATAGTTGATGTGCTGTCTGAATATGTATAACATTTTCAGTGAATATATTTTTTTCCCGTAAGTCAAGAGATGAATTGATATAGTTCTCTCATATAATATAAGTGAGCAGTGATAATGGATACAGCAAACTTTTTTCTTAATTAGCACTTACCTAAGAAAGAGAGTAAATCAAAAACCAATAAAAAGAATAAAGCAACTCCATCAGGCAAAATTGACCGTAGATGAATTTGGCTTTTATTTGTAGGTCCTTTTTGTTACGTAGCTTTTCAATTGTTTCGGTTCTTATACATCCTTGGTTTTGAGCGTTCCTGATGATGTTTATCCCTGAAAGACGCTTCATGAAAATGTAAAATGATACTTCGAGTCGTTTGGAGGGATTTCAATACTGTAAAAAAAATACTGGAACTTATCCTAGACAAAATACTAAAAAAATGAGATAAATGGACCAAGACAGCTACAAAATTAAAATTTTATTGGAAAAATAATTTGCATGAAAAAGTTTTAACATGTATTAGACTTATTTCCACAAAAGCGTAAATCGTCAATCTCCCTACTCACGAAGTTTGTACTTTTTTAATGAAGGGCAATATTTTGTTTATATATTGTCAAGTTATGAAATCTTTAATATATATGCACTCAAAGCAAAAGCAAAGACCCATCGAAACAACATCTGATAAACAAATTTAATAATACTTTTAGATATTTGGATGATATTTTGGCTCTCAATAATGACGACTTCAGTGTGTATATTAATGAAATTTATCCTGTTGAACTTACTTTAAATAAAGCTAATACTAACAATGACCACTGCCCTTTTCTCGATCTTGATATCTATATCACTAATGGAAAGCTGAATACTAAAATTTATGATAAAAGGGATGATTTTTCATTTCCTATCGTTAATTATCCGTTTTTAGATGGTGACGTTCCCTTGTCACCATCTTACGGTGTTTATATGTCTCAACTTGTACGATTCGCTCGTGTATATAACAATGTTTTAGATTTTAACGAGAGAAATTTATGTATTACTGAAAAATTATTACACTAGGGTTTTCGATATCACAAACTAGTCAAAATATTTACCAAATTTTATCGTCGGTATAAAGACATCATTCGTAAATATAGCTTAACATGCAGACTTCTAATACGTTCGGGTATTTCACATCCAATTTTTTATGGAAATATTCTTTATAAAGCACAAAGGTGTCAGTATTCACCTCAGAAACTTACCAAACCTTTGAATAGACTTATTAAGAAGGGATATAATTACGATACTGTTGTCAAGTCTTTAAAGATTGCATATTTTGGCGTTAATATTGAGTCACTGATAAGGTCTTTGCATCGGAACTAAACACATTTATTCTAAAAACAGTTGTTGGCATGACACGGGTTATGTTCTTCTCATATATGTTATGATGGTATGATACTAAACCCCTAACGGGAAGGATTGTGCCTGATGTTCATATGATGAAATCATAATCTTTCAGTCAGTTTAATTGAAGTCTGGAGCTGGCATGTCAGTTAACTGCTAGTACTCTGTTGTTATTTATGTATTATTGTCATTTTGTTCATTTTCTTTGGTTACATCTTCTGCCATCAGACTCGGACTTCTCTTGAACTGAATTTTAATGTGCGTATTGTTATGCGTTTACTTTTCTACATTGGTTAGAGGTATAGGGGGAGGGTTGAGATCTCACAAACATGTTTAACCCCGCCGCATTTTTGCGCCTGTCCCAAGTCAGGAGCCTCTGGCCTTTGTTAGTCTTGTATTATTTTAATTTTAGTTTCTTGTGTACAATTTGGAAATTAGTATGGCGTTCATTATCACTGGACTAGTATATATTTGTTTAGGGGCCAGCTGAAGGACGCCTCCGAGTGCGGGAATTTCTCGCTACATTGAAGACCTGTTGGTGACCCTCTGCTGTTGTTTTTTTATTTGGTCGGGTTGTTGTCTCTTTGACACAATCCCCATTTCCATTCTCAATTTTACTCATACCACATCTTCCTATATCTATAAATTGGTAAGTTTTGTATACAAAATTGAGAACACCAAGTGATCAGTTCGTCGTCACTGACATGATTTCACTTTGCCACTGACATAATTTGTAATGACATACCTATCTTAAGTTGTATATGTATACAATTAGGAATTACAAAATAAAGCTAGCTATCAACTTCCCCAAAAGGCTACTTTAGTAGGTTTTAAATATCATTAATGTCCCTTTCCATAATAAACACGTAGTTCCTTAATTAGTTATAAATCGTTGGCCATAAAATTTAGTTTTCAGTATTTGTGATGAAAGAAAATCCAGTAAAATTCTATATGAAGTTATTTTATTAATTCGACACACGTAAAAGTACATTTTGTTGCAACAACTGGTGACATTCAGATCATGCAAGATTAAGTATATATTTATAAACTGTTTTCAATAAATTGAGCACAATTAATAACAATTTACCGAGCTTTTCCTTGTATTCAGTCTAATATGAGAGAATAATTCTTTGAAATGTTATATAACAAAATCTGTTTATTGACGCACTTTTTAAAAGTGTTAAGACAAGTGAAAATCTCCTGATATTTCATGTTTAACATGTACCACTAAAAAAAATGGTAAACGTAGCTTTTCAATTGTTAACATCACATTATCTAGTATCTCCATTGTTTTTATTATTTTCTATCATTATAATTATTGTTGTTGTTATTATTTACGCTGCTGCTGTTGGTGTTGGTGTTGTTGTTGTTTTGTTTTTGATCTTGTCTTTCTTCACCAATATTTTACATGTCTTTAGTCAAAAAACATTATCTTATATAGATTACGATTTAAAAATATTGATGTAAAGTAATAATACTTTTATTGCATTGCAAGACTTTGTTAAACAATCATGATGGTGATGTTGTACTAAGAGTACATGCGATTTTTGATACTGAAACATGTGCCAGTATGACGGGTACCATTCTGTCACTCAGGTTCGATATTACATCATAACTGTCGTTCGTCTCAGATTGTATTTCATGAATATGTATTACATCTGACAAAAGCTAGAAGGAAGACAGATACCTAATTGGAATTGATGCTTAGAATGCTTTTGCACTGGTCATATACATAGGAATTTTGACAAACATGCTTACTGTTCACAGCGTTTCCCTAGCATTGCTAAACATCACGAGATTGATCTTTTAAGATAATAACGTTAACTGCTGTACCCGTATTTTTGACATTTTTACCTATTATGGTTGTTTGGTTTGTTAACACACCATTATCAATGTAATGAAATTTTATACGACTGTCATACAAGTGAGAGGTTTAACTAGCTATGAAACCAGGTTTAATCCACCATATACACATATGCAAATGCCTATACTAAGGCAGAAATATGAAAGTTGTTGTCCAATCGTTTGATATGTTTGAGCTTTTAATTTTGAATTTTCCTCGGAGTTCAGAATTTTTGTGATTTTCCTTTTTTCCTTTACAAAATTCGATTACATGGTACAAGGACAAATAACGCAAGTAATCATATCATTATCAACCATCAATGTGGATGGTTTTTTTTAAATCAGGAATACCCATCAACCAGACAACAAGTTTGTAATTTTCGAGTTGCTTATTCTTTAGTTTTCTATGTTGTGTCATGTGTACTATTGTTTGTCTGTTTGTCTTTTTTTTCATTTTTAGCCATGGCATTGTCAGTTTATTTTCGAATTTATGAGTTTGACTGTCCCTCTGGTATCTTTCGTCCTTCTCTTGTATATACGTTATCTAATGACATATGTCTCACTGACATTTAATATATGTAATATCCTTTAGCAGTGTTGCATTTAACATGCACGTATTAATTTCTTAATAAGATTAAATTTCGTGCATCGAAAGCGCTTTCATGGATTTACTTTTACAAGAAACAATCAAAACCCAAACTTTTTGAAGCTATAGAAGTATAACTACACTGAAACGTCAGAAGCTATAAGACCGTCAGAAATATAAAAAGAATAGCCAAAATCATATAAAGTTAACACTGCTGGAGGGAGTTGCAAAATGCATGGCATCGAATTAATATGAATTTATTTCTTGTTTGCATTTTTTATTATAAAAATTAAATATCAAAGTTATCATTCCAATACCATAAAAGATTATGTAATTCATGAGTTAGAATGTCTTTCCATCATAACTTTGTACATATAAAAACCTAGAAAAAGTATCGGACAACCCTGATTTTTCTCACAAACCAAACGATTATAACATATAATATTATTTATGACTTTACATAATTTATGCAGTTCTGTTATTGATCACATGCTTGAATAAAATATTGAATCTAAGTAGTACAATTATTGGACAACAAGAGGATGTCTTGTATTGTAAAATGGAAGATGTTTAACTATTGGTGCTTATAAGTAGAAACTGGGAACAGAACAGTTTCATCTTTTATGGATGCAAGAATATGTTTCAGTGGAAACAATAAAAAAAAAAAAGGTCAATACCAAGTAAAACCACCGTCAGTCGGCATCGATAACCGTTTTCTCATCAGAGTGTTAGAATGTTGATTTTGTTGTTGTAGGTGGGGGTTTCACATTCCTGGCGCATATATTAAGAAATGAATTAAAATTTCTAAGACATAATTGGTCGATATTTAAAGAGATAGAGTGCTGCTAGTTCCAAACTATCTAAAGATTTGTAACCGACATGCCAAACATAAAAAAAAACAACTGTCCACAAGAGACCAAAATGACACAGACATTAATTAACAACTATAAGTCATCGTACGGCCTTCAACAATGAGGAAAAGCCCATACCGCATAGTCAGCTATTAAAGGCCCCGAAATGACAATGCAAAACAATTCAAACGAGAAAACTAACGGCCTTTTTATATAAAAAAAAATAAAATGAACGAAAAACAAATATGTAACATATAAACAAACGACAACCACTGAATTACAGGCTCCTGACTTGGGATAGGTACATACATACATAATTTGGCGGGTTTAGTGCAAAGTCTACAATAAAAACAAAATCAACGTTGTAACTATGAGATCAGAAGAAGGTTAATTTCGATGATTCGTGTGAATGGGTGTCTCACTCGGTATTCGTAATGTGTAATGTATAATTGTAAGTACTAACATATATTCTAAACTGTGCTTGGTAACATTTCTACTTGCGAGTATCCATTGTTAAACATTATTCATTTGCAGCACTCATTGTTTGTCATAGAAATATAATTTACCAAGTTCGTTATTTGTATTACACCTTTTCAACTTATCTATACATTTGGTTATACCAAAAATGAAATGAAAACAACCATATACTTTCGGGCCATAAATGGTTACATAACTTATTATAACTTGGTATGTGAGAACAATTATGGTACGATACTTTTTCCATGTATATATTTATTATATGCAGAAGATATCGAACTATCAAAATTATACGACGAATTAAAATTGGAATCAACAGGACTTACCATGGAAAAACCAAAATCACGATACAAGCGTGATGACAAAAATAGAAGGAACAACATTCACAATAACACTTTAAACAGCTAGGGTGTCAACTTCGCCTCAAATTTCGTATGATATCAGAAGCCCAGAGCAAGCGTATCCACCTTTGCATATAACACCAAGTATGTGCTTAAGTACCATCTTTGTTAGGTTTTTTTTTGTTACAAAAAACGACAAAACCAACTGTGAACCTTAAATCAGAATAGAATGTTATAATCTGATCTTAAGAAAATGACTTCTAAGACAATGCATATAAACTCATCATAGATACCAGGATTAAAATTTTATATTTGCGACAGACGCTCGTTTCGTCCATTAAAGACTCATCAATGAAGCTCGAATAAAGAAATGTTAAAAAGCCAAATAAAGTTCGAAGTTGAAGAGCAAAGAAAACTAAAAATTGCTAAAAGTTTTGCCAAATACAGCTTAGGTTATCTATTCTCTTTTCCTAAGGTAGAAATATTTATATGTTATATAAATAAAAATAAAATCCAATGCAATCATAAAAACAAATCAGTTTAATGTAAATAACTGCAGCCAAATATACCTATTTCTAAGCAATAAACTTTGAAGTGCAATGACCTGGTCAGATTTATTGTGTTACCGATAATTTCATGTTTTTGATTGTTTGTGATCTGATCTTTATTTGGTGATTTGTATCTTTTAATTGTATATATGAAAGAAATTACTCAAATGATATGCTTACCAAAGCAAGAAACAAGATGTTTTGTTTTCGGAATTACGTCTTTATTTCAATAGTCTTTAAATGTAGGATATCCAATCATTCTTCAGAGCAAGTTAGACGGTCCTTTAGCATCGTCGTATTTGGTACTTCTTGGCAGATATCATCATTGCAACATCTTCTAGATTTACCACAGTTTCTTTAAATTTGTATTCTCAAATAATCAAAGTCACGTTTTGTGTCATTTGTTTAAATTTGGTAAGATACAACTATATTCATTTTAAAGAAACATGTGCAGTCACAGTGTTTGTTTTGGGAAGTGTTGCTTAGTTTTAATTTTTCAATGATGTGTGTTGTATACTATTATTTGTCTGTTTGATTTTTTTTCCTTTTTAGCAATGGTGTTGTCAGTTTATTTTCGATCTATGAGTTTGAATGTCCCTCTGGTATCTTTCACCCCTCTTCTTTACCTAATTTCTGATATTTTTGAAGTGTAAATGTTTTTATTTACGGGTTTAGTAACACATATTATCTCACATCTTTTTGTTTAAGTTTTCAATAAGTGTTGAACAGCTACATTTTAATTGATGATACAATCACATCAATTTTAGTTTGGTCGACGACCATGACAACCAAAGGTGTGACATTGTGAACGATTTCTCCATTCATATCCAGTCTTATCAGTTTAATACGATATAATAAAATTTCATAAAATGACAAATTATTGGAAAATATCATACTCTGTATTTATTATTCAATCAAAAGTGCAAGTGAAAAATCATATATGTCAACAAAAGGCAAGTTAATTGTTTGAAGGTTCAGAAAAAGTTGATGTTTAAAAGGTTTTTATTTGATATTGGGTCACACAGCAAATAAATATGGAAAATGATTGTTGTTCATTACAGCAGCAATATTTGATGCCATTTATCGTAAAACTCCCAGAACGGTTATTAAACCATGTTCAAAATACATTTTATCGTTCAAGTCATTTTTTTATGACGATTTGAAGTAAATAACATTAATATTCCGAAATTTCTTAATTCTGAAATGCTTAATGTCGAGAATGTAAAACCAGTATCAGTGACAGGTGTACTGATTCAGTATATAGGCAGTTATATTTTCCTTCCATTGTTTTATAGATCACAGAATTCATTCGGATACGTTAGTTTAAAAATCAACAGGTATCTATATACCAACAATTTGATGTTGAGAGTAATAATTATGTAAAATAAAGACAACAGTAGTATACCGCTGTAAAAAAACGAACAAATGTTTGTTTGATATTCATATTCTACACAGATAAAACTTCAAATTGAACAAAAGGTTCATATGAAGTCATTATTAGTTGCACACTTACGATGACCTTAAACAGTAAATGCTCTGCAGAAATCTCGGTTACAGAACATGACATACTGTTCAGGTCCTAGGCAGACAATTCAACAAAATATGATGAGGCTTTACTAGATCATACCCATAGCAATTAACAATTGAATTGGGACAACTATCAAATTTATGAATTAATAAATAACAATAAATTGTACAGTTGTTATCCATTCGTTTGATGTGTTTGGACTTTTGATTTTGCCTTTTGATTTTTGATTTTCCTTTTTGAATTTTCCTCGGAGTTCAGTATTTTTGTGTTTTTACTTTTTTTTGTACCAGTCAATTATGACAGGTAAGAAAAAACAAACTTTTCCGCAAATGATACATACGGAACTACTTGCAGACTAGCAGCGGTACCCACCTGACTGAAAGATTATTAAAACACTATGCAGCACATGGGATATTCCCGATATATCTCCCCTAATTATCCCTTAATACTGAAAGACAAACTAAGTGAGGTAACTGAATGTAACATGCACGATGCACTGTTCAAGACAACAATCGATCTGGATGAAGGTACCGTTCATTGTCGACAATTAGTCCCCGATGATGTCATACATTTACAAAACTACCACCGGACGGTCCCCTATTATTTCGTATTTTAGCAACAATACCACTGGGTGGATACCCGTTAATTACGACAGTCGGTCCCCGATTATATCATACTTTAAAACACTTCATCTGAGAGGATACTGTTTAATGTCAACAGAAAGTCCCCGATGATATTATACCTTTATTATACTACCACTGGGTGGATACCTTTTAATGTCTACAGAAAGTCCCAGATGATATCATGCCTTTATAACACTACCACTGGGTGGATACCATTTAATGTCAACAGAAAGTCCCCAATGATATCATGCCTTGATAATACTACCACTGAGTGGATACCGTTTAATGTCGACAGAAAGTCCCCGATGATATCATGCTTTTATAATACTACCACTGGGTGGATACCGTTTAATGTCAACAGAAAGTCCCCAATGATATCATGCCTTGATAATACTACCACGGGGTTGATACGATTTAATATCAACAGAAAGTCCCCGATGATAGCATGCCTTTTTAATACTACCACTAAGTGGATCCCGTTCATGGTCGACAGTCAGTCGCCGGGAATAATTTTCCTTTACATACAATACTACCATTGGACGGGTACCGGATATGGTCGTGGCAAGTCCCGATGAATATCATACCTTTACAATAACATCACTGGCAGTTTCTGTTCATGATCTACAGTCAGTCCCCGATGATGAGTTCTATATGACAGCAATTTCTAAATAGTACACTTTTATGATATTACCGGAACTGACTGTCGGCCCACAACGGTCTCCTCCTAGTTGAAGTTTTATATCGTATACTATTATCGGGAACTGACTGCCGACCAGGAACGGTACCCGCCCAGTAGTAGTGCTCTACTACTGTAAAGGTATGATATCATCGGGGACTGAATGCCGACATTAAACGGCTTCAACCCAGTGGTAGTATCGTAAAATTATGATATAATCGGGGACTTCCTGTCGACCATGTCAATAACATTTGGTCCTTTTTAAGCAGACTTCATGGGATGGGTTTTTATCATAATTGAAGTTCAAATAGTTTTATATAACCGCGTACATACACTTCATTTGAACTTTATCGGATAAATGTCTGACTAGCAATCATACCGCATCTCCTTATTGTTATATAAATCAGTAAACATATCGATAGTCTGGTTATCAATAAGGCAATTTCTTAACAGTCAGACTATCAAGCAGGCATGTATTTGAAGGATGATAGTCAGACTAGTATTATAGTTTAAAATCTGCCAGACCTCGGTTTCACGTCCTGGATTTGCATCTTCTATTGCTCTTAATGTTAAAAGAGGGACGAAAGATACCAAAGGGACAGTCAAACTCATAAATCTAAAACAAACTGACAACGCCATGGCTAAAAATGAAAAGGACAAACAGAAAAACAATAGTACACACGACACAACATAGAAAACTAAAGAATAAACAACACGAACCCCACCAAAAACTAGGGGTGAAAACTAGGGGTGATCTCAGGTCCTTTCTGTTAACTTTCTTGTGGCAGATTTTTACTTTTTTTCCTTATAATAATTGCATAATTGATAGCCGTAATGTTCACATCGTTTGCCATTAGTGTAGCCTCACGTACGGGGCGTAGCATACTACACATTTAAAATTTTGTCATACAAAATTATCTTTCAATGGACAAAAGTTACTTTTGTTATGACAAAATTCATTTTGTAACACAGACCTTACTTTTGTGACACAAAATTGAATTTTGTAATGACAAAATTCATTTTTGTCATGACAAAATTCAATTTTGTGTTTATTTTTGTGTAGAAAAAATTGAGTTTTGTTAAACAGAAGTGAAAAATTAACACAAAAGTTAATTTTGTGTTACAATATTCATTTTGAGTTACAAAGTTCATTTTTGTCAAATGTTAATCCTTTATTGTGCTAAAAAGAAAAATAGTTGGAAGCAAAGATTCATGATTTTCAAATGCTATATAAAGCAGAAATACAAATAAACATGCGAGGACGATTCGACGTTTATGATGTATGTTAGCAGCCGTAAACAAAAATAAAAGAAATGTACGTAAACAAATGTTGAGGTTACAGAAAAGGCAATGATGTTTTAACTAAGAAATACATAAAGATATAAAGATCTTGTTAGATGTCAACCACAAGTTTTACCTGACACACCTCGGTAAGCTTCCGTCGTACTTTGTCATCATGACAACTTACTGACCAAAGCTTGACAGTGATTAACTTTATATACCAGCTATAATTGAATAAGTGTCAAAGTACCATAATTAATCATAACTTAAACATATTTCTAAATTTAAAGTGTATATCAGTATGGTAGTGAATTACCTGACGAACAAACATTTAAAAATATTTCAATATTTTAGAACTTGAACGTATGGTACTGACCTTAGTACTGACTGTGTTTATGGAACAATCTCCACCAAGCACCCTGTGCACAGAAAGTAAGGGAATCCAAACACACACAATGTTAGCTGCGAAACAAAATAACATCAAAACACCAGAACGTTTCTAAAATTATTGCAGCTTCAGAGATGCTCGAATCAAAAAAAATTGAACATCATTAATCTAATACAATAGTATAAAATATAAAATTGTAAAAAGTATAGCCACACACAAACAAATAGCAAAAGTTATGCATACGGGAGATGCATACCTTAATTAAAACTACACTTTCACAATCTGATACAACTTATTTCTATAAAACAATAACCGTATTGGGCACAACTTTCCAATTTTGTGGTTGTAAATTTTCTTCAATTTCGTTTTTGATTCGGTGTTTCAAATCATAAGCAGTTTTGTTTTGATGAGATGTTACATTCCAATACTGAATACTTAACTTGTGAAACCTGGATTGACAAATAGTGTATCAGGAACACAGTGGTGATAATATCATTAACCGTACTCCGGTTTCTGCAACAAATTTGCTCGATGTCAATTAATATGTTTGTTGAACTCGAGCCCAAATGTAGTGAAACATATACACATTCAATGTCTCTTCAGTGTTGCTCGAGACAAAGCTTTTTTTGAATCTGTACAACCTAATTCAAACGTTGAAAAGCTGATAAAAAGTAATACTAAAAACGACCACCGTCACAGCCAAAAACCCGGACAATGAAACATAGCTTTTCACGAGCGAGAAACATTTCTGAATAAAGAAAGACTTCCAAAATCTTATAATAGCAAATTTCAATAATGCAATGTCAGTAATATTCAGGTCCTCGTACTTAGCTGGTTATAGACTCGAGATCTAAGAGTTCATAAGTATAGGTATCTAACTGACGCTGAAATTATTGTCACATTACTGTTATCTTTTTTTACTGCATCTGATGCGCATTTTGATTGGTAATGTCTCTTCAATTTTACTCATGGCTAAATTATTTGATCACTAAAACTGATAGCTGATAAAACCAAAAATGACCAAATGTATAATCAAACCCGGACAATAGGTCAGAGTTTAACACAAAAACAAAACTTTTCTCAACTTTAAAATTACTTCCAAAATTTTATAACATTAAATACCAAGAACAGAATACCCGTATCGAGCGCTAGGGATAAGCCTAATGTCGACGAAAAAAGCGTCTGGATTAACAACTTATTAGCCTGGTATCTTTGAACAGTGGTATACTACTGTAGCCTTTTTTATGAGTTAAATATCTGCAGGTACCTCGCAGATACTATGCTGGTGATGTCGTTTGATCCAGTTTAATGATTTAAGAATTTAAAATTAAATGATATAGTTACTGTGAGTACACTTGCATTTCAAATAAACTCAGACTTAGAGACCATGCTAATAATTTTGTGAGCAAAACGAGATGTTCGTCCACAAAAGATTCATCAGTGACGCTCTCATAAAACAAAAGTAAATAGCCAAATAAAATGTGATGCTAAAGAACATCGATGACGTATAACCCGAGCGATTTCGTCAATATAGCTAAGGTTATCTATCCTATGCGTAGTTAATTAATATATTATAAAACTTAGATGCAAACAAACAGCAAATAAATATAATTAACAAATACTTGAAATTCATCAACTTTCCTGGACATTTTATTTTCTTGTTGTTACCAATGTCTAAATGTAAGACAACAGAAAAATTTGTTCTTCTCTCGACATTTGAATTAGTACAGAACCTTAAGAAAAAAGTAAAATCACAAAAATACTGAACTTAGATATATCAACGAAAATTGTATCCACAAATTATAATGATCACACTGAAAGCAACATTACAGAATTTCAAAAATTTCAAAAATTACCAACAGCAAGAGCAAAGTACTTAAAAGGGGGACGAAAGATACCAAAGGGACAGTCAAACTTATAAATCGAAAATAAACTGACAACACCATGGCTAAAAATGAAAAAGACAAACAGACAAACAATAGTACACATGACACAACATAGAAAACTAAAGAATAAACAACACAAACCCCACCAAAAACTAGGGGTGATCTCAGGTGCTCCAGAATGGCAAGCAGATCCTGCTCCACATGTGTCACCCGTCATGTTGCTTATGTGATAACAAATCCGGTAAATAGTCTAATTCGGTAGGTCACATTCATGAAAGGGAAGGGGATTGTAGTTACGACGTAAGGAACATATCCGATATCATTTGTGAAACGGTTATTCCATAACGGTCAACCAACTCGTGATGGCGTCCGTAAAATTTACGAAGGGATGATTTCAACTTCACCATTTGGAACTCTTGGTTTAATAACTTACTTGTGAGCAGCAACCCTCTATCAAACTACTGCTATGAAATTGTGCCTTCATTTCACTAATATCTGCATTCAGCGAAAATATACGTCATAAACAGCTTAGAGAGCATGATCGTCAGACGTGTCCAGATTAAACTGAACAGAATTTTAAACAAACAAAAAAATGTTCAGCCGAATACACAGTTATCCCCCCAAAATACCAGACGCAATGATTGAATAGCGTTATAATATTTTTTCAATCTAACAGATAGACAGAATAGGAGGTCAACTTCTTGTACCTAATATAGATCGCACAACTATCATCATTTTAAAGTTATAAACCACTTTTTATTAAAAATTCCTAATGATGGAATCCGTCTTTGACCTGCATAAATAACATAGATATTATTTATAGTGTGCACCGCCTGACAGTTTATATCATACCCTAAATCTCATACATTTTTAGTTTAAACAAATTAAATTCTGGTATCTATGATGAGTTTATTGTATTGTAAGGTTGCTGTCGTGTTGACGTAAATCACACCTTTCCCTTTGATTGTGTGCATATGCATGTTAATAATTGGAGAATGACAAATGACAACGAATAAGGTTGCATGATCTATCTCATTATATTATCTACAAGGCAGATTTCACAATCAAAGTTCGTTCACATGCCCAATGTGTGCAATATTCAGAACAATTAGAAATTAATAGTCTGACATAATTTTTACTTCATATAAATCTTGCAAAAATTTGGAAGTTTTACCCAGTTTCATTGTATTGTGACTATTGTGCAATGTAATAATCACCGAAATCTAAACTTCCATGATAAAAATCTAATACATGTACAAAGGTAAGATTCTTTTAAATGACCAAACCCGATCTAAAAAACTGAACGTGACAACATTCAATAAAATGGAGTATATCGAGATAAAGTCATTGAATTACACAGATAAAATAGAGTAAAAAATAACCTGTAACGAGATGTTGATTTCCAACCTTTATCTTAAATATTTCAAACACGAATACCCATATTGTATTGTACAGTATGTCTAAGAGGGGTGGGGAAAGTAGGTAAATTATTGTATAGTAAACATTAACCAGCAATATGCAATAACCTAAATAGTTGTCGTATAGAATATTACGGCTGATCTGACTTTTCCCTATCTCTTCTCAACACGGAAGGTCTATACTAGAAATTTGAAAAGTCATTCTTGGTACTGTAAATCAAGGCACGTGCTTCTTCCCATAAATTTGAATTTAGTGTAAAGTTTGTACTGCTCTTTTCAGAGGTCTGTTAAAAGAAGCCCCTGTGTACAGTCTCTAAGGCGCACATGACGACTAATGATTAGTTTGACTCCTTGAATGTCATACCTACAACCTAGATAATAAATAAAAAGATTCCACAAAAAAATCTGAGATTTCAATAAGTATGTTAAAAATTAACTTAACTTTGGTCACATAATCAAACTTTCGACAGATTTAAAAATAAAACCATAAATTAATACACTAGGAAATAATGACAACTGTCGTGTCTTATGTAATGCATTTACAAGAAAGTGGTTCTACTGAAATTTTGTAAATTTTAACCCCTTTATAAAAGCTAACGGGGCTTTTAGTGTATTGTAAGTTAAAGCTAAACACAATTCAAAGAGACATTGTATGACACTTCAGTTTATTCTAGTAAGGAAACGGATAGTTATACATTGTACATAATGAACAAAGTACAAATAGCACTTTTTAGCTTTCCAATTGTTAACTGTCCATTTTATGTGTATCAAAATACGGGCAGCGCATGCATATAAGGTATATCTTTTTCCCAGTTGATACGTTATTCCAGAGCTTCCATTTTGTTTTCGTTATTTTTATATTGGAGGGTTGCTCCTTACAAGGAAGCTATTAAACAAAGAGTAGGTAAAATGTAATCATCAAAACTTCTACTGACGCTACGAGCTGGTTGACCGTTATGGGATGTATGTTTCACATATGGCAACTTCTGTGTTCAATTGTTGAAACCACAATCATGTCCCCTTTCCTTTAATGCGACCTACTGCTTAAATGGGGTCTACTGAATAAGATGTATAACCATGTTTGTACGTGCATGAGCAACATGACGGTTGCCACATGTTGAGCTGTGTCTGAGTACCTTTCTGGAGTACTTGAGATTACCCCCTGGTTAAGATGTGGTTCATGTTGCAATTCTTTAGTTTTTTATGTTGTGACCGCAGAGCGTTGATGGTCTTTTTTTTTACAAGAAATTCTTGCGTCTTTGACAAAAACGAAAGGCGACACAAAGAGACAAACAACTGTCTTCATGACACTACAAAAATGTGCGCCTGTCGTTCTCCTCAAGGCAAGATATATATATTCCTTATAGATCAACTAAATCATTCTCGCGTCCGTAAAATTTGATACTAGCGACTCTTGGTTTTATACATTACTTATAAGCAATATTTTATTAAGAAATCAATGCATGGAATATCTGATCAAATAATTAACCTTTACTATATATGAAGGTGCTTCATGCATGTTTCTGAATATGAATTGACGATTTACAATTGGAAAGGTTTGATAGTTAAAAGATATTTCTAACATCTTTAAACTTTTTATTATTAAATTTTTGGTCGCCTTTGGCTGTTGTTCTTTTCTTTTGTCGGGTTGTTGTCTCTTTGACGCATTCCCCATTTTCATTCTCAAAGTTATATTGAATAAAGGGAACAGTAGTATACCGTTGTTCGAAATTCATAAATTAATAGATAAAAAACAAATCCGGGTAACAAACTAAAACTGAGGAAAACGTATTAAATATAAGAGAACTACGACACAACAGAAACACAACATTAAAATGTAATACACACAGAAACGAACTATAATATAACAATGGCTATTTTCCTGACTTGGTACAGGGCATTTTAAGAAAAAACAAAATGGTGGGTTGAACCTGGTTTTGTGGCATGCCAAACCTCCCGCTTTAATTGCAATGTTAATTATAACATAAAAATGACAACATAAAATTGAGAATGGAAATGGGGAAGGTGTCAAAGAGACAACAACCCGACCAAATAAAAAACAACAGCAGAGGGTCACCAACAGGTCTTCAATGTAGCGAGAAATTCCCGCACCCGGAGGCGTCCTTCAGCTGGCCCCTAAACAAATATATACTAGTCCAGTGATAATGAACGCCCTACTAATTTCCAAATTGTACACAAGAAACTAAAATTAAAATAATACAAGACTAACAAAGGCCAGAGGCTCCTGACTTGGGACAGGCGCAAAAATGCGGCGGGGTTAAACATGTTTGTGAGATCTCAACCCTCCCCCTATACCTCTAACCAATGTAGTAAAGTAAACGCATAACAATACGCACATTAAAATTCAGTTCAAGAGAAATCCGAGTCTGATGTCAGAAGATGTAACCAAAGAAAAAAAACAAAAAGACAATAATACATAAATAACAACAGACTACTTGCAGTTAACTGACATGCCAGCTCCAGACTTCAATTAAACTGACTGAAAGATTATGATTTCATCATATGAACATCAGGCACAATCCTTCCCGTTAGGGGTTTAGTATCATACCATCATAACATATATGAGAAGAACATAACCCGTGTCATGCCAACAACTGTTTTTAGAATAAATGTGTTTAGTTCCGATGCAAAGACCTTATCAGTGATTCAATATTAACGCCAAAATATGCAATCTTTAATGACTTGACAACAGTATCGTAATTATATCCCTTCTTAATAAGTCTATTCAAAGGTTTTGTAAGTTTCTGAGGTGAATACTGACACCTTTGTGCTTTATAAAGAATATTACCATAAAAAATTGGATGTGAAATACCTGAACGTATTAGAAGTCTGCATGTTGAGCTATATTTACGAATGATGTCTTTATACCGATGATAAAATTTAGTAAATGTTTTGACTAGTTTGTGATATCGAAAACCTTGGTGTAATAATTTTTCAGTAATACATAAATTTCTCTCGTTAAAATCGAAAACATTGTTACATACACGAGCGAATCGTACAAGTTGAGATATATAAACACCGTAAGATGGTGACAAGGGAACGTCACCATCTAAAAACGGATAATTAACGATAGGAAATGAAAAATCATCCCTTTTATCATAAATTTTAGTATTCAGCTTTCCATTAGTGATATAGATATCAAGATCGAGAAAAGGGCAGTGGTCATTGTTAGTATTAGCTTTATTTAAAGTAAGTTCAACAGGATAAATTTCATTAATATACATACTGAAGTCGTCATTATTGAGAGCCAAAATATCATCCAAATATCTAAAAGTATTATTAAATTTGTTTATCAGATGTTGTTTCGATGGGTCTTTGCATGACAGGACTACAATACAAATAAATGGGAGAACTATAGGACAGAGAAACAAACGAATAATAGCCAACAAAATGTACCAGGTTAAAAATTTAATACGCCAGACCCGCACCACGTCCACACAAGACAAACCAGCGACTCTCAGATGAAAAAAGTTCGAAAGCCAAAACAAGTACAAAGTTAAAGATTACCGACGACCAAAAGTTCAAAAAAGTTGTGACCAGTACGGCCAGGGTTATCCGCATGGGACAAGAACATGCTTATGGTCTGCCATCTTTGTATAAGTACCCAGCCGACCAAAGTTGGAGCACAGTTTTCATATGGATGCTTGTTTTCTATTAAATATCACATCTTCAAATCGTAACCAATACGTAATAACAAACAAAGCAAGCGTTTTGGTGATGTCAGTCAGAGAAATTTATATTTGAATCAGAGTGTTTTCAACATTCGAGTTAAAGCCAAATGAAACCATCTCCTTGCCATGTTGTTCCTTACTTTCTTTGTTCCGTTATTCCTTTACAGGTAAGTTGAACTCACATATGGTCTGTTCGAGAAAAGAATCTAGCGTTATACTTAAACATACGCCATAGAAATGATGTGCATTCATAGAATATTTCAAATAAATGACGGATCACATCTATATCCTGAACTTGAAGTAACGGATATCCAACATATAGTGAGGTCTTCTTCCTATCTAGACTTAAATCTAGACATTCACAATGATAGCCGGCTCAGATATCAGCTGTATTATAAAATAGAGACTTAATTCAATATACCAATTGTGAGCTTTCCGTTCTACGGTAGATGTATGTTGTAACATTCAAACAAATTCATTCGAAGGCCTCTCTGTGACATTGAGTAGAATATCAATAAAAATGTTGTTAATTTGCTTTTTGTGTATTTTGTTTTGAATTTACTGATTTCGTGTCTCATTGATGAAAACACAATATTCTCTCTTTACTTACTTAGCTATATAACGATATTTATGTATCGATCAGTTGAAATCTTACTTCAGGCATTACGTTTTTAATCATGATTTCCTTGACAAAAAGTTTTTCGCTATCAATTTTTTCAATAAGCCTTGGATTTTCAAATATTTTGACCGCGAGCACCACTGCAAATACCTTGATTGTCGACAGGCGCATCTAGTGCAAACTTATTGGTACCGTTTATGTTATTGCTGCTTACAGTGAAACTGTATACGGCCTAGGTTTAAAGACAGGCGTCTAATCGAAACCTTTACAGATGTCATCATGATATGGTTGTCCATGATAATACATCTATGTCACATATCACTATGTATATGGTTCAATTGCCGTGGCTACAATCCCGTTCTCTCTTACAATATTTTTCATGCACGCTTTTGATTTTTAACTTTTATATACTGGTTTTGTTTAAGTCCTAGTGGATATTTTTGCTCAGTTATCAGTGCTTCGGTACTGACATGATTTTGACGATATCATTCTGGAATTGTTCGTTTATAGTTTGAAAAATTATTATGAATCTAATATGTTCATGTATATATGATCACACCTTCAGGCATTACTGACCTTAGATGGTTTGGGCTTTTTTCAGTTTCCTTTTGGTCATAAAGATATTCTCGTGAATTTACAATTCATAAAGTGTTATTTTAATTGTTTTACAGTTGCAGAGAGATGAAAGTCCATAATATTCATTTTATGGACTAAACCAGTGATGTATTCGAATGTTGATTTTTTCGATTCTTAAATATACTACAAATCTTCAATTACCACCACTATATGTTATCGCAATGACCAACCGTTTGATTATTCCACACTCGTCATTACTTTACATTACAAAACTTTGAATTGTTGGCACTTCATAAAGATATTCTCGTGAATTGACAATGTAGAAAGTGTTATTTTAATTGTTCTACAGTTGCAGAGAGATGGCAGTCCAACATATTCAATGTATGGACTGAACCAGTGATGTATTCGTAGGTTGTTTTTTTTTTAATTCTTAAATACACTACAAATCTTCAATTACCACCACTATATTTTAGCGCAATGACCAACCGTTTGATTATTCCACACTCATCATTACTTTACATTACAAAACTTTAAATTGTTGGTACTTCTAATGATGTTCTACCCTCAGAAATAGATTATCTTGGTTGTATTTTGGAAAAGACTTTTAGAAATTTGGAACAACATAGTATATACTTTATGTTGCATTTATGATTTAATTGTATCAAGATTCACTGATGAGTAGCGAAACAAACGCGCGTCTTGTGCATACAATTGAAACTCCGGTATCTATAATAAGTTGTTTTACGATTCATCATGATCAATTGTTAAATCGACAAAATTTGTTCATTAAAAAATACTTGTACGACCAATTTTATTTGTACATGAAAATAATTGATATACTTCAAGAACTACACTGACTCCAACATTGAGAAAAGAGCCGGATTCAAATACCGAACTTTTCGATTGAGACCCTTTTTGTCGAGGTTTATGGATTTGTATTGCAATAAAAAGTCAATGTTACAACCTTTCTATGCATATGAAGTAGAATTTATATGCGGAACTTAAGATAGACAAACAAACTGTACTATCTAATTTTTTTATTGTCCAGTTCAATTATATGGAAGATGTCCCGTCACCATATTTCTTTTTAAGTTAGCCAAAACAAGCATCTCTCGTATCAAGTATTTGTTATAACAATACTACTAATAATATATTCATGTTTGGGTATTTCTCAATTTACATGGACAACTTCAAATTAAAATCTATAAACAAACGGCACAGTTTGAGTTTTCAATTTTCAAAACACTGATTTGAGTGCCCTTGATGAATCTTATGTAAACAATGTATGCATTCTTATAAAAAAAAAATTAAACCAACAGTCTTTGAATTTTAAAATTATAAACCTACTGTTTCTGTTGTGTCGTAGCTCTCCTCTTATTTTTGATGTGTTTCCCTCAGTTTTAGTTTGTAAGCCGGATTTGTTTTTTTCTCAATCGATTTATGAATTTCGAACAGTGGTATACTACAGCAAATGGTATCTATGATGAGTCGATGCCACTGCTGTTATCTCACCAAGGGTATCACCAGCCCGGATGTCCACGCATCTGCATTGATATTATAAGTTGTATGGTTCGCTACTCACCCCTACAGATCCATAGAGTCCATAGGGGATGGACCGAAGCCGAATCTCCTATGGATTGTATTCACCCTCTATGGTCCGTAGGGGGTCAGCAGTGAACCGTATAACGAATTTATCGCACGCGATACTTTTTTTGCTGCGGTTTGTAGAAAAATAAGCAATAAAACACAACATCATTAATAGATGATGTCACCATTAACAGTAGACGAGACGTCTTGAACCCCCTATAAAATTTACAAAGCCCTTACAGATCAGTAGGGGTCACCACGTGACAGCGTTAAACCAATCACAACGTGATAATTTCCTCGCGGTGCGAAAAGTATTATTAGTTTCTGATACCTTACGAATATTTATATTTTTCAGTTAACTGATTTCATTTATAGGGTTGGTGTCCTGTCAAAAATACTCTCCAAGTAGTTCTATAAGGACAAACAGATAAAAAAAAATGTTGCCGTTACCATAACGAATTTGTTTACTGACATGGTGTGTCTTAAGCTGGGGTCACACATTCAGGACTGGACCATTCCCGATTAAATTTTGTCAAAAGTCTGATCAAGATCTTATGAATCTGGCTGGAAATTGAAAATTTAATTAAAATCTGTAAAAACATTTATTGAATCGCGAAAACAATCAGATAATGTTTAGGAAGCATCCAAATTCTGCCGTTTCCAACCAATTTTGTCCCGATTATTCCGTTTTCCATCCGATTCCAATTCGATTTGTATCTTTTGCATTGTAAAAAACGACCGAGTATGTCCGGACAGAGTCTTGATCAGTGGCGTAGCTGGGTCATTTTTACGTGTACGCCTGAACCTTGGCGAATGATGTTCTTTTGATATTTTTTTCTTGATCTGGAATATTTTACGACAATCTATGAAGGTTTATAAATTGAGCATGTAAAACAATTAATTGCGTGAGGAAAAATCCGGCTATCTGTCTATCAGAAAAGAACAGAAAATGAACGAAAACAAATGCTTTCAAAATTTTAGCTTTAGACATTAGTCATAGAAAAAGCTTCTTAGGCATTTTCATAAAATTCGATGAAGGTTCGACAAGTAGTTAATGTAATTGAGAAATAACAAAATGTAAGCCCAAACTGAGACCACTTATTGCAGAAAGATATACATTTTGTCCTTAAAATGCGGGAAAATTAAAGATATAATTGCATTATTATATTGCTCTGAATACTCTTTTGATCATAAACATTTTCTGTCCAACTTTCGTAAAATTTCACGGAGAGTCATTCTAAAGACTTTATCCACATTCAGAACCTAAATATTGACGCCGCTTTATCTCGCTTTTAGGACATAAATCACAGGCTCGACAAAAATACAAACAGCATATCGAATCTGAGCAAATAGTGAATTGCTTTAAATATAAGAAAAGTATGTAGAATTCATAGTAGAGTCAGACTTTTACAAAAGATTCGAACAAATATTTTAAATGATCTACATTTATTTGAGTAAATTTAGGCCCTTTTTATTCAAAATTACAATCCATTGATAAAAGAAGCACGAGCTGATGTGCTTTTGACCAGTTTGTCTTATTCTATGTCGAATATTTGTTTTATTTTCAAAATTCAAGTGTACGCCCGGGCGTTTTGACGTAAACGTAGCTACGGGCATGTTGATTCTACCGAATGTGATCCGACAGAGATCAGACAGAGACCATATAGTGAACCAATGCTGACGGAAGATACCCTACAGAAAACTGTCGCCAAAATAAGTATGATCATGTACAGTCGGAACGCAATCCTATCACAGTCTGTTGTACCGCATTGTAAACGGCTTTGTTTGGACTCCGTCGTATTGTTATCTGTAATTGTCGGGACTTTGAAATGTATATCATTGCCGAATTTCGTATTAATAACGGAACTTTTCCGGAATGGTTTCGGTAAATACTTGTCGCATTCGGCCAGATCTGTATAAAATCTGGAATCAATCGGCAAAACACAGCAATGACAATCAATCTAATTTAATTATCTGCACATGCAGCAACGGTACCCGTAAACAATAAAAAAAAAGAGGTTTTTATCCTCATTGTTTTCAACACTTTGAATAACCAAGTTTATAAAGTTATGTGATGGACACCTAGTAATTGGTCATCTACAACTCTTAACTGAAGCAAGATGGCAGGTTATCAGCATGAGAGAAGCAGGTATGTCGCTGTGACAATTGCACGTATTGTTGGTCATCACCATTCCACTATAAGTCGTTTTGAGAATAAAAATCAGGCAACAAACGATGTTAAGGACCTTCCGAGATCAAGAAGACCCCCTATAACATCTGCTAGGGAAAATCAAGAAAAATGAAGGTTGGTCAAAAGGAAACCCATTGCAAACAATACAATCCTTAAAAGAGAGTGGTGACCATACAGGAGCCTTTAAACAAGAACTGTTCGAAATCGACTTATCGCTACTGGTTATCGTGCGATAAGACTATTTCAGGGACCTTTGCTTACGAACAGACACACAGTTGCCCGTTTACAATGTAGTGCAGAGCTCGCAAAAGTTGGAAATTAGCATCGTGGAGGACGATCCTTTGTTCCAATGGAGTTCTGTTTATCTTCCTTGGCTCGATCGTAGCCCGGATTTGAACCAAATCGAGCATATATGGGACACTATTGGGCGTAAAGTGCGCGAAAGGACATCCCAGTTCAAACACGTCATGAAATAAACAATGCCCTTCATCAGGAATGGTTGCTGTTACCTAAGCAACAAATTAGTTGACTTATGGCAGGAATCAGAAGATGTTAAGAGGCGCTTATCCGTTTGAATGGAGACTGCGCACAAAGTACTTATTATTTGGCGTAAAACAATCAACCATGATGTGAACAATCATCTTAAGATTAATTTTGAAATGTATGAGATTGTAAAGTTTGACTACAGTAAAAGTTGTAAAATGCATTTTTTGTACAAAAAGACTTCATTTTGTTATCAAAGTTGTGGTAAGATAAAAATATTTTTTTTCAAACATTTTTTTATTCGCTTTAATGCTAATGTTATCATTAATTATGTTTCAATATTATTTCTCAATTATTTCATCATATTCCATCCAAAAAAAGAGTCTGATTTTTCAAGTTTTAAAAATTCAAGGTGTTGCAATACTTTTTTCCATGTGTATATATTGCAACCGAGTTGTTTGAAAAGGGTACGTGTTTTTGTTAAATTAGTTTCTGTGCAGCACATATCAAGGAATATTTCGTTTTCAATGTCAGTGTAGCTTCCTTGGTTATGGTTTCGCCTTTTTATTTTAACATTTTGCATTTGACCTTGCATGAAGACACGACGAATGTTATGTTCTATGTATGCCTAAGAATAAACCATGAACATTTACATATGGTAAATTATTTTTTTTATGTAGGGTATGGTTTGCAAAAACACAGACGACGACAGACAAACAAGTTTACACGGCACAGCATAGTATACCTTAGACTGAGGAACACAAACAAAACACACCTTGAGATATTTGCTTCTGAAGGGTGGGTCAATGCTGTTCCTCTTGTTGCACCCATCGTGTGTCTCTTAATGAGTAATTCATTAGATATGATTTTCATTTGTGTGATGTCGTGATGGAGGAAATGAGCACAGGATTGGTGTTACGACATTTTGAATGGACAATTGTAGTGTTGTAAAAGGACACACTTTCCTTCTGCGAAGAGAAGCTGCAATAGGAACCTACTGTATGGTTTCGTTTGATTTTAAATGGTGTACGTTCAATCGACTTTAGGTAAACAAATTACACAAAAATCTGTATTATTTGAATGTAAGTATCAGCAGTAAATGTGCATAATACATCAAAACACAAAAAATATACTTGAAAGACCATGTGCATCAACCTCACCCGACTCTGCATATTGCAATTATCAAAAGAATTATTAACGAATCGATACAGGAAATACAAAAACGGCCCATAAATCCACAAACTCTATCATAATGAACATTACTGCAGGCAGCTACATATAAAGGTAGTTTTTGATTAATCTATTTGATAAAGGACTTTCCGTTTTGAAATTTTCTTTGAGTTCGGTAGTTTTGTTATGATATTTGTTACATGCCCATAGATAACTGAGTTAAGTAGACATACTTTATGAGATTGCCTTGAAGTCTGATATCTTATATGAGTTTTTATAACCACTGGTTCAATGTCAGTACCCGTGTTTGTTTCGTTTCTCGGGGGTATGAACAGCCAAGACGTTCACTTTCCTGTTGACATGACATTTCGTTGACATGATTGATATATTCATCTTTTTTTTTAATTAACAGCTGCATTATTCGAACACTAATTTTTGTTTACATCTTTCCATACATAACATTAGTGTTAATTATCATAACTTTTCGAATTATCGTTTTTTTATTGTTCATCAGCATCTCAACTTTAATATTTGAGCACCACGTATGAGTATTATGTAGACTAAACATGCGTCTAGTGAACTTAGTCAGGAGCTTGGTATTTTTCATGAGTTTTAAAAATCGAAGCCGCTGCTGGTTAACATTTAGTATCCTAGAGTATCATTAAATAATGTAGCATTACATTGATATGATATATTATTGATATGTTCATTTTCTGTAAATTTGATGTTAACAAACTAAAATAGTTAAATCAGTTCAGTATGTTACCATTTGCCTTCTATTCTATTTTTTACTGCACCAGTGGTGAATATTTCGTAGACGAAAAGTGCGTCTAGAGTACGTACTACGTTATAAGCCTATGATATCTGATGAGTTGTACAACTCCTTGGTCGATGCAATATCGGGTTGACGTTTCGTTCTAAAAGCCATCACCGAACAAAATGGTCATCATTTAGCGTTGACATGATATATTATAAATATGTATATTTTATGTTAAATTATACGAAACACCTGGGTTTTTTACACCCATACAATCAGTGCTGTGGTCATTTTTGACACAACTATTCGGATTTTTCTCATTTAACGTTATTCAGAACTGCATATCCATCTGTTTTCTATTCGACCACAATTCGGAAATCTGAAGTAGACGAAGGGGCGTACGACGTGCCACATTTTATACCTGGTATATTTGATGAGCTTTTTCGAACATAGAAGAAATCAACTTTAACATAAATAAACTCATCATAGATACCAGGACTAAATTTTGTATATACGCCAGACGCGCGTTTCATCTACAAAGACTCATCAGTGACGCTCGAATCAAAAAAAGTTAAAAAGGCCAAATAAATTACGAAGTTGAAGAGCATTAAGAACCAAAATTCCTAAAAGTTATGCTAAATACAGTTAAGGTAATCTATGCCTGAGGTAGAAAAACAGAGTGGTCGCATGTAACTTTTTATATGTGTAGTAATGAAAAACATACAAATTAACATTGTTTTCTGAAAGAGAATGAAGATAACACTATATAAATTAAGTGCGTCTTGGTTTATTGTCCACCATAACGCCCTAACAAAAACATGTACACCCAAGATCATGATGTATGAATACAAGTACTCAAATACTCATATTACCAAAATGAACCTAAAACGAATAGCCAAATCTATTTGAGGTTAACTTTACCTGAAAGAAAAGGAACCAGGATTCTCAAATATTTCTTGATTTTTATTAACGGAGAAATCTCAAAAGGTATGTTACAAATTATGTACGTGCAAGATGATGATACACTCAGGCAACTAACAGTCCACCAGGTATTGACCTAATGCTAGAAAATAAAAATAACACTTTATCAATATATTGTGCCTAAAGCCGTTTAGTTTTTTTAACCTTCAAACTGAACATTTTGACACCCAAGAAAGCTTAAATATTTGAGCATTTTATAAATAAACTCTTCACAGATACTAGGATCAAAAATGTGTACTTGCGCCAGACGCGCGTTTCGTCTTCACTCATCAGTGACGCTCGAATCAAAAGGTCTAAAAGGTCAAATAAAGTTCGAAGTTGAAGAGCATTGCGAACTAAAGTTTCTCAATGTTTTGCCAAATACAGCTAAGGTAATCTACTCCTGAGGTAGAAAAGCTTTAGTATTTCAAAAACGTTTTGTTAACAGTTAATTTATGATTATGACCAAATCAATGATAATTCATGCCAACACATGAGTGCTGACTATTGGGCTAGTCATACCCTCGTGGAATACAAACCTCACTAACAGTGGCCTCGACACAGTGGTTATAAATAAACTCATTATAGATACCAGGATTGAAATTTTATATTTGCGCCAGACGCGTGTTTCGTCTACAGAAGATTTATCAGTGACGCTAGAATAAAAAAAAATGTAAAAAGGCCAAGATGGTATCATTGAGGACAAATTATTTTTAAAAGGTTTTGCCAAATACAGCTAAGGTTATCTATTCCTGATGTAGAAAAGCCTTAGTATTTCAAAAATTCAAATTATAAGCTTAATGATTAAAATAGACCTTAAAAGAGTAAACGCTCTAAGAAAAAACACATACAATACAGTAATAGAAATTCCAGTGCCGCATGTAGATAGTGTGCATTAATAAGAAGAATCGTTTCATCAACAACGAAGAGTATTATTTTTTCCGAATTATCTGATGAAACTCCTGGTTTGAAAAACAATTGTATTTTGGAAACTACAGTTTTCAGTGATGTCTGGTGCTAACTAGTGGGTATATGAATATACAGATATAAGGCTTCCAAAACATGAACTCTAGTCATACGAAACCAGTAAAGACGGATGAAACAACTTTTCCACATGTTGCACTTGTTACGTTTTCATCGATGAAATGGTGAACGATTGGGTGAAGGCGATTATATTTAGTCATCATGTAATTTCGTAACATCTTCTTTCATCTTTAACTTCAGTTTTCGATAATTGTGAAGATCTAAATGGCAACGTATGTATTTCAGGAAACAGCAGTTGTCGTGTTCTTGAAACCTAATAGAAGTAATTAATCAAAGTAATCTAATAATTATGAATACACCAAACATTTAATTTCTGACATGGAATTACACCAAAACAAGTTAGCACAAATGTCTACAGTGTAAGACAATATAGTAAAGATGTTTTAAAAATTAATTTCGAGTATGTGTATATATCGTTCATGGTACACTTAAATGAATGAACTACCGTATAATTACGTCCAGGAACGAAAGGCAGGAAACAATAATTGTGCTTCGGTTCTGCTAACTTTGATTACGGATGTTGATTATCATCATTTCCGAACTAATTGCTGTTCTTGTTTACCCCTCTTGAGCCTCTTGTAACAAGTTAAAAATGTATATTGTAAGCGGTTCAACAAGCTTTACAACTTTGCTCTTTTTAATTTTCCCACAGGTTAAATATATATGCAAAGGTTACGCATGATGTGCACATAGGTCTTATGATGTGTTGACTAAATGATATAAGAAAACGAAGAGGTACTCGTGGGAAAATTGTCTGATAGACAAATTTACATTTGTAATGTTTCCCTAAAACGCATTGACTATCGTACAAACATTATGAATACTTCCTTTACTATTTCTTTTGTTAAATAACGTTACTAAAGGTGTATTAAAATCCCTTTGATCCTATCTCAAATACCTTTTGGGAGTTTGTTAACCTTAGCCAATTGATCTGTCCTGGTAGTAGCCCCCGTAAATGAAGATCGACCTGTCTGATGAATGTACCATATGTTAGTATGACATAACTAGTCAAACCACTAAACCCTCGTCATGCATTGCATTAGAATTTTATAGGTTTTACCATAAAATTATTTCTTCGTTGAATGTTTACTATTACATAAAGTTCAAGTTAGTAATGACATTTTGACTGCATGGTTACCCTTTGAAAGGCCTTATTAATGCAGAAATGAGATGATATAACTAGATTAAGGGAATATTTAGATAGTGTGATAAGTGATTCAAGTACTGGGATTTTAAAAGATAAAACTTTATACTGATAAAAATGCAACCACTGACATTGAAATTCAACCTCTTCAAATCGACATACAAATATTTATTAAGAATGATCACCAAGTGTTGCGATCAATATCTTCTCGTTTCTTTTAATATACAAATCTGAAAGGAACATGCACTTTTGTGAATTATGCCGGCACAGACATGTATGATTTTTGGGAACACCTTGTTTGATATAAAATATTAAAGTTAATTCGGCATACCTTGTTGCAACTGAAACTAAATTCTGAATTTAAAACGTGTTCAAGACCAGAAATCTCAGACTGGCGAAGCTTGTAGGGGTCGGTGTCCATATATATGATTAAGATTAAAAACTTTTGCACTTGCAAAACTTCTGCCGTTTTGTAAGTTCAATGAGGATGTGTCAACCAAAAAAGGGGTATTTTTCAACAACTATACATTCAAATCCACAACAACATATTGCCCATACAAATGAAAATCCGATTAAATATTCAGTACCAACATATGATTATCACTACCCCAAGTATTTGGAGTTTCAAAGTTACTCTATAAATCAAGATTTTAATTGCTGATAGTGATGCGAGAATCTTATTGTTCAGTTCATTACTAGGACAGGAACCTAATTAAAAACCGGCTTCGAGTATACATAAGTTAGACACTAAGCAATGACACAGTATGACGAAATGAGGGTGTTCTAAGACAAATGTTTGTACCATTCTATGTTAGACTGTATATATATATATATATATATATATGTGTGTGTATTAAACTGAGTCTACAACTGAGTTGCTCTAACGAACAAATTGCTGAACATGCAAAAATGTTTAGAAATGACAAAAATAGACAATAGTTATTGAGATTCCGTAAATCAGACAGGGCATTTAACAACATCAAGAGGGACAACTATGTTTTGTTAGATCGACTCTCCCCCTTTTTAGTTTAGTCTCGATGTCTGTTTTTATAGGGTGTTACATATGTTTAATTCATTTGAGAAGTATTCTGTTTATTACATTTATTCATTATATATCTACCAAAGTATGAAAACTTCTCAATTGATTATTTGATATTTTGTCTTGAAAATCTGTCGGAAATGTTAGTTTTATAATATTATAATAAAAACTGCATGATATTTCTGTGATCAATGTATGTATCCATTAATTAAATACGTAAAGCAAAACAAATTAAAATCCAATCATCTTCGCTCAGTTAAGAGGCTATACAGCTGATCTTACACAAATGTCACTTGGCATCAAGTTAAAAAACAATAAAGATCTTAAAGGTTCCTGACAACATTTGGCCTTTATTGTATCTGCTGTTACATAATTTCTGCATGTCGTGGCAGAATAAATAATTATAGATGACAAAGAAAGATATTCATAGAATATATATATAAAATTGACAAAGGAGATTGTACAGAAAGAAAATATATCATGACCTACAATTATAGTTGCAAGTAGAAAAAATAACACTTGATTTAACAGCAAAATTTAATATTGAATTATTTTGCAAAATATATCCGCCCATATGTTTTATGTCGATATTTTAATCTCATTAGAAATACTGTGTTCACATTATCAGACATATTACAAAACAGATGTAAGAATTTATACATACACATGCTGCCCCAAAAGTCACATGTTCATAAATTACTTTATGCAAATAACATGTTATAGTACTTTTTGATGTTTATGGCTCATCACAGTTCTGTTTAACTTTTCAATTAGTTGAATTTTTATAAGAGTGCTTTGTGTGTTTTTCTCTTTTTCATTTGTTTTGGAGAGGGGATGAGGTCCTATCAGATTATACATTTAATTTAATAGGCATTCAAGGAGATTAGTATGCTTTAATTTTAAAACCATAAATCTGCATTCTTACTATTAACGCCGAATTTGTTATATTCTAAGCATTACCATCGTGATGCAAAATATTACCGTAGCACATAGTTTCATAATGTTAATAGTTTGTCTTTGTAGCTTTTGAAGTGTATTTAAGATACATGAATGATTCTAAACTTTTTAATATTTCCCTTTTTATCTTAAATGCAAGCCAAAGTTTTAATAATTCTCGTCTTACATGAGTTTTTCTTATTTAGGACTTTTATCAGAAATTCATTGTTCTTGAAGACAAGATATGAATACACTTAAGACTTTAATAATGTACAATTTCAAAAGTCTTTAACCTTTCCTTCTGTTCTTCTCCGATAAAACACAAAAGATCAAGTTATTTTTATAACTTAAGCTAACCAATTATAACTTGTAAATAAAGAAGTTGAAAGAAAATTGAATAATTAAGCGTCATTTTGTATAAACTATGGATTTCCATTGAACAAAAAAACTGCCCATCTGTCCTTCAAAAAAACTAATCTCTGACCAAATGGAGACCCATTTTTCATGGATTATTAGCCAATACTGAATGGAAAATGTAAACACTTTACGCAAATCAAAAATAATTTGTTTCATTAATATAAATTTACATATCTAAAAATAGATAATAACCCAATTAGTATTCTGAGTGAACACCATACTTCCACGGAAATATCTGTGCTAATTAAGACATGCATATTCTAATTATGAATAATATTTAAAACATTGTCATTTTTTGTCTCCTTTGAAACGGTTTCCGACATAAATGTATTATTGACTTTTCATCTCTTCCTTTTTAAGTGTTTTCTTAACACGATCACAATTACTCAGCTACAAATGAATTGTGTTAGCATGCATTGTGTCGTGGTTTGTGGTTTAGTGACCACATCTTTTCTCTAAGGATCTCTATTGGTTTCTCAAGAGATGCATCTTAATGATCGAAAATTCAAACCAAATCATGAAATTAAATGTTATCTGTGCCATGTTTTCATAATCTGTCAAATGTTCAGCTTCTGGAGGTCCAATCAGGATTTGAAGATAACTGTTTCGTTGTTTATTTATTTAGCTTTTCTTATATATTTTTTTCTTTTTTGAAGAGTTAGTGGTCACATTTTTATACATTTTGCAGTGTGTGAACCTTCAATAAGCATTCATATGTATGTATCTTTGTTGATTTTTTTGTATACATGGTAATAACGGTATCTATATTATTATTGCGTTAAAGACTGCATATGCATGGGTATCGTTAAGCACTAGTATGTTTGACGATTTGTATTCATAAACTTTGTCATCATGGTCATATACATGTACACCTGTCCAATATGCTAATTTTGTGGTTTAGTTTGTCGAGATGCTTTAATGAACTTCAGTTACACTATTATGGAAATAATTACTTAGTAAAGCAAAGTCTTGATTATTCATATGTAGCCCAGTAATTAGGAGTTAGTTCTGATTTTTCTTTTCGAAAATCGACATCATAACTTTTAGTTAATCAAACATATAAAGCTAGCCATACAAGAACAGAAAAAATAATAGAACACATATATGTTTACAACACTTTAATTAAATTTTAAGCAATGGATAAATTGTGGTGTCTGAGACACCTACACAACACTTGACAATAATGTCACACATAGCAAAACACGTAACATAGTCATTGCCTAAACAAGGGAGATAACCACTTTGGTTTAATCTTATCTGGTGAACACAACTTCAACAGCTTAGAGCTGTTCTTTTTATATATAAGTTCTTGGAATGCATGTTTAAAACTACCTTGTCAGAGCAACTTTTAATTCCTCTCTACAGTGACTGTGTACAATATGTTCACTAAGTAAACACTAACATACTCCTCTTAAACTGTTTACTGAGTAAATGTACAAATAAAAACTGGTTTTGAACCAAATATAACAAAACAAAACACAAAGACATACATGTATACAAAACACGGCTTGTTTAATTTCTCGTCTCATATTTTTGCCGCAAAGAAAATATCTACAACACTATAAATGACTGGGGTGACTGCATCGCAACACACTAACCTGGAATTGACTACGATCCAAACAGTCTTTTGATTCTAGCTTGTTTAAAATGCAGATAAATTTAAACATAATACTTCCGCGATCTAAAAATTCTTTCGCAAGTTATACAAAACTTTCACATGATGTATATATAGAGTGAACTGTTAGTTGAAGAATAATAATTTCTAGTGGACTAATTAATATAAGTCACTTCATATTCTGAATTATGAATAGATTATTTTTCCTTATTTTTTTTCTAGAAATAGCTTAACTATGTTAAGTAACAATTTGTCTAGGGACACTTTAACTATAAGGAACCATATTGGATATGGATAAATTTAACCTGCATTTCAACCAATTAGACTCTGGTTTACAACCTAAATGTATAAATGAATGATTACAATGCTTTGTAAAAGTGAATATGCATTTTGCAACGGTTTACATTGTTTGTAAGCTGTCCTGCAATGTTAACACTCAGATTTTAGAACTTGTGTGTAGTTCTCGGTTAAATAATGTTATTATGATAGCACTAAAAGGTAAATATAAAATGATATTCAAACAAAATAAATGATATAGCAAAACAAATTATCTTTCTGCAAATGGATACTGCTAGTAAACAAAAGCAATTATTAGGAAGCACTTTTGCTGCCCATTTCTCATAGGTTGCCATCATTGAAGTCCATGTTAGCAACCAATATGCCTTATATATGCGTATTTGGAATAAAGTTCTTCATTATGCATTAATGTAAAAAAAAACAGTATTATCTTATACAAAACCAAAAAAAATCAACAATAATCTAAAGTATGTTGAACTTAAAAAAAAAGATTATATTAATCAACAACTCAAAATTTGTAACAACATTTCGTTTGACAGAAAGACTAGGTTGAGTTTTTACTTGCTGTTATTCTGAACCATGTAAATACGATATTTTTGGAGGATAAAGTGATTTTGTGTTATTTTCATGAGAAATATTTGCGGACATTTGCCTTAGCTCCAATAATGTACATTCAAAATATATATGGATGCTCAATTCTGATTTAATTGATAGTCATTCAATTATGTGTAAAATAAAAAATTGTAGTGGGCAACATATACCCTTGACAATTAAATCGTACATCCATGGTTCACAATCAACAACATATTAATCTTTTATAGTCATTGTAGTGGCATATATGGCCAGTTGAATGAGCCTCCACTTAGAAGCATGTCTCTGATTAATGTCTCTATTGGTGTCTTCCCAACTAATCTAACAAAAAATAACTGCTCAATTACTTGTGAACTGACAGTCCTTAGAGACGGAAGTCGGAGGAGTAGTTTACCAAATCTTGTTGGTTGGTTTGGATACTGACTCCGAACATATTCCTCTAGGGCACACTGTGATTTCTCTTGAATACTGTCAACGTGGTTCATATCAGTTAGTCCGCAGGTATCTGAAAAATAACAACGTCATAAATATACAAAACTCCAAAAAGTGAAGCTATTTATTTATAATTATAAGCATTATATTTATATCAAACCCTTGGGTATTCTTGGAACTAAACTTAAAATTCCAAACTATTCCAAAACCGTGAGAGATAAAATTAACAACTGCTATAATACAATATATATTCGATATGATTTCAAAATGATATGCATCACCTTATTCTTTCTTTTTTTTTATATTGGTTTTTTTTTCAATTTTTATAATGTGATAGCTCGTGTTTTTTCAAAAGCATATGCTATTTTTTGTTAATCATTGTCTTTTTTTAAATGCATATATATTTCAATAAAAAAGATTTGTCACAAAAAAAACATTGTGTTTTCTCAATACGTTTTGCTCTGCCATGACATCCGGTATAAAATAAACAAGTACTTTTGTGCAGTGTCGACCTTAAAGGTAAAATGATTACACATGGAGTCATATATTTCTCCTTAATAGCTTAGATTATGGAATAGATTTGAATATTATGAAACTAGTTTTTACGATTGATTGTTCATATATTGTAAACGGTTCATTTAATTATATATAATAACGACACACTGCAGACATCACAGATTTTATACCTAACTATATACAATCGTGAAATGAGATATGATTTTAAATTCGTAATATATGATAAATATAGACTGACATTTCTATTTGTCTGCATTGATAGTTTTTATTTAACTAGCAATTAATGTTTATAGGCGAAACACCCTTTTTATTAAATATTCAAGCCTGTATGTGTGATCAGTTTAAGTTAAAATTATCAGTCTGGGCACGGGGTGCACATTTTGAAAAGCAGAAGGCGTGACCCGGGACGCATCTGTGAACAATATTCTTTTGAATTTAAATCTGATCTTTGTAAGCATAACATTACTTCAGAATTAACGAGGTGGAAACTTTTGTGAAAAAGATCAGCCGCCATTTAATACCCATGTGGTGGCCTGCCTTTGGGGCGAGTCATGGGCAATTTCATTAATGTTGCTTCCTTGTGGAGCAGATGAAAGTCAGAACGTTGTTTCTACTAAAGACTAAACAGTAAGATTAAAGGTTCGTTTTGTGATCACAGCTGACTGGAAGTCCTGCATTTCTTATGATCAATGATATGACCTGTTTTACAAAATAATTTTACTGTTAATTACATGACTGTGTACTCAATAAGTAGTGTTCCCTTCAAATATACATAACATTTACTTGATTATAATTCAGTTTAACAGCTATACCGACAAGCACATCTTGACTCTGCATTTTCCGTCAACATGAAAAATTAATTCCTTTTCAACTTTGTCGTTTTTCATTACGCTTTGTCTTGTATTTCAATCAATGCTCCATAAGCAATCAAATACAAGGAATTGACAATTGATTAGTTTAATTATCAATAAATAAATTTAAGCGACTTTTTCAGAAAATTGAACGACAAACGAACAGTGCAATTTTGACACACGATCCGATTGCACAATGTATAATGGCCCTGTCGATCCGCGCACCTGATTGTTTAGTTAATCCTGCCGTTACATGAACAACTTCCGTAAATAGTGTTAGTGATAAATCAAGTAATTAACTCCCTTTGTGGAGTTCTTATCTTTTATATTGTGATGCAATTTGTAACGTTGACTCTGTAACCGTTCCCCGATAATCCGATAATAGCTGGCATTGCGTATCATAACCACTCGCTAAACATTGTCACTAAATTGTAAAATATTTCTTTTTCGAGGAAGCTAGGGTCGGGATCGATCGCTTAGGCAACAAATGATCAATCAAAACTGACGGAAAAATAATACCAAACATGACCTTCTTATAATACCTTTTAACATTAAACTTGAACCAAGCTTTGATCAAGTTTTTCTATGATTACTGTTTAATGACGCTATTAATTTTATGTTTGAATCAATGCAATTCATTTAGCACTGGTTAAGGTAAGGATGGATGAGCGTTTTATGCTAAAGTTGCACAAAAAGGTCCGTTTTAATTTTCGTTTTATTATTATGTATGCAGCATGTGTTGCATGCTAATGTACCTTTAAGAGCTTTAGCTAATGTCTAGAAAACATATCAAGGGATGAAAGGGAACCTAACTATATTAAATTATTGACATTATGTATAAATATTGTATAAATACTGGAAAGTCTAAGTAATAGGTCAAATAGTATATAAATAATAGGAAAATTGCAATAGCAGATATACTAAAGCTCAGTATTTCCGAAAATATCTTTTTTAAACAAAACATTTTGTCTGTGGTATTATCAACACTCACTTTCTTTTTATTAATATCACTAGATTCGGAACTTTTCATGATTTTTTATTTCGTTTTAACATTTATTTCCTTTGGAGTTCGGTAAATATGTTATTCATTACCTACTCCTATTTAAAATGTACATATATTTGATCTATTTTTCTTTTATAGAAAGTTTGAATTATAAATATTTTGTTATAATGAAGCATTTTAAAGCTGGGTCAAGATATTTTCAGTAAGTTGAAATTGACTTGGATCTGTATAGCTCTAACAGCATTTTCGTTTCAAACACATTTGAGTTAGTCTTTTAATTACTTACAAGACTACATTTAAATATTTCAGGAATATGACAGTTGTGTTTCACACGTTCCATTCGTTTCAAACCAGATCAGTCAAGTATACATCATGGTTTGAGTTGGTATTTTTAATTACTGACTAGATCACATTTAAATATGTTTAGGAATATGACAGTTGTTTTTCGTTCGTTCTATTGGTTGATATAGTCTAACATTTAATTTGGTCAGATTGTATGGACTTCTCCCTTTTTGAATTTGCCTTAGAGTTTGGTATTTTTGTTAATTTTTTTTTCTACATCATGAATATCGAGTTAACTTGCAGCATGTCACAAATTTGATATTAACAAAAATAGATGCATCGACAAAAATCATAGTCTTCTATAAAATAAACATGATAGCTCTTCCTTTAAAAAGTCAGCAATATTTACATTTTCTATTTCATGATCAGAATATAATAAAATTCCTGTCATCTATCGTATAGTGCATCTCATTCAGGGAGACGTGAAAGGATATTGATTTTTGTTTTATTAAAAAAGACTCGGATGTGTATTGGTGTAAAGTTATCAATTGTAGTCGTGTCAACTAGAATTAGTTCTACATGGAACAAAATGATACTTTATTTAATGATTTTGTTTTCTTTGTTCATTTTGTGGTTTTATGCCTTTACAACTCATTTCACAGACGTTTAGGATAATTTCCCGAGATAATATTTAAAACTTCGCCATTTTGCTGTTAAAACTATGATCTTTAATTAAAACTTGAAAACCATGAAATATTAGTGTTATTGTGATTATCCGAGCCAGTACACTTGTGAATAAAAAAACTAATTTGAACAGGGTTGCTCAGGAGAGAATTGAAGGAGTAATTCTTGCTATGGGGAAAATTATTTAATTATTTATTAAATAATTGTTGAATATTTCAAAAAGTTTAAAAGATAATTGATCAGTTCATGTGTATGCTTACTGATAAAATGAACGTTTGTTTGTGATTGGGGAGGTTTTGGGTGTCTCTTTTTTTTTATATATCTGAAACATTACATCTACGAGATGGATCTAAGATTTGCTGAATGTACGTTAACAAATGTTGTATACATTGTAATGAATTATTGAAAAGGGTTCAACTTCTGCGGGTCTATCAGGACTGAAAAGGACAAGATTTGGGGACATTTGATTAGTTGTGTGCTGACAATTTTGTAAAAGAATAATAAGGATTTTTAGAAATTCTTAATAGGAATTCATATTCTAACATACATAAAAGTCCTGTCTAGTTTTCTTCTAAGGATTGTTACATTTTGAAAAAATGTATCAATATTTTAATTTCATTCTGATCAGCGGTATAACATAATTTTACATTTTGACCAATTTCGTTAAACATTTCTTCTTCGTTTCATCTTCCTGGTTAAAGATCATTTTACACTTTGACCAACTTCTTGGCCTATTGTTTTAAATATAGTTTGGCGTCATGCTTAAATTCAAAATTTCACTCCCGGTATCTATGATGAAGCTTTTTACGTTTTGTTCGACTCAATGTAACTTCAATACACACGTACAAGAAATACACAAAAATTAAAACAGAATGTTCGTTGTAATATATTCTAATCTTTGCATTTAGACGATATATTTCCTGTTCATTGAAACTATTCAACTCAAATTATAAGACATTTTTACAAAATTACTTTGCATTTTAGAATGTTTCCTTCTATATGCATTGTCTCTTATTTAAAATCTTTATTTTGAAAGGTATGCACATGATATTATTTGATATGTGCTTAAAATAATTCTATAAAATTGTATTTTTAAGATCAAGTTTTAAACGAACTGATAATATTTGAATTAAATAAACATTTAACCCGTTGGAACCTTATTTTACACACACAAAAACTTATCTCCATGTTTAAATTGTCGACCTATTTAACACTTCAAAAACTGCATAAACACATATCTAAATGTGCAGTCAGATGTCTGCATTATAAAAGATATTTAATGTTGGCGCAATTACTGCAGTTTCAAGCACTCCCTGCTGAATATTTATCCCGTCAAGAAAAACATTACATATGTTTAGTAATACAAATATTTAACCCGAAAATCTATCTGACAGCTCACAGTTGGACATAGAAAGAAGGTGATGAAAACTATTTTACATTAAACAACTTATATTTAGTAAACTATAGTAATTTGTCAACAATTTATTTATACCTACTTTCAAACAAAGAGCGGCATAGATTTACAAAATACAAAGTCTGCCTTGATCTTCAAGGTGGATTCACAAGTAACAAATGTTTTCATTCATAGAAAGTCTTTTCATGTGTGAAATATTACACAGACTAAAAAGAAATTTGTTTAGGTAATTATATAAGTTTAACATATGGTAGCTGCTTATGAAGTTAAAGGAGGAAGGTTCTCTGCCATCTTGACCTTAAGTGCACCATTCTTCCTTGTCAACAGTTCAACTCTGACATAACATCGCTCACGTAATCGTCAAGAAGAGATGTATTTTAGTTGCATATCTGGACCTATGCCAAACAGTCAGATGTGCCTCAGAGCAATTTGCACTATGTGTATGAAAGTATAAACATTGCACATTGCTTAAAAAATCAGTGCCTAACTAAAACGTCGCCTGAGAATTCATTATGTCTACTAATTTCAGTTCTGTTTACTCAAAATTTGTTTCAAACACACTGTCAATCTATAATTGACTATACTGATCATACCGTTGTAAAAAACTCATATTTAATGCTTCCTCAACAAATGTACATATATGCAATGTAATGTAAACTAATATGTTTTTCTGTATACCTTTGTCCAACTTAGGTGATACCAGAATAAAATAATATATAATAATAATATGCTCTTGTAATTTTAAACTCCTCAATATTAAGTATTCAACTTTTACATACAATGTGTACTACATTTCGTATGTACATTTTGTTATTAACATTCGTTTGTACATTTGGTTTTAAAATGCTAGAGTTACATGTATCTGATGACAAAACTATGTTTATAATAAATGTTGAATGAATCAATTTGTTTTGTTGAAAACTTCGAGCGTCTATAACAGTAGAACCCATCACTGAATTGTTTCAATTTGACCGGTTCAAATTTCTTGGTGACCGTCGACAAAAGTAAATTAACAGAAACTGAAAGACTTCCTATGTGTTTTATTATCCTGATATGATATTCCAAAACACACTGAAAGACTTCCTATGTGTTTTATTATCCTGATATGATATTCCAAACCACCATCGATATCAAACAGAACATTTACTGAACGGAAGAATTACTTTTCAAATCAAATATTTGTAGAATTATTTCAAACAATACACAATTGGTAGATAATAATTGAGATACTATATGAAACTAAATTGAATCTTTTGAAATAAAGTGAAATGAACACTGACATTTATAACCTGTAATTTATTAAGATTGATTCAGAATCTATTGGTCACAGCCCATTGCCAGTCCATTTAATGGTCATTCTAATTGATGGACAGCCATGAAATGTACCGAGAAAATCCAAATTAAATAAAATCTTCATGTGTCATTCAAAACCATCGATGATCAAGGGGTTGTCTGAGGAATATGAGATGACTTTGTTTTCTACTTGTAAATCTGTTGTCCACTTAATAGTAAAAGACATAAACAGATATTTTTTCAAATCGTTCTTCATTTTATAGTTATAATTTTATTTTACAGTAATTTGGGACTTTGATTTCTCATTTCCGTTCAGTAACTTGAACTGTGACCTTAAATTTTTATTAATTTCATCAGAGAAAGAAAGAGTGGAGTGAGGATGTAGTATCTGATGAATTAATAAATATATGACTTTTATGTCATTTGCTTAAAAACGTTAAGCCTGGTATTTTAGATAAGTTTATAAACTGAGTTTTTAATTAGAATATAAAACTTTTCATCAGAGATTGAGTACTGTGTCGTTATTTAACAATATATTTCTTTTTGAATTTTCCTCGGAGTTCAGTATTTTTGTAATTTTACTCTTTTCATACATTAAAATAAATATAAACTGGTTAATTTTTTTTTATCTGTTATCAGACAATAAAAAATGTGCTTTGTTTTATCAGATAACTAACACTAAATTGTGAAGATAACGCGAGCTACATCGGAAACCATGCTCCTGTTAACATGCTATGATTGTCATGGTTAAAAACCGTGGGAACATTTATATCAATCAGACTTTCATTTCGATTTTATCAATTAAATATTTCTTTTTCAATTTATAGTTTTGCTCATTTGTGCAACTGTTAACGAATCTTAATTCTAATTATCAAACAAGGAATTTTTTGTGCAGTACTTATATTGTGGGTCCCCAACACAAACAGTTATTTAGAAAGTTCATTTTGTAGAATGCTTTCTTCATGAAATAGAAACAATATTCTATTAAAAATGTCACTAAGAAAACATTTTAGACACAAATAAATTAAAAATGTCCATGGCATTTAGCAGATTTGAAATGTTCTTATTAGATCTACAGGGACTGTTCAATAAATAGTATAATACATTATGCAGAGAAGTATATAATTTACTATGACATCTTCATTTGTCCTTTCTAATTATTGAAGATTTCCTGAAATTCTATGTCATTGTCCATTCTATCGTTAAATATATATTTTCACAACAATAAATTTGTAAATACATTAGTGCTTAAATTTGTTTCTATATCTATACCAATTAACGAACAGTTTTCCAAAGACAAACTGTTTCAAATCCCTTCATGTAAAACAATATATCTATGAGCATTTATGTAAACATTTATTTACCAGCGGTATAAAACTGTTGCCTTTATTTAACCGAGCCGTGTTGTAGATCCATTAAAATTCATCAGGAAAAATTTAATATTCTTTGATTATTTTTTATACTTTTTTTATTGAACAATATCTGGTAATTAAAATCTACTTTTAAAACAGGTTCCATTCTTCATATTTGTTTTTAAATGAGATGCTCTTATAATTTAAATATAAGACCTCAAATCTACGATATAACATAATGGATGTAGTTAACGATGACACAAAGCTTATAACAAATAAACTCTATTATTTATAACGGAATATGTATAGTTCAACTATTTGTATTCGAACAGCTAGTTCTATAGAAAAACTACAATAGTAACAACAATGAAAATACTCACTGTAACCATTCATAGAGTGCCTTTGGGACGGAACTGACTCAGGTTTTCGATCTAAAATTTTATAAAAAATTTACTATAAAAATGCATATATTTACAATAGTGGCATAACTTCGTCATACACAGTCACACAAAAGACAATAGTTACTAACAAAGAAATCAAAAACCTCAAATCGAAAATAACAGCACCATATTTAAAACCGCAAAAAGACAAACATCAGTTCACATAACTAAATGAAATTACTCATTAATTAAAACTAAATTTGTTATCAGAATAAACGTTACACTACATTAATATACAAGTCAGGAATTAGTCTGAGATAGCGTTCTTTAAATCAGTATATTTATATTAGAATGTTAGTATTTTTTATCAATATAAATCCCATCTGTTAAATATTTATAAAGGTCAAACACGATTTCTTTTTTAATGTAACGAATTAGTTTTGTCACATATCAGGGCAGAGGAAATCTGTATTTAGACTTGACGAAAAATTGTCTGAATCACCTCACTGACCATAGACCATTAACTTTAGTGGTCTACAGGTTAACGTTAATTAATGAAGTGCCATATTTTTATTCATTCAACTTGTCTCTCTAGAAATGTTATATTTCATATTGGTATAATATGATACTAAATGTCTTTATCATTTTATCTTTTCTTTTCTATCTTTTATTATTTAAAACAAGCCTTGAATGATGAAATTAAAAAAGAACTGAAACAATCATACGTTTATGACCATCAAATTACACAATAGACATGAATAAAGATAAATGTTAAAAAATGTTAAAGTGTTATTCTTACCTGAACTAAAAAGGACTATTGCTTTCAAACAGCTGTACTCTGCTGAATCAACGTGTAGGGCTTTTAATTTTTCCACTTGCTCTTGAAAGATTCTTATGTGGTCCATGAAAGCTACAACTCTATCTGCAGCCATAGGACTGGCATGAAGTCCTGCTGCGGCTAACAACGGTGCCACGTGCAAAGGCATAGAGCACTGTGCCGCATTTAATACAAATAGTTCGCTCCAACTTAGACGGAGTAGAGCTACTTGATCTGTAATCTGCAAGTCGGGAAAAAATGGAATATTGCGAGCCCACTCTACTGCACTGAAAAGCAGTCTGGCTGCAAGTTCACAAATATTCTCAATTCCCATTATATTGTTGGGTTGCATACATTGACCATACCGAGACGTAGGATAGGGTTCTGCTCTCAATAGCATAGAAATAAAGCTTGAAAGGTACGTATGTCCGTTTAATGGAAAGCCATTCTCATATCCCATTTGTCCTGGGAAAGGATGCTGGGTTGGGGGTATTCGTCCTCTTTGGACAGCTGAAAAAAATAGGATATGGTTAATTGTCTGACTTGGTTTAAATAACTACTTAGATTGTTTAGTTTATAAGAGTCCTTATTTGTTTTATTTATATGTACAGTTTTTTTTATTTTGTCTTGATGTGTAAACACGTAGATACACATATGTATGTGAAATATGTGACATCTAAATCCCTCAAAATGTCGATAATTTAAATATAAAGTACATAGATGTGCAACTGTTACATGAGCGATCAATGATCCTGAAAAGATCTTCGAAATGTTAATATAGGTCTGACTCATGGCAAATACACACTGCAGATATATACATGCACATGTACTATATAGAACTTGTCAAAATTAACATGTTAAAGTATAACCACATTGAAAAGTTAGGGTTGAGGTCACCTAAGGTTGGTGTGTATTAAATTATAGGTTAGGTGTTTTCAGATAAAAAGTAATCAATTCTAATGTATAAGACAAAGAATATGTTGTAAAGATATGTTTTTTTCAAGAATGTCATAGCAAATGTTGCATATTGGTAGAAAGATATGTGTCAATACTTGTGAAAAAAAGGTATTGGGAAACACCTGCTTTCGGTTTGTCTGGGTCGAGATTAACGATTAAAGGTCACAACGTCACGCACTCAGACGAAAAAATGTCAATAGCGATATTTAAATAAAATGTATTATAAAACTTATACAAATGTAAATAAACCGTGTCTGGCTATTGCATAACTATGACAACATTTGACAAAACTGGTGCAAAACTTTTAAATGAAATCTAATAAATCATTATATGGTAATTTTTTTAGATAAAAATTATTGATGTATTTTAATGGCAAGTGTTAAAAAAGAGGTGGTGTGACGGAAGACTGGTTATTGATAATTAGAGGTAAATGAGGCAAATGTGAAATAAATGTTACATTAGACAATAAAAATGTAAATAATGCCCGATTTTCATAACGTAAAAGTTATTCACACATAAAGAACATGAATATGACAGGGACACAAACTCTGACCATCAAACAAAAACATTTAAACAGTTATCCTTATACAGACAGAAAATTTATTATAATAAAAGAAGATAAAGGAAAATTTGTTTATCTCTGGACTTTGCGATATCAAGGACACCGACACTGGAAATGTGCAAAGATCATTTAGTTACTTCCTTCTGATCAAATTCAAAAATTTAAAAGAGAGAAAATAAAATTTAGAAAAATATTCAAAAATATTTTTTTAGTTCATCTTAAGGAAAATATATTATTTTTTTTAAATAATATATGTTCCTCTTTTAAGATAATTAACTAAATTTGCAAAAAAGTAAAATAAAATAAAAATTTAAATTCTAAAAGTGAAAATATGAGAAAACAATGATTTTAACCTTTTGAATAAATTGCGCCAGGCTGGTTGTTGTAAGGGATAACTGAGTAGTAGACTGGGTCGGATGTCGAACGGCACCTACCTTCCCTCCTCATTCCGGACTTCAGACATTTTTTCAGACGACAATACTGACACTGGTTTCGATGGTGTTGGTCAATAGGACAGTTCCGACTTCCTCTACAAGTATAGTTCAAATTTCTCCGAACGGATCGTTTGAAAAAACTTTTGCATCCTTCACAAGTAAATTGTCCATAATGTTTTCCCGAACTTTTGTCACCACAAACAACACATTCTATTTGCTGTTGCTTATTTTCTGGTGTTGATGAACCATTTGTAGATCCGTTTGTGAGCGACATAGAACCATTCGGGGTCGTTTGTTGTGTCTGGGGTGCCGGAGGTCCAGACTGGGTCACTGACGCTGATGATTCCACAATTGCTGATGGAACTGCAGGCACCGATTGGACTGGAGTCTGAGCTGCCGTTGGAGTCGTTGGACCCATGTCTTCAGTTGGATCCCTTGGCCAAGCAGTCACAACATGTGGAGGTGTTCCGTTCAACGCCATTACTAAACACTGCGTTGCATTTATAGTTTAAAATTAGAATGTGCAATGTAAGTCAAAGGTTATGTCACACAAGATGTTACTAATGGTACACTATAACTTTTATAAGAGTATGTCATTTCCAACTTCTTTATTATAAAGTAGTGTTATCCTCTAAAGAATTTCCTTGGTACTCCAAATATTATCATTATTTGTTCTATAGTCCAGGAAGCAACCTTTTGGCATGTGTCGGATCGTAAATATAATCAGAGTCTAAAAGTGTACAGATATTGAAACACTTAGTGACTTGAACGCGGAGTAATCGCGATCTCTTCTCTTGTATGGAGTGGGTGGCCTAGAGGAGTACTCCGTATGGTTTGAACTCTGACACTAGCATTAAAACTAAAGATTTTCAATGGTTGTGTTCCATATAAGGAGTGTGGTGTCATTTAGGTTCATGAAATATATTAGTGAGTGACACATTGCTGTCGTTTGGTCAAAGCCCTCAACCACGGAGGGCATAACCGATGCACTTCAACTGCTTTTCCTATTGGTCGATCGCTTCATTTATTATACACAGCTCGACTGTCAATAATCAATCACGTATTCCTGCGCACACTTTCAGCGACTCGTAATCTGCCCTAGGTCATCAATGTTTTTGGTCCAATCCGTATAGGTTTAGGAGGAGGGAAAATGATTATCGACACGAGAAAGACGACGAGTCAGATTGTTATTGAATAATATTATCCAACATACTACCAACTGCACATACTTGTGTCGTCTGCTAGAACCGAGACATGAGATGACATATTCTATAAACAAAACCAATGTTACAAATCTTAATTAATTTAGTTTTGTCGTTCGCTGTCACATTTATTTAATTATGTTTGTAGCAAACTAGTAGGTTAATAAATAAAATAAGAAGAATTTGTAATATTTTATAAACCTGTATGTATGACCTTTCCGTTCGGGTTATTTACTTGAATTTCATCGAGACTGCGTCTGATATGTTTGCGTAACATTGCCTCAAATGAGGTCATGACCTGACTCGCTCAGTGTATTAACCTAGCCAGCACTGCAAACTGCTGCACAAATTGCATAATATAATTTTAATACTATTCTGAGGTAAAGATTAAATGAAACGACAGGAAGTATGTATTGAATTATAAGTTTTTACTTCTATTTATTTTATAAAGTGTGCAATGTCGATTCGTATCACCTATTTATCTAAATTTACTTTATGTGCAACGATTCACTTAAGATCAAGACCCGACTCTTGACATTGTTTGACCTAGGGCAGACGATAAGAATATTTTTACATTATCATACAATACCTTATAAATACATAGCATGCATAAAGTATTAATAAGTGTATTTGTGTTAAATTTTCTCGATACAAGGAGGAGATTTGATGAATTTAAACTAATATGTATTGACCTTTTCTAATAAAAAAATGTGTTTTACAAAGAACCTATTCGATGCAGTTGATATACCCCAAGTATTCGTTTCGTCTGCATTTAAACTATATCAAATTACCAAATGTCACTGGTTTTGAATAGAATTTATGCACATACAGACCCTGGGCTTAACATTTGCAAGCCTGACTGAGATAATATAAAAGATTTCCACAGCGTGTTTTATGTTGAAATACAAAAAGTATCTATATACCCACGTAAAAACCAGACAACATACGAATTGTCACAAGAAAATCTTATTTTAGCAGTCGCAATCACACCTTTGTCTTACATCTGTGGCATGAATATTAACTGATGTACTTTTTGGATTACTTTTCTATAAACAGAATCATATTACAAAATTTGAAGAATTGAAAATTAAGGTTAAAATTTTTAAATATTAAAATGCAGAGATTATCTTCTGAATTGAATAGTCAATTTAGACCTGACAAACAGATTTTGATATAAAAACTGTATATAAAAATAATTATCTTTTTGTAACTTTTATTTAACTTTTGTAATTATTCTATATAAAAAAATAGAAGCTTAATAAGAAACAAATATTCGAATAAAAAAATAAGGCGTCTATGAAGCCTTTCGAATTATTATTAGTATTAATTGGAATAGAATATTTTAGAGCTCCTAGGTTGGACCTAATGGATAAAATATCTTAGGTAATATGCTACATATTCATTGAAATTAACCTAATGGTTAAGTCAATTTCTAACTATTACATTTGAAAGCATATTTAAACATTCATAAGAGAAAGAGATTGTTTTTCACATTGAGACAAAACTACTGCACAACATACAAAACTGTGTGTTAGTAAACCATCACAGGCAAACAAATAAAAGCATATCAAAATAATCACGAAATACAAATGATCTATTAAATTTGAACGTACACCAAATATAAAATGAAGCAATTTTTATAAATACAGTGAAGTCATAATTGGCAAAATTATTTTCCCCAGCACCATGGTATATAAAATACAAGATACAGGTTTGATAACATTCTATTCATTGCTGCTATTCTAAAAACTAAAAAAAAACAATGATTCTAAGTATACACTAGTCTTCATTTTATATAGAAAAGAAAGAAACAGGTATAGTTGAATTTTAGAAGGGATGGTTCATGCATTTTTAAAAATAAATAAACTTGAGTCTGTCAACAATCAAAACGCAATAATTAATTAAGAGTGACGAGGGAGGGTGAGTGTGGAGAAAAAAATATCCCTCCTCTACTGTAAAGTATATGAAATAATTAATAAGTATATAACTTGTTTGAGACAAATCAAAGATACAGGGATACTTGAACTACTTAATCAACTGAACATCAATACAGAGTCAATACCGTTTATACAATTATATTGATGCAATAGGGAATGGACGGTTTGACGACGATTAATTCCGCTCAGTTATACGACAAATAGTAGAAGTCCTATAATTGTAGAAAGGTGTAAATGTTATTTTATATTAATAAGGTACCTTATACCCTCCCATGTATCTTTAGCTTATAATAGGGGGCGTTCCTTGTGAAGGTGTTTAGCAGGCATTCATTTATAAATATAGTTTTCCTTATACATTTGTATATGATCATTCAATTCACTAAAAGTGATACTATTTAGCTTATAACAATAAAAATGTTGCTGAACCAGATTCATCAATACAGCCTTACCGGCAATATTTTGATAGAAATTACACGTTTAGAGAAATGATTGTACGGGAACTGACTGTTCTGTAATAAAATTTACAGTTGAAATACATTTAACAAACAGTTGAAAATACCTGTAACAAATAAAGACGAAAACAATTTAGTTCAAATTCAATATTTATTTTTAAAAAACCGTATTATATCATTGTCAAAGTGCATGACACCTACAAGTATACGTCGGAATACCATATATACATAAAACATTTGAGATGGCATGCACAGCCCTAAGTTTATAACAGATTCGCCGAATATAGTTCAAGCTCAACTATTTTGAGAAAGTTAAATTTAAGCTCAAGTAAATTTACAACACTTCAAATCCTTTTCATCTAGTAAGAGGTTCACATTTCACATCAGAATAACTTCTTATTTGTGCTAGGTGTAATTTGGCTCGGTGTAGAAGCCCTAAGTTAGACCTTACAACACTTATCTCTAAATTCCATCTTTTTGCAAACACCTTTGTAAAATTTTCAATAGTCTTTATCTAATTTAAAATTAAAAATTATGTCCCATGACATATCATATGGCTTTTACAGACCATTTATCTCCGAGGTTTAAATTTAAAACAAAGAATCATTGTCAAACGATTAAACAAAAACTAAACTTTGTCTGTATTTTTGTATAGAACGTCATCATACTTTGTAAAGATTTATTCACACTTTATTGTTAAATCTTATCGGGTATATCATTTCGTGACCTCTCCTTTTTATTGTTTCCTTTTTCGGTCAAAAATGTTGAACTCGAATTAAAACAAAGACATCTGCTTGTCTCAAATTTTTTATTATAAGTTTCAATGACGTAACGGAAATTCCAGCTGATCTTTAAAGTAATTAATTACAGTAAATCTTCTGTCTTATATTATCTTACTGCGTATAGCAGATGAACAGACAAATGTATTCAGCTGTTTTACAATGTGTCCAACCAGCATAAATCTTATTTTAGGCGATTTTGGGCTGTTACAGTTCTAAATAATCATAGTGAAACAGTGGAAATCTTTACTTCTTCAATAAACAAATCGAGTCTTGGTTTATTGTTATGAAATAAATATAGCATTTTTGAAAACAAAATTGGCGTGTGCTTTAACTTTTATGAATTGCATTAATAAATATGAGCGTTCTATAAAGTAAGGAATAAGGGGTACAAAAATAAAATACACAACATTGAATCGAATTTCGAAAAAAAAATCTTAATCCAATATTTTAAACATTTGGCACAGTAATACATATTCACATAACTTTTTATTTAGTTATTGTATAACAGTATATTTTTCTAGCTTTTTTCTCAACACCGTAGACATGTATACGTTATTTTTTCCATCATTGTAATGCATAGTCAGTTTTTCCTTTATTTATCATGAATGCAAATTAATTCACAATTCGTCTGCTTAACTAATATACTTTGCTCAGTTCATTTTTTTTCACTCCGTTGTTACTTTAAGGACTTAAATCGGTATAATACTGTTTCACTATTTCATTTACAATGTTGAATTATTTATTATGTCAAAATTCGTTCGTCTTCAAAATTATTCTGTAATTTAGTTGAGTACAAGAATTTAGTATCAAATTATCAATTATTCTTATTTATTTTTAGCATTGAAATCCCAAGTTAATAGTTTCCAAAAGCCAAGTTGCATTAATACTAATAGTATTTTTTAGCGGTAGGTTACTATATAATTATTATGCACCATAGTAACCTACCATTAGCATAACATTTATTGGTCGATCTTTTTTATGTTTTTTTTTATAAATTTCAAAAATTAAAACATTTGACTTTACGTTTTTAAATTGGTATGCTAGAACGGTCTGGTATATATATTTCATATAAACGAGAAGTTCAGTAATTTTAGCCCAGATTAATTACTGTACATACAACATTTTGTTACTAAATTACAGCTTCGTATATAAAATTACTTCAGTGCTCATCTTCCTCTCTAGTATCAAAATTTATAAACATGAATAAAGAATAGATGACATAAACCTCAAAGATATAACCCAACTGAAAGTCGATTAGATATCAAACCGTTGTTCCCTATTAACTGTTTTATTAGAAACTTAATACGGACATGAATAAATATTCTTTTAAAAACTATGTATATTCTGTTAAAAAAAATTAGTAGTTTGTTTGTTTCTCATACCAGTTGGCATTCTAGTTGTGAAACCACAAATGATTTTCGTTTGTCTTGTCGTGCATTATTACATTACAATAACGACAACCGCAAATGTATCCGAGACACAATTGCAACAACCACAAATGGCTGCTTCGTCGTTGATGTTTGACTGATCTATATGATTTCCCGGATATCAAATCTTCTTCTCCAATGAAACGAAGTCTTTAGATTTAACAAACATTTTCAGTCTCCCGCGGTTTGTAACACTTGCCTTAATAACAAAATGAATTCACAATATAATGCAATCGCTCGCAGCACGCGTGAAAATCGATATTCGTGCAAAGATGCCATGTCATCGGTGCAGCATTACGTGCACGCAATTTTAATAATTCCTCAACCGCATGAAACTAATGCTTTTGTCTTTGAAGAGTGTGTGCCATATTACCAAAACACATAACGGACGAATTAAGAAAATACAAAAATAATACGCTTTGTTAGTTTTTAACAAAACTCGTTGTTAAATTTCTAAAGCTAACATGCACCAATCTGCGATGTCAAACGATCTAAGCCATTGATCATGGGAACAAATTGCACTGATATTTTTTTAATAAGTAACAGAGACACTTACACAATTTTGAATACATTAGTTTAAACTATTGTAACTTTTAAGAAGACAATTACATTTTCGACTAGATCTTGAATAGAACTGATCACTGTCAGTTTCTTTTGGTTTGTCATCTTAGGATATCAGAGAACCTGTGAGGTCAAACAAACACTTATTTATATTCATGGGAGACAAGACGTATCCATAAAACAAGGCAATATTGCAAATTTATATGACATCCGGAATTTCTGATGGAATTTTGAAATGAACATTACCGTACTGTACAAACATTGTCATAAAAATTAGTTGACAAGATCATCTTAGCTGAAGACTCCAAAGGGAAACTTTTGACAATTTATTCAAAAGAAGCATAATCTTATCAGTTCAACCAAATTGGTTCAATTGAGAAATATCGAACTGATTACTGTATAAAATTGCTTAATTATTATTTCAGTAGCAGTTCAGAATAAAAATGTTTCAAACATATATCCTTCATGCGCCCCAACCGTCGTATCAAATCCATTACCAATCAGAAGACATCGGATCTGTAGTAGTTTTATAGTGCCATATTAAATATAAATCTAATAAAGGCTAGATACTGCTTCAGCTTTACGCTGATCCGACCCGATCAAGGGTGAATCTTCCAAGGAAATAAAAAGGCCATCCTCTATCAAGAAACGTCTGACCCCAAAGTGCTGATGGTCAATGATGTCAGGGAGAACATCGACCATGGAAACTAGGGTTATATTGTCTCGATAAATGGTTCTTGAATACTGGATGTTTCAAGATATTCAATCGTTAACAATGAATTGATGCGCAAATAGAGAGAAGGAAAATCATAATTATATGAAACACAAAAGTTTGGACCTGGAAGGAAGCTAAAAACATTTTCATCATGACCAAAAAAATGCCTAAAACAATCACACTCTTCTGTAGTTTCACTTGTAAGCATGACCCAAACACACAGTCCTCACATTCAAATTCCACAACAAAAAAGATCAAAGTGGTCTTCAATATTAAAGATAAAACAACAACAAAACATTCATCTCATTAAAAACAGGTTACATTTTTTTTTTATTGCAAATTTTCGCTGTAATTTTGTCAGAATGCATATTCGATTATACCTATTTAATAAAATAAAAAAAACTTGATTCCCAACATACTCAGACTAACCACAACAATCACTACGCTAGAAATATAAATTCAAAGTTGTCAGGAAAACGTAAATGAGACAGTAATCCAACGACACAAAACATCAAAAGTAAAGTTCCTGGTCTAAAGAAAATTATAAATGTTATCCAAAACTTAAAACTGCTATCTACAATACATTACTAACTGAACAAAACATAACAATAAAACAAACCAAATAAACAAAACAAAACAAAGAAGAAGTACATGCAGCAATGCAGAATAAACATGATTATATGCAGTGGCTGAAATATATGTATATCTTGTATAGTAATATATAGAAATCCTACAGGACCGTATACTCCTTCGTTGTAGTTTCATACAGCAACGACTGATTATGACAGAACGCTCATTGGTTATGCCTAATGAATTTCAATACAGATAACAAAGTAGACTAAGTGTTCTGTCAAAGTATAAATAAGCGCAATTGATATCCACTGAAAAAAGAAAAGAACACAGATAAAATGATCTACAGATGGAGAAAAAAATTTAAGTTCTTTGCATTTCAATTATAAAATGAATTAAGATTTTTGTTCAAACAATTCCCTCAATTGAAATAATATTTCTTTATAAACCGTTTAGGTTGTGCTATATATGTGAAGTCACGTTGTAAATGCTCTTACTTATTTTGACATGTTGATTTTTTTTGTTATTATTAAAAGAAACATTACGTCCGTTGCAGTCTGAGACGATAATCCAAACACGCGAATATTATCGAACAAATTTAGAAAAAGTATGCGTCCATTACAAGAAAACAAAGGCCTGAACTTATACATGTAGCCAGAATGCACGGTACAAAAATTAACAAAAAGGAAATTTTATATTTAAATACAATTTAAGATTCATACGACCACTGATGGTTTTGCACTTTTTTTTAAATTTTTGAATCTAGCATGTAATTTATTACAAAAATTATGAGCTCAAACAAAAGATTAATGGGTAGTGCTTAATAACTTTCGAAAATCTATGACAAGAAATAAAAAATTAAAAAAATTATATGCGAATCTTGTGAATTATATATTTTGACCATTATGAAATCTTTCAGGAAACTCTTCTTGGCTTTCTTTTTTTAAGGCAAATGGACGAAGAAAAAAAGCATCTATATATATTAAAACACCTGTTTAATGTTTTAAAATTTGTTAATAATTAAATTGAATAGAAAAAGTTAGTGTTCATTTATTTTTTTTATGTTGCAAAAGACAAAGGAACAAATTCTCAAAATTCATCCGCCATAATTGGTCTAAAAATAAATTTTTTTTTTGGATCGTGCCATATCTCCTTGTTCAAGGGATAACTTTTACCAGAAGTTCTTTTGTTCTGTTGTTCTGTATATTGCTTGGTGTAATCCTTTCCACAGACATGCGTAAAATGTTATCGCGAGTCCTATATAACTACGGTTTTACATGTTTTATTATAATTTAACTCTGCATGAATAGAACTTTAGAACATGGAATAAAAGCCAATGTGGTTCATTTGCCATAGCTGACTGCTTACATTTTCTTGCTAGAACATTATGTCTTAAAATTGTTCTAATATCAAGAAATCATTTTAAAATTATGGAAAAATTATGTATCGTATTTCTTTGTAATACATGTGCAGTAAAAACGTTACGTTTTAAATTTGTACTTGTCAGCCTTCGACTTTTATATGAGGGCATAAACATAAGAATATTTGCCCTTAATAGAATTTATGAAATATAATTCTTTGTAGAAAATATTATCTTGGAAGTGGTTGTAAAAACATCACTCACAACCCAGTTGATTTGATCATAAATTGGGCATTAGCTGATCTGAACTCAGCACGCGTGTATCCGATCATGGGTTACTCCATAAAATAATCTTCACTCACTTCCTTTGTAATATAAAATTCCATCTTTATGGTTTATGATATAAACGTGATATTTTGAGCAAATGCATAAATAGACTTTTTGTCAATTTGTAACTTTCGTGTTACAGGGCTATATAAAATAGAAAACAGATCATGACAATGTCTTAATGAATGGGCTGGTATGATGACTTATTTCATCATTGCATCCCTATATTCATAATAGCGGAAGTTTTTTAATCTCTTTCTCCACTCGAGAAGGTGACAAGAAACACTTTGCTGTTTTTGATATTACACCTTTGTGACTAGAGTTTCAGGAAAAACGGAATTCACAGCAAAAAGGCACGGTATTAATGATCCATTAGGGGTTTACTCATTTATATCCAATATCCGTATTTGCATATTATTTCTCATAGCATTATTGAGAGATGTGTTCCGACTTCCGAGTGATCATAAAGCTTGCTTTCCTTGAAATAACCCATCTCGCTAATACCATGGGATAAATTACGCACAACAACGCAACACAATTACTTACAGTCATCGACTACCTGACAGTTTAATTATTATCCTTTATGAACATACCACCCATCCAATGTTGTTAGCTAAATTGTTACAACGGGAAGTACCCGAGGGACTATACCATGGCCATAAAGTTCACTTGGGCTGGCTTTGATTTTCATAAACCTTTATACATTGTCAAGTCGTAAAACTGATTTAGTCTTTGTGGAGGTATAGAATAAAAAACATTGTCTTGTGGCTTACAGCAGTGATCTAATAAAACGCATCCCAATAATCAAACTTAATTGGTTTTAATGTGTTTTTTATCTCTTGAATAATGCCAACCACATGCTAATCACGTGACCATTCATGACCTTTCTCGATGAAACTTTTCACCCCGCAACTAACTATTGGCCATAATGTGTACATTTTGTTCCATGGATGAAGATGTAAATGTTATTACAATATAACATGTTTCAGGGTTTGAAATAATGCCAGAAAGGGAACAGATATGAAATTGCAAGCTATGATTATGATATTGAAGCACACATTGTGCATATTAAGCTTGCACATAGAATGATTTTGCCGCCATTTCTCCTCATACAATTATGCCGCCTTTCTTCAAATCCTGGACCAGACTCTAACGGATTTCATATAGTTGGATTAAAAACCAAAAGTCCAAAAAAAGGAAAGTCCCTAATCAAATGGCATCATCTAAAGCTTAAATACATCATACGAATGGATAACAACTGTCATATTCCTGACTTAGTACAAGAAAAAAGTAATGACTACATAGAAAACTAAAGACTGATCAACATTAACCGATACCGTTTCGATTGCTTGTGTTGAGTCAACAATTCGTGCCAGTTATCGTGTTGTTCTTATTATTAATCTGGCAATTATAGTCATTGGTATAAACATTCAATATACCCGATTGAATAACCTTAGTCAAAATGGCATGTAGACTCTTTAGGCAAAGCACAAAAAATAAAAAATAAAAAATGACAATAGCACAATAACGCTGAGCCGGGATGTTTGAATACTGAGCCACGCCAAAAGGATATAACCAAAAATGGACTAATTTGAAACATTACAGGTTAAAAATATATAAATACAAAGAACACTATAATAACTAGTAATTAAAAATCGTCAGTACCTAGATTCTTTCCTTCAATGTCTGTCATATACGCTTTTAGTTTTAATGATTTGTCATATTTTAGTTTGGGTAAATTGCTTCACATTTGTTCAGTCTGTGTTTAAGGCTAAGTATACAATAGGTCACACTATATGTGGGTAAATCTCAATTCTCAATCAGTATATAGTGTTGTAGTATAAATTTCTAGGTTTTACTCTGTGTCTGTAAATCTCAATTCTCAATCAGTTTGGTGTTGTGGTTTAACTTTCTAAGTTTTGCTCTATGTGTGTAAATCATAATTCACAATCAGTTTGGTGTTGAGGTATAATCTTCTAGAATTTGCTCTATGTGTGTAAATCTCAATTCTCAATCATGTTGTGGTATTATGTTCTAGGATTTGCTCTCTAAGTGTAAATCTCAATTTTCAATCAGTATAGTATTGTGATATAACTTTCTATGATTTTCTTTATGTGTGTGAATCTCAATTCTCAATCAGTATATTGTTGTGGTATAACTTCCTAGGATTTGTTCTATGTATGTAAATCTCAATTCTCAATCAGTATATTGTTGTGGTATAACTTTCTAGGATTTGTTCTATGTGTGTAAATCTCAATTCTCAATCAGTATATTGTTGTGGTATGATTTTCTATGATTTTCTTTATGTGTGCAAATCTCAATTCTCAATCAGTATATTGTTGTGGTTTAACTTCCTAGGATTTGTTCTATGTATGTAAATCTCAATTCTCAATCAGTATATAGTTGTGGTATAACTTTCTAGGATTTGTTCTATGTGTGTAAATCTCAATTCTCCATCAGTATATTGTTGTGGTATAACTTTCTAGGATTTGTTCAATGTGTGTAAATCTCAATTCTCAATCAGTATATTGTTGTGGTATAACTTTCTAGGATTTGCTCTATGAGTGTAAATCTCAATTCTCAATCAGTATATTGTTGTGGTATAACTTTCTAGGATTTTCTTTATGTGTGTAAATCTCAATTCTCAATCAGTATATTGTTGTGGTATAACTTTCTATGATTTTCTTTATGTGTGTAAATCTCAATTCTCAATCAGTATATTGTTGTGGTATAACTTTCTATGATTTTCTTTTATATGTGTGCAAATCTCAATTCTCAATCAGTATATTGTCGTGGTATAACTTTCTATGTTTGTTGAACATTTTGACACTGACAGTAGATCAAAATGAAATACAGACCTCCAAGAACAATACAGATCGACCCCAAAACAATGTTTCAACCTTTTTCATCAGTTAAGGGAAATGGAATATAAACAAAGTCTTTGAAAACTTTGTAATTTATGTTCTAGAAGGCAACATTGACTTTTCTCTGGTTTCCGTGCTTTCTATGGCGATTATGACATTTTGTTAATTATAAGTAACCTTATACAGAAATGAAGCCTTGCTTTATGTTACTCTTTGGTGACGCATCTGTGGTTCCGGAAACTAGTTTAGTAATTATACCATGTTGCATGCGAGAGTTATAACAGAATGATATAAAAGCTGTTATTTATTACGTGTGGAACCCATCTTAGTTGTCAGTTTTCACGTTCTCATCTTTTTAATGTATCGGTTTTGATTTGATAGTTTTCTTTTAATATCAAACATTTCTATTATTCCAAACTTTTTGCGTGCAACCAAAAGTGTGCAGAAGTTCTTCTGTTTTAATACCTTTAATGTTTAATTTTCTGATATTATAAATCATGGAAAGGACAGGGGAAAACATCTTCAAAGAGGTACTAATTTTATCAAAAGATTAAAGCGGTAATTTTGAATGATTAATACTTGAAAGTGTTTCTATCAAACAGCTAAAAAAAACAACAAATATTTGAATAATTTGCAAAATAAATCTAATATGATTTCTTGCAAAGCATTTCAAGGCAGTGCATTATGAGTTTATAGGCTATAAATTGTAATATTAAATAGTGCAGTATATGTGCTTTTTAATTTCGGTACCTGATAGAACCGTTAATATGAATGAATTAAAACATTGAAATTCTGCCACGAAATATTACAGGCTAAAAATGATTTTGTTTGTAATAATGTAAACAACAGATAGCAACGCTTTTAACTGAAGCATACTGTGAGCTGATGTGGTACCATTATGAAACATACTATTTACCAAGTTAAATTAGTACTTAGTGAATAAAAGTCAGAATGGAAATGGGGAATATGTCAAATAGACAATAACCCGACCACAGATCAGATTAAAGCCGAAGGCGAGAATATCCCGCATCATGAGGTGGGCCTCAGCTGGACCCCAAATAATAATGTGTACTAGTTCAGATAAAATGGATGTCATAATAAACTCGAACATATACAAATGAACCGAAATTTGAAAAAAAAAATCAAGATCAACAAACGGGCCAGAGACTCCCAACTTGGGACAGCCGCAAACATGCGGAGGGGGTAACATGTTTTGGGATATCTCAACCCTCCCCTAATACCTCTATAGCCAATGTAAAATAAAGAAACACACATCAATACACACAGTAAAACTCAGTTTAAAATAAATCCGATTCCGATGTCAGAATATATATATGGCATATATAACAAAAGATTCTAAGCAAAATGACAATGATACATAAATTAACAAAGGACTACTAGCAGTTACTGACATGCCGGCTCCAGACCTCAATTATACTGACTGAAAGATTAGGTCTTCATCTTTCAATTAGTTTAATATACTCGTTTCAAGTTTTAACACTTTTGCTTTTGTCATGTCTACTTTATTAAACTCTCGGCCTAACTTATTTTGAATGATATTCATGTTTTGAACACAGACTACGCATGTACATGTCTTCTATTTCATTCACAATCCAGCCTTCGAAATCGTCCGTATTTTTTTGGTCATTTTTGAGGTCAAATTTCCGAGTTTTTTCTCCTCAAAACTAGTCCATTTTTTAATTTTAAAAAATGCTAATGAAATATGGCATTTTGTTTGATTGTAACAAAGGCTTTAAGCTCAAATTAATATGAGCTTATACGAAATTAAATCACTTATAAAAGAAATAGCTCCGAAATTGTATAATGAAATATTAAATCCTTGTCAATTGTTAAAAGAAAAAAAGAAAAATGAAGGCACAAAGTGAACAACAAAAATCAAAATTCATATGAAACAGAAAATACCATTTCCAACCGATTGGATAGACAAACAATTATAATTATACATGTAATAACAAAACATACAGAAAACTGAAGACGAGCACACGATCTCTACAAATAACTCGCTGTGTATACCCCAAATGTCAACAATGATTTGTTTCTGTATTTTTGAGATATAGATTTTGTATAAACAAGTGGATATTGTTGAAGATGGACTGTTGTCCCATCGGATATAGAAAAAAAACCATCAGGGATATCCGTTTACAGTATGTTAACTTCGTTTTTTTTCGTTGTTCTAATCTGGTATTGGAGGCTTATACCTATACGAAGCTACTATGATGTTTATGATCATTTATGACTTTTTTCTTTAGATATATGAATAAATAAATAATTGACTTAAGCAAGCTATAATGGTGGTATGATACTGTAAGAAATAGATTGGATTCATCTTGACATAAGTAACATTTGAACAGTGTTCTTCTTTGTCATTGCTAGATAGATATATAACAGCATTATCAAGATAAAAACAGTAATACTTGTACTTTAATGATTTAGGTCCAAAATGGGCCTCCGCACAAAATGACATGAATCATCAAAATACAAGTATTTCTGTAAATTCACTGTGGTGTATAAAGATATAGATAATCTATGCAAAATTTGCCTTGATTTTTAACCGGATTTTTGTGACAAAAATGTCGGTTATTGATTTGGGGATGTACGGCGGTCGGGCGGGCGGGCGGTAATCAAATGTTGTCCGTGCATTAACTCATGAACCGTTCAACCAAAGCTTTTAAAATTTTAATATGTTGTTACTGACAACTAAATGAAGGTCAAGTTCAATAATGGCGATTTTGACTTTTACCGTTCAGGAGTTATGGTTCTTGAAAGATTGAAAAATGGAGTTTCCAGTCGTGTCCGTGCATTTACGCATGAACTGTTCTACCTAAGCTTCCCAAATTTTAATATGTTGTTACTGATGACAAAATGGAGGTCAAGTTCAATAATGGCGATTTTGACTTTTACCGTTCAGGAGTTATGGTTCTTGAAAGATTGAAAAATGGAGTTTCCAGTCGTGTCCGTGCATTTACGCATGAACTGTTCTACCTAAGCTTCCCAAATTTTAATATGTTGTTACTGATGACAAAATGGAGGTCAAGTTCAATAATGACGATTTTGACTTTTACCGTTCAGGAGTTATGGTTCTTGAAAGATTGAAAAATGGAGTTTCCAGTCGTGTCCGTGCATTTACGCATGAACTGTTCTACCTAAGCTTCCCAAATTTTAATATGTTGTTACTGATGACAAAATGGAGGTCAAGTTCAATAATGACGATTTTGACTTTTACCGTTCAGGAGTTATGGTTCTTGAAAGATTGAAAAATGGTGTTTCCAGTCGTGTCCGTGCATTTACGCATGAACTGTTTTACCAAAGCTTCCCAAATTTTAATATGTTGTTACTGATGACAAAATAGAGGTCAAGTTCAATAATGACGATTTTGACTTTTACCGTTCAGGAGTTATGGTTCTTGAAAGATTGAAAAAAGGTGTTCCCAGTCGTGTCCGTGCATTTTCTCATGAACCATTCAACTAAAGCTTTTGAAATTTTTATATGTTGTTACTGATGGCAAATTAGAGGTCAAGTTCAATAATGACGATTTTGACTTTTACTGTTCAGGAGTTGTGGTTCTTGAAAGATTGTGAAATGGCGTTTCCATTCACGTTGTTGCATTTACTCATGAACCATTCAATCTAAGCTTTTCAAATTTTAAGATGTTGATACTGATGACAAAATGGAGGTCAAATTTGATATTTACGATTTTCACTTTCCCCATTCATCAGTAATGGTTCTTGTGATATTGCCAGGACACAAATAAATATTAATAAATCCGGTTTGCTGTCGTTGTGACAGCCTCTTGTTACGTATTGAATTGGCTTTTTTTCAAAAAGTAAAACATTCTTTAATAAGATATTTATTCAAGTAATAAAACTTCAAACAATATGTAGTTAGTAATAACTTAACCTTACATATACTTAGAAATACTTTCTTTATATTAATTTCAAGGCTCGGTTTAATGTCTTACCAAAATAGAGGTGTCAGTTTGTTTACATTTAGACTCATATTCACACGAAACGAACTTGGTAACACTTGAGAAAAAAACACGATCTATTCACTCGAAAAAAAACCACCCAAATGAACATGACTGTTCCAGCTGTAACAAGGCTATTGCACTAAACATAGTATTGCATTAACCTCGAGCTATGTTCTCGGTAAATATATACACATCTGTATTAAAAAGTCATTAAGGTAATTTAAAGAAGTTTAAAGTCGAAACTTTAAATGGCTGTTTTGGTCTAAAACTAGTAAAAGACAACCTTTGTTTTCACGCATGCGTCAAAAATCAATTCCACCAACTAGCATTGCTTGGCTATAATACAACACTAAATAAAGAAGCTTGATTGAACAGATAACATGCATGTATTTCGGAAATATGTACAACATTCAAGTTCAAACAAGTTTGATTAACCGGAAGTACACAATACAAAAGTCAGAGATCGGTAAAAACATCATCATGGACTTACCTCTAATTGGCATTGGTACCATCAACACCATCTTTCTGGTGGTATTATCTGTTGTTGTTTCTGAAACACATTCGGAATCATTTTCGGAAGAAGACTCTGAAACCGTGACAGTTTCTTTCAGCTTCATCGTGGGTAATTAATAATAAATGAGCAGACTTCTTTGTGGTTACTATTTCTATATAAATGATTTTAAAGTGAGTTTGTCGTTTTATCGATCAGTTCCAATTAAGTATTGACGAGTTAACACGACACGTCAGTCAATAACATTACAAAAAGCTACAAATGCTAACTTTATGATGTGAATTAACGTAAATTTACATTGTTGTTTCGAGCAGAGCTTAATCTACTGGAAAATTTGTTTGGATTTTCGCACTTTTACTGTTTCCGCTAAAGATGGCGTTGCTTCCGGGGGAAAAGATAGTTGAGGTCTAAACGAGTTTAAAAATTGTCATCCATGACATTTTAGTATCATTTTTAAAATTATTAGTTTACGCAATTGTATTATTTCTAAGAGACACACTTTGTTCACTTTTGAAGTTAGATTAGAGCAAATGATCAAAAATAATTTTGTATGATGAATGTGCGAGAATATCTTTGATAGTCCATAGAATATGTTTAACTGCGGAACTGTGGGAATATTTCTATAACCTTTCTCAGTTAATATAGTTATATTAGTGGCATCTTTCGAACTATAATAATAATTATTATATTATTATTTCTCTTTTCGGTGTAAAGCTAATAGGTTCAACATTTTTATTATCAGTTTGTGTTTTAACATTTCTTTTTTCTAATATATATGTGATTTTTTCCTATCGAAGACCATTGAACCGCCTCCTAATATGGTACTTTGACCAGCCTTATATATATATCGGCGGTTCAAAGGGATGGAAACAATTGTTGCGTCCAGTCAGCAAAATGGGTTCGGTTAAAAATGTTTCCTATCGCAGTTCCTAAGGGTGGAAAAATTACATTTCGAGCTATAAAGTTTGTTCTTCTTGCATCGAGTTTGAAGATTGTCCTGATTACAGCAGTTACGGTGTCAGTATGACCATGGGAATCTTATGTTGGCTATCAGACTTCGATCATAAGATAAACTGACGTATGTAGTCAGCACTTCGGTGTTGACATATCAACTTTATGGTCATTTTTATAAATTTCCTGTAACAAAACTTTGAATTTGTCGAAAAACTAAGGATTTTCTTACCACAGGAATAGATTACCTTGGCTGTATTTGGCACAACTTTTTTGGAAATTTGGGTCCTAAATGCTCTTCTTTAACTATGTAGTTGTTTGGCGTTATAACTTTTTTTTTATCTAAGCGTCACTGATGAGTCTTAATATGTAGACGATCGTCTGGTGTATTAAATTATAATACTGGTACATGTATACCTTGAAATCTATGTATGCCTTTGCGTAGTCAATTCTACATGGTTTTGTTTATGTGACAATGACCGATTCAACCAATATACAGTTATAGTAGCACTAGTTATATTACGGTCATGATAACCTCTTTACTGAACGAGCTTGTGTACATCGAAATGGTCCGGTATCTATAAAACATAATCCAGGAAGATAAAATGTCATTTTATTTAATACATTTGTGACTGTTATCTTCTTTCCTTTTTGGTCATATAGTCCCTCAAGTACTTAAGTATCTATACATTTGCGGCTTTCAAATTTTGGTAGCTGTTGAAGGTAACTACAGAAAAGCGATTTGAATGAACTAAATCTATAGAGAGTGAATTCAATGTTGATCGGTTATTCCCTGGATATCTGAGATGACTTTAAGCTGAGAAATATACTTTCTTTAATAAATCAAAAAGATTTATCTGGATGGAGTTACATACATGTATCTCCTGTAGACTGTTATCGTGTACCTCCTTAGTCTATTTACATTCACTTTGAATATAATTGCATATCAACATTTGCCTTATAGTGTCGAAATTACACACAGGCGAAACATACTCATATACAGGATAAAAACATGTGTTATTTCATATTTTCTTTAAAAAAAAAATTGAGAATAAATTATTAAAGTACATTGTTGCATTTATTCTTATCACCTCACCTCATCGTCGCTAAAAATATATATACAGCTGTGTTGGTTGATGTTTTAATATATATTTGTTGTGTTTCATTATTTTATAGTATTCTTAGTACTTTTTAAATTTTGATCATACAGATGGGGAAAATCATATATATTATTTATTGTAACTATCAAAGTTAATAAATGGATCTTATTGTTAATTAATACCCTATTATTTTACATCCTTACAATTTTTCCATAATGTAATACTTATTTGGAAGTCATCGCTTCTGTATGATATATATACAAAATATTTTAAAAAGTAAGTTTATTTTAAGATATAAATAAAAGATGATCTAAACTTTGATGAAGCTAAGCATCATTCACTTCGATTTCAGATATAAAAAAACGTGGACTTTTTTAAAAACTATATTGTAACATTTGATACCAAAACTGACTATTTGGACCCTTAAAATGCTTTTGATCTCTTGTTGTAAGACTACCATTGAATATGATAAAATCCTTAGCAGCTCTAATCGTATTTCGGGAAGCCTATTGACTTTTATTTGTATAATTAAAGTTGAATTACATGACAGAGGAATCCTAACATAAAGCAGAGATGATAATTATCCGTCGACATTCACGCCATTGACATTTCCATATTTCACCAAGTCCATTTGTTACCAGCCTCAATGGTCACTTATCGCTAATTTATTACCCCGGCAATATCGCCTTGACCATTCAATGGCCAAAGTCCACTTCTATCAAGCTGAATTGCTTTCTATCAGTATTTCCATTAAATTAATATTAACGGTCGATTGATTCCTGTGCGTATTAATTGAAGATCTCGTTAAATCTCGTTAGTCCATTATCAAGCGGCAGCCGATAGTTCAACCCCCTTGTGTACATAGTGGTCAACTTAATCGGTCATAAATTTCCTATCTTGTTTACATGATAGGTTGAAGTGGACGGTCAATTCCTGATGATTATACGTATACTTGAGAATACTGAAATGGTCAATATAAAAATATGAACGTTGAAAAGGAGAAGCAACACTACCAAACAAAAAAATGTAAAGGTCAACATGTAGTCTTAAACAATGAGCAAGACTGCGGCCTATGCAATATGTCAAGTTTTAAATCGCTCAAATTATGAAAAGATGAATATCATCTAAGATCTGCAATTTACACCATATTCCTGAAATAAATAAAATTGACGTACATTTATATATCATTACTTCCTAGTTTTGATCATGAATGGCACTAGTTATAGATATTAATTGACAGTGCTTCGTAAGCCTTTGAAGACTGGCTGATTGACTCTGTATACATGTATGTAAAAATGTTCTATCAGGTTGCACTTTAAATAAAATTGAATATTTATAAATCCATTTTGAAACATTTGTATAAGCTTTAATGAGTTAAGTCATACTCTTGGCTAATGCATATGAACAAATAGTGTAGCAATCCAATGCAGGAGTCACCAAGGGTAGATGCCGAAAGAGAATTTAACTGGACAGGTGTAACATTGTTCGACTATTGTAAATTAATATGCAGAACCCTTTTCTTCATGCCATTTAAAATGTTTTCCTTTAAGTTACCCACCACATGTATAACAGTCTTCCCGACATCCTGAAAACAGGATTCCGTCTCCTTTCGGCATTCATGTACAATTTTTTATGTTTTTTTTTTAATTTAATGCATAAGACATGATACTGAACCATATGTACAAATGTGCTGAAGAGAATAAAGATTAAAAGTACAAATTTATAAACTTTATTCGTCATTTAAATTGATTTTAAATAAACTTTATATTGACTTTAAACAAAATACATATCTTTGGTTGTATTATTATAAAGTAATAAAATGCTTTCAGCTACATCTGCGTATAAAATTGATTCCAAAAGGGAATGTCTGATCTATTTAACAAGTAAACATCATTATACAAACTAGACTGTTGTTAAAACCTTCTCTTGTTAACAGTAATTCACCCATAATTACATTACAGGTACCCTTTTCACCAGAACCATGCTGTGAAACAAATCTATTTCTTCTCATAGAGACCCAGTAATAATTTATCAAATAATTGAATTCAAATCCGTCCATCTTTTCATTAGTGTTTTAACACAAAGTGTAATTTATTTCATTTAGCCTTCCGTGTACGTTATGTCGAAGTTGATTGAGAAGAATCTCGCTTCGTAGTTATGATGGATAAAAATTGACATATTTGACATAACTGTATTTCCTTTTGAACCTTTTGCATTACAGAATTCTCGATAGAGTAATCAGGTTTCCGGGACAGTACTCCTGTTTATAGTCATAATTCCAAATGTTCCATGCAGGAATTAGTGATGGTCAGTTATCAAATTTCTGATAATATCGAATTTGACGGAGATGTCGAGAGAGGCCACTACCGTTATCATATAGAGGGCAGACAAACGATCTTAGAAATGCGATGAATTTATGAACAGTTTTATTGTAATTCGATCATATATATTCACATTAATATCACTCAAAGTACCAACAAAGCCTTTTGGTTAATTAGGACCGATGACCTTTCACCCCATTGAAACATACATCATATGTGGAAATTACGTACAATAAATGTCAAATGGGATAAAACAAACATAACTTTTCAACAGAATTGCACGTTTTGACAGAAATATATCATTTTAATCGTGGAATAAGTAGTTTTATAACACTCTTAGTAATAAAATGTTAAAATTAAATTTCGGCACCGTGTGTATTTCATTACAACTTGATTTGTCTATGAGTTTTAAATCTAATTTGAGTTAATTCATTAATGAAAAACATTTGTGCTTCAGATCTGTTCTGAATATTTAGTAAATTTTGCATTTGGCAAATTGCTGATGGTAAACAATCTGGAATCTGTTATTATAGAAGCAAAATTTACCATTTTATTCAATCTATATATATATAGTACTATTTTTCCTGATTTATAATTGCTTCGTTCACGAATGTAACTTTCTTATTTAAATTTTAATGTGTTAATTCTTATGAAAAAACTAAACTAAAATATATGATGTTTTTAAATGTGGATTTCTATGAAAAACATAAAATTATATTTTACCAATTCCGTCATGAGTTGAGTCATTTCCACATCGGCGCGGAAAACATTTCAAATCATTCGTTAACATTGTAATCGTGTAGTTTTAAAGAGAATCGAAAAATATCCTTTAAATGCGTGAGAATGTTTAGATTTCTATCAAATAATTCGGCGAAGTTTTGTGTCCATACCGATCACACATGCAGATAAAACAACTGAAGAATTGCAAGTGAAAATGGAGAACGCTGAGACATTCTGTAAGTTACAAAGATGGACATTTTTATACAATGCCGCTGCGACTACTGGTGGTCAGTTGCAAGCTTTGGACAATCTTAACAGCACCTCTGTCTGACCAGTACAATACTAACATGACACATCAAAAGGATGAAAGTAATGTCAAAACGGTGTTAACATGATGAAGGTATTTTAATACACAATCGATTACCATTACCGAAATGAACAGCGAAATACAGTCCTCTTTAGTACCACTGCTTGTACTACATGTAAATAAAACTTTCGGAAATTATGAAAAGAGGAATCGAATTGCTACTCGCTATTATGTATATGTTGCGCAAGTCAGCGGCTATAAAAGAACCTTACAGTTTTTCTTTTAATGAAACCATGCAGAGGTCACGTATATATATATACTTACATGTTTTACCTGATGAAACCCAACTCCTGAAGACCATTAGACAATTATGTAACATAGAATTATGGATTGTTCCGTTGAGCTTTATTAATTTTTTTATCAAATCATATTTCTCAAAATATATATATATTTCTTTTGAATTTAAATGTTTTACTTTATTAATTAGTATTCTTTTTTATTTTATGATAAAAAAAAATTATATTCAAGGATGAGGAATACAAAATACAAGTTTTTTTTTTTAACTCAATATCTTTGTTAACAATGCAGTAGATAATAGAGTAGTCAAAGTTTGATAAAGACATTTCCTCAGCAATAAATGATCATCTTTTCCCATCTTTTATATCATTAAAACCACATAATAATCAAATTTGACTTTGAAACAGACTTCATTGTTTGATTTTAAATTTTCTCAGGATTTTCAAAAGTTTTTAAGAAATAATTGATTGTCAGATTTTTATGAATACATCTGTAATAGATTAAAATTTTGCCGTGACTCATTAAAATATTATCATCCCCAATCAAAAGCATCCTTAAGCCTTTCCCTGACCCCTGCTGGACATCAGTACTGGTCATTATTTTCGCTGGCCACTCGATGTCACGACCTTAGGGTCAACTAGTTTCCCACATATAAATTTTTATACAAAGACACCTATTTTACATCCAGCAATGTACTTCAATTCAAATTCATACTAAATTATATTTCATTGTCCGACGATGGCCTTAGCTTGACACCAAGCTCCGGACAATTCACGGTCCAGATGACCATAAAATGACCACATGCATTTTAAAGAGATATATTTCTCTTTTACTATCCAATTATTTCAATAGTATTTATAAAACTGGTGTTTTACACAAAGACAAATTGCTTTAAAATATTTTGACCAAGCAAGTGACCTGGTCAGACCTTTCTTGTTGACAATTCATCTAAGGTCAGTCCCGTTCTAAAAAAGGTGAAATTTGATAAACTGGACAACTTAATTGTTTATCTTTACATTACCCGTAGATTTTCATTCTGATAAAACAGTTTTTCGGACATCGAGGTGTGAAGTAATAACATGAATGTCGATTTCATTTTAACTTGAAGTCCTAAAATCTTGATACTCCAAATCTATCCGATCTAAATTGCAATGAACTGCAGCTCGTCCCAGCACGGACACTCTGACTTTTCTTTCATAGCAGTTCTTCGTTTTGTGTTTAACTTTCAACAGTTTAGTTTACAGGTTGAAAAGTTTTATAGACAAAGTAGACTGTTTATACATATCGAATTTAAATTTTTATTTGTTATTGAAAATAGATCCTTTCAGAAAATTCTGCTTTAAATAGAGTGCAAAGGAAGACTCGTTTCGTCTACATTACAATAATCAGTGACGCTCGAATCAAAACACTTGGCTAAATTAATTAAAGAGGAAGCAGTTACAAATATTGAAAGCCAAATTTTAAAAAAAAGTTGAGCCTAGGCTTGATGCATGCTAAGATCATATATAATATAGATAAAAATGAATAGCAATCCTTAAGGGTTTCGATTGATTTCAATATTTTATGAACAGAAAACGACTGTCAAACAACTGTATTACAAATGTAAATACTATTTATGATACCGTACCGGAGCGATGATTGCTGGGTTTTTCATTCCCTGTAGAAAATAAGTCTCTAACAATATTCTCGAAAATTAGTACTGCTAAGTCCTAACAGTGGATAATAACCCAGAATAATTATCACTGAACGAAATGGTCTTTAAAATTGATATAGAATGCCTTTGAAAAATCTTACAGAAACAGTTCGAATTATTGAGATATGAATACGGTGTGGGGTTTGCTTATTATTGAAGACTGCACAGTGACTGCTTAAATCCACGTCATTTGGACTCTGGTGGATAGCTGCCTCATTGGCAACCATATCACAACTCCTTATATTTATACCAAGTGTCACAAGTGGTTCAAGTTATTCATACAACTTATTTTAGATTAAAAAAAAAAAGGAAAATGAACTCTTAAGCTATTCTAACAACAGTTCTAAAAGAACGAATCTAATCATTTTTTTTGTCATAGCATGTAGAAGATTATTCCAGGAATCAACATTTAGGACTTTATTTAAGTGAGTATTTAATTTACTCACACAAATGATTAATTTCAATTGCAAACAAGAATGGCATTGAGCAAGAATCACCCGAGTTGTTGCCTTAAATTAGACACCACTTGAAAATTGAGATTATTCAGGTTTCATTTATAAAACATGAAACAGTTTACAAATCGGGCAACATGACTGTTGCAATTAGTGATACAGGATCAACTTTCTATTCTATAGCACCCATTCTATAGCACCCAAGACGCCCCAGTTTTTTTGATGGGGTTCGTGTTGCTCAGTATTTAGTGTTTTTTTTTTAACTTTATTATACTTTTCGTCATCTTTCCATGTTTGTCCATATATATACTCATGGCATGTCAATTTCTTTTTGACATATATATGTTTCTTCAACTTGGTATCTGTCGCTTCTTTTTCACTACTTAGTATCCTGTTTTGCTGCAAAATTTAAAAGGCCACTAAATACAAATTATAGAGCTATTTTGTTTTCAGGCCATGTCATAAGCATTGTAAGTACGGATGTACTTTCACATTTAGGACCAAGGAGAAACCAATATCTGCATCAATTCATATGCTCAACTTTTATTATATTCAAATCAAACAATCGTTGATTGGACTCAAATATTGGTAGGACTCCTGAGTGAATGTAAGCATGTAACACTATAAAAGCTTAAGCTGAAATTACAATATCTCAAAAACTTTTCAATTTAATTGAATTTAAAATAAGATACTTTTGGATTAGACATAAAAAAAAAACACTTGAGGAAGAACATTATTTACATTTAAATATAATTACAATATTCTTTCTCAAGTTGTCAATTCTAACAGCCATTGATGGACCAATATGTTTACTTTCCACTTATTCTATTTACAATCGTGGATTTGAATAAAAAGTCAGTTGTGTGACCATAAAGTGACCACTGGTCAAAGAATAAAATACATTACAAAACAAAGACACTGTCCTTGTGTTCTTTTGAAGTGGAGTTATACGAGGGTCCTGCACTTTATTTGACACGGGGATCAGCGTGGCCCAGGATGTGAATTACTTCTTTACTATAATCTTTTATTCACTGACCACCTGGGGTCAGAGGTCCACAATTCTGGGATCAGAGGTCTTTGGCCAAATGTTGTCCAGTCTCCGGACACCACGCATCCTGCAGAGCGATTGGCTGTTCGGAATATCTTTTTGTAGTGTCTCTTTTGTGTTTTACTCGAACTTCACGGTCATCAATTTCGTCTTCTGTCAAGAAAATAAGATTGAATTCGTTTAATTTGCAAAAGCTATGCAGTTTCATCCATCTGGTCCATAGCTGCACGCGCAGCAGTAATTCCTCATCTGTTTCATTAAAATCAGGGGTCAAAAAAGTCAAAACATAACTAGCATTGTCTTTGTTATGGTTTTAAGGTCTGGACAATGTTGACCACTGACCATCTCAAAGACCAGTGGTCAAGACTTGATTAGCTCTAGTGGGCGTGTCAGATCATCTGTTTTATCACATGGTAAATCACACTTTTCACTAAGAAAGTCGATTTATTAAAATCTTCTTAATAATATCAAAGAGATGTATAAGATCACAGTGTCATTACTCTAATAATAAAGTTGCTTTTATACTGACCACATAATGCGATTGTAATGTATTTCATTTAACATTTAACCATGATTTAATTTGATGGCTCAAAGAAATGACTAAGTCTTAAATTGACAATATCCTTTTCATTCCCGATTACTTTAATTTCGGTTTCCTTAGATCATATTTCACATTTTTTACACAATTTCGGACGAACTACGAATATCACTTTTTCTTTTGGCACACAGAACAATTATTTGTATTAATAATAACACTATAATATTATTTTTATAGCTAATCACGTCGGGGCCTTTTATAGCCAACTAAACAGTATGTATGTTTTATTTTCTGATTGTTTAAGGTCGTACAGTTAACTATGACTGCTTACAATTCTCTTCAATTGAACGTTGGTGTACATTGGTCTCATGGGCAATCATACCGCATCTCCTTATTTTTTTATATTCAGATAATTTGTTGCGATGGATGCTCAGGGCCTAATCAGGATCCGGAATTAGACCAACACTTCTAATTTGTTGGATATATAGGGAGGGTTCAGTTTTTGAAGAGAATATCACTGACAAAGCTTTACAATTGCACATTATCAATAACTGATTAAACCCTCTTCAAAAATATAATTTCTAACCCCAATTCGAATTCGGAATACATTGTTATGTATCAAGAAGTGAAGGGAAATATTGAAATAAATAAATAAAAATTCATATGCGGAACCCAGTGTCTCGCCTACTTCTGCTACAGGCTCAACAAAAATGAGGAAAAAAGTTAATAAAATATTCCTATCCATATTTACTATCATTTGATTGTAAGAAGCGTATGTTTGAGTTTAGTAAAAATCCAGGATAGTTTATGCATTTAATGAATGTTTTAAAAACTTTAACTGCAGACTGCAGTATGTAATGTTAACTAGAAGAAAAAAGTCCCCTTTATAAGTAAAATACGAAAACACGGGTAGAAAATTTGAACAAAAGTTCCTTTGAGATACTAGCTTTTGACCATAAACTATCTTCTGTCCAAGTTTGTGCAAACCCAGGATAGATTAAGAAACTTATTAAAACTTTAAAAACTTTAACCACAGAGTAAATGTTATATTTTTTGGCAGAAAACAAAAGTCCATTTATAAGTAAAATACAGAAAAAAAACAGATTTTTTTTTACAAAATTTACTTGTAGATACTATCTTAGGATCATAAACAAGCTTCTGTCCAAGTTTGGTAGAAATCCAGGTTAGTTTAAGAAACGTATTAAGATTTCAAAAACTTTAACCTCAGAGTGAATATTTGTGGACGCCGCCGACAGAATGTGGGATCACTATATGTCTCGCTTTTTCGACCAAAGTCGAAGGCTTGACAAAAATTAACACAGAGTATACTTGTTTCGGTTATTTTTTATTTATTTTATATGTTGCTTTGATGTCTGGTTCCGATTTTTAAAGTCAAGTTATCTTATGTCAACCGTGTTGTACAATTTGTTCTTATATTGTGCTGCTATATACGTCTGCAATTTTCACAGGTTGTTGAAGGCTGTGCAATGAGCCGCCTAGTCATGACTTACATGCACTTCATTTGAACACTGGTGGATAGTAGTCTGAATTGCAATCATACCACATCTCAATGTTGTGCAGTAACAACAAGCAGACATTTATAGTGCCTATAACTGAAGTAGTAGTTAATTGTAAAATTAGTACACCAATAAAGTATGTTGCCTTTATCCGTGAATGGTGAAGCCACCTAAAATTATTGGCGTATTTATTCTCATCCCAAGAACTACTTTTGTTTCGGTATCGACTATAACATTTGACGACCCAGATACCATTTAATGGATTGTAGCTTTTTTACCTTTCACTTTTTAAGTGCTGATTACACTTACACAACACTACAAATGCCTTTTGATTTAGTATTATCTCCTATAACAGGCAATCCTATGCTTCACTGGTCCTTACAATTCTGAAAGTTATCTTTTCATAAATAGTTTTATTAAAAAATTGCCGTTTAAAAGGTTTGTGTTTATAGATATTTCATGCCATAATAATCAAGCCCATTTAAAATAATTACTATCTATTATGCATAGATTGGTTGCAGACCGTCTGTTTATACATCAATGCTAGTGGTCTCCAGTGATCGTCAACAATGGCAGTATTTATCGTTAATCCAAGAAATATCGCATCATGGCGTTTGCATTCGGTATACTCAGCAGGCATGTTTTACAGTAAACATAGATGATGAATGCATGTAAACAGCAAAAACAAGATAATGCCATGTCTTTATTGTTGGTTTTAAATATAAATTGAATTTACTGCAATTAATATCCAATCTTTTGTCAGTAGAGTGTTTCCGTTAGCCATTTAATCGGTAAATTACTATGAAAACACATGGCATGTGAACTGTTATATGTGGTTGCATTTAATTGCGTCAAACAAATTGAGTACTGAACGGACAGACGGACGTGCACCACAGCATGATACTAAAAACCAAAAAATCGGTCTGTGGGAAAATTTGCTGACGTTGTATGGTTCGGTATGGTATACGAGACTTCGCATAAATAAATGATTTTTTTCCTTTCTTTTATGTTGATTAAGGAGGAAATGGCATAACATAAATTGTATGTAGAAATTATGAATCTCATTGATCAGTCCCATATTTCCGGAATTACATTCATTGTACATGTGAATAAGTCGTCCTTTTCACACGATCTCTAATTTACGGGGCGGGGCGTTCTTCTAGGTTGTCCGCATCGAGTAAGCTCATGCGACCGGTAGCAAGCTGTGGTTGTTAACTTGTTCTGGAGATGATATCAGCAAAACTGGGAAGATAATGGAATTGCTTAGGTCAATGCGCATATCTGTATTTTTTTCTATCAGCAACACTCAAAGCAAAACGTGGGAGGACATATGGTACTAGTATAAATATAGTTGTATTCAAAAATTATCCTGTACACATTATTAAAATAACCTTAAAAACTGTACAATCCCATTTTTTCAATATTCAAAACGTACAGGCTTCAACAAGTTAGAATTATTCCCCACAAGCTACAAATCATGATATTCATAGTACATTTTACCATATTTATCGTTTTAATTTTTGCTTTGAAACTAAGTGAATAAAGTGAAAATTGGACAAATGTATAAAAAAAAAACAAGTGTAAACATTGTGTTTGCCGTGCATTAGTGTACGAAACACAATACTGTATACCAATGAAATTCAAATGACAAGTACACAGGGACATTTTCCCCATCAAAACTATAAATGAGTAATGCCATTGCTGTGGTATCAGATTCTTTGCCATGAAACTTAAGATCTGTGTCGCCCAGAAAACGTTAAGAGTTGCAACATTGTTTTGCCATCAAGCTTAAGGTCTTTGCAGCACAGTTACCAAAATAATCATTAATTAAAAGCAAGAAATTCGCATTTGAAAAGAGAGAAATAAAATCGACCAAATTTAAAAGTCTGTTTGTTGGAAAATTCATAATCCGTTGACTTTTAGAACAGCACTAATCTATTAGACTAAGTAATCAAAATATCAATGTGTACCAATCGTAACTTGCGTGAAATAATGAAATTACAGATCTATATTTTAATTAGATTGAAACAACACGAAATGAGATTCTCCTGATTTATATACATCTTTATTTGGAAACTATCATCGTCCTCAACATGCATGAAATTTTTGCCACTGTACGTTATCCAAATATAGGCTTCAAATAAGATATAATGTATTAAATATTTAAAAGTTTTCCAGTAGTCTTTTTTGTTGTTGGTCTAATTTGAAATAAGAATTTTTAGCTATAAACATCAATACGTGTATGACACCCTCCTTAATTATGGTTATATATGTAATCAAAACAAAGGTAAATGTCTGCTATAGTTCCTTAATTAAAACTAGTATCGAAACTCTCTGGCAGTCGGTTTTAGACCTTTTTTTTTGTTATTCTGTTCAGTTGTTTTAGTGTTGGTGCTATACTTTGAAATTATCATGTTTAAAATCAACTTATACCAACTGTGAATTTCTGCTATCTAAATACTTTTTCTGCTATTTTCAAAAAAATATTACATGAAAATAATCACTAATGGAAAAACATTTTATCATATATGTTTTATTTATGATTTCTGTCAACTAACATATATAATCATTGCATGAACAAAAATTCAAGAATATTCAATCAATATGAGAGAAAGAAATGTAGTATGAAGGTAAACATTTTTTTGTATATATGTTTTGTTTTTGGCGTTTGTATTCTAAATATGTCTCTATATGATCAAGTCTCACATTCCTAACAACAGCACCGAACATCAGTATGTTCTTTTATTTCTAAAATAAATATTACAAATATCAACTTAAACATAATACACTTGGGACATGTAGAAATGTAGTCGGTATACAAATGACTTGAAGAAATCATTGGAAGTTGTTCCGTACACTTGTATATCAATGCTTCTTCATGTAACACACATTTTCATGCTAAACCCAGTCCATTTGATATATGTAAGTGTTAATAAAACCAGCATTTGTAAAGCTTGTAAGCATGACTTATGTGTTAAATAAAAAATTAGTTGATATACATATCTTCGAAAGAGGTTATAAAAAAAACCGATTAGAAATTGATATGTTTGTAATTATGTTACCCTCAGTACAGGAGTAGAAGCAAACTCAAGAGCCCAACCTTCGTTAGACGTTTATTTGTAGAAAGTTGGAGATGCTGGTTTAGATTATAATATAGATATAATGGCGAGCGAAAACAATCTCAGACTAGTCATTCCATTCACTGTTTTAGATGTGATGACGAGCGACATTATCCATGTACTATAGTCATTCTGGTGATTAAAAGCATTATCAATTGAACTGTTGAATATAATTGTTTTATCGATACTTACACTAATTTAGTTTTTCGATAAATTAAAACATAACATCATAGATGTTGTCTTACAGTTCTGAATACTATAGTCATATATCTTGATGAAACGCCTTATTATGTAGATTTATTCAAAATCATTTGTTTGTGATTAACATCGATTACAGTAAAATTGCATAAATCATATTCATGAAGTGATCCCTATTGAATACATTATGAATCAAATATGTGAGGGGCATACGCATACGGACAGTAACCTAACAACACAAAAAGACATCTACTAAAAAAGTAATCAAGGTAAGGTCTTTAAAAATAGACAAACGTTTTTTAATCTCTCGGTCGCAGGAATTATTATAATAGTCTACTTCAGGTATGATCACATAACTGGAATATTTGCTTACTGAAATTCTGTACAATTAAAGAAAGTACCAGTAAAGTAATCAAGTCTGAGAGTCTTAATAAACAATGTCATCCGCCATTACATTCAGTCGACAGCGTTTAATAGCCGATTCTACTCTTATACTCGTCAAATCAGTGACTAAAGCAACCATCCACCATGTCATTCAGTCGACAACGTTTTATAGTCAATTCTACTCTATACTCGTTCTAACCTTGTGAATAAGCAAGTTTACAAGTACGACTTTCAGTAGATCGTTGGTGGATATTTACGAGCCAGTATAATCTGAAACTGAACTACAATAGCCTTTTGAATTGCATAATGAGACTATGGCAATCAAATATATGAAACGTCGCATGATACTGGTGTCACCTAGCGCTACGCACTTGAAGACGTTAGCCAAAATAAAAACGTTTGAATGCACGTTTTCTAGATGGCTTTCTACAATATATTTTAACGAATTTTATAAGCGAAATACCTTCAGAACTTTTAAGATTCAAATTTTTGTTAGATAATATTTTATTAACAAATTAAAAAAATATATGAAAATTTAAATGGAATTGAAACCATTTGTTTAATATACATTTTAATTACAAAAGCAATCAATTTCTTTTTAATACACTATACGTACTGCAATTGTACAGATTTATACACTCCAGAATGTCGTGGCGAATAGACAACGGTATATCTAGCATGGCAGTGTCATTTAGTTCTGTACAAATATATACAAGGGAATCAGCGGGAACAATAGCTGTTTTCTATCTATCAATTTGTATCGCAGCGGATCGGTCTGTCGATCTTAGTAAAGTCTGTAAAACACTTCATGTCCGCGAGGAAATAATGCCACCTCGCATGAATAAGTAGAGCTTTAACCTATAACATTTGAAGTTTTTTTAACAAGCAACTAAAAAAAGCCGTATTCTGAATCTACCGTGAAAACCGCAATAATGACAATTAGACGTACAACTTTTTGAATGTGATAATAACACCAGTATCTCGCGACCTTTCTATCGATAACTGCACTAAGTAAGTCAATATTGCACCGTAACGTACTAGTTCTATTTCAAAAACTGCAGAATTAATTTACTGCTCTTCTGAACAACGATAAAACCTAAATACGACATAATACATGCACATCGTCTTCCCTTTGCGGCAACCTCGATTGAATGGATTTTATTTGGAATTAAATATTAAAATATGGACTGAATATTATTTAAAATAATCTTTTTGCATCTTCATTTCACGACAAACAGATGTTGCTTGTATCATATAGAGAATAGCAATTAGTGCACAAAATTAATCATCGCGTTTCCCTAACTAACTTTTAATGAAATTATAATATAAAATAAATAAAAACGATTGTCTTGGTCAAATACGAGAAACAACTGCCACCGCTACATGCAAGGAAAGCCGCAATTGTGGTTACCGTCACCAATGTAGGGACCACTCGATTACGTAATTAGATGACAGTATTAGATTACTATAGCGGTTTTATGATTCCCGCATGATTACTTGAAACTGATAATGCATTCAGTTAAATGTTCAACTGCAGTTGAAAAAAAAATAATGGATGAAGTGAAGCAAGAAAATGGAAAGTAGACATTATGTTTGTCAAACAAATAGTTAAAGTATATCTTAATGAAGTTAAGCCTCCTGTGGCCACTTTATTAGCTAATATTTGCATACCTTGCCAATATTTATAAGTTTATCTACCGTTGCTTTACAAAGAGTCACTAAAAATTAATCATTTATATAAAAACAGATATTTGATTAAGATAATGTTTCGTCAATTAAATGTCACAGGAGAGTGTTAGAGCTTTTGATTTTGCCATTTGCTTACCGTTTTCAGTTTTGAATTTACCTCGAGGTTCAATATTTTATTGATTTTGCTGTAGTCTACTCTGATAACAATAGGCTGTCACAACGACAGCAAACCGGATTTATTAACATTTATTTGTGTCCTGCCAATATCACAAGAACCCTAACTGATGAACGGTGAAAGTGAAAATCATCAATATCAAATTTGACCTCCATTTTGTCATCAGTATCAACATATTAAAATTTGAAAAGCTTAGATTGAATGGTTCATGAGTAAATGCAACAACATGAATGGAAACGCCATTTTTCGATCTTTCAAGAACCATAACTCCTGAACGGTAAAAGTCAAAATCGACATTATTGAACTTGACCTCCATTTTGTCATCAGTAACAACATATTAAAATTTGAAAAGCTTTGGTTTAACAGTTCATGAGTAAATTCACGGACACGACTGGAAAAGTCATTTTTCACTCTTTCAAGAAACATAACTCCTGAACGGTAAAAGTCAAAATCGTCATTATTGAACTTGACCTCCATTTTGTCATCAGTAACAACATATTAAAATTTGGGAAGCTTTGGTTGAACAGTTCATGCGTAAATGCACGGACACGACTGGAAATGCCATTTTTAAATCTTTCAAGAATCATAACTCCAGAACGGTAAAAGTCAAAATCGTCATTATTAACCTTGACCTTCATTTTGTTGTCTGTAACAACATATTAAAATTTGAAAAGCTTCGGTTGAACGGTTCATGAGTAAATGCACGGACACATTTGGTTGCCGCTCGCCCGACCGCCCGGCCGGCCGGCCGCCGTACATCCCCAAATCAATAACCGACATTTTTGTCACAAAAATCCGGTTAAAAACTGGAAACTGACCATGAAACTCTTTTCTGTTAATGTCTTTGTAACTTGAGCGAGGTATTATGATTCACAATTATCTTCGAAAAAATGATAACCGGGTTGTACTTTCTGTTAAAATGATCAGAACAATACTACAACCTAATATAATTATCTGTCAGATAGAAGTACCCTCGGGTTCTATAACTAGGAAGCTTTAAAATCACTGTTTTCCGATGCTTTTGTCAGAACCTTGCATAAACACTTCAGGCACATATTCTCAAGTATAGAAAATGATTTCTTTTTCTTTTAATCGCTCTGATTATGTTAACAGTGTTAGAGAAGAAGGAGTAATAGGGTAAATTAAACAAATCGTTCCAGACAAAGGCCACAGATACATTAAAAACTAAGAAATATTTATTTCATCCGAGATGAAAAAATTGTGGATTACAAATTTTCTTTCATAATTTTTTTTTGTCTTGGAGTTCGATTTTTTTGTAGATTCCTAAATACTAAAAAATGTTTTTAACCGTAACTGTTCTTTGTTGATGGATTTCAATGAAATACATTAAAAACTGCTGGATATAGTCATAACAATATTACAATTTCGGGCACAATTTAATTTTCGTATGACATTCTATTATTAGATTTCTGTGCTGATAAGTCTCTAATTTCGATCACAGATAAAATCAAATTATAATGTCGACATTTAAGATTTCACGTACTGCGATTAAACCGCACGTACGACCTCCCGTTACCATATGGTGCAAAAACCGCAAAATGCAGTTAAACATTGATAGTCGACCAGCTTTATGTTCTTTATTGCTGAAACCAGAGATATATCAAATATTGTATTATATATCCTTGTCTCATGGGTTTTCGTGCTAGTAAGGATGCATTGGGACGTCACAATTGCCATTGAAAAAGCATGCATAATTCGAATTCATATGGCCCGAGAACACAGTTATTTCGTAGTGCATTTCTTTTACACAATAAATTCAAATTAAAAAAAAATCGCACCTGCTTGTTCTCAAAAAGATTTTTACAGTGCAGTGTACTACTACCAGTGAGACAAATAATATCAAAATTATAGAAACTTCTACCAGCTCTAACTCAAAATATTGACAATTATGTGTTAAAAGGGGGGGGGGGAGGGGGTAAAATTCAGTTTGACAGCTTCAGACGTTATAAAATTTGACCTTTTTTTAACTAAACCAAATCACTACTTAACATAAAGATTCAGCACCCAATTTAAAAAAAAATGTAATTACATCCCCCTACTTAATATTTCATGCATCTAATTTCAAGAAATAAATTGGGAAAGTGTATCAAATAAAACATGCATGTTATACACTGTTTACACTAGGGACTATATTCGGGACAACGAAAAACCAAAGGATGATAACTGTGTCCTTGGACCTAATATGACCTGAGACTACTAGTAGTCTCAGATATGACGTACGGAAACATATGATCTAACCAAAAATCATACAGCAAGGTTAATAACTCCTCTAAGAGGTAAATGGACGATGTCTACCATACTGACTGATTTGTATATAATATTATGTTGCTGAAACTTTTGCAATACAGTTTCTTTCCATTTGGGATTCTGCACAAATGGTCAAAACTCATCTTTCAAGGGCATTGACAGATCTTATTTTAATATTCACAGGTTTTTAAATATTCGGGTTAAAAATCTGCAAAAAGGGCTAAACAATCAAAGGCTATGACTCATATAGTAGGGTGGCTATTTTGCCATGTTGGCTTACTTGTAGATCTTATATTACTGAACAATTTTTCTTTTACAAATCTTATCATTAGCCTGCCTGACCTAAACTTATTTAAAATACTATATAAAGATTTGGTGTAGACCTATTGAAAATACCATATAAAGATATGTTGTAGACCTATTAGAAATACATTATAAAGATATGGTGTAGACCTATTAGAAATACTAGTATGTAAAGATATTGTGTAGACCTGTTGGAAATACAATATAAAATTATGGTGTAGACCTATTAAAAATACTATGTAAAGATATGGGGTAGACCTATTAGAAATACTTTGTAAAGATATGGTGTAGACCTATTAGAAATACTATGTAAAGATATGGTGTAGACCTATTAGAAATACTATGTAAAGATATGGTGTAGACCTATTAGAAATATTTCAAAATAATATGTAAAGATATGTGTAGACCTATTGGAAATACGATATAAAAAGATATGGTGTAGACCTAGTGGAAAACACTTTATAAATATATGTGTAGACTTATAGGAAATACTTTATAAAGATATGGTGAAGACTAATTGGAAATACTATGTAAAGATATTGTGTAGACTTATTGGAAATACTATGTTAAGATATGGTGTAGACTTATTGGAAATACTATGTAAAGATATTGTGTAGACTTATTGGAAACACTATATAAAGATATGGTGTAGACTTATTGGAAATACTATATAAAGATATGGTGTTTAGCAAGTGATTTTCACAAAACATTACCACTGAATATATATATATACATAAAAAGTGATCATGGTCTTAACTTAAACTGGTGTATTTACTATAGCAAATATTCTTTGATGTATTATTTTATATACCAGGGTAGTAGTTTTTACAAATAATTATGATGATTAATTTGTTCATTTGGCTGTCTGTAAAAAATCCAAAAGTTAAGACACAAAACTTCATTAAGAGCATTTTAATCACAGCATACATTAATGTTTGGCACAGAATTAGTATAAACCATGGTATATATTCTTATATTTTATGCTGTATATCTTTTATTCTTTGAAAACATATCTTAGATAACACAGCAATAAATCTAATTTTGGCAAGTTCAAATCGTTTTTTTTTCTACAAATATTAAAACAAAATCAATACTCAAAACATATTGAGAAACCATAAAATTACATTTTTGAAAATCTTATTGGCATAATAGAAATATTTATAACTTTTATTATTGTATTTTATAACCATGATTACCAGACAAAACAGGCTGTAAAATATTATGATTTGTTCACCCAATGCCCTAGCACATAGTACTCAAATTAATTAAGTTATGATATGGCAGCCCAAAGAATTTCAGGTTTTAAACAGATAATTTTCTGAAAATAGTCTATTTCATTTGCTTTCTTAAAATGCTGAATGAAATTGAGTGTTCCAATGAAACCATCCAAAATAAGGTCCTAACATTTCACTGAAAAGTCTTTTTTTTAAAACAAACTTTCCTTATAAGTATATATTGTCCATAAAAAATCAGATCTGAAGCTTCTTTGGTTAATTTGACCTAAAATAATTCACTCTCAATCTCCACGAGTTATATGATTAAAACTTTTTAATTGGATATAGGAGCAGGTACCCCTTATATAGTAGATATTAATACATGAAAACAATGCATTGAAAAAGTCACTTACAAAGACAATAAAATATATTTGATGCCAATTAAACATCACAAAGCATTAATATATAGCATGTTATTTTTTTGTTAGAAATGACCCAGTAGTTTTAGACTAGAAAGCTCGGTCAGTTTTCTTAGCTGTAAATTGATGTTACGTGAAGGAGCTGAATGTGTACGAGTACTTCCTGAGTGAGACTTGGGTCTCAGGTCTGATCTCTAAATCACTTGTGATACCGATGTCAACGCTTGGCCATTTTGTTCTGATGTTTGAACCAAAGTCTGAGAATCAATTTTCAAGTCATTATCAAAATCCATTGCTGTATGAAAATGTTCCATATTAAATGCTGTGCCCAAAGTTGTTTTAGACCTTCTTTTCATAGGTGAAACACCTTTGGGATAAATACTAGGGCTTTTCATGTGTCCATTGAGCAGTTTTTGTGTGTTTTCTCTATGAATTTTACCATTTATTTCACCACCTTTGTGTTTGTTCTGTGAATCTATAGACAATGGGGAGCCTGATTGGCAAGAGTTTGACATATCCAGCAATCCATTCTGTTCCCGACTTCTCCATGAAGTAGCACTTGAATACATTAGCTGTTTTCTAGTTTTTCCCTCCACACGTAAATTGTTTGTTTTTTGTTGTTGTTCCCTTCCAACTGGAATGCTTACTTGTCTTGGAACTGGTATTCTTATTTTTGACTTATATTCCGATGTTTTTTGAGAGTTTATTGGATTATGCACATTTGAATATCTCTGTATATGATTAGTCGTTGGCATCTTAGTTGGTGATTTGATTGGTCCAATTACTGTGTCGGACCTGGATATTTTCAGCTGAAAAAAAACAAAGGAAATTTAGTTAGACAAAGAAACATCAGTTGATCACATAAATTTTATTTGAAGTTTGGTAGATAGTTGTCTAGTTGGCAATCATACCACATCTCATTATTCTTATATCATTCTACTATGTATAATACCAAAACAATCCTTTGTTTTAATAGCTAACATCATGGTACCCAAATTGCACAGAGTACCCAAATTGCATCTATTTAGCAAAAAAAGCAGCGGAAATTGTACAAGTTTTCCAAGAGACTAAACAATTTGTTCATTTAAGATTTGATACTATGCATGTCTTTCAACATGGGTAAATATATTTAGATATACACAAAACTTTCACAGTATGTATCTTCAGATGGAGTGTTTACTAAAAAGGTAAAATGTTAAGAAACGTCAACATGCGATGTCATCAAAGCGTAATCTTTTTTAAATCAGGAAATAAACTATGTTACAAGCATCCATTTCTTAAAAATTGAAGAGTAAGCATGGACTTATATCCAATTGATCAAAATATTTGAAAAAAATAAACAAAAGATCTGTTCTTCGACGTATGACGATGAAAATTTAAGCATGGATGCAACTTGGGTACTCCTGAGATTACAGAATCATTGATCGTTTGGAGGTCTGATGAGTTCAGGCCAATTTTTCTTTGATTCGATATGAATTAAAAAAAAAAATTGGTGAAACTATATTGTAAATAATAATACGTACATCTACAAAATAAACCCATAAAGGAAACTTTTGTCTGGAGCAAACATAAACGTAGGTTAAAAAACTGTCAAAATAGGTGCAATTTGGGAATCCTCACGTTATGTACTATGTAGTGATCTGTAGTGAGATACAAAGGTTTAATTGGATTTATATGAAATGGATTTCAAACAGTACAAGAAAATAAAGTTTAAACATTTGACTCTAAACTTTGATATACCATGTTTAAAAAGAAATTAAATTTTCTAAAATAAGTTCGTCTTTTACTTCTACTTTAAAGTCCTGTTTTCCTGCCTTTTTGAATACCCTTGATAACCTATTCTATGATATTCTTCATCTTGAAACTGCAGAAGATATGCCTACTTGCTAAATCTCCCCGGATTGAAAAGAATGCATCATACAAGAAATAAACATGTATAAAAGAAGATGTTAAAGCCTAATTTGCTTGGCCTATATAACACATTGTGTTTAGAATAAGGTAGAAATTAGAAATTAATGAAGTGAGTTAGATCATGTGGCAGCTATTGAGTGCTGAAGAAAAAGATAGAGAGAACAAAAGACAGAAAACCTTCTTTCTCTACTGTTAAATCTAAGAAATGCAAAGGAAAAAAATAGGAAATTTGATCTTAAATTTTCATCCAGGACACTACAAATCTTTTAAAATTTAATAAGAAATTTGAGTTTTTCGGTTATTTCTATTATATGATTAATATAAATAAATACTTGGTGAGTTTAAGAAGTAAGAGTTAGGGTGCAATGTTTGAGAAGAAGATCCATACAAACCTTCTGTCTCCACACAAAGCTGGGCATACGTTTCTGTATAATCAGAATAAATAAAATATATACCTGCATGCATACCTTTAGTTAGCCACTTTATAAATGTGCAAAGGAATAAACACTTTTTTGGTGGACACAGACACATTCTAGATATCAACATCAACATATGGCATTATCTTGAAATAACTAGCTAGTACATGTAGAAAATGTATATTGGATTTTCTTGACGTAATATTCACATGAGATATTTTGAAAAAATAGCTCTAACCAAAAAATCCCTTGATTTACAACATTTTGCCAAAGATTTAGCTTTAACCTGCTCTACATGTCTCCCTGGACCTGAATTCTAGCCAAGTAAGAATTTTGTTTTAGATCTGCTTATGTGATTTATCTCATTTCATTTTTTCTAATAATTTTTGTAATCTTAACTCAGTGACATCTGATGTAGTTAACAAAATCAAATGTATAACAAAAACATTGATTCATGAATCATACAGATCTAAAATCCAAATGTATTTAAACAAAGGCATATCATTAAAATTCAAACTGTAATCAAATTTGAGACTTGTAAATATTGAAGTTTGGTATAAATTGCATCAAGTTTCCATTTTATCCATAATTATAAAGCATGCATGGGTCATTCAAAACTGATAAGCTGATTAAAAATTCCTGGTTCCATTAGATTTATGTGCAGGTATCGATGCCCTTTTTGGTTTCAATATATAAACTACCATTAAGGTCCATTTAAGTTAGTCAGGTGTCAATTTGAATATTCCAACTTGTTATGGAGATACAATGTAAAAACTAAATAAATTTAGTCATGTACACTTTTGTAGAGCTCAAATTTCTATAAGCATAAAAATTTCATAACAATGCCTAATCTTTTACTGCCCTGGTGCTTAAAATTATGTAATAAGTTAAGTAGTCGCAGACAAACTGATAATTGTATATTGGATTGCATGGCCTTGTCGAGTTCTGCCATTGGTTTAGTTCTACTGTCAGTCAGTGTGGTCATAGTTTCTGCGACACACTGATTAACCCAGGTAAGTCTGTCTCATCTGACAACGTTAACTTAACTGATATCACAACTTTACAGAAACGGAAATTAGAAAATTTGCGGTAATTTCCTATCGGCTAATCTTGTATATCATACAAAACAAATGAGTAGGAATTGAATAGGAAGCCATTATCAACTGATTGCCAAACAGTAAAAAACAGATCACACCTTTAAAAGATCAATGGAGTAAATAACCGTAATTGTCCGGGTATCGGTGGGGAATCGAAAACATGCTTAAATGACGTTAAATCTTTATAATTAGAGGCAAGTCAACTGTTAATGTTTACACATATTTGTATCAATAATTCAATAATTTTTTCCAACTGAAAAAATGTTTTGAATGTTATCCTAAACAGAAATTAGTTTTTGGCGGAGTATTATAATTCAGTTACTATAACGTTTGTATGTGATATTGTTAAATCACAATATTGTTTCACTAATCTTTATAAAGATAAAAATTTATAAATTATTAAATATTCATGTATCTAAAAATCCAGCTTGTATTCACTGATCTGAGAAAGGTATTGTCCATATTTGATAACTATCAGGAAATATTTAAGGATGGCATGTAAAATTCATTTTTCAATTATATGGGTATTGTTTTTATCATAAAAAATCTAAAATTATTATGAATTTGTTTATCAAAGAACAAAATTATTCTAAATAAATGAAATTGTATTAAGCAGTAAAGGATGCATGTTCATTAACCGAGTTTAATTGTCAAATGGAAATAAGTATACTCAAGAGGCCAAAAATAGTTCAGAGCTCCCAAGAGGCAAAAAGTAGGTCAAAACTAAAGCGGGCATGACTACTGTCATTTATTGATTCATTTTAACTGAAAACACCAAATTGAGAGAGCTAAACTGCTAATTATAAAATATATTAAGATTCAATTAAGCTGGGCTTTATTTATATCAATATCTTAACAGTATGTTTTCAAAACATTTCCAGAGAAAATATATTCTATGGAATGACTTAATATAAACAAAGGATCCTGCTATTAGAAACTTTATTGAAATAGTATTAAAATTGTATGAATTGTTTTACATTGTCTTTCGGGTCTTTTATAGCTGACTATGTGGTATGGGCTTTGCTCATTGTTGAAGGCCATACAGTGACCTATAGTTGTTAATTTCTGTGTCATTTTGGTCTCTAATGGAGAGTTGTCTCATTGGCCATCATACCACATCTTCTTTTTTATAACACAGCTTTAAAACAATTTGTATTACCATCAAATATTTAATTTATGCTTAAATAATCCCTTTTATTAATCAGTCAAAGTATTTAATAGAATTTCATAGGAGACTAAAATGTAAAAGTAGCTTTTTTTCTTTTTTTCTTGGCAATTTGCCTTGTAAAACAATATGCTCTCATGAAATAATACTAAAAATACAATGTGTGATGCAAGTGACAAGTTTTAACATTGATGTCAACTCAATGACACAAGGGTAATACCAGGGCTCTGAAAATCAATTTTCTACCAAAAACTTCAATTTAAGTGTAGAATTGCAAATATAATTGTGTAGGACGAGTTAATTAACAGATTGGTGATACATGTGATTAAGTTTCAATGACCAATAATTGAATCCAATTGTCAAGAGAAGATTGGAATTAAATTAACGAGTCAATATAACTCAGTTTTGAATTTCAACACTTCTTTTCAAATTTTAATCACTAAATGGCTAAACACATCAAATCATGTTTACAGTACAAAGCATTTAAAATCATTATCCCTGACTCTAATTACTGGACAAAGTTATAAAGGATTTCAAATCAAGTCAATATTTATAATTCTAGGTTATTTCAACTTTAAAAGGTTAAATTCACAATAAAATCAGGGAATTTAACATCATATATTTTTTTATTTCGTCTTAAACAAATGAACCACAGTAGCAACAGTTAAATACTAGGGAATAATACAAACAAAATTTAAGAAATAAAACCAACTAATTTATACCATACAATTAGTAAAAAAAATTTGAATATAAATAAATACATTTATATGTATATTCATGCAGAATATATATGTCAATTGAAGATATTTAACCTATTTCCTGGCATTATTTATGAATCCCGTAACCATACATGCAAAAAAAATAAAAGTCCCCATCACCTTACTGTGCAGTGGTAGTTTTGCTTTTTTAAAAAGATAGATGTTAAACCACAACTTACTCCAAAATCAGCATCCCCTTTCTTGGGAATACTGTTTGATTGTTTAACTGGCCATCTTCCATCATCCAATGAGTAATATTCGGCTAAAGCACTTTCTACACTGCGATGAGATTTGGTAACAGACAATCTGTCCCTCATTGCCAAATTCAAAATAGCTGTATCACTGTGGCGACCAGATTTTTGAATTGGACTATCAATAATTCTACCATTGTCCAAAGTAGGTGAAGACTTTTCTGAAGATCTGGTAAAAAGTTTGTCTCTCAATTTATTGTCTGAACATAATTTGCTGACAGGGGACTCAATAAAAGTTTGGCCAGTTTCATTTATCAAATTTGCCCGAACAATTTTCTCCTGCGATTTTAAGTCATGTATTGTTTTAATAACTTCTAATTCTGTTAAATCAATTTGTTTACAACTAAAGTTTGTATTTTCTCTAGGTAGCGTGTAATTTTCAGCGTTTGTTTTACTGAACTGCACGACTGACGATGGCTGTTCTTTGAGTGCATTTGTTTTCTGTCTATCAAAGAATAACGGATAACGTGACACAGACTTTTGTGACGGAGTATTAGCAAGCTTATCTACACGATCATCGTCTATATTGTCTAATTTAGCAAGAATACGACTAGAATGTAACGCTCCATCACTTTCCGACTCTGAACTACTGAATGGTATTGGAGAAGTTGAAGCGTCTATAAAATGAGGTTTTGCCTCTGATGGCATCTGTATAACAAGTCTTGATCTGTCTGTCTCTTGTTTCTCCTGAACAGTTTGCTGCCATTTCTGTTCACTAGATAAGGAAGGACTGTTGACTAAACCTGTGGTCAATAAAGAAATTAAATTCAATAGTCACCCCATTATAGTTATATATATATATATATGTATACACCCCATTATAGTTATATATATATATATGTATACACCCCATTATAGTTATATATATATATGTATACTAACTTAAACTGTAGCCAATATGACAAAATAAAGAATAATATCAAAATTTCTTAACTTTGTCTCCCATCATTATGCCTGAAGTCAACAAGAATGAGTACAAAGAATAAAGATGCCCCACTCACACTATCATTTTTCCATGTAAAGTGGATTGTGAAATTCAGGTAATAACTCTAATTTGAAAATTAGAAAGATAATATCATAGGGAACATGTGTACAAAGTTTCAAGTTGATTGGACTTCAACTTCAGCAAAAACTACATTTACTAATTTTTTTTAACATGAAGCGGGACAGATAGATGAATGGACAGACAAAAAACCTATAGAACAAACAGACGCACAGACTTAAAAAACATCATGACATATTAACTTAATAAAATTAATAAAATATTAAAAAGTCTCAACAATCATACCACATCTCAGTATTTTTCATGTAAGTTTCAAAATGGGAATAGTGCTTAACAGATACAAAAAGTGCTAACACAATACAAATTGTTACTATTTAGCTACTGATCAAATATCAAGTCTTTCTGTTCAGTAGTTTCTCAGAAAAGTGTGACACCATACTATCAGTTAGATGAATGGTAGGACTCACTATTTAATAACAAATCAATCAAAAAGATCTATAATGCACACACAAGACATTGACTACATACGTTTGTGTAATAATTCTTCTGGATATTCGACTGTTACAGATAGGACAACCTCACCATCTAATGCTGTTTCCCTGGGGGCAATATTTGGTAACCTTTCTTTAAAATCATCCTCACTTTCTTCTGAAGTATCGTCACTATCCTACAACACCAAGATTTATAGTCTGAGAGTTCTGAAGTACAATATTTACAAGTCTATCTTAAATTTAATATATAAAACTGTCACAAAAACATCTTCCTTCTGTTTTGTCTTCTTTTCTGTTATGTATCATAGGGTTTGATCAAAAGAAACACATCTTAAAAAAATTATAAAACAGTATTTTCATTGGTTAATGTAAAAATTAACAAAGCATACTGTGTAAAGCAGAACAGAATGCAAACAGATCCTTGTTGGAGATACATTGACACAGGACATGTATTCTAATCTTCTTACAGCAATTTGCCGTCTTAGAATCTAATGCATTCTGGTTAATATTTTCAAAAGCGTACACCAAAACGTTGCGATTGGTTTAAAAAGTTATAAACAATGGAAATTCATTCAATGTAGTAACGTTATTTTCATTTTGGTGTACAAACAATAAGATTACCCATAGTCCTTTAGATGCTGAAAAGGCAAATTCCAATATATATTTCAGTTAAATCAGCTATCAATCATATTCAAGGGACCTAATCTTGAATTCTGTTTTAGAGGTCTTACTTACAACAAAGCTAGTGAACTTAAATGGTAAAGCTGAAATCAACAATTAAAGTTTTATTTGCTAGCATAACTTGAATTATATATGTCTTAAATGATCATGATGTGTTGATATCTTCTAAAGTTTGCATATATCATTTCATCATCTTGTATCCTCTAATTCTAAACAGTTGGCCTTGCATTATATAAATGTATGAATACTCAGATGGCCAACAAATACAAGTGTTTGTGCAAGGACTTCTAACTGTTAATCTATTCCTATATATGATAAAATACCCACTATTATAAATAGCAATTATCAACAAATAGCAAACAATGCTATATGCACTTATGGATTTTAGCCTAATATAATACAACTGAAAACATACAAGTGTTAACAAAGTTTTTGGATTTGGTCAGCTCTCTGTTTAATTATCAAGAGTTCCTTTGACAAAATCCAAACAGGAGCCCAGGTTGGCCTAACATTTTTCCACTTGTTAAAATTTCCCAAATGTTCAAAAGATCTGCAATTAAGTTTCTTAAATGCAAAAAGCATTGATGAGTTTTTTTCTTGTTTCAAAATCCAAGTTCATTCAAAGGAACATTTTTCTATTTTATCTGAATTGCAAAATAAATATTTAAAATAATTGAAATAAACCTTGTGTCTGTGTCTTCCATTAACATCTACCATTTTGCCTAATTGTATCTCAACTTCCGTTATATCTGATTTTCCGTCAGTGTAATAGGGAACAGGATCTGTATAAGATAAAATATTTTTCATTTTGTGATGGCATATATTTTATAGTTTAATATTTTTTACACTCAGGAGGAATAAAAGCTTGACATAAAGACACCTATGGAGCAGGATCTGCTTACCTGTCTGGAGCACCTGAGATCACCCCCAGTTTTTGGTGGGGTTCGTGTTGCTTAGTCTTTAGTTTCTATTTTGTGTGTTGTGTAATATTATTCGTTTGTTTTGGGTTTTTTTTTCAGGCATAGCGTTATCAGTTTATTTTCAATCTATGAGTTTAAATGTGGTATCTTTCATCTCTCCTCTGTATATTGTTAATGACTGTTGTCTTCTATTAAAATATCTATAGGTTGTGTTATTTGTGGGTTGCTTCATGTAGTCATATATCTAAAAGTTCTTTCTTACATACATTTGTCAGGCAAGCCATTCAAAACATACATCATCACACAATGATGACAATCTGAAATTCTGTCATTGAGGATGTTGAATGAAAATAAAATAGCTTCTTTATCAAATGCTCTATTTCAATAGGTCCATTCTTGGGTATCATATATAATATGTATCAAATATTTATGATTAACTGAACCTTGAGACTAAACGATTTTAAAACTATACTAATACTAACACTACAATGACAAATGTGAACACAATGAAGTGTAATTTCCAATAACACAGCAGCTACTAACCCAAGTTAAATAAGGTAGACATCTAGAGTTATCATATTTTCTTCTTTTTGAAATCAAACCCAAATTCTCTAGAACAAATAATGGCAATGTCCCTATCCATCATTAGTATAAATATGACAAAGTGCAAATGTTTTGCAATTGGAAAGCAAAAAATCAAGGGCAGTGTGAATCAGATGTCGATATTAAAAAAATATTGAAGATCTGTTACATTACATATTACCATCTATGTCCAATACAAAAGAAATGACTCATGATACAAAAGTCCTAACATCATCATGGGGAAAAAAAAGACAAACAACATTATACAACACAACTTACAAAACCATAGATTTAGAGCAACCATCAAGAACCCCTCCAAATACCAGGGCTAATTTCAAGTGTTCCAGAAGTATGAATTGATCCTGCTCAATATGTGGCACCAGATATAATGATCAAACATAATTTTGTATACAATTATAATAATCTGTCATTGTTTTAAACATTCTATCAAACATAAAGCTATTTCTTTTTTATGATTCTATTCCTTGCTATTTCCTAATGGTTTTCCCTAAATATGAATAAAGGAACATTGAGTCCATAATTGCTAATAGCTGTGTCTATACACTGGTTGTCATAGCTATGGCAATACACTGGTTGTCATGACAATAGAATATTTACCTGGTATCCCAGTCAATGCTACAGCATGCCAGGAGCCACAGCTGATAGTAGTGACAGTCTTTAGACCAGTATTTACACAGAATGGTGTCCAGATCTTAAAAGAGGTTGGTCTGTTAGGTAATATACAATGGCTATTTTTACCCCACATGTACAGCTTGCCATTTTCTGTGGATAGAAAACATTTTTTAATCACAAGTTACTTGACATGTTGGACATTCATTAGCTGTGAACTAGTTTCAGTGAGAAAAAAATTCTTTCTCTATTATATATATTTTAAGAAATCTGTAATGATGAGCATAAAGATAAAATATTCTTATGTTTGGTACACAAGTATGACAGGTGACCCATAATTGTTAATTTTCGTGTCATCTGGTCTCTTGTGGAGAGTTGTCTCATTGGCAATCATACCACATCTTATCATTAAACGTAAATTTACAAAAATAATCTTTGAAAAAGTGAAAGTAAAATGAAATTTAAAGAATAAGCTATTATGGATGCTTAGGCCTAAAATTTGAAAACCAAGGATGTATAAAAACTTGAATAAGGGTCACCTGACGAATTCCTGTGTCTTGACATATTTTGTTTAACATTTTATTACTATAAACAATTGCTTTCTACCAAAATTTCCCCCACAAAAAACACCAAAATATCAGTAAAACTTGTTTTTCAATAGAGATAACTTCTATCTATAGGGATCTATTGACAATTTAAGTCAAATTTCCTTATTAGTAGTTCTTATTTTGCTGATCATTATAACTATATTCATAAAATCATTCTCAGAGTGTTTCTACTGTATTTTTCACAATACAATGCAAAAAAAGGTTAAAAATTGAACAATAATCCTATAAGGGTTCTTGTTGATTAACTATACAAAAAATACTATTTATAAAAAATAAATTTCAAAATTAGACAAAACTGTGAAATTTGATTCAAGCTAAGGCATCTGATTAGGTTGTCAGATTTTTCTGACTACTCCCTGGGATGTATACAGCCCTGGTTATCATTTCAACCATTTGTCAGGTTTTCTCTAGCTGATAGAGTTTTTGAGATAAAAGCCAAAAACTATAACTCCCCAATATTCTGTTTTAGTAACAGCAGTCAGATTGTTGCTTGATCCAATCCCCAGATACAAATTTTGAAATAGATTCCCTGACTGAAAGCATATTTTGAAAACTTCTAGAGCAGTAATGATGTGGTTACAATGGCAAGAGATCAAAGAACCCTCCAGATCAATTGAGCTTTAACAGGTATGGTTACTAAGGATTCATTTTTTTTTTCATGGGAATAATTTTCGTGTATTGAGGAAAACTTGCATTTTCGTGGATATTTGATATCATGGTTTTACCAATTCAATGTCTGTGTACAATGTCTAAAGAAAAAGGAGTAGGGCCATTAAGGTCTGGTTTTGGCCAAGAAAATAAATTGCAGGTCAACTATTTCAAACTTGCACAGTCATAATCACGTCATAGTATGTACTGACATGTTTTCTCTAAAATGATGAATACTTTAGAATTTATGCAGTTTTTCATCGTTATTTCTATTGTGGAAACATCATGCGCAGCCAAGAAACAACAAAATAATTTAAGAGAAGCTTTATTATGACTATTAAAATAATCTCGCCAAATACAAAGTTGTTTCTTGGCTGCGCACATACTTTTCCAATCTAAATTATACTTAGAATTTAATGAAAAACAAAGGAAATCAAGAAATTTTTTAAAGTATGCAAATTTTGTCATGGCTTGTTGTCATGTTAACTCGATCAATGTGAAATTTCTTTTTATTTTCTGAATATCTAATACCTTGGTCTAGTTTGGACAAATTTAAGAATATGTATGATAACTTTTAAATTTCCATTAATAGTTGGCCTAATAAGGGCCTTATTGCTCCCACTACTTTGTTATTCGTTGAACATTTAAGTTCATGGTTCACCAAAACCCACGAAATCCACAAAAAATGGTATCTAGTGATTATTAATGAATCCACATTATATTGGAAAAGACTATATTAGTTTGATTAACTTGTGTCTCATCCCTTTTGCATATATTTTGAGCTAATAAAATATGTTTAAACTAAACTAAATAGCACTGACTATTGAACTGATGATATCCTCAGGGAAAAAACTTTACACATTCAAAGGTTTTAAATGATCTAAACTTAATGTAGCTTTCTACCTTCTGATGTTATGCAGATTAAATATAAATAAGAAATAAAATATGTAAGTACAATACAATGGAGCATGAATTCTACACAGCCATATAATTTTATGACATACCGGTAGTTAGTTAATGAGGAAATTAAAAATTAATAATAAAACCTTTTCCAAAAGCAAAAGAATAATGCTTGTTTAAGTAGCATAACAGCACATTTTAAATGATGTAAATAAAGTTTTTATCTTAAATCCCAAACGACCCATAAAATAATCTATAAAATTTTATTTTCTAAACTAACTAGGATTCCACTAGTAATGGCGAATGTAGGGGAAAGAGCTCAGTACCAAACTAACTTTTAATTAAAGATGTCTATTTCAGAAACTACCAACCATGAAACAAGATTTTATAGTTCTACTACATTTAATCATTAATTATACAGATCTGTGGTGATTGAGCTCGAAAATCTATCAAACAGAAATCAGATATAAAAAGGACAGAAATAAGATAATAATTATTTAGAAAATGTCAATTTATGAAATATAAAACTGCTTGCCATTTTGAAATCATTAAATATAAATGCAGTGATGTTTGGGGATTGATTTTAAAGGTGCAGTTAGGAACATCATTTAATTGCTACCACGATACGGACTCAATAAAATACAAAACCTCTTAAGTGAAAGGTTGTATACACCAGTATTGTATATCTGACTAAAAACAAATGAGGTGTGCAAATAAAGGATCTTGATAAATTGCTTGATAACAGTTCTTCAATAAAAATATCTATAAAACTCTTATTATTACAGCATTTAAAGTGAATATATCAAATGATAAAAGCTTCAAAATGAACATGATTTTTCAATTAGCATAAAGAATATTTTTACTTTGATGATGAGCTAGGAAGCTATGAAATTTCTCAATAAAACTTGAGAAAAATATAATTCTTTTAATAATGAAGAACTTCATAACTTTGAAATTGACTTGTATGACCATTGGTACTTATCACTTTCATACAGTAACTATAAAACAGAAAACAAAGTATAATAGTCGCCAATAAATGCTCTTTAGTTGACTATTTATGGCTGTTCTTTTAGAAATAATAAAATGTTTTTTATATCTTCGAAAACATAGTTTATTCTTAATTCTCAAAAGACCCATTATTCATTTTAAGATTAAACATACACTTGAGCCTGTAATTTTTTCATTATATACAATAGTGAATTTTTGAATTTGATTCTTTTAACAATTAGGATGAATTCTTATGATTGAGATCACACAATTCCAATATAGTTCTGTGTTACATTTAAGGTGGAGAAAAATCTATCAAATAGAAATCAGATATACAAAGGACAGAAATAATATAATAATTATTTAGAAAATGTCAATTTCAAAAATATTAAACTGCTTGCCAATTTGAAATGGTACATTAAAGTAGAAAAGGTTGAATTTGGGCAGTACTATAACATAATTAGAGTTGAGTCTATCTAGAGGGTTAATTTATCATATTTTCATATATTTTTTTAAAAGATCTATGTGCACTCCAATACCACTTGCTTAATAACTAAAACAATATTTATCTATAGTTATCATTTGATTATGGTCTTAAAATAATAAAGAATAAAAATTATATTATTGATAAAAATATAACTCCTCTTTAAATGTACATTTTTCTACATAAAGATTGTTTTACTGTAACAATGAAGACTCAGATGAGGTCATTCTTAAATAAAAATTGTTCATAACAGTGCTTCCCTTTTGCCTAATTGTCTTTCTTTACCAGGATATAATTAAATGCTCAATTAGGTCGGATAATTAAACATTTCCATCCCAAATTAGAGCTGATCTTTTGTTGTCCAGATTTTAATATGGGAAAACATATAACATTTTCCTAAAAATTACAATTTCTACGGCTCATTAGTATGCAAAAAATAATTTGTTTTGGTAAAGTCACGATATTAGAAAAGCCAATTAAATGTTATCCATCAAAGATATTCTTTTGTATTGTTGTCTAATGGTTGAGGATGATCTTGCCATTTAGCCGCTGACAAAAACCTCAGCTGTGACCGCACTGCCGCAAATTGTCTTCGTAACGTTAACACACATCCTATTGAAATAATTAAATAACTCCTTATAATGACAATGGAACCAAACTATCCTCCCAACAGAAATAAAATCAAACTCATTATGCTGATGAAATTTTCTAATTGTGGTCTTTCATCTGAAAATGGATTTAGACATTTTTATAAGACCACAAAACCCACAATAAGATATCCAAAGACATTCTTTTAACAGAAATAACGAAGGCATTTAGAAGAGAAATGCCATATTTTATTTCTCTGATTAATAGTTTTTTATATTACAGAATCAATAATCTAAAAAAGATGATCTCATTGTTAGATATGGTATTGTACAATAATACAGGAAAATTATTCACAAAAATTTGATTTAACATTAATTAAATCTTTTCGTTCATCAGATGGATAAGGAACTTTCTAATTTTGAAGAAATTCTACAGTAATTGTTCTGATATTATAATATAATTAATATCTCTGCAATCTTTTTTACTTCTGTTTGAAAGAAATGGTTGATTAATATCAACAAATTTTCTGTGTTTAGCTATTAGAAACCACAGAACAGAACATTTTATTATCTGGACGAAAAACATCATTGTTAGAATTATACATTTCCAAAGTAAAAAATAACGCCAGGAATATAAACCTAATTGTTAGTTAACAGAACTTTTGTATAATTAATAACAAGACATCAGACAAAAATTCATTTTAATATTTTTCAAATGATTAATTTTGTTTCTGTATTCTAATGGTACCATTATAATGCAATTTCCATATTTTTGATGTTCATGTTGAACAGAAAGTAGTCGTTTATTAAATATTAAGAAGAAATGAAACCTGGGTTGAGGAAAAGTTCGACATCTTATTAATAACTCCATATACTGTTTAATTATTGTGGCTACAAGTTTTTATATTAGGATGTGCTTTAAAGTTATAATACAGACGTAAGCCACACTATTCTTAAAAATTTTAAAAAGTTTTTTATAGTTTGCTCTCATGCTGTACAGTTTATAACAACATTGGATGAGTGTTTACAAATATGTCTAACTCTGCCACATTCTTTGTCTCTGTCCAAAGTTAGGTGCCTTTAATCTTTTTTCTTTTTTTTTTAACAACTGTCAACATTATATATTTATGGTGCCTTTAATCTAGTGTTTTTATTTGTTTGCCGTATTTATTTTTCCATTATTGTTTTCAGCATCAAGCACTCATTTATTTCACATTTTGTCATAGCAGAGCCTTTACTAGGTTTAAATACTATACATAATGGGTTTTGCTCATTGTTGAATGCTGTGTGTTGACCTCTATGTGTTTACATACCCATCATTTGGTCTGCTTTTGGTTTCTAGTAGTGCCATTGACAATCATAATATACATCTCCTAATTTAAGAGCCTAACAGAGTTGATGTTGATGGAAGTGTTTAATGACCTTGACTGGCTATACAGCCCTTTTACGGTTGGCTTCGTGCCTGAAGGCGTTTGGTGGGCGTTTAAATATTTTGATGTGTAACAATGGAAAGTTGGGTTGAAACTGCAACTACTCTTTTAAAGTCACAGTCCCACCCCTTTAACACATGGCCTAAATGTGACATAGGTATTGTAGCATTTATGTATTTATCACTGTACCCCTCCCCTCTCCCCTTTGTAAACACACCATACCTGTGATAGCAGCACTGTAGCATTCTCCAGATGAGATATAGGTGACTTTTCTGTGTAAACTTGAATCTTTGAGTCTTTTAGGTGATGTAATGAATAAGACTTTATCTCCTAGTCCCAACTGACCATCAGCTCCTGATCCCCAAACATAAACAGATCCAGACGCTGAAAATAGATACAGTATTGTCACTCTTTTCTCTGAAATAAATATGTTTATCGCTATTTTGTGCATTTGTCCTTTGATCTTTTTGTGTGATAATTTTCATATCATGCTACTCGTTTGAGATAGAAAATTATCGCTGAAAACTAAGCTAGAAACTAAGCATGCACGTGCCGTTGCTAACGAAATTGACATGTTTTTGACATGAAATTGACAACGTCGTCATAGGTAAAATAGCGATAAAAAGATTATCATTCTTCATCTCAACTCGATTGCCTTTCTCACTTTCGCTGTCCCGGCTCAATTGAGAAAATCAATCTCATTGAGATGATGACGGATAATCTATAAATACCGAAATTTTCATGATTAACAAGTACTTTTCGCATAAAGATTTTTGGTGAAAACAACCACTGCTTCTTTTATTTTATCTTAAGTCTTTTTAACAACCTTTGGTTAAATAGAAACAATAGAACCCTAATTCATTTAACAAAGAAAGAAATATCATCCAAGGGTTTATAAAAATTTATGATATAAGGAAAGAAAACAGAATTAAATTAAACATTTGTGGCATCCTTGCTGCATAGGACTACAAACTAAAGGTATGAAAAAAATGTTGCTATAATCCCTAGAAAATGGATGTTCCCAAAAGTCCTGAAGCAAAACATCTCACTCAATTTATCACCTTGCACCTTGTTCAATCAAAATCTGCATTTGGTAGGCCTTAATCTTAATTGAGTGAATTGAGATGTTAGGACATCTTCTAAATAAACTAAAGATTTTGAGTATGAAAAGAATCAAGAACAATTTACCTGAAGTCTGTACCCAAAGGATATGATTACACAACACTGTATATACTTGATGTGCATGTTAAGAAGTCTGTACCCAAAGGATATGATTACACTGTATATACTTGATGTGCATGTTAGGAAGTCTGTACCCAAAGGATATGATTACACTGTATATACTTGATGTGCATGTTAGGAAGTCTGTACCCAAAGGATATGATTACACTGTATATACTTGATGTGCATGTTAGGAAGTCTGTACCCAAAGGATATGATTACACTGTATATACTTGATGTGCATGTTAGGAAGTCTGTACCCAAAGGATATGATTACACAACACTGTATATACTTGATGTGCATGTTAGGAAGTCTGTACCCAAAGGATATGATTACACTGTATATACTTGATGTGCATGTTAGGAAGTCTGTACCCAAAGGATATGATTACACTGTATATACTTGATGTGCATGTTAGGAAGTCTGTACCCAAAGGATATGATTACACTGTATATACTTGATGTGCATGTTAGGAAGTCTGTACCCAAAGGATATGATTACACTGTATATACTTGATGTGCATGTTAGGAAGTCTGTACCCAAAGGATATGATTACACAACACTGTATATACTTGATGTGCATGTTAGGAAGTCTGTACCCAAAGGATATGATTACACTGTATATACTTGATGTGCATGTTAGGAAGTCTGTACCCAAAGGATATGATTACACTGTATATACTTGATGTGCATGTTAGGAAGTCTGTACCCAAAGGATATGATTACACTGTATATACTTGATGTGCATGTTAGGAAGTCTGTACCCAAAGGATATGATTACACTGTATATACTTGATGTGCATGTTAGGAAGTCTGTACCCAAAGGATATGATTACACTGTATATACTTGATGTGCATGTTAGGAAGTCTGTACCCAAAGGATATGATTACACTGTATATACTTGATGTGCATGTTAGGAAGTCTGTACCCAAAGGATATGATTACACTGTATATACTTGATGTGCATGTTAGGAAGTCTGTACCCAAAGGATATGATTACACTGTATATACTTGATGTGCATGTTAGGAAGTCTGTACCCAAAGGATATGATTACACTGTATATACTTGATGTGCATGTTAGGAAGTCTGTACCCAAAGGATATGATTACACTGTATATACTTGATGTGCATTGACCATTGAGCACAATAAAATAACCATTCTGATGAATACAATCAAGATGGCTATATGCAAATCTTGTCTTGTGGATCATTTTTGCTCTCACCAGACCTTCTCCTTTTACAGTTTTTGATATAAATGGATCTTCAGATTATTAACAATTCTGCCTCTGTCAATTTTTTCTATTAATAGTGGTTGTCAAGGTAATAGAAACAAGAATGTGTCCATAGTACACAGATGCCCCGCTCGCACTATCTTTTTTCACGTTCAGTGGACCGTGAAGATGGGGTCAAAACCTAAATTTGGTATTTAAATTAGAAAGATCATATCATGAGGAACATGTGTACTAAGGTTCAAGTTGATTGGACTTCAGCTTCATCAAAAACTACCTTGACCAAAAACTTTAACCTGAAGCGGGACAGACAGACGAACGAAGGGACACACAGACAGAAAACATAATGCCCTTCTTCTATCGTAGGTGGGGCATAAAAACTAGCATTTTACCCCTATGTTCTATTTTTAGCCAAGTTGGCCATGTTTATTGGCAGGCAGGGTCACCTGCAGACACATATGTAAAAATAAATATCCCAATGATGATTGTGGTCAAGTTTAGATAAAATGTAATATCAAATTTCAGGAGAAGATTTTTGTAGAAGTAAACATGACGGATGCCACGTAATGAAAAAGGTTACTAAAATGATCCATTGGGACTCAGGTGCGTTGGAAAATGATTATACGGTCAAGAGTTAGATGTGCAAGATCTCAATTTGGGAAACTAAAAGTTTTGATCTTTTATCAAGTAAATCAACATCTCTGTAATTTATTGTGACAACCAAGATCTAAATTTGAATTGTCTTACATTGTAATGTAGGACTGCAGTTCAGGGGTAACTCATTTTAATATACAGCTATGATTTGTGTAACACATTTGACAAAACTGTTTTTTTTTAACTTCTAAGTTGGTTGATAAATTGTAATTTCTTTTTCATCCCTTCCAGAAAAATTTGACTTATAAGTAGAGTAACAGTTTACCATATAAAAGGTCAAAAAGTTATTTTCTGCAGATTAAAACATGTCTCGTTTAGCTAATATTTATGTTATGAAGTTCAGGAGCTTAAAGGAAGAAAAAGGTGAAAATAATTGATGAAGCAATTAAAAATCCTGTCATAACATGTGTAACCATAGCCAAAAGGTAGTACATGTTTAATATTCCCAGGAAATGGTCTTTATATACTATTTGATATTAGCTGATTTCAACATGTGAAAATGCATCAGTATAAAATATTGCTTCAAAAAGTAAGATTTCTTTAAATGATTCCATTATCTAATATTACTGATCCCTAAGTAAAACAAAATAAGATTTATATGTATGAGGAGGTGACTGTGATCTTTTTTTAATGTTTTGTCAGCATTCAAACACAGAATCTGATACATGTGACTTTGCAGGGGCTGATCAAGCCATTATTAAAAGGGGGTTCCCAACCCAGGATAAAAGGGGATTCCAACTCTATGTCCCCATTCAAATGCATTGATCGTAAAAAAGGGGGGTACAAACCACCAGAACCTCCCCCTCTGGATCTGCCACTGTGCTGCCTTATACTTTGTCTGTCAGATTTTGTCCTAATACAAGTATCAATGGACATTTATCTCATCAGTGGTTACATCTTCTATGATTTATACTTAAATTGCCTTATTGAAATATACCCTTAATTTATACAGAATTCAGAGGTTTCGGTCATGGAATTGATGCCCTGTTGTCTTCAAATTCTATCCAATCAGAACTCATTTTACAGAAATGTTGCATCATTACAATTGCTTCCATGATATGTTATATGATAATTTCAATTAAAACTTTCTGTTTTGGTATAATTCATTTAATCAGTTTAAACATAAACATAAAGAGATATGGTATGATTGCCAATGAAACAACTCTCCACATGAGACCAAATGACTTACGAAGGTTTGTTTATCTGTCAAATTAGAAAAGACATCAAAGCTTTATAATTCCTGTAAATCTGTGATACATTTGGATTTTGCTTCAGAACGGTTCCAATAGTCTTACTTATGGAAATAATCTAAAAACTTAAATTATGATTTTTTACAAAATATTTCAAAATCTCTACAAATACAACAGAAATTTCAAACAAACTTACCAAAAAATATGGTAAAAGAATCCCGTAAATTATTCCCTATTAAAAATGTTGTCAAGTTTGTATGTGTGATAGATCAGTTAACAGAGAGGACACAAAAGGAACAATATGAATACACAATCAAACTAAATTCAATGAGGCTACAATGGGGAGGTATTTAATCTTAAAATTAACAATGAGAAAAAATATAGAATTTACCATTAACAAAATGTATGAATAATCTGCTGTTCATTGTTTTTTAATCACATTGTAGAAATATTCTACAGAGAGTATGACTTATACTCAGAAATGGCTAGTTACAAATTAAGAAAGGAGTTTTGTTTTTCTTTTGTTTTTCGAAACAATGACAGGTTTTCAGCAACAGTTCTTTAACTCACTTTTTTATATCTGGACTTATTCTGCAGTAACTCATTTTTGAAATCTGGACTAATTCTGGAGCGACTCTATTTTGATATCTCTAACATGTTTAACCCCGCCGCATTATTTATGTATGTGCCTGTCCCAAGTCAGGAGCCTGTAATTCAGTGGTTGTCATTTGTTTATGTGTTACATATTTGTTTTTCGTTCATTTTATTTACATAAATAAGGCCGTTTGTTTTCTCGTTTGAATTGTTTTACATTGTCTTATCGGGGCCTTTTATAGCCAACTATGTGGTATGGGCTTTGCTCATTGTTGAAGGCCATACGGTGACCTATAGTTGTTAATGTCTGTGTCATTTTGGTCTTTTGTGTGGATAGTTGTCTCATTGGCAATCATACCACATCTTCTTTTTTATATTATATTGCAGAGATTTATTTTTGATATCTGGACTTATTCTGCAGTTATTCATTTTTGACATCTTAACATATACTGTAGTGACTCAATTTTGAAATCTGGACTTATTTCGAGTAACTCATCTTTGAAAGCTGGACGTAATCTGCATAGACTCATTTATTATACTGGTTCTATCTTGAAAGGAGTTAGCTGATGTTATGATATCAATATGCAATCCAAAACATCACTGTATACTTGACACACATGTTAGGATTTCACTCAAAGTTTTTGAAATGAGTGCTTTTGCTTTACTCAATCTTCTGTTTGGTGTTTTATGGAATGCTGCTTTCCATTTTTGTATTTTCTTTTTTGTCATTCTACAACTTGTGATTGCAATTCCTAATTGTGTCACTGCAAACTAAGTCTAGATATCAGTTCCTAATTGTGTCACTGCAGACTAAGTCTAGATATCAGTTCTCAATTGTGTCACTGCAGACTAAGTCTAGATATCAGTTCCCAATTGTGTCACTGCAGATTAAGTCTAGATATCAGTTCCTAATTGTGTCACTGCAGACTTAGTCTAGATATCAGTTCCTAATTGTGTCACTGCAGACTAAGTCTAGATATCAGTTCCCAATTGTGTCACTGCAGATTAAGTCTAGATATCAGTTTCTAATTGTGTCACTGCAGACTAAGTCCAGATATCAGTTCCCAATTGTGTCACTGCAGATTAAGTCTAGATATCAGTTCCTAATTGTGTCACTGCAGACTAAGTCTAGATATCTGTTCCTAATTGTGTCACTGCAGACTAAGTCTAGATATCAGTTCCTAATTGTGTCACTGCAGACTAAGTCTATGTATCAATTCTTAATTGTGTCAATGCAGAGTAAGTCTAGATATCAGTTCCTAATTGTGTCACTGCAGACTAAGTCTATATATCAATTCCTAATTGTGTCACTGCAGACTAAGTCTAGATATCAGTTCCCAATTGTGTCACTGCAGATTAAGTCTAGATATCAGTTCCTAATTGTGTCACTGCAGACTAAGTCTAGATATCAGTTCCTAATTGTGTCACTGCAGACTAAGTCTAGATATCAGTTCCTAATTGTGTCACTGCAGACTAAGTCTATATATCAATTCCTAATTGTGTCACTGCAGACTAAGTCTATATATCAATTCCTAATTGTGTCACTGCAGACTAAGTCTAGATATCAGTTCCCAATTGTGTCACTGCAGACTAAGTCTAGATATCAGTTCCTAATTGTGTCACTGAGACTAAGTCTAGATATCAGTTCCTAATTGTGTCACTGAGACTAAGTCTAGATATCAGTTCCTAATTGTGTCACTGCAGACTAAGTCTAGATATCAGTTCCTAATTACAATCAAGAGGTTAAATTTTGTGTATGGAGGAATTGGAGAACACTCACTCCTTCATGCAATGAGAGTAAATCCCAAATCCTTGACAGACCAATATGCTTTACAAACTTAGGTGTCATCTTCTATTTTTGTGCAAATAACTTCTAGAGTTGTCATAAACTTATTTGATTTTTACAGGTAGCCTCAACAACTCATGACCAAAAAGGGAAACAACAAGCAAAGGTTCTGCTATCACTAGTACATAAATTTTTTCAAATCTCTCTGGATTCAGCTGGCAAACGTAAAGATTTTACAATAGAAACATGACTTAGAACAATTCCCCTCTAGTGTGCCTTTTTATTTAAAATATTTTAAAGTTTACATCAAAACAAAGACATCCAAATGACAATAGCTGATACTATGAATTAGTTTTGTGATAAACACCAAACACCAAACAATATGACTATAGTATCTATTTAATTGATCACTAGGACTAACATTTCAATGTATTAGGACCATTCAGACTTACATAACATAGTCACGCTGGTACTTTTAGATACATACATGATTACTTATACATTGGGTCTGTGGGAATTGACCTTGAGAATTATACATTATTAAAGATGCATCTACTGAGAGAATGTTTCTAAAATATGATCAAATGCACAAAAATCATTTGATGAAGTATGATGCATTTCTACAGCTGTTTAATACCATTATCAATATGCGTTAATTTAACATTTAGTTGAATGTTAAAACTTCAAATTTTTCACATCTGTGCATACTTAATAGAGCAAATGGATGGATTCACAACATAAAAGAAAGATAGAGTATATTTTAATTGGACTTAAGTTAAATTCTACACATATATAAACAGGAATTACCTAATTGTTTTAGGTGACAGTAAATGTAGATTGAAGAGATCGATACAATACAAATCATGTTAACATCTACCCATAGATCTAGGTATAAAACATGTTAACATCTACCCATAGATCTAGGTATAAAACATAAGGGCTTATACATCTACCCATAGATCTATGTATAAAACATAAGGGCTTATACATCTACCCATAGTTCTATGTATAAAACATAAGGGCTTATACATCTACCCATAAATCTATGTATAAAACATAAGGGCTTATACATCTACCCATAGATCTAGGTATAAAACATGTTAACATCTACCCATAGATCTATGTATAAAACATAAGGGCTTATACATCTACCCATAGATCTATGTATAAAACATAAGGGCTTATACATCTACCCATAGTTCTATGTATAAAACATGAGGGCTTATACATCTACACATAGATCTATGTATAAAACATAAGGGCTTATACATCTACCCATAAATCTATGTATAAAACATAAGGGCTTATACATCTACCCATAGATCTATGTATAAAACATAAGGGCTTATACATCTACCCATAGATTTATGTATAAAACATAAGGGCTTATACATCTACCCATAGATCTATGTATAAAACATAAGGGCTTATACATCTACCCATAGATCTATGTATAAAACATAAGGGCTTATACATCTAAGGTCTTCCCATAGATCTATGTATAAAACATAAGGGCTTATACATCTAAGGTCTTCCCATAGATCTATGTATAAAACATAAGTGCTTATACATCTACCCATAGATCTATGTATAAAACATAAGGGCTTATACATCTACCCATAGATCTATGTATAAAACATAAGGGCTTATACATCTACCCATAAATCTATGTATAAAACATAAGGGCTTATACATCTACCCATAGATCTATGTATAAAACATAAGGGCTTATACATCTACCCATAGATCTATGTATAAAACATAAGGGCTTATACATCTACACATAGATCTATGTATAAAACATAAGGGCTTATACATCTACCCATAGATCTATGTATAAAACATAAGGGCTTATACATCTACCCATAAATCTATGTATAAAACATAAGGGCTTATACATCTAAGGTCTTCCCATAGATCTATGTATAAAACATAAGTGCTTATACATCTACCCATAGATCTATGTATAAAACATAAGGGCTTATACATCTACCAATAGATCTATGTATAAAACATAAGTGCTTATACATCTACCCATAGATCTATGTATAAAACATAAGGGCTTATACATCTACCCATAGATCTATGTATAAAACATAAGGGCTTATACGTCTACACATAGATCTATGTATAAAACATAAGGGCTTATACATCTACCCATAGATCTATGTATAAAACATAAGGGCTTATACATCTACCCATAAATCTATGTATAAAACATAAGGGCTTATACATCTACCCATAGATCTATGTATAAAACATAAGGGCTTATACATATACCCATAGATCTATGTATAAAACATAAGGGCTTATACATCTACCCATAGATCTATGTATAAAACATAAGTGTTTATACATCTACCCATAGATCTATGTATAAAACATAAGGGCTTATACATCTACCCATAGATCTATGTATTAAACATAAGTGCTTATACATCTACCCATAGATCTATGTATAAAACATAAGGGCTTATACATCTACCCATAGATCTATGTATAAAACATAAGGGCTTATACATCTACACATAGATCTATGTATAAAACATAAGGGCTTATACATCTACCCATAGATCTATGTATAAAACATAAGGGCTTATACATCTACCCATAAATCTATGTACAAAACATAAGGGCTTATACATCTAAGGTCTTCCCATAGATCTATGTATAAAACATAAGTGCTTATACATCTACCCATAGATCTATGTATAAAACATAAGGGCTTATACATCTACCCATAGATCTATGTATAAAACATAAGGGCTTATACATCTACCCATAAATCTATGTATAAAACATAAGGGCTTATACATCTACCCATAGATCTATGTATAAAACATAAGGGCTTATACATCTACCCATAGATCTATGTATAAAACATAAGGGCTTATACATCTACCCATAGATCTATGTATAAAACATAAGGGCTTATACATCTACCCATAGATCTATGTATAAAACATAAGGGCTTATACATCTACCCATAGATTTATGTATAAAACATAAGGGCTTATACATCTACCCATAGATCTATGTATAAAACATAAGGGCTTATACATCTACCCATAGATCTATGAATAAAACATATGGGCTTATACATCTAAGGTCTTCCCATAGATCTATGTATAAAACATAAGGGCTTATACATCTAAGGTCTTCCCATAGATCTATGTATAAAACATAAGGGCTTATACATCTTCCCATAGATCTATGTATAAAACATAAGGGCTTATACATCTACCCATAGATCTATGTATAAAACATAAGGGCTTATACATCTACCCATAGATCTATGTATAAAACATAAGGGCTTATACATCTACCCATAGATCTATGTATAAAACATAAGGGCTTATACATCTACCCATAGATCTATGTATAAAACATAAGAGCTTATACATCTACCCATAGATCTATGTATAAAACATAAGAGCTTATACATCTACCCATAGATCTATGTATAAAACATAAGGGCTTATACATCTACCCATAAATCTATGTATAAAACATAAGGGCTTATACATCTACCCATAGATCTATGTATAAAACATAAGGGCTTATACATATACCCATAGATCTATGTATAAAACATAAGGGCTTATACATCTACCCATAGATCTATGTATAAAACATAAGTGTTTATACATCTACCCATAGATCTATGTATAAAACATAAGGGCTTATACATCTACCCATAGATCTATGTATTAAACATAAGTGCTTATACATCTACCCATAGATCTATGTATAAAACATAAGGGCTTATACATCTACCCATAGATCTATGTATAAAACATAAGGGCTTATACATCTACACATAGATCTATGTATAAAACATAAGGGCTTATACATCTACCCATAGATCTATGTATAAAACATAAGGGCTTATACATCTACCCATAAATCTATGTACAAAACATAAGGGCTTATACATCTAAGGTCTTCCCATAGATCTATGTATAAAACATAAGTGCTTATACATCTACCCATAGATCTATGTATAAAACATAAGGGCTTATACATCTACCCATAGATCTATGTATAAAACATAAGGGCTTATACATCTACCCATAAATCTATGTATAAAACATAAGGGCTTATACATCTACCCATAGATCTATGTATAAAACATAAGGGCTTATACATCTACCCATAGATCTATGTATAAAACATAAGGGCTTATACATCTACCCATAGATCTATGTATAAAACATAAGGGCTTATACATCTACCCATAGATCTATGTATAAAACATAAGGGCTTATACATCTACCCATAGATTTATGTATAAAACATAAGGGCTTATACATCTACCCATAGATCTATGTATAAAACATAAGGGCTTATACATCTACCCATAGATCTATGAATAAAACATATGGGCTTATACATCTAAGGTCTTCCCATAGATCTATGTATAAAACATAAGGGCTTATACATCTAAGGTCTTCCCATAGATCTATGTATAAAACATAAGGGCTTATACATCTTCCCATAGATCTATGTATAAAACATAAGGGCTTATACATCTACCCATAGATCTATGTATAAAACATAAGGGCTTATACATCTACCCATAGATCTATGTATAAAACATAAGGGCTTATACATCTACCCATAGATCTATGTATAAAACATAAGGGCTTATACATCTACCCATAGATCTATGTATAAAACATAAGAGCTTATACATCTACCCATAGATCTATGTATAAAACATAAGAGCTTATACATCTACCCATAGATCTATGTATAAAACATAAGGACTTATACATCTACCCATAGATCTAACATAAGGACTTATACATCTACCCATAGATCTATGTATAAAACATAAGGGCTTATACATCTACCCATAGATCTATGTATAAAACATAAGGGCTTATACATCTACCCATAGATCTATGTATAAAACATAAGGGTTTATACATCTACCCATAGATCTATGTATAAAACATAAGGGTTTATACATCTACACATAGATCTATGTATAAAACATAAGGGCTTATACATCTACACATAGATCTATGTATAAAACATAAGGGCTTATACATCTACACATAGATCTATGTATAAAACATAAGGGTTTATACATGTACACATAGATCTATGTATAAAACATAAGGGCTTATTCATCTAAGGTCTTCCAAAAATTGGTTCAACTTCATAAAAAGTAAAGTCACAAAAATACTAAACTCCAAGGAAAATTCAAAACGGAAAGTCCCTAATCAAATGGCAAAAACAAATTACAAAACACATCAAAGAAAGGTACAACATCTGTCATATTCCTGATTTGGTACAGGCATTTTCAAATGTAAAAAATGGTGGATTAAACCTAGTTTTATAGCTCTAAACCTCTCACTTGTATGACAGTCTAGACTCAGCAATTTTTTTAAATTGACAATGATACGTGAACAAATTGTCACAAATAGAGGTACATAATTGAAATACTGTAAATTCAGAATTATTGTTTATATTTATTGCAATTATTGTGATTTTTTAAGAATGGGCAACAATTCGAGATTAATCATTGCAATTTCAGACAAATCTGCATTCATAAATAAATATATTTATATCAAAATGGGTGTTCTTATAATCTAGATACCCACTTAGCAGTACACAGTAAAATTTGTTCATCCTGTAGCTATATATGTATACCATTGACTAATTGATAAAAGTACAAACATTGCCTTTACTAAACTCAATGCTCAGCAAGGACTTACTAACAGGAATAAATAATTTCTGTATTTTATAATTATCATAATAGGATCTAGACATTTGATAAGATGAATTATGAAGTGTGACCATTACATGTCTAAAGTGACTGACCATTAAGTACATTAACTAGGATGACAGACTATTTATCTTAGTATGGACCAATGAAACCTGACTGACCATGGTCAAAGTATAATCTATCTTTTCTCCTATTATTTCCAACTAATGTCAATGTTTGTTAATATCAGAGGGGACTTATATGCAAGTCTGTGTCAGAGACTTAATAATACATCTAATTGCCTTTCAACTTTCACTTTAATTTTTTAGTATAAAATAATAATTGAAATGTTGTAAAACATAAGAAAAGATAATCCATAATTTTTCTTGTGATATTAAGTACATCATATTGCTCATTATCTGACCAAAAAAGATATTACCAGGTATTAATAAAAAATAATTGAACTAAAATATAAAATGGTGTATCCATGTAATGTACGGTGTGAGACCACTAAATGACTTCTGTATGTTTTCAAGGCAGTGTGAGACCACTAAATGACTTCTATGTCTATTTTCTAGGCGTACAGTCATGTTTCAATTCCTTTTGGGATGGATATTTAAAACCTTCACACAGAAAACAATTTCATTTCTATTTAAAAAATAAAATGGTGCAAAAGTGGATTAAAAGGACAGAGCTGCAGTCAGTCTAATGGCAACACTTGTTATGAATTTTCTACACAGCAATCTGATAGCATCCTCCTGTTAACATAAATACTCCATAAGGAACGGTATCCGTTACATTAATCTGGAGTTAGACAAAATGCTATCGTTTTCTCAAATAGCAAATAAAATGAACATTTTTGGCAAAACAGAGATATGACTTGATAAAATCATAATCATGTTATAAATCATACACTTCCCTCAATTTTTCTCCGGAGGTGCTAAAACTGAACTTATGTTACAATGCCTCATGGGATAACTGATACGTTGCTGACATTTTTCGTATCCTCTGATCTCTAGATTTGCTTTATTGCCATAGAAATCAAAGAGCCATTCTCGGTTTGCTATTTGCAGATAGTTTTTAATCTTTCCGTAAATTTTCTACAGGGAATCTTTAATTTACAAAGAGGCAAAGCCTAGCCTTTAATAAATTGTTCTGAAACAAACCAATTGTCTGGGAAACAATGGCACACGAGGGGCCAAAGTGACAAATGTGACCTTTTGGGATACATAGGCATTAATCAGAGAAAAATGATATGTGATATTTAAAAAACAATTTCTAGTGAAAATGTCAGAGCATGAGGAATTAGCTGAGGATTAGTGATTCAGTCAACCAGGGTGCCCTAAACTGTCTTCATGTTACATAGTAAACATATGGTTGAAAATTATTACAAATATAACCCATGCTTTTTAATAAATTGATTTATTTTGATCTGAACTATATTCCTAAATTTTATTCAAACAGCAATTATTTGTTTTCATAAATATTCACAATTATCTATTCAAATTTTAAGATGAACAGTATTTTCTAAACAGATGCCATTGTCAAGTACTGTGTACTGTGGATTTTTGGTGGTTTAAAATACAGTTTTAATGAACTAATACTTTTGTTGTTGGGTTGCGGTCTCTTTGACACAAACCTTAACCTTTTCTTTGTATTTACAATCTTCAATTATCCTCAACTCTTAAAATATAGTACTGTGGCTTTTTTGTATTCTATTTCATAAAAGAAGTAATTTTATTAAACTTTGAAAATGAATAAAATCAAAATACTTCGGATAAATTCATTTTCATTGGTACCAATTTTCTGTGATGGAAAAATCTAATTTTAGAGGATATTTGATCCTGTTGTTTTGACCAAGAACTAGTATAAGATACTATACAATTCACAGGCACTTGTTTCTATTCATTGAAAGACCCACACTAAATCAACGTATATTTACGTAAATATACATTGATAGTGGGTCTTCCAATGGATAGAAACAAGTGCTTGTGATACAAATCCTTGTTTTGGCAAAGTATGCATACAGAGTATTAAAGTAAATGGACTTTTTTAACTTCTTACTTCACCTTTATTCACAAACTTCACAAAAAAATGGAATCACATATTAAAAATAACGAGTCCACAGTAAAAAAAGATCTAAAACATTGTGAATGATCAGCCGCTATATGTTTTCGCAGCAAAAAATGTTGTAGGAATAAAATCTTTCACACTGATTTCTTTGTGATTCAGATTCGAGTTTTATTAAGATTTTTTTCAATATGGGTGGTGTTTTATTTGGATCATATTTAGTGACATTAAATATTTGTGCTGAAGGCCACTGGTTTCATGCTTTCATCATCACATTTTTGATTATGCAACTGAAAATGATTGTCTGTAATTAACTTTTAATAGTGTTCTGAGCTTGTCAAAGACTGATTTATCACAATTTGTAACCATACACAAATAAACACAGATACTATAAAACATGTAAATCTTCCCTTTTAATGTAAACATTATCTCAATGGTGATAACAGAATCTCAATTAATGTTCAAATTCCAACCACTAAAATAAAACATCTTTCTTTCTTTACTGTATCATTTGAGCAGTTAACCTCTTGACCTAAGGTCTAACGTTTCAGGTTAAAGGTTAGCATTCGCTTATACTAAAGTTATCAACATGTTTTTTTTTCACCCACTTTATATCTATCCCAGACAGAAACATAAACATGATCAAGATTGGTGATCTAGTTTGTATGAAATAGCATGGGTTATCTCCTCCTTGTATACTGCTATGTACAGGTGTGAATTGAAAAAGATATAAACCAATGGTTTTTATCTATCCTCATTTTTGTTATGTTCCTAAAACCTTTCCAAGTACACTCTAAAAAAATTCCTGGATTCAAAAGGTTTTTATTATGTTTTTTTTTAATTTTCTAAATTGAAATGCTCCAATAATTTTTTTTCTTTGACCATTATTAGACAAGAATCATGGTTAATTTAAAAAATTAAAAAATTTTCCCTGTAGAATGATGACAAAAATATATTTGCAGAACTATATTGGTGATGATGGCAGCCTTCTTCGATACTTTATCTTCTCAGACTTGGAATGATTTAATACAACTTGACAAATTGTTGAAGGTTGTGTATGGAATCATCCAGATATCTTTTGGTTAATTGTGTCATTGGGTTTCATCTGATTTACATGCATCTCCTTACATACAATTTTATGGAATATAACAATTCTCAAGTTATTTCTGATGAGCTTAAAAATTAAAAATATTTTAATTAAATATCACTGCTAAAAGAATTTATTTACTACTTCAATTTTATCTCAGTTTTGGTCTACAAGTGGGGTCTTTTCAATATATTCACATTAACTTTTATATCCAAATAAGGTTTGAATTTGCTAGTGATATAAATTGAAAAGTGTTAATCTTTGCTGCATAATATTATATAAATTTTGTTGATATGTTAGAAATCTCGGGACTTGAGCTGCTTATTTTTTTGTACAAAAAATTTACAATTCTGTTAGTTGCTGTTGAATAATTCATGCTTGGAAAGAAAGAATTGTTTTCTTCTTTAATGTACATGATGTATAAAGTAAAAACACAAAAATACTGAACTCCAAGGAAGATTCAAAAAGGAAAGTCCCAAATCAAATGGCAAATTCAAAAGTTCAAACACATCAAACGAATGGATAACAACTGTCATATTCCTGACTTGGTACAGGCATTTTCTTATGTAGAAAATGGTGGATTTAACCTGGTTTTAAAGCTAGCTAAACCTCTCACTTGTATGACAGTCACATCAAATATTATAGATAAATTTTACATGTCAACGTGTCCTTTTTTACACTGCACCACAGATTATTTTAATCCTAAAAAGTTAGAAAATCTGTGTATGTCACATTATGCATAAGATCTGAAATTCATTTTCTTAATTTGCTTTACTTAAATACATGGCTTCACTTGGGAAAGATTGAATGAGATTTAATGTAACTTTGTCTAATGCGTTTAAGATAAATACAACTCAACCTGTCCGTGTTATACAGTACGGTGGATTATTTTAATCCCGATATTTGTTACCTTTCACTATGAAGTCTGTGTATGTCACACTAAACTATGATAGTCTGAATATAAATGTCTAATTAAAAACTCTATTCTTATTTTAATTTGAATTCTCAAACACCTGTGCAACAAGGATTAGGTCCAAGGTCACAGACACCCAGTAAAGGTACTGCACCGATCCAAAACTTTAACTAATTAGCATAAAATGGACTTAATTTCATATCCGAGCACCACTTTAATTCAAATTCTACCTGAACTTAACCATATATTTACCTACATTAAGGGTGACATGTTTGTCGCTGTACAGGAGGGCTATATAAATGTCAGAGCAGTAATGACAGGGTTCATTTTAATGTTTTATGGGTTACATCAAGTGCAGAGATATTATGTAATCTGCAGGTGTATGGTCAGACACAAATCTATCTCTATCAACACTTGTGTAAACAATTTTATCATAAAGGTGAAATGATACTCCAGTACATTTATACTAACAAATTTTACAGAAAACTTGGTTTTATGAACAGGATCTCACCTTTATATTAACAGGATTTAACATAATTATATTCATCTTATGACAGCCTTGGGCAGATACATGGGAGACTTGAGGACATACTGCAGCATCCTATAGTTTATGGTAGCCAGTGGTATCAATTCAAAAGAGGATATGTCATAGACAGACAAATGTTCCATATAGTTTCATTAATTATTATACCTTTTTCAGGGAGGTTCTACTTTCAATATCCTTTAAACTTAAAAATGAATGTCCTTAGAAATAATCAATGTTTAAAAAAATTAAAATGATTCCAAGATCTGTCAAAAAGATGTATTTCCATATCTGTGGAGTAATTAGTAGAAAATTCTTTTTTTCCTTGAGGTACATTTTAAGGCTAAGTTGTTGCCCTTATTCACCAACTTTTTTTTAAATATAAAAAACCTTATAAATTATAAATTTTAAACTTTGGAAATTCTCCATTTTAGAAAATATCAGTTTTTTTTTTTACATAGGTGACACTTTGTCCCAAACATGGATTAAACATGGATCAAACATGGATTAAACATGGATTAAACATGGATCAAACATGGTTTAAACATGGATTAAACATGGATCAAACATGGATTTGGGTGATGGTTGTTTTCTATATTACTTCTCAACAGTCCAAATTCTAAGTAATTTCTACAATTGTAATGAAAATGCTTTCATTTCATATCTATTTAAACTATGAAAAGGTTATATTAACAAACACAAAAAAAACAACATAAAAAAATAGCTTCAAAATAATTCAAATCTGCAATTTGAGAAATTTTGAAAAGATGTGATTTTTTGGCCAATTTGATATATCCTTTTGAAAACCATAAGACTCAGTTCTTTTTTCAATAATCTTTTCAATGAATCTTTGTAATACATATCTTCAGGGTAATAAATGTTTTATTTTTAATGATTTGTTCACAGAAAAGGCAGGTATAAATAAAATAACAATAATATATATAAAATGATGAATTATTCACTTTAAATCTTCATATCAAAAATATGTAAACATGTAAACATTATAAAGAAGGATACAGAATACATCTTTTATATGCATAATACATGTTGTTCCGCATCAATGAAAATTATAGTGATAATTTGTATAATTTCAATGACAATTTCATGATTTTTTCCTTTTTAAACAAGATATAATTATTATGCTTTGATAAGTCGGACATGACAAATGATGTCTCAGCTTAACAAGTTATTTAACATGTCTTCACGGACACTTCACCTGTTTTTCTGTTGTTACTGCGACTGGACAATTGCATGTTTATCGTTGACTATTTAACCTCAAATTACTGAACTTTAATCCCATTCTTTGTATAATTTTCCCACCAAATTTTTGCAATGTGAACTTGTGGTCAGCGGGGGTACATTGTAGTGACCACTCTGATGACCATCCCCCTATTCTTAAGTATTAATTTGCAACAGGTGAATTATGGACAGTACAACACATCGTCCAGTGTGGGAAATTTCATCATTTTATGCCTGATAAGAATGCATAAACTTTTATGAAAGAATTTGAGAAATGAAGATTACAAATAAATTATTTTGACAGATAAAATTACTGCAGCCATGCATTGAATGGAGATAATTTAAAGTGAAATGCAATTACTATACATGCAGACAGACCCAATATAACATTGAAAATTTAAATTCAAATGTCAAATTCAGTTTTCTTTTGATTTTTAAATTGATTCTTTTTAAATACAATAAGAATTATTCTACAATTATTAGTGTTACCCTGTGTTTCTGAACTTTTAAAAAATTTAATGGTAATATACATAGCACATAGTCTTTGTTATATTACTAAGAACTGAACATAAAATCTTTTTATATTTCACCAATTCTTTGTATAACTGTCTTCTGCAAATTATATCATACCATTTAAATTTAATTTTTATAACTTTCAAAGACCAATTAAATAATTCTGAAGTTTTAAACTACAGAAAAAATGTTCAAGTGCACTGTTTTTGAATGGAACTTGAATAATATGATCTATTGTAAATGTTGCTTTATTTAAACAACTGCTGGATTAAGTTTTTTTCAATAAATATGTTTGAACTTAAAAGATTATGCTGATAATGTTCAAAATATTTGGGTATTTTGGAAAAAAATTTGTGATTTTAATACTTTTAAAAAAAACTTAGGGATTTACCTTTGATATTCTATATTCAGTGTGCATTTCATATCTTATGAGCATGGGTGATAATATCATGCATCTACTAAGACAGCAAAATAATCATAATTAACCCCTCTTATTTTAGTTGCAGTAACATTTTAGACTTGACATATATATATATATAGATATTTTTTTTTTTTTATATATATGCATGAATATTTTCTGCAATATGTCTTATTTCAGTATAAAAAAAACATAAAAAATAAATAACAGAAATAACTGAATCAGACAGAACACTAGATTAACTATGAAATAATTATCCTAAAATTTTAAAATTAAAAAAAAAGGATTTATTATCACAGAAAAAACAAAAAGCTATGCACATTTTAAACAATTACTTGTTTGAGAGATGCACCTGTGAAAGTGGGTCATATAGTCAATTTGTCAAATATTAAAAAAATAATATCTGCTATTGTTTAAATTAGTAATGCTCTCCAGATGACCCCTGGGCTAGATAAATTATAAGCAATAAAACACAAAAGCTATCCAGGGAGGCCAATTAGGAGTAAAAGCATCATTTTATATAAAATGGTTTTATCTTCAAAAAAATGATATAGAAAATAATTCTGGGCGAAAGAGATTTAACAGGTTCTCCTCCTATTGTGATATGTTGTCATGTCGGCTTTAGATTACATACATTAAATTTAAAAAGATCAGACTTTAATGTCATATGGGATAAAAAGTAAAATTGTTAAAAAAATATCCTAAGAGATATAATTCTCCTTTGTTTCATGAAATGTAGGGTTGATGTTTAGACGAGTTCTATATATCACCATATATATAACTCGTCTAAACATCAACCCAACAATGTTAGATCTGTAAATTTGCTTTCGCAAATTTTTTGTTCTTCCCTCGCCGGGATTCGTATGTATATAATACACATGTAGATAATTAAGAACATCTGAACCAGTGACAAATCTACGACAGATTTTATACACTGGATAACCTGTGATGGTGATACAAGGCTGAAAATACTTTCTGTATATATAACTCTCTAAATATCAGCCCAACAATGTTAAGTCTGTAAATCTGTGGAAGCCTCAAGCATAGGAGGTTGAGTGGTCTAGCGTGTTAGGCATAGTGCAATGCGATTTGGTGCCACAATATCTCAGAAGCATGAGTTTGATTCCTAGCCAGAGAAAAACAAAAAAATTTGCTTCTTCAAATTTACAGATCTAACATTGTTGGGCTGATATTCAGACAAATTATATATACATGTATATCAAAACTTATAGAAAGTTAAAAAATAACTACAAATTAAAAGTTTTTAATTTTTAGATGTAGACTGATGCAGACAATCTCTAAATGCAATTTAATACCGATCAATCAGTAGTACTTTCAATATAGACCAAGAGATACACCATAAATGACCCACAGAATAAGATTACGTCCAGTTAAATAAATAAATGAAAGTTAATTTAATTTTGCTTAAATATGTTAGATTTTGGAAAACACAGACAACCAGTGCACTGAATTAGGAAGATGAATGTTTGGAAACACATTATCTCACATATTTGAAATATTTTTTGAAATAAGTATAAATCCAATTACAACAATTCAATAAGTCCTCATATCAAACGAAGACCCAAATCAGAACTCGAAATGCTATCAGACTTGGGGCTAGTTCTCAGTTATATTTGTTGCTGGAAAATAACCAAGTGACAAGCAATCTCAACAGTGCAGATACAAGAATTAACATATACTAATGAGGGCCCTCATGGGGTTTTTGATTATGTGATTACTTGGCCGTTTTTTTAATGATTATTTGATTATTAAGCCAAATATTTCATGATTATTTGATTACCTAGGACTGTATTTTTAGTTTATGATTATTTGATTACTAAAGATAAGCAAATATTTAATGATTATGTGATTATATTGGCAAAAAAATGGTGATTATGTGATTACTAGGACCCCCCCATGAGGGGCCTCACTAATCTATATGGATAGCATATATTTGTAATGTGGTACACAATGTACTTTAATATACATGGTGCCAATTAAATTGGTACATATATGGATATCATGTATAAGGATTATATAAATTTTAAATGTGGATTCAGACAGTGCTGCACCTAGCACTTGCCCTTTAAAATGATAAAATTAAAGCCCATTCTGTGTCAAAATAAGTTATATTTATAGCATAGTATTCCGAGTTAGACAAATAAACTTTCGAACGCGTAGCGTGAGAAGTTTATTTGGCTAACGAGGAAGGGTGCTTTAATTCCTAATTTTCAGACCCCCCTTTCTACATCAAATCCAAGATATTTTAGTAAACCTCAGTTGATATCATAAGGTGCATGTTCATGTCAATGTATCATCTTCACTCTCAGCCTACTATAACATTTTTACAAGTAAGCAATACATAAGTCCATATGATAACTTACTATTAGCAAACAGGTGCTCAAAGGGAGATAACTCAAGTTTCAATTCAATACATAAAATCTTATAACTGTTGGTTCCACTGTCAATTGTCCTTAATCAACCTGAATACATTGTCCTCACATAAAATGTTACAGGTATAACATAAGATACATGTACCATAAAAATATGATTGATAACACAGATGTATCTTGGATGATGTCTTGTGGTATCAGAATATGTAATGGTATTAAAGTCTTCACCAGATGTTTAAATTAAGATACAGGGGTTCAAAATTTCTATATCCTAGTTTTAAACCTTGAAATATTGTGAAAAGGAGAATTTGTGTAATTCATTTCAAGTCTGACAACAACTACTGTTTATGCTAATCATTATGAATAATACAAAATACCAAATATAGTCAGAAATATTATAATAATCATATATAATTATATTATAACACTCTGCTAATTTGGGCTGATGGAAAGAAGGCCTGTATTTCAGGACATAAAACTAAAAGTAATATATATCACTGATAATTCTTTTAGATACATTTTTCTATGTTAGGTACTTTTTATTTTGAAAGATATTAGATTATATGAAATCTACAACTGATCATAGGATAATAATCGCCATTGATATTGTTTTCACAGCAGTGACACTGACAAAAACCATACTTGGAAAGGCTGATTCCCTGGCCACTACAATCTAATTAAGGATTGCTAGTGTGCAGATGAAACTCAATTATGACAAGCCAAGTAGATCTATGAAATATGACAACACTGATCTATCGCTTGTCACTCATATCGCCCTTTATTGGAATACGTTATTACCCAGGGGTCATCCTGGTCTTAGCCCTAGTGCTTGAAAGTGTTCCAAGGTTGGAAAGGTTCAACTGGATAATTATTGAAGGGGTCATGGAAGAGTTGTTATGGTTCTACCAGCGGTCCAAGGGTCAGTGAAAAGTGGTTAGGGATCAGTGAAAGTTTGGCTTCTGTAGGTAAAGTATATCCGTTCAGATTACTGTACAAATTGATATGTCAGTAACTACTTTATGCCAGGTGCCCCTTAACATGCCATTCTAACCCCGTTTAATGACCTCTTGTACATAGAGTGCTGCCCTCACTTATATAAGGGTCAATGAAAAGTTTACTTTTATCTTATTCACCAACATATCAAATTATTTGTGTCTGGATTATAGTACTACAAAGAAAACTAGGGGAAGGTGATTTGTGTTTTGAATATAAAGTATCAGTTATCTAATGTTGAAAACAGATGTTTTTATTTAACTTTATTCTATTATCAAAATGAAATTTATAGATAGATTGAAAAAGTGTCAGAAGAGAATGGAACTTAGAAAGAAAAAAAATGAAAGAAAAATAAAGAATCTGGTTTATCAAATTATATTTAAATACATTTGACCTCTGATTAAAAAGAAACTTCCTGCAGTTTTTAAATCACACCAAGAAATACAAGACCCCCTTTTTACTTCAGTTGTCAAGTATAATAAAACTCTGATCCTGTGGCCATAGCACTGAAAATTATCACAGAAAATAATTTATTTTTAAAACATCTTACATTTTTAAAATAAAAACAAGCAAGACAACAATATACCAAGAGGGGGAGATTCAATCATTCATATCCCTAAAACATTCTTACACTACAAGTAATTTTCCCTGTTTACAAATTAATACTTGTACTTATACCTTAACTAAAAGGCCATCTCAGGACAAGGTCATGACATCTTATCAAGTAAGTCTATTACTAAGTCAATACAAGTTGTTGTAGAAGCCAACCATTCAAGTGGACAAAAATCAGGATAATTTATAACAAATTTGACACTGATGTTTACACATTCAGGTGTAAAAAATCATATTTCACCCTGAACAAGTATTTGGATAGCAGATTGTGACCTTACATAATAATACTGCATTATGTGTTTGGTATTTTGCCATGGTAAGTAGGTCAAAGGACATAATACCTGCACAAATACAGGTGTACAAGGACCCAATATAATGTTTGGGGTCAGTATAACTTTTATACAACTTGAAAACCAAATTGTAACTTTAAGAAACCACAAGTACTTTCAGGTTTTTGCTTCAAGATAGAGTGAATAATTGTTAGCATTAAAATACAAGTACAAAATAGTACAGAAAAATAGTAAACTAGTTCATGGATTTGATACAGTGATTGTTGAGCTGCAATGTAAGATTAATCAATGACAGAAACTTGGACAACATACAATAGATGCTATTGAGATTTAAGTTGTCAGTTCTAGTTTCATGTTCATTTATCAGGGCAGATCCAGTCATTTCTAAAAGGGAGGTTCCAACTAAAACTCCCAATTTAAACGCATTGATCATTCAAAAAAAAGGTGTTAGGGATTCCAACACCCGGAAACCCCCTGGATCTGTCACTGATTTTACCCATCACACAATTACATGTCTTGGTCTGTATGTGTTTTTGAGTTTGTATCTCTTCATTTCATTCTTCCAAAATTTCTGGATTTATAGTATTTTAGAATTTGTTTACAAGAACATTATACTCATTCTAGCTTCCAAATATAAACCACTAAAATATAAACTTCAGTACAAAGTGAAGATTTCCTTTGCACCTAATTGGCAAATTAAACATAGCCATGATGTTAGTTACTATAAGAAATTTCATACAAGTTAATACTACTTTCTACATGTACTTCCTTAACTTGAGGGTATACTATGCAGAGGATCTCTCTCTCTCTTTGATTTTCCATGAAAATTTAGACACAAAGTCCATTTTGATATGAACTATAGAAATAAAGCAAAGAACATTTTACAAATATATCACAACTATAAAACCCAATCAAAATTTATACTTCAAATCCTATTTTGTATTTAAAAACTATAACCCAAGAACATAGATACTCTTTAAACCAACAGAGAAAAAAATACTTGACCTAAAAACAGAAAAAAATTGAGAAGTTTCCCCTTGTGTCTGACCTGGACATTATGTAATACAGGTGCATAGAGGACTATGACAATTAATGTGTCTCGGTGTCATAAAACACAACAGGGTGGCAAGATAGATAATCATATACTCTTTTATCTTCCCTGTAATAGGTAAAAAGGTTTTTAAAAAATAGCTTGACATTATAATAAATAGTGATGAGCTGCGTAACTTCATTGATCTTACGTATGGACTTTACTTAACACTAACATGCATTGTGCAGCAGGTCGTAAGGGTCAAGTCTTTGTGCATCCCAGATTACACTCACAGCATTTTAAATGTCATTACAGTGCAGCATGGTGGAAGATTATTACAAGTTAACTGCAGTTTTATTTGTACCCAATAGTAACTTGATATGGTTTAAGTGCTAAATGCAGCTTGTTTTTTCTGCATAATTAGGAAAGGGTAATCAAACTAAATTCATTTTTTTGGATCCCAGGTTATCATTTAGGCTGCAGAACAATCACTTTATGCAACAGATCATGTTTTTTCATATTGACCTTGATCACTTATAATTACCTGCATATGATATAGGTTACTGATTGTTGTGTAAATCGGCTGCACAATCGTTCTATAATTAACGATAAAATTGATATAATTAAATATTTACCCCGATGTAAATCTTTTTAATTGCAAACCAAGGGAACAATATCTTTCTTTTGTTGTAAAACGAGCTGGAAAAATTACATGTCTCAACACTAAACTGCATATAAATCTCTTTTTTTTAAATAATAAAAATTACAAAATTCTAATCTCGACTGCAATCGTAAATGAAGAATGTGCTTTTGTGAAGTATATAAATCTCTCTTTAAACTTTATACTGCAGTAAAAAAATGATATATGGTAAAAACTCAGACTTAATATTAAATAGACAAAATATAAAAAAAAAAGTTACAATTTTATATATCTCACATTAAATATTGACACAGTATCAGACTACATGACCTGACCTTGAGACATGTATTAGGTATACTGTTTTTAATATTCAGGATTCTATTTTATCCAGGCACACACATTTCTAAGTAAATAATACACTGTTAAATCTGGATACCCTTACCATCACTTCAAAAAATATCAACTTAATATTAGGTAAAATAGAGAATGGAAATTGGAGTGTGTCAAAGAGACAACAACCCAACCAAAGATTAAAAACAACCAAAGGCCACCAATAGATCTCCAACAGTGTAAAAATCCTGCACCCAAAAGTGAGCTTCAGCTGGATCCTTAACAAAAAAGTGTACTTTTTCAGTGATAATGGAGGTCACTAAACTCCAAAACATATAAAGTAACTTTATTTCTCCAAAAAAATCATTTTTTTGTGCTGAAGATTAAATAATGTCTTCAAGTCGATCTGCATATTGCTGCAAAGAATTTGTCAATGAATACAGAACTGTGAAAAGAGGATAATGTCAAGTGACTCCTGTCGATAGGATATGTCCACTTTACAACCACAATAATACAACAATATCATTGTACATTGTAAATATAAGATGTGGTATGATATACATTGTATTGCCATTGTTATAAATCTCCACCAGAGACCAAATGATGAAGAAATAAGCAACTATGAGTTACTTATTGATATAGCCTTTAACAATGAGCCAAAAACAATTACCACATAGCATCTGATAGGACCCTAAATGACATATGTTCTATAAAAATAATTCTAACAAGGAAACATTAGACCATATTTATGTAAGTTTTGAGACCCCTTTCCCGTTAAACCATTGATGTCCTCATTTTGATTACAACCCTACTTATAATATTAGAATTGTAGTAAATATGTATACTATCTTGTAGGTCGTCTTATGAGTAAAAGTTTTTGTATTCTGACTTCTGAAATCAGTAAGATTTGTGCAGACATTTAATTTTTTTAAATTTCTTGTTAGTCAAGTAATCATTTATGTGCTGTTAATATTTTCCCTAATGACAGCCCAAAGTAAAATATCTTTCACTACCCTGGAATACAATTTTACAATTTTATGTTAAAAATTTTAAAAACTTAATTTACAGGAGTTATATTCTTAATGTTTGAATCTTTAAAATTAAAATGCATAACCTATGGAACTTTATAAAAAAATCTGTACTTGTAACTTATTTATAGCCTTCTTTATAAAATCTATATCAGTTTTTCTCCTAATTTGTCTGTACTTTAATGGTTTTCAGTATAATGGAATGACGACCCAATGATATCTTAAGAATGAAGACAGCAGTTAAAACATGACCATAAAGTTACTGTCCTCTTATGTTATTTTCAATACAGGTCAATTTTAATAAACTTGTTTATTTAATTAACTTTCATAAAAAGTCTAGATAAAAAGATAGATTCACAACCCTTAATGGGATTCCCTTTATTTATTACATTTCATCAAATTTTGAGCTAAAAGCTTTTGGTACATCAAAAGGTTTACAATATGGATAGGAAGTTAAAAGGGTAAGGTTTATCAATAACTCCCTCCATTATCTGCAGTTTTATATGCATTTAAAAAGATCAGAGATTGTGACCTAGCTTAATTCTGCATCAAAATACCATATGCTTCACGCTCAATACCTGTCAGGTGTTGATTACAGGTAACTTGTGTAACCCAAAGATTAACGAGCGGGTGGAGATATTGTATGCCATTCGGGAAACCCATTGTGAACTATTCAATGTGGGGAAAAATAAACGAGTTTTATGTCAACTTCATTATGCAACAAGTTCAGAAGACATTTAAAACACATTTTACATAACCCTCTCTGAAGTGTTGATTTCAGCTTAGATAAGTCAGTCTGGACGCATAGATAATTAATCAAATATTATACTATACATGTTCTACTGTTGTGAAAGTTGACTTAATTTGAAAACTGATATAGTCTAACATGTAATATAAAAGTATAAAAAAGTAAATAACATGGAACATGAGAGTTTTTAAAATTGAAAATATTAAAATTTAGGCTATTACGATTAAGCCTTTAAAAAACAAGTATCTTATCAAATGATATGAGGGCCACTAGGGGCATACTAAGTTCTACAATCTAATGTGTAGACTAAGCATTATACTACACTAATGGGGAAATGACTAGAAGCACACTTCTGCAGATATCAAATGTGTTCTCCTCCTGCAGTTTGTCACCTTCTCTATCTAAAATACTACTACTCTGATTAATTTACAATATATTTAAAGTATATATCCATGAAATATTTAGAAACTTAAGTTAAAATACATAATTAATCTTTAGATGGAGGCTGAAGTCTGCAACATTTTTGTAGTAATTTAGGCAAGATCACTGATAGGCTTAAAATTGTCTTATCAGGGCCTTTATAGCTAACTATGCGATATGGGCTTTGCTCATTGTTGAAGGCCGAACGGTGACCTATAGTTGATAATGTCTGTGTCATTTTGGTCTTTTGTGGATAGCTGTCTCATTGGCAATCATATCACATCTTCTTTTTTATATTATATATCAAAAGTCTATTACATGTGAAGTGTTTTTTTGGGCAAGATGACTTGGTGGGCTTACAAGTCTGTAACATGTAAATAGTAGGTTAGACAAGATCACTGATGGGAAGCAGTCTGTTGATTTGGGCGAAATAACTGGTGGGTTCAGAAGTATGTAACTTAAAAGTGGTGAGTCCAGCAAGATCACTGTTGGGCTCAGAAATCGGTCAGTTGTATGAAGTGTGTTTAAGAAGATGACAAATTGGATTTAAAGTTGTAAACATGTATGTAGTAAGTTGGCAAAATCAAAGATGGGCTCAGAAGTCTGTTAAATGAAAAAGGTGAGGTAGTTAAACAGAATTACTAAAGTTCAGAAATCAGTATAAACTAGCTATATATAGTATATGGGGAGTTGGAGAACATTATTGTTGAACTTGAATATCTTTAACTTGTATATGGTGAGAATGGATAAAACGGCTGATGCATGTTTGTCATAAGCAAAATTTTGAACACTATATTTAAAACAAAAATAACTTGAAAAATTACATAAAAGGAGTAAAACTTATGGTTATACAAAAACTGCACAACAAGTCAAAGAATTTATATATGATCTTTTAAAAGCAACAGTTAAAGGGGAATAATTCATACTAAAATATTAAATAAATCATAATCAGTTAGATCTCCACTTTAATTATTGACAAAAGATTCTGATCCCGTTAAAAATGCAAAATCTATGGATAAATCTCTGGCCGAGACACGTGTTCAAAGGAGCAACAAAACAAATATTAATATAATGTATTCAATTAACATGAAAAAGCCTTGTACACAATGATACTAGTCATGTACTTTAGCCGATAACCATCGATAGAAAAACATATGTTTTATTTGTTACGCCAGAAATGCAGATATCAAATATAACATCCAACAATGAGAGATCAACCAGGTAAAAAAGCTGGAGGGTAACTTAAGATGACCCTTGCTCATAAACTTACACAAAAGATCACAATTTCTTTCATAAATAACAATTTGTTAAACAACCTTTTAAGGTCAAATGTCTAATAATGTGTTTATTTTACTGTCCAATAATTTGCTATGATGGTTTTAAGCAGCTTAGGAAGTGAAGGGTCCTAATTAAGCGTATTTTTATGATATTTTTAATAAGAAGTTTTACGGATCGTGTGACCCTGCTAACAAGAAGTTGTTACACCTGTGGTGACACTATCAGGTGTGCTTTATTGCTTCATAATTACAGCAATGTTCAACCTCCATCAAAGAGACAAAAGACGGACAGTTAACTTTTAAAGTACTGTTGAGAGTTCAAGGCAGTAACATTCTTTATCATTGTGAATTTACTACATACAGATGACAGAAATCCAGATTGAGAAAGGTTATCATATTATATAACCATATAAAAGTTTGATCAAAAAGTTTATGGCAATATCTTTTTTTTATTGTTTTACACAGAAAAATAAAACATAATGGGGTTAAAGATACAATATAACTGATTACTGATTTGTTATTAATCTAGCTATATTACATACGAGAACCTAAATCTATATGACAATCACATTTATTCTGATAATTTGATTTGTGAACATGTCCCTTCTTTTAAAAAGTATGGATTCTACTTCTTTTTTCTTCACCTTATTTATTTAAAAAATAATTATGGAAACTGTAGCTACTTTTAAACAATTTCAAAAGTTTTTTCTCCTGTTAGTCTTTGTTAGTTGCATTGTGTTAATTAAGCAAAATGTTATATGTATCCCTACAGAAATTTGAAGCCCTTTCATTTTGTTTTAGGGTATCCATAGTATACTATTATATTCAAATCCTTTTCTCCATACTCCTGCTCACAGATTGTGTCATATGTAAAAATTCAGTACTTATAATTTTTGCCATTCTTCTCCAAGCCTTCTCCTTTCTCACGGTTATATGTTCCCCATTCAGAACCCTGCCTTTCAATTTAAATCTAATCATGTCAACGACAGTCTAGGAGCTTGTTGGGTATAATGTATGGGTATTTTATCTCTAAATGAAAACTAATTCCCATAATGACACCCCCTCTCAGAAAGCCCACTTCACAAAAATGCAACATGTTTACAAAACACTGAATGCAACAATTACAATGTTTAACAGAATTTGTTCTCTGATTGACCACTGGTCAATAGCAACATGCTCAGTCATTAAATAGAATAATGACCGTTAATGGTCATTGTGTATAAACATGCTGGTCAGTGATAAATGGCTGGAGGATAACTGACCATAACAATCATTACATGATTAAGGCTTTCATCTGTCAAACATGGAGCTGTCATATAAATTAGGATAAAAATAAGACACAGAGGAACTCTAATTATTATATGCCTTATTCAATTATCATATCAGTCTGACATCTACTATATACAATCATATTCTAAGAAAAGTCCACAATTCTGAAGTGTGAGCATTAAGATATGATGTAAATTTTTTTAAGAACATATATACAGTGGTTACCTATAACAGAAATTAGAGATTGTAGATGTTTAAATAATTTTTTTATACATTGACTATCAGTAAATGATAACGGCGCTGATTATTTTAAGATTGCATTAACATGAAGTATGTTCCCTTGTTGGGAATTGGAATATTAACTAAAACACATTATAATTTAGCAATCAACTGTGAAATAAAACCAACTTATGGGCCAATACATCAAGAAATATCTTTTTCATTTTAAAATCATCAAATTACTTAATTTTGGGTAATAGTTAAATTAGAGTACAGATCTAGACTTCATACTAACAACTCATTCCATTCTACTGTATAATACATTAACAATTGAACAGTCAATATATTTGTTCTGTTCACATTTAAAAAAATTATCAGGATAAAATTGAGAATGGAAATGGGGAATGTGTCAAAGAGACAACAACCCAACCAAAGAGCAGATAACAGCCGAAAGCCATCAATGGGTCTTCAAAGCAGCAAGAAAATCCATCACTCGGAGGCGTGCTTTAGCTGGCCCCTAAACAAAAATGAATACTACTGTTAAGTGATAATGGACGTCATACTAAACTCAGTAATATAGCGAAACTAAAATTAATAAGGATGTATAACTAACCTTTCATGGCAATACAATGCTGTTTATGACATACTGTTATTAGCCCCATCAGCCATTTTCTCCACTTTTGACCCAAGGTAGGGTTATACTACTTACCTCAAAAGGAGCTACTATAATAGGCCCTACATTGCAGCTATGGGGACCATGTCACATAGAGTAGTAGTGCATCACTTACCTCTTACTCTTATACTGTAAACCTTTAGCCATATTCAAATTCAATCAAATTAATACTAATCATCTCCTCCACCCAAAGTTTTATGAACTGACAATTTATAGACAAAGTTATTATACTGGTTGAATGGTACCCTCAGTGATTGGTGGTACATATATTTCACTTACATGTAAATGCTGAAGTGTAATAACAAGGATATCTGAAGTGAAATGATGAGGATATTTTGCCTACCTGTTAATGTTGAAGTGTAATGTTAATGATAGTTTGCCTACCTGTTAATGTTGAAGTGTAATGGTAAGGACGTTTTGCCAATCTGTTAATGCTGAAGTGTAATTGTTAGGATATTTTGCCTAACTGTAAATGCTGTTGTGTAATGGTAAGGTAATATTGACTACCTGTGAATGCTGAAGTGTAATGGTAAGGTTATATTGCCTACCTGTGAATGTTGAAGTGTAATGGTAAGGTTATATTGCCTACCTGTGAATGCTGAAGTGTAATGGTAAGGTTATATTGCTTAACTTTAAATGCTGAAGTGTAATGGTAAGGACATATTGCCTAACTGTAAATGCTGAAGTGTAATGGTAAGGACATATTGCCTAACTGTAAATGCTGTTGTGTAATGGTAAGGTTATATTGCCTAACTGTGAATGTTGAAGTGTAATGGTAAGGTTATATTGCTTACCTGTAAATGCTGAAGTGTAATGGTAAGGATGTTTTGCCTAACTGTAAATGCTGTTGTGTAATGGTAAGGTTATATTGCCTACCTGTGAATGTTGAAGTGTAATGGTAAGGTTATATTGCCTGCCTACCTGTGAATGTTGAAGTGTAATGGTAAGGTTATATTGCCTACCTGTGAATGTTGAAGTGTAATGGTAAGGTTATATTGCCTGCCTACCTGTGAATGTTGAAGTGTAATGGTAAGGTTATATTGCCTACCTGTGAATGTTGAAGTGTAATGGTAAGGTTATATTGCCTACCTGTGAATGTTGAAGTGTAATGGTAAGGTTATATTGCCTACCTGTGAATGTTGAACTGTAATGGTAAGGTTATATTGCCTACCTGTGAATGTTGAAGTGTAATGGTAAGGATATCTTGCCGACCTGTAAATGTTGAAGTGTAATGGTAAGGACATATTGCCTAACTGTAAATGCTGTTGTGTAATGGTACGGACATATTGCTTAACTGTAAATGCTGTTGTGTAATGGTAAGGTTATATTGCATACCTGTGAATGTTGAAGTGTAATGGTAAGGTTATATTGCCTACCTGTGAATGTTGAAGTGTAATGGTAAGGTTATATTGCCTACCTGTGAATGTTGAAGTGTAATGGTAAGGTTATATTGCCTACCTGTGAATGTTGAAGTGTAATGGTAAGGTTATATTGCCTACCTGTGAATGTTGAAGTGTAATGGTAAGGATATATTGCCTACCTGTAAATGTTGAAGTGTAATGGTAAGGACATATTGCCTAACTGTAAATGCTGTTGTGTAATGGTAAGGTTATATTGCCTACCTGTGAATGTTGAAGTGTAATGGTAAGGATATATTGCCTACCTGTAAATGTTGAAGTGTAATGGTAAGGACATATTGCCTAACTGTAAATGCTGTTGTGTAATGGTAAGGTTATATTGCCTACCTGTGAATGTTGAAGTGTAATGGTAAGGTTATATTGCTTACCTGTAAATGCTGAAGTGAAATGGTAAGGATGTTTTGCCTAACTGTAAATGCTGAAGTGTAATGGTAAGGTTATATTGCCTACCTGTAAATGCTGTTGTGTAATGGTAAGAACTATTGCTTACCTGTGAATGTTGAAGTGCAATGGTAAGGTTATATTGCTTACCTGTAAATGCTGAAGTGAAATGGTAAGGATGTTTTGCCTAACTGTAAATGCTGAAGTGTAATGGTAAGGTTATATTGCCTACCTGTAAATACTGTTGTGTAATGGTAAGGACATATTGTTTACCTGTGAATGTTGAAGTGTAATGGTAAGGTTATATTGCTTACCTGTAAATGCTGAAGTGAAATGGTAAGGATGTTTTGCCTAATTGAAATGCTGTTGTGTAATGGTAAGGTTATATTGCCTACCTGTGAATGTTGAAGTGTAATGGTAAGGTTATATTGCCTAATGTTGAAGTTTCCCCTTGGTAGAGATTGGACACTTACCTGTTAATGCCATACTATGACTAGCTCCAGCAGCCACTCTGACCACATTTTACAGAAGGCCCCATGGTAGAGATTGGACACTTACCTGTCAATGCCATACTGTGACTAGCCCCAGCAGCCACTCTGACCACATTTGTTAGTTTTTCCACAAGTGTTGGGGACAGGAGATGCTTGTTCTTGTCTCCACATGACTTTCCATATCCCCACTGATAAACTTGACCTTCACCTACAATAAAATGTATTACTAATATAATATATTAGTTTGAGTACAATATGATTGATTGATTTCAACATTGTAAGTTATTTTATGGCAGACATTTTGTCTTGGTGGCTGAAGCAGGAATGACCTCTTGCAACAGGGTTAAGATTTAAAAGTTCATTATTTACAGGATATGACAATTGTGACAAGGATGTAGAGAGTAGTAACAATGGTAATGCTAAAGGTGGAGGTGATCATAGTGAGGAGGAAATATTTTTGCAGAATTACTGATTGCTCATGCTTTGAAGAAAAGTTTACAGTTTTCACCCATGCCATTATTCTAAATCTTTAATTATTGCTCCAAGTATTTATATTTTTAGAGTATACTTTTATTCCATGTCTTAAGATTAAAAATAAATCTAACCCCAATCTATTTATCATATTTTTTCTTTATTTTTAAGTACAAATTTAAAAAATTAAAAATAAATCTAGTAACCACCATCTATTTATCATATTTTTTCTTTATTTTTAGGTTACAAATTCAAAAAATTAAAAATAAATCTAACCCCAATCTATTTATCATATTTTTTCTTTATTTTTAGGTTAAAAATTAAAAAAATTAAAAATAAATCTGACCCCAATCTATTTATCATATATTTTTTTTTAAATTTTAAGTATTTCTTTGATGATTTTTTTTTTTACAAATAAATAAGGTGTTATACATAAACAGTGTACCAAATATGTTATGCTTTAAAAAAAAAATGTAAATCTTAGGTGAAATTCTAATTAACCCTGATTGTTATAAAAACAAATTATTTATCAAAACATCCATTGTTATTTGCAAGTGGGAATAGAAGGAATAGTATTTTTAAAAAGTGGGAATAGGAGGAAGACACCCTTATAAGTATATCAGCCACTTCTTCCTGAAATATAATACATTGATTATAATCCTTTGGAAATCAGTTTATTATAGGACAGACAGTCATATGACAAATGACAATGTTAAAGAACTTTAAAAATTGTGTAAACTTCTAGAATGTGGCAAACCAAACCAAGAGTTAATATATTGGTCCTGTGGTCAAAACTTAAAAAAATCTTGTCATGATTAAAACATTACTTAAAATAAATTCTACAAACTGAGGTCAATTTGTGGTCTACCAGAAGATGATTACTCATATAACTCAGAGATACATGTTAATTTGAATCATGTAAGAATAAGTTTTATTTATATACAAGTATTACAAACAGGACATAATAGACAATTTCATAAGGCTAATCATATGTCACAGACATTACAAGAAGAATTGAGAAACATAAGTACTCTTCTCCAGGATATAGTTATCAATTGTTGATTATTTGAAAAAGACATTTATTTATTAACAGTAAGGATACAGAACAAGAAACAGAATTACAAAGTTTTCCTAACTGGGAGATTTTTTTATGATTTTACAACCAATGATGTCCAAGATAGCAGGATTTTATTTTCAATTTTAAAGGAAATGTTTGGACAAATATTTGCCAATAGATTAATCATGTAAACCTTATATATTATGTCTAGACTAGGCTAAAATCCTTCTATAGAAAACCAAACATTATAGTTAAGTACTATTATACTTATATTAAACTCAATGGTAGTTTTTTTTTTCAAATTCCAAGCCTTATCATTTACCAACATATACTTTGGTCTCCAATTCAGTAGATAAAATAGTCCCCCACTATTATCTTACCCCTACCAAGGGAGGTAATACTATATCAGGATTAGTAATTCAGCCCCTCGTCAAAGGTTATATACCCATCTTAAAAGGTGCTGATTTAGTTTTTTATGCATTTCTATTCTGAACCTTATAATTCTAAACCCGATTTTCACTTATATATAAAGTGCCAATTAACATGAACACGACACAATTCTGACATGGATTACATAACGCTGACAGCTAAACTTATCCGAATGACATATAGCACCAATTTTGACCTTCAACATGCAGAAATATGTACAGCTGTGTACAACCTGTGAATATTGAGGGCAGTGGGTGTAAATAAGATAAGATTATTTATTTTATTGCTAGGGGATTACGTAATATGTGATTTATTTTACTCTTCAAATGTGTCAACAAGATGCATTTATGCCATCCTTAATCAGCTAAATATTTATTACAAAACATTTTCTATGTGCATATCATCATCGTACGATTTTGTAAAACTGAGGCACGATGCGGGTCACGATAACAAACAATAATACTCCTCTGCATTTTTATCCTATTTCATAATATCATATGATTTCTGAAAATGTGTGGTTCAGTTATGTTTATATGTTTTTCTCACATTCTTCTGAAGTGATCTATGAGTTTCTACGATATATTTCTTCCTGCAGATTCATCATATATTTTTCCCCGTCTAACTGATGTATGCTTAACTTCCTGACATTTGAGACTGGTGAATTGCAGATTCAATATTGTCCTCCAAACATGGGGTATTGTATGTTAGTAGAAGTATATACTCAACAACAAATAGTAGTACTGCTCATGACAATATATATTCTGGTGATAAGTTACATTCAGTGATGTCATAACTGAGGAAATGATGACAGTATTGTGGCTACATCAAGTTGAATATGTTTATTGTCATGTCTTTTAAAGATATGCCATAAATTAATGGTCAACCAAATAATAATTGCGTCCATTAGAAGCAACTTCTACTTATAAGAAATTAGGAGATGTGGTATGATTGCCAATGAGACAAATATCCAACAAAGTTCAAGTGTATATAAACAATGATAGGCAAACATACAGCCTTCAACAATGAGAAAAGTCCATACTGTAGAACCCTTGTTACTATAATTTCCTTTTAAGTAGCAACCAACCTTCTATTAAGGGAATCATAGTTGGAAATGGAAGCCCTAGAGTCCTAGACTATTGTATTACAAATGTAACAGCCTTTGACTGAAAAAGAAATGTGGTAAAAACAACCCGTAGTCTATATAGAAAATATGACCAAAGTATTAAAATGCAAATTTTTGGTCATCTACCCTTAGATGTTTGTTCTCTTCAAAGCATCATTTTTCATATAACTTGAAAGACTTGCTAGTGTTAACGTATCTGCGTAAAGTGTTCACCTAATTTATTACGAGGCCAAAATGTGATGATACATTGTATATTCAAGCGCAGTACCTTTATTATAAATTAGAATTAAAACATATATTTTATTATTAATGAAGGCGTGAAACCTAAATGTTCACTAAGGTAAATCTGCTGTTAATTTTTAGTAATAAAACAAAAGTTGACTAAATGGTATACCCATGTTTGCTTGACAAATGACAAATAAAAGTCAAACAGGTGTATAATGTTTGGTGACACCTATTTTGTCATCTTCAATGACACCTGTTAGGTAACTGGACAAAGATAAGGTGTAATGGTTCAGAGGTTACTCGTAAATTCCACAACTTCTTGTCATTTTATCATGTAAGGCCATTATCAGGGGAGGTAATGTCTCTTTAAAACTGTAACCCTTGGATTAAAAACTACTAACTTTTGACCTTTATTCTTCTAAATAAGTTTATCATTTTTCTCATAAAAAAGTAACATTTTTGTTGACAAATAGCAAAGCAACTGAGAAAAATGTATTTTATTACTTGTTCATGAAAAAACAACCAGTCTAAAATACCTTTGGCTGAGAGATTTTTCATCTTAATTTTAATGTGCATTTTCTGTCACACTTGCACATTTTAATTTTTTATGATGTAAAAAGTACATGCCAAAAGCGTTTATAAAGTCCTTTATTTGATTTACTTTTTAAGTATGGTAATCGTGTGTATAAAATAATAAAATGTCATGTCTTATATCTAGAATGACTGTAGGGGAAAACGTTGTCACATAATACTAAGAACTATAACTCTACTTAAAAGTCTAACTTAGTATGTATAAATCACAGGACATATTTTATTTGAACTTAAAGTGTAAAGTTCTCTGAGGTAAAGTTGTCTTTTATTTGAACTATAAGTGCAAATTAATCTTTCATTTGAACTCTTAGGGTCCATATATCTTCTCAAATCTTAATTTTTTTCTATTAATCTGAGCTGCAGAAAGATCCTTAATATATCAGTCAATGGTTTCCATTAATTAATATAAATTCTACTGCATTTTTTTACTTTAATTAAGTTTTTTTTTTGCAAATATTTAGAAATAAAAGATTCATCTTCATAAATGATTGCAAATACTCAGTATACAATCTCTACTATTGCTTTGCCAGTTTACCACAATTTGCCAGGAATAAATCATCAATTGATGTCTGCAAATCTTCAAATATAATACTGTTGTCAACCAATTAACCAACCAGCTAATAGAAGGTAAGGATGGCATACCTGATATAGTAATTAGTTACAATAAGCAACAGAAGCTATGGATGTGATTGGTTGATTGATACATCTGTTATGGCTAAGTTATGATTAGCATCAAAAGCTAGGAATCTGATTGGTTGATTGACATACCTGTTTTAGCTATTAAGTTATGGTTAGCACCAGAATCTATGGATGTGATTGGTTGATTGACATACCTGTTATAGCTAAGTTATGGTTAGCACCAGAAGCTATGAATCTGATTGGTTGATTGACATACCTGTTTTAGCTAAGTTATGGTTAGCATCAGAAGCTATGAATCTGATTGGTCGATTGACTTACCTGTTACAGCCAAGTTATGATTAGCACCAGAAGCTATGAATCTGATTGGTTGATTAATATCCAGGAACCTTGGAACCACTGCTTCTTCTCTGTTATCTGAACCTATCTGACCATGAGTATTGCACCTAATCAAACAAAACGTTTGGTAAAAATGAAATCAACTCGGAATAAAAAAAAACATGTAGAAAATGTAAAAATATTTTTTGTTTAGGACAGGACATTTCTCTGTTTATTTTATACCATATTTTTGATTAAAGTCATTGGTCATTTATTACAGAAATTTAATTGAAATATAGCACCTTTAAATGTTAAGGATTGTGGATTCAGACTTGCCCAATACATACAGTATCCAGATTTCCATCTTCCACACTTTTCCAGGTTCTACAACATATTTTGTTATCTACCAATAGCACTACCTAGCTGCATAGACTATTATAGTAGTAAAATTTGATGTTTTGATGGATTCAGGATCTTTCAAAGATTCTGGTAAAATCAGCATCTAGACAAAATGTAAAGAATGCTGTTTCCAGCTGTCATTTCCTACATTTTCCAATTTTGATTTAAAACGTCTCAAACACTCATTCACCAGAACTATTGGTTCATTTTTCTATTACTCACCCAATGCAGGCTATTGACCCGCCTTGAAACCTGAACACAGAATGTTTCTCCCCACAGGAAACCTGCACAACTGGTCTATATACCAGGAACTTAAGTAAATGTGGAGTAGTCTGAAAATAGTGAAATGTCATACAAAAATAGTTATAATTGTAAGAGAGATCCACACATGTGGCACTTCTCTAGGAAAAATTGTTAAACACTGTTACTGAATATGCACGTTTTACACATATTTTTTACAACTTTCTACAATTTTCAGTTAAACACAATCTCATAAATCACCATTGAAACATTATACCAACTTGAATGACTGGCATCCTAATTAAAGAGTTAGTAATTTATCATCACTAAAACATGCTCTACATTATAATGAATAACTCTCAATAATAATAATGCTACCAAAAAAACCAGGCCATGCATTTTTAGCTTAATTTTCCTATGAACTATATTTTGTGATCATGGCCTCTAATCATCTGAGTGTAAAGTGATTCTTTAATACTTCCAAGGTAGCAACATGTACTATAAACTTAAAATATTAAAGCTCTTTTTGTATGTCTTTCTATGTTGTGATTTCAGATAAGGGAGAAGGTTTGGTACCAATAAAACGTTTAATCCCGCTGCAATTATTTGCACCTGTCCTAAGCCAGGAATCTGACGTTCAGTAGTTGTCGTTTGTTGATGTGGTTCATAAGTGTTTTTCGTTTTTTATATAGATTAGACTGTTGGTTTTCCTGTTTGAATAGTTTTACACTGGTAAATTTTTGGGCCCTTTAGAGAAATTGCTGTTCGGTGTGAGTCAAGGTTCTGTGTTAAGGACCTTGACCTATAATGGTTTACTTTTATTGATAAGTTGTGACTTGGATTGAGAGTTGTCTCATTGGCACTCATACCACATCTTTCTATAGCTATAATGGGTCTGATGCTTTTTAGTATCATTATGTGAATCTCATAATTAAAAATTCCAGATTTTATGGCAGATTTTGAAATAATGAAATACAGATTCCAGGAATATTAAATATATGACAAGACTTATCCTTTTGAACACCTCTTCATATTTGACTATGGTAATTCCATCAACCTAGGTGGATCTAAAAAGATGTCTTTCCAAATCTACTAGATGAGGTCCTAAGGCTACTTTACAAACAGTTGATAAATAACTACAATGATTCTATCTGTTACTTTTAAACAGTCCTTTAAGCCCCAGTCCCACTAGACCACGATCGCACCATGCTCACCGCGATCTAAATTAATTCAGATCGTGGTGAGGTTGCAGTATGAGCGGCATGAAAATGTAAATTGTCGTTGCTTTCACGATGCTACTACGTCCTCGTTACGCTTCTACACTGATCCTGCTATGGTTATACCACGTTCTCACCGAGCTCATTCTGTGACTTACTACGCTTATCAAGATCTTTCTACACTCATCACGTTCTAACTACGACCATACCACGAGTTATCCGATTGCAACACCATCTTACCACACTTCTAATGCGATTATAGCATGTTCTTTACGATTATACCACGTTCATACTGCTTTCTTACTACATTCTCAGCAATAACTTCAACATCGTGTTCCATATCAATACAGTTCCATTCCTTCTATTCCTGATTAATACATAGATTTCTCTGAAACAATACAGTCATGCCACCAAAATCTACTAGAACACGTGGGCGTGGTGGTAGGGGTTGATGTATAGGCAGAGTGAGCTCGGATAGTATAACGAATCCTGATCAAGCAGAGATGTCAGACCAACCAATCCAACCTATTACAACCTATTGCTAGTCCATAAAGCTCAAATGACGATATTCTAGAGAACAATAGCAGAGATGACACAGATGTGTCAATAGATTTAGGAAGATGTGGTATGAATACCAATGAGACAACTCTCAATCCAAGTAACAATTTATAAAAGTAAACCATTACAGTCCAAGGTACAGCCTTCAACAAGGAGCCTTTGCTCACACCGAACAGCAAGCTTTATAGGGCCCCAAAAATTTCAAGTGTAAAACCATTTTAACTGGAAAACCAATGCGGTCTAATCTATATAAAAACGAGAAAGCATGGTTGGGCCGTTAGAGAAAATAGACAAGAAGTCCTAATTACATACAGACAAACAAAAATTGGAGAGATTTAATATATTTTATGTGAAATTGACAATGAAAATAAACTATTTATATATAGATGCCAGGATTGCAATTTCATATTTACGCCAGACGCGCGTTTGGTCTACAAAAGACTCATAAGTGACGCTTGAATCAAAAGCTGTTAAAAGGCCAAATAAAGTATGATGTTAAAGAGCATTGAGGACCAAAAAATCCTAAAAGTTTTGCCAAATACAGCTAAGGTAATCTATTCCTCAGGGAGAGAAGCTTTAGTATTTTAAAAATTAAAATTTTTGTTAACAGTTAATTTAGAATGATGGTCAATGTATGAACGTAGTCAGGTCCTAAAAAGAGCGTGATGAGGACGACAAGGGCGTGCTAGAGTCTTACTTTGGTCGTTAACAGCATGGTATAGTGGTAGTGGAAGCGTAGTTATGTCACGGTGAAAACATGATGGTCGTAGTGAGGTCGTAATAACGTCATTTTGAGATCGTAGCTCAGTCTATCCGAATAGAATATCGCTATTGCTACGCTCTCGCTACAATGGTAAAGCGACCTTTGCATTCTTACTTTGATGGTACAGCAACCTTTGCAAACTTACTACGATGGTACAGCAACCTTTGGGATCTTACTTCAATGGTACAGCAACCTTTGCGATCTTACTACGACCTTAGTGCCCTCTCACTACGCTTCTACTACAACCTGATTTCGCCAGGACCCCAAGACGATTGTTTTGATAATGTTAAAAGTTGGCCACACTCATCACGATCTTGAAGACCTCACCATGACCCTGATACGACTACCATCTTGACAATCGTACTACGATCATCAAAATTTGTGTTTTTTTCACAAATCGTAGTGCGATCGTGGCCTAGTGGAAATGTGGTATTACATAAATATAAAACATAACAGAAAATTTGATAATTTTTGTACTTCCAAAATATCAGAATGACCAATGAACCATGAAAATATGGTCAAAGTAAGATAAAACCTGCCAAACAAGATCATATAAAAATATGATGTGGTAAGATTGCCATGAGACAACTCTTCACAAAGAGACTAAATGACACCGAAATTAGCCACTATAGGTCACCTGATTCTCCCTTCAACAATGCCAGACTAACAAGTAGACCTTAAAATTATTCAATACACCAAATATAGTAAACCTAATTTACTTTTAAAAAGTGTCTGTGACACAACCACTAAACTGATTATTAACTATTGATCCTTGAAAAACTAGCAAAAGTCACATGAAATCTCCAAGAGAGACAATATATACCTTATACCTTATAATCATTCCAAATCCCAAAAACTTTTATTGCTTGCAGTGTCAGTGAAAAAAGACCAAACCATGAAAATTTAATATTGACCATTGAACCATGAATATGAAATCAAGGTCATATGTAAATCTGACATCTATTATAGTGATATGTATAACTTACGATCACTTCATTCACCAAATTTAGTTGACCTTTTGCTGAATAATATAGTATCTAATGAACATGTAGACCTTCAATGGATCCCATATAAACCAAATAAAGTCATCCTTTACTCATAACATAAATTTACAAAGTATTTAACCTGTCATAAGCCTCGGCTTAATTAGGTCAAGTACAATGGACATATTAGAAATGGAAACTTCATAACACCAGGCATCTGTTTACATGGTATAAAGCATTCAGGTCTTCTACCATTTGAAAATATAATGCTTTGCATCAATTATTAAAGATGTAGAAGTCATATCAGAACTCATATATCACTAATTCTGCACACAAGTATGTATTAAGCATCACACAAACATATAAGCATGTGGTCTAAAAACATGGTTTAAAAATTTCAGTTTTATTTCTGGGTTTACATTAGAGGGTTTAAAACCACTTTGTGAGTGATATTACTATGTAAAACTGCAAGCAATCTAGTCTGTGAGTTAAGAGAGGTGCAAATCACACATTTGTTGGTACTAAGTATGTCTGATTGTCACCTGGTCAGGACGATGTGATTTTTTCTCATATAAACAGCTGCCATCAGAATATTTTCTACCTAATGGTGGTAGCTTCAACTTGAAAACAAATAAGGGTATGTAATTTTGTGTTGGTTACACAAATTAACCATAAAAAGCAATGCTTTTGTCCTTTACATTTTCAGTACTATTTCTTAAAACTGTAAATGTTTTCATACGAAACAAACAAAATTGCTCAACAAATTTCAATCTATATTTTTTCTTCATATGCATGATTGTCAAATTTAAATAAATATATATACTGTCAAAGCTTTTATAACTTACAAATTTCACTTGAGAAAAATTACCTGATTTTCTTTGTAATTTTGTTCTTTGAAGTCATATCCAAGTTGAGCATAGAAATTATTGCCGAAGCTGAACACATTGCCATTGGTCAACCAAACCATGGTATGTCTGCCACCGCATGCCACTCCTGCTATTGGTGGATTAGGTTTCTGGTTATCAAGTAGATAGATAGGTTTGGGATGCCAATTAGTTTCTGTTGTGCCATTACCAAGTCTGAAAAAGTAAAGCATTAACAATGGGAGTAGGACATGGTAAAATGTGATTCCAATGTATGTGTCATCCCAATGATTGGGTTGATAAACACTACAAAATAACAGTTATTATATTAGTTACACTTCATTGAAAGAAGGACCCAATTGTGAAAATCTTAGAAAAGAATAATGATGTCAAACTTAATCTAAGTCACTGAAGCATAAGGCTTAGGTTAGAGTGACTTAATTTTTCTGGGATGCTGCCTTACTCTAGCTCAAAGAAGCATCTTACACCAAGAGAAATTGTTTAAGACTGTGACTTGGTATATGATATCTAATCTAGGTGTAAAACTTGATTTGAAGTCAAGAACACATGAGATATAAGTCAGAGAAATCTAATTTTAAATGGACGCTGCTTTATTTCTCAAGATACACCCTTTCCACATTGAAATCTGGAGGAAAAAAACATGATGGAAATGGTCCATTACCTTACCCTATGACATATTCATTGATGTACACCTGATGATTTACCATAAAGAATTAGGACTTTTCTATTAGGTCAACCTTATATTGTTTTCCATAGATGGTGTGACGTCAACGTTGGTAATTTGCATAGCTAGGTCAGTAGTCCCATTCCTTGAAAATGTGGCAGTCAAGTGATGCATTTAATGAAATGAGTGTAAATGATCGGCATAATAGGACAAAATCGTTAATGAATTAAATATTTAATTACAAACATCATGGATATCTACAGATTTCAATATTTCACTAGGAGCAATCATGGAACTAAGGAAAACTTGCGTGAAGTTCCCCGGGATAATGGTTAGCAACGTCCGGGGATATGGGTTAGCAACACCCAGGGGCTATGGGTTTTGTAACGACGTGCGTTAACCAATCAAAATCCTAGATATATACTAAGCCGGGGATAAGTGTCCTTATTACACCAGGTTCTGCTTTGGAATATATCTTTAAGACTTCACATCATAATGAACATGTGGACTTAATTTGATGTAACCACATTTTCTTGGTTAACCACCTTACCAATAATCCAAAACAGTACCTACGTTTAACAGAAACGTCATTTGATATGGAACGGTTGGGCAGATGGGAAAACATACATTAAAAGGAAACTTTCATTTGATATGGAATGGTTGGGCAGATGGGAAAACATACATTAAACGGAAACTTTTATTTGATATGGAACGGTTGGGCAGATGGGAAAACATACATTAAATGGAAACATCATTTGATATAGAACGGTTGGGCAGATGGGAAAACATATATTTGTAATGTCCCCCTTACCATCTTAGTACATAAAAATAATAAAGATGCACATTCAGAATATACTACGATTGATTCTGTATAACAATGGTATATTTTCTATGAGTTATAATTTTGATTGAACACAATATGACAGAATATGTTCATTTGAATTAAATCTCCATGAGGATCACAATATCAAAATTATCCTCATTTTCGCTCCATCACAGATCCCTAAGGAGGTAAGGTTATAACAAAGTTAATGAATTAATTTAATAATTAGATAGAACTGTATCTGTATTGAACCTATGTCAATGGAGTTGATATATTGGACATAACCTCCGACAAAAAAGTGTCTGAACTTTTCACCATTGGGAATAAATGATACACTGTGTTATAAATAAACAATACATTCAATGATTTATCTATTTCATATTTTGCAATGTTATGAAAATTATTATTTTCAGCCAATTTTTGTATGAGAGCACTATAATTCCTTGATGTTACTTTGCTACTTGATACAAACTTGAAACAGTATAGATGCATAGGTCTGAGAGACTGGTTTTATAACAAAAAACTGTCTGTAAGTTTTAAATATGCTGAGCAAAATAAAGTCTATTTTACTGGTGCATTGTATTAGGAAAATAAAAAGCACATATAGAAAAGAAAAATAACATAAAAAGAAACAAAAAACTTAAGAAGTGTTAATTTAATTCCATCTAATCTGTGCAGGTTCATTGGGGTGAAAGTGTCTAAATTTATAAGCTTTAAATTTCTCAGGCTACCAGATGAATTGAATAAAATGTGCTTTAACTTTGTTAAATTTCACTCTAAAGGAATTAGATAACAGGTTCGAGAGAAAATGTCGCCGAGGATGTTAAAATGAAATCCAAGTAAGTTCATTACAGAAGATTGAAAAGTGTATTAATTATTGAGAAATGCGACAAAACAGGAGTAGAAGTAATTCAATCTCGGTAATTTTCACCACTGTGAATTGAACATTGGCCATTATCAAAATTACCGCATTCTTACAAAACGCCCAAGAGGCAACCTAAAGACCTTCACACAATACTCAATTCAACTTAAGTCAATTAATATGATCTAAAGCAAGTCTCTAGGAACCTTATAGATCAGATTTGTAGCAGAACCGAAGAAAATTGCACTGTGGGACATTAGGAAACTCCGTCATAAGTCAAATTCTTATTGGATTGTAGTTTCCACCTCAGCCCTTTGTGTCAGAAGTGATTTGGGTTCAATTAATATATGATCAAAATGGCTGGAACTTTGACAAAAAATGTCTGCTATACAGAACAGGTCTGGGACATGAAATATTTGCTGTCACATTGGACCTTATGGCAGTATAATCGCAGCAAAAGGAAATTACTTAAATATTTTTAAAGTGAAATATCAATATTTCAGAACTTTTAGCCTAGAATTTTAAAAACTTAATTAAGGAATGAATGTAATATTTTTTCTGTCTATGAAGAAATAACATAAAAAATGTGGTTCACACTGAATAAAGTTTTAAATTTTAAAGTGTGCACCACATTTTTATGTTATTTCGAATAGGCAGTAAAAATATTACAGTCATTTCTTATGATTTAATTCTTAATTCCATTTTAAACCGGAGTAAATGAAAACAAAACGTTGACGACGTCATGGTTACATGACAAAATTATGTCTATGAGCTGATAAACAAAACAACGTCAGCCAATAAGAAGACGCATTAAATCCCAAACTAAATTATTAGGAAATAATAAATAAGGCTTTTATTAAACACAATAAGAAAGTTTTATAACAAAGTAAAACTAGATGTGTCAAAGCCACACAAATGGCCATGTCTTAAAAATTAAAAAAATTAGCAATTTCAATAACACATGTGAACACAAACAAGATGGTTGTCTCACATATCAAAAATCAGCTCTAAATCTGGAGGCGTGTAGAAAAATGTCCATATAACTGTGAGGAAATAATAAATAAGGCTTTTATTAAACACAATAAGAAAGTTTTATAACAAAGTAAAACTAGATGTGTCAAAGCCACACGAATGGCCCCGTCTCAAAAATTAAAAAATTAGCAATTTCAATAACACATGTGGACAAAAACATGATGGTTATCTCACATATCAAAAATCAGCTCTAAATCTGGAGGTGTGTAGAAAAATGTCCATATAACTGTGATGATTTTCAACAATTTTCAAAGTTGTAAACCCTTAATTTTGACAAAAATTAGCGGAGCAGAAGAAACTTAAACTTGATCTGTAACTCATCATGGTTAGCTCACATACCAAAAATCAGCCCTATATCTGAAAGCATTTAGAAAAAAGGTCTGTATAACTGTGATTTTCAAAAAATGATCAAAGTCCAAAGCCTGAAATTACAGCAAAAATAAGTGGAGCATAACAAAACTGAAACTTTATCTGTAACTCACATACCAAAAATCAGCCCAAAAAATCCGTATTATTATTACTGTGATTTTCAACAATTTATCAAAGTCCGTAATTTTGACAAAAATTAGCGGAGCGGAATCGAAACTTAAACTTGATCTGTAACTCATCATAGTTAACTCACATACTCAAAAATCAGCCCAATATCTGAAGGTGTTTAGAAAAATACTCTGTATAATGGTTTGTGACGGAATGATGGAATTACGGAATTATGGAATTATGGAATTAAGGAATTACGGAATTACGTACAAGGGTAAAACTATATGGCACTGACAACTTTGTTGCGGGGCCATAAAAAAAAACCAAAAAGACAAACAGCTATTTTAAAAGTAACAAATTTTCAAAAAAAATTTCAAAAAAATATACTAACACTGGACATAACCTAGGACATTAAAATATCAGTTACAAATGTTTATAGCTAATATTTTGTATTTACTTTAAATATGTACAATTGATGAGATCTTGATCTTTCCCCTTACATGTAAAATGGCACCATCTGATGCCTATAGAGTAGACATTAATAGGGTAGTACCATGTACATTGTAGGATTATATGTCAAGTGAAAACTTATTTCTTTATATCTTATGACATTTATTCAGAAATGTTTATATTCAAACACATATTAAGATTATGAACTAATATAAAAATAAGTTGTTCTTTGAAAGTTACAAGACCTTAAAATAAGAAAGTCATCTCTATTAGCACATTCTAATCAGATTACTTAGTATGATATTGATATAATATTCTACGGAACACATTAAATACTTTGAGATTTTACAATAATCTGCATAATACAGCATTTTTCACTTCACCAAAATATATATAAAAAAAGTGGACACACAAAAATGTCTCACATAAAAAATCATGTGTTCATTTTGCAATAATATGGAAACAAAAAAAAAGTACCTAAAACAATGTACTGTGATCAAATTTCAAGTAAAGTATAGATATTTTATAAGCATGAAATTAAAGAGTGAATGATCTAATACAAGAATTTTAAAGAATTTAGAATGAATAAACATATGATACGATTTGACATTCACTAACATATTCACTTGCATTAAACCAAGTTACTTATGTAACAATCATCCCAAGATAGCAGAGACCATATATATACACTTGAAGTTTTCTAAGTATATATGTTCTACATAAATAAGTGCACAGTCTATAAGCAGACTGTTACACATTCTGTCAACATAGTACCAATCCACAAATGTTTAGGTCTAAACTTTATGTATTGGTATAGCATTTAAGATGATAGACACTTCAATAAGAGTGTAATGTACAATAGTAAAATGAGTAAAATATTGAAGGCTGCGTTTTAGGATGATATTTGTTTTACTGTATTACCAGGTTGCTGTCTGTCACCTTCTTTTATAATTATTCCCATATTATCATATCTATTTACGGAATGATAAAACAAGTAAAGACAAGTAAATAATTCCATTGTTAAAATTCATCAGAAAGAGATAAAAACAATTTTTACTACATGAATCAAATTTTATTGATTACAATTTTGGGGGCAAATCTTATTAGTAGGAGACTACCCTGTATTATGCAAAAATAAATTTCTTGTTATCCTAGTAATTACCTCGCCCATAAAAATCCAATCTCGTTTTTGACAAGACGATTTTATACTATTAACCTATAGGTCAAGAAAGATTATTTCTCATAACTGTATGGATATAACATCTGACAAAACAATTGCACTTCTCAGTTAAAAAAAATCTCATTATTATTAATCAATACCATTTTAGAGTCTATAAAAGTTTGTAAAAAAAGAAACGTTTCAAAAAGAATAAAATACTGGGTTTTTTGAGTTCTTGAAAAAGGTCAATTTTATTCTAAGAATGATTGGAACTTTGAATTGTTTCACCAAATGTTTCAAAACATTGCTGTCAAAATATAGCAAAATAGTTACATATTTTACTTTTGTCTATTAGTTAACTAGAAACAAAAGGACTTTCATATTATCATAAAAGCAATATTTTGTTAAATAAAAGGCTTTCAAAGTAAGAATATTAAAGACTGGATTATTACAAGTAAAAATTACTTTTGAAGAAATAAAGACAACATCCAGAATCAGTTTATTTTGCTTACTCATGTAGGTAATTACGACAATAAAACCAAATGTAATTATTAAACCAAAATGTCAGACTATCTAAAGAAAGTCTATTACCACAGGCTATCAGTTTAGTTTTTCACTGCAATATTTTGTATCTTAAAACATAATACAAATATTCCTTAAAGGTTCAAACTATGACAATATCCACAGAATATTAATCCATAGCGAGGTCAAAACGTACAGATGATACAGAATTGTATATCGATAACACTTGATCCCAGCTGAGACGCAAGTCAAATACGGGAAATTAGATCTTAGGAGAGAGATTAATGGGCAAAAGATGGAACCGTGGACTGATGCAACACACCGCCCTCAGGCCTAACCTTGTCAGACATCTCATGCTATAGTATGACATCATGGATATGAAATATCATACATCATACCATCTTCCAATGTCAAACCAAAGCTTAACTTTCAAACAATCTAACCAGATGTTGTTTTCAGGGAAAATCAAATCAAAACATATTTTATAGAATGAAAATTAAAGTTGTTTCAGTACATTATAAGTGAGGTTTTAATATCATGGACTAATATCTAGTGAATTTGCCCAAGAGGGTCCAAATCAATTTGAAACTGGGGGAAAGATTTTTCTGGAAAAGATATATTTTACTTCGATCATTAGGACGATTCCTAGAAACAATAATTATTTCAAAAAGTAAAGTATAAAGACACAAGAAGATGTGGTATGAGTTCCAATGAGACAACTTTCCATCAAAGTCACAATTTGTAAATAAAAACCATGTATAAAAAAAATGAGAGGCATGTACCTCTGCAAATGAATTAAGGCGTTATACCTCTGCAAAAAACTTGATATGTTTACAATGAAACTGAACACTTAGTTGCAGACTAGTGATTATATCTTGATAAATATCTGTTAAAACTAATTTGTGCTTATTATAATGAAGTAGTTTTAAGTGATTTCCTTTTATTACAAAAAATAAAATTATTTTGATGATAGAATGCTTGTAATTCAGACTTAAGGTATTGTTTTAAACATACATAGATAATACAAGCCTTAAATATTATATAACATGTTATAGTAGTTAGATATAATAAGATGTGGTATGAGTGAAAATGAGACATCTCTACATCCAAGAGTTAATTTCTAAAAGTAAACCATTTAAAAAAAGTACTGTACAGTCTTCAACATGGAGCCTTGGCTCACACTGAACAAGCTAAATTAAAGGACCTAGTGTAAAACCAATCAAATGGGAAAACCAAGTCTTATCTATAAAAAAAAAAAAAGAAAAGTGAATATATATATATGTGAAGTTTTAAAAAACTAAGTAACAATACTATCACTAAACACCTTGACTTTAGAAATATTTTGAGAGAAACCAGAATTTTCTGTCTTTAGAATTATCTATATTTATAAAACAATAATTTGATGTCTTCTAAATAATTTACCAAAAATAAAAAATCATTTTGAAAATATTGTGAGCTTTGTGTTAAAACAATTTCCATTCTCTTTTGAAAAAGTTTTACAAAAACCTATCAATGATAAATTAAGATGGCTTAAACACAGGAGTGATCTAACCTCTGAGAACAATCATTTTTCCAATTTTCTGATATTACTAACATATAAACCTTGTCAACTTTTTCATCTTTTCTCATTCATCCAATTTTCAGGTGTCAGGCCAAAGTCATTGTTCCGTACAAATATTGTTAGTAAAGGATTAACTTCTGTGGAACCTAGGGTGAAAAGCCATCACAAAGGGTAGTCAGGGAAACACCACGGAATTCATATGCCGATAAAATATAATAATTCATCTCTGTTAATGTTTTACCAATATTATACGAGAATGCCCTATTTGGCACGAGATGAACAATCACTCGTTATAAGCAAGTTGTTGTCCCATCTCTATGATCAATTAGTGACAGCACATCACCATATTAACTTGGACATGATCACACAACAGGAAACCTCTATCTAGATAATGTACATATTTCATAATGAAAAAGCAGCGTGAAAAATTAATATAATGCTTCCCTTTGATTCACCCACCGGCATCCTATGATAAATGTTGATATTGCGTATGGCAATGAGTTTAATCCTGTTAGAGGCCTTGCTTGAGAATTTATGGAGTTTTTTCTGTCAAAGTACCAGCAAGGAAGCTGTTTTCTTCATTTATTAAATGACTTTTTCCATTGATTAATAACCTGATGACATTAAATTCTCAAGATCAGTTATTAAAACTTTACATTTTTTGTTGTTTGCCATGTTTTTCCTTATCTGTTGTTTTATAAAGAAAATGAAGTGAAATAATTGCTCAACAAAATAAAGTGAAATATTATAAAATAACACATGATTTGATTGATTGATTGCATATAAACATAAGGACAGGATGACTTTCTAGTACATAAGTACCATTAAAAATAATCTATGTAAGTGAACAAACTTTTTGTGGTCAAAATAAAATATTTTTTATTCTACCTCTATTCCTATTTCTTCAAATTTCATTCATTTATTAATTCATTACACACAATTTACATAGAATGCATTAAAAAACAACTACTCAAAAGGGTCATAACTCTTTTAAACAACTCATATTATATGTTTTAATAAAAGAGTTATATGCCATCATGTCCATAAAGAAATTGTTCAATGGAACTTTAAATTATTTTGAAGCAAAAATCATGAAAATTAGACCTTTCTTTTATTTTTCAATCTGCAATTGTACATTTGAAACTTTGATAGAGATTTTTAAAAGTGTCACAGAATTGCATAGGAATCCTTTTAACATTTGGTTTAGTTATTTCAAACATGAATTGAAAATTAATGTATAAATCCCTCTATCATCTTTTTTCTTATAAACCTGAATACCAATATTCAAAGCTTAGTTAAAAAGAGATGATGTCTTCATTTATAAACCTTTTTAACTAAGGTGACACCATCCTAAGACAAAGTTAACCTTAATTAATTTTGTTTTAAGGTCAGGCCATTTTTTTTACTCATACCACTTCTTCTTATATCTATGTATATATGTATTGAGCTTCCCAAACTGTAAGTTTGAGGGTACCCCTTACAACCATGTGTCCTTCTCACTGAAATCTGAATCCTACATATTTATTACATTAAGTTACAAACTTACTGTCCACTGTTTCCATTACCCCAGCCAAGAATCTGGTTATCATCTGAAAAAAGAAACAACAAAGTTATAAATAAAATTGAGAAAGGAAATGGTGAATATGTCAAAGCGACAACCACCCGACCATAGAGCAAACAACAGCCGAAGGCAACCAATGGGTCTTCAATGTAGCGAGAATTCCCGCACCCGTAGGTGTCCTTCAGCTGGCCCCTAAAATATGCATAATAGTACAGTGATAATGGACGTCATACTAAACTCCGAATTATACACAAGAAACTAAAATTTAAAATCATTTTCCTTTTCAATATCGAATTATTCCAACTCAAGGGTTGACTTGGGTATACACATAGGTGCACTTCTGTAAATATAGATGATGCAATTTCCCTTTATGGCTAAAACTGGGCAACTTGTACATGTACCATGAAGTTTTTTAAAAAAATATATCAAGAACTGAAAGTTCATTTGCACTAATATTTTATTCAAAGGTCCAAACATTAGGCTGTGTGCCCCAAACTTCTAAGAAGTTAAACTTTTACTAAAACTCTGTACTACGGTCACTACTACCCCTACTTTCACTTTGGGCCTTAACCTCTGAATTCAATATTCACCTGACTTCCATTTGTTTTTATACTAGTAACATTCCCAAGTTATTTCTCTATGAATTAAGATGAAACGTAAGAGATCATATCTGGGAACCAGTAGGTTAACAAAACAAAATATGTTGAATATTAATATATATCTTTCCAAAAGATGTGTAGCTTGTGAAACAGCTGTATTTACAAAGTGCAACATTGAAACAGTTACCCGACTCAAAAATAAAGAGATTCAGCGTGTCTTCAGGATCACATTCTTACACATTTGTTTTAACCTTGACCCCTGAGTCCTCTGATTTAAAACACAAGTGATATAACTGTGTCCTCTAGTTATTGTGTTAATATACACAATGTTTGATGAAAAAAAAGTACACTGTAAATTCTCTGTAATCAAGATTTTGACCTAAATCTGGGAACTTCAATCTTGACTGTCTCGGATCATTCTATCCTTGACCTCAGCAGAATAACCTCCGACCTTTAAAATCAGTTCACTTTTGTTTATCCCATTTATTAATTGTGTTAATAAGTTATGACTGTTCTCTGGTCATCAGAAAGGGATATATCATATATGCACACAGATATTTCTGGTAACATTAACAATTCTGTATCATGTCAAATCTGAGCAAACTTCAGATTTAAATATTTAATGAAAAGGCAAGCATTTTAATCAATCTGATTTTTTTCCAAATCAGATTTTTTATAAAAAAATTTGTAATTTCATATTAAGAAATACTCTAAGACATTAATGTTATCTGAATAAAATAATTTTAAGATTGAATATATGTTAAGTTTTAAATTAGTAAACAAAATTTTGATTTGAATTTTTCAATGGCTTTTAAGAGCTTATTTGAACTACATTTCTCCTTCTACTTGAGAATATAACAGTCTATAAACCATATTATCACCATAGGGCACACTTTTCAACATTTCCTTTCATTTTCCACTACAATTCTTCCACAAGATTCGAATGTCTGCCACTTAATAAAGTGTTCAAATATTTTGATATGTATTGTTAAAATTAGATGAGAAATGAGTATGGCATGAAATTTATAATATTTACACAAGAAAGGATTTTCCTGGCATTCGAAAATTCCATCAATTTTGAAAAATATGAACAATTTTGCTTGAATGCTCTTGAGGATTCACCCATATTAGAAAACTGTCATTTCTCATCAAAAAGCTTGTCAATATTCAAATCCCTTCTCAAAATATCATTTCATTCGGCTTTTTATTAGCATCATATCTAGCAATTTATTTTCAATTCTGGGTCGAACCCGTCAACAATCATTTTGCTCTACTGTAATGAAGCCCCTCATCCACACCTAATAAAACATCAACTTATTCAATAGCCGATGTCAGTCTGCAGTCCCTTAGTTCTATCTTAAATTAAATCATACACCGATATGGCAAATATTCTGTCAGACTGGAATAGAAAATTTAAATTAAAATGCGACATGCTTCTTTCATATCGTATCTCATTAGTCGTAAGATCATTTTTTATATCTGAGTGCAAAAAATAAGATGTCATAAAGAAAATCTTATCACTGAATCAAACATGACCAACATTAGCTTGCGACAAATTGTGCCCATTCATCTGAAATATTTTTTGACTATTTTTTTACTAAAACCAATATTCATCCATTTTAACCATAATTAATCATATAATCGCCTAATCCCTCTGCTACAGTTTAATGACGTCTGTGCTCTTCAAACCACTCTTTTCGTGTGTCCATTTTGTTACTTTTTACAACCGTGGTCTCATTAATAATGATCGTACTGTCGATAAGTTTGATGACAACAGTTTTAACTTTATTAAAAACAAAATTGTTCTGTCTTGAAAGATGAACGACCTACAGATAAAACAAGAATGGTACTGGTACCCACCACCTGGGCACCAGTTTACACCTAGTATGAAACAATAGAGTAATACCAGAGTCTGATACAGCATGATAAAGGATGTGAAAGTGAGACACAGAAAATGTGCTGAAAACTTGGGCTTTCTTAAGATTGAAACTTAAAAGAAAAGTCCTTCAAATCAGATACCAATTCAGAATCTATGTACCAGTAGATCTTATGGATCTCTATGAGTTAGCTTCAGTAACATTGTCAGGTTGATAAATGTATACAGATAATAAACTTAGAGGCTCTAAAGAGCCTGTGTCACTCACCTTGGTCTATGTGAATATTAAACAAAGGACACAGATGGATTCAAGACAAAATTGTGGTTTGGTGATGGTGATGTGTTTGTAGATCTTACTTTACTGAAATTCTTGCTGCTTACAATTATCTCTATCTATAATGAACTTGGCCAAGTAGTTACAGTGGAAAATGTTAGTAAAATTTTACAAATTTTGTGAAAATTGTTAAAAAATGACTATATAAAGGGCAATAACTCCTTAGGGGGTCAATTTACCATTTTGGTCATCTGGACTTATTTGTAGATCTAACTTTACTGTACATTATTGCTGTTTACAGTTTATCTCTATTTATAATAATATTCAAGATAATAACCAAAAATAGCAAAATGTCCTTAAAATTACCAATTCAGGGGCAGCAACCCAACAAAGGGTTGTCTGATTGGTCTGTAAATTTCAGGGCAAATAGATCTTGACCTGATTAACAATTTTACACCATGTCAGATTTGCTCTAAATGCTTTGGTTTTTGAGTTATAACCCAAAAACTGCATTTTAACCCTATGTTCTATTTTTAGCCGTTGTGGCCATCTTGGTCGGTAGGCCGAGTCACCGGACATATTTTGTAAACTAGATACCCCAAAGATGATTGTGGCCAAGTTTGGATTAATTTGGCCCTGTAGTTTTCAGAGGGGAAGATTTTTGTAAAAGATTACTAAGATTTACGAAAAATGGTTAAAAATTGACTATAAAGGGCGATAACTCCTAAAGGTGTCAACTGACCATTTCGGTCATGTTGACTTATTTGTAAATCTTACTTTGCTGAACATTATTGTTGTTTACAGTTTATCTCTATCTATAATAATGTTCAAGATAATAACAAAAACAGCAAAGTTTCCTTAAAATTACCAATTCAGCGGCAGCAACCCAATAACAGGTTGTCCGATTCATCTGAAAATTTCAGGGCAGATAGATCTTGACCTGATAAACAATTTTACCCCGTCAGATTTGCTCTAAATGCTTTGGTTTGATAAACTAGAGGCTCTCAAGAGCCTGTGTCGCTCACCTGTTACTGTATTTACTGATGTTGGCCATCTTGGTTGGCAGGCAGGGTCATTAGACACTTTTTAAAAATAGATACCCTAGTAATGATTGTGGCCAAGTTTGGTTAAATTTGGCCCATAGTTTTAGAAAAGAAGATTTTTGTATAAGTTACAAAAATGGCGAAAAGTTGTTCAATATTGACTATAAAAGACAATAACTCCTTAAGGAGTTCTCTGACAATTTTGGTCATCTGGACTTATTTGTAGATCTAACTTTGCTGAACATTATTGCTATTTACAGTTTATCTTTATCTATAATAGTATTCAAGATAATAACCAAAAACTGCAAAATTTCATCAAAATTACTATTTCAGGGGCAGCAACCCAACAACAGGTTGTCCGATTCATCTGAAAATTTCAGGGCAGATAGATCTTGACCTGATAAACAATCAAATCCTGTCAGATTTGCTCTAAATGCTTTTTGTTTTTGAGTTATAAGCCAAAAAACTGCATTTTACCCCTATGTTCTATTTTTAGCCATGGTGGCCATCTTGGTTGGTTGGCCGGGTCACGCCACACATTTTTTAAACTAGATACCCCAATGATGATTGTGGCCAAGTTTGGTTTAATTTGGCCCAGTAGTTTCAGAGGAGAAGATTTTTGTAAAAGTTAACGACAAAGGACGACGACGACGACGGACGCCAAGTGATGGGAAAAGCTCAGCCAGGTGAGCTAAAAAGGTGCTGATGTAACAAAATGTATTGCATTGCTAACTCTAATCAAAAGAAACCCGCATGAAAAAAAAACCACCTTCAAACTTGAGAAAAAAAAAAGATTATTCAACATGATTGATGGCACATCTCAAAAGTTTATTTCTTGTATGCCAAACACAAAACCAAAGATCCAAAAGTGTCAAATATCTACAAGATGTTAAGAAAACCAATCATTGCCAAAATAAAGGATACCAAAAGAGTTAAAAAACATTTGAGAATTGGGGGCATAACTTATTACCTGATTACCAAACAATTTAACAAAAACACTACACAAAAAACTAAAGATTGAACAATATATGGACCTTACCAAAAACTTGGCTTCAATTTACATTCTATTATGCAGTATCTGAACCCAGTTAAGTGTTCCATAATCAAATCAAGCAGAATTTTATTTTAGGATGCTTAAATTGAGTTTTTTGTAAGATAACTGTGATATAAAGGCTTACATAGGTATAAGTAAGAAACAAGCTTAAGAACCCAGGCAAACAATTTCTTTGAAATAAAAAAATAGAGTGTATGTATGTTTATTGTCTAAGCAATGATTTCATATATTAAAGGTTTAACTGATATATCCTACTTTTATTCAAAATAAACCTGAATTCACTTTTTTATGAGGGGCATAGGGGGGGGGGGGGGTATCTGCACGGAAGGACGAGAAATAAAATTGCCATTTCAAGACGAACGAACAATTAAAAATGTCTTGCACATTGATCTTTTTACCAACTTCAAGAAACACGGTCAATAACGAACCTTTTTCACGGCTGCACATGAAATAAAAATGGCAAAACATGTTGCACGAAAATAACCCTTTACCACCTTCTTCTAAGAAAAAATATTTTCCAGGAATTACAATGATTTTAGAGGAAAGATATCCCTGTTAAAACTCTAAGGTAGAAATAATTACAGCCACATCAAAGAAATTTGTCACATATAATTTTTCTATAACATTTGTAACTGAAATTATCCGTAAAAAACATAAGCTACTAACATATTTTTAAGAGGGTTTTCAGTTATAGTAATAATACTTTTACACTTGAAAATTAAATAAAAGGTCAACTACTTCTATAATATAACACAAACAGGAAAAGAATCTGTTAAGAGGAGATTTTCTTCATCAAGAAAAGGAAATACTTCGTCTTTTCCTGGTGATTAGGAAAAATAATGTTACAATTTGTAACATTGTATGTTAAATGTTTCTGATCCAAGACCTTAAAATTGATATGTTATGTCAGAGCCGTCTTTAATGGGAATAAATGTATATCCAGCCGTGAACAGAAAATATTGTTGATAAATTTTCCAAATGGAGACAAACAATTCCAATATTTGTTAAGTTGTGAAAATGGCCAGTTATGAACCCTGGCACCATGCTAAGACCATAGATCATAGGGCATAAAACTGCCAATAATCAGACAAAATTAATCATAGCTATCTACTGCATCACACATTATATTACGGACCAAACGAGAATTCATCACCAAGTATGGCACATTATTGCGAAGAATCGTATAATATAAAATTTCTATATGACATTAGATATTGGCTGCAAGACTATAAATCTACTTTCGTTCATTCAAGTGTTATGTGATACCAATTCTACAGCTTCCCTCGTCAACATCCTCGAAGGATGGCAGTACTTTTCAATATTGGCAATTAATCTTCAAAAAAAACATGACAGATAATTCTTGCCGTTTTCATAAAAGGGTCATGTAAAAATTACATATTTTCTGATGGCTTTGATCGCAGCGGTCGACCTTTAATTTTCATTCCCGATAAGAATTCTTTGTACTTGCATGGCCTTAATCATTATAGGCTATGAGAAGAGCAAACTCAATTGTAATTTTTCCGATGATTTTAGCGTTTTGTGAAAAAAATATGACGACCTTAAATCAACGCGATTGAATAGAAATGTCAAAGGCTTCGCCATACAAGTAATCATAAAAAGTAGTGAATCCATTGTTTTGTCCATCTGTCAACCACCGTTACAACTCTTTTGTCGAGAGGAAACGTGTAATCTAATTTCCTTCCAATACACAACATCACCCTCGGGGAAGAAAGTTATTGTTAAATGAATAATCAACTGCTGACAAAAGACACAATGTACATATTCAGGCTGATTTTACAAAAGAATTAATTCCATCAGCTTGTAAAATGATTGCTGTGGTTTTTGTGGGATAACAAATAAAAGACGACAAACCTTTCTAAATAGTATTACCCACAAGCATGGAATAATATTCATGAAGGACATCAAATTTTTATAACAAAGATTTTAATAGCTTTCTAATAAGACACTAATGCTACAAAATTAAGATGAAATAATCCAAAAAAAAGATCCCCAGCACTTACATGACAATTTTATGATTATTTGTACCATGCAGCATTATTAAAGTGAAAGGAATTTAAAGAAATAGATTGATAATGTGGCACAAATACTGATACAAAAGACAATATTTAACGCCTTAAGAATTTTAAGTCTTATGGTGGTAATGGCAGTATAGAAGGGGTGTCAAAAGTTTTAATTATAATCTGGCTTAGTAACTTGAATTTGGTTCTCTTGGAGTTTGAAAAACAACATATCTCAATCCAGCTAATAATCATACACAGTATTATTAAGTCAAATGAATGCTTTTTGTTTGGTATTTTTACAAGAAAGAATTCTTAATGAATTGGAATAAAGTGTTGGAACTATGAGGACCATTATTTCATAAAAATAATTTAAAAGATTCGGAACAAAATTCACACAAGTTCCTCAACTTTTACTTGTAAAGTTTCAGTAAACCATCTTATATCAGAGACTGTTATACTATCATCCCACACATCCTTATTTTTATATCATCTTCCCAATAATTTATTTTCATTACTATTACCAGTAAAGAACTAACAGTATACAAGTAGAGGTAGATATGTCAAACTATGATTTTTTTCTAATACCTGAAGAAAGTAAGAAAATCCCAAAATAATTAACTGCCACAAAATCAGCAAAAAAAAAAGTAAAAACACAACCTGAATTATCTATGAGAATAAGTTGCTTAATATTATATATCAAATATCAGCATAATATCTGCACAGAAAGCTTTACAGTGAATGAAATTTTTCCTAAGATGATCATTATTCAAAAAATTAAACCCCTACCAAATGCATACGAGATTTTAAATTAATATTTTGAAAATCATAATTTTTACATATCAGTATAACAAAATCTTCAAAAAGGACTGATAATTGTTGAAAATCCTTTTTTTTCATAAATTTTCTTGAGTAAATTTCGGGAATGCATATATAGTAAGGGACGACATAAAAAAATCAATAAAGGCTAAAAAACTTAATTCAAATAGTTTGGGGGTGGGGGTCAAAATTGCTGCAAGTTTTGTTTAATTGACATTGATTTTATATATGTCCTTCTTTATCAATCAATTTTTCCCAAATTAAGTTAAGAGGGGGCTAGGGGGGTCAGTGAAAAAACTAAATGAATTAAGTTTTTCATCCTACATTGAACTTTTGATGTCGCCCCTAACAGTAGCCATGTTGGTCAGTTGTCACAAATATCAATCACAAACATTCAGGTACAATCGTAAGAACAAATCAGGCATAATTTAGTGCAATTTAGCAGAGTGTTTCAGAAAGATAGAATACAGTATCTAAAGAATGGTCTACAAAATTCTGAAAATCTCTTAAAGGAGTAAAACAAATTAAAAAGTCAAAATTATAGGAAACAGCACAGAAAATAATAAAACAGCTATAGCTCTTTTATGCCTTTACAATATAGAAAAGTCTAAATTTTAACTGGATCAACAATAATTTGGTACATAAATTATGTAAAAATTATATTTTAAACTTACTAGGCTTTATCAAATGGGAGGTTTTGAATTTCCTAAAATAAAACTTTAATTTGCTCACAAAAAATTCAATGTGATTTTTGAAACTTTTAATTGTGTGATAGGTGAAACATTAACCTTAATTAGTAACTAGAACCCAATTGGAGTATATGCCATTGCCAACTATTTTGTTCTGGTCAAATGTTTGTTTAAAATATACAGCAAAAGGGAGATAACTCAAGAATTTTTACTGATAGACAAGTTTTTCTTGACAGAATGATAAAATATTAAAAAATAAATGGTAAGATATATTAATTATATGTCATTCAGACAGCAACTAAACAACAAAGAAATATAAAACAAATATAGAGGTAAAAATATATTATTCATGTTATACAATAAATCATCTGAATCTAAAAAATGTGAAAAGTTTCTAGGGTAGTTGTCTATTTGCTATCAACATAGAATTCCAATAAGAATAGGACTAAACAACTACAGATGATGTTTGCTCAAAAATTGCAGATTTCAATTGTTTTTTAACAAACAGCATACAAAATAAGCAGCCCCTATAAAAATTTTGAAGTTATAAATAATATGGTTCAGTACACTAAATTTATGAAATTATATAGTCTCATTAACCATTACTGGAAATTTATGTGATTAAAATTTGGCTTTGTACATATACATTTGCAAGGCTTTTTCTCATTACACATATGGAATGTTTAGCTCAGAAACAGATTCTTTGAAACAAACATTCTTGTTAGGAAACATTAGTGTCTTATTAGAGAACCATGCAGTTATTATCAAAGCCTTTCATATTCCAAGACTTCTTGTTACCTTTCTTTGAACTGTATTGTATTGCTCCAGTTTTGAGGTTTGCAGTTTTTTTTATTCAAAGATTTGACTTTTTCACATAATAAGTCAGATGCTGATCAGCAAGTCCCGAGTTTTGGATAATAATTGTTTTCATGTTAAGATGTATGAAAAAAAAAACTTTTCTCATGATGTGCATGGGGAGTCAGACTTTGCTGTGTAAGTATGGCAAATTCCTCGTTATTTTTTTAATATGTAGCATACTGTTGCAATAATTTTAATGTCCCTTCATATATTTTACACTTATTAAAAATCACATCACATCATTAATATATCACTTGATATTTTGATCATGTGATACTTACTAGTTACTACAATCACATGACTTGCACCACACGCTACCATCTTGACTTGACTGTTGTTAATGAAGTTGTCTATGAGACCATCATCAATAGGAATATCTTCCTGAATACCATGTCCATGCTGACCAAACTCACCACAACCCCAGCTAATCAGATTACTGTCCTCATCGTCACTGTCGTCCATTACATCATTCATTTCTTCACGACTGAAATACACAAAATAGTCATACACCTTTATTATAGAAAACATCTCAATTTATAGTTTAGTGCATAGAAGCTAGACTACCAGTGCTAATATAATTAAGAATAGGCCCCGTATCCATGCTAGGAAAGTTTGTGTTCTAATTTGTTTGAGGAGGTAAATCACTGACTATTAATTTTTTGTTACAATTTCTTGTTATTCATTGTCCTAAAAGAACCAGTGAGTGCCTTATATTAATATAAGTGTCCAGTCAATCGCTCTGTGTTGAAGGCGTACCTTGACCTATAATGGTTTACTTTTATAAATTGTTATTTGGATGGAGAGTTGTCTCACTGGCACTCATACCACATCTTCCTATATCTAATAGCTGAGAGGGACTCTAAAGCAGGTAGTAAACTGGCAGATAAAGATTATTTGCCATTTGAAAATTATCCTAACAAAATTATAGTAGTAGGTTTGGTGAAAACCCTTTACTGCCCCAAACATGAAGTCCATAATTTCAAGATGAAGAGTGTTTCAAGTTGATGAGTATGTGCAAGATGGAAAACAGGGATGATTTTTGTCTAGTTGTATTAACAAAGCTTTTCAAATTACATCCCAGAAAGGTTGAAAATAGAGCATTAAGTTGACAAAATCTAACAACAAACTAAATATTCAAGTCATATACCGTGCAAATAACTCGATATGAAAAAAAACTTGAATTGTTGACACATGCACTCTGTGTATCCAAAAAAACTCTTTAATACTTTACTGAATCATGGAATTTTGAGAAAAATTTATGCTGATTGTGATGTCATAGAGAATAATGATAAGTAAGCTACCAAACAGACATTTTTTCCCCTATCTAGTCATTGTTAAGCTAGAATAAATTGATGGCCATTCAATTCTATCAGGCTAAAAATAAAGCCATATATTGTTTTGTTTCAGTGAGCATGATCGTTTCAAATAAAGAAAAAAATGTGTAATGTTACATGTGTCAGACAGCAACCCAAAAAAACAAACCACAAATGAACTATACTTTGAATTGGTTGTCTTAATATTTTTTTTTTCAATGCCTGGTTTCCATCTGTAATACAGAAAGATGACATAAGGGAGATAATAGGAATCAGTCTAGGTTTTGTATTTGCTCCATATCTGTCTAGAGTTACTTCCCCTACAACACTAAAGCAATCATGAGTAAAGTTAATTTACAGTTAAATAAATATTTACAAAGCAAGTTAAATAAAACAATAAAGCCATTATGAAATTTGACTTTCAAATTTAATTCAATTTAAGACAAAACATTCTTTCAACTCAATTCTCTGACACTAGCAACATGCTATAGAAAAGTGTCACACAGTACTTAAGTCTCAAAATTTAATTAAAATACCACATCATGCTTAATATTTGTAGGTCTTTGTAAATAACACAACGTTTTGATATCTATTAATGTTTGCCACCCCAAATATTTGCAGTCAGTTCATGACAAAGCTAGTAGTAATGAAATCAACCCAATTAGTAAGGAGATAGTCTCATTAAAAATCTACTCCCATCTGATGCAGGGTGGGGAGTTGTAAATAAACTCATCATAGATACCAGGACTAAAATTTGTATATACACAGACGCGCGTTTCGTCTACAAAAGACTCATCAGTGACGCTGGAATCCAAAAAAGTTGAAAAGGCCAAATAAAGTAATCCATTATTGGATGTTAGTACACATTCTATTCAAATCGAATCACAAATATTAAATTATCTGTTTTGTATGTCCAACTTTTATATGTGGATAGAAACTTAAGTCAGTCGTCCTGGTTTAAAAAACACCATTCAGCATTTCAAATATTTTAATAAAGGACACTATCCTGATCTACAATCTTACATATTATAATTTGTTTCATTGTTCATGAAATTAATAGGTAGAAAATAGAGCAGCAAAAGATACCAAGGCAAATTCAAATTCATAAGTTCAAAATAAACTTACAAACCCATGGCAAAATAAACTTACAAACCCATGGCAAATTAAACTTACAAACCCATGGCAAAATAAACTTACAAACCCATGGCGAAATAAACTTACAAACCCATGGCAAAATAAACTTACAAACCCATGGCAAATTAAACTTACAAACCCATGGCAAAATAAACTTACAAACCCATGGCAAAATAAAGTTACAAACCCATGGCAAAATAAACTTACAAACCCATGGCGAAATAAACTTACAAACCCATGGCAAAATAAACTTACAAACCCATGGCAAATTAAACTTACAAACCCATGGCAAAATAAACTTACAAACCCATTGCAAAATAAACTTACAAACCCATGGCAAATTAAACTTACAAACCCATGGCAAATTAAACTTACAAACCCATGGCAAAATAAAGTTACATACCCATGGCAAAATAAACTTACAAACCCATGGCAAATTAAACTTACAAACCCATGGCAAAATAAACTTACAAACCCATGGCAAAATAAAAAAAAAGACCAAGAGACAATGAACAGCGCACATACAATCACAAAATATAAAACAAAAGAATGGGCAACATAAACCCCAACAAAAAACCTGGTGTGATCTCAGGTGGTCAGTAAGGGTTACGCATGAGGCACCCATTTTGTTGCTCATGTTGTTAAAACCTGTTGGTAAGTCTGATTTGGCTGGTTTCATATGGGGTAAAGAGGACGAGATGTGGGTACAAATATTGGAACATTTTTGTTATCATCTGTGAAAGAGATATTCCATTATGGTCAATCAACTTATGATGGTGTTAATAAAATTTAAGAAGTGACAATTTCAACTTCACCACTTGGTACTCTAAATTTAATAGCTTCCTTGTGAGCAGCAACCCTAAGCCTCTATTTGGGAATTTCATAATAACTGTCTTGGTAGACTAAAACCTATGTCTCATCTTCAACTATATACAAGTCTCACCGGTAAAGGAAGGCACTATACACAATCTAATACTGGAAAGGTATTGTCAAGACTTAAAACAAATATTTACTGTTTAGCATTGGGGATCTGACACCTCATTTTCAATATAATTTCAGACTGAAAGGGTGGTCGATAATCCAAGAGAACAAAACAAATGGTGCATTGGAAATGTCTTATAATGGCAACTGAGAATATCTACTGTTATAAATATATGCAACACACTATGTATGCTTGCAGTTAATGCTTGCAGCTTTGGTTTGGATTACCCATAGTATGAAGAAAAGAACTGATATCAAAATTACACAAGTATTACAGTAACAATTATGAATTGGTTGAGTCTTTGATTTTGTGCTATTCTCTGTCCACATTCAGGGCAAGTGATGATTTTAACTTCACTACTTGGAACTCATGGTCTAATACCTATGGTTGAGTCTACGATTTTATGCTGTACCCTGTCCACAGTTTGGGCACACAGGGTGAGTTAAACTTGTTCTATTTACAGATCAAAAATTTTGTCAAACATTTAGAGATTTTTACAAAACATGGACAGAAGCTTCTTCTTCTTGTGGAGCTATTAATAGTAGCAACATTTTGGAACATTAGTTTCATTTCGTTATTTTTACATGTTTTACTGATAAATGAAATTAAATATTGTTTTGCAGTAAACATTTAGGTAAAGTCCTTTAATAACTTTGTCAAATCTTTATGGAACTTTACAAAACTTGGACAGAAGATTCTTCCTTATCAAGAGATATCAGCCCAATCTAAATTTTTATTTCGTTTCTACTCTGTATTTTACTGATAAATGGACTTGTTGTCGACATCACACTTGTAACACTGACAGCAGCAGTCACAGGAGTTGAGCAAGCTTGTTTTGGTATACATATTATTCTTTTGGAAAAGCTAACAGCTATTTTAAAATGTTTAGACCCCTCTACCAAGACATTTGTTTTGCATGCACACATATAAACATTGCGGTTTTTATCCAACGCAATCATAGGTTTGAACATTGTTTTCAATTTAGACTTGTTTGTATTAGTATATATCATATATGTTAAATTATTGGCATTTTTAGAAATGTGCAAAAGACTTTCGACACATTAAATGACAATTAAAAGCAATGTATGTCTTCTAAGTAGAAATGTTCTTTTTTGTAGTGATCAAATTTTAAGATGATAATTAAAATTCACATCGAAGACCTTTGCAAAACTTTTTTTGTTAATATTTTCCACGACGGAATACAAATAATTTGAATTCTGAATATCATGAATCTAGATAAAAATCTTACATTGGTGGTAAAATTATGTGAGGATTCATCCACAATGAGCGTGTTTTAGTATGAAATGTATTCCATTGTCCATCTAAGTTCATCTTATAATCATAGCTATAATCATCCATCTTTACTTTCCCAACAGTTGAATTTAATTCCAACATTTTTCAATGTTTTTTATTAAAAATTATTCTAATCAACTTGAAATAAAACTATTAAACTTATATTCCGTAAACATTACATCTAAAACAATCACTAATGATATCCACAACAATTTCTACACAAAGAAAACCCTTGTAAACCACATAATCTGAAAGTTCTCTTCGATTTTAAAGGTTATTTCACATAATAAATAGATTCTTCTTTTAACAATGCAATTCCAATTGAAGCATTAGGAATGTTAAATTCGGAATACATCATCCTTAGTAAACTTTCTCAGTATCCAAACTTTCATTTCATTCATTAAATGACTTTAATAAACAATTTATCCATCAGATTTAAAGTTAAATCTAAAAGATCCAGGTGTTTAAATAAAATTGTCCACAATTGCGTGTAGTATTTAGCCACCCGCACTAATCCAATTGAAGTCAAATCTCTTCTACCATTAGTTCTTTTTATAATTTATCAAATATTATTCAGATTTTTTTGCTAATGCCGAGTTAAATAAATTTCCGTCAACAATCATATATACTGTCCATTAGAAGAAATGAAAATATTTGATTTGATTGGCTCCAAAATACAAACTGTTTATCAGGCTTATATTACCTACTTAGTAAAGTTTTAACATCAAGTGCCCAATATTTATTGAGTATTCATGCCTAATTTATCAAATCAGCTAAAACAAAAATTTCAAGTGAGGGAGAGAATGTGTGTATTTATGTCAATATAATGGCCAATATTAATGAAAGTTATAATAACACTTCCCACTTCTCATATCTAACAAACCTTGGTCTTCAACATAAACACTTTCTAGACCAGCACTAAAAATGTACCCACAATAGAACACTCTGTGTCATATCTTGATCATTAAAGAATTGTTTTAATGTATGAATATTTCCAAGACCTACAGAATTCTGTGCTAAATAGAACATTGGTAACACAATAATGTAAAAAGAGTATTTGCAAACAGGTTTCAGTTAAGGGATAATCAATGTGATATCTTACACTGGCTGGCCAACCTTTTGGATACAAGTTTTTCTGCTTTAAGATTCACAGACCTGTTAAATATACAAATCTATGGGGGATATCTCCCATGAGGAGGATTATCCTGACAATCTAAATCCTCTTTTTTAGGTTAGAAACCTAAAGAAGAAGAAGAGGAGGATTATCCTGACAATCTAAATCCTCTTTTTTATGAACTTTTTAAAATAACTCAAAAAAGATCTTCAAAATGAATTAAATGGCATTAAAGTACATACACATTACAAATCAAAGTATATACTTTAAACATGTATAAAACATGTATGAGATGCTCTTGTGCTTAAAATCCCCAATGGAGATTATGGATTGATTACTGATTAAGGACAATACGATATAATTAACACAGAAGCAGGGTTCTCTTTGGACATATATCACCAAAGGACCAGGGTGTGAGTTCTCATCAGGGTATTATAGCAAATGATTGGACCATGGCGCTATTAGAAAAGATTAAATAATATAAAGTATTATGAATCTGTACTGTAGTTTTAGGCAAACAGTAATATTTCCATGGTCAAGTTAGACAATGTACCTGGACAAAGTAATGATAATTGGAATGAGAAAATAACAAAAATTAAAAAGAGAAAAAAAAAAACCTTTACCATTATTTGACAGTATAGTCGAAAAAATCGAGTTTTTTATAAATAATTGATAAGATGTTTAATACTTAGGAATAAATATAACTGCATGACGAAAGAACTCAAGTAGTACTTAGAATGTCTGGGGATTAAACCAGGAAAAGTTATGAGAAACACAGACTTAAAATCTTTTTGTACAATCCATGTTATGTCAACAAATGTATTTAAATAAGACTAAAACACATAGTTAAATCAATTTATCAAAGTGACATGAAATAAGTTTGTGCAATAAACAAATATTTGAATCCAACATTCCAAAAAATAAACACTGAAGTCATGATATTGACAACTTATAGAGCAAAAAACCATTGACATAATTTTACACATTTCTGTTTATTCTGTTTTCTTCTTTTCAACTGTTACAATCAATACATCCAGCTGATTTCTTTGGGACCATATTGTTACACAACCCAGAAATGGTATATGTATATATGTTACAGAATAAGAAGTCTTTCAATATATTCATACCTCTCTTCTTGTAACAACTCTTATCTATTTTCTCAAGTGGACAGCCATGGGCCATAGAGGACTTTCAATATATCATCTACTAATATTCATCTTTTTCGTCTACAATTAAACCTTACAATTTTATTACAAATTCTATTTTTTCCATTGCAAATTCCCCCTCCCCCTGTTAGTGTGATTCAAAGTCTAGCTGTTGTAACTTCAAGGGGACTACACCTGCACTGTTTCTAAAACCTCAGAGCTGAGTTTTCTTAGTCTGTGACCAACTGAGGTATAAAGATGATTCCAATTAAGAAAGACCAATAAAAGAAAAGTTTTTTTTTTGTGAAATCTACTATTGCAAAGATTTCCCAGGTATATTTTTTAACATATAGGTATAATACATTTTTGACATACTGACTGTATGTTAAGATCAGTATCAATATTATATCAACAATGTTTACATTATCAACTGTACCCATTTAACATTTTTTGTTCATTGTATAAGCTAACAAAAACATACAAAACTTTCTTTTTTATAACATTTAAAAAATGGGATTGATTTTCAGTACAAGTATTTAATTACGTAAACATATAAACTATCGAAGAACTATCCCAGATCAAGTTGTCAAGCATTTTTTAATTCTAAAAGAATGTGGGTTGATTTTTAAATTCGATAAATATGCCTGAAATGGTCAGATATTGAAAAATTTCTAAGCTTATATAATATAGTTAACACTGTGAGGAGGCATTTCTTTTTCTGCTGACTGTAAAAACAGGTTCAATATTTTACATGATAAAAATCAATAACACAAAAAGAACTCATTAGGAGAAACCAAAAAAGATCGATCAAGATCAACTAGTGGTTTTCAACATTAAAAAACACTGTTTCAAAGGTCAAGCACAACTAGCAGTAGGCACCAGAAAAACAAGTTCAAGTACAAATATAAAGTAAAAATTTAAATAAAAGTTCCTTCTAATGGTTATGTTCAACAATCTCTATTTTTCTAAAATCAATGCAAAGATGGAAAAGTTTGGGTTCTTTTCTTTAAGGGTTGTGGAGGGTGTGAGGGGTACAAGGCCCCCTAATGGACAAATGTTTGGTACCATTTTTGTATCTGCCTCCTTCCTATTTTTTTGTGGGCTCCTCTTGGCCTAAAATCTTGGATAGGCAACTAGCATGGCTATTACACATCTCTTTATAACAACTTGTATAAATGGAAAAGCAGACTTATTATGGCCAGTTTAAACTGTCAAGGTTTATATTTCTGTCAATCAAACTTAAATGGGGAATCAATTATTACAATCAAATATAACTTTTGTATGCCATGGCAAATTGGCAATGTCTAAATTATAAAGGAAAATAGTTTTCTTTCAAATTATACTTCAGTGTTCATCTGTCTACTGAAGAATTTGGTATCAATGGCAATCTCTCATATTTTTCAAGGTTTTTGATGGTTACACACTGGTATATGGTTGAAATGGTACTAATCTATCCTGTAAAAGACTGCTATAGGTGTCTCTTGATAAATATAAAGATCAAAGGGTAGGGTGTTCTAATTAATGTTTTTATATCTCACTGTATTATATAATATTTTGTGAAAAACACATGTCACTATAATAAATAATTTACTAACATATATATTCATTGAATATGAAAAGAAGACCTCTTATGTAATGTTATGAATTGGAGTATATTAGAAGTAAAAGAAAGCAACAACAAAAATTAACATACTAGCCATGTGAGAACAAATCTATGGCTTGTGTAAATACTTGTAAAAATGATTACATATCTAAATAAACTTAAATGTGATAAGCAAGATTGAATTGTACCCTCTCTTTTATCCTATATTGAAAAGTATACTAAATATGCTCTGTCTGGTATAAACAAGAACATGTTTTAGATTAGAGTTACTTCCCCTACATTGCAATATGTAATTTTACTTGAGATCAATATAATACTATGCCTATCAAATATTTCTTGAATATACCACTTGAAAAAAGCAATCTAATCTTTTAAGTCATTGTAAATTATGTATGAGGTGCATGGTTTAAATTTATTAAAATCTGACAATAATAATATGCAATAAATTAGAACAGATCTAGAGCTAGAGGATAATTTATAAAGGGTATATGTTATTGACGGATCAAAATACAACAAAAAAATAATCCTAGAAAATAACCACCAAAAGTGTTTTAAATGTCACACACTTATGTACTACCTGATAATAATTTGTTCTTTTTTAATTACTAATTAATGCTTCCTGAGAGCTTAGTATACAAGGCATTTAAGGATAGGAAACATTTCATATTTCAATTTTACCACAAATCTATTCTGATATCGCTAATTTGTCATCTTCCAAAATATTATCCTCATGTTCTTGCCAAATTTGAAATTTTAACATTTCATGTCAATAGGATAGAAATATACCTTGCAGTATGTACTAAATAGACAAACAATCAGATTTTGGATGTGCTAGCCCACAAGGTAACGGTTTGCAGAAAAACATCTCATACTACTCATAACATTTTACTAACCAAGAACCTGTCAGATATTGCTCTTGTTCATAGAAACAGCAATTACCAATTTATAGTCATGGGTTAGATATGAATCCAGGATTAAACCAACAACTTCAATCTATGGAGCAAGTCCAATACCAGACGAGTAGTGTGATGCAAGGTCAGATAATCCTTTTAAATCAAAAGTGAAGTGATTCTCAACATCATTTAATTGATAAATATGCATTGGGGAAGGACAGAAACTTGATAAATGGATAATGTTATTTATCAATTTTTTCCCTCTATAATAACATGTATATATACAGTAAGATATTGTCAATTTGGGATGTGTTTACATGGTCAAGGTTTATTTCTTTCAATCAAATTTAATCCAGAATTAATAAAGATAATCAAATATCCTTTATCAGTCGAAATCACAAAGGAGTATAACTCTGGCAATATTTATTTCAATATACTAAACTATGCAAAGAACTACTGTATTTAAACATATATGGAATTGAAGGTCAGAAATTTGTGTGATTTTAATAATTGTAAAAATTGCAATAGAAAAGTTTGGGTTAACTTTTACAGAATTTTTTGTCAGCAGCTATTCATGCATGGAAGAACAATAATTGATCTCTCACTTTTGTCAATGTTAAACAATCCATGCCCTAAATATTTTCTCATTCTTTTAGTTCCCAGTAACATTCGATTCCAGTAACCCACAATTAAAATCGTTATATCCCTCAGGCCAAGTAGTAAAATTGATGGAAAGAGAGAATTGCAGATGAAGACAGACAAAATATTGCTAAGTAGGTTTTTTTTAAATCCTTTTCATCTGTAGAGTTTTTGAATATGGAAATCTGTACAAATTGTCAAAGGCCTTTTCAAATCCTATTAAAAAACAGCAATGCAGAGTTATGCAACTTTCCTTACAACTGCTAACAACATCAGTGTCACTTGTTTTGGTCCAAGGTCGATAGCCAGCCAATGACAAGAGTTATTTTTCCTTTTAATATTTCTACTGAAAGAATTGTGTGTTCCTTAATTATATGCCCCTGTTATGTAATAAACTGTGATCATTACCAAAGTCATGGATGTAAGTACAAAAGTTACGCTTGGGGAGAGGAATATTGTCCATCAAAAACTTTAAACTAGAGGCTCCCCTCATGAACCATAATTTCTGAATATTAGCTGAATGTGGCTGAAATTTTCTGAATTTTGGCTGAAATGTGTCTTAGAACAAATCAGGTGTCTGAATCCTGTCTGACCTGTTTATTGATGGTGTCTGAATATTGTCTTATAGTTCTGAATTTTGTCTGAATACTTCTTATTTAGTCAGAAAAAGTTTCAGACATATTCAGAACTTCTGAATACTGTCTTATTTGTCTGAATTATTAAGAAACAGCAGTAAGATCAATTCAGAAACCAAAAATTAATTAAATACACCCCTAAATATCTGAATATTGTCTGAATTATTCTTAATCATTCAGATATTATGTCAGACAAAATTCAGAAAATTGGAAATAGGTAAATTCTAATATATAGATCTGAATATTGTCTGAATTTTTTAAAATCATTCAGAAGTTATGTCAGACAAAAGTCAGAAAACTGGAAATAAGTAAATTATAATCTCATAGAAATGAATATTGTCTGAAGTTTTCTAAATCATTCAGAAGTTAGACAAAATTCAGAAAACTAGAAATAAGTCATAGATCTGAATTACACTGAGTTATTTAGTTTTAACACATAAATGGAAACATAAAAAATAATTCTTCAAAAGTCTGAATGTTATGTGAATAAGTTTCACCAACAAAACTACATAAAATAAAATATTTTGAAAATGTACAAATAACAGCAAGAATTAATTTCCCTGATTACAAAAATTTTGAAATCCTTCATCTGGCTCATCAACATAAAAGTGCAAGAATCTTACAGTGTTTTCCCAAGGCAATATAGCTACTGACCTTATTTTTGAGGTGGGATAGGAGGGGTCCTAATCCCGAAATCCCGGACTTAAAAAACGAAATCCCATAATCACGACGTCCCGAAATCCCCAAAAAAGAATTCCCTAATCCCGAAAGAGTGAATCCCGAAATCCTGAGCTTAAAAACACCCGATCCCGGGGTAATAATAATCCCCCCTATTTTTCATCTAACATTTTGGGATGACCGTGAATGCAGTTACAGTCATCAGTTTAAACCCATTGATATATAACTATGAAATACTTTGGAGAACCAAGTGTACATAATAAAAAACTCATGAGTAGTTTGATCATTTAGTGATGAAAAACTGAACAAACACTTGTTCACTTTAAAATATTGTGTTTTTGAAAATTAAAGCAGTATTGCTTTATTATCATTAAGATATTGGATATACTGGGGCATGGGCATTAATTTTGGTAGAAAAGGTACTTATATTAAATTCTAACAGTTATTATCAGTACAATTTATTTGTACCTAGTCCAAATAATTATGACGTTTTGAAAGGCTATTTAATTTTAGCTTTGACACCTTTTGCAGCAAGGTGCAAAGCCGACAATAAAATAACCATTCAGTGGGGAAATGTTTTTAATGCAACACCAGGAATTCATGTTTCTTATACATTAAAACTTCTCTAAATACAGTTCTCCCACCATACCGGCTTAAGCAAGGAGACCCGTACATTAAATGGTCATTTAACCTTACAAAACTGGCCATATGATTCCTTTCAATCGGATACTACGCAAGTGTCATTTTTGTATTTGAATAATTAAAATCATAATAATTCAACCTCATAAAACGGGCCTTGTCATCTTAATATCACTGATTAGTAATAACATTGTTATGTATCATAAAGACAGTAAACTGTGAGTACTGTTCGGCTTGTCAATTTATTTTCATTATCCCAATGTTTTACAAATAGTGATTATCGGCAATTTCCAGTGTTACATTGTTTACAAATTTCACATAATTATTAGGGAAAAATCGTTAGTGTATGGTGTTTTTTATTTTTTATTCCTGCAAAATAAAAAAAATAAATAAGATGAAATACAAGTTGTAGCAGTATTTTACAATAGAAATTATTCACAAAACTAAAATTCACAAAGGAAAACGTATATTTGAATAAGATCAAATACATTTTTAAATATTTCTCAAACACCCGTATTAAGGGGAAGTTACTCTTCGAAATTTTAAATTTCAACTAACCAGCAAAGCCTGCAAATCGGCCGTAATTTGTGACCTGACCGGCGGCATGTTTTGAGAAGTTTCACTGAAACACCGTTACGGGGACGAATCAATTTCGGGCCGATATGATATGGGGCGAGATTGACACCTTGACTGAAACGCACTGGCATACGTCATCAAAGATTACGCTGGATAAACAAAATGGAGAATCCAAACGCAAATGTTTTCAGATAAGTATTTTGATTGAACATATGATAATTGTAATTATTATAAAATGCAATTTGTTGAGGCACTATTATAAAACATTTAGGATTTAAATCTGAGAAAACATCAGAAAATTTTGGCAGACAATTAATGTAATGAATATATATTGTTCAAAATTTGTTGTCACATTCATAAAACAAATAGTAACTAGGTTAATCTGCAGTCAATAACTTAAAAAATGCACTACCACTTTCTACATTAAATGTAGAAATTAAATTGGGTGAACAAACTTAGTGAAAACTATAAGTCACCAATTTTATCTTCAAGGGATAAAAAAGGGGGGGGTCTTAATTTGAGTTTAGGCTTCCAATGTAAGATACAGTACAAATGCATAATGCAATAATGTTTCTATTGAATTTATTGCTTCATAACCTCAAGAACAATTGATTCTTTGTGGATATTTTTGTACTTTTAGGGGATTAAATATGAGCTGCCAGCAATGATATGAAACAGATTTTATGCAGACTCCATTTTAATACCTTTATTCAGCAATTCAAGTTTGAAGTACAGAGACAGCAAGTTTTAAATTACAGAAAGGAAGAGAAGTTTATATCTGACACATAATTTTTATATTAGTTAATCAGTTTGTGAGTGAGGTTTAAGCTGACCATAGTTACTGTTTTTATTCTTATGCAAACCATGCAGGCCATTTTTTTCATGGATAGGATGTTAAGAATGTTATTTATTTAAATATTTGAATATATTCAGATCAATCTATGATCAAAGCACTCACTATATTTTGTGTTTCTTAGAAAAAGTGATAAACCTTGGGCTTAATTGGAAGATCAAATCAGTTACAATGGGGTTTTGATTCCATTTCATGCTATCTTATTATGGCTGAATATGTCTTAACAAGGCTGAAGATTGGATGAATTTGTCTGAATAGTTCTTAATATGGTTGAATATTTCTGAATATATATATGAATATTTCTTAATGTCTGAATATTTCTTAATATATGTCTGAATATTTCTTAATATGTCTGAATATTTCTTAGTATGGCTGAAGATTGGAAGAATGTTGGCTGAAGATTTCTGAATATTGCTGAATATGTCTTAAAAAATGGCTGAATATTTCTTAATACAGCATCATTTAAACCATAAATTTTCTGAATATTTCTTAGTTTCTGAATATTTCTGTTTCTGAATACTGGCTGAATAGTCTGAAATCCAGTCAATATTCAGAAATAGACACAAATACAACATTCAGACCTATTCAGACGATTATTCAGATAGAATTCAGAAATAATTCAGACAATATTCAGCCACCAATTTTCCATGAGGGTCTTAAGAGCCTGTGTCACTCACCTTGGTTAATGTGCATATTAAACAAAGGAAACAGATGGATTCATCAGAAAATTGTGTTTTGGTGATGGTGATGTGTTTGTAGATCATACTTTACTGATCATTTTTGTTACTTACAATTTTCTCCATCTGAAATGAACCTGGCCCTTTAGTAACAGAGGAAAAAACTTTGTAAAAACTTACCAAAATTTACCAAATTAATGAAAAATGTTAAAAAATGACTATAAAGGGCAATAACTCCTTAAGGGGTCAACTGACCATTTTGGTCATGTTGACTTATTTGTAGATCTTAATTTGCTGAACATTATTGCTGTTTACAATTTATCACTATCTATAATAGTATTCAAGATAATAACCAAAAACGGCTTAAGGAGTAGGTTCAGTAAGACCCCTTTTTGGCCCCAAAATGTAGCAGTTTTACAAAATTGTTAAAATGTAAACCTTTAGTTATTCATTGGACAGTAGAATGCTTCTGCTACATAAATATGGGCTGTTTTTGACAATACAATGCACATATATCCGGTACTTGCACCATTAAGTCATGCTAAATTACTGAAATCCTCATAATTCTAGCATTTTAGTTAAATTTAAGACGGTTTTCGTGTAAAACGAAAGTGGTCGCATTCGTGTTCATCCTTAATATTGAAATGTAAGTAGTATTTTATGATAATACATAACATATATAAAGGTTGAGGATGAACACGGATGCGGCCACTTTCATTTTTACCAAAAACCATCTGAAAAGTGACATTTTTCGGCATATTAAGTAGATTTTTCATATTTGAGCTTGAATCGGATAGTTTTTAATGACTAAATCTGTTAAAATCTTTAACATAAACTAATTAATTCAAATAAAATAGACACTTAAGTGTTTAAAAAGTGGTCAAAATCTTTCGTCAGATGAACCTGAAATTTGAGGCCAAAATCGGTCCTTACCGGCCCTACTCCTTTCTTTAAAAATTACCAATTGGGGGGCACCAACCCAACAACCCATTGTCTGATTCATCTGAAAATGTCAGGGCAGATAGATCTTGACCTAATAAACAATTTAACCCCAGACAGATTTGCCCTAAATGCTTTGGTTTCAGAGTTATAAGCCAAAATCTACATTTTATCCCTATGTTCTATTTTTAGCCATGGCGGCCATCTTGGTTGGTTGGTCGAGTCACCGCACACAATTTTTAAACTAGATACCCTAAATATGATTTTGGCTAAGTTTCGTTAAATTTGGTCCAGTAGTTTCAGAGGAGTAGATTTTTGTAAAAGATAACAAATATTTATGAAAAATTGGTAAAAAATGACTGTTAAGAACTGACCTTAAGGGGTCAACTGACCATTTTGATCATGTTGACTTATTTGTAGATCTTACTTTGCTGAACATAATTGCTGCTTACAATTGATCTCTATCTATAATAATTTTTTAGATAATAACTGAAAACGGACAAAATTTCCTTAAAATTACCAATTCAGGGGCAGCAACCCAACAACCCATTGTCTGATTCATCTGAAAATTTCAGGGAAGAATAATTTTGACCTAATAAACAATTTTATCCCATGTCAGATTTGCTCTAAATGCTTTGGTTTCAGAGTTATAAGCCAAAATATACATTTTACCCCTATGTTCTATTTTTAGCCATGGCGGCCATCTTGATTATTTTGGCGGGTCATCGGACACAATTTTTAAACTAGATACCCTAATGATGATTGTGGCCAAGTTTGGTTAAATTTGGCCCAGTAGTTTCAGAGAAGAAGATTTAAGTTTACAGACGAAGGACGAGGGACGACGGACGCAAAGTGATGAGAAAAGCTCACTTGGCCCTTTGGGCCAGGTGAGCTAAAAAAGAGTTAGGTATACATTTATTGACATAAACAAGTATCAATAATGACTCAATATATGTGTTAATCTCCAAGGCAGGCAGACCTTGGCAGCAGTCAAAATAGGAAAAGAATTTTACTAATTTTGGAAACACTTAAACGAAGTGTTAAATAAATATAAATTTTCATATTAATTCTCATAAATTCAATAGAAAAATTCTATACTCACAGTAGTAATATGAGTTAATCTGATTTTAAGTCTCTAAAATTGGTCTTTCCTGATTCTACGTCCTCCTATGTTTACTCATCACACATCTCAACATGTAAAGGTAAAGAAAGACCTTTTTTATTTACTTTTCAAATTAAAATTTATCAGAAAATTTAAATGATT